>NC_139518.1:52742375-53964875 GCF_947247035.1 Vipera ursinii | reverse complement strand
AAATGGCCAAACTGAAAGTTTGGAGTCAATAACTGTGGCAGAATTTAGAACCAGTGTGGGAGAAAAAGTGGCAGAGTTAAAAAAGCAAGTTTTAGTAAGCAAGTGGACTAAATCCAATCTCCCCGTCCCAAATACTGTTGAATATTATCTGATTCCAGGAAGGTGCTGACCATTAGTCAAGCACATTCCTGTGCTTAGGTTTCTTAGCATTGTACAAATTTAGATTGTACAAATCAGAAAGTAGGGCTGTGCAGCGCTTTCGACTCAATTGCAGAAGGGAGCTTTGGGTATACAGGGAACTCAGTTTGAAACCTCACATCACCCTGAGAATTGTTTGTAATGTAAATTAGTATAAAATAATATAAATAATTTGCAGTGCAAATTTCATCATTTAAAGAAAGACACAAGTCTTCAACAACAATGACTTCTATGACAATAGCAAAATAAAGAGTGATGATCATGACGATGTTATTTATTCAGTCAGTCTGAATTCTTGGCAATTCTACGGGCCAGGTCTCTCCATATCTTCTGATCTTGTCCCAAAGGTGCTTTTTCCAAGAGGCAACTAGACTATCTTGTACTTCTTTGAAGAGGTTTCGCTTCTCATCTAAGAAGCTTCTACAGCTCTTGGATGAGAAGCAAAATGTCATCAAAGAAAAACAAGACAGTCCAGTTGCCTCTTGGAAAAAGCACCTCTGGGACAACCATGACTTGGATGACTGAGAATCTCCACAGATCGTTCGATCTTGCACTATTTCCTTATCTTTTTCTATGCTCTGGCTGGTGTCAGCTTTGATGGTGTCCAGCCATCGTGTTCTTTGATGGCCTGGTTTCCTTTTACCGCTAACTCTTCCAAATATAATTGTTTTCTCCAGGGAATTCCCCCACATGGCATGGCCAAAGTAAGTGAGACATAGTTTCACCTTCTAGTGACATCTGGTATTATGTGCTCCAGTATTTGTTTGTCATCTTTGCTGTAATATTTTTTTCCACTTGTGTATAAGGCTCATGAAACAAATATTAGCCCCTCCCCACTAAAATTAAATACTGGCTTCCACATGAAGAAATCAGTGATCAGAGCAAAAATCAGGAAAAAAACACCAGGGTGACATGGAATAAGATTAAACTGTTGAATTTGTTCATTGCACCATTTTCAATGTTAGCTAGTCCAAGCAAGTGTATGGATGTACTTTTGGTATGGTATCTTCACACTTCTGTTTTCTTCTATTTCCTAAATTTTATAATATTCACAGATATTTTTTTTGAAAAAGAAAGTCATTATTTTAATGTAAGATAAGTTACAGTTCTTTGTTACTAGCTATTCTAAGAGTGATGGATGTTGAAATCTTAAGACTTTTGAAGGTTATCAGTTTGCATGATGTAGCAGAACATAGAATTTATAAAATTGATACTTTATGTAACTTCAAACTGAATAAAATTCATGTGTAATATGTATATTATTAAAACATGTCATATTTATTTCATACCACTACAGCTTGGTTGGATTAATTAAATAGGACTGTTGACTATACAGATACTCAAATTATTAGTGTAATAGTTGTATCAAAATTAATGCAAGGGTTTTCTTGGGGTAAAAAACAACCTGATGGCACATTAACAATTATTTCATATGAATGTAATTCATGCCATTCACTTTTCCAAATATATTATATTAGAAGATTGCAGCCTACAAGAGGTGGCTGTTATTATCAAATTTAAAAATTGGACTGGATAGTGAACTTCTGCATGCTGATCAAAATGGAATGGGGGTAAAGTTGCCATATTTTCTTGAACATGTGATGGTTTAAATTTTACAAGTTCTCAAGCCATCTTTACTTCTGATTATCTTAGTTATACATATTGGAATGCTTTGGCACTTAACTAGTGAACAATAGAAAAAACTAATCCTTTTTTAACCTGGATGTAAATGTAAATGGTCTTTTTTCCCTTGGATGCAGATGATGAAGCAGTCAGCAGCTCCTATGAATCCTATGATGAGGAAGAGAGCAGTAAAGGCAAGTCAGCACCTCATCAGTGGCCGTCACCCGAAGCATCTATTGAACTTATGAAAGATGCCCGGATCTGTGCTTTTCTCTGGCGAAAGAAGTGGTTAGGCCAGTGGGCCAAGCAGCTTTGCATGATTAAAGAAAACAGATTGTTGGTAAGTATTTGGCGAGCCAGAAAATATGTTTAAAATCTAAATTATTCTTGAAGATTTTCTGTTAAAACTTTAAAAAATGAAGAATTCAGAAAATAGAGGTGGCAAATAAATCCAAAGGGGCTATTTCATCTACAAAATTCCTTCCTCCTGGTAAGCAAACAAATATTTTTGGGAAGCCTGTAAATAGGATGTAAAGGCAACTTTACTTTAAGGATATGTAATTTTCAGATGTTTTGGACTACAGATTTTACTATCCTACCTCAGACAGTCATTTAAGAGAGGCTCTTGGTTTTCCGTTCTTGAAATAAGAGCAAATGGTACTCAAGACTAGAAGTGTTTGCAGAAGAGCTATTTGGGCAGGTAAGGAGGGAGGAACATGGAGGAATGTTAACAAGTATGGTTAAAGTATGGTATGAGGCAGGGAAGCAACCAAAAATATAGAGCCAAGGTAACCCTTGTCACTCTTTATTCTATTCCATATTCCAATATATTTGTTGAGAAAGAAGTGTGCATGAATTATATATACTCTTGTGGAAGAAATATAGTATAAGGTTAGACAAAGGAATACTGTAATCAAGAGGTTTTAATGTGTGAGGTAAATAACATGCTGCTTCCCCCCCTCCTCCAAATATCATTTCAACATTAGTGATGAGAATGCATGCTTGAATATATCTAAACTTAGTTACATGGCACATGTAAAATTTGTATTAAGTGTGAATACAAATTTGTATTAAATGTGAAGAATGGTAGAGGCCTTCCTTCTAATCTTTATTGGATAGCTTTAATTTTTGCTTTCTAACCTCCAGCACCTGTTTTCATTCATAATTTCACCTGAACACGTGGCAGTTGGCTTTACTTTAAATAAATATTACTTATTACCTGGGATACACTGCAAATAACAAGCCTTTAGACACATCGTTGTTAGGTAGGTTTAGTCCCCCTTAAACATGGCTTGAGACTATGTTACTTTACAAATTCCTCTATCTGAGGTATTTGGCTGTCTACCAGAATAGATAGGGTAGGTGTATTCCAGGTCCTTTCTCTTAAACATTTCCATTTGTGGGTCCTTAGAAGTGCACCTTTTTTGCTGTAACCTCTGTCTTAAGGAACACCATCGCTCCTGAGATCCAACAGCTCTCCTCCTTTTAACCTTCAGGAGAATAATTAAGACCTGACTCTTCCCCCAAGGATTGCAACAGGGTGAGCTCAGGGTGGGATGAGACTATTGTGAGTGCCATCTGGGAAGTTCAGTTGTAGGCCCAGTTTTATCTTTTTTTTTGTTTTATGATTATTTCTTGTTTGATTGGTTGTAAGCCACCTAAGAGTTGCTTTTAAGTTGAGGAGCTGAACAAATGTTTTAAATGATTTTAAAGAAAATAATAATCTTAATTATATTGCTTTTGTCCTCAGTGCTACAAAACTTCCAAGGACCATAATCCTCAGCTGGATGTTAATTTGGTGGGTTGCAGTGTCATTCACAAGGAGAAGAATCTAAGAAAGCAGGAACATAAGTTGAAGATCATCCCCATGAATGCAGATGTGATCGTCTTGGGTTTGCAAAGTAAAGACCAGGCAGAACAATGGCTCAGAGTGAGTTGAGCCTTTTTCCTTTGCAATTTCTGTTACTCCATGTAACTGGAGTTGGCAATTGCAAATGCCAACACTGAACTTGGCAGCCAGTGTACTTGTGCTTTACCAGTCATGTGATTTAAGGCTCCTGCTTAAACACACAATGCCTTTAGGAAACGAAACCACATATTTATGAAATATACTTGATGTGTTCATTGGAGCCCAAGGGAAATGTATGAATTGGAAGAGCAAAGCTCCTTGTTAAAGTAATTTTAAATTTAAATATTTTTAGAGAATTTTCAATAGCGTTAATTTAAATTTTATACAGGTAGTCCTCGGGTTATGACCACTCACTCAGAAATCATTTAAAGTTATGATGTCACCGAGTGAATGGTGCTTACAATTGGTCCTCTATGTTCTAGATTTAGTTACATGATACTGTGCTTCTAAGCTTTTCAGGGGATAAATATTCAATGTTATGTGGACATGCCCTTGCTATTTTACATTTCTGTACTTATTATTTTGATTTTTCTGCATCTTAATTTTCCATGCCAAAGACCTCTGAACTGAGGTTAGCTGTGAAAACACAAGGAAACTCTTAATAATTTATAGTCAAGTAAAAAGGTCCAAGTACAAAGCAAGTACATGCTGTTTGGTAAATCTTTTAAAAGCACAAGAACACTGGCTGGCAAAGTACCAAGCCTCTGTTTCTAAATTAAACTATCCACAGCAAAAAAATACATGTATGCAGTCATCTTGGTATAACACAGGGTTACTTTGTCAGCCCAAATTGGGGTAATCTTCTGCACCTCTCATGATTGGTTTTAATCTAGAGTGGTCAGTATAGCACAGAAACTAAAATCATTTTCATCTTCCAATAGGTGAAAGAGTTTTTTTTTAAAAAAAATATATTGTTGGCACATGTAGTGTTTTGGATCTTGATATCTCTACTGACATTCCCAGGGACTGTTGCGTAAGAAATCATTCCTAATTAGTGTAGAACAATGGTGGGGATTGCCCAGAACATCCTCTAATTTGGTGTGCTGTTTATATATATGTTCTAGGCTTCACTTTCAAGCAGAGCTTTCTGAAACAACTCAGCTTCTATATCTCTAATTTCAAAATTGCTTTGTTTAAACTGAGTTAAAATTAGCTAAACATTTTTCGGCACAGAAGAAAATAAAAGATGTAGCTGCATCCATAAGACAAGAACTTGCTTACATCATGCTTCCCCGCTCCCTTCACAGGTAATCCAAGAAACAAGTGGTCTCTATCCAGACGGGCCGTGTGAAGGAAATCAGTATGTTCCAGACTTTCAGAGGTTCAATAATCCAAAAGTATGTCTTATCTTTTGAAAGGGATGCTTAAAAAGTAGCTCTTAAATCTTCCTGTTGCATAATATTTTAAAACTACTTGATTATCTAAGGGAAGTTACTCCCACCATCAAAACAGGAAAATGGCTGAAACTTGCAAATGTGAAAACTCCAGCTTTGTTGTATGCTGCAATTAGAACAGCTTCAAGCATCTTTCCATCCCTTCACAACAACACTTCTTTGTATCCATTTATCTTCCTAATAAGCTTGTTTCAAATTGCTTTTAAACAGAGCTTAATAGATTTAGTTCTGTTCAAATCCAAATGAAAACATTATATAAAGAAGCATTGTTTTTCCCCCCTTTTATGACCCTTTAATCCAGTGGTGGGATTCAGCCAGTTCACACCAGTTTGGCAGAACCAGTAGCTAATTTTTTGGTGCCCAGGCCCAGAATGGACTTCCCAAATTGGTATCCACACAGAGAACTGGTTGTTCACATATTTGAATCCCACCACTGCTTTAATCCCTTGTTTCAGGGTGGACTTGGGGTGACTGAATGGAGCTGAGCATTTACTGGGCTTTAAAAAATATCTCTATATAAATATAAAGAGCCATGGTGGTGCAGTGGTTAAAATGCAGCATTGCAGTCTAATTCAGCTCACTGCCAGGAGTTCGATCCTCACTGGCTCAAGATTGACTCAGTCTTCTATGCTTCCGAGGTCGGTAAAATGAGGACCTAGACTGTTGGGTGCAATATGCAGAATTTGTAAACCTCTTAGAGAGTGTTTTAAAGCACCATGAAGTAGTATATAATCTAAATGCTAGTGCTATTGTTCTCTATATCTGGATACACACACACATATCCATACATATGCATATTTTTCTTTTTCTTTTGGTATCTCTTTGGGACAATTGGGATTTTTTAGTTGTTTATTTTCTATTTTTGTCTTATTTTCTATCCATAATCAGTAGAATGTTATTTGTCTGTTTCTGTTGAATTTGGTGTGCTAAAAACTTTCTTGGACCCCACATGCTCTCCTACAGAAACCTAAGGAAAGCATCTGGGATGGGAAACATGGAACAAATTTAGTCAAACATAACCTAGAGCTCATTTAAAGGCTATTCCAATGGTAGTAAGGCCTTCTTTCCTACAGTGTGTCAGCACAGAATTGCCTTATGGAGTTATTGATGTTGCTTCAGTTGGAGCTATGATGTTCTGAGCTGCCGAAGAGAAGGGACTGTTTTCAATAATCTGCTATGATACATTTGCAAAACAATTTGCTGATTATATTGCTTACCTCTATTCCAACTTGGACTTGTTCTATGAAAGCGATTAGTGGTTTCCAGTTTCCATGGATGTGACTTATCTCATTCATTTATGGACCCAATAATTTTTTTAAGGGTGGAAATGGGAACTAAATGACTTTGGTAGGCAAATCATTAACTTTACAATCCTAGATATCTCCATCCAGCAGAAGAGGCTAAAATAGTACCACTGGGTTGTTCCACTACATTATGCCACTTAATTCAGCCCTGCATGGTTCTATATGCTTTTAAATATCCACAAGAAGCTGCTAGTTCTTGTGGTGCTTTAGGGAGTGATCTGATTATTATTTGGGTGATATCTAACACACTTTTTTGCCAATTGATGCCAAGGAGCTTTTTGAAATTACTTTTCCACATGGCTTGGCTACCATGAAAAGACTTTTTCCTCTTACTTTAATTAATTAATTCTTCAAAATTCAGAGTGATTTTACATTCAGAATTCTGTGATGTTTATGTGTCCCAAAAGGAGCTCTATTTTCATGGATATAGTAAACACTTCCTTACTTAATAGATTTCTTGCTGGTTCATTAAAAAGAATGCTTGGGTGAATTAAACTGAGAGTAAAAGTACATTTCATACAATGTACTGTTATTTGTTTATATTGTAATATCAGTATTATAATTAAATGAGCATGTTTTTAAGCCAATGAACCAACCATTGGGCAATTAATGTTATGAAAGAGGAAGCTTGGTGGAAAGATCAAGTTTCTCCATTCGTGTGCCTGGTGTTCCAATCAAGCTGTGTTGCTATTTGCCTGAAGTCGAATAAAAAAGAAGCAGCTGGGGTTTTTTTTAGTGAGGATTTGTAAATCTGATAACATTCCAAGAGCAATCGATATATAAATATTCATACTTTTTACTGTACTACCCATCATTTTCTCACATTGCTCTAAACATAAAATATAAGTTACCAACAGGCAGAAGAGTTCTTCAATCCAGTATGTTATAATTTTCTCAACTTTAATCTGGAGATTGTCCTTTGTTCTTTGCAGGTGGAGCCATCAGAGAGTGGGAGCAACGCTGATGGTCACATGGAACTGATGGAAACAAAAGATGGTAATGTGACTTAGAATTCAGAAAGTTTCCCCAATCTAGTATCTTTCATAGATGTTGGGAACTGAAATCCCATGACAACTGGAAGATTCTGGGCAGGAGGAATTTGAATTAGAAGGAAGAGAGAAATTAAAGCAGCTTTCTCTGCTGTATACAGTATTGAATTTGCAGATTTCCTGGTTGAAATAGAATTGGATAGAGGAGCTTCTCTGCCAAATTAATTTGTTATCCACACTAATTAAACTATGTAGCTTCTACCAGGGATAATGAAAGAGGACCTTGTAGAACATAGAAAACTGCCATATACCTGTTTATCAGTCCAATCTACTTCTACCAGTATCTATTTTGACTGGTGATGGTTGTCCAGGGTTTTGAGCAAAAAGAAATCCTTTACTTCTCCTCCTATCTGAAATTTTAATTAAAAATCAAGAATCAAATGTGGGACTTTCTGTGTAAAATGCTTATGCTCTTCTGCTAAGCTATGAACCCTTCAGAAAGGAAGGAATATTAAAAAAAGGAGGCATTATATCATGATTCCTCTCAATATACGTAGACAGAAAATGTTGCCACTTAGAATAATATCATAAAGAGGAGGCATTTTTACCTGAAACTAAATTTCATTTAACTTGTTGGAATATGAAACAAAACATGTTTTGCATTTGATTATTAACTGGATAATCTTTTTCCCCTGGAACTGAAGTATTAGAAACAATATCAGTAGGCCAGAAGCTTGTAGCAGCTTTATTAAATTGTTGGTCAATTACAGTAAACCTAAACCTAAAGCTTGTAGCAGCTCTATTAATTTGTTGGTCAACTGCAGTAAACCTAACCTGATTGATCAAGAGCTTACATGCCAAGAATATATACTGCAGTTATGTGCTTGCTTACATGAAGTATTATGTGTATTTCTCCCAAGAATTAAAGTTACACCAAGATTGCAATAAAAGATTTAGTGTAAATAGAAACAGAAAAGGACAATCACATTAAGACCAGGTAAACACCCTCTGGGAAAGATTGAGGGCAATAGAAGAAGGGGACGACAGAGAATGAGGTGGCTGGATGGAGTCACTGAAGCAGTAGGCGTGAGCTTAAATGGACTCCAGAAGATGGTAGAGGACAGGAAGGCCTGGAGGAACATTGTCCATAGGGTCGTGATGGGTCGGACACGACTTCGCAACTAACAACAACAAACACCCTCTATTTGCAACAGGCTTCATCTGAGTTTTCAGTCATTCCTTGCAGTTTGTTGTAAAAACCTAAGAAGCTTTGCAAATACTTGAAAAGGAATGCCTGCAAACACTTTCTCCAGTTCCACAGAAAAGAGGATGGTTCAAAGGAAAATAACTCAGCTGGTAATCACAAGAGTCTTTCTCACTTCCCTGCAACCATAACCATGCTTTAGCTTTTTTTTCTTTTCTGCCATGTACTCATTAAGTGGCTTTTGTCTCATCCCCAGCCCATATCTGAGGCATTTGAAAATGGCCTCTTCTCCCAACACAATTTTTGCTGTAGACATGATCTGGCACACTTTACCAATCATTTAGCTGACGATGTGGTGTGGAGCTAGGATCTGCTCAGTTTGCTGCTTTAGGCTTCTGCAGGCATATCTCTTTTCTCTGGTTATTGTGAGTTGCTCTCCACTGCCATTTTGGAATGGGTGGCAGATGCCTGCCTTCTCCAGTCATCTTCCCTTGGAATATTTAACTGGAGTTTCTGAAGAGCTGATCTTAAAAACATGCACCTAGCATGCTTCTAAAAGAGCTGTAGACCTGATTTTTAAACAAGATTACAATTCTTTTGAGAGAGTAAACCGACAGTTGAGTGTGTCCTGCCAGTAGGGGCTCTGAAGGTGTTCTTCTGCTACAATGGATAAGGATTTTATATAGCTGTATTTTTTACTCTTTATTGTCATCATTTTTTTTGAGGAACAATGCAACTTCCTCCTGCCTGGTGAATGTTCCCAGGGCCAGAGTTATATAGTAGTAGTTCCTCCACAGTTACTTATGTTGCCTTTGGGAGGGGGTAATCTCATTTTGTTTACTTCATTCTGACTTTGGTGACACTAAATACTATGATAAGCAAAATGACAAAATTCTTGAAGTCTGTTCTGGCACATAGGTTCTGCATGATCATCCCCCAGCTAATTCTGAGGTTAGAACTGGACTTCTGGTCATTAACTGCATGTACTACCATTCTCTTGCAGCACTAGTTATGGGATCAGGTCCACCCATTTCATCCCACATGCCTGTCTGTACTTTTTATCTATGATTTGCTGGTTTTTTTGTTTAAAGAATTAATGCTGTTTCAAAAGACCATTATTTCTGCCCTCAGAATAGCCTGCAATACAGGTATCAAATATTTCGCCCCTATGCTCCTCCTCTGTGTTGTTACCATTCAGTCTTTTAGAACTCAGCTTTAGCCATACACAGAAATAACTTGAGGATAGCTAACAGGCAGAAAAGGTTATGGGGACACTGACCAAACTCTCTCTGGAGGGAGCTCTGCCACTAGTTGCTAATCCCACTGTTCTAAACTTGTCCCATATTGCCCTATGGGGATCAGGATGGGTGAAAGAGGGTTAAATACTTGGTGGGCGCGAGATGAATTTGCAGGACACACCATTTCTGTTCCTTTCCTTGGCCACAATAATTAAGCACTTCACCAGTTAATGGCCTCATTACTGCATCAAAATGAGGATCAGCAATGGGGGCAGGACAATTTATTCTAGCATACTTTTCTGCCAGCTCAAGGGCTGTTGGATGATGCTTTCATACAACTTTGAGGGAGAGCTGTGCACATGAAACAGGTGGCCCTATTTTAGCCCAATCCAAAATCCAATCCAATTTATGGATATAGTGCAGGGATATCAAACTGCCAGCTTGCGGGCCGTATGCATCATAGCAAAACCGCGCCCACCCCATTGCCTGCAATGGGAAAAAAGTTGCGATACATTGTGACATATCACGTGACATTGCGAATTTGGCACCCCTGACATAGTGGGTTCAGAAATTACTTAAAAGATACAAATACTTCAATCCCAGCAGAAAATTATAAGGTTGTGTCAACAATCACATCAGCATGTTTTTAGTAGGTTAAAAAGGACAACCTACACATTTGGTGTACAGTGCTGTTCATTACATTCTGTCTAACCTACCTTACAATGGCTCAGATGAAAGCAGGAAAGAAATTGTATGAAAAACAAGCTCTGTTTTGTTCCAGGCTGACTTAAAATAGGAGGCATTTTTTCCAATAACACAAGTGTACTTTTCATTCCTCCCTTTTTTGAATACTTGTCTCTACAAGTACATATTTCATAATTATCAAGGTAATATCACTCAATCGAGATCAGCTAAATATCTTCAGGCACATAAGTAGGTTATCATTTTATAAGGATCATTTTCTTCAGCAATAGAATTTAATATGTAGCTTTTTTGTTATTTAGCTAAGAAGAAATGCACACCTGGGTTAAAATTTAGCAACCTGATGAATCTTGGGAGAAAGAAGTCTGCCTCCATGGACAGTCAAGAAAGATCTTTGGATTCTTGCAGTAAGTAACTTTTATGAAGTGCACATAGTTTTCTGTGTTTATTTGAATTGCTGTGACCTGCAGGGAAGATAATTCCAGAGAATGATGCAAAAGAGAACTTTAATATATCCATTGTTATAAAATAAATATATCCATTGTGACTGGAAAATAATAGAAAGCAGTGGAAATAATAGAAAGTGCTCTTTTTAAGTCTTGTAAAAATCCATAGAATGTACAGTAGTACATTTGGGAGAATTCTGAGAGTCACTCTAAACTTTATTGTAACAAAATATCCAGATTCTTCTTCTTGTCTTTGCTCAAAATGTAATCCAAAATCAAATTCTGACCATTGAGCCATACGTTATTTACACAGCACAGGTTGTATTTGATTGGAGGATGAACAGTGGGTGATGATGGCTGTGCTGTTATCAATTAATTAATTAGTTACAATAGATGCTTTTTAATATCAGAATTAATTGATTGGAGGATGAATAGTGGGTGATGATGGCTGTGCTGTTATCAATTAATTAATTAGTTACAATAGATGCTTTTTAATATCAGAATTTGTATCTCGGTTTGTATGATGGTTTGACTAACATGTTCATCATGTTGTAGGGTTGGAAGTAGTCTTAGAGGCCTTTTAGTTTAGCACTGGGCAAGAAAATTATTTATGTCAGCATGTTCTTATCCACTGACAACAGATCATCTCTGGAGGGGATTGAAAGAGTATTCTGGGCTCCATTAAGAAGGAAAATATTATTAAAACAACATTTCTTTCTTCACAGCATATTTAAATGTACTGGTGAACAGCCAATGGAAATCCTACTGGTGCCATGTGAAGGATGGCCAGCTCCACTTCTACCAGGACAAAAACAAAAACAAAACAGCTCAACAGCCTTTGAACTTGGTGGGCTGTGAAATCATCCCAGACCCAAGCCCTGACCACGTCTACTCATTTCGTATCCTGCACAATGGTGAAGAACTGGCCATGTTAGAGGTATGGATGTCATTCTCTCCAGAAGCTGGTAAAGACAGTTTAGTAGCCATTCAGCTTCCTTTAAATGACTTATGTTACCTATCCAAAGCTTATTTCATTGAATTGCATAAAAACATAATACAGAAAGCAGAAGAGAGAGCAAAATGAACTTTTAATTTGTTTTCCTTACATTGCAGCCAAATTAACCCAAAAGGTAAATTTATCATGAGAAAATAATACCTGCAATTAAAATAGTAGCTATAGTGTAATTTTAAACAGCAGGAAAGTAACGCTAGCAATAAGTCTCCAACATTTGGCTTCCCAGAAAGAGATGCAGGGCACAGCAGTATAGAACCATTTTTCTCCTTAAGGACTATTCCTTTGCAGAAAATAATCTTTGGATTATTTTTTATTTTATTTATTTTAATCCCATTTACTGTATATCCCGCCCTTCTCCGAAGACTCAGGGCGGCTTACACTCTAAGCACAAATCAAATGTGCTTAGCAATAGCCTTCATTCTATGTATATGCCTGCTTATTAGGGCTTTCACACACACCCCAAGCGGCATTATTACAAAGTCAGCTTGTTGCCCCCAACAATCTGGGTCCTCATTTTACCTCCCTCGGAAGGATGGAAGGCTGAGTCAACCTTGAGCCTGGTGGGACTCGAACCTGCACTAATTGCAGGCAGCTGGTGTTACTTAGGGAGGCATTAGCCCACTGCTCCACCAAGGCTCTATGATGCTGGTATAACAATAGGGTCAAAATTTACAGTAAGCAGGACTCTTCATGTCCTTTTTTCTTATTTTCCCCTTACTTTCTTCTTTGCTGGGTTCATTGGCTTCCTAGATGATCCTGCTTTTTATTGATTGGCCCTGTATGTTTCTACTCTATATTTGGCAATGCTTAAAATAATAGCCATGTTGTTAGAACTGTAACAAAAAAATATGTTGAGCACTACATCAGCAGTTTTATAGTTCAGTAAGTCAGTGGTGTATTCAAAAATAAATAAATATGAAGCTGCTTCAAATGATTCTTTGCCCAGGACCTTTTGTTCTACCTCCCACTATCACTTTTTAATGTTTTTTTTTTAATTTTTAAAAAAGTTCAGGCTGAGGGCCCAATTTCTTTTCTCCATGTTGACTGTTTCCACCCTAGTTCCGCTTCCAAATGGCATATTCTCTCTCTTACTCATGCCTACAAAGACACATAGGAAAGAAAGTACTTTAAATTTATAACATAGGAATGATATTGTGAGGTCAAGAATGCTGGAGGGAAAGGGAAAAAAGGAACAAGAAAGTAAAATAACTGTGGGAGTATCTAAAATTAGGCCAAGGTTCGCAGGCTATCCACAGATTGCAGGTGCTCCACCCTGCAATATAATGTGTAGTTAGCTGGTGCAGTTTTACCTTATGCACACATAAAAACAATTTGTGACATTGAATACTGTCAGAAATATTCACTCCTCCCTCCCCCCTTCTAGAGTTCTGCCCAAAGTATTATAGTATCTACATTATATATGGGGATGTACAATATAAATTCAAATTTTATCTTAGAATTCTAATCTTGTAACTTCCTGTTTTTTTAATGCACAAGTAATAAATGCAATTTTAAATATAACTCAAGGGAGTTTATAGGAGTTTAATTTCTCCTGGAGGAAAAATTGATTTCAAAAACAAGTTGCTTACCTCTATTACTTTCACTCAGAGTTGGTTTTTTTTTGTTGTTTATTGCTAATCTTAGATTCTCTGACATCAGCAACATTTGAGTGGGAGGAGGAAAATGTGACAAATTTCCTGCATTTTGTAGTGGGAGGAATATTTTCAGCTAAGGGTAGGATTGCCAGAGACTCTGAGCATTTTTTAGCAGACAAATTGCTGAATATGATGGAGCCAGAATAAGGATGACTTCAACAGTTATTTCAAACTAGTTTCATTCACCACGTTAAGGTGCCATATAGATTCAGCAGTTCAGTTCAAGGCAACTATAAATTATAAAATCGTTTCTCATTTTTCATGGTGCTTACTGAATATAGGCATCCATAGGTTCACGCAAACCCTTTTTACTTATGGGTGGCATCTGACATCAGATTACAAATTAAAAAAACTGGTGTCTGTAACATGTTGCATGTTACAGCATTTTTTTTCTCGATTGCAGAGGACACCTGTGATGTTTCCTTCATGTTTCACCACCAAATTTCAGTATTTATTTTAGGACCCATTTGGTACAGAAATATTTATAACATCAAATTGGTGCCACCTTCTGGGAGAAAAGGAGAAAGATCTTTAGATGAAATGCTTTTTCAAAAGTTTGGCATATTTATTTCGCCTGGGCAACTAAACTCTCATTTATTATTCAGGACAAATCCTACCTTGAATATACAATTTTCACAAATATTTAAATAATTAAATGTTTATATGAGTCTGTGAATTATTGAATTTCAAGCACATGATTTCCTTTCCATGGGATTTGGGCAGAACATAATTTCCTCACTTTCTTCTCCCACCCTAATTCTGTCCGCTCCTAAGTAAGGACTCTTTGAACAATGAACAAATTTGTGTGCTCACCCTATTCAGCCAAATAGTTCAACTCTTCAGAAAATATTTTTGGGGCATTGCTGAGTAGATAAAGGTACAAAATTTGTCTTTTCTTTGGCTTACTTCTAATGTTTCTTTAGATCCAAGCCATTAGATTAGAATAGTCCACTGATTAGAGATTCACTAAACCACTGATTAGAAGAGATTTGAACCATCTGTCAGAATCCATTTATATCACATTCATAAATGTATGTTTAAAACATTATCCCCCCCCTATGGATTCTGCCATCTCCCGAGGAAGGAGGAGCATATGTGGATTCAACCTGCCTTAGGTTATTTCAAAGACCAAGGGAACCTTTTGAACTGGGGGGAACAAAAGGGGGGGTTAGAGAAGAAGGCATCTGGCTTGTGTCTTCTTTTAATTCTGGAGAGGAAGAAGGCAATAACCATAAAGATTTGAAGTTCCTTTTTTTCTCCCCACGAAAGGGATGACACAAAGTAGAATGATGGGGGCTGACCAAATGGAGTTGAGGGAAGGGGGGTTGAACCGGATACCCTTTATAAAATCTCAATTTGTAAAACAATACTAAGTCCTGTCTTGTATTCCCACAACAAAGCATGTCCTAGTAAAGATTCCTTTTGGACTAAAACTGACTCCAAGAGTTTTGTTTTCCTAAGACGTGGATTGGGGTGGCTCCTGACACCATAACTATAACTGTTGGCTCTGTTTTCATTTATTTAATAGACAAAGTCTTCTGAAGAAATGGGCCACTGGCTTGGTGTCCTTTTGTCAGAATCTGGATCTAAAACGGATCCCGAGGAGCTTACTTATGATTACGTTGATGCTGACCGAATTTCCTGTATTGTATCTGCAGCAAAAAACTCATTATTGTAAGTTACTATGATAGCATGTTTGCTGTTCACAATCTGTTTCGTTTTGGTGGTTTCCTAGTATATCTGTTGACTCTGGTAAACAAGTGTTTGGGATTTTTTTTTACTTGAAAATAAACAGTACTACATAAATATAGCCCATATATGATGCATTAAAATGAAATTGGCATACTAAAGAAAAAGAATGAAAGGGTAAATATCTGAATGATTATTTTCCATATTATGTCCCAAAAAGGCAACCTTTGAACGGAGATTTCATCCCTAAAAAGACTGAGTGGACAGGGAGAAAAATCCTATTTTCCCACTTTTTCAAGGAAAGTATGTGGGGAAAACGAATGAAAATAGAAATACAACAATTGTATTTATCTCATTTACTTATTTGATTTCTTATAACCACCCATTTCTTTAACTTTCCAACCGGAAGCCCACCAAATATTTTGAGACGGAAACATTTGGAATCAAAATTAAAATTCTTGGGAAACTGTTGTGGACCTCTTGTTGCATACCTGGTCTCTTGCTGATAGGAGTCAGTGTTTTGCTCTTTGTTGTACATTGCTTCATTGGACTCTTACATGGTAACTGCTTCATTGGACTTGAGTGTCTGGTAGAAGATGAAGTCAGGAGCAGTTGCCCCATACAAAGTTAGACAGTAAACTGTCAGGATCTAAGAGCTGTTACTGCTGGCGATGCTTTGAAACTCTGCGATAGCATGTTTGCTTTCATGTTTTTCAGCTTAATGCAAAGAAAGCACTCTGAACCCAACACTTACATTGACAACCTGCCAAAGAGAATGGGGAACCAAGAAGAACTCTATGATGATGTGGACATTCCAGAGGCCACCCTGGTGAGGTTTTTGCAGAATTGACCAGTTTGTTTATCATTCTAAGCAGCAATATTGAAATTGGGTGGGGATGGGGGTGGCAAAGTGATTTTTTTTCATATTTAAAGAAAATTGTGCTGGATTGCTATTATAAATTCATGAATGAATGTAAATCCACATTACGCGTAACAGTGTTGAATTCAGACTGTCAAATAGACATTTGCACTTAAGGAAGCAGAATTTGTTTCCTTAAGTGGAATTATTATTTGGAACATGCTCTCTTTTATAGGATTCTGTGCCTCCAGATGGAAGTAAATGTGAAGGGGAACAGGACAGAGTCTATCTAGACCTCACTCCAATGAAATCCTTGCTGCACGGAGCTGGCTCAAAGCAGGATCAGTCTACTCCTTCAGTGTCTCCCCCTTTACAAAGATCTATGAGCAAGAGCTCAGTGGACTTGGAGAAAGACTCAGCCATGGTGCAAAAAGAACCAGAGCTAAACAGAAGTGCAATGGAAATTCCAGAACAGGTACTACGCCGCAATAAAGTTTTATTCTTACAATGCTCTTCCCTTGACTGACACTTTCTACACTCGCTGGATCGACAGTTCCCAATATTTTTAATAGTATGGCCGTCTGGAATGATAGAAATTGAAATACAAAGGTAATGGAATACAAAGGTCATGGGAAATGCATCTGCTTAAGGCTTTGGACAGCCATTGTCAGAGAGAGATCAATCTAATGCTAATTTCCCCTCCCAGTTTCCCTACAAAAATAACTCGGTGAGGTGGGTTGGGCTGAGAGAGAGTGACTGTCTCATCCAGCTGGATTTAATGCTTAAGGCAGGACTCGAACTTACAGTCTCCTGGTTTCTAGACTGTTCCTTAACGACTAGACCAAAGTGGCTCTTATCATCTTTTTTTTTCAAACAGAAGCCTTCAGACATAGATGAACTGCCACCTCCATGGACAGGTACAATAAAAATCCAGACACAACAGCAGCAAATTATATTTCCTCAGAGTAACCCCACTATGGTAATGGCTGCACCAAAGGAAAAAACAGAAAAGCTCAAAGTGATGAATACAGGTAGGTATGGTGACCACAATACCTTAGTTCAGGTTTTTATGATGCAGGTGGATTATCTCTATTTATGGCCACACTTTGTTAAGTCATATACCTGCTGTACATCTGTAGGCTAATTGTTAGCAAGAGTTTAGTGGACAGCAGGCTAATTTGGGGCATCTTTTATTATTTCTCTGATACCTTTCTTAATTTACTGAACTTTCTCCCTCTTGCATGACAGCAGGCCAGGACAGAGTACTACCTAATGGTTACAGAAGGCTTTTGTAGTCAGGTCAGTTTTTTGGGTCTGAGCATTTCAAGTAGCTCAGTGGATAAATGTAGATCTTGCTGTTACTCTTTTAACAATTGTATTCAGCATTTGCATTAGTGTTTGTAGTCTGTCACTGGAAAAGGTCCTTCACTAAGAGTGTAAACTAAATTCACAGCCCCTGTAGAAACAAAACTAGGCAAGAACAGGACAGAGGCTGAAGTGAAGAGGTATTCAGAGGAGAGAGACCGTTTGGAGAAAGACAAAGAAGAAATCCGCTCTCAGCTGGCAAAGCTTCGAAAAGAGAAAAGGGAGCTGAAAGAGATTCTGATGAACTGCTCAGGTAAACCTCCATTGCCCATCTTATTTTCACTCCCTGGTGCCTGGCATAGAACAGGCAATCATTTTAGGCATTAAGTGATGTGATTGTGTTTTATGAGACTGCTGGATGATGGCCGAGTTACCAGCAGGTTCTTTCCTTGTTTGATGTTGCTTCTGCGGCCGGCGTCAACTTCCCTCCGTCCAGTGCGCTCCCACAGAGAGGGCCTCCTCAGGGTGCCTCCGATCAAAGAATGCCGATTGGTGGCCCCCAGGGGGAGAGCGTTCTCTGTGGGCGCGCCAGACCTATGGAACCGCTTGCCGGTTGAGCTCCGGACGGCCCCCGACCTCCGCTCCTTCCGGCGCAACTTAAAAACATATCTATTCGAGCAGTTCTGACCTGGTCTGATGGGTTAGGGTTGGGGTTTTAATATGTTTTAACACTGTTTTAA
The DNA here is from genome assembly GCF_947247035.1 of Vipera ursinii. Taxonomy (NCBI): domain Eukaryota; kingdom Metazoa; phylum Chordata; class Lepidosauria; order Squamata; family Viperidae; genus Vipera; species Vipera ursinii. The sequence continues at coordinate 53,946,605 of NC_139518.1, read as the reverse complement.
ACTGGGCTAAATATTTAATCGTTTTTTAATTTTTGTATTCTGCTTTTTTATATTTATTGCCCTGTACACCGCCCTGAGTCCTTCGGGAGAAGGGCGGTATAAAAATATAATTAAATTAAATTAAATTAATTCTTCAGAGGAAGAGCTTCATATAATCTTCTGGAGAACAACAGATCCACTATTTTGATTCATTTGATAAGTAGCTCTTCTTTTCTCCACAATTGTCCCTAACCTTTCTCTCTTGGAAGAATGGAATGGTCCAAAGAGTGCTCATGAAAAGTGATTGATGAAATAAGCTGATCTGCACTCCCAGTTTGATTTTCTAGAATCTATTCAAGTTGCTTAAAAACTGTAAATGGTTTGAGATTTGGGGGCCTTAAAGACCATCTCTGCCATATATTCTTACCATGTAAAAAGGCTTTACCTAGAGTGTCATATTGCCTCTAATGTTAGTTTTATTATTATGTTTTTCAGTCCTATAACAAAAAAATTGAAGGGGAGGAAAGGAATATATATATATATATTATATATATATATATATATATATATAATCCTGGGTGTAGACATCCGGGATATAAGAGAAAATTCTTCTTTATTGCTGAACTTTCGTCAACCCTAACCCTAGGCGCGATTTTTAAAAATCAATCAGAGACTGGCCTTTTCCAGCAAAGCCGGAACCACTGTGATTATAAATGAGCGAGCTTGTCACGAATAGGCCACACCCACATTCCACAATTTGAACGTTATAACTGCCATACAAGTGTATGGACTAACTCCCTTATCATTCAGCCCTTGCCCTGATGATGTCAACAGCTTGTTGATGAAAGCTCAGCAATAAAGAAGAATTTTCTCTTATATCTTATATATATATATGAGAGAGAGAGAGAGATGACATGGATAAGTGATAGCATTTTCTATATCCCTACTGTTTCCTTGGCAGATAAGAATAAATTGTCTACAATGGAACATAAGCTAAAAGAGATAGAAGATGAGTGTAAGAGGAAAGAAGATCAGCGTGTTGACTTGGAGCTGAGACTTGTTGAAGCAAAAGAGAATCTCAGGAAAGCAGAGTCTGGTCCAGTTACACTTGGTACCACAGTGGATACCACACACATGGAAAATGCAAGTCCCAAAGTATGTAGCATGTCACTTTGAGAAGTGGTAGGATGCTTGTCAACAACTTGTTCGTAGATATGTGAAGCAAGAGTTTGACTGAATCTTTTCTCATACTTTAAAAAACGTAATAGTTAATAGTATAGGCCTTCAATTCACCAGGACATCATGAGGACAAAGCCAGAGCTCTTGCTTCACTGATAAGAATTCTGGCTTCATTCTTGCTACATGAAAGCAGAATACCGGAATAAATTTCAATAAATTGCCAAGATCAAATGCCACATTAATTTATATTTCCACCCTCCACATATCCACAACCAGAAGATTCCATGAACTCTGATATGCAACTGATAAAATGTACAATTAAAATAGTAAAGTTTGTGTGATCACTATTCTCTTTTCCCCTTTCAATATAGATGAAAGTTGCTAATCCTACAAATAATCCAGAAAATTCACCTGTCAATTCAGCAGTGGCATTAAAAAACCGCCCTTTATCTGTCATGGTCACAGGGAAAGGAACAGTTTTGCAGAAAGCAAAGGTAAGGCATCTAGGAAGCATAACCACAGGAATTATGTAGCAAAACAAAAAACAAAACCCACCAAATTGGCATTCGGGGTTTGGTCAGTCATTGCAGTTGGTAGTAGCACCTGGATGGGAGACCACCAGGAAATATCAGGTCTGTAGATTAGATATAGAAATAAACAAAAACACTGTCGAAAGTAATTGCAACTACACAAGATAATGAGCACTTTTTTCTTCCTTTTCTTTTCAGGAATGGGAAAAGAAAGGTGCTAGCTAGGAAATCCTAGCCTCAAGAACAGACTGAAGATTCAAATTGGCTCTTTGTGGACTACAGAAGCCTACTGCCAGTAGCAAAAATGTCCAGATGAAGAAAGCATGGCAAGTGGGGAACTGTATCATACTGTCTGGAAGAAACAATGGACCTTGGCCAGATGCCAGCGTGGCTTCCCTTAAGACTAAGGCTGTTGGTCCTTTTAGCAGACTTGCACTGTGTAGATAGGACAGATAACCAAAATGGAAACAGTAGTTCTAACCTTACTGGTATCCTGAAACTGTTGCTGTACATAAGGAAGCTTTTGTCTACTTTTAGTATGGTGTTTTATCATTGCACGGTCTAGGATTTATTGTTAAATGACTTTTAGTTGGACATGTTTAATATTTCTGTAGCATACCAAGGCATGGCAGGAGACAGAGGAGGGAAAGTTGAGCCTCACACCAGCCATTTCTTTCCTAACCAATGATGCAAATTTGAATGACACTTCTGTGGAATTGCAATTAAATGCAGCTGTTCTGCCCAACGCAACATCCACCTGGGAAAGGGTTAGGTGCTCAAGTTTGAACATTCAGCTGACACACCAGGCTTATTCAGATGCCCTAATTTCACATATAGTGACCTATTGTTCTGCATAGTGACATTATATGATCCGTGGATTTGAACGTGCCATTTATTTTATTAAGGGAGCTAGTATGGTGTAATGGTTAAGAAATTAGAGGACTGTGAGTCCTAACCCTGTCTTAGGCATAAGTCCAGCTGGGTAACCTTGGGCCAGTCACTCTCTCACAGCCCTAGGAAGGAAGCAATGGTGAACCACTTCATCTTGGCAAGAAAACTGCAGGCATTAGTATGGGCAGTTGCCAGTAGTCAATATTGAATCAAAAGCACAAATAAAAATCTACTTTATTTACACAGGAACTTATACATAAGTTCCCATAAGTGTTTAAGAGTGGGCAACATGAAGATTTAATCCACTGGGTACAGGGATCTCTCCTGATCACTGTGCACGGCTATGAGCTTTACTTTTGGAAAAATAACACAGATGAGTTCATTCTTTAAACACCTGTAGTTGCACACATTTAAAGATGATTCACAATGTAATATGTAAAATTGAAGTGCATCCCTGAAGTGCAAGGGATGATTCCACTGCACTGCACTTCAGGGACATTGATACTTCGGGATAGGAACTAAGCATCTCTTTGTATTCTCTGAGGTCAGTTTCACTGTAGGAATTAATCTAATGTAAACACATAAACATGATTTGAGGGAGAAAGGAATTTCACCCACCCTTGAAAGGTATTTTATTACCCTTTTTAATAAAGTTCAATTAGAGCAAAGTAGCAAGAGTCTTGTAACTATTTTGCTGCCTGAAGGGAAGGACTACAAGGAGCCTTTCCACCCTGCATAATTCCATGCAGAAAAACCAAATGCTGACCTGTTGCTGAATAGCGCCGATGGCAGTAAATTAGCATAGGAGGCATATATTGAGTATAGGTGGAGACATACAGCATTCTCTCTTCTGCTCCCTCCACTATATAACTCCAGGGTCTGCTGTTTCACTGTACAATATGGGGGCTGGACTCACAATGCAGGAGTTGATGTATTAAGTTCAGGAAATACAACAGAAATTCTCATTTAAAGTTAGCATGGATTCTTCACCAAAAATACCAGCTTCAATATTGTATTCTTGAATAGAAGTAATTTTTCATGATTAGATATATGTGAACAGAAAACATCACTGTTAAGTAGCTAGTGTCAGGAAAGTACTCAACCTGTTTAGTGGGCTTGGTATCTGAGCACTATTCCAGACAATCATGATACTGTGCAATAGATATGCATCTTAATTATTTGCTTGTTGCAGGAACCCGTTTTGGGTTCCCGTTATGATGGGCCAAACGCGTTGCCTTGGCAACAAAAGCATCATTTATCACAAAGAAAATATCCAGGCTTTAGATCAGGAGTGTTCAACTTTGGCCACATTGTGGACTTCAACTCCCAGAATTCCCCAGACAGCCACAGATCTTAAAGTTGCCAAGGTTCGACACCATTGCTTTAGATAATATTTATATTGATAGATGTTTCAATACTGATTGGCTAGCATTCATGACGTCAGTGACAATCTTACTGCTCTATGTGTGTCTGGGTTATTTTATAGCATCTTAGCCAGAGCTCTTTCTCTTCTGAACCGCATATATGGGCTGCTCCACCCATCAGAAGCCCTTTTCTCATTTTCTCCTCAGTTCTAAGAATATATCTAAGGATTTGACTAGCTTATCATATACCGTATTTATTTTCAGCATCTAGAGCTCAAATGCCTCTTGTTGGATTACATCAGGAAATAGACTGAAAAAAGTGGGTGGAAAGTCAGGATTAGCAGCAGAAATAAATCTCTAGAAATCTTCAACTGTGTATAACCCTGTGTTGTTCTTTGATGCCCTCAATGCACACAAATGTAAATGCTGCAGTTGTTTAAGGACTTTGTCATATTCAAGTAAGAACATCTCTTAGGTTTGCAGGCCAAAGATTATCTAATGCCATCTAAGGTTATCTAAGGCTGTGTATTAATATATGAGAGTGGCATTTTATAGACTTAAAGGGTTGCAGGACTGTTTGAAAAAAGGACCTTGTGCACAACTGGCTGAAGAGAGGCAAACGGTTCATTAATAAAATCTAAGACTGCTACTGTATATCTGCCTTCAGTGCCAGTAAATGTCTATATCCCATGTCAGTGTGGGCAAATGTTGATGTGTTAGAGTGAGAATGAGTTAAAAAGCTGGCAGCCTTTGAAACCCTGACAACTAGAAGCATCAATAGAAAAGGTACTAGAGGAGTAGCAACTGACTCATTTATTCCACTCAGTTCAAATAAAGTTGTGTGTCTCAACCAAAGTACTACGGCTGATGGTGTCAGCCAAAACATAGGAATTCAACATCAGATCCAAAGCCTTCTTTTAAATAACCGTAGAATTGTTATTATGTTCCTAGCTTTTTTTAAAAAAAAACAACACTTTATTGTACAAGTGTCTTTTCAGTCAGTTGCCATTTCAGATGAATCATTTTTAAATAAAAGCGTTGGCTGTATTTTAAATGTGTTGTTTGTTTTTCTAATCATTACATTGTCGAGACAGGGAAGCAGCTAACAGTGTCCACAGAATGTCTGGTTTTATCTAAGCCTACAAAGTTGAACTTTTCAACTTTCTACAAGGAAAAGTTATCACATTCTTTTATATTCATTCATATGGTATGATGTGTTCTTGCCCTGCAGGGGACACCCTTGTAGCATTTTTTGATAGGATACATTAATAATGAACTTTTACTGAATACAAAAAGATTCAAGGATTCTTGAGATACTTGAATTATATAGAAAATAAAAATGCTAATTCAGAGTAGCCTGAGACATTTACCGTACACTAAAAATTCATACTTCAAGACAGTGATTTTAACAGGCATAGGCTGATACATAGTTTCCCTATTCACAGGATGGCAACTATAAAGTGGTACTTGTTATTGTTTAATAACTACAGTACTAGTTCCATTGTTAATAATCAGTCTTTATCATAGAGAAACTGGTGGGGAGGGGGCTGTAATCTGCAGTTCTGACATGCAAAACTTTCTTATGGGAAACGTAACACTCCAAAAGCCAAATTGCCATTGCCAAATAAAGAAATAAACTCCCAAAGTAAATCATATGTGGTCTAAAGCAATAGCAGGATCCTTTGGTCCTTGCTCATCTGACTACCTAAAAAGATCCCTTGCTACAGTCTTACATTATAGGATCTGATATCAACTGTACCAGGCTGCTTTGGCACCTACTCCTTCAAACATTGGTGTTCTCTGCTCTAGGAATCAATCTTGGAAGCTTTGAAAAACATAATGAATTGTTCCTGATTTGGTTTCAGCTAATTTACAAGCAGCATTTCCACAATCTTTCAAAGGTTTCCAGATTTTGTGCAAGTTTGAATTCTGTTGTCACATATTTCTAGAAATAGAACAATACTTGTAGCCCAGCCTCAATGTCTATTGTTTTAAGTAGATGTGTTCACTTCCCCCCCCACACACCATTCTCCAGACCCAATAAGAATTGTATTTAGGATGCAAATACATACCTAACATGTGGATTTTTTTTCATATAGTTTATATATTAAACATAGAAAATGTCTGATACTGGTTGTCCTTTACTTACAATCAATCGTTTAGTGACTGATCAAATTTACAGTGACACTGAAAATTGATTTACAGTTGGTCCTTGCTTTTACAGCTGTTGCAACATTTTCACAGTCATGTGATCAAAATTTGGGTCAACTTGGCAATTGGCATGTATTTATGACAGTTGTGGTATACTGGGCTCACAAGATTGTCATTTGCGACCTTCCTTTTGTCAATTTTTGACAAGCAAAGTCAGTGGGAGAAGCTGGATTTGCTTAATGACCATGGGATTCTTTTAACAACCGTGCTAAGAAAGGTTATAAAATCATTTGAAATTCACTTAACAGTCCCCTTGCTTAGTAACGGAAATTCTGGTTTGAAGTGTAGTCTTAAGTCAAGGACTACCTGTAGCATGCTATATGTAATTTGTACTTCATAATTCCAGCATAATTATACATTGGTATGTGATTTCTACAAACATTTTCAAAACTAAGAGAATTTAAACTACTCCTTAATTTGTAATCTGAGCTCAGTTTAGAAAAGTTTGTCTCAAGGTTTGTGACATCTAATGCAATTTGTGGGGGACTTTGTCTCTGTAAATCAATCGCATTTATTAATCCTGGCATATAAGCACAGTATAAGGAATGGAAAGCTGGAAAAGAAATGTTTATTTGGTACATATGTATTCTGTATTGTTAACCCAGAAGTGTTCCCTGCAGGTGGTTTTTTTAATATAGATACATATGTGGGATTCCCTTGGAAATCTAACTAGAATTACTTCTTTGGAAATATTTGTGTCTGTGATCTGTACCATATTAAAAAAAACACTAATAAACTTCTAAATCAGTGTTTCTTAACCTTGACAACCTTAAGAAGTTTGGCCTTCAACCCCTACAATTACAGTTGAGCTAAGTTGGCTGGGAAATCTTGGCAGTTAAAGTCAGTGTGGTTGTTAAGCAGGTCACCACGTGACTATGTCCAATTTTATTACTTTTTGGCAACAGTTTTGAAGCAAAAGTACTGGCGGGTAAGTGATCACGGCAGTTATTAAACAAATCCACTTTATTCAAAGTGTAATTTTAAATCAGAAATGGAAATAAATGCCATAAATCAGCAAAATAAAATAAAAAAATAAAATAAAATAAAATAAATGTGATGCTAAAAACAACTGTAAATGCAAACCAGTTGCCAAACACTTAAATGGGATCATGTGACAGCAGGGAGTTGTCTGTGGCTGTCAGAAATTAGGAATCGGGTCATAAATTCTTTCTGGGAGAGTCCATCATAATCCAATGGTTGTTAAGCAAGGACTACCTGTAACCATAGTATCATGACCACAATTTGGAATGCACTTCATGGTGCAATGTTTTCATGGCCATGTTCAGAGCTGTTCCCAACCATCACGGAGAATGCGATCCAAATCCTGCAAGACTCCAGAGTTGATTCACGATATCTCCCTTTTGTTGGCTCCATGGAAGCTACATAACCTGTGCTAACCTGTCCTATTTTAAAGTAGCTGGCCCTCACACCTGTGAAAAGCAAGCTTTGTTTGCCACTCCAGCACACAACAGAGAAAAATGTGCCATCTCTTCATTTCAGGGAGCAAATGATCTCAGTGTGAACCTGCTTCGGTTCATTAATGTACACATTTTCTAATCAAGGTTTGAGTAACCCAGTTGGGTTATTCAAATCTTGATTAAAAATGTGTACATGAAGTGTACTTGAATTATGTACATGAAGTGCAATATTGGAGGGAACCACAGCCCTCTTCCAGCGAGACAGAGAGGGATTTGGTATGAAATGAGTACAAGAAGTATTTTTTTTTTGTCACCTTGGAACTCAAACTTGCTTTTTCTCAGCTCCAGCCACTTTGTATTCTCTCCTAATGTTATTATCCCACGTCAGCATATTTTTTTTTAAAAAAAATGTAGGTTTTTTTACCACACAGTGGACGCACATATCCAATGACTGCAGCATGTTAAATATTTATTAAACATACCGACATGAATTGCTAAAGCTTTTGATCTGCAAAAGGGTCGATCAAGCAAAAATGACACTATGTACTTTTATTCCCACATAAAGGAAATACAATAAGCGGAGAAGAGAAACACCTTCAGGATCAGCAGAAAAGAACACTTGAAAGCTTAGCGGTTGCATTTTTGAACAATATAAAATCTTCATTGGGTTGCTTGTAGAATAAGAGGCAGAATTTTATGAATAATGCTAGTTCTATAATAAAAGAAAGCCTGCCAGATCGATATACTGCTTAGCTAACTTAGGCTGAAATCATGAAACCTTTTAGTGATGAGTAAACCTACACTGATGGGATTTACTTTAGAGCAGGCACAAATAGGATTGCAGGGCTCCATAGCAAACTACCTAAAATAGATTGGCAGCAATAGCAAAATGACTTCCCTTCCAGATAAATCCCGGAGGATTTTCTTGCCAAATAATGTTCATAATACAGTATTCATCTCAGTCCCTTCCCATCACTGTTCCAATTCTATATCACCCCTACTTATATGTTTCGCACTAAATCAATCTTTCTTAACTTGATCACTTTCTGAATATTCTTCAGCGAAATTAGGGAATTCAGTACTGTAGCTGCTACACGGTATCAGGCAAAAGCTTTAGCACTTTTATCTGGGGCAGCTAAGGGGCTATATTCCAGCTTTAATCTCTTGGGAATCTGTTCAGTCAAGATTCTAGAAATAACTTTTTGAAGCTTGATACTTCAAATGCATCTCAAATGCAGCTCTTAGGCTTGAAGGAGAGCAGATCAGAGTAAAGAAACTGGCTAACAATATTTAATTATTGGCTTAAAATCATCTATCAGCCCACTGAGCTGCACTCTGTTTCCAGTGATTGTTGTTGTTGTTGTTAGTTGCGAAGTTGTGCCGACCCATCGCGACCCCATGGACAATGTTCCTCCAGGCCTTCCTGTCCTCTACCATCTGTTTCCAGTGATACTTTGCCCATTTTTTTTCTAAGGACCAAAAAGAATGAATCAAAGAGGCATGACTGCCTACATTTTCACCCTGACCTATTCCAACTATCAAAGCTCTTCTTTCAGCACTGTTAAGGAGAAATATTACAGACTCCCTGTGGCTCTTCATATATGCCCTTGTAGCATGTAAGGAGAATCAATAATGTATTTTTTCATACTGCAGTTTAATGCAACATTGCATTAGGATTTTAGTTTTTCCGCTTCTAGCAACAATACCTGGAAAATCAATCAGGCAGTTATTATGTTGATTTCCTACTCACTAATTAGGTTTTTATATAACCTACAATGTTGGAAAGCTTTGTAATCTAGCATCAAGGCTTTGGCAGGGGACCCACAGTAAGATTTCAGAGGGATTCTTGTATAGGCTTATTTATTTATTTTGACTCTCTTTCTTTTTTTTATTTCAGCTTTATTTGCTAGTAAACATGGATTGGTTTTCTATAGTTTTGGATGAGGGTGGAAGCCAACAACTTAGATGATTTTAAAAATGTGAATAGACAAATTCATGGAGAATGTACCAATATTACTACAATTTCACAATAATCTACCATCTTTGGTGTTGCAGACAGTGCATTTTATGTATCAATTGCTAGAAAGGAACAATGAAAGAGTATTACCTCCATACTTTATGCTTGGAAGTTACTTCCAATCAGTTTTGGATTGCTATATGTATTGTTTTGGGGCAATACAACCCTTCTTCTCTAACTGATTGATTAGATGATACTTTCAATAAAAGCATAGGACGTAATGAAACCATAAGAACAGGAGGTAGCCACAGATACATCCTTTTGCAGTTAATGGTAAACTTGGCATGGCCCCTAAATCGCAAGAAATGGTTGGAAATGGGAGTCCAAAATATTCCTGCTTTGATCAAAGGGATAGAATTTCCTAATTAAAGAAGAAAACTAAAGGAATCGGGAGGAAAGAATGGAACAGCCATGGAAAAACATGGATACAAACTATTATCTTTGGTGAATGATTGTGCGTTTTCCAATCTCTAAAATCTTATATAAACCAGGAGATCTGGAGGTCATTAAAGGGCTAAAATGTGCCTTAATCATATTCATTCTATATATTTGGAAATAAACTTAGATTTCACAAAATCAAATCTGGGTAAGTATTGTGTATGAAAGCTTCTCACTCCTTACAGTCATATTAACATAAGTATAGCTTTTGTAAATCACATCAGAGCTTGTCAAGTTATACCACTGTTAAACCTCAGATTTATGGCAGCATTATATAGAGGTAATGCTGCTTCTGTTAAAAAACATAGTATATCAAACATAAATATGCAATATAAAACTATGCTAGATATTAGTCACCTTATTTTTGATTAAATAAGATACTTTTGTGCAAAACCTTTGTTCTTAGAAACAGCATATTACTTGCAAATGCACATTTCATTTCCCCGATAAGTACCGTATATACTTGAGTATAAGCCGAATTTTTCAGCCCACTTTTTGGGCTGAAAAATTCGACTTCGGCTTATACTCCAGTCAACAAAAAAACTTACCGAGGACATGTGCGCGGCCGAGGCTTTGGTGCTTCCGGGATCGCGCGCACCTCTCCCAAGCCACCGCCATCCGGAGACCTGCCGAAGTTTGGGGAGGTTTGGGGAGGTGCGCGCGCACCTCCCCAAACCTCCCCAAACGTCGGCAGGTCTCCGGACCTCCACGCCTTGCCTGCCTGCTTCTTTCCGCAGCGGAAAGAAGCAGGCAGGCAGGGCGTGGAGGAACGGAGACCTGCCGACGTTTGGGGAGGTTTGGGCGCCTCCCCAAACCTCCCCAAACGTCGGCAGGACTCCGTTCCTCCTGCCGACGTTTGGGGAGGTTTGGGCGCCTCCCCAAACGTCGGCAGGTCTCCGTTCCTCCGCGCAGACCTGCCGACGTTTGGGGAGGTTTGGGTGCCTCCCCAAACCTCCCCAAACGTCGGCAGGTCTCCGTTCCTCCTGCCGACGTTTGGAGAGGTTTGGGGAGGCGCCCAAACCTCCCCAAACGTCGGCAGGTCTGCGCGGAGGAACGGAGACCTGCCGACGTTTGGGGAGGTTTGGGGAGGCGCCCAAACCTCCCCAAACGTCGGCAGGTCTGCACGGAGGAACGGAGACCTGCCGACGTTTGGGGAGGTTTGGGGAGGCGCCCAAACCTCCCCAAACGTCGGCAGGAGGAACGGAGACCTGCCGACGTTTGGGGAGGTTTGGGGAGGCGCCCAAACCTCCCCAAACGTCGGCAGGTCTGCGCGGAGGAACGGAGACCTGCCGACGTTTGGGGAGGCGCCCAAACCTCCCCAAACGTCGGCAGGAGGAACGGAGACCTGCCGACGTTTGGGGAGGTTTGGGGAGGCGCCCAAACCTCCCCAAACGTCGGCAGGTCTGCGCGGAGGAACGGAGACCTGCCAACGTTTGGGGAGGTTTGGGGAGGCGCCCAAACCTCCCCAAACGTCGGCAGGAGGAACGGAGACCTGCCGACATTTGGGGAGGTTTGGGGAGGCGCCCAAACCTCCCCAAACGTCGGCAGGAGGAACGGAGACCTGCCGACGTTTGGGGAGGTTTGGGGAGGCGCCCAAACCTCCCCAAACGTCGGCAGGTCTGCGCGGAGGAACGGAGACCTGCTGACGTTTGGGGAGGCGCCCAAACCTCCCCAAACGTCGGCAGGAGGAACGGAGACCTGCCGACGTTTGGGGAGGTTTGGGGAGGCGCCCAAACCTCCCCAAACGTCGGCAGGTCTCCGTTCCTCCACGCCCTGCCTGCCTGCTTCTTTCCGCTGCGGAAAGAAGCAGGCAGGCAGGGCGCGGAGGTCCGGAGACCTGCCGTTTGGGGAGGTTTGGGGAGGTGCGCGCCCACCTCCCCAAACCTCCCCAAACTTCGGCAGGTCTCCGGACGACGGCGGCTTGGGAGAGGTGCGCGCGATCCTGGAAGCACCAAAGCCTCGGCCGCACGCAAGTCCTCGGTAAGCTCCGGGCGGTCACTTGCTTCGCGTCTCCTGAGGGAAGGGGGGGGCGACTGGAGCGGGCGTGTTTCCTCGCCTGCTGGGCGCCGCGATTTGCCTGGGGAACGCGCGGGCCCCGAATGGCAGCGTGGAGCGAGGAAGCGGACAGCCAGGGCTTCCCCGAGAGCCGCGGCCACACAGGGTATTCCTGTGTATTCAGGCTTGCAAAATGGCGGATCGAGCCTCTGCTGGCGGCAGAGGCTTGCAGAACGGCGGATCGGCTTATACTCGAGTCAATAACTTTTTCCAGTTTTTGGGGGTGAAATTGGGGGTCTCTGCTTATACTCGAGTCGGCTTATACTCAAGTATATACGGTATGATTTCAGTAACTAAAGGCAAAAGTTTTTTTGTGTGTTTTAGTGCATATAGTCCATGTGTCTTCTTCTTTTTTTTTAATACTGGTGAATTCTGTATAGCAGCCCCAACCATCTCAATTTAGATGAGTGTGTTTTGTGGCAGAATGCTTCGATGATTGTGAAGTGTCACTGCTTCGCATTCCTATATTTTAAAAAAGGAAAAGTAAAGTTAATTATTAGTTCTCCCCGCAAAGTACTGAGTGCCTATTCTTTTATGCATTCACAGCCTAATTAATTTATTAGCAAAATATAGGTTACAAGATCTATTAGGAGCCTTAAGAGTGCTTTAGAGAGACATCCATTCCAACAGAAGAGAATATTTATAGCTCGGTGATCCTCGGTGATCTCTGAGCACACAGATGATGTTACCTTGTTGGATAATGAATCTGCAAGAAAACATCTGAGCTCAGGAAGCTCAGAAAGCACTAAGGGTCCCACATGACCTCAGGTATACAAAACTGAGCTCTTTTGGGATCAAGTCTTTAAAGTATTAAGAACCATCTTTACTAGAATTATAATGCATAGCTAGTATGAAACAGATATTCAGAGTCATCAGCTTTCAATCATCAGTCACCTAAGAGATGCCCTTGAGTTTCCCAGGCTCTTCAGAGCAGGTGGTTGGTGCATTCTTCACAGAACAAACTTGTTTGCCAGATGCATTTGCAGAAATTCTGCTGCTGAGCAAAACTAAATTGTTGGCATTTCATATTGTTATTAAGTTAGCACACCTACTCTTTTGGAATAAAATCAGCAAGATCTGAGCAAAACAAATACAATTAAAATCAAGCCATGTAGGCTTTAAGGGACATTATTAATTATACCATTTTATTATGCAACATTAAATACAGTATTACATTTTAACCTCAAACCCACAAATCTCTTTTAGAAATGAAAAACATTAGGAACGTTTAGAAACAATGACCTATTTCCTATTTTCCTTCATGTTCAGTGTTATTGGGCCAAGAATGAGGTCAAACAAATAATTATGGAGACATACAGTATCTAAGAAAAATGCCTGCTGATCCAAGCCAATACATACTGTTTTCACAATGAGGTCCTTCCCAGCCTTGGCAATGACACAAATAGTTGCCATTTTCAGGAATACAAATTCCATAATTCATGCAGGGGTTAGGTTTGCAGATATTTACTGGCATTTTGGCTTCTGTAGCAGAAAAAAACAGAAAACCGTGCTGACTATTTGGGCACAAATAACTCTCATCTCTCAAAGCTGCATACCTGGCTTTTGTTGCACGTGTGGCAAATGGAAATCAGTGAACATGTCTTTTTGTGTTTGAAGGAGCTCCCCAGTGGGAAATTGGATACTAAAATCAGAGCTGGCAAAGTAACTAGTGAGGATCTGCAATTTCCAGATTTAAACAAAAACAGATACATTTGGAGGCTATGGGAAATAAAAGTGCCTTAAAGTGCCTCAAAGAAGAAAGGTGTAGATTCTATAGCAAATCAAGAGGTTTATCTTAAAGACTATTTCTTAGTGGTACCTTGGTAGTCATCTGCTTTGAAACTCATTGATTTTGATACTCAACACATTTTGACATGGAAATTTTGTCCTGGTACTATTTGTTTGGTATTTAACACATAAGTTAGAACTTGTGTTGGCTGCCTTGGGACTCACCACACTATTTCTTATGCAGAAAATGTTGTTTGGTACTCATCATTTTTGGTACTTATCATGCTTCCCGGAATCAATTAACAATGAGTACCAAGGTACCACTATGTTGGCTTAACCCAGCCCAAAGTCAGAGCCAAAAGCAATGCTTTATTGCTAAATAAAGTTTATTGTTTATTGATAAAGTTTATCCTTTATTTATGGCACATTTTTCAATTCAGAATCCTTGTTTAATACCTCCTTGTTTATTACCTTCTTTCCCATGTAGGATCTATTACAGGTGGTCCTTGTTTAATGATTCAGCAACTGTTCAAACTTTCAACAGTGCTAAATGAGTGGTACTTATGACTAGTCCTAGAAGTTCTGGCTGTTGCAGTGCTCTTGTAGTCAGCCACATGATCACAAACCTGGAGCTATGCAGTGGCTTGGATTTCCAACCATTGCAGGATTCCATGGTCCTATGATAGCAATTTGCAACCTTTCCTGCCAGCTTCCCACAAGCAAAGTCAATGAGAAAGCTGGCACAAAGTCATAAATTGTATGAGGTCCTCACTTAAGTACCTGTGGTGATTCACTTAATGACAGTAATCAAGGACTGCCAGAACTGTCATTGCTAAGCAGTGCGATCGCATGATGCCGTACAGCCTCATCACTTAATGGTGGAAATCCTGAGCCCAAATATCATTATTAAGCAAGGACTAGCTGTCTCACCATCTACAAGTTCAATCCTATCAAGGACATCACTTCAAAAACAAAACATACTCATATTTAACAGAATAAATTTTATCTATTTCCATAGTTATTCATTGTTTTATATTTTAGTACAATCCTAATTTACTTGAATGAAGCACAGAATATTTATCACTTTTTATTTGAGGTATATTTAATAGCTATTTCAAAGTATTTTTGTTGGACATGAAGAAAGTTAAAGCTAGACTCTAGCTAGCGTTAGAGTCTAGCCACTTAACTATTCTGTGTATGTTAGATGTTACAATCTTTGATGTAATAAAATAAGGGAAATTTGGGTTGTGAATACCATTTGGGATGTTAAAGGTTAAATTTGAATACTATAATTAATATCAAAATTAGATAAAATTTAATAAAATTTAATAACAGGACATGGATATATTTTATTGAAATTAGACTGATAATTTTTTTTAATTAACCATGCTATTCTTAGAAATTTGTTAGTTTAAACACATTGCATTGAATGTTAAGGGAAATAGAGAAGGATGGTATGATAATGTAACTCGAACAATGTATTGAAAATTCTGTTATTCAATTGATGATTACCCAGGTACCAGGATGCTTTCTAAATACATAGTTTTTAAATTGGAAAACCAATAAAACTTGATTTTTTAAAAAAGAAAGTTAAAGCATACTAAAGTAAAAATAAAGTCAATGTTTTCAGGAGAAATGGTCTTATATTGAATTTGATGTATTTTATATTTATTTGTCATTATACTTTTGTATTTTACTGCTTCTACTGGAAGTTTGAAGCCGATTTGATCAATTTGACTGAAAAATAAGGTCAGTTAAGAAAAAAAATGTGGCTGCAATTGTTGTCTCTAAAACAGAAAATCAAAATCTATCTTACCATCACACAATTTTTCCATGATAAAGTCTTCATTTTGTCCGAGATTTTCATAAGATGAAATCCTCACCAGATTATTAGAAGAACCTGCAATCCTCAACAGTAAGTCCATTTGTACACTTTCCGTCCCAATGATAAAAAGTGAAACATCGTTACTGCGTAGTTGCTGGGCAGGGACTATGGCATCCTCCACTCCAGATCCACTTGTGAAGACTAGCACAAGTTTTTTTACACCAGGCCTTGCTCCTTTTTGGATAACTGTGACATCATCATGAATATGAAGCAAGGCACTTCCAACTGAGGCAGAGCCAGCCATAAAGGGAGCTTGTTTGATAGCTTCCTGAAGAGCTGAACTAGTAACATGTGCATCCAGTCCAAATACGGTTTGGGGCCTTTTACCAAAGGTAACAAGGCTGACTTGTGTCCTATCCCTATTGATGGGAAACTGGGAAGAGAGACGGCTGACAAAGTTTTTCATGTGGGCAAAGTTAACCCTGCCAGCTGACATTGAAGAATCCAGGGCAAAGACCAAATCCAGGGACTGAGATAGGCAGCCTGAGGAGGAAGAAGAAGTTAGTAGCCTTTGGAGAATGTGGCTTATTCATGTGGATGCTTAGTAAAGGGAATTACATTTAAGTAAGGTTATAGTGGCAGGGGAAATCATTCCCTGCAGTTTCTCATTAAAAGATTGTTTCCATCAGCAAAAGATGGAAAAGGTGATTTCACTTCCTTCTGTAGCTGCAAACATGCACATCAATGACAAGACTTTCTATAGTGGAACTGGGATTCAAATAAGGTTTTGCTCATACAAACCTGGATTTCATCAATATGTAGGACTAGAGGTTATGAATCTGGAGATTTAGTGATAACAGAGGAAGGTGAGTTAGCAATAAAACAAAATGAAATTCATATCCTATAATATCTCATGTGTTGTTGCATAAGCGAGAAGTGAAGTCTCAGTGAATTACGAAGCTTATTCAAAAACTCTCTGCTATCATCTCCAACTTATATCAGAGTGCTGCTGGAATAAAAGGGGAAAGGAAAGACATTGTATACCTTTCCAAATCTTTGGAACAATAGGACAAATATATAGTAATAAAGAGAATTAACTAATATTTTATTTCATTTTTTAATCAAAAATAGCTAAAATTGTTTAAATATATCACTAATCAATAAGTGATATAGAGACAAGTCTAAATTGGTCTATATCGGGGTCCCCAACCTGTGGGCTGTCGCCCACTTCTATGCCATAGCCTGTTCACAACTAGGCCATGAGAATGGTGGGCTGGCGAGCATGCGCACCCCAACTCATGCAAGCAGTGGGCACAGGCGTGCACAGTCCAACTCACTGGGGCTGCGAGCTCTGGCAGGCACCAGCGCTTGCAGACCCACTCACATGAGCCATGGGCACCAGCGATCGCAGACCCACTTGCATGAGCCATGTATGCGTGCGCCCGCCATTCACACAATTATAGTTATGTGCACACACCTGTGTGTGCGCCTGCCCCTCCCACGAAACCATCCCCTCTTTCCCCTACCCCCTCATGCGCCGGGCTACCAATCTGGAAAGGTTGGGAAACTCTGGTCAATGTGACCTCTGATTAACAACAGAAGTTGAAATTGACAACACACACACCTTTTGACGTCAATTGACAGCACATACATTTTTCAAATGCTTTAAGAAATGGCAACCTCTTTTTCATTTATTAATACAAGGTATATTCATGTGTATATTCAGGGGTATATTCAGGGGACGCGGTGGCTCAGTGGGTTAGGACGCTGAGCTTGTCGATCAGAAGGTCGGCAGTTTGGCGGGTCGAATCCCGAGTGCCGCATAGCAGAGTGAGCGCCTGTTACCCGTCCCAGCTTCTGCCAACCTAGCAGTTCGAAAGCATGTAAAAAAATGCAAGTAGAAAAATAGGGACCACTCCGGTGGGAAGGTAACAGCGTTCCGTGCGCCTTTGGCGTCTAGTCATGCCGGCCACATGACCACGGAGACGTCCTCGGACAAGCACTGGCTCTTCGGCTTTGAAACGGAGATGAGCACCGGCCCCTAGAGTCGGAAACGACTAGCACGCATGTGCGGGGGAACCTTTACATTTACCTTTACCTATATTCATGTGTAGTAGCTTTTTCCCCATATTATCTCTAATGAACTGAAATATGTACAACACCCAGCAGGAGCCTAGGTGACACTGAACCAATACTGATATTGAAACAACAATTGATATGGTATCTTTATCTTGAATTCTTACCTTGTCTATCGACGCTGCAGATTTTTCTCTGTAATTCAGTAATTTTATTGAATAGATCTTGAGTGGTGGAGTAGATAATTGTCCGCTTTGGATTCCCTGTAATCTCATCCAGTTCTCTTCTTAAAAATTCACTGCCAACTCCAATGATGGAAATACCTTGTTTCCTACTGAACCTAGCTGCTTCTAGCACTGAATCCTCACCTTTTGAATCTGTGAGCAATATGACCACACGTGGAAGATCATCAGGAACATCAGCAAAGACTGGTGCACTCTTAAAGCCATGTTGTGCAATAAATCGTAAAGCTTTGCCAGTCAAAGTGTTCCCTCCATTGAACTCCATGGAATCAATGATCTTCACCAGACTGAACATATCTCTGTAATCTCCTACTTGGGCAACCATCTTGACATCATTGCTATATTGGGCCAGGGCCACATTCCCTAGAGTTTCTGTATTCCACACTAAATGGAGAAACCTTTTCAGGAAAGTTTTGTAGTGCAAGAAGCCTTCAAGAGTAGTGCTGGATGAACTATCCACCAAGAAAAGAAGGTCCACGCTGCATTCCAGATTTATATTTGGTGCTATTTAACAAAATAAGCAAAAACTATTAGAAACCCAAAGAGAATGCAGAATAAAGTAGAATATTCTATAGCTATCTATAGCTATTGTTAAAGTGTGATTTCAGGCCAGTCATCTTTTAGTTACAGAAATATTTAATCACAAAATGTAACCTAAGAAGGTGCTAGAATGAATTAGGTCTTAGTTCATTGGCAAAAATGTAATAAATCGGGGTGTGTATTCTCTCTCTCTCTCTCTCTCTCTCTCTCTCTCTCTCTCTCTCTCTCTCTCTCTCTGTGTGTGTGTGTGTGTGTGTGTGTGTGTGTAAGGCATGGGATTGTGTGTAAGGCATGGGATTTCTTTGTTCAGCTGTTTATTTAGGTAATCAGATCATGAACCACAGATGATAGAAACATCTTTCAAAATTCAGTATAAATAAAAGCATTAGAATAGGTAAGCAGAGATATAATTAGAAACTGTCTAAATTAAGAACCCTTTCAGTTTCTGTATAAACTTCCTACACAAGAGAGATTTTAAAAATGTAATTTGGATATTTTATATTAATAATTGCCACTCTCAGAATTCCTCTTTTATAATAAAGTATAAATTAAACACTTCACCCAGACAAAAAACCATTCTTATTGACTACGGAAGATCTGGATAAATGGTTCTATCCTATATAAGTTCTGAAAGAGG
The DNA here is from genome assembly GCF_947247035.1 of Vipera ursinii. NCBI lineage: Eukaryota > Metazoa > Chordata > Lepidosauria > Squamata > Viperidae > Vipera > Vipera ursinii. Next base: position 53,927,475 of record NC_139518.1, on the reverse strand, counting down.
AATAGTAATTTTTGCTTATTTGGTGGGAAATTAAGTCAACTTATCCTGATGTCCTGATCTGAACAGTGCTGGAAATGATATGATACAATATATGAAATATATGATATTTTATTCTGGGGAACATTCAGATATGGATATCACATATGCTAATTCTTAATTTGATTTAAATCAAACTGTATAATTCTTATCTCCTTCTGCTTTTCCTTATTAAAGAACAAATATAATAATGATTATCAGAGGTTTTATAGAAAACTGGCTGATGTTACCAACACATTAAAAACAAGATTCCAGTCCCTAAAATAAAACAACATACCACAGTTGGAATCCCCTCCAAATCCCACTGGGCAAACACAGTGGAAGCCCTCTAATCCCTGTTGAATGCAAGTGCCTCCATTCTGGCAAGGATGGGAATCACAAGGATCTAAATTCAGGAAATAGCAATAAATGGAAGCTTATTATATTTTTTCTCTTTCAATTGACCTCTTAAAAAAGCAAAGCATTTCATAGTATATCTAATTAAAATCTATTAGTCCATCACCCCTATTTTGGGTCTACCCAGGCATCTCTTATAATTAAGGCAGTCCAAAGAAATTCAAGAATTAAAGCCCTTAGAATTATGGAACTTTGTACGCTGCGATTGCCTCAGTGGAATCAAGATATCATAAAGAGGTAATAAATGGATACATGTCTTGATTCATGCAATTAGTTTTATTCTAAGTATAATTTAGTTTGGTTAATAAAAGGGTAATGACTGAGGGTGGATGAATTTTCAAAATGAAATTTTGAATTATTAATTTCTTCAGTATCAATATTTCATTGGATGATTAGAAAAGCTCAAAGAAGGACATGTAATTTTTTTCATTATAACAGTAAAAATATGTATCTTCAGTCCTGAGTTGAAAGAACGTAATTTATAGATAAATTAAGAACCTAATATACAAGTCAACTGATACTGATTAATATTTTTTTTTATAATCAAAAGAAAGCAAAAATGAAAAAATAACCATGAGGAAATCAAGTTATAAATTTTTAAATTTATCTACATGTGGGACATATGGAATATAGTTGATAAATTAGTTCCTTCTGTCCATAGAACATTTTGGCTCTAGTGGAGGAACACCATTGGCAAAATGGAAGAAAAGTTATTTTTTACTGATGATTATTCTTCCAGGTGCCCTTCAATATTTATCCTTGTGCCTTTGTAGTTTGGGGAGTCTCTAGAACAGTGTTTCTTAACTGTGGCAACTTGAAGATGTGTAGATTTCAATTACCAGAATTCCCCTTACTTGTGGGAGAAATCTGGGAGTTGAAGTTAATACATCTTCAAGTCACCACAATTGAGAAACACTGCTCTGTAACCATAAAATGCCAAACTAGAAGGAGGAAGAAATTTGTGAAAATTATCTCTCTTCTTTGAAGGAAACATTCAAATGTTGCTAATGGAAAAATACCTTGGATCTTCTAACCCAATGTCAATTAACAGATATGCTACTTTTTTCACTCTATTATTTTTATTTTGAGGCACCTATATTTTAGTTTTTAGAGATCTGGGTCTTACCTGAGCATATGGTTCGATAGCATGTAGACGGAAATTTGATGAAAATGTTCCTCCAGCTTAATTAAAGAAGCCAATATTAAACAAAATGAAATTTGGATGAGTTTGTATTTGAAAACAGTGAAGCAATGATATTTAATTAAATGATTAACAATATAATTCTGTATCACTATTTAATTTTTTTAACAACAATAAAATTCCCCAACTTTTACATCTGCAGTTTCTGGGGGAAAAACTGGAAAAGTAGAACAAAGCATTTTTAAGAAGTGCAGGTATTTAAATCTTCACAGTCTTCCAAACCCCATTTTAATCTGCACCTTATGTCCATCACACACACACACTTATTGTATTTGCCAGCTTTCTTCCTACAAACCCTTCTGAAAGACCACAGGTCAGTTTCTCAGGGGCACTTCCAGTGCATCTTCTGCAGTTCACATTGGAAGCTGCTGGCTATTTGTAAGGTTTGCAGGAGGAAGGCAGGAGGAAGGCTGATTCAAAGGACCATAGGGGTATGTGGCAAAAGGGCAGAGATGAGAAGGGAAGATAGGAGCACATGGTAATTGAAGCATACTGTGGTTGTAATGGCTGAGGCTGCCAAAAGTACAAGAACCAGAACTTTATATCTCCTTTGAAACTTGATAAGGGGAAGGAAGAAGAAGAAGAAGAAGAAGAAGAAGAAGAAGAAGAAGAAGAAGAAGAAGAAGAAGAAGAAGAAGAAGAAGAAGAAGAAGAAGAAGAAGAAGAAGAAGAAGAAGAAGGAAGAAGGAAGAAGAAGAAGAAGAAGAAGAAGAAGAAGAAGAAGAAGAAGAAGAAGAAGAAGAAGAAGAAGAAGAAGAAGAAGAAGAAGAAGAGGAGGAGGAGGAGGAGGGGGAGGAGGAGGAGGAGGAGGAGGAGGAGGAGGATTAGGGTGACTTACTTGTAGAAAGGGCAGAGTGATATGCGTACAACATTATTGCTTTGGGATCCTTTCCAGCAGAAATAGTTTCCAACCACTTCTTTTACTTGCTCAAGTGTTTTGCGTTCACAGGGATGAGATTCAGCCCTGCAACCTGGTGCAAGAGGCAAGAATTCAGAATCAATATTGTGTGTGATGAGAAACTTAAGTATACCAAAAGGGTGGCATAACAAAACTGTAGCACTTTAACCTTACTTGGATAAATCAGGTTTAATAGCTTTCTTCTGTAATGAAGAACATCAGGTAACATCTTGGGAAACATGTTTGCCTGAATTTATGGGGAGTAACTGCCAGTCAAAACAGGTAAGATTGGGTTAGATGTCAGATAGGCTGGACTGATCTAAAGCAATTTTTAGTGTTTGATGATTGAGCACTTTGACCCTTGGCAAGTTATTTCTCTGGTTTGCAATAATGTTTTGATTGAATGTTAATACATGTTTAAGTAAAGAAAAAGGATAGCTTACTAGCTCTCTTTTTTCTCTCTCTCTCTCATTATCTCCAACATACTTATTAAGATGTGCAGGAAAAATCATTTTGAAAATGTTTCTATTTGCAAACACCCACCTGTTGACTGCACAGGAATAAACTGCAACCAGTATCTATACATATTGCTATTTATGGTATAGCATTAACTTTCTAAATATTTGTAATAACTTTAATACCTAAATTTTAGAGGTGGAAAGAGTCATTTAGGATTCTCAGAGCTCAATCTTCTGGTTAATAGAGGAATCTAAAGAATTGGTCTTAGTTTTACTTAAATTTACCCATTAACTTAAACACACCCAATCAATTGAAACCCTCTTTGAATAATTTACTTCAATGTTGAATTATTGTTACTGTTGATTTTTCCCCCTAACATTCAATTGGAATCTGCCTGCCTGTAACTTGAATCCAATATTCCATGTCCTGCATTCCAGAATGCAATTTTAACTTAGAATACTCCTTTATTGTGCTACGTTGCTGTTTGAATCTTTCTTAGATGTTCAAAAAGCATTTTTCTCCATCAAACAAAAAACTGTAGGAAGGTTGCAAAATATATAACAACACAATATGGAATCTATTCTTAACATTCTTTGAATGACACCAGGTAATGAGGCAATAAAAAACAATAAAAAGTTTCCTTATCCCCTATCTATCAAAGAGTCATAAAATTAATTTTATAGCCACCTAGAGTCTTCTTGAGTCTGGCTATACCAAACTGACTAAATTAAATCGAGAAACAACTTTATGAAAAAAATGGCAGAGTGAGACTATAGCTCTTAATTGAGACATGAAAAACAAGACATAATAAAAACAGAAGGTTAGTAAATAACACTTAATTTGAGTGCTTAAACTAAACTGAGGATTCAGTTCTTTGTGCTCTATTGTTTTCCTTCAGACATTTAATTACCCAAACTAGGTAACATTATCAGTGTTAGTAGCTAGCACTGATGGTGTTACATAATTGGGGTAATGAAACTTCTGCAAGAAAACAACCAACCTCAGAGAACACTAAGGAACCATCATTTCAATCCTAAGGTGCAAATATTCTCCTTTATTGGTTAAATTAAACTTAAAATACCTGGAAATGCAGCACTGCAGATATCTGAGAGTGTAAGCATGGTATAAAGCCCATTGGAGGCATCATCAGTGTCTTCTGCAAACAGTGTATAGTATTCCACTGGCTCACTTGCTAGAGCATACAATTCTTCCCACCTGCACAAAAGCAAATTTAGTGTAACAAAAACAACAACACATCACACATCCTTACACCACAAAGCTTCCTTGTACAGAACTGAATCATTAATCCTGCTTAATTGTTTTATGAAAGGCCTAATACTGTTCATTATACAACATTATTTTTGTTATTTACAATAGACAGTTATGTAAACTGGTTGCAACCCTTAGGCTACCTTTTTTCCCAGTGGGAAGCGTCACCTGTTCCTGTTCTTTCTGGCTTTTTCCTGTTCGGGCGCATTATTTGCTCTGTCTTAGAAACATGTTTTAACCATACTATTCAGTTTACATGTATTCCTCGACTTACAACCACAATTGGAACCAGAACTTCCATCACTGAGCAATATACGGTAGTCATTGAGTGAGTTGCACCTGATTTTAGGTCATTTGGCCCAAGTTCATTAAGTGAACCACCTGGTGATTTGACTTTGTCTGAGAGGGTGCAAATGGCAATCACATGATCCCAGGTCATTGCCACTGTTGCAAACACTTGGCAATTGCCAAGTCCCTATATCATGATCACATGACTTCAGGGATGCTGCAAGGGTTGCAAGTGTGAGGACAAATCATAAGTAACTTTCTTCAGTACGTTTGTAACTGCAAACGGTTGCTTCACAAATGGTCCTAAGTCAAGAACTTCCTCTAGAATTGCTTCTAAAATTTAGAATGAATTTTACCAGTTTTCCAACCCTTCAGATTAAATTCATCCAGATTTATCTGGAGATGCCAAGGAATGCACTGGAATCTTTGGCATGCAAAAGAAGTAATCAATGACTGAGTTCTAGAAAACAAGTCCCGCTATTGGTCTTCCAAACTCTCAACTGCAATAACTTCCTACACAATGTATATCCTCTTTCTGTTCTTGAAGGATGTGCACGCGAAATCTTCTATCCGCTGCAGGACTTCCCTTCAATCTTTAACTATTAAGTGGCAACAACAATCGAACATCCCATGTTAACTCACCTTGGGAAGTTGACTCCAATTGCAAACACTGCAATCCCTCTTTCTTTTATCTGCTGGGCTAAGGTTGACACATTTTTTTCAGATCTCCCATCTGTTAAGATTATAAGGATTTGGGGAACTGATGAGTTCCTGCCTCCACGGAATCCTTGTTGAAGAATATGTTTCAGAGCAAGACCTGTTTCTGTTCTCCCACCTCTAAAGCAAGAAAAGCGAGCATTAGGAAAGCTGCAAGCACCCATTTTTGTTTTCTTAACTTCTGACAAATCCTTATTAATATCTGTACATGACAGAATATTTTTTTCCCGAAAAGTAAAGAGGAAATGAAATGTTTTATAACTATGGCATACACATATGCACACTCAAATATTTTTAAAAAGCTTGACAAAGCCATTGGTTCATTTTTTATAGAAGGAACAACTATTCAGAAGCTCTTTATTAAAAATATAGCCTTCTTATGATGATGGTATTTTAATTTCCCTGATACTAAACAATATCATTTGGTTTATTTGTTAATCTTCATTGGATTAAAAATGCTACTGATTATCTTCCATTGGGAGTTCAACTTGAGAATTACTACTAAGCACCCTGAATTTCTGGCAGTTTCTTGGTGATAATCATTGTGAGAATTTGATTATTTTTTCTATGTTAAAGGTAATCAGATGTATGGATTGGATTTTGCATAAACTATTAAAAATGGATGTAAATTATTGCACAAGAGATGGTAGATGCCTCTCATTTAAAGATATTTTATTACTTTAACCAAAATACATTAGTATCAAGTAAGATAAAGGAATGAAAGATTAGTCTAGTAATATATATTAATCAAAATGCATCAATAAACTGTATGCACATAATTGGATAATATGTCAAAATGAAAGCAATAATTTATTACAATAACATCCTCATATATTATTTTGGATTTTCATATTTAGATAATACTGTCTCTGGGAAGCTGCTTTGGTATATGTAACTAGGGGGATTCTTATTAAGAAAATAAAGCCATATCTTAGCAAATAAATAAAGCAAATAAATCTTATTTTAATTGTTTTCACAGCAGTCAAGGTCATTTGTATTATTTTGAAGAATAAACTATGATTGTACAATCTGCAACATCTTTTGTCAGTTTTTAATCTCCAGCTTAAAATCTGAAAATACTTGACCACAATGCAAATAGAGAGAGAGAGAGAGAGAGAGAGAGAGAGAGAGAGAGATCTGTATAAATTATTGCTTAATTCAATATGATAATTATCAGAATGTGTGAAGTAAATTCACATAAATATAGATGTAAATTTGGTAACAGAGACGATAGAACTTTTATTGATGTGGTAAATTTTAATAGTTGTTAGATGATGTCATTTGTAAATCAATTCCAGACAGGATTCTTTCATTATTGATGGCCATTTTAAATTTATTTCTAAAAATCCATTTTGTTTCCAGAATTGATATCTATATTTCTCATAATTCATAGTTTTGTTTGCCTTTATTTAAAAAAGAAAATACAACCTCCACATTCATTATTCATTAGCAACCCATAAACTTTGGTAACTGTATATTTGGCCTTTGGTGCTTTTTTTTTACACATTCCTTTTCAAATAAGATTTAAACTGCCCATTAAAGTTAATTTATCTTGAATCTGAAGTATCTGTCATTAACTTTTGCCCTTTTCCCCTCAATATATTTATAGTATAAATAACACATATGCCTCAATGTATTATTTATACTTTTACACTTTTTACTGTTTTTGTCATTTTAATGTTTCTAAATGACATCATCTGCCCTGATAACCTTGGTTACCAAGAACTATAATATAATTAAAGCTATTATTATGTTTCATAAGCTATGATTTCAAGTTGTTTCCATTTATTCCTTCACATCCTTTCCCTACTGTCAAATAGCAGTAGAAACAAATTGTGTAATTCCCTTCATTTGTTGCATGATGTCATTTATTCCCTTTTTCCCATCACATGGAAAATATTAAATATTAAATATCATGAGAAAAATAACTATGTAATCATATGAATGTAAGGGAGAACACTAAGACAACTGGACAACCTTCTCCCTCTGGTTCCCTCCAAAGGGGAGTGACTGTTTAAGGATCCTGGGGGGCACAAGGGTGGGAAAAGTGGCAATGAGATATTGCTTTAGCTCACACCAAGAGCTATTTCCAAATCCAACAGCATCATGGCATACTCTCTGGCCTCAGTACAGGAGAAAACAATAGTTTCTTCCAGACAGTCTCTTATAGCCATTTATCCTGCTCTTCTTTTCAATTGCAATGAACCAAAGGTTTCAGGAGGCAACTGGAGTTTCTTGTTTTTCTTTGCTTATCATCCAAAAAGCTTCTTCATCTCTGACTGGATGGTGGTAAATAGAAGGATTTATATTCCTTGCAGACAGCTGGTCATTTGCATTCTTTTAGAGAGTCATTGGGGCCACTTGGAGGTTTGTCTGTGTCCTCAGGGTCACCTGAATGGTGCAAATGTGCCTGGAGCCTTCTTGGCTGCAGGATGTTTTCTGCCCTGTGTCCCTTCACTGTTGAAGACAGGCACAGGCTGTTGGGGACAAGTCTGTGTTGTCTGCATCTCAAACTGAAACACAAATGCTTCCTGTAGTCCTGTAACCGCTCTCTAAAAGACTGCAAATGACCAGCTGTCTGCAAGGAATATAAATCCTTCCATTCCCCACCATCCAGTCAGAGCTGAAGAAGGTTCTTGGATGAGAAGCAAAACATCTTCAAAGAAAAAACAAGAAAGTCCAGTTGCGCTCTGAAAAAGCACCATTGGAACAACCATGACCTGGATGACTAAGAATCTCCATAGACATATTGTAATGAATGTTAAGCTTTAATGACTTTTCAAGATATAATGGAGAAAATAGAGTGGATAGGTAGGTATGAGAATCAAGGAGAGTCATGCAGGAAAAATTGCAGCTGTCTTGATTTCCAAAACAATGAGTAGTCTGAAAGGGAAAACACCTACTTTACAATGATACTCTTGGTTCGTATCTATTACAACAGAAAAAATAGCTACTTCCTGGAGAGAAGAATGAAGCTGCACAGGAGTTGGTTCACTCCTGATGAATAAAAACCCAGATGGTGATTTGTAGCTGAAAACTTTTCCTTGTTCCTGTAGATATGATACATTTATATATTTAGCTAAAAAGCATAGGGTACCAGGATTATTCATACTTTACAAATTGTGCTGTTCTCTTCTTAAAAGAGTGGCTGTTTTCCAGCGACTGTTAAAGATCCAATGCTCATCTGGCAGGTGGGATTTCTTATCCATCCCCAGACTTCTTTTTCAACAGGGAATGAAGTCAGTTCTAGGAGTCCCAGAAATTAGGTGCAGCTCTCAGAAACCCATTTGAATTGTACCATTTGATCAGAACATTTTGGCAGCCACAAAGCTTTGTATTGTTCTGCTTATTGTTCTGCTGGTGCAGAATGCGGCCACGCGAGTTGTGATGGGGGTTTCCCAATACTCCCATATAACACCTCTACTCCGCGAGCTGCATTGGCTCCTGGTTGCCCTCCGGGTGAGATTCAAGGTGCTGGTGATGACCTATAAAGCCCTAAATGGCTTGGGTCCGGGATATCTGAGGGAACACCTGCTACCAGCATCAAGTTCCCTTCGTCCAGTGCGAGCCCACAGGGAGGGTCTTCTCAGGGTGCCACTGGTAAGAGATTGCCGGCGGACGACACCCAGGGATAGGGCCTTCTCAGTGGGGGCGCCTGCCCTTTGGAATCAGCTGCCAGTGGAGCTGAGGACTGCCCCCGACCTCCGTTCATTCCGCCGGGACCTGAAGACCTGGCTCTTCGAGCTCTCTGGCCCAGGCTGAGAATTAATCTTAATTTTAACTGGGGTTTTATTTATGCAGGGACAAATATAATTTTTTTTAAATTTGTTTTTAACTTTTGTATCTTGGTTTTTTAATCACCCTGTAAACCGCCCTGAGTCCTTTGGGAAAGGGCGGTATATAAATGTAATAAAATAAAATAAAATAAAATAAAATAAAATAAAATAAAATAAAATAAAATAATAAAATAAAATAAAATAAAATAATAAAATAAAATAAAGTAAAATAAAATAAAATAAAATAAAATAAAGTAAAATAAAATAAAATAATAAAATAAAATAAATTAATAAAATAAAATAAAATAAAATAAAATAAAATAAAATAAAATAAAATAAAATAAAATAAAATAAATAAAAAGGGATCTAGACTGGCAAGAATAGAAGGGAAGACTGGAAATGCTCGATTCCCGAGGAACCAAATTCAGTGTTCTTGGGACCAGATTTCCATCATGCAGATCCATTTTTACACATACGGATATGAATAATGATAATAAAAAATACTAGGAACTTTTGCAAGCACTATATATCCATGGCAAATTGTATCCTGTGCTAGATCATAGTGACAAAATTAATTTAAGAATATCATCAAAAATAATCAAACTTCTATTATGTCTTTTGAAAGGGAAGATTAAGCTGTCCTAGTGAGTTGTTTGACGTTGATCTGAAAGTCAGAAAGCATCTCAGGTTCCTACTATTTGCTAAACCCAAGGGGGATTCTTTTATTAATTCTGCAGTAGCATAGGGTGGACTAATCATGAATCTTGATAATCTCATCAACTTTTTTTTTTGCTCCTCTTAGCATGTGTCTTTCCAGAACAGTAACATATCGTATGATGAATAAAGTGCAGGAGTGATGTGTAAGAATGATAATAAATGTGTAAGAATGATAATAAATAATGTCATATACAAAAGAGATTATCAATAAAGGCATAGATAAGAGACCTCACCAATATCACTTATAGGAGTATGATCAGGCTATGCAGTTTGCAATTAAAATTAGAGTAATATCCTAGCACTTTGGCCTTGATTGGAGTCTACGGAAAAATATATAAATCACTTTTACAACAAAGTGTTCTTCCTCATAGCTCAGAGATGAACCCTATGTTTGTTTATTTTGGAAATAAACCTTTTATTTCCTGGTGTATTCGGCATTTGATCACACTCTTACTTTATGGTGCCTAATGCTTTATTCTACACATTTCTCTTTATATCAGCTTGTAATTTTTAGTACTCTAAACTCCTGCCAAAATTGTCTTTGAACTCTTTTGAAAGCTTTTCCTTTATTCTTTCTCTCCACTGCCTTATTCTCAAGTTCCATGTCAGGAATGCATCAACAAAGTTGTGATGGCAGTCATGCTTTTTCTGGCCAGCTGCATTTTGTCAGTTTCCATCATTTTCCACCTCCAAAAACCTAAACCCACTGAACAGTTGTGTTTATAGAGTACCATTCTGTGATAAAGTCCATACCTTAAAACAGTCTTCCACAAACTAATATATGGGAACTATAATTCTTAGAAACTGAGAAGTTTAGCCCCAATCTATTTGGATGGGAAAAAGATCTTTTATTCTTATTCCCCCAAGACCTGGTTTGAGAATTCTACTTCTCAATCTAGCATATCTGGAGTTCATCACATTGGGACATTATCTTAGAATATTATATAAAAGGTTTGCTTATAGATAAATGAGCTAAAACTCTTTCTGATTCATTTATTAGAAAACTCTTGGAATTTAAATTTACAGCTCTCAGGATATTTTTTCCTATACTTGCATGTTAAATATAACCATAAACAAATTAATACATACACCCATGTTGTTAACCCATTGGAAAATTGCCTTACTGAATTGATACATATGGTTCACTTGGGCTGAGACAAAGAGAAAGAATAGGATAGAATTAGATACCGTAGATACACATATAATTTCAATGCAATTTCTGTTGTTCTTTATTCTGTGGTTGAAATGTAGCAACATGGCAAATTAAAATGTCTCCTTTTAATTTATATAACACAGTAAACAAAAACATGGGAAATTATAGGAACATATAAAAATGCAGTAAAAGTGCTACACTCAATTTGCCAGCAAATTTGGAAAACTCAACAGTGGCCACAAGATTGGAAAAGATCAGTTTACATTCCAATTCCAAAGAAAGGCAGTGCCAAAGAATGTTCAAACTATCGCACCATTGCACTCATTTCTCATGCTAGTAAAGTCATGCCTAAAATCCTACAAGCTAGACTTCAGCAGTATGTGGTTCGAGAACTACCAGAAGTAAAGGCAGGATTTCGAAGAGGCAGAGGAACTAGAGATCAAATTGCCAACATACGCTGGATCATGGAGAAAGCTAGGGAGTTCCAGAAAAACATCTACTTCTGCTTCATTAACTATGCTAAAGCCTTTGATTGTGTGGATCATAACAAACTGTGGCAAGTTCTTAAAGAGATGGGCATACCAGACCATCTTATTTGTCTCTTGAGAAACCTATATGTGGGCCAAGAAGCAACAGTGAGAACTGGACACGGAACCACTGATTGGTTCAAAATTGGGAAAGGAGTCCGGCAAGGCTGTATACTGTCACCCTGCCTATTTAACTTATATGCAGAGCACATCATGAGAAAGGCAGGGCTAGATGAATCAAAAGTTGGAATCAAGATTGCCGGAAGAAATATCAACAACCTAAGATATGCAGATGATACCACTCTAATGGCAGAAAGTGAAGAAGAACTAAAGAGCCTCTTGTTGCGGGTGAGGAAGGAGAGTGCAAAACTTGGGTTGAAACTTAACATTAAGAAAACCAAGATCATGGCATCCGGCCCTCTCAATTCCTGGCAAATAGATGGGGAAGAAATGGAGGTAGTGACAGATTTTATTTTCCTGGGCTCCAAGATCACTGCAGATGGGGACTGTAGCCAAGAAATTAAAAGAGGCTTGCTCCTGTGGAGGAAAGCCATGGTAAATCTAGACAGCACACTAAAAAACAGAGACTTCACCCTGTCAACAAAAGTGCGTATAGTCAAGGCTATGGTCTTCGCAGTTGCAATGTATGGCAGTGAAAGTTGGACCATAAGAAAGGCTGAGCGCCAAAGAATTGAGGCCTTTGAACTATGGTGCTGGAGAAGACTCCTGTGAGTCCCTTGGACTGCAAGGCGATCAAACCGGTCAGTCCTAGAGGAGATCAACCCTGACTGCTCTTTAGAAGGCCAGATCCTGAAGCTAAAACTCAAATACTTTGGCCACCTAATGAGAAGGAAGGACTCACTGGAGAAGAGCCCAATGCTGGGAAAGATTGAGGGCAATAGAAGAAGGGGACGACAGAGAATGAGGTGGCTGGATGGAGTCACTGAAGCAGTAGGCGTGAGCTTAAATGGACTCCAGAAGATGGTAGAGGACAGGAAGGCCTGGAGAAACGTTGTCCATAGGGTTGCGATGAGTTGGACACGACTTCTCAGCTAACAACAACATAAAAATGATGAGCTGGTTGGGGGATTTGGAGAAAGTAGCTAATACAGGTCCATCAGAAAAATGAAAATATTTATGGCGAATGAGAAGTAGGTTGCACTGTGGAGATCATGTGGTATTGTGGTGAAAGTATTGTATTATAAATAAGCACAGCCAGTGTCAGCCAAAGAAGCTAATAGGATGATTTTGGGCATTAAAAGATAGCTAATCTAAGTTGATAGGAGAAATTACAGACTTATCGATCATTTGATATAATTTGTCGATATAATTATAATAACTTGGGGAGAATTCCATGTGATATAACAGAATATCATTCTGTTTTGAAAGAACTTTCTTTAAACAGAGGCTGGATGCCTGTTCAGCTACAATTCATGATTTCTTGTATTGTTCGGACATGACCTTTGAGCTCACTTAATGCAATTATATGATTTGATGATCCAGAGCAAGAGTCCAAATACAAAATCTATCTTACTTGAACACGATCTTCTTGAGTTGGTCTTTTATCTCATGCTTGGTGAAATATGCATCCAATGAGAATTCCAAGCGAGGAGTGTTGCTGAATTGTATTGCTCCAACTCTAACCTGAAAGGGTAAGATAAAGTTGAGGTGGTTTCAATATGCTAAGCTACGGAAAATTAGAAATAAGTAATTTAAATTTCCTCCCTTCTTTAGAATTTCCTTTCCTTCTGGTAGTATTTTCCTTTCCTTCTAGTTAGAAGGCACATGAAACTATCAGCAACCCGTTCAAAGGAATAACATTCACAACAGAAGAAGAAAATAACAACACACTAGCCTTCCTGTATATTCTCATCAGCAGAAGCAATGATGGGAAATTAGAAACACAAGTCTATTATACCGTAAAACCACTCATACGAATTAAATGTTCCACTATCAAAGAAACAATCCAAACTCTCACAATAGCAGCTGTGTAAGAAACACATCCAGGAATACCAACCAGCAGTCAGAAGACATGTTGAAAACTCCTTAATTGCACAACAAATTGGAGATTTAATCAAAGTTTCAACTGGAAAACTGTGAGCATCCTAGATCAAGTTAAAGCCCCAAATGCTAGAGAATTCCTGGAAGCTTGCTGTTCTGATAAATCAGCTACCAACATCTACATACCATTCAAAACAGATAAGCAAAAAGTTACAAGTTAAAAGACCACAACACCGATTTGTCAGAAACTCTAATAAGCCGAGATTGACACCAGAATTTAACTAGACCAGCAATCAAACAGTAAACAATACCTTAATCAAGAAAGTACCAAACAATCGAACAGTAAATAGCAGCCTAATCAAGAAACCAAGAATACTTCCACCAACATTGACAAGGCAAGCCACTTGTATATAAACAGAAAGCAAAACCTACTCCCTCCTAGCATTGATGATGGTACATAGTTAGGTAATGAAATTTCTACAAGAAAACAACCAAGTTCAGAGAGTACGAACTAGCCCACATTTATATTATTAAGGTGATCCAGAAGCTTCTGTAGTTGGGTGGCATTAACAAATGCAATAAAAATTAAAAATAATTTTATTTTTTTAAAAAATACATGTCCCACCTACCTAAATGGAGAACAGTATAAAAATACCACCCTCCTCCCAATGTAATAAAATAGAGACAGAAGGAATGAAACATTTCAGAGACAGAACTGTTCTTTAAATTCCAGATTTCTTACCCACTGTTCCCTACGTTAGTTTTTATTGCAGTGCTATTAGTATTGTGTGGAATATATGAGTATACTTACCTTTTCTGGACTGATGTCCAATGCATCACAAAGCTTGATTGTCAGATATTTTGACCTTTCAAAGCTTCCTTTGCCAATGCTATAGGATCCATCTAACAGAAATAAGATATCGACTGGAGCAGAGCAATTCATTACTGAAAAAAGACAGAGGCATTTTCTCATAACCTTTAACAATAACAATTTGAACTGTTTTGTTGTGTTGGGGTCATGAATGGGATTGCCGGAGAAAAAGAAATGCACACACTAAAGACAAAGGTTACTATTAATAGCTTTTTTATTATAAATAGCAAGGAAAAGAAGAGGAAATCCAGTCATAGCTGCATTTACTATCAAAAATATAATTATAATGGTTCTAGATTATATATTCTCAACTCTCAGGTTAATCTTCTAGTAAATAGGTTTATAAGATTACTTGCTAAGCATTATTAAATGACAATATAATGTTATCTTTAGTGTTTTGGACCCTTGTTACATCATCTGTTCCAGTAGGTGGTGTAGGGGACATGTTCCAGGCTCGCTTTCTGAGGCAATAACATCTAATTGGATCTAGGAGGCATTTCTTTGTTGCTTTGCTTCTCCTTTGGAAGAAGCTTCCCCTCTTACTAGACCTGCCCTCAAAGCACCAGAAGGCAAGACAAGAAACAATGGATGGAAACTAATAAAGGAGAGATGCAACCTGCAATTAAGGAGAAACTTCCTAATGGTGAGAACAATTAACCAGTGGAACAACTTGCCTTCAGACGTTATGGGTGTTTCATCACTGGAGGTTTTAACAAAAGACTGGACAGCCACTTGTCTGAAATAGTATAGTATCTGCTGCTTGAGCAGGGCATTGGAATAGGAGACCTCCAAGGTTCTGTTCTATTCTATTCTGTTCTGTTCTGTTTCTATTATTTCTATTTCTATTATTTCTATTCTAGACCTATCTTTCTCCTATGCATCAGACAAGGATGCCAATTGAGCCTCTCCTGCTGGAAGAGTGCTTTTATGGCTAGTCTCAGTTGTATGTGTATGGTTGTATTATTCTTTTGTTCAATTTTGACAGTTTTTTATTTTTATTGATGTAGGCCAACCAGACTCATAAATTATGAATTGGGTGGCCTCACTCATGTCTTGAATGAATAAATAAATCCCAACTAGTTTTCCCCTTATCTCTCCTAACTATTACAATTAAAAATCCTGAAAATGTTAGGGATCATTAGCCTGGGATTCAGTTTAATAAATGTCCTCATTCTAGTATCATCCAGCCTCTCCCCCATCCCCAACTCCACCCCAGCTTCTAGCTAATCTGGAGAGTACCAGTTAAGAAAAGACTGAACAGTGTAGTTAAAAATGGCTTCCAGACAGTCTGCAACTTCCAAGCTGAGATTCTAAAATATGATAACGAACCCAATACCTTCTAGATGTTTCTGAGTTCTGACCCAGAGCATATCCCATGGAAGTTGTGGAATCAGAGTTAAAAACATCTGAAAAGCCTAGCCTAAAGAACATGGAAATTTTACACATAATTCTTGTGGTTGAATGTTACTGCATTTTATTCTTCTAGATATTCAGCCAGACAAGTTTGTTATTCTGAGAACAGCAGCTGTTTCTAAACAGACACAAGATATTATTCCTTTAGGCACTTAACCAGTTTTTCCTCATGTACACAATATACACCACACTAAGTCATGCTTTATTAAGTAAAGTCAAAACCAGTTGAGTTTCAATATCACTTTAAGCATTAATAAAAGCTACAAACTGTAATGAATAGATTTATGCAGTACAGTTATTCAAAACCAAATCAAGCCATATTATTTTTTAATACAAAGGAAGACTCTTCAGACACCCCACCTCTCAGCATTTTAAAAGGCATATGTAATTGTTGTTGTAAATCCTTTCTGGATTTAAAATGTTTACTGGTTGTTTTTAGCTCTGGGTCTGAGAGATCTGTAGTTATGAAGTTTTCTTGTTATACTGCAACCTTTTATAATCTTCAGATAAGATATATGAGCTTTGGTTGATACAAGCTTCATACAAGCATCAGGTTGCTTTAAGGAACTGAAACAAGTGCCCCATAGGACTTTCTTAGAACCAAGCTGAAAGTACTGCACAGCCCTACTGTATATTGATGGAACCCCAAACAGGTAATTTAAGAAGCAGTTGTAAAGGAGAAGGAACAGTTTGGAATAATAGGAAACAAGTAAGTATGTACTGTATGAATCTGCAGTGGAAAGGATAGTTATGAATAACTTCTGTGTACAAATGAAATACAGTACTTACATTGGGAAGCAACTGAAATCTTCTCAATTATTTCTTGACTGATTTGTAGTTCTTGGATACTCCATGATATGAATACTGCAACATTAAATAACAGTCAAAACTATCAACACTTACCAACATACTTCAAGGAAATCATGTCATACCATTCTTTTCAAATGACTGACTGTTTGGGACAAAATAGTTTGCTTTTTTTCCCTTTGGAATAGCCAAGCATTTAAGATATTAACACCATTATTCACAACACTAATAACTTCTTTTCAAAACTCCAGAAAAGCTAAAGACTTTGATTTTATTCTAGAAAGGAGAACACAGCTGAAAAAGAATGCAGGTTGTTACATAGCCTGAACATTAATCAGCAACAAAAAATAGAAATTTAACTGAAAGATCTGAGTTATCTGCACTGCACCATTGTCTAACTACAATCAATCATTCTCCAGTAGTTATTATATGTTTGTAAGAATTTTAAAGTTGATTAGATCCAAGAGTAGATATTTTTGCATTATGCATTATCATAGTACCTGTCTCTGAAAGATAAATAGAGTGTGTAAGAAGAGAGCAGGAAAAATATGCAAATTTGCTATTTTAATAAACTAAATTTATTTCTGGACAATCTTCAAAAAAAGTTAACACTTTAGAATTAACAGAATGCTTGCATGTTTGTTTAATGGTGCTTGCTTTAGGGATCCTTTGGTCGAACTAGGAGTAACTTTCTAGTCTCTCTCTGTTTTTATCACTTCTCTTCCTGCTGTGATATAATAGGAAGCAGAAAAACTGGTTTTATTCTCTTTAGTGAAAATGAGAAAAAAAATCAACCTGGATCTATACTATTGTGAACATATACAGTTTCTGGCACAGGGCTTACACTGAGTATTTGTCTACTACCCTAACACTCTGTTTTGGTTGAACATTAGCAAGCAACTGACTCATACCTAACATAACTCAGTATCAATGTATGCATTATTAATAACACAGATGAAAGAAAGAAAATCACATATGGTGGCTAGGCAATAAAATAAGTGGAGACTCATTAAAAAAACATAAAGCCTCATTCAAAATTAATTTTTCCTAACCAGGATTGCTACTGAACTAAATTTAGCTACCTTCATGGAGTAATCAGTGAATCAATCTGATAATAAAAAATGTACTACCTCCACTTCACACCAGGCACTTAGAATGAAGAATTTTGTGACAAGCAGCTAGAGAAAAAAGATACTCCAGTAACACATTTTCTTATTTAAAAAATTATATGACCATCCAACTCACCCACAGTGACTTAGGGGTTGGGGGATGGGACTTACAATATTAAAATATCACAGTGTAATAACCTATGAAACACTCTAGCAGCAGCAATCACACACTCACACCACTTGATCAGTTCTATATCAACCAGGGGTCGCCAAACTTGCTGACAAAACTACATCTTCAGGGCTTTTGGGGAAAGTAACAAAATGGGGCCAATCGTATCTCCAGCAGAATGATGTTGCAAAGAATGGAAACCACCAGAGAAGGCCCACTTCCTTGGTCCCACTAGGTATACCTTCACACTAGATGGGACCTGTAACTTACATTGCCTTCCTGCTCTGGTGGGCTGGGTAGATGTAACTGGAAAGAGGTGGCCCTAAGCAACTTTTCCCATGGCCAAACATGACATAAATACTATGTGTTATCATATGTTCCCTCTAACACCACAGATGATAACAAATTCCACTGGGGTGAAGACTGTCCTTCAAGGAACAGATAGGATGGTAAATAAATGTTTAAGGATGAAAAGGGTTCTGTAAATTAGGACTTTTGTTAGGATGGTTCAGTGTTTTAAGCTCGTCATTTTGTAGGTACAAGTAAAAGACTTTTTAGATTCTATAAAAGATTTTTCAAGGCCAAGCATGAGCTGAAAGACACAACAGACCCCTTGACTTTACCTTTCTTTTCCACAGAGATAAATCTACAGTAGAGGATGGCCTGAAATAAAGACTCATCCCAAACAACTAGTTTTAGCCAGTTTTTTAAATGGCAAATCCTTATACAATCTTCATTGAATATAAAGCAATGAAGTATGTTAAGCATACAACAAAGCATACAGTGCATGGCTCGTTTGTTTTTTTTTTAAATGTGAATTACACTCAATATGTTTAAATCATAAGTGGAAAATTAATGGCATTCAAACAAAACAGCCTAAGGTTTAAATACTTGGGAATCTTCCAGACTTTTTATAAGGTGGAGATATCAACCTCATGACATTTCAGTCCCTACCTGAAAACTTTGAATACTGCAGTGAATTTTGCCAGATGTAATAGCCATATTTTTTTCAACTGCCACCAAGTTATTTAGAACAAAGATGCCAATTCTCTTGTTATGCTGCAGCATAGCTTGGATGCTAATTTTCAAAGAACTAAAACATTCAGATTTATTCTCTGCAGATTCAGTCATAAATTCTGTCACAAACAGATGGGTGTTGCACGCTATACCACACACTGTCATTTCATTCACTGCTATCTAAAGTAAATTTTAAAAATTACCTTGGGAAAACAGGAAAGTGCAAAATGACTCAAAATGCATGAGGTTTGTGAAGACCATACTGAAAAGGGAAAAGATATGTGTTACTGTAAGTACTAACCCAGTAAAGTACTGTTTTTTCTTTCTCATACTTTAATATCAAAGCAAATCTGTATTACAGTCACAGATTAGTATAAAGAGGGTAGGGTGAAGAATTTAAACCTTCAATTCAAAATGAGATTTTAGCAGAAACATTTAAACACAACAAAAGAGAGGAGAGGAGAATGTTAAAATAAATGGAGTATTTTCAATGGATGAGTTCTTGCACAGATTTTATAACAGGAAGCAAAGTTTAGCTATTGGAAAATATTACAAAGGGGCATGCTGGATTGATGATAAACAAAAAATCAATGCCAATTCAGGTAAGAGTCCAGGTATCCAGAAAGGCACATGAGGATCAATCGGTGGGAAAGTAAGAGGGAGGAGTAAACAGAGAAAAGATTTGAGTTTTTTAATACCTCCAGTTGCATCTGTCAACTACATGTAAAATATAGGATGTGAGAAGTTGAGACATTTTTCACAACTACATTACTATTTTTTTGCTCCTAATTTTGAGGTAACCGGGCATAAATTGGGCTTTCCTACAGTCTAAGTTTAATACAGGTCAGGAACAAGCTCAGAGTTGCTGCCTTCACACAATTTAAAGTGGGAGGGTTTTTTTCTCTCACACAGCATCATGTACCAGCAAGAATATCAACTAATTGTTCTACTGAATATGAGTAGATTGTACTGTAGCTGGGGAACTCTGGGTTTCCCCTCCCAGAGCAGACAGCCTCATTTATTTATTTGCTGCTTACTTGCTTGCCGTAAAATTACCAACCTCTTCTAAGATCAATAGTTTATGGTTTGAGGAGAGGGAACAAAAAACTAAGCTACAATATAGGCTAATCAAGAAGAACTATGTAGCACTCTGCTCCAGTTCAGAAGATAATTCAAGGAAAAACTGAAGTCATTAACTATCTTGACGCAATTTTTTTTTGTCAAGCTTAGGCTTGTTGGTTGGAAAAGTTTCTAGAAAAGTTTGTAGAAAGTGGAGAAGACCAAATAGTCATTGGAAGTACTGTTGTGTAGTGAGTTCGTTGTGCAGGAATGGAGACGAGGCAACTGAGTTCAGCAATGGTCATGTTTATTTGCTTGCAGGATCTGAACTGAGAACTGGGCTGCAGCCTGCAGCAATTTATAGCCTGGCCCCTAGGTGGCAGCCAATAGGTTTAAAGCAACCCATTGCTGCCTAGGGGCAGCCAATAGCACCACTGGAGCCAGGGAGTCTGAGTTGCTGGAGAGCCGTTATTAGCTAGCTCCAGCTTACCACGTAGTGTTACAATTGAGCCCAATACGTAACACCCCTCCCCTCTTAGAACAGACAATATCATAGCAACAATTAGCAAAATAATACAAGTTACATGATTTAACATCATAGCAACAGTTAGGCAAGTTACACAATTTTAACACCAGAATGAATAGGCTTCCATTAACAGCACACTAGACAGTTAACATCATAGTTCCATTATTGTTTCAGTACAGCAACAAGTCAACAGTACAGACAACATTATAGTTCCTTTATTTTACAACATAATCTGCTAGATAAGTAGGAGGCTTGCATGCCCTTGTGAATGCCTCAGCGTTCCAGTCACTTTCTGGTCTACCAGCTTACCCATCGGGCCAGGCAGACCAGTGTCCCTTAATGCACTTGAGTCAAAGGAATTAGATGTTCCCTGGCTGGCCTCTTTGGGTTGGCCCACCCCAGAGTCAGATTGTTCAGCAGAGTTGGCACAGTGGTTGTTAAAATCTGGTTGGCTTGCTCTGTCAGGGGATCCATGTTGCACTTCTGGACTCCCCTCCTCTACGCCCAATTCCTCATTGCTTATGAAAGAAGAGTCTTGATAGTCCATGTGTGGGCTGGCTTGGCTGCAAGTTTGGGGAATTTGGGAGGGACTTATGATGCAGTCCTCACTTAGTGGCCATTCTGGAAACCATTTTCTGAGTTGATCAATGTGGTGTCTGACTACTCGCCCTCCCTCCAGCCCCTCTTCGTAAGAGAGGGACCAGATGATTTGGTAATTTTACCAGGAACCCACAGGTTCCCATGTCCATAGTTTCTGGACCATACGCAATCGCCCACTTGCAGCCCCCTTGGGGGTTTTGGTCAAGAGGCTTCTGCTGCCACACTATCTGGATGCAACCTGTCCAGTTTGGTGATCAGTCGCCTCCCCCAATGAAGTTCTGCAGGACTTTTGCCTGTAGCAGTGCAGGGCATAGAATGCTAGCAAAGTAAAAAATCTGCCAGTCTGTGATGCCAGTCCCCTATTACTATGCGTTTAAGTGACTCCTTCATGGTCCTTACCATACGTTCAGCTTGATCATTACAAGATGGGTGAAAAGGGGCAGATGTTGTGTGTCTGATGAGATTTGCTCTTAGGAAGGCCTGAAATTCAGCAGCAGTGAATTGGGCCCCATTGTCTGAAACTAAGACATCTGGCAACCCATGTGTGGCAAAGAGTTTTCTCAGCACCTGGATGGTCCTAGCAGTAGTCATGTTTGCAACTGGGATTACTTCAAGCCATTTGGAGTGGCTTTCTACTACTATGAGGAAGAGCTGCCCCTGAATGGCCCCAATGTAGTCTAAGTGAATTCTAGACCAGGGAGTGTGCGTCTCCTCCCATCTGTGAACTGGAGCGTGTGGCATTTCAGGCCTTGATTGCTGGCATGTATAACATCCATGTACCTGTGCCTCAATGTCCTTGTCTAGGCCTGGCCACCAAAGGTAGCTTCTTGCTAAACTTTCATTCTGACAATGCCTGCATGGCCTTCATGTAGTGACTGTAAAACTATCTCTCAGTGATGAGGGAATTATGACTCTATTCCCCCATAGGATGTGTTAGGCATATGGTGATAGCCTACAATGTTGGGTTGAAAATATATTAACCATGATGTTGTGACTTTAAGATGTTAATTGGCCAATGGGTGTGTAAGTGTTGTCATGGCCATAAGAGGGAGCTAGGAACGTAGCTTCTTTCTCTCTGAATTCACTGCTCTCTGTACTATTACTGTTTTGCTGTACTGTTGGTTTACTACTGTGATAAAGCTGAACTGTGTATTGACCTCTGGACTGGTAAGAAGACTTTGTATTTGGAATACTCCTTGGACTGTTACTATTGTGTATGACCTGGACTGTTTATTTTTGACCGTGCATTTTTGTTCTTTACACCACCTCAAAAGTAAAGTATTTTTTGCTTTCACAACTCAGTGTACTCTTGTGGTTACTGTGTGACTCTTACTGCTCTCAGTACCCTTCTTTGTCTGTGCAACTCCTTGGTAGCACAAGAAGCCCTCTGCACAACAATTTCATAACACTGGTTATGGGCCCAGGCCTGTACTGAGAGTTAGTACACACAGTATCCTAGCTGAGTTTGTGTTAGCTATCTGGTGTAACAATGGCACAAGAACAGTCAACTGGCATCTCCTGGATAACCAGGTTGGATGGAACAAACTATGTTACCTGGTCCACAAAATGTTGCTTGCTTTTGCACAAGGAAGGACTATGGACTGTAGTTAACAACCCACCAAATACTACTGCTTGGAATTCAGACAATGAGGATGATGCAAAGAAGATAGACAACTTCAAACGCAACAATGAAAAGGCACCTTGCATTATTGGACTAACACTGAATGACCAGCAGCTTGTCCATATTCGTGGTGAGGAGTCTGCTGCTAAGTGTTGGGACATTTTGCGAAGGCTTTATGTTCATGACAGTGTGGGTGCACATATACACCTTACATGTAAGCTGTTTAGAGCTCATCTGCAAAAGAATGGAGATATGTTGACCCATTTGAACTACATGAAGGCAACTTTTCAAGAGCTTCATGAAAAGGAGCTGATTTTTTCGGAGTTGCATCAGGTCTACATTATTCTGTCCTCTTTGGATGAAAGTTATGACGAGTATGTTTCTTTTTTGGAAGTCCTGACCAGAGAGGAACTGACATTGACTAACATTAGTGGGAGACTGCTGGAAGAGTCCAGAAGAAGGCGTGACAGAGACCAGCTGAGAGAGACACAGCCACTAGAGGAGCAGCAATTTACCACTGCTTACGTCAAGAAATGTTATTCTTGTGGGGCTAGAGGGCATATAGTCAAATTCTGTAGAAAGGGTAGAAAACAGAATGTGAATAGTGGTGGGAAAGCAAAGAAGGGCATTGGTTTGGCTGTTTCTGGTGAACCAACATCCAGAAATAATGAGCTATGGGTGGTTGATAGTGGGGCTTCACAATGTATCACCAAAGTCAAAGAGAGGTTTGTTCATATGAAAAACAGCAATCAATATGTTTCATTGGCCAATGGTTGGAGGATGAAGGCGTCTGGTGAAGGTAATTCCTATTGTCCACACATTGATGAACAGTTACCTATGCTGTATATACCTAAACTAAGATTTAACCTTTTATCCGTAAGGGAATTGGTTAAGGTTGGGTTTGTGGTAATGTTCAAAGGGGAGAAATGTCTTGAATGGACAGAATTCTGGCCGCAGGGGCCGGGTCTGGTTCTGTTAGTGGCAGTGGGAATCTGCTCAGGCCATCAGCATGGCCCATTTCTTTGCCGGGTTTGTGAACCAGCTTAAATGTGTATGCAGACAGCAAAATAGACCATCTCAGCATTCTTGGGGAAAGTATGTGGGGAGTTTGTTTGTCTGTTGTGAAGAGTCCCAGCAGTGGTTTGTGGTCTGTGAAGACCGTGAAGTCCCTGCTATATAAATAGTCATGGAATTTTTAAATTCCTGCTACAATGGCTAAGGCCTCTTTGTCAATTTGAGCGTAGTTACACTCAGCAGAGGACGGTGTCCTTGAATAAAATGCAATAGGGACTTGTGTTCCATTCTTTTCTAAATGACTCAAGACTGCCCCCACCCCATAAGGAGATGCATCACATGCTAAACAGACTGGTTTAGACTCCCTAAAATGAGTTACAGTAGATTTAACTGACAATAGTGCCTTTAGGTCCTGGAAACTTTTCTTGTGAATGCTGGTCCATTTCCATGGAGCTTTTTTATCTAAGAGCTTGTGAAGAGGATCTGCCAATGTGGCCTTGTTAGGCAGAAATGCATGGTAGAAGTTGAGGAGGCCCAAGAATGCTTGTAGTTCTACTTTGGATTTAGGACTAGGAGCCAATTGAATGGCCTTCACTTT
This sequence comes from Vipera ursinii, assembly GCF_947247035.1. NCBI lineage: Eukaryota > Metazoa > Chordata > Lepidosauria > Squamata > Viperidae > Vipera > Vipera ursinii. The sequence continues at coordinate 53,903,233 of NC_139518.1, read as the reverse complement.
GGACTCAGCAGGGTGAATGCCGTTAACATCAATTCGAAATCCCAGAAATTCAGTTGAAGAAACCCCAATACTACATTTACTCTTTTTTAATTTGAGGCCTGCTTCATGCAGCCTTTGTAGGACAGCCCTGATCCTGCTGGCTAATACCTCTGTAGATTCTCCAGCAATTAGTACATCATCAAAATAAGGGCAAACACCCTGAATGCCTTTAAGTGTGTGTTCCATGATTCCCTGGAAAATGCCTGAAGCAACACTAACCCCAAATTGTAAACGCTTCACTTTGAAAGCCCTCCTGTAAGTCATGATCGTCTGAGCTGTGGCTGTGGCCTCATCGACCGGCAATTGCTGATAGGCCTGTGCTAAATCTAACTTTGCAAAAATAGTGCCCCCTTGCAAAGAAGCTAAAATGTGGTTCACCACTGGGACAGGGTAGCTCCACCTGAAGTTTAAATTTTTGTTTGAGGGGCCGTTGGGCCCCGATGCGGCGTACACTTCTGCGGCTTTTACAAAACCCCACACTAAACGGTCCCTGGGCCCCGGTACCTCTCCTGGTCAGATCTTCTGACTGCTGTTTCGGTGGCCGGTCCCTCTGGCGAGCTCTGCAAACTGCTGCGATGTGGCTGGTTTTGCCGCAGGCCTTGCATGTGACTGACCAGAATCTGCAATCAGTGCGCTGGTGGCTGCCACCACAACCTTTACATCTAGGTAAGAGAACTGCCTTGTAAGGAGTCTCTTGTTGCTTGCTGCTGCGGTGCTGTGCGCCGGGCTGCTTGTGTAGCTTGTTGACTTCGGCATCTTCTTCCTCTGATGATTCCTCTGAGCGTTTGGAGTCCTCATAGTGGACTGTTTCTTCGTGTTTCGTCATTTTGGCGGGCTGGACTGTTTGGACTGCACCCCCAGTGGCTTCGTCTGCCATGACTTCGTCCTGGGCTTCAGTGAAGGTTAAATTCTGTCTAGCAAACAGTCTTTGCTGCAGCGTTCAGTTTCATAGGCTGCAGACGAGCCGGTCTCGCAGTCGCTCTTCAACGTCTGCAAATTTACACAGGTGTGCAGCCTGCCTCAAGGCCGCGATGTATTCTGACACGGTCTCACCGGGCTGCTGCATTCGCTATTCAAATTTGTAATGCCAAGCAATCACTGACATCTTTGGCTGGAAACGTTCTCCTAGCTTCTTCTTAAGCTCAGCGTAGGAGACTGACTCCAGGGGCGTCGGGGTGAACAGATTTTTGGCCAGGTCGAATGTGGCTGGGCCAGACACACAGAGCAGCATGGTGGCCTTCAGCCCATCTTCTGTGACCTGATTTGCCCGGAGGTAGTTTTCTACCTGGGACAAGTAGGATGGCCATCCCTCCGGATGCTTGATATCGAACTCTCACAGCCTTCCGACCTTAGACATTCTTCCCCCCCCGAAAGGGGGAAAAATGCCTTTTCCCGCCAGGTGTGCGCTGCCTCTCCCCTAGTGAACTTCAGCTCTTTCAGAGAAGCAGGATCCCACCTTTGTCGCCAGTGTTGTGTAGTGAGTTCATTGTGCAGGAATGGAGATGAGGCAACTGAGTTCAGCAATGGTCATGTTTATTTGCTTGCAGGATCTGAACTGAGAACTGGGCTGCAGACTGCAGCAATTTATAGCCTGGCCCCTAGGTGGCAGCCAATAGGTGTAAAGCAACCCATTGCCACCTAGGGGCATCCAATAGCACCACTGGAGCCAGGGAGTCTGAGTTGCTGGAGAGCCGTTAGCTAGCTCCAGCTTACCACATGGTGTTACAACTGAGCCCAATACATAACAAGTACAATCAAGCTTTCTGTAAGAACATTCATGACTCTCTTTTGTCCAATAATGATTAAGAATTGGTTTCTCTTCAGGTTTATCCTCTTTTTTCAGTTTTTGAGCTTCAGAGTGAAAAGAGAAAACTCAACTCTACATTTAACTCCCTGATAAAAGGCACATCCTCCTATATAAAATTCACTTTCCAAACCTGTCTGTTTTCTGCAACTCAAGAAAGGCTTAGGAAGATCTTAGTAGATGCTTGCTGCCCAACCCCTGCCCCCACCTCCACCAGCTTGGCTAGTTTAACAGCCTGCATAATCGCCCTTTGATTTCCCCCAGCCAAGTCCAGAGAGAAAGCCAGCATGAGTTAAAGTATTTTGCGTATGAAAAGACCCCAATCAGTTTCACTTAGCAGAGCCACCTTCCTGCTGCCAATTGCACCTCATGCAGCAGAAATAAATTCAGTTTCTTACTCATTGCTAGATTAAAAGTATCTGCTGGTATTGTTTCCAAAGGGTACTCATTTATATTTGCTTAGAAGGAACTATGCAAGAAGGAACTTGCAAAGTTCTTCATTCCTTAACACAATATATAAACTGTTGCTGGGAAGATAAGGGTATTTATCTTGAGTTATGTGACAGAAAGGATTTATATTCCACAATTTTGCACAGCTACCATACACAAATGGTACTGAAGTTAAGCCCTTGTCCTCAGATGCACTGGAGTAAAACTTTCTACATCCTAGCAGCTAAAAAGGTTCAGGATCATGAGGTTTATATTAAAACCCATGGAAGGGGAGGAGGTACCAGATTAGGGAAGGAAGTTACGTACATTCCCATCAAATGTACAGTTTATAGCAACTTTCTATTAAGGATTTTGCTTTGGGACTGTTTAACTGAGAAATGATATAAACGTGTTAATGAATAAATAATCTATCTACCCACAGTACATGGATTCATCTCAGAGGTATTAAAATATACTTGCTTTTCTTCCCACTATAGCACAGAAAAAGTACTGACATTGGCTCCATAATTCACCATACAAAAAGCAGAGAGCAGCTGTTCTTTTCTGAAAAATTCTGCTGTGATGTTCAAGAGAACACAACATTTTTCTAAAGTAAGGAGCCATACACAAAGACTTCTGTTTAAATATAACCTTGGTAATCTATGGAGATCTTTATGTGAATATCTCTACACATGAAGCATTGTCCTGTATTGAAGTATTGGCCTGACCCAAGTATTGATGGAGAAGCAACCGTCATAGAGGTGTAGCATCAGACTATGATGTAAAGTTATAATGAAGTAGTCATATCATGGCTTTACAGTTCTGCTCCTGATTCTTGTGGTATCAGATGGCATCTCCTTTGTGATGTCTCCATATATCTTTGTAAAAGATACATATAGGTCATGATTAAATTTGTTACAGATATCTGGCAAACCAAAAACAGGATTTTCTTATTGTTCATTTACTCATATTTACATGCCACCTACTCATGCAGAGTTCAGTGGCCACTAATCTGATTAATTTAAAAAAATTAAAATAACTGATGAGGTATAAATAGGAAAACATGAATCAATTTTAAAAAATAATTCATGTTTCCTTATCTATAGCTCACTGGTCTGTGAAGAAAGCAAAACACTATGCTGTATAATTTGCAGATGCTGTGTTTGCCTTGACAGCATCGGGCTCCTGCTGTTGCCCCATGATCCACTGTTGAGCTAATAATGGGAATCATTAACAAACTCCTAGATTTTTTAAATCCCATGAAAGTAAGGCACTCAGTAGGAAGGATTCATTAACAATTATAGAGCTGGCAGATCTCTGTCTCCAGTGGAGAAGGACTGTGGGCAAAGCATCTATGCTACAGCATAGATACTGAATTTTTACAAGAGGTAAAAAGTAATAGTTGGCCTGTTGGTGCACATTGTACAGTCTGAATCGGTCTGAGATCACGTATTATTGCTTTTTAAATATATGAGTAACTTATAAACGCGTTTGTGCTGCTCTAAATAGCAGTGACATTTTCTAATAAACATGCCTTTATCTATCTGGCAAGCACCCAAGTTTATTCTAGCAAAAACTTTCCATTTCCATTTAAACTGTGCATGGAAACTATCATCTTGTAACCAAGAAATAAGGCTGCTATGATTCAGAGGTGAACTTTGGTGAATAATTTGGAACTGGGCGGTATGCCATTTATAATACCCCATCATCAATATTCAGGGTTTCATTTTTTTGCTTTCAAGTGTAGCACTTTGAGCAAGTTTGACTCATTCATCCTGAGATGGAGCATATAATTTCTAAGGATGGATATTTCTTGATGAAAATAGAGCAGTTTCAAATACAGACATTTCTACTATACAGTAATAATAGCTATAACCATAGATAGACTGAAGAGAAGTGAAGCTTGAAGTAAATCAAAGCATGACAGCTAGCAGATGTAGATCTTGTCAAAGTGTTACTATTAAATCAAAAGTGTTATTCTTTTAGTGACTGGGGGCATCACTTAATTTTTTTTTGCAAAATGAGAGTGATAAAGTGATTTATTTGGATTTTGTCACTTTAATATGTCTCTTTTAAAATGCTATCTGATTTTGTAGATCACGCTAAGACATAATATAATCTTATCCAGTTTTAGACAATCTAACTGTACAACATTAATCATGTTAGAGCATAATTTATGACTTACCATAGTTTATTATCTGAGTCTAATCATATTGTGTTCTAGTTAATAAACCATGATTAAAATAAACTGACTATATGAATCCAATTAAGGAACATATTTTTGAAATAGTAACACACATTATGGAAATGGAAATGCTGAGGAATAATAAAAAGTAAGGACAGATTCATATAATCATGCATGTAACCAGCTGACAGATGTCCTTTATTTGCTCTCTCTAGAGTTTATACAGCTGTTTACATACTAGCAAACTAGATTCATACAAACCCACATTAAAGAATCCAGACCTTGCTACTAAAACGGGGTGTTCTGCTTGCCTGTAGTGCCAAAATGATCAATTATTGCTACGCAACTGCTCTTTGAAATAATAGACACCTGCATATTTGACAACAGATTGACGGAACACTTATTGTGCAGTGCTGTCAAAATTTGCTGGTAAAAATGATTAATAGGTTAGTATAATATATTAATGAGATTAGAATGATTGTTCAGTAAATGATTGTTAAAATATATCATGACTTACCATAATGTATAGTCCCATTTACTCCTGCATGACTTATCTATAAATGCATTATTCTTGATTCAGTTATCTAATGTTTAATAAATTGTTCAGGCCAAATGTAAGTAGAAAAATGTTCTTGAAGATGAAATGTTAACATTCAAAAGTAATGCAATTATATTTCTCTACCTAATAAATTATGGTAAGAAAAAGGTGGGAAGAACTGGGGAAAATATTAGAGGGTAACAAATGGAAGACAGCTTGACATTTCACATGTAAGATAGGATGATTGTAAAATAAAAGCCTCTTCTAGTTTCATCCCCCACATTAAAATATAACAGTGAATTGACTATTGAACAGATAAATCTGTTCCCTTTCATCTTTACCTAACTAAGGACAGAATTAATTCGGTTTGGCATATGAAGAGCTGAATGGTATATTTTTTCTATAGTTCCTCAAATAGTCCTATGGAAAATACGTGAAGCTCTTCTTCATTCTGCTGTCTACAGTCCCCAAGGCTGGCTATGACTTAAAAAAAATTGCAAAAGTATGGTCAGATTATAATTTTTCTTCTAACATTATTAAATAAATAATTACACAATAATTACACTATGATTAATTTCACTTAGTTTGAAATATGATATAAAATTTTAGCTGTCCATCTTGATCCCAACCACACGCACCATTCTAGCCTGCCATTCAAAAGTCAGGGATGATACTTAGTCCAGAAGCTGCACATCTCTGCTTGAAGTGAAGTAATTTAAGATGAGCCTGAGATTATGGGCATATCAGGCATCTATTCTAACATTCCCTTTTGCACGAAGCTTTTTATTTGGTCTAACCTTTCAGACCTGTCTTAATGGTTTGATTCAACAAGAAAAGTGGCTGTGTTGCTTCCAGCTGTATTAGGAAACTTTAGCAAAGCAGAAGAGCTCACATAAGTGGTGAGATCAGGCAGTGATGACATGTATGAGGCACATATTTTATTAAGCTTGTATAGTAGATATTTCTTTATTTCTTCAGGTAGTTGGCATAGCTCCCATAACATGCAATAGAGAAGGAGACAGCTAAGTGCTCAGTGTGCTCCACAGAGAGGAAAGTAGGACAGTGCTCAAGTCACAGCTGAGTGCAAACAAATTCTCTCCAACTTTTGAACTGCTGGCACAAACAGAAACTTGGAAATCACTTGCAAGTTATTATTGCCATTTGTATATACAATATTGTGATTTTGAACGGAGAGAAACAGCTTTCAAAAAGACTACTCAAAAATACGTGGTGAGTTATGTCTGCTTATTTAAGCAGAAAATCAAAAGTCACAGTTAGTTAATACTCAAAACAAAATGCCAAGTTCTCTGGACAGTCCGCATATGAACATTTTATATATGTGCATACATATAAGGGGGCAGAATAAAACATGTTGGAATTTGCCTCACAGCTAGACTTTAGGTTCCAACACAATCCCCCAATTTCTCTTTCTCTTTGTTTAATTTAACATGTAGTCTGAAAAAGACCTGGTCTAAAAACGTGAACCCTTATTTTAGGTTCTTTTAGCAAGGTTCGTATGGAAAAATATATTTGCCATGTGATCTGGACAGCCAATGTGCGACAAGATTTAGTTTACAACCATTCCAGTCCCAAGAATTAAGAGAGACAAAATTGAGGTTGGGGTCAGGGCAGGGAGCCTCTCCAAAACTTAGCAAACTGTTAGTGCATCAACAAGCATTAGCCTTTTTTCAACCTGATGTACAGGACTACAACTCCCACACTAAACTGAGAATGATGGGATGTGTGATTCAATACTTCTGAGGTTCTAGGGCTGTGGAACTTTGCACCAGGCAACTTTCTTCCAAAATATTGCACAGTGCATTTTCCAGGATCAAAATGGAAAGATGCCAAACTCGTTCAATAAGAGTGCTGCTTATGCCAAATCCCCTGCCTCCAGGGCAGCTTTTCCAAATCTTGGAAATATGGGTTGCTGCTCGTACTGCAAAACCGAGCCCCCGGAGAGCATCGTGACTCATAATCGGATTACCGTAAAATCTGACAAATCCCTCAACTCCTCTGATCTCTGCGCTACACCGATAGGAGCTGGGGGGTCGCCCGGGTCCAGGAGGCTGTTTTAAGCCTTCGCGCAAGACTCCCTTCTTCCGACCGGAACGATCACAAGCTCAGCCACTTTTCGGCTCTCGAGCCTTGATCCGCCGCTGCTTTTATTTGCAAGGACCAACCGATGAAAGAGGTTGAAACTTACCTGGCGCCTTCGTTTGCCGAAACTCATTGGCTGAAGGGAGAGCGCATCAGACATGCAAAGTAAACTTTCCGGGAGGGAAAAACGAAGCGCTGGCCGCCCTTAGTTTCGGGGTTCCCTTTACATCTACCCTCTCTGCTTTCTTTTCTGTGAACAAGGAGCGCGGTGCTCCGGACAGAGTTTATTTGCCGCAATAAAGCAGTCCACGGGCTACTACTACTCTCTCCCGCCAGGCACGCTGAGAATTGCTCCTGTACAGTATTCTCTTCCCCAGGCCCGGACCAAGAGGCTGCAGCAAAGATAACTTTCCGCGCAAACTTGCACCAAACCGTGGAGGGTTTTGCGCAGGAGTCAGAGGGGTGTTGCCCTATTTCTCCTTCCAAGGGCCCGTTCGGTCACGTTGGACAGGCTGAGCCGGTGGGAAGATACGCCTCCGCCCCTTGGGAAAGGCGGCAAGTGCCAAGGAAATTCGGGAGTCGGCACTAGAAATATGTACCTTTAAGGTGAGGAATGCAGGACACGAATGCCAGCAACCAATTACACACTGGGGTCAAAGAGACAGACAACCCCTCCCGTTTCTCCCTTTCAGCCAGGTGGGTGTTTCTTTCCTGCCTGAAGTTGTGGCTACACATTTTTCCTGGCTGCATCTAACGTATTCTAATTGTTAGGGATACCTCAAGAAGCAGTGGCTTATTGTATACATTTGCTTAGTTATTTTACTGCACATAGATCACTATTACATATATCACGAATACGTGGACTCAGTTCATATAACACTAAGCTGTAATTTCCTGAGTTGTGATTCATTTGAGTAGAAATTAATGGATCAAGCAGTTAAGCCGGATGTTTTGTACTTCCAGACTTGCAAGATTCTCCAAACCTAATTTATATTTAGCTCATCTAGTAGTATTTCCTGTCTAGTTTACCTGCAAGGACTGACTCCAGTCTTTCAAGTTTGAATGTACAAAAAAACTTCCCACCTCCTGCTTGATCCCTTAGGGTGGGTCCTTCTGAAGTTTGTTCCTCTGGCCCTTAAGCCATAGATGAGAGGCAGAAGGCTCCTACCCTCATCCGATTGTTTCCTAGACTACAATCTCTTCCGCTTTCCCCAAGTTCATTCTCACATCTCATTACAGAAACTGAAATCTTGACCAATCTCAACTATATTTGAACATATACTGGGAAAGTTATGATACAAGCAGCAGACTATAACGACACAGACTACAGGTTATCTTCCAAATTTTAAAATAAGATAGTAGAAAAAAAATTATCAGTGGTGGTTGCTCTGGTAAGCAAAAATGAATCAGTTTTGTTCACTTAATGATCCGGATTCTGGGAATCCTTAATCAGTTTTAATGGCTCAAAAGTTTTAATTGTACAGTGAAAATATTTTATCTTGCAGGCGGTGCAGAGATCAAGGATTGCGACTTTTTAACAGCATTCATGTCCATCTGATGGGAAACCTTTTCTCACAATAGCAAAAGATTCTCTACAGGTAGTCCTCATTTACAGATTGTCTTGTTTAGTGACCTTTCACAGTTACTATGGTAATGAAAATGTAACTTTATGACCAATCCTTGCATTTACAACTTTTGCATGTGTAGAAAGCAAACTAAAAAAAATGAAAGCACTTTTACTTAAAGCTGTTAAGTATGAATTCAGGCTTTGTGCTGTACTGTCCTGCATCACTGAAATAATCCAAATCCAGTCCTGGCTTTAACCAGCAGTGAAAGATGCCTAACGTTTAGCACCATCGATTTAATTGCTGCAACCTGTGTCCAGGAGGAAGGGGAAATGTGGACATAGCCGTGGTAAGTAAACCTGTATTTTAGGACTGACCTAATATTGACCCTCCATTTTCTCAAAGACCTGGCAATGTAGTGATGACTAAGGAAATCTCATGAAATGTTTGATATTTTTGTCAGGGAGTTTTATTGAAAGGAACGTGCAGGGCAGGATAGTTATAATATACCTAAGCAAATGCCTCAGGTGTTCAGCTTAGGATGCAAATTTATTTATTTATTTTTATTTTAATTCCATTTATATGCCGCCCTTCTCCGAAGACTCAGGGCGGCTTACAAATGACTTTATCTTAGTAGGGAATGGATCCACATTCAGTTAGATAGCTGAAGGAGAGCTGCATTTTAAATAGACTAGATCACAGGTATCAAATTCGCTGTGTCACATGATGTGTTGCAACGTAACACAATTTTTTTTTGCATTGCCAGAGCTGGCATGGGTGCAGTCTCTTCATGTTTGTTTACAGCTTTCATCAAGTCTGTAGTTGAATGTGTCAATGTTTTGGGAAGTAGGGGGCAGGCTTGCAGGCATCCTTAGATATTTGAAGACAGGATATATTCTTTGCCTTACAGAAATTTCAGGGTGCCTTCCTGGAAACAGCTGAAGATTGTAAAACACAAATTATGCACATATTAGTGTTTAATTATGGATAGATGTCACACTTAACCAATTTGTTTTCTATCGCAATCAAGTCTATGTGATTCCTAATGTGAATATCTAAAGTCTATGTCAATACTCTACTTTAGACTGGAGATAATGTAGATAATGGTTTTGAGAAGCCACTTTTGACTTGTATGGAGGAATTTTATTTACTATTTCTTCTGGTAAATTCTTAGCAACACAAAAGCTGATGAACTGTTCATCCTTGATCTGACTCAATAAAAGTATTGCTTTAATATGTATACAGTGTTTTTACATTTTGATTCTGCACAGATCTGCTACAGGATCCAATTACAGTTCAAGCATCTGAAAAACTTATGGCGCACAAAACAGTTGATTCTAAATTATATCAGTTATTTCACGGCATCTCTTGGCAGAAAAACTAGTTTCGCACTTTGGGGAATCCAAAAATCAGCAACCTAAATTTCAACATGATACAAAACAAAATGCATTAACTTTTAATATTATTTTTACAATATTTGATATTATTGCAAGATACGATATATAGATAATTTTATTTTTCAAAGGCCTTCATAATGTTAGGAATGTTATCTTCACCAAAGCGATCTTTCAGGAGAAAATAAAGAACCTGTTCAAGTTTTGCAACCTACAAAATAGAAGAAAACCAGAAATTATACTGAAATTGTCTTGCCTCAAGCTAGCTCTTCAGTCAATTTATTGCAAACAGAAAGCACCAAGTTCAGATTATATTTGCTTAATGTTGCAATTTATATACTCTACTTATTCAACAAATAATGAGCCTCACTAACAGAACACATATTTTCTAAGTATTAGTTTGGAAGAATTATCATGCTTAATTTTGCTAATTTCATACTAGTCCACTTTTTTGTTAAAATAAGAATTAATATTCCTGAAATATAGATAATTAATTTTGGATTCATAGCCTTGAATCCAAGGACCTATCTGTTTATTGCCTTTACAGTCAGTTACTCATATACACTAAGACCTTTAAGATAGTTGAAATTTGTAGTGAAATTTCAGGAACAGATTACATTTTCATTTGGGAACTTAATATCAATTATGCAATGACCTTTACAAATTCATGTTTTTATTATTATTTTTTTTACCAGGCAAGCTATACATTTTAAAACCCTGATTTGTATCTTTCAGTGAAGATATTGTTACAGATAAATGTTCTGTGGATCATTTCTATGTAAACTATCTGTACTCAAAAATGAAGAGAATTAATTTCAAAATGATACTTACTTGCTTTTTCAACTCTATGCAGCAGCAGTCTGTTGTCTTTGAACATTCTAAAGGAAGGAAAAATAGATTTAAATATTTATTCCAGTATTGGCAAACCCAAGTGAAAATAGAAATGCATTTCCTAGTACTTGCTACCAGTATTTGTTTAGCAATATTATGTTATACATAGCAGATAAAATATGCAGGTATTTGTTTGGAAGTACTTACGATTCCCATTATTGCTATATTTTGCCAAGTTTTCAATTATTAACTGTTCTGCTATATCCATAACACGATTTTCACTCTTTTTTTCCACAATTACTGGATAAATATTTTGAGAAACTTCTTTCACTGTAATTATTACACTTGCATTCATTAAGAGACTTTTCAGCTTCTCTATTGCTGATATGGACCACTTTCCATCCAGTCCCATAATATCTGGAATAGAGAAAAACTACAAATATATGCTGGTTCAGAAGTTCAAAGAGATTTACTTTCAGTCCACTCTACACAGAATGGTAATGTTAGAACCATTTACAGTACTTCACTGTATATTCAGCTCTAATTAAATAAAGGAAGAACTGTCTTTTTAATACTCTCCGCCACATCTACACACCAATACATCTCACTGAATCTCTGACACATGTAGAATATATGTGGCACTCTTTAAAGGCCTAACTAACACAAAAAAGGAAAGAAAAAGCTTATTCAAGCAAGGAAGTGAACTTCTCCTGAATCATCAATTCTAAAATTATTTTATGCTGACACTAATATAATGTCACTAATACCATTTCACGTGCATTTATAGCACAAATTTCATCTGAATCTCTATTTTTCATAATTATGAAACACTGAAAAGGAGTACGTGTCCTGCCCTCTGGCACATCTCTCTTTGTATTTAAAATCTGGTCTTCTCCTATGGTCATCCAGAAGCAGCAAAGGGAAAAAAACAACAACTCACTATGGTTATTAATTAACATTAATAGTTTAATGTTATGAAGACATAAATAACTATATAACTATAGAAAATATTTACTGTTTGACAAACTAAACTGGTTGGTTTGTTACCTGCTAAGGAACATTTAAGTATTTGAAACGGTGATTGTAAGTAGGGGGCAGTTATAGGCTGAAGTCTAGAGAAAGGCAACATCTCCACAATTCCATAATCAGCATATACTACTTTGATTTCGGATTCATTTATTCCCAAAATGATAGCACGGTACCATTTATCATCACCTAAAATGGTGGGGGGAAAAAAATCAAGATTGAGAAGCTCATCACTGTAGACAAACCAATCAACTGCATATTCCAAAATGCTGATGTTTCTCTTAAATATTGTGAACACTGCACCCACTCTAATTAAGTCTTGGTTAACCCACTTGTTGCTCTTCTGCCGAACTCTCTGTTTGTTCAATGAGTTTTTCTATAGAGGAAAATCCACTGTGGAGAATTTCCCTATTTCTAAACTGAAGAGTAAAGGTGAAGAAAGGGGAGAACTGGTTCTGTGTAACTTACAGTACATGGTCAGAAGTAGTGTTATCAGTGCATTTATAGACAATAATATTTGGAAGAATTTCCCCAAACTCTTGTATTTGAAGGAGGATTTATTTTTTGAAGGAATAAATTTCCTTTAAATTTAGAATTAGTTCAAAAAGCCAGGGAGATACAAACTCAAAACAATTTTAAAAAAGAATGGGACTATGGAAGGTTATTTAAGAGGGAGATAGTCAAGAATGAGCAGTATGACCAAACACTATCACACCAGTGGAAGCACATGCATTGTGAATCCAATGGTCCCTCACAGCAATTTCTTTCTTCACACTTGTTCTCAAACAGCATTCAGATCCATAGTAATTCCCACGTGTTCCTTAAAGGCCTATTGATTTGTTCCACCCCAATAAACACCCTTCTGGCCTAAGTCACTAACAGAAGATACATTGGGATGTCTCCTGATGTCCTGGCTGGTTATCAAAAGATAAGCCTAGGTCTAACTAATTGCAAAAGGTTAAAAAATCAATGTCATTAATAAAAACAGAACAAAGAACTTAAATAATTTTCTATCTAAAGTAACTACACTCTGGCTTGCTTTTGAAACAAACAATTCAGAACAACGTATTTGTTCCCCCCCCCCAAGCTGCTGAGACCAGCTATTCTGAATTCAGTGCGATTAGCTTATTCAGAGAATTAAAAAAAATAAATACTCTGCTTTACTGACCCCGATATAATTATTGAAATTGTGAATTTTATTATTACATCTCCTTTAGTAGCAATTGGAGTCATGTGTCAAACTACTAAATGCATATACTGGTTTCTTTAAAGATAGCATTTCATTTCACTGAATTTAAATGAAATAAACTTAAATGCAACACATTAAAATGGTGCTGCTTTCACCTAATCCATGCATCTCTGCAGAACATTCCAGAAATTAAGTAGAATTTTTATTTTATCCATTCGTTCACAAACATACACATTTTGGTTTTCCAAATCCATTCCCTTACCTGAGAACCTGGCACAACATGGTTCACCAATCTTTGGTTGGAAGATGCAATCCTTTTGAGCACAGCAATAGTCTGCAAGTTCAATCATTAGTTTATGGAGCTTTTGTGAATCCACTAAAATGAAAAGAAAATATATCCTTGAAAAACTAGTTATAAAAAAAACATTTTAAAGGGCTGCTTTTGAATAACATAACCAAACATGTTATTCAAGGCTCAATATTTTTTTTGTATATCATCCCTGACTTGTTTTAGCAACATATGTCCTAAAATAGTAATCTTTCAACTGCGTAAGTTTATATGCATTTAAAATTTATGTATGTATATGAGTGCACACACATATACACACACATGTGCACAATTACCTCAGATTCTGGGAGGCTTCCTTTCTTTTCTCCTGCACTAATCATCAAGAACTAACACCTAGTTCTCACAGCGTTGGGTTTTATTGTCTTTATGTCTGCCTGTCTGAAATACTAAAAACAAGTAACAAAATCCTGCCTAGTCCCAACTCACTTGCCGTCTTCTCAACCACCTTATATCAATGGGCTACTGAATGGAAGACTATAAAAACTTGTACAAATCCTTTAAGCTAGCGTACTCATTATGGGACCTGAAGCTCTGAAGCCAGGAATACACTGAGCAATATAGTTGAGAAAATAGATCGTATCTCAAGCACACTTAGCTTTTCAACAATTTCAACTACAACACAGCTGAAATGGAAATAAATCAGCTGAGCTTTTGAACTCTGCTGACATAATGCAGAGTTCTGAAGTTGCTTTCAGTTTACAATCATCTGTGAAAGTGCCAAGGATTTAGTTTGAGTGCTTTTTCATCTGACATTTCTCAGATTCTGAATAAATCTGACTTTTTGCCATACTTTAGGTTCAAAAAATAAGCAAGACACTGTATTGTCAGCAAGTGTGGGGCTGTTTTCTTAAGGGAAATCAAAATGCGCCTGAGGAAAAAACAACTATCTATCAACTATCCATTTCTTTAAAACTTCAGATTTGCCTAATGATATTGAACACTTGAAAAGTTACCATAATGTTAAACTTGGCAAATTATTGGTTGCCCCACTATGACAATTTCAGTTCTGATTTCAGATAAGCAAATAAGACAAGACCAAAAAGCTCAAGAGTATATATAGGGGTACAACTTCAAAATCATAAACCCACTACTTCAAACATTCATTCTTCCCTCTGATATTTACAAACATAAAACGTCAGCTTACAGCTTCTACGTTCCTCTTTAATTATCATTCTTGATGATAGTCTTGTCCTGCTTTTTCCCTATGATTATTTCCCACTATTCATATTATTCTACAAAGCCTACTCCTGTTTAAGGTCCTTGTTTCTCCTTTCTGTAGTTACACCACTTTGAACATCAATCCACGCTCTTCCAATTTCCTCCCACAGCCATCTTAAGCTAATGAGCTAGCAATGAAATCTGACTTTTCCTCATTCTTTCTATAGCCCACCGGAAGTGTTTTAAGATGACTATTAGCCTTGGGTTGCAGTTTTATTTATTATCTGAGGATTAATGTGGATTCATACAAAGAAGTATTCAGGAAAATCAAAATGTTCCATTGATGAACCATTTTAAATTAGCTGCAAACCCAACAATTTGGTCCAATTTTCAGGCAAAACAAAATTCTAGAGTGATTTTATGAGGCATTTAGAGCAAAACTCATGCTTTCATGCCCTTTATTCTCAGATGTATTCAGTATGGCATTCCTTCCAGTCTGTCAACTTTCCAATGGGATAGAATCAAGATCACATGAACTGTTAATACTTTATAATGCCATGGTAAAATCACACTTGGAATACTGCATGTAGCTTTGGTCACCACAATGTAAAAAACATGTTGAGACTCTAGAAAGAGTGCAGAGAAGAGCAACAAAGATGATTAGTGGTCTGGAGGCTAAAACATATAAAGAATGGTTGCTAGAATTGGGTATGTCTAGTTTAATGAAAAAAAGGACTAGCGTTGACATGATAGCAGTGTTCCAGTTAAGCGGCTGCTACAAAGAAGAGGGAGCCAACCTATTCTCCAAAGCACTTGAAGGTACAGCAAGAAGCAACGGATGATAACTAATCAAGGAGAGAAGCAACCTAGAACTAAGGAGAAATTTCCTGACAGTTAGAACAATTAATCAGTGGAACAACCTGCCTCTAAGAAGTTGTGAATGATCCAACACTGGAGGTTTTTAAGAAGAGATTGGACAATCATTTGTCTGAAATGATATAGGATTTCCTGCCTGAGTCGTGGGTTGGACTAGAAGACCTCCAAGGCCCCTTCCAACTCTGTTATTCAATTCTCCAATATTTTCCCTTCTAATTCAAATACAACTGCCAAAATACTGGCCTTTATACCTTACTATAATGGTCTCACTACCAGGGAAAATATTCCCTGTGCAGCATATCTTACTGGCTCAACTACTCTCCTGTGATAGCTTAGCACCTTCCTTTCCCACCCTCCCTTCAGTTATCTTTAGTTTTTGCCTTCTCCATACCTCACCCTAAATCTCTTCTGAAGAAGTACAGTTCCATATCTGGAACAAAACAACCCCATTTTGTTCTTTGTGAAAACACATTAAAAACATCTGTGTTTTGGTTTGGACCCCAATCATGTGATGTAGCAATACTCTGCATGAAATGTTTAATGGACCAGAATTAATTTTTAGAATGAAATATCTTTTTTCCAATGGTTTCCAATAGTCTTTTTGTACCTTTTTTGACACTTTCAAATCCTGTTTCTATAAGAAATTAAAATATTCCAATGTTCCTGAAGTGATATAATTTAAAAATATGATTAAACAAAATGCTAAGATTTTCCCTGTTTCATATTGAATGGATAAAAATGCAATAATTAAAAAAATGTAATTTATGTAATGTGATGCTATATTCTGATTCACCTGATTATCCTCAATAACAGATGCCTCCTCATAAATAGTTTATTACACTACTTAGTTTATTAAAACAAGATTTCATTTTATTTCAAACTGTAGGATTCACAACAATCTATTAATGTAAAATTGTGTTATGGGGCTATCAACAAAGGAAGATTGACCTTCTAGAGAAAAAATGCCTGATGATATTGAAAGAGTGAAAAGGGAAGTTTTAAATTACTTGGCTTTTCATTTTTGGGAGGTGGGAAGGCAAGAATGGAACAGGAACATTCTTCAAAATCACCTCCAGTTTCCAAATCATCCTGAAATAATGCTGCCAGTTATTTTGTGTCCAAATTTTTGCAGTGCAATTTAGTGTTACAGAGAGCATAAATTTATCATCTTCCCACTCATACTATCTAACAGGAGCTCTATATTCAGAGAGGGCAGAGACAGAGAGAAAGAAAACATGCTGGAGGTTTGCTATAGTTTATTTACTGTATATAAATACAGTAAATGGGGGTCAATAAATATCATTTTTTGTTGGCATAGTATACTTTCTTACCTTTCAGTTCTTTTGGTATAACATAAAATAACCCAGGATCTACCACATGTAATACAAGAGCTGATAATGTATCACCAATAGAAAATGCTGGCATTGTCCATTGCATGCTGGTAGACGTAACTGTAATATCAGATGAAAGCAAAAAAAAAATTATACAATATTTTATGCAGCAACATCCAATGAAAATATTATGTAACATCATCATATCGTCAAAACAAGATATTCTGTGCTAAGGTATCTGGTATCTTCAGGATAGCATGCTACAGTAATTATAATCTAGTCTTAAAAGACAACAAAAAGCGTAAGCAAATGTACCAGGTCTGGAACGAAATACTTTGTATTTCTTAGTTTTTGCCTTCATTTAGGGCAAATTTAGACATTTCATTCCATATTCTGATATACTGCAATTGGCTTCAAAACAGGAAAGTGCATTCCCGCTTGTTAGTGGCTGGGGAAAATTGTGATGAAGGTATAGTAGAAATGAAGAAGAGATAATTAGGTAAATATTGCTGCCATTCTAGTACATAAGTTTATTGTTGTTCTTAAATCCTACACTTTGGGGAAGTTAAAAGTTCGTGGGTTGTAATATAATACTTTCCTTGAATGTTGTGAATGGTACATATTTAATTTTTCCCCACCCAAGTTGCCAAACACAAAAGTGAGTTTAGAATGTGTGCATTGTAGCTACAATAAAGGTTTCAAACTCCAAAGTGGAACACTATGGGTATTTTTATTGGCAAACTCCATAAAGTATGCTTAAGTCTTGCTTCCCATGTTTGTTATGAAACATGAGCAAAATGTTTTATAGAAGGCTGCTTTTTTGCAAACTTGGAACACAATTTTTCTCAGACAAGCAATGCTTAGGGATTGTCATACCATTCTAAACAACAGTAATATTACATTAGTTTGGAAATTACTTGTTATCAACTCACCTGGTAATGTATTTGGATTTAATAGTAAGTCTTCTTTTAAAGCCAAGTGTTTCCTTATTAATATTTCACTGATCATGGGAATGCTATTAGAATTATCAATAAGCTCCACTTCAGCACCATTCTTCATTACAGAAATTACTCTGGCATGCAGTTTTTTCTCAGTTGCATACATCTGGAAGGTTGTTATAGCTTCTGTAGTCCAGTTGTTATTTTTGGGTTTCAAACCTATGGGGAACAGAAAGAAATCTTAAGAAAACTTTCACTGCTCTTTAGAAGCTGCTTTTTGAAATCATAATAAGCACAATATTCCATACACTTCTTAAAGAGGAAGTATTAGTAATTTTAGTAGAAATTAACTCATGAATTAAAATGCTTTATGTTTTCTCAAAGCATTAAGGATATTGCTATGATTTTTCATCTTTTGACTCTTTGGAGCAATAGAAAAGCTAATGTAATATTAAATAGCATCTCACAGCAAATTGGATTGCTAAATGATTGGAAATGTTTTGATAGGAATGTGCAAACTGTTATGAATAGAAGTGTTCAATATATTGTATTAGGAAAGAAGTATTTTTTCTATGTCTGGTCTCTATTAAGGGATGAAGTATATCCTATTATGGAATTCAGCATCACAATACCACATAACTGCTCAACAGACTACATAAAAGAAAGCATCTTGACTTGTAATACTGCAAATTTTAGCCAATATTGGAAACTACTGTTTATCCTAGTGTCTTTTTTATATTGTTTTTAAATTTGATCTCATTTCAAATAATCAGACTAAAGATTATTTCTACATTAATTTCAAGTTAAGCAACTTGACATGATTTAAAGACTCCGCCACATTTACAAGTAAGTATTATGATATTTTGGATTAATTGTACCATTTTAAGGTCACAGAATTTTAAAGCATAACATTAAAAAACAAATTCAACTTGTTTTGTTCAAAAATATAAAATGAAGATAAATTATTCAAATATATAATGTACACAATGAACATCTTCCAGCACAATCAAATACTACAATGTATTATTTAGATTTTAATTTAATATCTTATTTAAAATTCCAGAGTTTCCTACTAGTGAAATTACCTGAAAGCCAACATTTGATTCCCTGAAATGGAAGTTTCAAGAATGTAGACGAAATATGTCTAATTTTATCTAGAGTAATTTCTTCACAATTTCCATAATCTACAAATAGAACTTTAATTACTTCAAGTGAAACGACATCTTTTACAAAGGCGCGATACCATTTACCATCACCTAATTTAAAAGAAAAGAACATTGAATAAACATATAATTTACTTTCTTCCAGAAACCTGAGCTTAACCAATTTTATTTAATTTACACCAATGTGGTTTATAGCTAGATAAATGCAAGAAATAGCTTTTACAATGCAAGAAATACAATAAATATAAAGCATCTTATTCAGAAAATAATCTTCATCAAGCTGCAACAATCAAGGCATAAAGTAAAACAAAACAAAACACAGCACATTAACCTAAACTAATCATACACTTTGGAAATATGAAATATAAATATTGAACAGTAAGTTAAAATGGAACATTTGCAGACCTAACAAATTTCTTTGCTATCAAATTTGATACATGCATACAACAAACTTTGATATTTCTTAAAAGAGGGAAAAATAATATTTACCAGAAAAATAAGCACCATATACCATCCCCTTTGTTACTTGGGAAACATTGGGTTTTGTTTTCTCACAGTACTCTGCTAAACATAAGTTGAGTTCTTTAAGAGCATTCAAATCTGGAAAATAATTGGTTGACATATTGAGGTGTTTTAGGATTACCTCAAGGTTAATACTCTTCCTTTCAGTCAGAGCCTGACTTAAGATTGCTAGTCTTTGTAGCAAAAGCCTGTCAAACATCTTAAAAGTGATCAAATAAATACCCATGGGACATTCAAATCCAACAAGGGCATTTCTCCAGAAAGAAAAAAGCCCATTGTTAGAAATAAGCACAGAATGTACATATTCTATGTAAATATGTATACAGTTCCAGGACTGTACACATATTTATTTAACTAATTCTCAGGTAATTCACCAAAGTTGTAACATAGACTTGCACAATTTGTTGTTTGAGAAGATACTTATAACCGCATACTCCATAAACATTCTCATCTCTATAGCAGATAAGAACTGTTTTTGATTAGCTATATCGCTTTGGTGATCACACTAACACGTGATCACACTAACACGTCACATCAATTCCTGTTTCATATTTTCCCCTCGTTAATGAAACTCTTTCCATAGTTTCATTTTCACTCTTTTCCAAATACTATTAACACAAAATGTGCTTGTTCTGCACACTAGCTTGCTATTTTGTTATTCCATCTCCTCCCAAGTCCCTTTACTGATGTGTCAACAGCATACATATAACATTTAATTATTTTGCCCCAAATTACAATATATTTATTTAAACAGAATGTTTATTATGTTAATGCCCTTTTCCTGAAGCTAGCAAAACTACTTCTAGCCCCAAGGAGGATTACAAAGCAAAGGAGGAAAAAAAGATGTACCGTCTTTGTTTAATAACTGGCAATAGAACTTGCTGGGACTGTACAACACAGAGACCATGACATTTACCACCTGTTTAGCTGTTAATGTGACCCAAGACCAATTAATAGGCTCTTGCTTTTCACCTATAGGAAAGGAGAAGTGAATATAAAGAGCTACTACAACTATGTTTTAATATTCCACTTAATAGATTAATAAATTAATATGTACCAGAAAGGACACACTCATACATATAATCCAACTGAAATATCTATCAATTCTATTTATTTTTCAGAAAATCAGTTTTAATTTCAACATTAATCAATGGCAACAGGTAACTGGCTAAAGTATCATAAAGATAGAATATTTAAATAATGTAAGGAATGGGCATTGCCCAAGGCCATCAACAGATCCCTGGACATGTCACTTTGTGCTTACTAGTCTTTTTTCTCTCTGAATTTCACACAATAATTTTAACAACATTCATTTGCCATGCCACAAAACGAAACATGAGTCTCTGCCATCACATTTCTTTGCAGAATACTGGTGTGTCATAAAGTTCAAAGTAGGGATATTTTTTTCTTGGAGAGCTATTTTATCTTCAGAGAAAATAGCTTTTATAGGCCCCGCCCACCATGAAAGCCACTTTTAAAACCACACCTTGTTCTCAAATATCCACATTTGTTCCTGGCTCCTAAAAAATTACCTATCCTTGTTCTAGTTCTTACAATTAACACTAGTAGTTTGTATTCAATCACCGTTGTTCTTAAACTCCAAGTTATCATCTATAGACGATAGTAATTTGTATGCTTTAGTATGAACTCATTATAGTAAGTAACCTTTTATACTTACCATTTGTTTATACTTACCATTTGTTTCTTTAATTGTTTCAATCTGTTTCAAAAGAATAGGTGTTTCTTCTATTGCATAACCTAACTCTAAAAGACATTTAGATACATTAACTGATGGAGTCACAGATTCATCTGTAATTTCTACTACAAAAGTGTTCATTTTCTTGTCAGTGACTTTTATGGCAACCACTTTATTCTGGATTAGTTGCTTCATGGCAGAAGTTGCTTCTGCCAGCCAGGTCCCAGATATTGGCTTCACACCTGAAAACAGAAGGAACTTTTTTAAAAATTTCATACATTAAAAGAGAATACCTGGTTTCCTCTGCAGCTGGACTTTATCTCCCAAACACTATTTTGTAAAAAGCAATCCAGTATTGCACTACCTTTTGGCAATTTCTATTATCTTTAGGATATTTGCCTGCTCACCACTTTATGGTATATTTAACATCTGCTATGTTCTCTTTGTATGCATGCAAAAAGAAACTATTTTTCATACCTAAATAGTACTGTTGAAGACATTTTGTTGCACCTTAATGAAATATTACCTCCCTTATGGCTAACAAATGAGTGGAAGGGGATTCAGTGTTTCATTAAAGAATGTAGAAAAATATTTTTGCCAGCTTGATTTTGATCCTTGTATTATACACCTATTTAATTTAGCAGAGAAGTGTTAAAGGTACTTTTCCACTAAAAGGAATACTCGGGAGTTTAACTTCCCTCCCTTCTTTGCACATATAATTCCATTGATATACCAATATCAAGGTGTAGATACACAAATGTCAAGCTAGCCAACATGATTCTATCACTTTTTCCCTACCAGTTTTCTCAAGATGTCACTGTTTTTTGTTGCTTCCTCTTTAAGTTACTTAATGAAGTAGTGCACGCAAGAAATTGGCAAGCAAATTGAAATACATGTGATTCAAAAACAAACTTCTAGTTCAGGTGTGTCAAACTGCTGGCCAGCAGGCCGGTTGCATCATGCAGAGGCCGCACCCACCCCAGCTCCAGCAATGCAAAAAAAGCCGTGATACACTGCAACACATCACGTGACGCGGCAAGTTTGACAACCATGTTCTAGATCTCATAAGTTTAGACCTGAAGGTATTTACAGCTACAAAGTTAAAATCTCTCACTGGATGTAATTTTTTATTTACTTGAAGCAGCTTGTTTCAACACATTTGCATTTCAGATAGCTCCATAATTTAGAGCAGGGGTGTCAAACTCAATTTCATTGAGGGCCGCATCAGCATTACGGTTGCCCTCAAGGGGCTGGGTGGGTATGGCCAGGGTGGGTGTGGCCTACTGGGTGGGCATGGCCAGCTCTACATCGTTTGCATCAAGGGTGCCTATGGGGGCCTGGGCAGGAGTGGGACAGATCTGAGGGTCTCTGGCAGAAGGAGGGTCTCTGGGCCAGGGCCAAGGCAGTGGGGGCCGTTCCCTCACTGTTTCCAGGATGGCTACGCGGGCCACATGAAACCACTTTGCGGGCCGGATCCGGCCCCCGGGCCTTGTGTTTGACATGTCTGATCTAGAGTATGTTCACACATTCAGTATGATACCGAGGCCTGTGATTTCGCTGAACCAGTATTCTTTTGGCTCACCTGGACTCTGCTTTTTTGCATCTTTAACTGCTTAGGTTTTTTCAAATATAATAAAACACCTTTGATATGAACTATAGAAGTTAAAGATGAGACACTGTCAGTATTTGTGCAAGAAACACCTACAAAATCAACGGAAGGGTGCTTTTGGATTGAAAGGATTTTCTGGTGACAACACTGTTGCCCAGGGGCCACCCAATTGCCAAAATTAATGCAGTCTTTGGGAAGACTCCTTGTGTCCTCCCACTGGTCAAAGCGCCACTCAGCTCATGCCATATTCTCTGGGATACTAACAGATTACTACAAAGATGTTTCTGAGAATTTGCAAATAATGAAAATATATTTTAATTAATTAATATGATACTGCTGTTTTCATCTATCCATACAGATTTCTTACAGTTTTATGGCCCCAAAGAAATTATGTTGGAAGTTGCTACCTTTAATTCTTAATAACTGAGTTAGTCAACAGGAGACCTTCTAATGAAACAGTCCTACTACTCTACCTTATACAAAAGTAATACACACACACACACACATATGCTGAGTGTATCCAAGAGTAAATACTTTCCTAGAAGGATGATATACATATCAATACAATTGGTATATATTGTACATTACACATAGGAACATTTAAAAATGAAACCTTAAGGATTTCTTTACAAAAAATCTTTGTTCCCTCAATAATGAATTCATAATTATTTATTTCCTACCTGCAAGGGTACAATTTATAGCTTGCATTGGTAATTCCATTAATTTCTGAACAATTGGTCGAAGTCTATTTAACTGTAGAATTTCAAAGTTTCCATAATCTATGTATCCCACTAAAGCAATTTTGTCTGAAACAAAGGATATCACTGTTGCACGATACCACTGGTTATCTTCTGAGGAAAAAAAATGGAGGAAGCATATTTAATCTTAACTGATTTTTATTTAAAAAGTGTTATCAGTGGTGATACAACCAAGAAAACTACAATGTTAAAATACAACATAAAGTTTGATGTAAAAAATAAAATCAGAAAACAATAAGGTGCCCAATACACAAATAAGGGCAATAACAATAGGGACAGTTCTAATCCTCTCAAAAACAAGATACACTGAGCCTATCAAACTATTTTACTGCTTATTCTTTAAAATGAAAATACTAGTGCTTCAAAAGAATAATACTTGGTAAATAAAGTAGAAGGGAAAATAGAAAGAGGTTTGCCAAAAGCTACTCGACTCTAGTCAAGGTTTGCATTTTAAAGTAGTATAAAGTTTCAATAACAGTCTTATACTATTTTTGTTTCTCTTCTAATACTTCCATTTCAGTGCTAATGCTAAACCTAAAGCCAGTCTGGAATTTAAAAAATCACTTTCCAAATTGGTGTTAGAAAACAACACGCAAAAGAGAATGGATTTGTTTGTGGTAATGTAATACTTCTGAGGCCGGTATAGATTTCTTCAAAAAGGGCTATATGTCTCATTATTTAATAGTGTATTTATGTCCTAACTTCTCACCCAATAGCTTTAATTTGTTTTTAACTTACCAAGATAAATGCAGGTTAAGAAAGCAGTCTAGCTTTTGTTTACTTTGGTTTCATTAATAGAAAATTGAAGCAGTTTTTTTTACTAAAATTGCATTAAAGCTAAAGGTAAAGGTTCCCCCGCACATGCGTGCTAGTCGTTTCCGACTCTAGGGGCCGGTGTTCATCTCTGTTTCAAAGCCGAAGAGGAAGTCTCCATGGTCAAGTGGCCAGCATGACTAGACGGCAAAGGTGCACGGAACGCTGTTACCTTCCCACCATAGTGGTCCCTATTTTTCTACTTGCATTTTTATGTGCTTTCGAACTGCTAGGTTGGCAGAAGCTGGGATGAGTAACAGGCGCTCACTCTGTTACGCGGCACTCCGGATTCAAACTGCCGACCTTCTGATCAACAAGCTCAGCGTCCTAACCTACTGAGCCACCGCGTCCCATTAAATTGCATTATATAGCCTTAATAAATACAGTACATATTAGCTGCTAATCATTATTCTCGTTATTTGTTTTCTTTGCTGAACATTAGATTCCAAGTAGGCTTGATGACCTATTCTTTGAATATACACCCTCAGGATTTCTGATTAGTACAAATAGAAATGACATAATATTGATACCAGTAATAATGACAATAATAAATATTCAAGCAGTCTTTTCCTCCACCATACCTGTAAACTGGGCACAACACACATCTCCTACTGCTGGGCAAAAATCTGGGGTGATTGAGGTATTTTCACAATATTCACGTAGGGATACTTGAAGTTGAGAAAGGCTGCCTAAGAATACATATACTTACATGAAAATTGCTACATAAAAAAGAGCAAAATACGTTTCAAAAATGCATAGTTACAGTAACATTGCCCTTTTTACTTAGCCTGCTAAGACTTTCACTTGGACCTGAAATCAGTTTTGAGATTACAGAAAAACTTAAGTCATTTATATATCTCATAATAAATTATAAAACATAAAACAATTTTGAGATGACATTTTATATTTTAATGCTGTATAAGTCTGCAGTTTACATTTTAATACTGTTCTCTGCCTATGCTCATTATCACAAATAAATGCCTGTAGCTTATCTCAATAATTTATTAAATGCACAAAATATGTGGGTGCACAAGTATTTATAACATAAATACATAACATAAAAGAAGGACTTACAGCCATTTTCTGTCTGTTGACAAAAGAAATGTCCTGGGTTTTGTATGTGGGCAACCATGCCCAAAAATGCATCTCCTGTAGCTACTGAGACAATCTTTGGAGTTAAGCAATCAGTACCATCCAATTCTTTACATTCCATTTTTTTTTCTAGAACAGATTTTTTTTCTACAGTAGGATCTAAGGGAAAAATAATACTTAAAAATCTGATTTGCAAGGTCTAGTTACACATTTAAGAATCTGTGTAGAAAGATCCCTCACTTTTCTAACGAAACACTATTAAAATTAAATATTTGCTCCCTATTTCTAGTATTCAATCTATGAACGCCAATACAATTAATCCAGAGTTTACAAAGGTGCATGAAATTCATTAGTGAAAGGGAAGATATTCCTTCCCACTGTACAGACTGAACATATCTGAGCATAAACAAAACCTGGATGGGAAAGGGGGAAAAATTGGACTATGGAAGATTGGTTGCAACAGTGATGAAGGAATTTGTACTATAACAAAACTCAAACATTTTACAGAACTATATTGTCTCAGCCAGAATAGCATGGGGCATACAATCACATAGCAATCTAAAAATATCAGTATTTCCTGATCTACAGGCCCTCAAAGTGTAAAAATGAATAAACTGCTGTCTTATGAAAAGAGCTTTTAGGCCACTGATTCTAATAAACTACTGACAATCCTACAAAATAGACCAGTTCAGGAAAGTGATCTGCTTATACCTCTTTTCAGATGAATATAATTTCATACTAGTTGTCCAGTCTCAAAAATTCACATCCTGGTCCATTTCCCAATGCTGTATAGCTGTTCATTCATTTGCAATGTTCTTTTCTTCTCAAGTTCTCTTTTATAGATTAGGTGGATGGATGAGAACCCCAAATGTTGTACTTCTTTCCTAGATCTTTCAATGTTCTAAAGTAGTGCATGTTTCTTGACTTGAACTTTGCCTGAATTCATATAGTTTAGATGGGGGGGGGTGTGTGGAGGGAAGGAAGCCTGATGAACTTACCCATAGCTGAAGTTTCACTATCCTTCTCCTTTGCATTCCAATCATGCATATTTTCCAAGATAAATTCATGCAAATGTTTACCTGTTAATACACATAATGTGACGTATATTACCTATAGTTTATACAGATATTTGCAAAATGTTTTCAAAGCCACAATTTTCACTTCTTTAAAAAATCATACCTTAGCCAATAGTTTTAAAGGATATTATAGTTTAGCAATAGAAAAAATAGTGCAAGTGAAAACTTTGCTTATATCTTTATAAAACAGACATTTGCATACACTTAACAAAAACAGAACAAATACATCAGGAAAACAAATCCATTACAGAGTTAGCTAAATATGTATGAACTAACCAATATTAGCCATTCTAAACCAATTTTTTAACCCTAATCTTTAACTGTCTAAATGATCGAAAAGCATTTACATTTTCTTCACAGTACAGTAGAGATAGAGTATATTTGGGAACTTCAAGCCATACTTTTCTTGGTGAAAGCTTTTATGCACGGTCCTACTCTACCAATGGTAGTTACTTACTTGCACATAACAGAGGAATAAATACTCATGGCTGACCAGAAGCATCTTTGTTTACCAGTCTACCAAATGTCTATCAAGATTCTCAATCATCCATGGCTGTCCCAAAGGTGCTTTTTCCAAAAGGAAATTAGAATTCCTTGATTTTTTTTTAAATTGTTTTGTTTCTCATCTAAGTAGTTTCTTCTGTTCTAACTAAATAAGCTTCTTGGATGAGAAGTGAAACATTTTCAAAGAAAAAAACCAAGAAAGGCCAGTTAACTTTTGGAAAAAGCAACTTTAGTTGGCCAGGAGTTCTCCCAAGATGGCATTCTGAGCAGCAGGTAATCTCCAAATTACTTCTTCCAAATTGCTTTTTTGAAATGTGCATAACTATAGTACTCCAGGGTATATACTGTGTTGCTTATTTATAATGCCATGAGTAATCTTGTGGAACAATTAAAGCACAGCAAACAAAGACTTTTTATGCAACCCATACTCTTAACCCTTTCAACGTGTTTTCTGACATAGTAACAGGAATATAATTTAGGAGAATTAGTTAAATGCAAAAGTTTGTTCACTAAACTTCATTGTAGGAATTCTTGTTTAATAAACAATTGTTATAACAAAAATATAAATTATTACTATTATCTAAACATACCATAATCTGACAAGACAGCATCTACAATAAAATAAGGCATATCATCCATCAAAACCTCAGTGATATTTAATGAACAATATTTTCCTATAAGAATTGGAGTAATAATATTCTTGTAGTTTTCATTCCATTCTTTTGTATTAAGAACATTAGCAATGCAACACTTAATGGCCTAAAAACAAAGCAAAATGTACTTTAGAAAGTTGGTTAAGCTAGTTAAAAGAAAACATAAACAACATAGTAGTATTAAAATATACAGCTCTTAAATAGTCAAAATATGTGTCTTGGGGAAAAATTATGATAATTTCTATATTTTTAAAAACTCTTCTTTTAAAAATATCTGAGTATGCAACTATTCCAGTGTTCAATACATCTACTTAACCGTTTTTTTCCAAATGCAACAACCTTATTCTGCATTCACAGATTACCAAGATTGGAAATCTATATTTATAGATCCTTGACCAAGAATCAGGATGAAACTTAATTCCATCAAAAATTTCTCATGTCATAAGTACTGCACAGGACAAAAACAGCTAAACTTTTGATCATTTTTTTTATTTTTCTTGGAACATTTTCAGAATATTTCATTAGATTTTTTTTAAAAAATCAGATTATATTGTCTTGCAGTCAAAATTTGGATACTTAACATATTCTCAAAGACATGGTACATTTTTCTCAACGTTTCTTACATATTTAAACTTATACTTACGCAGGGTGGGATCTGTGAAAGATCTTCATTCAATCCTTTAATTTTGTGTAGTAGTATATTTTCTCCTTTTCCATAGTCAATATACAGTACTTGAGCACTCTTTGTGAGGATATCTATCTCTTTTATGAGTACCCTGCACCAAGTCTGAATGTGAACAAATTACTTAGCTGCACAAAAAATATTCAGTGATCTTACTAGATGTTGTCTAGTACCTCACCTCTACCTCACAGTATAGTTTTGTACTTTTAAATTATTTAGTTAATGGAAGCAAATCAAATAATCTGTTCTTCCTAACATACAAACCATTCTTTCAATAGGCAGTATATGATTATTTATTTATTTGATTATATTAACTTCAATATTACATACACTTAAATAATATGACATACTGAAGTGACATCGCCTATTTTAAACAATAAAAACATGATTAGAATCATCTCTCTTAATTTTCTTAGTACTTTTCACCAATTTTCATTTTATTGGAAAAAAGAAACCTGAATTTTGTGCTGCAATTTTCTATAGCATTTCTTGTTTTGGCTAAATTACAAGTTACTAGCTATTAAATACCACAATTACACTTAGTCAAAAAATAAATATGAATCTATTGACCTGATATAACCAGATATAAAAAGAAATGCTATATTGTTGGTAATCTATACTTCAGGATAGCCTCTACAGTTGTTTAGTCAAAAAGGTAGGTGTGGATGCATATCCCACATTTCGTGCCTCCTTAAAGAAGTAATTTCTTTTCATGACTTCATAATTGTTGCACAATTCCAGAAAAATACATATTTAAATTAAGGAGGTCCCAGCAGTGCCCGTAGTTTTTCTGAAACTTGTTGCACCCCTAACTGGAAGCACTGACATCCATAATAGTCTGTAAAACGTTAACTGATCAGTATATATACTCTAAAGTTAATTTACCTGATCCAGAGAATATTTTGCAACAGCAACTTCTCCTTTGACAGGAATATATACTTGATTAATTCTCTTGTAATCTTTCAGCTTCATTGTTAGTTTTCTAATATTACTTTGAACTTCAGGAGAATTGACTTGTACGTAGAATTCACTAGGACTATTAAAATCTGTTATTGTACCCTAGAAAAGAAATGATTTTTGAAAGTTTGTCTCAAGCAAGTACGTATTTATCTTCATTGAATACATGAACAAAGTTATTCAAAGCATAAACATTTAAAAGATTCTTATCAAGAATGTAATTAAAATCATTTCAGAGAGTAAGGTAATCCTTGCTTAATGACCCTAATTGGGACTGGAATTTGTCACTAAGTGAATTTATAATTAGGCAGCACATTATGCGACTGCAGCACTTACCAACAGTAGTTCCAATAGTTCTGATTACGTTTATTAGGCAAAGACTACACTGTTGTTAGGCAAGGACCTCACACTTCACCTGCCCTGCATGAACTGCCAAGCTCCTTCTCACTGCTGCTTTTCCAACCAAGTCTGGTGGTCTCCCTCTGGTAGATAAGACTGCAATGCCCTTTCCTCCATTCAATTCCTCCCACCAGTCTATCTTCCCCATCTCCACCCTTTGGATAGCAGGGTCTGCCATTTGCATCCTGCTGCTCCCAGGTGATCTTCACTGTCGCCTTTCAACTTCTGCTGACCTGGGATCCAGGAACTGGGTGAAGGTGTGGCCCAAAGACAGGCTCAGAGACTACAGCAAAGCTTTGTTGGCCAAAGAGGAGCTTGACAAGCCTGATCAATAGGATGAAGTTAGTGGAGAAAATGTGATGGTGGTATCTAGCAGCTCCCCAGGCAAAGGCAGCCAGGACTGCGCAAAGCCTTGCAATCCTGGACCAGCAGCAGAAGGAAGAATACAACAAAGGCCACTTGGGGGAGTGGAGGGAGGACAGGTGGCAGTGATTTAGTGCATTCCAAAGGGTAGAAATAGGGGAGGTAGATAGTCAGGTGAGAGGAGTTGAAGTGCGCATTGAAATCATAAATGTGGGCCGATTGCCAAGCACCCAAAATTTGTTCAAGTGACCACAGGGACGTTGCAAGTTCCATAACTTTAAGGATGGGTGTAACTACCATTTGTTTAGCACTGTCATTGAATGCTAACAATAAGTTGTGTATTATTAATTTAGCTAGTCATTGTAGTTATGAGAACCTCATTATACAAAATACATTGAAATATAAAATCAGAACTTACTTTGATTTTCATATTTTTCTGAAGTCCTAAATTACTCAGATCAGACAGCATTATTTTCTTCCCTTGTTCGTCTACATTTTTAGTATTCATTGGTAATATATTTTCCTGTTAGAAGGAAATGTTTACATTTGATTAATAATCCCATTTTTCTACTGAAAAGAACTCAAAAAGATTGACTCATCTAAGAAACATGTATCGTTGGTGAATTTATAAGAGGAATTATAATTTTGAGTATAAGCTAGCATTTCTAAAATAAGTAATTCTTATTCCTTTCTTCTTGTAACATCCAGAGTAACTTCAGAAACCTTCTAGGGAATATCCAGAAGTCCTCCAAAATAATCACTAGAGAAATGAAAATGTAATATGGTTACTGTGATAATAGAAATTGGAAAAAAATGCTTTACTATCTGGACTGATATAACTCAGTAGCAACGATTCTTGTCATATTAATCATATTAATATTTAAACCATAATTGGCAACTGATAATCAAAGTCAGTAGGGAAACTGGAAGAAAACTGTAAGTCTGAGGCCAGCAGGTGAGTGGCAGGAGTGCATGGGGGTGCAGGAGAGACACCACATGGTCAATGTGTGCCACGGGTTGGAAAAAGCGTGCACAAGAGATGCTATGCAGATCAGGAAAGGTGTAGCGAGCATGTATGAGTATCACAGGTAGGGTGTGTGAATGGCTGGCATAAGTGCAGATAGTTTAAAGACGGTGTGCGGGTGGAGAAAACTTAGCCCAGCAACTTTGATCTTCCCTACTACACCACTGACTTTCTCAGCAGACAAATTGCAAATGGCAATCATGCAATGGTGGGATGCTGGACAACTGGTCATAAATGCTAATGCCAAGCACCCAGATCATGATCGTATGACCGCAAGGGTACTGCAATGTAACTTTGGGGATGGGGCATATGTCCCTTAGATCACCATTGTTTTAACTTAGAATAGTCATTGAATGAATGGTCATATGTCAAGGACTACATGTATTGGCAAAAAAATCCTGAAATAGTAGAAAAGGTAAATGTTTCCATCCGTCATGTCCAACTCTAGGGCATGGTGTTCATCTCAATTTCTTGGCTTTGGGAGCCTGTGTTGTCCAAAGACAATTTACATGGTCATGTGGCCAGCATGACTACACACCAAAGGCACATGGAAAGGGCACAGTAGACTAGATCAGGGGTCCGCAACCTATGGGCTGTGGCCTGGTATCGGACTGCAGGCTCTTGGCCAGGGGCCACAGAAATGGCTGGCCAGGGTGTGCACGCGTGGGTGCACATTCCCACCACTTGCACTAGCACCCACGGCCCTGTTAGCACATGCGTATGGGCGCAAATGGGAATGCTAGCGGGAGATGTGCGCACCCATTTGTGCATGAATGAATGGGCCCGCTAGCATGGTATGTGTGCGTGACCCATTTGGTATGTGCAAATGGACTACTAGTGCAGGGTGTGCGCAACCCATTTGCACATGTGCAAACAGGCCGCTAGCGCGGGGTTGTGTGTAGCCCAGTTGCGCATGCATGAATGTGCGCTAGCTGCTGCGGGGGTGAACGGGCATGTTGCACATGTGCATGTACTAGTACTGCACCGGTTGGCGTGGCCCTGTTTGTGGGCATGCACACGTGCACACACACAGTAATTTGGAAGCTGCTCTCCCCTCCGGGTCATGAGCCTGGAAAGGTTGGAGAACTCTGAACTAGATGGTTTGAATCAGCCCTTTCCAAATGCATAATTTTAAATGAGAAAAGTGTTACAAAGAGAAAGGATGAATATATAGACACCATCAGAATAGTATAATGAAGTTTCTCAACCACAGAAGAAATTTCCTCTCACCATACCTTTTTATTGCTTTCATCCAATGATTTTCTACAATATTCAGCTTTATTTGTACTAAAAGGAATAATTTAATTCATTAGCACAATAGTTCAGTTCAATTGCAAGGTTATTTCATTTAAAGATTATTATGATGTGGCAGTATAACTTTGTGCCACTTTATAAAGTTCTAGTTGATTAAGAAATACCGTTATTTCATATGTTGCTTTAGCATCTAAATCTGATCTCGCTTAAACCAGAATTCAGCAATATTTCCAAAACTGAATCTCTTAAAAACAATATTTCATTTCATTCCATTTAAGCAGGAGCAGTAGTGAAGGCTAACATAAATGGAAATGGGAGCTCCAAGGTCCTCCTAAGCATATAAAATTCTTGGAACAACAACAAAAAATTCTATATATGGTGGCTCCAGACCAGGGGTGTCAAACTCAATTTCATTGAGGGCTGCATCAGCATTGCGGTTGCCCTCAGGGGGCCGGGTGGGTATGGCCAGGGTGGGTGTGGCCTACTGGGTGGCCATGGCTAGAGTGTGTATGGCCTACTGGGTGGGTGTGGCCAGCTCTATATCATTTCCATCAAGAGTGCCTATGAAGGCCTGGGCAGGAGTGGGACGGATCTGAGGGTCTCTGGCAGAAGAAGGGTCTCTGGGCTAGGGCCAAGGCAGTGGGGACCGTTCCCTCACTGTTTCCAGGGTGGCTTTGCGAGCCACATGAAACCACTTCGTGGGCCGGATCCGGCCCCCGGGCCTTGTGTTTGACATGTCTGCCCCAGAACAACTGAGCCAAGGAGTTTAAATACTAATCAAAGAGTGTGCAAAATATTTCAAATTCAAAATGTTCAATCTGCTGCTAGTCTGACATAGCTCTTACTAGAATATTTCTGGTAAAAGCAGAAATATTCTTAACTTGGAAAAGACTGTTTCAAGTTGGGAAAAGCAGCTTTGAGCTAAATACATCTCAGAGATTAAAGATTTTGCACATAAATACATGGAATACTTATTTTTTATTCTCACCAGCCTGCAAGGTGGTTAGATGACGCTTGAAAAAAATATGGCCTCAAACATGCATGGTACTTCACTGTTGCAATAAATATACTGCAGAGCAAGTACAACTATACAGATTGTACTTCTTAATCTAAAGACTCTTTTCAGGAGATTAATTTATATGAAAAAATAGTACAGCTAAAGAATTATAGAAAATTAGGTCAGCTAGTACCTATAAACAGTTACAAAATAATCTCTCAAATTATTTTTTTGCTAAGAAAAATGCTCTGAACATTTCATGAATTCCTAGAATGATGCTAAATAACCCCCCCAAAAAAACCTAAAGAAAAAAAGCACATTGCAATTAAAGATAGCAATGGTTAGTCATAGAAAAAACAAAGACATAAGAATTTGAATGTTTCTTTCAACTATTACATTCCTTAAATAATTATTATTTTAAATTATTTTAATTTATTAAATAATAATTATTTAACAAATATTTAAACCACTATTTTTAATTATTTTAAAATCAGGTTATTTAAAATAAACATTTAAGCCAGCCAGAATTGCCTTTGTTCTGTTTCAGAAATTTTTGAAGTCTTTAAAACTATTAAAAATGGGAAATCTTTAGGTTCTGATACATAGAGTATTTTAATAATCAATTTAAAGATGTCTTAATACATTAATTTTTACTTTTATGCAATACTTGCATTTAAAACATCCCTTACCAGAGTCCCGGAAAGAGTCTGAGGTAGCTTTAATCTTTAAACTAGGTAAACATTTTCAGGAATTGACACTTAGAGGATCATTTCACTTCTTAATATAGATTTTAAAATCTACAAGAAATTATTAGCTAATCACCTAAAATGACTATAAATAAAATTACTCACAATTTGGTTTTATTCCAAAAACACATATATTTCCCCTACTAGAAAACATTACACAAATTGCCAAAATGAATAACTCTTAGCTATATGCTCCTATATATATATTTGAAGTTTCTGATTCCCTGGAATTACATTTTTTTAAAATAAATACAAGTAGTCTGGTACTTATTTGAGCCCAGTTGAGCCCAAAATTTCCGTTCCTAAGTAAAACAATTGTTATGTGAATTTTGCCCCATTTTATGACCTTTCTTGCCAGTTAATTGAATCACTGCAATTGTTAAGTTAGTAACACAGTTGTTAAGTGAATCTGGCTCCCCCATTGACTTTTGTTGTCAGGTGACAAAAGGTGATCACATGACACTGCAAGTATCATAAATATGAACCAATTGCCAAACATCCAAATTTTAATCATGTGATCATGGGGATACTACAACAGTCATAAGCATTAAAAACAGTCATAATTCACTTTTTCTAGTGCTATTGTAATGTCAAATGGTTGTAAATCGAAACTATCTGTATTACAAAAATATAAATTTAAGACTGGCTTTTGTAAGATATTGGTCACAATTATCTCTATACTACTAAAACTGAAGCAATCATCACAGGGCAGCCATTTTTGAAACAAGGTATCTCAAATGGCCTAGCTTACAGAACAGGTTCAAAATCTGAGACCATAACTTCTGAGGGAATGAAATTTGAGGAAGTTCTGGCTGCTTCAGTGCTACTGGCTACTGAGCATCATTTTCAATATTTTTTGAGAGTTTCCCAGCCATTTTCATAATCTCTTGTTCCCTCTCCTACCCAGGAGCAGCCACTTACTTGCCTGTTGGGAAGGAAAGGGAAATTTCCGATACCTCCTACCAGATTCCCACTAGGAAACAGAATAGGAAAGCAGAAAGTTGGAAATCGCTCTTGCTGCCACTGCTTTTTTGCCCACTCTCAATCATTCTGTTTCCTGTATACGGTAGATTCCTAGGAAATATCTCTGAAATGATGATTCAACAGGGCACAGGTTGTATAGTGGATAACTAAAGCTCAGATAAAACTTAACTGTTATGACTCTATTCTACTGAAAGATTCTATAATAATTGAGTACTGTTTTGTATCAATCTTTATTATTCAGTGTAGCTATTGAAGCTCTGACAACACAACCAATGAGTAGACTTATGGCATACAATTAGGTAATCAGAGCTATCTTTGAAATTTATATGATTCTGACTCTTTTGAACACCTCCCATTCAACTAACCATATCAATAAAGCCTTAAAGAAAAATTTGAAGGGAAAGTTGAAAAGGAAGCTCAAAATCAATTTAGGATTCCAATTGTATATAGAAATCTTTATAGTATTTAGGGATCAATATTACCAAAATATTAATGTTTATCAATAAACCTATGACTACAGTGAAGACATTAAACAAGAAAATGAAAAGTTGAGCTAACAATATTTCAGGATGGATTGCAAATGCCAAACTGAAAATCCTTCAACGTTCAATATGTATCAGTGGAAATTCCAAAACAGGTTTTAATATATTGTACACACAGGCAAGAAAGTGCTTAGAGAACTAGACAATCACTATGATCTGACTCATATGAAAAAAGGGAACCTAAATAAAGAACAGATAAAACAATAAAAGGTAACTGTTAAGGAATTTGTTGTGCAGAGGTCTCCTTGTGCTACCAAAGAGTTGCACAGACAAGGAAGGGTACTGAGAGCAGCAAGAGTCACACACAGGAGTACACTGAGTTGTAAAAGCAAAAAGTATTTTACTTTGAGGTGGTGTAAAAACAAAAATGCACAGTCAAAAATAAACAGTCCAAGTCATTCACAATAGCAACAGTCCAAGGAGTAATCCAAACTACAAAGTCTTCTTACCAGTCCAGAGGTTAATACACAGTTCAGGTTTACAACAGTAGTAAACCAACAGCAGAGCAAAAACAGTAATAGTAGAGATCAGTGAATTCAGAGAGAGAGAGAAGCTACATTCCTAGCTTCCTCTTATGGCCATGAGAACACTTACACACCCATTGGCCAATTAACTTCTTAAAGACATAACATCATGGTTAATATATTTTCAACCCAACATTGTAGGCTAGCACCATATGCCTAACAGTAACAAATTGTCATGGTTTTTTGGTATCAATTTAAATAATTATTGGGTAATACAGAAATTATAATTTCATTAATTAGCCCTTACAGCAATTTTAAGACTACTTAACTATCTAGAACAACCAAAAGGATATATTTCCAAAATAGGTTCTTCTAGAATTATTCATTACTGGCACTTGACTTGTCACATTGACACAACTCTGGAGAGGTTGTCACCAAAAAGCTGTTTTTAATTTATGGGGGTTGTGTAATAAAGATACACAGGTAGTTCTTGATATTTGAAATTTATTTAATTATGATTCAAAGTTACCACGGTCTTGGAAAAAATGACTTACAACACATCCTCAAAGTTTTGACCATCACACCATCATTTGGATGCTTGGCAACCAGCTCGCATTTATGATATTTGCAGCATTTTGTGGTTGCATGATTGTGATTTGTGACCTTCCCAGCTGGCTTCTGACAATGACAATTTGTTTAATGACCACAGTGATCTACTTAACTGCAGTAAAAATGTTCATAAAATCACGTCTACTCATGTGATGACTTGCTTAATGACTGCATCATTTAGTGTCCAAGATTCCAGTTCCAATTGTGGTAAGCCAAGGACTACCTGTTCCCCTTAATACAACTCCCCTCCCCCCAAAAAACCCAACCAGAGGGAAGAAATAAATAAATCTCCCTATATTAGTGTTATTGCGTTTACTTATTGCGTTTAAATGCTAAAAGCTTTTTATTTATTTAATCTTAGCAGTGAAAATAGTATTCACCTAAAAATAACATTGAAAACCCTTATATAATTTAACAACTTCTAGAAAAGGTTCCAGATAAAGTTAAAATAATAAAATAATTTTAATTATCTACATAGTGGAACAGTGGTTAGAATGCAGTATTGCAGGATAACTGTCCATGGCCAAGAGTTCAATCCTGACTGGCTCAAGGTTGACTCAGACTTCCATCATTCCAAGGTCGGTAAAATGAGGACCCAGATTGTTGGGGGCAATATGCTGACTCTGCAAACTGCTTAGAGAGTGCTGTAAAAGCATTATGCAGCAATGTATGTCTAAGTGCTACTGCTATTGCTAAAATACCAGAAGCAGCAACCACAATTCTATAAAATGTAGATAGACTTTACATTATATTAATTGCAACAGTTCTACCAGCAACCCTTTAGATCAGAGGTCCCAAACCTTTTGGGCACCAGGGACCAGTACCATGGAGAAAGATTTTTCTGCGGACCAGAGGGGGTGTGGTTTTGAATACTGTGTGCATCCTAAGGATGGAGCTTTGCTTGTTTGTGCAGCCCACTTGCTGGCATGCTGTGGACAGGTGCCGGTCCATGGACTGGTTGTTGGGGACTCCTGCTTTAGATGTCAATTTGTGTATTAGTTGTTTCTATCTACTTTCTAGCACATATTTTTCCTATTTTTTTTCAAGTACAGTACCATCAATTTATGTTATTCAATTACTTGATGGTATTTGTCAATCACAATTTAATAAAAATTTAAAAAGTACACCACCATAATCTGAATATACAACTATATGCCTATTTAAATAAGGAGACATCTGCATGGATGTGGCTTTTTTCTTCTGAATCAAAGAATTTTTAAAAATTCTATAAATAATCGTTAACTCTCATTAAAATTGAAATTGCACATTATTACATATATTTGACTGGTGAACTAAAAGCTTACAGCTACCATTCATTTAAATTGAAACAAATTGTAATCCATTAACTTACTTTGATTTACTTGGCTTACAGACAATATTATGTATTTGCCAATCTTTCATCTGACAACTTGCAGAACAGTAACAGACCTGCTTACACTTGGTGCATCTTAAGGATCCTAAAAAGATTACAAAAAGATTACTGGGACATCAGAAAAAAAAACCTTCTTGGAGGAAAGCAATTGCAAACAATTAACATACAACTAGCAAGAAAGCTACAGTACAAGTATACAGAGTCATTAGGTGTTAAGCTCTAGCTAAAGAAATCATTTTCTGCATTGCTTATATCAAGGCTGAATCAGACACCTACAAAGAATACTTAGCTTTATACTTCAATTCTTTTATAGAAAACTGTTGTAAGCTTGTACTAAGCAAGTCTGTTTTCATAACAGTAATTTCAAGTGATAAAACAATTATTTCAGTAAACTTAATTCAACTTATGTGTCTATATTTGCTTCAATTTGATAGTCTGCAGTTTCCATAAGGCCACCTAGTAAATTTGTGATCAGATTTAGATATTTCAACTGACACCTGAATTCACATTAATTTCACTTAAAAACTATTAACAAGTAGTGCTATTTTATCACACTTTTAACCAACATTTCAAAGTCTGCATTATTTTAAGTGATCAGATTTAGATATTTCAACTGACACCTGAATTCACATTAATTTCACTTAAAAACTATTAACAAGTAGTGCTATTTGATCACACTTTTAACCAACATTTCAAAGTCTGCATTATTTTATCACAGATTAGTTAACAAAAACTTACCAAACAGCCCACAAAAATGGCAAGTGGGCTGATATAAAGGACTTAACGGACTGAACTGTGATTTATAGCTGATAGGTGAAACTTTGTCAGAAGTTGGTAAATGCATTGCTTGTATCAATGCTGAGTCAGATACCTACAAAGCATATTTACAAATATAAACATATGTTTATCTTAAATCTGTAAAATATTACTATTGTAATATTTTATATTAAAATTCTTAATTTCTCAGAAAGTGAGACTGATACAGAATACACAAAATTTAAAAGTACAGGTCTCTCAGAGAAATATACAACAGCTATGTTGACATATGACTAGGCCAGGTTTTCTTTAAATAGTTGAATAATATGTTACATACATTGAATAACATATACTTTAACATAAACCAAATTACAGTTTATTATTAGGTATGAATCTAAATCCTGCGCACCTATCAGTTTGAAAGCATGCAAATGCGAATAGATAAATAGGTACAACTTTGGTGGGAAAGTAACAGCATTTCGTGCACTTTGGTGTATAGTCATGCTGGCCAAATGATCTGGAAATGACTTCAGACAACTCTAGCTTCCTTGGCCCAGAAACAGAGATGAAAAACACCCCCTATAATTGGACACAACTGGACAGGGGAAACCTTTACCTTTGTGAATCAGACAGTAACCTGGGAATAGCATACTTTATTACAATTAACAATCATATTAATGATGACAATACAACAGAGAAAAATTGTTACTGAAAACTTACAGGATTTATTTTTTTTGTAGAAGTTAGCAAATTATTCATAACTTTGAAATTCCCTAGAATACAGAATTGAAATGTTTAGAATCAAATAATTTAACAGATTAAATATATTTTTAAATCATTTATCCAATTTTATATGGTTTTTTTGATCAGATAAAATGCTTATCCAGAAATAACCTAAGGTAGATTTAGATGGATTCAATTCTAAGTTAATGAAGTTTTCCAGTACAAGAAGTTCTAAGTTCTAATCATCAAGGAAACACGATTCTTATAATTAACTTTAGACTTCAACTCTAGGGAGCATGAAACCATTACAGTTAGCCTTAATTTAGTGACTACCTTGTTTAATACCATTTGCAGTTACAACAGTGATGAAAAAGTAAGCATACAACCTTCAGAGGTCTGTAAAGCAAAATTGAAATAAGATAGTAACTTAGCAGTTATGGTTTTTCCTACTAACCCAGGAGTGTCAAACTCGCAACGTCACGTGATGTGTCACGATGTATCGCAACTTTTTCTCCATTGCCGGCAATGGGGTGGGAGCGGTTTTGGCAGAATGCATCCGTCCCGTGGGCTGGCAGTTTAACACCCCTGTACTAACCATTTGGCTTAATGAGAAAGTTGCTAATCCTAATTCTGGTTGTTAAAGGAGGACTACCTGTGATATTTTTTTGGCATATAAATGATCTATATGCTCAGAACACTCAAGGAAACAATTATGTTCAATGTTATTATTCAATAATAGCACTATTCCCAACATTTGCAGATAAACAATGATTACAAGATTATAGCATACCACTTTGTTCTTTATTCCAATTAGCTGGTTTTCTTACCAAAACATACATACCTTCTGGATCATTGAGCTTTGACCCTGGAGATTGAGACAGTGGGAGTTGGTTGATAAACTCCAGAGAATTTGCTGGAGGAGCTTTACCTGATGAAAGAACAAAATTAACCAATTTTACAAATGGAAAACATCTTTTAGAACCAAACACTTACAAATAATTGACCAAAAGTTATTATTCCCAGTTTTCAAAATCTCACAAGATAAAATTCCAAAAGGAAGCATGTAAAATTATAGTGCTACAAAGTACATTAAATTTAAAGGATTTTTTCTCACCTTTCATTCCCACTCCAGCCACATTTAATGAAACAGTTTTGTGATCATAGTCATCATGGTTGTTTTCAACTGAACCATTCCAATTTGCAACGAATAATTTTGCCTGCTCACAAATTGAAAAATTGTTGAGTAATGGTGGTACTTTATCATCATCAAGTACAATGCTTTTGAAGTTGGGGCTTGTGCTGGGACTTCTCAAAGACTGATTTGGACTTTTGAGATCCCTTTTATGTAGCCTTTGTTCCATTTTGCACACATCTATATTAGAATTATTTCCTTACAATTTCATGGATTACTTAATAGCTAGGAAAGTAAAATAAATACATTAACAATTAAATTGTACTAATAAACAATCCTAAACAGAATTTAGATATTTCTACATGTAATGATTTTGTTAAGCCTAGAACATGTGCTAAATCATCTAACCCATTCAGAACATAGCACAATATTTGTAACAATACTTTAAAATGCAAATGAACAATTGTTTTGAAAAATGTTTTCAAAAGGGAATCATGTATTAAATCAGGGGGTCTTCAAACTTGGCCCTTTCATGATTTGTGGACTTCAACTCCCAGAATTCCTCTGTGAGGCATGCTGGCTGAGGAATTCTGGGAGCTGAAGTCCATAAGTGATAAAAGGACCAAGTTTGAAGTCCAGTGTATTAAATGCTTTGACCAGCAAAACGGATTTTCTAAAATTAGTTTCTCATATTCCTTTTCATTGAAAAAAATCTGGAAAAAGTAATTGAGCAAATTTAAACCACTTTCAGCACACAGAAGATATCTGATAGCACCTTTTCCACTAATAAATGTTATTAAAAGGTTAAAAGCTGTAGTAAGCTACAGTTAACTTTTATCAAATGCACAGAACAACAGTTAGACTAATTATGACAGACATGTCAAACACAAGGCCAGGGGGCCAGATCTGGCCCACGAAGTGGTTTCATGTGGCTCCCGAAGCCATCCTGGAAACAGTGAGGGAACGGCCCCCACTGCCTTGGCCCTGGCCCAGAGACCCTCCTTTTGCCAGAGACCCCCAGATCTGTCCCACTCCTGCCCAGGCACCCATAGGCACCCTTGATGCCAATGATGTAGAGCTGGCCATGCCCACTCAGTAGGCCACACGCACTCCAGCTGTGCCCACCCAGTAGGCCACACCCACCCTGGCCATACCCCCCCCCCCGCGCAACCACAATGCTGATGTGGCCCTCAATGAAAGATTTGACACCCCTGAATTAGGATTTAAACTGTGATGGAAGGAATCAGAAGAAAGAATAGGTTGGGCATTCAGGTTATAGGAGAGATAGCTTAGATTCTTACAAAAACTGCTACCAGACATTGATTTTTTTCACAAATTATCTTCCTACAATGTTTTCAATACACACAGTTCTTCAAAGAAAACCAATATTCCAAACTCTGTAAAGCCCTTTCATTTATTTATTATTGGGACTTATATGCCACCCTATCTCCCGAAGGACTCAGGGCGGCTAACAACAATAACGTACAATAAGTACAGAAGTTAAAATAAAAATTAAAATTAAAGGCCCCTGTAGAATAAATAAAAATTAAAAATCCCTGCCAGTCTAGGTCAGCCAGGTGGAAAAGGAGTGTTTTGAGGCCATGGCGAAAGGACCGGAGATCTGGGGCCAACCGAAGCTCAGGGGGGAGCTGGTTCCATAGGGCTGGCTTTTGTTTTAAAGAATCACACCCAGGAATATTGTTCCATGCTATCTGCATCAAGTTTCAAACACATACAGTAATCTCACAATATTAGCAGGTGGATATATTTCAACTGAAATTTAGAAATCCAATACCTTTGTATTTCCCATACTAGTTATTTACACATTCTCATACGAATCAGAGGCATGCATAAGTAGTACAGCATGAAATCGCTTAGCCACACAAGTTCAAGAGCCTTGGTGGAGCAGTGGGCTAATGCCCCCTTAAGTAACACCAGCTGCCTGCAATTAGTGCAGGTTCGCATCCCACCAGGCTCAAGGTTGACTCAGCCTTCCATCCTTCCGAGGTAGGTAAAATGAGGACCCAGATTGTTGGGGGCAATAAGCTGACTTTGTAATAATGCCGCTTGGGGGGGGGGGCGGGGGGGCGAAAGCCCTAATAAGCAGGCATATACATAGAATGAAGGCTACTGCTAAGCTTGTAAGCCGCCCTGAGTCTTCGGAGAAGGGCGGGATATAAATGGAATTAAAATAAAAAAATAAAAAAATAAATAAATTTATGTAAGCAATGGCAAAATACACCAAAAATATAAGCATACATAAAAAAGCATTATAACACAATGTACAGAGTTTGGAAAACCACAGGCCACAGGAACCATGATTCACAATATTTCATTACTCGTAGAACTAAAACACTTAAAGTCTCAACAAACAGGTTTCTTGCCTATGGTTTTGTCTATTCTTCCTTTTCAAAAATTTAACATTAATATTCCAGCTTGGAATATTAAACCAAAACTTTACTGTCGTTTACAGTAACAAGGGTATACAGTCCAGGAAAAACAACGGTCGCACCGCAGATTACATACACGCTTAAGACTCACGTCTGAGAAGCAAACGAGGGAAAGCTTGGAAGGATCCGGGAATGAGACTACAAGTTATTAATGGCGCGGAGTAAGAAGGGAAGCGAATTCACACACCGGCATTAAATCATAATTGGTTGCAAAACCCGCAACTTTTACAACAAAGCTTACACTCCAAACACAGACAATGCACTAGGATTCGTGCGAGGTGCTAATAATGTAGTCCAAAAGTAAAGGACGCAGTATCTAAAACCCGCATGGAAGAGACTTAGCAATTTGTGGCTCAGCCGGCCCACTCCAGACTGGAGCAAAAGCATTCGCGGGTGTATTCTGTAGGGGTCCTGGGCGAACTTAACTGCAACCTACCACCCAAAGGTTGAAGTAGAAGCGAAAGCGTGGGAGCTTACATTTGATACTTTGGAAGCACAACCCGCCACTTTCCCCACTTAAAAAATAAAGGGCCGCGGGGTCTCTTCAACAGCCTGCTTGGCTATTTACTCCGAATGAAACGAGGCTTCGTTCCGGACGTTTAGCCTCGTCTCCTTTTCTCCTCTTCGCGTGATCGCCAGAGCGCATGCGCCACCTTGTATAAACGGTGGGCACCTTTATTCTGAAGGGAACGCCAGGGGAGGCGTGTTGTCTGCGTAAACTGCGTGTTTGCAAGCTGTGTGTTTGCAAGCTGTATTAATTAAATGTCCTCGATGATGCAAACTTTTCCATATTGGCTCGGCTCGTTGCCTAGGGCGTACGGTACTTCTGCCTTAGCTTTACATATTTTCTTGCACGAGATTTGGAAATCCGATCTCACTGCCTGTGCCTAAAATACTCGTGTACAGCACAATAGTACAATAATGCTGATTTTTAGGTAGTTGTCAAATGCTAAAGTATGAGTGTTGTGTATAGGCGGCATTGAACTTGTGTAACTATTTCAGTGCTTGCTTTCTTAGGAAGCAACTTCTGTTTGGTTCCGTGCATTTGGCCTCCTTAATTGCAAGTGTTAAAGTAATCTGTTTCGGACACTAGGATAGTCCTATATCTGAGCCCAGTAGATTAAATACTATACCTTCGTTTACTATCCAAAACAACTTTTTTCCCTAAGAAAGTTGTGTTTGCAGAAAGAAAATGCTCTTGCAGAATTTGAAACTCAATTGACCTTTTTATATAACTTGCAAGCCTGCAATTTATTGAAATAACTGTTTTAGATTTATGCAACATAGCAATCCACAAACTAGTCAGCCATATATCAACCTACTATTTTACTAACCCAGCTAGGGGAGTTAGTTTATGCTTTGGTGAGCTGTGTGAACCCACAAAATAAATAGCTAAATTAACTAACACTATCTCACACCATAAACTACACAGTAACCATAGGACACTGAATCGCCAACTAGTTAAACTACATTTTACCCTAACATGCTGTTTGATCTCATTCTGCGTGATAAAGATATGCCATAAAACCTAGAAAATAATTCAGTAATCATGATTCAGTTAATGTTATGTAAAAATATTGCCAGAAACTAAATCATTGTAATTATGGCTCTTATGGTTTGGAGCAACTTTGTGCAAGATTGTGGGTCTGAAGCTTGGATTTTTAAATAATTTCTTAATGAAAATGGGTTCCTTG
Organism: Vipera ursinii; assembly: GCF_947247035.1. Classification (NCBI taxonomy): domain Eukaryota; kingdom Metazoa; phylum Chordata; class Lepidosauria; order Squamata; family Viperidae; genus Vipera; species Vipera ursinii. Next base: position 53,858,447 of record NC_139518.1, on the reverse strand, counting down.
TGAGTCATTTTGCCCTCTTTGCTTACCAATATTTATATAAAATTCGACAATATCTGAAAGTATTGGTTGAGATGCTATTCCTTGCATACATGGACTTTAACTTTCTTCACAGATCAGTGATTACAATGATGCAGTATAAATATATTGCAATATAAATATAAATATATTGCTGTAACAGACTCATGTACAAATATCAGAAGCATATTTTTGGCCACATTGCCACACAATGGAACCAAAAATCCATGTGACTCACATGCTTTATTCTGTGTATACCAGGATTACCAGATGGATTTGTATTTGGTTGACCAATCACACTCATTGTGTAGTCCTTAACGGAACTGCATCTACATGGAGGGAAAATTGCAGTGGGGTACCCCAAAGTTCTGTTTTAGCCCCAATACTCTTCATCAGTGACAATGTACAGATGACACCAAGCTGGCTGGAGTAGCCAATACTGCAGAAGATAGGCTCAATATAGAGAAGGATCTTGATAAGAGTTGAACAACGGGGCTATCTAATGAAATTCAATAGTGGGAAAAGTAAGATTCTACATTTAGGCAAGAAAAACCAAATGCACAGGTAAAGGGATAGCTCATCTCTTAGGTAAAAATCCTTGGTGGAGCAGTGGGCTAATGCCTCCTTAAGTAACACCAGCTGCTTGCAATTAGTGCAGATTCACATCCCACCAGGCTCAAGGTTGACTCAGCCTTCCATCCTTCTGAGGTAGATAAAATGAGGACCCAGATTGTTGGGGGCAATTAAGCTGACTTTGTAATAATGCCGCTTGGGTGTGTGTGAAAGCCCTAATAAGCAGGCATATACATAGAATGAAGGCTACTGCTAAGTTTGTAAGCCGCCCTGAGTCTTCGGAGAAGGGTGGGATATAAATGGAATTTTAAAAAAAATCCAAAAGTTTTGTCAAATGTTCTTTGCCAACAAAAGTCCAGTTACCAGATATAATTTTTTATTTCAGCCCTGATTTAATAATCTTATATTCCATTTTTGAATTTTTAAGAATATTATTTTTTAAACCCTTCAAGCCATGGATCTCTATTGCTCAAGCACAGATGGCTTACCAGACTGGAGTATGCTGGTAGCATGACAAAACAAAGTCCAACTGGTTTTTAGATCACGTTATGTGCAGACAATGGTGGCCAGAAGCCAGTCTGGAGTACATAATGGACTACAATGAAGTGGCAGATTCTCAGGAAGGAGGGAGCACATTGCAAAGGGGAGGAGGTGCGAGCGAGACAAGAGGTAATACAGCCCAGAGCTGGATGAAAGATAAAGGCAATCTTAAATCTGGTGTATAGGCCAGAGCAAAGAAAATGACTGAAACTAGAATCTTGTGTTATCACAAATATAAACACGAGAGAAAGGAACTGGTTAGATTTAGTCAGACAAATTAAGCATTGATAAAGAGAAGTAAGCAAGATTATAAGTAAAGCTAGTGGCAAGAATTACAAAATAATGTTATAAGCTGCCCAGAGTTGCTTTGAAGCTAGATGAATTGCAAATAAATATCATAAGTAATACATAAAAATTTCCCAAGGACAGAGAGAAATAGAAGTAATAATAGAACAGATTTTGCTTTAATTTTAGAAACAAGATGACAGAAATATTACAATAACTTGTAGTAAGCAGCAAAATGTTTGCTGAGTTACAAAACAGTTGCCAGTAATTGCGCAGTATACAAATTTAGAAGGGATGCGGTGGCTCAGTGGGTTAGGACGCTGAGCTTGTCGATCAGAAGGTTGGCAGTTTGGCGGGTCAAATCCCGAGTGCCGCGTAACAGAGTGAGCGCCTGTTACTCGTCCCAGCTTCTGCCAACCTAGCAGTTCAAAAGCACGTAAAAATGCAAGTAGAAAAATAGGGACCACTACGGTGGGAAGGTAACAGCGTTCCGTGCGCCTTTGGCGTCTAGTCATGCCGGCCACATGACCACGGAGACGTCCTCGGACGAGCGCTTGCTCTTCGGCTTTGAAACGGAGATGAGCACCAGCCCCTAGAGTCGGAAACGACTAGCACGCATGTGCGGGGGAACCTTTACCTTTACCTTACTATACAAATTTAATGATAATTATTAAATCAGCAATGGAAAATAAATGGCTGGCATTGAGAAAATGAAATGTGTGGCTGTGTTGTGTTCGTGTGGTTCTGCCATACTATACAACCTAAGCAACTTTTTAATAAAGGAAAGAAACTTTGGGGTTCCTGTGTCTAGACCTCATGCAAGAGAGCCCTACATGAGTGGCTGGTGCCTACCCACTATGAAAGTTAGTAATCCTGGAGGGAATGCAGCTGTAGAACCAATAGAATACCCAATTGCTACAACACACGTGATAACTAGCGTACTCCTTTGCAGGTCAATAGGCCATTCCTCACCCCAGCAGATGTAAGATCCTAAAGCTGCTTCCAGGAGACCTCAGCTACAACTTGATAGTGCGTACATGCTGAAGAATGTGGACACCTGCCGGAGCAGCTACTACTTCTACTTTGCAGGATAAACGGGCGCTGTGTGGATATGACCCTAGAAGATCTTGCCTAATTGCACATGTGGTAGCATGAGAAACACCAGCTGCCTATACTGTGTACAGTTTCTTGGAATCATTCCAAGAGGCTTGAAGAAGCGAGTAATCAAAGAAAGCAGACCCAGCTGCGTGCTAAATATACAATATGGGTGTTGGGCACATCGTTTTTTTTTAAATCATGATTCGAAAGCTGCATGTGACCTAATCTCGAAAGGGGTTCTACCAGTTCGGAGTTTGTATAAAAGCAGATTCCCCGAACTCTACGAATGCCAGGCTCCTTCCACTCCAGCGTTATTGTTCGTGGACTACATTGTAGTAAGAAAGCTCGGCGATTCTACTCCAATCTCAACAAACTGAAGCGCAGCTTCTCCCTATGGCGAGGTTAAAAATCAGTAGCTTCATTCAGCAAACGGCTCTAATCCTCGAAACCCGTACGATCATCAAAAGGCAGGGCCGTTATTCCCAACCAGATTAGACCTAGTGGGAGGCACTAGGCACTTCCCCCTGCTATTTTACTAGGCATGAATCGCAACGCCCCGATGAATGACGAGATGCAGTTTTCGGGCTGCTGAGTGAGGAATTAACCCAGGCCTATTCGGCATACTTTCTCCTCCCCCTTGCAGGCTGACAATCGGATCTCGCTCCGCCTTCACTCCGCCTCTCCAATGAAGCTGCTCTGGATCCCCTGGCAGCCATCTTTGTTGATGTGTCAGCTTTCAGTTCCTGTTAGGGGCTGCAGCAGGAACGAGGGGAGCGAGAATGACTCTGTACCCTCCCGCTACACGCACACCCACCCCCTTACGCATTCTGGGTCTTCGGGTCTAATTAGCAATGGGAGAGCGGCTACTAAAGCAACAGATGCTCCGGTCCCCAGGCTCCTAGCAAACGGGTAAGTGCTTGCCGACTGGGCTTTGGAACATATTGGCGATTTGATGAGGTTTCAGTCAGAAAGAATGTAGATCAAGCTAGGTAAGCTGAGCGAGAGGAATGTGGGCTCCGGGTAGTAGGCAGGGAAACCTGCTCTTGCTTACAGGGGTGGATTCCTACGACTTCTTTACCTACCTGCTCGAGGGTTTTGCTTTTTTTTAATCGAGAAAGGTTTTTGACGTCAAACACTGAACCTTCACGAGGCTTCCTCTCTGCTCGTCCCGCGGAACCCCGCGTAGGTTACTAAATGGGGTTCCATAGGGGCATTATTTCTTAGCCCTCTCCTCGTATGAAAGCATTTGTTGGCTTTTGTCATTTTTGTTCAGTATTGGTGGACGGTCCTGTTAACATTGGATACCAATGTTTACCAGGAAGTAAATGATAGAAAGATCCTCCGAGGTGTTGGCTTCAAGGTCAGACATGTAAAGTGTGAGGAATTTCTTTTAATTCCTTAGGTGACTGATCCTTTAAGGATGCCTTTGTACCTATTGGTGGTGCCTCCTTACTGTTACGCATCTGAAAGGTATAAAATCGTTTGGGGTCTCTGATGTTTCAGACTTCTGATGCGAGCTATAATCTCTGAATATAACCATTTTAAAAACCCGACATAAAGACTGAAAAAGGATTATGCGACTTGATTTCTTTTTTACTGTAGGATGCCTGTGAAATTTAGATTTAGCATTAAGTTTTGGAAAATGCAAAACAATACATCGGATGAAAAAGAGCTTCTCTAGTTAAGGCAAACGTCCTACCTGAAAAGCTTTTTGGCTTTGCTGTATATTTTACTTTATTGGTTTGCAATTAAAATATTTTTTGTATTAAATATTCAATCTAGGTTGCATGGCCAAAGGCATAGATAGGAAAAGCCTTTCCCCTATGTTATTTCTACATTCTTCATTATCAATAGTAGTTGGATTACTGCATATAAAGGGGCTTTTAGCATCTTTTTCAGAAGATTTGTGAGCTTCATTATGTTTATTTAAGAGTAAATCCCACTAGGTTCAGTGGGACTTAGTGACAGGTAAACATAAGCCTTTGTTATTGTTTTGAATGTTGAGCTATGAAGGCATTTTGTGGCTTCCTTATTTAAAAACCAGGTAGCCAGATGCTTATAAAAGCAGATGATATAAGATTCAAAGTCACTTGGAAAGATTCCAAAGATCAATTTGCTCACAAAGCCATTCAATACAATTTATCCATAATTCCTGCCTGTTTTGCTACAGTGATCTTTCTGAACCGCTTTTGTTACAGGCTGAAAGTTGAATAAATATAATTTAACATACTTGAGTAATCTTTTAAAAATTAATAGCTAAGGAATAATACAGCACCAGATTCTTCATTCTTGCACTTTGTTCCCACATTTTGTGAACCAGGCAATGGTGTTTTTTTTTGTGAACCAATATTGTTGGTAATTATATATGACAGCCATATAATTTAGATAAATGAGTTAATGCTTCTTGGTAAAATTGACTTGCATTTCTTTGATCTGTGCAGTTGATACTTATTATCTATGTGAACAAAGAGTATTATTCAGTGGGCTTGCTTTGATGATTTTTAAAGCTAGTTTTTACAAGCTGCTCAGAGCAAATGTAGTATTTGTCTTAAATGACATTTCCTAATTATTTGGACCGAAAAGATGCTTAGGACAGCTCATAATTATGTGTTGCACGCACAAACACACACACACACACACACACACACACACACACACACACATATTTAAGCCATAGTAATAATAGCATAGCCCAATAACCAATTCATTTTAAAAGCCTCATAGATAAAATCAGCATATGTTTATATATACAGAAGTTGTATTTTTTAAATGGATCAGGATACATGATGTTCTGAATCAGTTGTTCTATGCTACCATTCCAAGCTGATGTCTCTGTGTTCTCTGTTTTATTATGTGTATTATGGATCCAAACAAGTTACAAGTTATTCGACACATAATAGAACACAATTTGTCACTCATACATTTTGAGGTATTGTTGCGAAGGACTGTTTTACCTTTATACGTAAGGTATATTGAATTCTATTTGCAGAGAATTCAATATAAGAAACAGTAAAGCAATGTTGTGACAGTTGATGACGGAGGTCATTATACTGGTTGCAGATCTTAGCAGTCTGAAAGTCCTGAATTGATTTAATGATAAACCCCTCAGGGCTTTTTTTTTACTTTGCTGCTTAGTAATTTTACAATATTACATGACTGAGAATAGGATCAGTTTGACAGGTTAAATGTTTATTTTAATTTTGCCTTAGCAACAGAAAGCCATGCAATAACAGATAAAGTAAAATTCAGTGTTAAGAAACAGTGTAGGAATAATTGTAGAAATATACTGGATGTATCAAATTATTTTGCCAGTAAGCTCTGTTTTTCTGCCTATTTATTTGTATATTGATTTATTGGTCACTTGTCTTCTCACACGGTAATGTAATATGTGCAACAAAGGAGACTTCCATTTTGAGCTATAAATCTCTTGACTGAAAGGTACAAACAGGAAAAGACATTTTCAGTGTTATAAGAAATAATTGTATATATAGCCTTCCCTATTAAAAAACAATACAATTCACAGTTGGGTTAGAACAGCACAAGATGTGATATTAAATCATAACAATGATAGGATATAAAATGTAGATTACTAGAAAAATATAAAATACATGTTTGTTTGGTTTTTTTTTAAATTCCATTTATATCCCGCCCTTCTCCGAAGACTCAGGGCGGCTTACAAGCTTAGCAGTAGCCTTCATTCTATGTATATATCTTCTTATTAGGGCTTTCATACACCCTCCAAGCGGCATTATTACAAAGTCAGCTTAATTGCCCCCAACAATCTGGGTCTTCATTTTACCTACCTCGGAAGGATGGAAGGCTGAGTCAACCTTGAGCCTGGTGGGATGCGAACCTGCACTAATTGCAGGCAGCTGGTGTTACTTAAGGAGGCATTAGCCCACTGCTCCACCAAGGCTTAAAGTGTTAAAGTGCAAAAGAAATTTGCACTGTTAAAGTGCAAAAGAAATTTTAAAAACAATAGGTTTATCTGAGATGTCCTTAGAATTTTCAAATGTTGCATTTTCTTTCCCCGTAATATGATAAATGAATTTGTGTTGTTTTCCTTTCTTATTCCCTCCCCCATCTAATGATTTCTTTCTAATTAGGGATGGACAAGATGTAAATATACCACTAATAATAATTATTGATACATATTTCAAATACAGCAATGATGTAATTTTATAATAACACATTTTTTTTGAACATTTACAGTAAGTGAACTTTAAAACAATGTTTTGAATAGGTGGATGTGCTTGCAGAATTTTCATAATTTCTGTTGCAGAAGCTCCTGATTTTGTTATTGCCTGCAATACGGTAGTTCAGTTTTGACAACCATCCAACTGAAGTATGGAAGACATAAGGATCAGAGCCAGACAAAAGCCAGAGCCCTATCACAGCTTGATTTGGATTGTCTTCTATTTGCATGACAAGCCAGTAACTTGGTTTCCCAGGCAGAATGGGAGTAGATTCTGCAGGGCTGCAACTTTGCATGTTTACTTGCAAACATAGCAGGAGCTCTACCAGAATTTCCTGTTCCTGCTATTAGCTTGTTCATGCAAAGTGGACATTGATCCTCCGTATCATGATAAAGCCCATAATAATTTGATACACACTTCAAATTGTTAATAGTTGAGTGCTTCTGGTTTAAATGGAACATTTGGCCATTTGGCGAATTTTCTATGGACATTCTAACTGATATTCCATTTTTGGAAAGTTGCAAAATCTAGATCTATGATCAAGAAGATTTATTTCTTGTGTTTTGCCAAGATTTACCGTAGGTAGAATATTTTATTTTTGAAATTTCTGTCTTTCTCATCTCATCATGTTCATTCACTCACTATCTAGTGTTTTTAAGAGACTGAGATCTCAGTAAAATCTAATGATGTAAATAATACTCTACATGAAAAGGTCACCATTTGATTAGAGCTTACTGTATACTAAATATTTTGGTGATGATAAGCAACTGGAATGACTGTACATTCATCTCAAAGTGTCCCTCAACAAGCATTTGAATAAGAGTAAGGATGAGTATCATGTTTAAACATGAACAAGGTAGGAACACTCCTCTGACACTATAATCAGAATTGTGTTCCCTTTTATAGAAATATAGGGACGCGGTGGCTCAGTGGGTTAGGACGCTAAGCTGGTCGATCAGAAGGTCGGCAGTTTGGCGGGTCGAATCCCGAGTGCCGCATAACAGAGTGAGCGCCTGTTACTCGTCCCAGCTTCTGCCAACCTAGCAGTTCAAAAGCACATAAAAATTCAAGTAGAAAAATAGGGACCACTACGGTGGGAAGGTAACAGCGTTCTGTGCGCCTTTGGCGTCTAGTCATGCCGGCCACATGACCACAGAGACGTCCTCGGACAAGCGCTGGCTCTTCGGCTTTGAAATGAAGATGAGCACCAGCCCCTAGAGTCAGAAACGACTAGCACGCATGTGCGGGGTACCTTTACCTTTACCTTTACCTTATAGAAATATAGAAGCTGTTTCCCATAGCCTTGCCCATAGCAGTCAGAAGACATGATAAAAACTCTTTAATTTCACAACATATGGACAGACTTAACCATAGTTTCAGTAGGGAAACTGTGACCATCCGAGTCCAAGCCAAGTGTAAAAACACTAGGGAATTTCTAGAAGCCTAGCACTCTTGACAAATTAGCCATCAATAGACAAATAGTTGTAAGTAATATCAACATACTGTGGAAAAGAGACAATCAACAAGCCAGAAAGGAAATAAAAAGACCAAAATAGCTCCCTTCCCTAATATCCCAGTAGGTTGATTGGAAAAAGCATTTTGCATCATCTAGAACAGACATGTCAAACTCGTGACGTCATGTGACATCGCGCGACGTATCGGAACTTTTTCCCATTGCCGGCAATGGGATGGGCACGGTTTCTCCGTGACGCTCTGGCCTGCGGGCTGACAGTTTGACACACCTGATCTAGAATGACCTTTTCCTGTGTAACCAACTTCTTTTGAACCCAGGTTAAGTTTCTGGCCCTTGAGAAGGAGAGTGATGGTTGAAGTGTTGAGCGTAGCTTTCAGTTTTGTCACCAAGAGAAAATTTTAAAAGACTCGATCCCTTTGACTAGAATAGTTGGGAAGGCATTTATTTTAATGGTAACCTACCGGAGACTTGATGGAATATATTCCCATTCCCCATCCAAACTTGCACTTCTAAACCATCATAAAGGGTAACATGACATAAAATCCTTGGCTTACATCCATTTGTTTCATGACCATTCAGAGTTCTAATGGCATTGAAAAAAATTGACTTGCAACTGTCATTGCACTTACATCTGTTGCAGCATCCCCATGGACACGTTATGAAAATTTGAGTGCTTTGCAACCAGCATGTATTTACTATAGTTGCAGCATCCCGAAGTCATGTAATAGCCATTTGCAACTTCCCAGCAAGTGGGAAACCCGGTTTGCTTAACTACTGTGTGATTTATTTAGCAATTGCAGTGAACAACCATGGCAAAAAGGGCATAAAATCAGACACAACTTAACAACTGACAAGCAATGGAAACACTGGTCCTAATTGTGGTTGTAAGTCACAACTAACTGCAATAATAATGTGTTGCAAAATCTTAAAGCTTTAATCTACTCTACTTCATCAAAGTACAATGGCCATGTAACTATTGTTTTGAATTAGATAAGTATTCCTATCTCTTCCCAGGCTATTTAAAAAAAAACAGAAGTTAAATCCCAGCGTGCACTCATATACTTGCTGTAGTGTTCTTTGATTGGAAATCCAGAAGTTTCTGGAAAACCTGTAAGAAGCTTCTGAAAATAATTTTATTTGGATTAGAATCACATATTACTCAATTACTATTATTATTCAAGCTGTACTCACTGTGATCAACTACTTGTTTGTTGAGGATATTATTTCTCTAAAAATGGTTCTATATGGCATAAAGTCTTAGGTCAAAGATATTTCATTTTTTGTTCAAGCCCCATATTATTGTATACAACTCTGTTGCTTTGTTAGACTGATGAGGTCATTGATCTGTTTATAACTACATTTATATTAGTTTTTATATGTATACTGTATAGTTAGTGCTCCTAAGATCTTAAGGCTACAAAGGTTAAGAGTTGTCATTTCTGGAAAATGCCTTGATAGTACCTGCAATTCCATAATGTCATTTATGGCAGAGCAAAGAAAATGTAGTTGGACTAGAAAGGAAAGTTTGTTGATATAGTTGCTGGTTTCTGTCTCCACAGAGGTTTAGGAAATCAGAGATTAATATGCTTGTTTACAGCTGACATGATATGGCAGATGTTTGCTTTATTTTCGTGTGTCTGATCTAATAGAGCTTTGATGTTAAATCACTGTAGAAAGAGTTAATCGATGTAGAAAGAGGTTTTAAAAAATGAAGAGCGGAAACTGTATAGTCAAGCAGTTAGGCAGGCAATTTTAGTGAGGAGTACATGTTTAAAACATGCTCTTTCAGAGGGTACAAAGAGATTCATCTCTTCATGCTGGCTTTTCTGAATGGAATCATGTTCCTTCTTGATTGGCCACTGGTTAAATGGACTGAATTCTTTAGAGAAGAGGAAACCTGCTCTCATAGAAGTTGGCGTGAAAGACCTTTGAGAACAGAGGGGTGGTAGTACTCTAAAATATGAAGCAGATTGGATTCTGACATGCTCTTCAGTTGGATTGCAGCTTTTGCTACCCTTCTGTAGTTTTTCAGCGTGGATGGAGTGACTGTCATCATCTTTCGATGACCTTGAAATTAACTTCAGAGATGGAAATGAATGAATCAACTTTTCCTACTTAAAATATGCTGTCAGATAAATATATAACCCTGTGATGTATACAAAGAGAAGTGATTCCATCTGCCTTGTTCCTCAAGCACAAGATAGCTACTTTAGTGTTATTGGAAAGTAAATCTTTATATGTATTTTGAAGAATCTTCCTTCTTCATTATGAAATCCAAGTCAGAACACCTTTCTTAGCATTCTCTTCTGATGCCAAGTTCTAAGGATAAGGGAAATATAGCTTTGTAAAAAGGTAAAGGTTCCCCCGCACATGCGTGCTAGTCGTTTCCGACTCTAGGGGCCGGTGCTCATCTCCGTTTCAAAGCCCGAAGAGCCAGCGCTTGTCCGAGGACGTCTCCATGGTCATGTGGCCAGCATGACTAGACGCCAAAGGCGCACGGAACGCTGTTACCTTCCCACCGTAGTGGTCCCTATTTTTCTACTTGCATTTTTACGTGCTTTCGAACTGCTAGGTTGGCAGAAGCTGGGACGAGTAACAGGTGCTCACTCTGCTACGCGGCACTTGGGATTCGACCCGCCAAACTGCCGACCTTCTGATCGACCAGCTTAGCGTCCTAATCCACTGAGCCACCGCTTTGTAGGTACCCACAAAGTTAGGACTGATCTTTTCAGACTCACAACTGGAATATATATGTTAGAACCATGTGATCTAACATGAATAAAGCATGGGTCACTCAGAATGTTTTTTTTTTCTGTAGCTGCAAGCATATAATCTTTTGTCAAGATTTACACACTACTACTTCCATGCTCTACTCTGCACATAAAAGCCTATCTGCCATTCTTGAAGAGGAATGATAGGGTATTCTTCACAACTACCACAGAGTTTTGTATGGATTATAGCTTCTTATGATGCAGTAAAGGAATTATTTGCCACTTTTCACCAAAAAGTACATGCTGTATAGCATAATTTTATCTTCCTTTCATTGTTATTCTTTACAACTTTTTGAATATATGTGATACTACAGTTCATATTTATTATTTCAGTTTTACATAAATTCAAAGTCCTTCCTTGCCCCATTAATAAGAATCTTTATTATAGTCATTTCTGCATAAAGATAAAATATAATATTTACTTGCTCCAGGTAATATTTGTTCCAGGTGTTAATCCATTTTGTTATTCATTATCTTAAGGATGGTCAAAATCCAGTACACGTAAGCAATTTACTGTAATTGTAACTGAAGATCTGTAACTAAGCCTTGGTCAAAGTACATAACTCTGTTCATTATAAAAGAATTCCTATAAGAATACCCAGGGCAAAAGATAAATAGGATGCAATCTTACAGTTTGGAAAAGAGTCCTGTACTCTGTATAACTGACTTTTTATTGTTTGTATTTGTGCAATAAACTAAGAGTAAGTCCTTTCAACAAACTTGTTGCGGAATGCAGACATTTATTTTACTGCATATAGAGGCTGTTTGACTTCTAGAAGCTCTGGATGCCATAAACTTTAAAAGTAGGAATGATAAAAGAAAAAAAAAGAAAGAAATACTACATAGTATAAAAATCAAACCCAAGACACCAGAAGAAAATCATCAGAGGCTGGGCAAATTATACACCCCCAAGCCTATGAAGTAAGCTAGATTATGAAAGACTTGAAATCAGGGCTTTTTTTTTTCATAGAACGCCCAGAACAGAGTTCCATTACCTTTTTTGGATGGAACCTTGTAGGGTAGGCAAGGTGGGTTGTATGACATGTGTGAGTTCCGGCACCTTTTTCTTTTACAAAAAAAGCACTGCTTGAAATTTTGCAGGATTGGAACCATACAGCTCTTTTCCAATTCATTTGGACCAATTTAAACTCCTTGGTTAGGAAGTCTTCATTATGTATATATTTTTATATGGTAGAACCATTCAGCAACTTAGTTTAAGTTGTATGAACCCAGACAGTTTAACAGTATAATATAATATGGCCTCAGCTTGTTTTGTTTTGTTTTATTATTTTTGTTACAAATAAATCCATTGTTTCAGCCTTTTCTATAAAATCTTTTAGTTTTTTGGATCTGGATTACAGTATTTTAAGATTTATTCATTTTTCAAATATTTCCAGTTCAGTTATTCCATGTGTAAAAAATGATTAGCACTAAATATGTTTCTGTAAAATTTGAGAAATATACTTTTTTTTTCAAATCTACATTTTGGGAAGATTTAATGTTATTTCTGAGTATTTTTCCAATAACATTTGATGGTGCTATCTAAGGTAAATAAATGGACATTTTATTTTAAGAGCAGGAATAGTTCGTAAAAGATGGTTATCAGTCATATATTATGAAAGCAGAATAACTTGATTTTTCATTGGGCTTGGGAAATAGTTTTTTTTTCACTGCAGATTTTGTGTTCAGTTTTGTGTTCATGCTAATGGGAAATATAAATCTTCAACCTGTGTGCTTATAGCTAAGGCAGGGCAATTTGTGTTGTCAGCCAATCCTGTTTTGTTCATAACATTAATGAGCTGGCTGTAATGCATCCTGTTTACTTTGTTCTTTAGACTTTTTAACACATTGTGAAATAGGAAGGGAGGAAGAAGTCATTCTGTGCTTGGTACTCAGATGTGGAGTATTCAAAGAGATTTCATATTTGCTGTCTATATTTTGTGTGCTCTAGGAGACGTAGCATTGGCAGCTGCCAATTCAATGACTTCAATATTTTTCCTCTTGTATTAGCCCCAAAGCAGAGTGTGTGTTTATACAGATAGGGAGAAGAGGCAGGTTTTGGGGTTCAAAGGAAGTCCAGGTGTATTTAATTATATAAAACAATAGGATGCTAGCACTTTGCATTATTTTACATATTCATTATTAATAATAAAAATATAGTGTTTCTCATCAAAATGTAGATTATGCATACAAGGTTTTCTGAGTTTTCAGTGTGAATAAGTCAAACATTTTGTTTTATCCTTTGGAAAGTTACTGTGTGCAATACAAACCAAGGAATGGTAAAAAACCCCTAAGCTTCATACTACTAATTATTGGAAGAACCAGGGCTTTTTTTCCTCATAGAACGCTCAGAATGGCGTTCCGGCACCTTTTTTTTTTTTTTTGCAAAAAAAAAAGCTCCCTCTATTGGCTTTAGGAGTAGGCAATCTTGGCCCTTTTTTATGACTCGTTGACTTCAACTCCCAATAATCCTGAGCCACCCATGCTGAGGGGAAAGAGTGACATTTCCAAACTGAGCCATGCTGGCTCAGGAATTCTGGGAGTTGAAGTCCATGAGTCATAAAAGAGCCAAGGTTGCCTGCCTTGCACTAGAGGAGGACATTAAAATTATTTACAAGGTTACTTCTTTAGGAACTAAACTTTTAGAATCTAAAACAGCTAATTCAAAAAAGCCAACAGGAAAGAACCTCACATTTTTCATCTGCTTCTGTCTTTTGGAAGGTAAAATTAGATAACAAAATAATCTATTTCCTATGTTAACATCTCTGCAATGAAATCAATAAAGGTAACAGGAAAGAAATGAGAAACATTTTTCTCAATGTAATATGTCTAATTTAGCTGATGCTAGAAAAAAATAGTATCTTTTGTACACTCTTGAAAACTATTTTGAATCTATAACCATCTATTACAACTAAACCACTTTAAATTAAACAATTCTTAAGAATGAAATATTCTTAATTTGGACTTTACTTTTACTATTTGGACTGTTGTGTGTTTTGAAAAATAGATTATTTAGAATCTAATTATGTTGCACTTCAGTCTTTAAATAATTAACCTAGTATATACATAACAATAAGGGACGCGGTGGCTCAGTGGGTTAGGACGCTGAGCTTGTTGATCAGATGGTCGGCAGTTTGGCAGGTCAAATCCCGAGTGCCACGTAACAGAGTGAGCGCCTGTTACTCGTCCCAGCTTCTGCCAACCTAACAGTTCGAAAGCACGTAAAAATGCAAGTAGAAAAATAGGGACCACTATGATGGGAAGGTAACAGCGTTTCGTGCGCCTTTGGCGTCTAGTCATGCTGGCCACATGACCACGGAGACGTCCTCGGACAAGCGCTGGCTCTTTGGCTTTGAAATGGAGATGAGCACCGGCCCCTAGAGTTGGAAACGACTAGCACACATGTGCGGGGGGACCTTTACCTTTACCTTTACCTTTATACATAACAATATATGATGTTTTCCATGGTGAGCTTAACATCAGTAACAACGTTTACTAAAAAGGCTAAAATAATTTCTGGTGGTATTATCTGTACATTAAAATTTTGTTTAGTCACAATCTTTCACTTTTCACATTCTGGACAAGCAGTGGTCATGTAACCTAGCAAAAGATGTTACATATGTGCATAAGTGTAGTCAGTAGCATATGCCTTTTTAAAAATATCAAACATGCAAAGAAACAAAAATATCTGTATTACATCCAGAAATGCCAACTTTGCAACCAATATTTCTCATCCATAACTATGGCACCCTAAGGATATCTGTATACATGCAAATGCTTCTCTGGGATCAGTAATGCAGCAGGGATTGCTTTTTTACTTCCAGTAACAGATTGTTGGGAAATACCAAACATGGCCTTGAGAATTCCAATGTTTGTTACAAATTTTTATGGATATGGTTGGAAAGAGGCTGTTTGGCGCCGGAGACCACTGCCACAAGGAACACAGCTCTGGGTCGGGGTTCGGAGCAGCTCTGGGTGGGGGCTCAGCATGGCCCGCGGCATGGCAACTGCAGGTAGGGGAATCCCCATGGTGGCTGTGGGGAGGGGAATCCCCACAGCATGTGGCTCCGAGCCACAGGGGCAGGGGTGCAAAGGACAGGCAGCAATGCCATAGCAAGACAACGGCATTGCTCCCAGTGACAGCACCTCTGAGTTCTGGCACCTTTTTTTTTTTTAGAAAAAAAGCACTGGGAAGAACTACATATTAGTCTGTCATATAACTATCTCTTCGGCTTACTTTATATTGTATTGTGCCAGGTAAAAGTCAAATCAAAACTGTTTTTGGTTAAATCTGATATTGAAATAGGGTTAAAGCTTTCTCTTGACTTTGATCATTAGCAGGTTTGAACATATATGTTATGTACCAGCCTGCTACCAGCCCTGCAGATAAGGCAGGGACAACCCCTTTTACAAGAAGGCAAGAGGCTGGAACTAAGCCTACCAAATTTATGGATACAAAAGCAAACAAGACACGAACCATGAAACAAGCTATTCAAGTGGTTGCCTTCAGCAAACCAGCCCTCCCACGCATTCCCCTTTTATACAGTTCAGGGCGTGGCTTCTCTCTGCCTCCTTCCGAGGTGCCCCATTGCCTTCCTCTGTTTACTCCTGATTGACTGCCTCCTGCGTCCTTGAACAGGGCCAGCTGTGGGTCATCTTCATCCACGCTGTCAGGCTCACACAGCTGGGTCTGCGGCTGAGGGCTCTCATCAGCAAGCTCTCCAACCCCCTCAGCAAGCTCTTCAACACCCCCCTCCTCCTCTGAGTCGTCCGACCCAAATGCCGAACCCACAGGCTGACCCTGAATCACAACACTATATGTGTGTGCGTGTGCGTGTGTGTGTGTGTGTAAATTTTTTGGATTGCTAACAGAATTAAAGGGAGATTAAATACTTAACACTTAACATACATACATACATTCATACATACATTCATACATACATACATACATATATATATATATATATATATATATATATATATATATATATATATATATATATATATTATTTTTTATAATCAGAAGTGCTTGAAATATTATCAGCAACATATTGTCTGGGTTTTACTAATACATATTAAATTCCTTTCTCTCTACCTCATTTTTCTAGCCAATTATAAAAAGTATCCCATGTTTTAAAATAAACTGAATCTTCTTTCTCTTTCATTTTCAATGTCAGTCTATCCATTTCTGCACACTGTAAGATTTTTTAATTAACACCTCCTCCGCTGGTAGATGTTCATTTTTCCAGTACTGAGCAAATACAATTCTTGCTGCAGTTAACATATGTAAAATTAAATATATACACTCTTTTTCATAATTACCTACAATTATGCCTAACAAAAATAATTCTGGCTTAAAATCTATATGTTTTTTCATCATTTTCTCTAACCATGTATGTATTCTTAACTGGAAGTGGATAGGCTGATAGGAAGAGGCTGAACAGGCTTTTGGACGAGAATAAATTGTTTTATTAATAGGTAAATTGGACATGTATCCGAAAATCATGCTGCCCTCAACACCATTGCTTTCAGCATCACTTCCTGCTTTGCATCATATTTAAATTAAAAGGTAACAACTAGGATTGGCCTAGGACTAGGTAATATGGGTTATTTATTTAATTGGCCATTGATTTGCATATTTAATTGGTCAATGATTTTCATTCTTCTGGTTAGATTGTGTCAGTGATATATGATTATGGGATGATATGAAAAGATTAAAAAATATCTTCGTTTTTCAGTTAATGGAACTAATTTTGAAGTACTGACATAATATTTCAAAACCAACAAAATGATGTACCTAGAATATAGTATATAACCTCTTATTTGTCTATATGATAATATGTATTATTTTATTTCTAGCTCTTTGGTGGAAAGATGGATGAGCACTTACCAGAACAGCTCAATACTCCAAGGATGGTCA
This sequence comes from Vipera ursinii, assembly GCF_947247035.1. NCBI lineage: Eukaryota > Metazoa > Chordata > Lepidosauria > Squamata > Viperidae > Vipera > Vipera ursinii. The sequence continues at coordinate 53,841,575 of NC_139518.1, read as the reverse complement.
ACCTAACAAAGACTGGTAAAGAATCTTCCAACTTACCAAGTGTTGAAGAAGCTGACAAAAAGTTTGATATTCAGGATGATGTACATATTGCAGACACAAGATGTGAAAAAAGCACTTTAAGCATAGAAAGTGAAGAGTTAATACAGGATCCCACCTTACCATCTATTGACTTAAATGTGGATGGAGATGTAATTGAAGCACAACCTGCTCCAGATTTTAATGGAGATTGCTGTGAGTTAAAAATAAAAGAATCCAAGGAAGCAGATTGCTTGCCTAGCGGACAAGGCGAACAACAGGTTTTGAAAACTGAGGACAAAAATCAATCCTTGACAGACCTATTTCAAGATCATGTGCAAAGACCTTATGGGGTGTGTTCAGAGAGCCCATATGACACGGATTACACTAAGAACCTAATCTCAAATCTAGAGAATACTTCTTCTCAGGAGGCTTTGCTAGAAGAAATTGAATCTGAGTTCCTGTCAACAGATTTGTTGAAAAATCCTACACTTTCAAACGGAATGTGCAATACCAAGACTACATTGGCTTTATTTGAAAAATGCATTCAAGATAAATATTTACAGCAAGAGCACACAATAAAGAAGTGAGTACTGTGTGAATAGCTGCATACTGCAATTTAAACATTTGTCTGGATAACCATAATGATAAGATCATACTACAACTGATAGTTGGACAAATATTTTTGAAACTTTGAGATTTAGGAGTCGCTTAAGGTAACTCTTTGGGAATGTGAGGGCCAAGATGCTTGCTAATCTGCAAAAATTGGGCAATGTGAGCCCAGTGTCTGTGTTAGTTATATTTTTCAGTGTAATGTTTGCTGGTGAGGAGATACTTTGCATTAAAAGTAGAATGAATAACCTTCCATTGTCAAGCATTTCCTTTGCTATAATGGGATCCTGAGTAATTGGTTAAGAAATAAATTGTAGTCTGAAACAACATAGGCTGCCTAGAATTATGCAGCACCCCTGCTAAGATGCATTGTCCTCAGATGTGACAGTTAGTGTAACATACTACATAAAAATGTATATTGGATATATATGTTTACATTAACCTTGAATTAAGGTTAGATAGGAATAATTACCTGTGGAAGATGAACTTGCAATAAAAGGGGTAACTGGAAAGAATTTAGTCTAACATGAATTGAAGGCCTTTGCAAAATCACCGTCGTATCTTCTGTTTTATGTTAGAAGAGAGTTGCGGTGGCTTCTGGAGCTTCATAGCTAATTCTTAACTATGAAATTACCTTTGTCCAAAGGTTGAAATGATACTGTAATAACCTAGCAGTAAACACAACAGTTGCTAAAGCATAGCAACCAAACATAATATATAGTCCGCCTATCAGAATTTTTGTTAGTTGATGGAGCATTTGTTGTTGCATAGTAACATATACAAAGTCAATTATAATCTACATTGGTTGTACATTTTTTAGACATGGTTGCAAATTTAAAATAGAGGCACTGAATGGGTACTGCGATCCCCTGTGATTACTAGTGTATACTTCATGAATTTTTCAAGGTAATTGGATCCAAGAAGATTTAGTTATTTTTATATGTTTGATTTGAGTAGCCATCTTGAGTCATATACTGAGTGGTAGATATAGGTAAAGGTAAAGGTTCCCCCGCACATGCATTCTAGTGGTTTCCAACTCTAGGGACCGGTGCTCATATCCGTTTCAAAGCCGAAGAGCCAGTGCTTGTCCGAGGACGTCTCCGTGGTCATGTGGCTGGCATGACTAGATGCCAAAGGTGCACGGAACACTGTTACCTTCCCACCGTAGTGGTCCCTATTTTTTTTCTTGCATTTTTACGTGCTTTCAAACTGCTAGGTTGGCAGAAGCTGGGACGAGTAACAGGTGCTCACTCTGTGGCACTCGGGATTCGACTTGCCAAACTCCCGACCTTCTGATCGATAAGCTCAGCGTCCTAACCCACTGAGCCACCGCTTCCCGTGGTAGATATACAAATAGATTAAATATAAATGCTCTTGGACTAATCAATGTATTGCTACTTTCACTCGAAGCACTCTGTAGAGGCCAGATAGTGAACTTTTTTTAATTGATATTTTTTTATTAGATTTATCGAAGTAAACAATATAAATAAAAATAGTGCAAAAATAGGGAAGGCGAAAGGGGAAAGAAAAGAGATGTACGGTAAAGGAGAAGAAACAAAAAAACCGGACTCTTTTTAGTGCAGTAGAGTAACAATAACGTTAGAGCTTCAATTTTTTTTACTTTTTTACATACCGGTACTTAATATGCACTAGCCATTCTATAACAACAGACTTATATAATTAGCAGAATCCAAAGTCAACCTGGATAGTGAACCTTTCAGAAGCTATGCAGGATCCTGCTTCCTTTTTTTTTTTTTTGGTCTTCTAGCCTAATAGTTTGGATATATTTCCAAATATGTTATTTTTGCCATGAATGTTCTAGATGCCCAGGTTGTGCTGATTTGTTGTATGACTTTCAAGCTTTTTCTATCCAGACAGTTTGTTTAATATACAGGTAGTCCTCTAGTTAAGACCACCAGGGAGCTGAAAATTTATGTGCTAAGTGAAACATTTGTTAAGTGAGTTTTGCCCCATTTTACAGATTTTCTTGGCACAGTTGTTAAGTGAACCATTGCATTTGTTAAGTTGGTAACATGTTGAATCTGGGTTCCCCATTGACTTTGCTTGTCAGAAGGTCAGAGGAGCTGATCACATGAAACCCCCCCTCCCCCAGGACACTGCAGCTGTCATAAATATGAACCAGCTGCCAAGCATCTGAAGTTTGAACATGTGACTGTAGGATGGCTGCAACAGTCGTGTGAAAAATAGCCGTAAGTCACTTTTTTCAGTGCCACTGGAACTTCGAACCGTCACTTAATAAAACTCGTAAGTCAAGGACTACCTGTAACTCTGCAATTTTCATTTAAAAGCTGTCCAGTAGTTTCATGAAAATAATGTGGGCTATTCTTTTTTTTTTTTCCTGAAAGGCAATCCAAGTACAACTTTTCTGTTTCAGCTAAAAATATTTTGAAGTTTTGATCTGATTATTGGTTTCTAAGGCACATAACCCAAGGAAAATTAAGGAAGTGCTTAATTTGTTCCCTTTGCAGTAGTGAAACTCTTTCAAGGTGTCATTTGCTTTGATATGCTACTTAATTTAAAATTCAACCAATCAGTTTATCATAGGAGACTTGGTAATATGCTTGTTAACCAAAAGTAAGAAAACCAGAAGATGGGTCTTTTTTAATCTGACTCTAGGTAACCATGTATGGATATGTCCAGTTATGGGGTCTCAGCTCTGCCATTAAATGAAAAGCACCACACAGGATGTATTACCCCGATGCCTTTTAAAAAGTTAATACAAATTCACAAAGGACAGTTCTATTTCTGGATGTTAACAAGAGATAAATTTTGGAATTCAACATATTCTACAGTTTCTGGTCATTGCATAATACAGGTAGTCTTTGACTTGTGATCAGAATGGAGCCCAACATTTTTGTTGTTAAGTGAGACATTTGTTAAATGAATTTTTCCCCATTTTACGATCTTTCTTGCCACAGTTGTTAAGTGAATCACTGCACTTGATATGTTAGTAACCTGTTTGTTAAGTGAATCTGGTGTCCCTATTGACTTTACCTGTCACAAAACTTGATCATATCACCTTGGGTCACAGCAACGGTCATAAGTAGGAACCAATTGCCAAGCATCTGAATTTTGATCACATGATTATGGGGATGTCTTAACTTTAAAAAACGGTCATAAATCACTTTTTTTCCAGTGCTGTTATAACTTTGAACGGTTACTAAACGAACTGTTGTAAGTTGAGGACTACCTGTATATTCAGCGTATGAAGCTCATTTAGAATGTTTTAAAATTACGCAAAATTTACATTTAGGCAGTAGCCTTCCCTAATCCTTGTTATGCTTAATTCAGGCATGGCCCTGTTTTGTGTGCCCAGTTCAGTGAATCTGAGTGATAACACAACATGAGTAATATTTTCGGTTGGTTTCTTTGATATCTGAGATTTTCATCTTGTTGTTTTTTTTTATTTTATATTTTCTCTTGTTGATTTTCCTTCTTCCTCTTAATAATTTTATAGCCTTTTAATATTAGCTGTTTCAAGAACAACCTGTAATTCTAAAAGCAAAGGTATGTGGAGAAACCTAACATGTCCTGTGGACATTTCTAGTGATGAAGTTCTATGAAGATGAGCCACATTGTGGCCACGTCATTTCAGTGGCACTTTTATTGGATGGGTGGATCTTGAAAGTTCTAAGAAGATAGGAAAAGAAAACAAACTTTAGTATTAACCAAAGAAGACAAGATATGAGTCTATTTAATAATTTAATTTAATAATTTAATTTGTATACCGCCCTTCTCCCGAAGGACTCAGGGCGGTGAACAGGGCAATACATAATAAAAAGCAGAATACAAAAATTAAAAAGTGATTAAACCATTATGCCCGTAATAATTAATACATATTAAAAATTAAAAGTAATTATAAAAAAAACCCAATCCCATCCCGTCAGACCAGGTCAGCTTGTTCAAAAAAGAAGGTTTTGAGATCGCGCCGGAAGGAGCGAAGGTCGGGGGCCATCCGGAGTTCGACCGGTAAGCGGTTCCAAAGGTCTGGCGCACCCACAGAGAGCGCTCTCCCCCTGGGGGCCACCAATCGGCATTCTTTGATCGGAGGCACCCTGAGGAGGCCCTCTCTGTGGGAGCGCACTGGACGGAGGGAAGTTGACGCCGGCCGCAGGTGTTGCCGTAGGTAATCCGGACCCATGCCATGAAGGGCTTTGTAAGTCATCACTATTAAAGATGGGTTTAGGCTTAAGCTTCTTGCTTAGGAGAAGATACTGAGAATACTTCTAGGCCTGAGACTAGAAATCAAGATAAGAGAGTGTCATAGCTGAATAATTATTTGCCCCTATTCCAGCATTTAATACCAAGCAGAAGTCTTGGTATTAAATGCTGGTATTAACTTTCTTCCCATCATTTGACTTCTTATCCCTGTTGCTGACCTGTTCAGTTTGCATCAGATTTTACCTCAACTTAGTTCATGTTCCAAGTTTTCAAAGATGCAGAAGTCTTGTAAAGATAAGAGGTGTGTTTCCTGTTGCAGTGTTTCTGTATTGGCACTATTGGCAGAGCTGTTGACTCTGGTTTTACATTTGATCTCGGAAGTGGCATGAGTACAACTAAAGTGGTATTTTAAAATGAGAAATGCAATGCCAAGACTGTTTGAGATGAAGCTAATTTAGCAGTGGGAATAATTTCTGCATATTTTAAATAACTTGTTTGTCATAATTTAGATCAGGACTTTTCAACCAGTGGTACAGGTTGTGGTGCATTGGCATCTGGCAGGTGGTACTTGACCATCCTAGAAAAGTAGCAGGGGAGGGGAATGAGCTGAACCGGTGGCAGCACCGCACAAGCCTGAGCGAGAGATGGCTGGAGCTGCAGGGCTGTCAGGGCTCAGCGGAAGCACCAGGATCAGCACCAGGCTCCAGCTGGAGCTCGGCACTGATCCTGGTGCTTCTGAGCCCAGAAGAAGTGCTCATCGGCTGGAATGCTGCAGCATCTCCAGGGTCTTGTGATTTATATTCAGATGTTTGGCAACTGATTCATATTTATGATGGACACAGTGTCCCAGGGTCATGTGAAGTGACCAAAACCTGCTGCAACCACCCAGCAGATGGGGGAAATAAAAACCAAACACCCCCCATCCCACCCCTGCTTCCAATCCTCAACAGAAATGCTCACAACAATGAAAACCTCGGACAGGAGGAAGAGCGCCGCTGGATAGGCAGGCTGGTGTCTTCCTCGGCTGTGGCTTGGGGGGCACTTTTTCCAGTGCCATTGTAACTTCGAACAGTCACTAAGCGAACTGTTGTAAGTCGAGGACTACCTGTATTTCATCACTTTTTTCCTTTTTTTGGGGGGGGACATCAAGTTTTTGACACCTTGCTAGACGACTGGTGGTACTCAGATGTTGCCATATCTTAAAAGTGGTACAATGGGTGAAAAGGGTGAAAAGCCCTGATTTAGATGTTTTACTAGACAACCCAAGCTCTGTTGGATGATCCTCTCAGAGGGGTGAAAAGGGTGAAAAGCCCTGATTTAGATGTTTTACTAGACAACCCAAGCTCTGTTGGATGATCCTCTCAGAGATATTTCCATACTTAAACAGAGACACAGAATGACCACTTGTGGGCAAAAAACCAGCAGGAGTCTGAGCAATGTTTGACTTCCTACCAGCTTCCCCATTGATACTACCTTTGGGAAACTGGCAGAGAGTAAGAAATCACTGTTCTCATTTCTGAGATGACCTGGATAACTGCCACTTTGCTGGGCAGAGAAGGGACAAAGGAAGCTGAGGATCATGAAAAAACTACACCCCCAGGTCCTTTTCTGGTATGCCCCCAGGGCCGCCTCCATCCAGGAGGGAGAGGACTCATCTGTTAGCCACTGGCATCCTCAACCAGTCCTATCTCACCAGCAAGCATCCAAGTCACTTCCTTGCCCTTCCTTTGGTACCCGCTGCTGTTAAAGAGAGGTCATGTTTCAGCCTTGGTTTCAAAGCAACCAACTGCAGTTCATCCATTGGGCTTTGTGATTGGACACAGGGGGCTGGAAAAAGGTCAAGGATATACCCTTCCCATCTTCCTATGTGCAACACAACCTACAGTTTTCTGGAAAGTGTAATTCCAAAGCACAATGGTGCTGAAGTGGCCATAAATTTGCCAAATTTCAATCCCACTGGAGTATTGGAAACATTCTGTAAGTTAGCACATTTTGAATCCAAATTCAAAACTTGTTGCCTTATGATGCACCATTTCACCCATTTGAAAGTTACATACACAGGACTTTTAGTAGTATATAGGGACGCGGTGGTTCAGTGGGTTAGGACGCTGAGCTTGCCGATCAGAAGGTCGGCAGTTTGGCAGGTTGAATCCTGAGTGCCGTGTAACAGAGTGAGTGCCTGTTACTCGTCCCAGCTTCTGCCTACCTAGCAGTTCGAAAGCACGTAAAAAAAATGCAAGTAGAAAAATAGGGACCACTCCAGTGGGAAGGTAACAGCGTTCCGTGTGCCTTTGGCGTCTAGTCATGCTGGCCACATGACCACGGAGACGTCCTCGGACAAGCGCTGGCTCTTCGGCTTTGAAACGGAGATGAGCACCGGCCCCTAGAGTTGGAAACGACTAGCACGCATGTGCGGGGGAACCTTTACCTTTACCTTTACCTTAGGTAATGCATATTTGTAACAGCTGTGGCACATTGTTCAAATTTGAAGAACCCTGCATATACTCGTTCATCTACAATAACAGATTTTGTATGAAGTGGGGATTTTTTTGGGTTTGTTTCCTTAACAGTGGTTGAAACTAAAAGGCAACTTTGGTGTGAAGATAGCAATTCAAGGGAAGCAGCTGAGTACTTAATGTTCTTTGAATGTGGCTTTCTTCTTACATGATGTTTTGTTATCTGACTAGGTAACATCATCAGGACTCTGGCATAGGAAAGTGGGATACAGGGTGTCCTATCAGCCCTGTGTGGGTTTGGGCAGGATCTGTGACATTTTTTCTTCTTTGTTTGGCAGCAAGCTATTGTCTTCTTGTTGTGGTGGTGATTAGATGCTAGTTCCTAATTATCTTGGGAGTTGATTAATGAGGATGTGCTCTGGGGCCGTCTGGCCCTTCTTTTGAGCTTTTGTTGTTGCTTTTGAATTTTGAAAAATAAATGGAGTTCATTTCTATATGCTTATTAATTGTGAATTTGTCAGAGTGCCAAGCTTCTAAGAATTCTCTTGGATGGAATTGAATTCACAAGAGAGGAAGGAAACAGTGACATACTACCCTTCTTAAGACATACTCATAATAGAGAAAATAATGGTAATTGTAAGATTGTACTCAACTGCCTACAGCAAAGTTCGTTACAACACTATTCAGATTACCAAAAAGTGATTGTGGTAACCCAGAGCTCCAGGAAGGAGAAATGGATTACCTATACAACATGTTCCAATTAAACAGATACCTAGCAACTTCATTTTAAAAAATGCCTATTCGTGCAACCAACCAGAATGCTTTTCCTTGAAGGCTACAGTTGGCTCTATGGTTTTTGTTTGTAGAGACCAGGTCTTATTTACCAGGCCTTTTATCAGGCCGTTTCAACTTGTTGGAGTTTCATTGTGTTTTATTGCTTTGGGGGAAGTGCACCACACATCTTAAATAAATCTCTTGGTCTGTGTTGCAGTTTCAAATAGGGCAAAAGGGCCGTGTTCACAACTGTTTACATTGCCTCATCAATTATTTTCATTGTTTTAATGGATAGATTGATTAAAGAAAACAAGAAGCATCAGGAATTAATTTTGGACATTTGTTCAGAAAAGGACAACTTAAAAGATGAGCTGAAGAAGAGAACAGAAACTGAAAAGCAACATTTAAATATAATTAGACAGGTAAGAGTTTTATGCTGATCCAAGTTTAGTGTCCCTCAGGAAATGAGTATTTCTATTTATAGCCTTAAATTGATTGAGAAAATTAGGTTTCAGATTATTCTTTCCACAGTCTAAGACCAATATTTTTTTTTCTGGTGGACTAAATTGTAGTGATTTCTTTTTTCAGTTGCAGAGCAGGGTTTTCAGAAAGGAAAGGAAGTGACAATTCATCATTTTCAAGACTTGCTGGACCACATTTAAAATGATATTTGTATGCTTTATTTTTGTCTTCCCATATCGCCTGTTAATTTTTCTTTGCTTTCCAATTGGTGGTTCTGAAATTTCTGAACTCACTCACTCCAGCCTAGATCCTAATGGATATTCAAACTGTTCCAAAACTATTTTTAAAAAAAAAATAATGTATTACTCAATAAGTTATCACTGCAGAATTTTTACATACATATTGGTATGTTGGGTTCTTATTCTTATGTTTAATTTTTTTCTAAGGTATATAATCGCAGAAATTATGACTTCTAAAGTGTCCATTTTTTAAGTTTTTTCTTCAAGTTTTACATATTATGTAATTTATATATACATATACCTACTGACATTTGTTTTCACTTTATAGCTGGAAGTCAGAATAGAAGATCTCCAAAAAGAAGCTAAAACAGTTAAAGATAAACTTGTATCTCAGGATGCTGCTGCAAAAAACGCTATACAGCAACTGCACAAAGAGATGGCCTTTCGTACAGATCAGGTGATTGATCAGTTTATAATTTCCTAGTTTAGAATATATAAGCTGTTTTATTCCAGTCACATGTTTATGTTATCTATTCTAACCTTACTGGGAGCCAAGTTAATAGAAGTTCCTCTCATTTTTCTGTAGGAAACTATGTATTTTGTAGTCCTTCAATTGATTTTTTTTTTACTTTCCTCGGAGAAGAAAACAAAAATTTGCTCTCATGTCTGAAGTAAACTTTGTAAAATTTGGTATTCTAAGGCAAACAAGAAATGTGAAGAAGCCCGCCAAGAAAAGGAAGCTATGGTCATGAAGTATGTTAGAGGAGAAAAGGAGTCATTGGACCTCAGAAAGGAAAAGGAGATCCTTGAAAGAAAACTGAGAGACGCGAACAAAGATATTGAAAAGCATACTAACAAAATCAGGCAGCTTTCCCAGGAAAAAGCAAGATTGCACCAACTATTCGAAAGCAAGGTATGCTATTTGCACTGACATTCTTCTGGTAGTCACCTTGAATACCAAAAATAGGCAAGCAGGATGATAACCATTTAGTGGTCCATGCACATGTAGTGCAGAAAGGAGTTACATTAAAATGAAGCAGAGGAGAAAAGTTTCCGCATATTTATTTTATCTATATCTGGGATGATTTGGATTCTTTGGGGGACACTTAAAGAAAACAATTACCATGAATGGAGGACCTTGCCTAAACACGGACTGATTCCTATGATTGATAGGGTCCACCACAGAACTATTGATTATCCAGAATTCAAGCCATGGGGATATTTTTAAAGAAAGCTATGGGATTCAGCTATCACCATTTGAGCCTTCCTAAACTTGTAAGATGCTGTTCTTTAACTACCTGTCCATCTAGAGTACATAAATAAAGACCCCCTTCTGCCTTTGCAATATTTTTTCAATGTAAGATTTATTTTTCTTAAAATAGAAAAAAAAGGAGTTACCACACTGGAGATAGCTAAAATCAAGGTGAGGGGAAAAAAATAACAAGTGCTTTAATACATTCAGATGTGATATCATTAGATTTTATGCTAACATGTAGCTTTGACAATATTATCAGTTTTGAAAGAGGTAGCAAAATTGTTTTTATTGACTATGTTCAAGCAAAGCCTAAATGGTCATCTGCAAAAATGCTTTAATTGACATTCCTGCAGTTGGATAAAGTAAATCACTTCCAATTCTACAGTTCTTTGATTAACATTACAATATCAGTCACATCACACTGTACATTCAGGTGCTTTCCAGGAATTAATATTCCATTGTCACTAGCCCAACAGATGTAGGCAGGTAGATTTCTTAAAAATCAAGAAAATCTAGATATTTTATGCTCTGCTTTGTTTAATCCATTATGATTACATTTATTGTTTGCAAAATGATAAATTAAACTTTTTATTAGTCCATATAGGCTCAATTAACATCAGTATTCTAAAATTATCCTTTATAAAGGAAAATGAAACTACCAGAATGTCACGAGATATAGAAAAATTAAAAGAAGAAGTCAATTCTTATGTGATCAAAGTAAAATGGGCTCAAAACAAACTAAAGGCTGAAGTGGATTTACACAAGGTCAGTATGTCTAATTTTGTAAGAGACCTATAAGAGTTTTAAAATCATTTGCTTGTTTAGGAATTTCTTGTCTAGATCCTTTATTTAATTTTTTAATAAAATTTTAAAAATTTAATTTGTAGGTTACTGAATGGAGACACAACTTTTTGGAGGGGTCTCAGGTCTTTACTTGGCCCTTTTAAAATAAGATATAGATACTTGAAACTAAGATAATTTAACCAATGTAATCTTTTCCATGCATTTATTGTTATTTTTTATCTTTGTCACTTTAAACATTCTGGACAGGGAGATAGATAATAATGAAAATAAAAAAGATTCTACATGCATGGCTTTGGATTTACCATATGTGGGAGCTTCTCATTGGGCCCTCTGTTGCACCATGAATTGAAATAGAATGCTATCATTTTTGTGAGGATTTTAATCTACCAATGTTCTTAATAAGTAATTATTAAATCATTTTCTAGGAAACCAAAGATCGTCTTAAAGATGCAACTACAAAGTTAACTCAAGCCAAGGAGGAAGCTGACCAGATACGAAAGAATTGCCAAGAAATAATAAAAACATATCAGGTATGATCTAATTTTACTTTCATACAAATGTTTTTTTTGTAATACAGAAAGGTAATTTTCTGTCCAAAACAGGGAATAATGACCTATGATACACACATATCACGGTTTATATGTGATGATACAAAATATCATGTTATTTTAATCTAATATATAATCTAATATAGACTATGCCAGATAGTTATAACAATGTCATGTGGCATCACTAGTTCATCTTTTCTCAATATCAAATTATTTTCTTTAAATAGGCAATTTTATGTACCACCTAAGAGAAGCCCGGTTTCTGTATTTACTCAGTTGTAGAAAGTATTGCATTCTTTAAAAAAAACCTTTATCTTTATTTGTATTATTAGATTTAATATTATTCAGTATTAATCAATAATGTTATTCAAGCTGATCTTGAGAGGAGCTAATATAATTTACAGGAAAGTCATGCTAACATTTCCAGGAGGGCAGACATCTTCACACAGAGAATAAACACATGTTCTTGATTTAACATCTGATGTTGTCTCTAAACTTGCTCATTTATTGTTGGAAATACTGATCGCTCAAGGCAGCTTTACATTTAATAGATCAAGATATCTGTCATGAATTTGCATCTATTTTCCCACTTTCAGTGCAATGTGCAAAACAAGTTCAGTCATTCCACAAAGTCCCACGTTTAGAATGTGAGGGAGTGTTTCAGTCTCACTACAGAAAGTTACAAAGGGACTTTGTAGCTTTGCCTATTTCTTGCTGGTATGGAAAGCAGCTATTTGTTTCCAAAGCTGACTTACTAAAACAAACAACTTTTAGGTTTACTGTAAATGAAAGAGAGATAAATAAATTGTGCAATGAATAGGTCTCGATGGTATATATTTTAATGTATAAATTACACCATCAAGATAGTTGAGATAATATTTATATAGATATAGGGTTCTGGAAAGGGCATTTAAGTCTGCTTCATAAGTTCATCTTCTCTGTTATTTCAATTTTAAACTGTAATGCTGTTAGGAATCTGAAGAAATTAAATCCAATGAATTGGACCTAAAACTTCGACTTACCAAAGGAGAACTGGAGAAACACTTGCAAGAGAGATCTGATCACCTAGAGGTAAAATGTATTACTTGCATCAGTTTTTATTTTTTGTGAAAATTAAATATTGCTGCTAGATTATGAGAAAAAGAGATCTGATAAAAATCACATTTAACAGGAAGAAAGTTGAAAGTCATTCTACCCAATTAACAGATATGTCTTGGGATTTTTTTTTCCCTTCCAAAGGTCCATCATGCCAAGATAAAAGAACTTGAAGATGTGAAGCGAACATTTAAGGAAGGCATGGATGAATTGCGAACATTAAGGACAAAGGTAAGAAAAGGGAATTCCCTTTAACTGCAAGGAGGATGGTGATGACAAGGATTCTTTAACTTTTCTAGAAAATGTGTACATATGGTTTATTTCTTGAAATTATACATCTATGCATCGTGGCCTTCTATTATGATAGATAGATAGATAGATAGATAGATAGATAGATAGATAGATAGATAGATAGATAGATAGATAGATGATAGATAGATAGATAGATAGATAGATAGATAGATAGATAGATAGATAGATTATCATGAAAAGCAAAACACTTCAGTGTAGCCAAGGTTTTTAGTGCCCTAAATTGCAGATGATCTGTGAGAGAGCAACCCCATCCAGAGTCACAGATGGGAAGGCTTCAGAGTCAAGAGCCCTAAAATAACTCTGAAGGAACCGTGATGCTATCAATTGGATAACCCAGGGCAGAGATGTACTGTTGAGTGGCCTCAGTGAATTGATGTTACTTAACTGTGTGCCAAGAGATGACCTAACTCAGCATCATCATTTGGATATTAAATAAAAATTAGGAGAGTAGCAAATTGAAAGGCAACCCACAAGGCAAGGTTGAATAGTTAAACCTTTAAGTATATTTGCTTCTGCAAATTAGGACTTGAAAGCATTTATGAAACTAGAAACTCTAAAAGAAGAAGGTTTCTTCTAGAGTTCGCATGTGGAAGAGTTAATTTTTCTATGCAAATTAAGCTGTTTCTGAAATTACACTACAGCCATAAATTCAGGACAATGCTTAGCTTTTTTGAGCTTAAATCCAAGGATTATCATAAACGTGAGCCAAAGTCCACCTACAAAGTCAGTATTATAAGCAAAGTTAGGGATAGTGCAAAATGTGATACGCTAGGCTATTGAAAAGGTATTCTGTTTTATGAGCTATTTAATTTTATGCATTCCATATATGTAATTATCATTTATTGCTGAAGTTCAAACCTATTGTCGCAACCTTCCTTCTGTTAAAAAATGTGATTCTCCTGAACAGCAGAGTCTTCAAAACCTTAAAGAAGTTGGATAGCTTTGTGAAATATTTCAGTGTTCAAAAGCTTGACAGAATTGCCAACTGCTAATTTAGATCTAATTGTTGCTATTTGAACTTTCATCGCTTCATTTTTGTTCATTTTGTTAATTCTGTAAAATCAAGGACTGAGGAGGTAAGGATGGAAGACTCAGTAACCCTTTCTAAAAATGAAAATTTTTAAATAAATGTTTGTGCTGTAAAGATGTAAATACAAAATACTTCAAAATACCCAATAATATGAATAGCTTTTCTCCAATTTGGAGGCTAAAACCACACAAAAACGTTATAGCAAATGATACATTTTCCTACATATGAATTCTTTCCTGTGTCATCATAATGATTACATTTCTCTAACAAATCGATTCATTTTTTCATTTCTAGAATGATCAGGTCTCATATAGCAGTCCATTTTTTCTCTTGTAAAAATAAGATTCAAAGCTGCAATTAATTTAGATTACCGTAATTGTAATTTATGTCTGTGTTATAATAGTTATAATAATTAGTAGATAATTAAAAGAAGGGACCTTATAATTGACAATTCACATTTGGCTTCTTTTGAGGTAACTTATTGTGTGAGATGAAAGTGAAAATTTCCAAAATAGTTCTGGGATCTCTTGGAAGAGAAAGCAGCAAATGATTCTGAAAGAGAAAGTAGGCTGAATATTATCTAGCATGCCTGTTCTAACAAGATATTTTAATGCCCTGAAAAACTAATGAAACATATTATATAAAATGCTATTTAAATTTATGAATTGCCTTTGTTTATTAGGTCAAGTGTTTAGAAGATGAACGGTTGAGAACAGAAGATGAATTATCAAAATACAGAGAACTTATTAATCGACAGAAGGCTGAGATTCATAATTTGCTAGAGAAAGTGAAAACTGTAGACCAGCTGCAGGAACAACATCAAAGGTATAAAAGTTAAAATTGTAATTCTTTGTTTTATTTTAAACAATGGAATAATTTTATATGTGGAGCATTCTATTTGAAACTTTCTGTTTGGTGCAACAAAATAATCTCCATATAATTTAAACAGTTGTTTTTAAAAATAAAATTAACTTAATTATGTACATCACAAATACCAAGCAATACTTTGTTGATGTTTAATACTAGTGCTCCAGATATTTCAAATTTTGAGTACCTTTTTCATGTTTAAAATGGTCTGATTCAACCATTCTCAAAATGCTTGCTTGATATTGGAAGCAATTTATGTTTTGAGTATGAAAGAATTGTTTTGAACTCAAACCAAACTCAAACTCAAAGTCAGAATGCTATTGTTTAATATTTTATTATTGTTTATAATATTATATTAATATTGTTTAATATTTCTAAAGGTTTGTTGCAATGCAGTGTAGGTTTGTGTTTAAATTCTTGTGATGGTTATTTCAAAAGGAAGAAAAATGTTACAGTTAGGCTAATACTAAATATAAAATGATTTATATTTTAATATATCTTTAATTATTTAGGATTTTGTTATTATATTTCTATAAACACATATGCCTTTATGGCTAAGAACTCTGGCTGGTTCAGCTATTTGAAATGATATGATCTCATTTTTGAAATAATAAGCATTCTCGTTTTGTGTGTGTGTTTATCAGTTTATAATGAATCATTCTTAAAAAGTTAAAATGAGAAGAGATCTTTTGAGTAACATTTGCAAAGATAAATTTTATTCTATCTTATAGTATGTATTTTAATAAAATTGATAATTTACCATAACTTTTCTGTGTATTTCATAACATATTAAATAAAGGAAACTATTGTGTAATTGGAGAACCACCATATAACTCACAGGTTTTATAATTATCTGGAATGTTTCAGTGTCATTAATTTCCTTTTGGATTTGCAATATGTAATATAAGTATTTCTTGCCAATTAACACTGACTTCCGCTGGCGGCGCGGCGCCGAAGACAGCCTCCCCTGGCTGCCCGCGGCTCAGCTGTTTGTTTTTTTGCCCGAAACAGCGCCGATCAGCTGTTCGGGCGAAATTGAAGCCCCCTCCTCGGGAGAAGAGGAGGGGGTGAGGCCCCAGGTAGGGGTAGAGTTCTCCGAGGCCGCCTGAGCTTTGAGCTTGGGCGGCTGAAGGATCGAACTCCCCCGAAGCCTGGGTTGCTCCCAGCTGGCCGTCGTCTCTGCTCCGAACTTCCTGGAGCAGAGCCAGGCGTCTGCGAACCATCCCTGCCTGAAGAAAGGACTATGATTTAAAGGAGCAGGCAGAGCGGTACAAGAGGAAAAGGTGGAGAGATGAAGAGGATTATTTTATTTTACTCTCAAGCTTGATGGACTATGCTTAAAACTTAAAGTGAAAGTGCGTCACAATTGTAAGTAAAAGATGGCGGCTAAACCTCCCCCTAGAACTTTTCGGAGTGCTGGAAATTCTCCGGTGCAACAACAATCATTACTGCAGGCGTTGCATTCTCCTGATGTATTGACATCGAAGGATCTTGAAAAACATACCCAGTTAATCTTGGAGTCAATGGGTGTTAAATTTGCACAGATGGAGGAGAAATTGGAGAAATTGGAGCAGAGAATGGAAGAAAGGATGGAGCAGAAACTTAGAGAGATGAAGGTAGACATTTTGTCCTCAGTGCATAAAGTAGCTAAATGTGTGGAGGTGCTGGATGATCAAGTGGAAGACTTGACTCAAAAGAATGCTATATTAGAAGCAAAAGTATTGGAAATTGAAGATTTAAAAGACAAAATGGATAGCGAACAGAGTTTGGCTCAATTTTACCAGATGCAGTTTGCTGTTAGAATTAGAGGCCTAAAAGAGAATATTAAGGAAGATTTAAAGCAGCTGGTTTCTGAGGCTTTTGAGGGGGTATTGAACCATCCAGCATCTGAAATAAAACAAGGCATGGACAAAGTGTTTCGTGTGAATTCGTGGATTGCTAAGCAGAGAAAGTTGCCTAGAGATGTGGTGGTTTATTTTGTAAAAAGGGAAATTAGAGATGAAGTTATACAAGCTGCCTATGATACTAAAGTTGTGATTGCTGGTCAAGAAGTTTTGGTTCTAAAAGAAATTCCTCCAAAGATTTTAAAGAGAAGGAAGGACTTTATATTTCTTGTGCAAGAGCTCAAGCAAAGAGATATAAGGTTCAGATGGGAGATCCCAGCTGGGTTGAGTTTCATGTATGATGGCAAAAGGTACTGTTTGGGTACTGTGAAGCAAGCGCATGATTTTTACAACAATGTTTTAAAAGCAACCCCATCAACACTTCTGGAAGCTGCAGAGGGATCTGGAGAAGGAGAACATCAAGAGGATGAAGATGGACAGTTAGACGAGAAGGGTACAGGAGGAGATCAAGCTGCAACTCTTTTGGATGATCCTAGAGAACAGAGGGTGACGCGTGCTGCCTTAAAACGCTCAAAAAAGATTAAAAAATAAGACCAGTAGAAATCTATGGAACTTCCACAATATACTTATAGTCAAGTGGTAGTTGTGTTTTTAAGAGTTTTGGGATGATATGTATGGTAACAGAATGTTCAATTTGGAATTAATGGACTGTCAGAATCCATCTATATCATATTCATAAATGGAATGTTTCAAACATTATCCCATGGATTCTGTCATCTCCCGAAGAGAAGAGGATAGAGGTGTATTGAACGGGCAATAGGCATTTCAAAGGAAAGGAGAAGCCTTTTGAACTGGGGAAACAAAAGGGGGGGTTAGCATTTGGGTTTTGTCAGCAATAAACAAAAGGGTCCTAACTTCCTCTTTCCAACGAGATGGATGATACGATAATTTGTGTAAGAACTATCTATTATAGCCTATTTTGGCTAGAGAGGTTAATAGGGATAGGTGCTTGTGATGTGTAAGTGAGAATATGTCTAGGTAATAGTGAATTGTGGAAGAACATAGATGGGAATGATGCTAGTTTTCTTTTATTTTAGTTCTTTATACATATTTAGTATTGTTAAGGATTGGTTTACTCTATATAAGCTAGAGAGTGATGGATTTTAGAGTTTATAATTGTTAGTATATGATTGTTTATGATTGCTTTTTAGATATATACCTTGTATTTTGCTCTGGGAAGTCGGGGGGGGGAGGGGGGGAGGAGGGGAAGTAGAGGGGTGGGAGGGAAGAGGGAGAGGGGGAGGGGGGGAGATAGGGGGGAGGTAGGGAGGGGAGGAGGGAGGGGGAAGGGGGGTCTTTCAAAGGAAAATTGTATTTTAAAACTTTTCAATAAAAAAAAAAAAAAAAAAAAAACCACTGAAACCCATTTCCACACAATATATTGTTGGAGTGCTTGCAGTTTGAAGCTGGTGTGTAACTGCTTCATATTAGAAGTGACTCCTATCATTAAACACACTTTGCTTTAGAAGTTAAAACTAATTGCTATGAATCACCTCATGTTCTAATTTTCTATAACCACTTCCTTAAGTAGGTAATAAATACCTTATATTTGGAGCAGGCCTTCACATACCAAGATTTGGTCTACTATTGCTTGAAACATTTTTTTTGTTTTTATTGTCTGTGTAGCCGAAAGAAATTAGGGTGGGATAAGGGTACGAAGGAATGTCAGGCTGCAGGTACTCTGCAGGTATTGGTGACTTGTTTTCAGCTGTACATTTTGTATTTGCCCAGTTGAGCTAAACCAGAAAGAGATCTTTGCTTGCTTGGTTTACTCTCCACATTTTACTCTTTAAAATATACATTTGATTTAGAGATGAACAAGAAATGAACTCTTGCAAGGAAGAAGTGGACAGTCTGAACACGCTGCTTAGTGACTTCCAGAAGGACATAGATGGCAGCCGGAAAAGAGAATCTGAGCTGCTGATGTTCACTGAAAAGCTAACCACGAAGAATGCCCAACTCCAGTCAGAAACCAACTCCTTACAGTTGCAGCTTGATAAGCTAACCTTCATGGAAAGAGAATCTCGGAATCAGTTGGAACTTGTTAATCAAGCAAGAGATGAACTGGTAAATCAAAGTACTAGTGAAATATTTCACTGTTCCGCCATTACCATTACCTGCAATCCTGTGATTGCTGTGGGTCAAGGAGCTCTCCCAAAATTGCATTTGGTTTCTCCTAGGCAAATTTGTTCCATTTTAAATGGTTTTCACATTAATCCTAGAGTTCAGTTTTCTCCTTATCAATAGGAGTCATGTCTTGCTTGCATTTCATTTCCGTTTGTTCACGTAAAGCAATAATATAACAATAAACTTTAATTCCTTTTTGCATGTAGGGAACTATGAACTGCCAATGGAGAATAAATAGCTGTCCTGCAAAATGCAACTCTTGCTTGTAGGGTTTAGGATATCCTTTATGACTTGCATATGGTAGGGCAGGGAATCCCTTGGTTTGAATCTCTTCCCGTGGGAGATTATTCCTTTACATGACCTCAAGCAAGTAGCAAATATATTTTTATGCTATGTAGTGTAGTGTTGATTTTGACCAACATTGGTTTAAAAGAGCGTTATTTTATTCTGTTGCGTTGCTTAATTTAGTTTTAATGTTTTCTGTTCTATTTAACCTATAAAGGTTAAATTTCTACATAGAAATTGTGCTTATTTTCTGGTTTCCATGATAAATCCATGTTGCTAAAAAAAAGCCCTAAGGAACAATCTATTGGCCTGAAACAAATTGAATAGAATGAACCAGACAAATCATTCAGCAGACCAAAACATAGCAAGTTGTTCTTGAATCTCTTTTATTTTAAAACAAAACAAAACAAAAAACAGTATTTTAAATTATATGAAATACTGTGGAAAGGAAATGCTGATTAAATGTCATTTTTCAGGCGAATAAGTTGAAGAAGGAAGAAGAGCTCTACAGAAATAAGGTCCAGATGCTGGAGATGGAACTGGCATCTCAACAGAAATCATTTGCAGCTTTGAACACCAAGGCAGACGAATTAAAAGACGAACTGGTGACGCAGAAGCGAAAGCATGCTGCAAACCTTAAAGACCTCACCAAGCAGCTTCAGCAAGGTTAACATTTCTCACACATTGGCTTCTGTGGTGTGTATGTGACCTAGGCATTAAAACATCAGCTTTGCATCAAAGATCTTATGTTTTGTTTCATTAGCACGAAGAAAATTGGATAACCTTGAAAATGGCAATTGTGATAAAGAAATCAGCAGCATGGGGAGTCGTTCCAGCTCATCAGGTGAGTTATTTTGCTGAGTTTGTGAAGAAACAAAGCGATGCTAATAACACACGCTACATGAGAATACATTCTTCCCCAGCAGTTGCTAAAAATTTCCTACAGATTATGTCGGACTTGAATATGTACATGTTGAATTTTCTTATAAGGCTCAATCCAAATTAGCCAAAATAAATAATGACTCTTTTGGTTTTTCTCTAAAAGCATAATGCTTCTGTGGTCTTCCAGGCCCAGAACAATTTCACGTTAACATCTGAGGGGATAAACTTACAAAAATTGTCTACCATATAGCTATAAGAATGTATTTACAAATGCCTATACATTTTTCAAGATTAAAGTAATAAGTGCAAATCATTTCAAAATTGCTTGTGTATATAATATGTATGAAGTTCATACAAAGTTGGTACAATTTTCTATACTTGACTCACTTATATATTGTTGTGATTAATTTTCCAAGTGTAGCTAATTTTCAACTAACAAAAGCTGTGTTGTGCCAGCTTCCCTGTTCTTTCTTTCCTGAGGTCACCTATTACTTTATATGCAATTGCTGATACAGCATTGCTGATATTTTAAGGATAGCACAAACTGACTCTGCTATATTTTCAGTCCTTTAAGAATACCATCTTCATTTATGTTTAGGCAATTTCATACCCAAGCAGTTTCTGGAATCTTTTCTTTTTATTTTGCTGACATTTAATTTCTTTTGTTTCTTTCTGTTGTTCTGCCTAAGAGTCCCACAAAAAAAATGAGATCCGTATGTTCTTTATTCCGAAATGAATACACAAACAGAACAAATGGAGTCAGGAAGGTCTTTGAAAAATGGCTTGGTTTGTGAATTCTGCATGAACTGCAATGTAGTTCTATGGTGGAACACCTAAGTAATCCTTGAAGATTTTGACCTACCATCTCTAATTGTTTTTTTTAATCTTTAGAGATGCCTCTGAATAAGATTTTGGTGATTTAAAACTGCTGTCTGTAAAGCAAAGACTGAATTTATACATTACCTGTTGATTCTGTTGCTTTAAAATTTATTATTTCTATAAGTACTTTAAGCTGAAGATAATATATTAGTTCTTGGTGTAGAACTTTCCAAGAATCTATGTAACCTTAACATTATCAAACATTCATCACAAAGTTCAAAGTGTTTGTGGCTGCCACTTTCCAACTCTTTTGTTTTTCTTACCAAAAATTAATTCCATTTAAAGAAATGTGACTTTCATGAATGTAATTAGTTTCTGAACAGAGGCAAAACTTTGCCAGGACCTAATTCTGAAGTTACATACTTGGGAGAAACAATCAAAGGGATGGGGGAAGGAGATAGATTTTTCTTAGAACTGGACAATCCAATTAAGATGCACTTGGTTTGGCAGGGTCTCTTAATGCTCGGAGCAGCAATGAAGATCGGTCACCAGAAAACACTGGCTCTTCAGTAGTTGTCGATCATTTTCCTGAAGTGGACAAAACTATCTTGATTGAGCGGATAGTAAGACTGCAGAAAGCACATGCTCGAAAAAATGAGAAGATGGAGTTCATGGAGGATCATATCAAACAACTAGTGGAAGAAATCCGGAAAAAAACTAAGTATGTACCTCTCATTAGCTAGGAAAATAAAAAAAACATAGTAAAACTGTAGAATTGCCCATGTCACATTTGTAAAGTAAAAGTTCAAGTAGTGGTAGCCTTTTCCAAATAGCCCAGGTATTTCACTATTTATAAAGACCTGTATTGTATAAAAGGGGAAATTTCCATTTCTCAACTTTATATACGAATTCAGTAAAAAGTAATACAACAGAACTTGCTCTGAAATTAAATGAAGATAGCAATGATGACTACCCTGTAGAAATATAATATTTATGTTTTGATGTATAAAACATAGTCAGTGCTATTATGAAAAGGTGAGTAGTTGATTCTGAAAATAGTCCACAATAAACTGAATCAAAAGTAATTACTTGCTAGAAAGTCATTAGCTTAAATTTAATCCTACACTGTACTTTCACTGGCTTATTTTAGAGATGAAACTCTTCAAGTTTGTATAAAAATATTTGTATTAACTGCTGCCATTCAATACTCTGAAGTAATTGTGTGGTTGCACATAACTGCAATGAAATGTTTAATGTATACCCTGGCAGAATATATAATTACGGTTCTCCAGCTTTGTAACTGCTGATTGAAACCTATATGTTACAAAGATCTGATCCTTAAAACAATATCCAGTGTGGTAAAGTTTCTAAGAATTTACAAAATTAGCTCCATGGTGATATTTTGTCATTTGCAAATAGAACAGTGAACTAGCTCTTGCTATCTGGAGCAACTAAATGATTTTTTGATAGATTTGATTACATGAGACATTTTACAAACCTGTTTTGAACATAAATGGTATCCCTGGGAGTGTAACTGATGCATGAACTTATTCCTTATTTTTATACATTTTTGATGGAAAAGATACCATTTTTTCAGAGTTTCGCATAAAAAGGAGTTCTTTTCAGGCCATTGACTAGCTATGATATACATAAATCCCTTTTTTAGTTATTGGAATTTGTATCTACTGTATATCACGTGTGAAGATCCAGAGAATTGCAGATCTTCTGCAATTGCATAAGGATGGTCTAGTCCAAGTTCAGAAAGAAGAAATGACCCAAGAAATAATTGAGCATGGGTAATTTGAATATACAACAATGCTGTACAAAGAAAAGGGAAATGAATGATATTATGGCAGTTCACATATTACACTTTAACATATATCCTATAGAAAGCTTTCTGTTAATCATTTGGCATATTGGATTGTGCAGCCTGCCCAAAAGTTATCTCCATGTGGTGCAGAACTTTACTGTAAGGTTCAGTGACTAGGTTCTTGCATTGCCCTGAGCCACCTTAGCTGTAGTTTCCTTTGATTTGACTTCGCACTTATCTGTGAACCCATTCTGTGTGGTTTATAAGCCATACATCACGAAGTATGCCACTGTGCCCTTTTAAACATATCCCTTTTTTCTCATTTAGGATAGAGAATTGCAATTCCATAAGCATGTATATGGAGTTCCAGAGGAGCAGCTCCTTGTCTTTAATCAGTAGTGGATGCACAGAGATAAATAGCAGCCTGACCCATTCTTCCAGAATTACAATACAGGACTCCCCATTCTTTACATTTTCGAGAGTCACACTCTGGGTCAAGTGTTAATAAATGAATTTTCTTAAGACTGATGCAAATGAAACCTTCCCACTAGACCCAGTCAGGCCAAATTTTACTATGACACTGTCTGATTCTACTTAGTTTTGGTTTTTTTTGCAGAATAATCCAGAGTTACATTTTGCGGGAAGAAGCTGGCACACTTTCATCTGAAGCATCAGATTTCAATAAAGTACATTTAAGTCGGCGCGGTGGAATCATGGCCTCTCTCTATACATCACACCCGGCAGACAGTGGACTTACATTGGAACTCTCTCTGGAGATAAACAGGAAACTTCAGGCAGTCCTGGAGGACACCTTATTGAAAAATATTACCCTAAAGGTGATTATTAAAATAACACCCCACAATACATTTTATAAAATATTGTACACCATTTCAGAGTAGCTTTAAAAATTGCAGAGTAGTGAAGAATACTGTAGCAACTGAGAAACGAACTGTGCATCTGAACAGCAATTTCCATTAAGAAAAAAGGACTAAAGCTACAGTAAAAGAAATCTGATTAGAATTAGGCTTTCTACTCTAAACACACTGGGGAGTAGTTTTCAGAACAGTTAGCGGAGTGTTTTTAAATTTGGGTATAGTCTTGTTTTAAGAAAAATAAAATATATAATTAAATTATTGTACTAGATGTTTTAACAAAAGAATCAGTCATCATTAATCCCAGATGTGTATTTGGGGTGTGTGTGTAGGAATTTGCCTTCAGGAACATAAGGACTCTATCTGATAAAGAGAATTTCTTTTGTGGAGACTTTAACTGTAAATGTGAAAAATGCTGCATTTGTAATTTGCACATTATTCCTGCTGGTAACAGGTATTCTAAGGCAATGCTGCGCTTGAACCACTGGCCAAAAACTTCTCTGTCCACATGTAATGTCATAGCAATGTCAGCAAGCTTGGGCAATTTTACTCCTGTTAGAACTAAGAGAAAGTTTTAAAAAGCATAAAGAAAGCAAGGACGAAACTGGGCTAATTCCTTAATCACCCATTCGTATAGTACAAATTGGATTTCATCACCTCTATCCCTTTTAGGACTAATCTGTGCTTAAATGAATCTTCTCATGGCTGACTAGATTTAAGGCCAAAATGTCTACTTCAAAGCCTGGCTCGAAAATGAAAATTTCTTGATATATTTTTACAGTTTTCAGAGCCCAGTTCTTATTTATTATTTTAATGATTTATGTGGTATTTTAATTGTATAACTATAAGCCTTCTAGGGACTCCTTGGCAAGGTGGTGATATAGAAGACTAATAATAATAAAAAAAATGTCAGTACTGAAGAGATGAGTGCTTTAGCTTAAAAGGTTATGCATGGCCCCAGCTATTACATTTCTTACTTTATAACTAATTGAAATTGGTTTATAACTAATTGAAATATAAATCAGAATCCCACTCATTAATTCCAAAGGAACATATGAAAAGTTATTCTCCGATTGATGCTGAACCTTTTCATATAAGTCTTTATATGAATTAAGTAAGAACCTTGATTCGACTGCAAAACTCAAATAAATTAAATCAGTTTTAACCAGTTTTTCTTTTGCTTGAAGTTGCCATTTTAAATTTACTTTTTAGAGTATATTTTATAATACTGTTAAGGCGACTGAACGATTTTATTTTGTTGGTGATGATGAAAAAATATTTAAATAGGAGAGCACATCTTTTTTTAAAAGTAATGTTTAAATAATAGAGATTGAATTCTTGAATCAGAATTATGGAACAAATTTCTCATCCATCTTTTAATTTTTCTTGATCAGGCTGTTCCAGATCCAAATGTGATTTAACTGGGTGTTGAATTTGGATTTCTTTAAAGTCTTGGAATATTTACAGGCTTTGTTTAAAAAACCATAATAATGTCCTATTGTGACTCAGTTTTATACACTAAACAAATTTGATTGAACACTTTAATCTTACTGTGAAGCTTGTGGAACATTTCAGATTATTTCCACAATTTTTTTTGCAATGCTGAAATATAACTGTAATTATATAACCAAGAGCCTTGGTGGAGCAGTGGGCTAATACCTCCTTAAGTAACACCAGCTGCCTGCAATTAGTGCAGGTTCGCATCCCACCAGGCTCAAGGTTGACTCAGCCTTCCATCCTTCTGAGGTAGGTAAAATGAGGACCCAGATTGTTGGGGGCAATAAGCTGACTTTGTAATAATGCCGCTTGGGGGGGGGCGAAAGCCCTAATAAGTAGGCATATACATAGAATGAAGGCTATTGCTAAGCACATTGGTTTGTGCTTAAATTGTAAGCCGCCCTGAGTCTTCGGAGAAGGGCGGGATATAAATGGGATTAAAATAAAAATAAAAAATAATTCATCTTAAAAATAAATAATGTACTGTAGCTGAATTTGCAGTTTCCAAAATAAGGCAGTTTTGCATTGATTAAAAATACATGACTAAGTGAATGCATCTTGTTGTATCTTATGAATATGTGCTAGTTCAGATAATATGCTTGAATAAATTCTGAATGTATAGATAGCTCTATATGAATTTAAATATTGGATGTTCTGCTAACAATTTCTCTCTTTTTTTCTTCAAAGGAAAACCTGCAAACTCTTGGAACTGAAATAGAACGGTTAATTAAGCAGCAACATGAATTAGAACAGAGGCTTACACAGACATAACTGAGGCCAAGATCAGAAAAGTAGATGTTCCAACTTTGATGATTATATAAAATTGGATGGCCAGCTATGTGTTGTCAGTCCAACAAAGTTTTAACAAAACAAAGTTGATTGGGAACAACTTTGACCAGATCCAAATGTCTGGTTTGTTTAAACAAATGGAGACTTTGAACTTTTCTGAACCTACTTCCATCCATCACTGAAATTAGTCATATCAACACTTACAGCTTCTTCTGTTAGAGAGAATGCAACCACTCTGCCTTGTGCAATTAAAGAAGCATCTTTTAAAAATGGACTGCTGTATAAGACTGGTGCATTTATTGTTGATGGGTTTTTTTTGCAGAAGGTAGACGAGAAAAAAGGGTGGCTGTTGCATGTATATTAACCCCCAGTGCCTTCTAAGGCGTACATTTTTTTCTTCAAAGATACATTCGTTCTTGGATATATTTAGATTTGTTATTTATAACATGCATTGGGAAAGGGCTTCATAGTACACATTCAATATACAGTTGAAAAATAATGTCAGGTATTTTAGCAACTTGACCAAAAACATTTTTTAAAATCCCTGGAGTCCTCAGATGTGAATAGTGTCTTTTTTGTTTTTTTAAAAAATCACCTTTTTAAAAAAAGAACTTTGGAAAACTGCAGTGTATAGACACAAGAGGTTAAAACTGATTTTGTATATATGGGAAAATAAAATATAGAATCGTAAAGCCTTCACATCTTGCAGATGGACTGTGTTCATTGAAATGGAAATAATAGGCATTGTAATTATTGCACATAAGCACAAGTGATGTTACATATATCTGTGCAAGTGGCTGATAACATCCCATATTGATAGGAAAGAAAAGGGGATATACCCAGATGCTGAACATACTGAGATCACCTCCATAACTATTTAATAATATTAGTCTAATTGTACAAATAATGACAATTGTTCTTTATCGTCATCTATATAGCTTTGGTTGGAATAACAACTACAGAATTCATAATGACCATGCTGGCTGGTTATTCTGTAAGGCTTTTTAAGGTTATATTTATATTCTGCCTATCTACCCAGTTTTGCGTAGCACCCAAGGCAGCTCATCCTGGCACACTTGGGAGAAGATTGCAAGTGGGATGCAATGGGAAAATAATGGGAGAATGTATAAAGTATCATGGTTTAAAACTGGAGATGAAAGCACCTATTGCAGTACTAAATGTAAAGCATTAAATATAATTAAGGCAATGAATAATGTTGGTAGAGAGAATCAAGGCTGTTATGATGATAAAAACATCTTCCATGCTTCTCCCACAACTTGGGACCCTCCATGCAGTTGGCTAGGAATAAAATGAGTTGTAGTGAATGGCATCTGCATTAACCTTGCAGAAGAGAAAGTGAACTGATACAAGCTTTATTGCTTTGACAAGCACTAGCATGTGTGTATCTATGCTTCCAAGGTGCGACAGATTGAAGCTCAAATACCCTTTTGTTCTTTCTCGATGGCCAAAGGAAAGCAATAGATTTTTAGGTATGTTAAGCAAATACCTAGCCTTCCTCTCTTTATCCCTGCTGCACTTTTAGGAAGACAGCACTTTAAATGAATCCATTGTTTGAAATTCCCCCCCCCTTTTGCTTGGTTAGAAATAGTTTCTGTTCAAAAATGTACTATTACCAAACACTTGAATCTCATATGATTACTTTTAAAATAAGGTAATCAGAAAGTTAATCAAGAGTTTTTCATTTTATCAATAAAATAATCTTTCCTGTGATCCTTTCTATTTTACTCCCTCTTGCCTGATATATGAGAGGGAGGCAGCAACGGTTTCAAGTTGCAGTATTCCTTGTGATTGTTTATTCCAAAGTACAAAACTCTTTTAGCACTGCTTACATAGCTGCATGTGATGGTTCTGTTCCTCTTCTCAAGTACAGAGATTTTAAGACATGCTTTGGGGAAAACAACAACCAGCATCCAAGGTTAAACATTAAAAATTCTTTGTATAAACGTGTACATAGTGCTAGAGTTTGTATTTTTCTAAAAGTTGTGCTTTTCATATTTTTCCAAAAATACAACACATGTATAGCTGCAACATTACAACAAGCAAACATGGTTGCCTTCTGATTCCTAATGTTAAATTGTACATTATATCTAGGATTGTGGATATTGCTGTACAGAATAATTTTTAGGTTACAATCCTATATTTTCTTGCTGATGAAATAACATCTGTTCAATACAACTGGACTTATTTATATATTATTTATATTAAATTTTTATACCGCCCTTCTCTCAAAGGACTCAGGGCGGTGTACAGGGCAATAAACATTAAAAAACAAAGTACAAAAGTTAAAAATAATTAAATGATTTATGCCCGATATATACAATAGTTAAACCATATTAAAACCCAACCCCAAACCCATCAGACCAGGCCGGCTTGCTCAAATAAATAGGTTTTTAGATCCCGCTGGAAGGAGCGAAGGTCGGGGGCAATCCGGAGCTCAACCGGCAAGCGGTTCCACAGGTCTGGCACGCCCACAGAGAATGCCCTCCCCCTGGGGGCCACCAGTTGACATTCTCTGATCGGAGGCACCCTGAGGAGGCCCTCTCTGTGGGAGCGCACTGGACGGAGGGAGGTTGACACTGGCCGCAGGTGCTGCCATAGGTAATCCAGAACCATGCCATGTAGGGCTTTGTAGGTCATTACCAGCACCTTGAATCGCACCCGGAGGGCAACCGGCAGCCAATGCAGCTCACGGAGCAAAGGTGTAACGGGAGTATCGGGAGACTCCCAACACAACTCGCACGGCTGCATTCTGCACCAGTTGAAGCCTCCGAGTGGTCTTCAAGGGCAGCCCCATGTAGAGAGCATTACAGTAGTCCAAATGAGAGGTCACGAGCGCATGAGTGACTGTATGCAAGGCATCCCGGTTCAGATAGGGCCGCAACTGGTGCACCAGGCGAACCTGGGCAAAGGCCCCCCTAGTCACAGCTCCTATATGATCTTCTAAAGAGCTGTGAATCTAGGAGGACCCCCAAGTTGTGCCCCCTAACTATGGGGGGCAATAACTCACCCCCCATAGCAAGAGATGGAATAATCTGAATTTCCCGGGATGCCGGCACGAACAGCCACTCAGTCTTGTCAGGGTTGAGCCAAAGCCTGTTCCTCCCCATCCAGACCCGGACCGCCTCCAGGCAATGGGACATCACATCGAGGGCATCACTGGGGTGGTTTGGGGTTGAAATGAAACTCCAAAACCACGAATGATCTCACTCAGAGGCTTCATATAGATGTTGAACAGGACAGGCGAGAGGACCGATCCCTGGGGAACTCCACAAATGAGAGGCCTCAAGGTCGACCTCTGCCCCCCTGCCAACACCGACTGCGAATGTCCCAGAAGGTAGGAGGAGAACCACTGAAAAACTGTGCCTCTCACTCCCAACCCTCTGAGACGCCGCAGCAGGATACCATGGTCGATGGTATCGAAAGCCACTGAGAGGTCTAACAGGACTAGGACAGAGGAACAACCCCTGTCCCGAGCCCGCCAGAGATCATTCACCAGCGCGACCAATGCCGTCTCCATGCTGTACCCGGGCCTGAAACCCGATTGGTACGGGTCCAGATAATCAGCTTCCTCCAAGAACAAAGGGAGCTGATGCGCCACCATGCTCTCAACAACATTCGCAAGAAAGCGAAGGTTGGAGACCGGACGAAAGTTGTTTAATACTGCTGAGTCCAAGGCAGGCTTCTTGAGGAGGGGTCTCACCACCGCCTCCTTAAAGGCGGCGGGAAAACTACCCTCACTCAAGGAAGCAGTTATCACTGCCTGGACCCAGCCTCGTGTCCCATGCTGGGCCGCATAAACCAGCCAGGAGGGACACGGGTCCAATAAACACGTGGTGGAGCTCAGCTTCCCCATGATCCTGTCCACGTCTTCAGGAGTCACAGGATCGAACTCCTCCCAGATAACATTGACAAGACTGCCTGTGTCCTCATCGTCAGACTCTGCCCAGTCGGAGTCCAAACCGGTCCGAATCTGAGCGATTTTGTCCGACAGATATCGGCTAAACTCTTTGGCACTCCTGGGTATTTTTCTGCATACTGTTTTTACTTCAGGTTTAACAAATTAGGACTGAAATAATAAAAAGGGAATGCCCTAGTTAATCACAAAATACTGAGTTTAAGGACTGAAATTGCATGTCAAAAGTATTTGCAAAAACAGAGTTCCTCACGTGTGTGACAGAACTATATTCATTTTCAGGCCAATATATCGCTGACCTTCAAAATTTTAGCCTCTGAACTAGGTCCATGTTTGTAATTATACTGATGAATGTGTAAACTGCATTCAAACTATATTATTCTTGAATAATATAAAAGGTATATGCAGTAATGGTCAATCCAAAAAAATTAGCTTTTCTAAAAACAGAAATAAGCCTGACATATCCTCAGGATGAGCATAGTTATCTTCTAAATGTTAGAAATGTATCTTAATATACAAGTTGCATTAGATCACCCTTGTCTTGGCTTAGTAACCCTTGTGTTTGTACACTCACCTAACCCATTTCAAAATGTGTATCAAATAACTTTTTGGTTAGCACCTAAGCCAAAGAATATGCAAGCACGCTGAAAGCAGGGAATTTTTTTTCCTTAAACCTAATGCCATGTTTTCTTTACCTTTTCTTTTCATAATTTCCTTTAGCTTTCTTCCCAGTCTCGCTTCCCCCAGAAACTTGCTGTCATTCAGTTTCCAGGTTTTATCACAATGGGAAAAAATACTGATAACTATGTGCTTGAGAGTTTTATTTTGAAGACGTTTATAGGATCATGAAATCTAATCAGTCTGACGCTTTAGAAGCCCGGTTGATTTCATGTTCAGAAGTAATCCACTTCCTTCAAACATATCTTTGCTAGATTAAGATCAAAAGACTTGATTAGGGAGGTTTAATGAAAACAAAGTTTTCTCTGGATGTTGAATCTGCTACAATGACAGGTTTTTTTTTTGGATGACTGTATTTGCTTTGAATAGTGAACAAGTGTCAAGTTTGAATTGATCTTCCATGCTAGTACATTAAAGCCAAAGTCCCCCTTGAATGAAGCTCAATTTTTGGTGATTTTTATGGACATGTCTGTTTTATTGGTAATATGAATTTGCTATTATTTTTTTCTGGGATTTTAAAAATGTATTAATTTTACATTCTAGATTAGTATTTTCTCATTGTCTCCCATCCAAGAACAATGCCACTGATACTTAGTTTTTAGATTATTCATTGCAGTAGAAGTAAAAAAAAACTGCTAATACATGGCTAGGACAAACAATTTGTTAATGCTATTTATTAGCAGTATTAAATAAGTAAACTAAAGTGACTTTCTTTAGTTTATATTCAGGATGATTAGACACTCAGCAAACCTTTGAAACAAAACGATGCAGCAAACCTTTGAAACAAAACTAGCTAAGTTGAAGAGAGTTTGATTATTAATATCTAATGATCTGCTTTTTATTAATGTTCATTTTTAACTATTTTAGCTCACGGAATGAGAAAAATAAACAAGCAATATGAGCACTAGATAGTCTGCAGCCAGGAAAACCAAGCATAATGACTCAGCTCAGGAAGAATAGCGCAATGGGGAAAAAAGAAAGTTTGGAAATTACTCAGCCAATCTTAGGCTATTCTAAGCTTGGCCAGTTATGGATTCAGCCAGCATGAATGAGTACACTACCATTGTTTTGCTTGGTTCAAATAAAACATATAATTTTCATAAATAGAAACTAACTCAATATTATTTCTTTCCCAGACCCCAAATCTTTGGTAATGTGATTCTAAATGCATATTTTCTGACTATAAAATGATTATCTAGTGTATTTCTTAATGTTAGCAACTGTAAAATATGTGGACCTTCAACTCCTAGAATTATCCCAGTTGGTTTGGGAATTCTGGGAGTTGAAGTCCCTATGTTTTAAAATGGCAATTTTGAGAAACCCTGTTCTAAACTGTCATGCCCAAATTGACGGGTGTTACAGAGTTTTTTGCTATTCAAAAAGGGGGGACCTACTTGAGCCACAAAGAATAGGATAATTTGTTTATTATTTTGCAAAATTGCTTGGCTGTCCTAATTTGAGAGAGCGATCAGTGGTAAACTTGAAAGAAAAAATATTGTATTACCAATCTGGCTTTGAAGATGCTATTTTGTTCTGTTAATGGAAGATAGAATGAAATATGGTAAAATAAAACAAGCAGCCATGTTCATCTTCAAATGTAAACCAACATACAGATATAAGTCAGCTCGGAAGCCAAATCTATTAGCTGATAAAACATGTTTGAAAAGTAAGACTCCTCACAAATTTGGATTAAATGTCTTGCTCCTTGTATGTTTTTAATTCCATTCACATTTTCTTTACCATCTAGATCAGGGGTGTCAAACTGCTGGCCTCCGGGCCCGTTGCATCGTGCAGAGGCCACGCCCACCCCAGCTCCAGCAATGCAAAAAAAAGTTGTGGTATGTCGCGACACATCATGTGACATGGCGAGTTTGATCTAGATAATCCCATCTTGTTCGTTAAAAGTGAACTCACATTTGAATGCATTGCTTTCATTCTATTCTTCCCTGATCTTGAGTGTCAAAGCCTGAAAGTTACAACTGGACATAAAAAACTTTCAAAACTCAGCTTCTGTAATTCCTGGTTTGCATGCTACAAGAAGTTGCAATTAACTGCATTGTTGTGGCTTTTTTTAAAAATGCTACTTGCATGAAGAGGAGAGAAGCAGGAGCAAACGTAGAATATGTCTGAACCTATCTTGGTTGTTTAAGTCAGCATTTGATGGCACGCAGTTGTCAGAAATTCTCAATTCTCAACAGCAAGTTATTCGTAAAACACACAGATCTCTGTAGCCGGTTGCTTTCACGGTGACTGACGTATGAGGATGTTGCCTTCCGAAGTGTTCAATAATGCAATAAGTGCTCCTTAACCTGAAAATGAAGACTTGCATACCTGTTAGTGCAGAGCATCAGGGTTCTGAAGAATGACCAAATCTGATTCACATGATGACACAGCATTTAGTTTCACATTTGCACTTAATGGCAAGTTGATACCACCAAAAAGTAACGTAGGATGATGACTTTGGTGTTGAAGTACCACTGCGATTAAAACATTCCTGCAAATAATCACTTGATGTTGCTACAAGTCTTGATAGTTATTGTTCCTCTTAGCAACAAGATGCACTAAAAACAAACAAATGACAGTCCTCTAAATTGCTTTCTTTTGTCTGCAGAATGACTACTACAGGATATTTGGCTTGCTTGGAAAAAAATGCTATTTTCAGTAAAAACAACTTGCTTGCAAATTCATTGACTTTAGTCAAAAATGTATGCAAATACTATTAAGTTGGTGTTTAATGATGAGCACCAAAACTGTCTTCTGAATCAGAAGTCACACCCTGCTGATAATATGTACTCACAATACATCTGTTAGTTTTAAAAACAAATATAAAGAGATTTCTCTTTAAATGATGCAGTGCTGTTTAATAATACACATAATTCTGTGTTGCTTACACTGTATTTTAGTTGTAATCCTTTAAATGAAATCTAGCCTATTATGAAAAACAGTAGGGGGTGCTAAAAAACCCTGTATATGTTCTTACCAAAAAAAAAGGAGGAAACATTTTTGCCATACCTGACAATCGCTGCTTTTTTCACCAATGGAAGGTTTTTATTTATCAAGTTGGTGTGCTGATAGTGCAACTATGTCTAAATCCATTTGCATTACTCTGTAATGTGTGTATGTGTGTACACGCAGACACAGAGAGAGTAATGCATACATAAAAACACAGTGCTTATATGTATTTGTTATAAATATAAAAGACAGGATGGCTTGATTCAAACATATATAAACAGATGGCTTGATTCATTTTTTGTAGATATTCATGTATAAATGAAGATTCTTTGTTCCTTTCTAAAAAGTAAGCTGCATATTATGTATATCTTGGGTTTGAAATAATAAATATGAACAAATGTGCAGATGACTCTCTCTAGTAGTTTTATTTGTAACAAAGCTGCAAGATAGTTGACTTTTTGACTTAGCAAACAAGATGCAGACACTTCACCACAGATATCTATTCCAAGGTATGCTGTCAAAAGCAGTAAACATAGCATTTCTGTTTCTAAGACTGCAGCTATAGCTTCCTAGATCGTATCTTACCACCTTGTGGCAGGGGTGACATGGGATGGTTGAGCAAAAGTAGGAAGTAGGCAATAATAATATCTACTCACAGTAGATAACTACTTACTTAGTAGTTATCTAAGGGACGCGGTGGGTTAGGACGCTGAGCTTGTCAGTCAGAAGGTCGGCAGTTTGGCGGGTCGAATCCCGAGTGCCGCGTAACAGAGTGAGCGCCTGTTACTCGTCCCAGCTTCTGCCAACCTAGCAGTTCGAAAGCACGTAAAAATGCAAGTAGAAAAATAGGGACCACTATGGTGGGAAGGTAACAGTGTTCCGTGCGCCTTTGGCGTCTAGTCATGCCGGCCACATGACCACGGAGTCGTCCTCGGACAAGCGCTGGCTCTTCGGCTTTGAAACGGAGATGAGCACCGGCCCCTAGAGTTGGAAACGACTAGCACGTATGTGCGGGTGAACCTTTACCTTTACCTTTACTCACAGTAGAAATTTTGAGACTAATTTTATATCTTAATTCCTGTATTGTCAAAAACTACACAGTAGACACTGGGGTTAGAAAACCTAATAGTTTTATCACAATATTTTCTATAACTATATTATAATACTTTATGTTTTCCAACAAAAAATTTCGAACAGGTAAAACTCTTACCTTTTTTAATCTTTGGAAAATATTTGTGTAGTTAGCTAGGTTGAGAGTTCTGCATGAAGCCAGTTTATACAAAACCTCTTTTTCCTAGAATACTTGAAGCCTCCCAGAGTGATGGTTGATGAGTATGTTAATAAGGCAGGAACAAATAGAGCAGTGCCACAATTACATTTTAAGAGCAAACTGGGAAAAAACAATTCCATTCCTGTGAGACTCGCAATGGTTTTTTCTTCTCAAATCTTACTTCTTCTAAGCCATATTCAATGTATCTGGCAAAGATGGATTGCCTTGGCAGGCTGTGAAAATTAAAATTTCTTTTTTTATGTAGGTGCCTGGTATTGTTTATATTTCATCTCTCAGAGGATCAAGTCTCATTTTTTTTCAGAGAGAATGGATGGCACTGAATATGCGATATTATAAAACCACACATTTGACCTGTTTTGCAAATGATGATCTTCTTAAGATAATATTTAAAATGAGAATTTATTTATTTATTTGAATTTACTTACTCAATAAGTAAGAAAGCAAATTTCACTGCATTCTGGCACAGAAGATGTCACCTGGATGGGTAACAAAGGTCTGAAAGCAATCAAGCATGGTTAGAGAGCACCAAGGATGCCATTATTCAAATTTATTAGCTGCCTATCTCCAATGGACATTGGACAGCTGACAAAACTGGAAAATCCATAAAAACAGATAAAACATACTTCCTTGAAGTTGAACAGAATAACAAAGCTTCTCTAAAATTTCTTCTAGATTTACTTTACAGTTGTGATGGAATATTGTCCAGGTTCCCAGGAAGGAGGGAGAAAGAGGTTTGCAGGGGAACAAGAGACATTACTGTTCAGATAATTTGTGTGGGATAAAGATTTTTTTTGAAAATATATCAATTTCCTTGATTTATTTTTTTACATATGTTATTTCTCAGAAATGTTTCTCTCCAACTGTGAATGGCAAGCATGTTGCAGAATAGATCTTTTTCCTATACCTCTAAAAGAAAGAAAGTGAAGTTAATAACAGAACAACAGAGTTGGAAGGGACCTTGGAGGTCTTCTAGTCCAACCCCCTGCTCAGGCAGGAAGCCCTGTACCATTTCAGACAAATGATTGTCCAATCTCTTCTTAAAAACCTCTAGTGTTGGAGCATGTTGGAGCACCTTTACATGAGACACTGTGTGTACATTTTGATAAAAATCTGCACCTCTTGATAACACCTTGCAAGATTGTACAAGAAAAATAAAAAAAATCTGATGATAGGGAAATGCAGTCTCATCTTTTGCATTATCATTAAAAATCTTGCTGTTACTGCTGGATGTTGGTCATCAATTTACTATAAAAGTAATTTAAGGGACATTTTGGATCTAGTTCATTTCTAAAACTAACTGATTTCACATGACAGTTTTTCCAATAGTTGGTCTGGCATTGAAGGTAGCATATTAAAATACGTATGGATTTATGACCTGAGTTATTCCAATTCTATTAACCTTCAATTAACAATTGCTTTTTGTTTATTGGATTGAATCCTTTATGCTGTGGAATCAATTAACACTAAAACCAGAATGAAACAGAGAGTGAATAATACTAACAATCATATGCTGAAAAATAATTGCAACAACTTTAAAAAACAAAATGCAATTTATTGATGAAATTACTTCTGAGTAATACTGGGCAAGATAAAAAAAAGTGCTTACGTCTTGCTGAAACATAATGAATGCATAATGAATGCGTATAAGAACAGAGACAGTACAAGAGAAGCAGCCCCCAAACTGAAAGTAGCTGAGATGAAAGCAAAGATAGCTGTACTGAAACCATATTTAAGTGTCTGTTTGCCTGGAACTTCCAGATATGGTAAAAAAAAAGTCATGGACACAATGATGCAATCAAAACCTTTGCAACATATGTAAAAAACAGGCAAGGCTTCAATCAAAGATTCCACCTTGACTTTTTGAAGAAGTAGGTGAGGTAGACCATACTTGGAAAGTACCAGACTAAATCTTCTTGCATCTGCACCTGAAGATGTTGTTGATGCCATGGATAAGATTCAGAAACCTATCCAGAACATCTCAGACATCCAGAAATCAACCTATGTGACAGCCCTAAAGTGTGGCTAGCAAATCATCAATACACACTCATTGGCTTGCAGGATATTCTCAGATATTAGTTCACCAATAAATATGATGCAAATGTCCGCAATAAAGAATCTATTTTATCCTTTTTGAAAAGGAGAGAGAAACCAACCGTTACACCAAAAAGAATATATTCCAAAGTTTGAAAGCAATCAAAAGGTCTTTTGATATATGAATGTCTGTAAGCATGGGTTTCTTCAGAAGATTTCTCTCACAGACTTTACCATACAGGCAAGTTTATGTTTGTCAGATGGGTATGCATGAGCTATTTTGGACTTGCTTTGAGTTGAGTCCAGAAAATACAGGTAATCAATGTAGTGTTTTCAAAATAGTATATTATTTCCATCCATTAATTAGCAAACCAGCTGCTGGGTTTGGAGAACTGGCATCTGCTGGGTATGTTTATTCAAGATAGCTCACATTCAAAAGTCTTCTCCTTGGACGTATTGAAATAAAGCCATTGGCATCTGTAAGGGTTGGGGGATCAAATTTGCAAGATGGTAAGTGAAATGTCACAAAAGAAGCCCTGCCATTTTTGTAGGAGGATGTGATGGGGTGAGGCTTTTTCACTTTGCAATCACTGTCCTGTACATTTTGACCCCCCTGTGGATGTCTTTGAATAAAGCCCTACCTACACTATAAATCTATAACAATTTGGTCTCCATTTAACTGTCATGTTATTTGCCTTCCAAAATTGCTAGGAAATTTGACTGAAAAGAGGATGGGAATTGTTTATTAATAACTCGTGATTTGTGTTCAAAAACTTTGTCCTTAGGATATATAATTACTATTTGTTACTATTTTCCTGAATGGCTAAACCCCAAAGAAATCAGAAATTAATTGCTATTAAGTGCAATGAGTACAGTCACAGATCATTCCCTTGCCCACTTAACGAGGAGAAAAGCTTATCACTATAGGTTTTCAAGTCTGACAAGCGTTTCTATGCACTCTCCCACCAACACATTGGCAACTTGAAGATGTGCGGACTTCAATTTCGAACTTGCCAAGAATGAGAAATGGTGACAGAGGCTGTCATTGAAAGGACTAAAAACATTTAGTTAAAGGCATTATAACCAAGGAATCTCACACCCATGAAACATTTCCTTTTTTTATAAGCACAAAGCAGATCAAGAAGAATGTTTACACAACTGTGTTTTTGTTCAAGTGCTTTTAAACCCCTTGGAGCAAAATTTCTCTATGTACTCTAAACTGGGGGGGGGGAGCACAAGTGATAAATATTGCCAAAATGAGTGCCACAGAGAAACAAATAGAAGTTACTAATGTTTAGAATTTTAAGTTTGCAAAAATAAAACAAAAAGCAAAAATCAGCCCCTTTTATCCAATCAAGTCATACATAGCATATTATCCAATCAACTCATACATACCTGAGAGGCCCAAACTAGTAAGAAGCAAAGAAAAAAATGGAACAAAGTAACCGACTTAAAGATTTTGTTGTAGGCCTCTCTTATAATCGTCATCACAATATGCTGCTGGTACCTTGACCAACGGTAAATCTAATTCATTTCTTGGAGAGCTTGTGCTTTGCATGCAGAAAATTCCAGGTTCCATCTCCAAAATTTTCTGAAGACCATGAGTGGGCGACCTGCTGCTTTGAGCTCTGCGCTGATTGCATAGTTGAATTTCAGCTCTGATTAAAACAAAACTGGCAACACTGTTTCCAATTTTATGAGGTAGGGAAAATAAAACATGCAATTTTAGGCCCTATTTAGGGATTTAACACAATTAAAATAAAAAAAAACCCTTACTCTCAAATACAGGGGAAAAACCCGCACAGTGATCTAACCCCCCCCTTCTTTGTTTCATTACTACCTCTTTTGTGACCTTCATCTCCCCTCTCAAAAAATACTGTGGATTCCTCCCCCCAAAAAAGTTTACAAATAATGGAAAATTTATGTATCATTTCTTGTTTCCTTACATACGTAATTGACTGGAAATGGATACAGAAATTCACTATTCCTTTGTCTAGCTCAGGGGTAGGCAACCTGGCTCTTTTATGACTCATGGACTTCAACTCCCATAATTCCTGAGTCAGCATAGCTTACTCAGGAATTCTGGGAGTTGAAGTCCATGAGTCATAAAAGAGCCGAGGTTGCCTACCCCTGGTCTAGCTCATACTAACTTTATATTTAAAGTGGTATAAAAAGTGCACAGTAATGAAGCAGGAGCTCTCAGCTTTGCAGTGCCTGTCAGAATGGGCAAGAGGCAAATAGCCATCCATAAAATCAATAAATACTTCTGCTACTCTCCAAATAAAAGTAGCCCACGTTATTAAACATTATTATTATTTTACCTACCTGAAAAAAAAGCTCTAAGATCAATAGATAATTTGAATTGGTAAAGATAATCTTAGAAAAGCTAATGCTCTGCCAAAACTTGAGCTGTTTTTAGTAATCAAACACTTCTGCTCAATAGTTTATCATACCTTGAGATGGCTGACAGGTATGTTTTGCAAGGGCACAGACTGCTGCCAAGATACAATTAATTTTTGGGGGGAAAAAGTGTCAGTGCTGCATTATAACAGATAACCGGGCAGATAACTGCCCGGCTGCCCTGTTTAGGGTGACCCGCTCCCTCCTTAATCAGGAGGTGAGGGAGGAACCCTTGCAGGGTTGTGCAGAGGAGTTTAGTCAACATCTGTCGGACAAAATTGCTCGGATTTGGACCGGTCTGGACTCCGACTGGGCAGAGTCTGACGATCAGGACACGGGTGGTCTTGTCGATGTTATCTGGGAGGAGTTTGATTCTGTGACTCCAGAGGAAGTGGACAGGATTATGGGGAGGTTGAGCTCCACCACATGTTTATTGGACCCGTGCCCTTCCTGGCTGGTTTATGCGGCTCAGGAGGGGACACGAGGCTGGTTCCAGGCGGTTATATCTGCCTCTTTGAGTGAGGGTAGTATCCCCGCCGTCTTGAAGGAGGCGGTGGTGAGACCTCTCCTCGAGAAGCCTGCCTTGGACCCAGCTTTGTTAAATAACTTTCGTCTGGTCTCCAACCTTCGCTTCCTTGCGAAGGTTGTTGAGAATGTGGTGGCGCATCAGCTCCCTCTGGCCATGGATGAAGCGGATTATCTAGACCCATACCAATCGGGTTTCAGGCCCGGGTACAGCACGGAGACGGCATTGGTCGCTCTGGTGAATGATCTCTGGAGGGCCCGGGACAGGGGATATTCCTCTGTCCTAGTCCTATTAGACCTCTCAGTGGCTTTCGATACCATCGACCATGGTATCCTGCTGCGGTGTCTCAGGGGATTGGGAGTGGGAGGCACAGTTTTTCAGTGGTTCTCCTCCTATCTCCTGGGACATTCACAGTCTGTGTTGGCAGGGGGGCAGAGGTCGACCTCGAGGTCTCTCGTTTGTGGAGTTCCTCAGGGGTCGGTCCTCTCGCCTCTCCTGTTCAACATCTATATGAATCCTCTGGGTGAGATCATTCGTGGTTTTGGAGTTGGGTATCATCAGTATGCTGATGATACCCAGCTTTTCATTTCAACCCCAAACCACCCCAGTGATGCCCTCGACGTGATGTCCCATTGCCTGGAGGCGGTTCGGGTCTGGATGGGGAGGAACAGACTTCAACTCAACCCCGACAAGACTGAGTGGCTGTGCATACCGGCATCCCGGGATATTCAGAATATTCCATCTCTTTCCATGGGGGCTGAGCTATTACCCCCCCGTAGATAGGGCTCGCAACTTGGGAGTCCTCCTAGATTCGCGGCTTACTTTAGAAGACCATATAGGAGCTGTGACTAGGGGGGCCTTTGCGAGCTGCATTGGCTGCTAGTTGTCTTCTGAGTGAGATTCAAGGTTTTGGTAATGGTTTTCAAGGCCCTACATGGCATGGGTCCGGAGTACCTCGGGGATCACCTGCTGCCGGCGTCAACTTCCCTCCGCCCTGTGCGTTCCCACAGAGAGGGCCTCCTCAGGGTGCCACCAGTCAGAGAATGTCGTCTTGTGGCCCCTAGGGGGAGGGCCTTCTCTGTGGGCGCCCCGGACTTATGGAATCGGTTGCCGGTTGAGCTCCGGACGGCGCCCGACCTTCGCTCCTTCCGATGCGATCTGAAGACCTATTTATTTGAACAAGCCAGCCTGGCCTGATGGGGGATGTGTTGGAGTTTTTTATTGTGGTTTTTTACATTATTATTTATTGTTTTAGCTTGGACTTTGTATTTAATTCTCTTTTAACTTTTGTACCTTGTATTTTATATGTGCCCTGTTCACCGCCCTGAGTCCTTCGGGAGAAGGGTGGTATACAAATATAATAAACTATAAACTATTATGAATAAATATCAAGGCTCCAGATCACTTCCATGCATGAATTAACTCTCACAGAGATATCTCTGGAGACAGTCTGAAAATCATGAATAGCAATGATAATACCCAATAATCCAGTTCAGTTTGGACTTCCCAGGCTTTGTTCAAAAATGACAAGATGTTTAGCTAAAACTAATTTTAAACAAACAAACAGAACTTCTCACTTCGTTATTGAAGGAAGAAGGGTAACTTTTTATTATCATTGCATGATCAGTGCTTCTAGAAAATCTAACTTTAACCTTTCTCCACAAATTTTCCATTGTGTGGCACTAGAGAAAAAAGGCTCCTTGTTTCAGTATTCTGCTTAGCTTTAAAAGGAGGGTTGAGAGATTGTACTTTTCTAACCAAATTTTAAGTTCAGCACAATGATAAAAAGAAAAAGTAACTGAGATGGATGTCTATACAAATTGGATAAATACATACATAAATAAATAAACACCTGGGGAACAGGATGATTGTGGACCCACAATTCTGCTTTGTTTCGGTTTTAGTTTTATATTGGTATTAGTTTTGCATTTTGTTCTTGTGGTTGTCCTTCGGAATATTTATTTTAATAACTTGGTTTTTAGTTGTAAATTTGGTCAACCAAAGAAACAACCAACCAACCAATCAAACAAATCTATTTAGCCAAAGATATGCATCATGCTCAACATTTCCAGTTCCCTCCAAGCATTCCCCATCACCCCTGTATTTCCATAAGTTGATTATATGCTGCATGAAATGTTTTTTAGATTTATTGGAGCACAAAACCTACAAAACCTGCCAGCATGGCCATACTATTTGAAAGACAGTAGGATGGGTAAAAGTTACCTTAGTGTATGGGCTCCCAAGCCCCGGGCTGTGGCCCATTACTGGGCTGCAGCCTGCTTGAAAGCACTTGTGTGAGCAATGGATCCTGGGGCTTGTGTGTGAAACTGCACTCACATAAATGGAGGATGTTTGAGCAGAGAGTGCTTCACGTGAATGGAACTTCACGCATGAGCATGCTCTGCTTGCAGGAACAGAGCTCCACGTGCCAGCACAAATGCCCTCTGCTTATATACAAAGCTCCATTTGCATCAGTGGGGGGTGCGAGCACCCACCGCTCATGCCGATGGAGCTGCGCGTGCATGCTGTGTCACTCACAGTCTCCCCCTCCCGCCCAGGCTGGGCTACCAAGGTGGAAAAGTTGGAGATCGCTGCCTTACTCCATTAAATAAACACGAGCAATACCAAAGTAAATGAGTGCACATGGTATAATGAGATTAGGTGGGGGAGAATAGATATTCCC
Source organism: Vipera ursinii (assembly GCF_947247035.1). Taxonomy (NCBI): domain Eukaryota; kingdom Metazoa; phylum Chordata; class Lepidosauria; order Squamata; family Viperidae; genus Vipera; species Vipera ursinii. Next base: position 53,799,444 of record NC_139518.1, on the reverse strand, counting down.
TAGGGAAAGGTCAGATGAGAGAGCAGCTGCATAATGGGCAAAGAAAGAGTTGTTTAGGCTTACGGTTAGGCTTAGGGTTAGAGCAGCTACATAATGGGCAGTTGCATAATGGGCAAAGAAAGACTCAGAAGGGACTCTCCCTAACTTCTCAGGTGTAGAAGAGATGATGGATGATTTGTACTTTCAGACTTGCAAAATTCTGTAAATGTAGTCTTGCAATAAAATAGTATAAGTTCATCTGGTTGTGTGTTCTATCTGCCTGGGAAGGCTGACACATGGGGCTGTTATTTCAACATTTAAAGTCCTTCCATAAGACAAGAAGGGAATTGTTGACTGAGCCAGTTCATATAATACTCAAAAAAAAGAAAAGAAAAGAAAGAAAGAAAAGAAAGAAAGAACAAATTTCATCATCTCTCAAACCACTACTGTTTGCAAAATAAGAGCAAATTGCTTAGCTAATATCATCAGAATTGCAATTATACTTCATGATACACCTGCTAAGGATTTGTTTTTGTCATTATTTTAATGTTATTGTAGACAACATCATTGCTATGGGAGCTGTTCAGGTGTTAGCATTCCTGAGGAGCAATAGAAGTTGGATATAATCTGTTTTGGATCTCTGCAACCTTCCTTTTTCAGCGAATTTTTGCGCAGTTAGTCCTTGTTTTAAATCTGCCATTTTGGAATGTCAGCAGCTGAATAAAGAACTGAACTTCACCTGCTGCAGGCAAGATACTATATATATTAGAAGTTTAGGAAGTTGATGAAAACTGGTTTGGGATTGACGGAAGGATAGCGTGAATGGGATGGTTTATTTAGCCATGGATCAATGGCAAAACCACAATATTATTTGTTTATGAAATTTCTGCACCACTTCAATCACAACTGATTCTAAATAGTACAGGTAGTCCTCAACTTACAACCACAACTGAGCCCACAATTTCTTTTGTTAAGTGAGACATTTCTTAAGTGAGTTTTGTCCCATCTTATAACCTTTCTTGCCACAGTTGTTAATTGAATCACTGCAGTTGTTAAATTAGTAACACAGTTATTAAAAGAATCTGGCTTCGCCACTGACTTTGCATGTCAGGTCGCAAAAGGTGATCACATGACTCCAGGACACTGCAACCATCATAAATGTGAGTCAGTTGTCAAGTGACTGAATTTTGATCATGTGACCACAGGAATAATGCAATGGTCATTAGTCTGAAAAATGGTTATGTCACTTTTTTCAGTGCTGTTGTAACTTTGAAAGGTCTCTAAACGAACTGTTGTAAGTCAAGGATTACCTGCATACAAAAGAATAAATACCCATAGCGGGTGGCGGTAGTCGTGAGGGAGACCTTATGTCCGCGAGAGGCCACCGTTTTCCAAATAGCCGGGTGTGAGTCTCTCCTCCTGAGATGTGGCCCTAGGGCTCAGTTGGGCTTGCTGCTGGTGTACCTTTTGCCTAGTCGCGTAGCAGCAGCCCTGCCTGAGCTTCTTGACATCCTCTCAGGATTGATGATTGAGTTCCCCAAATTTATGATTTTGGGTGACTTCAATCTATCATCCCTGGGGGGATCATCTGAGTTAGCTCGGGAGTTCATGGCTTCCATGACAGCCATGGACCTAATGCAAGTTATTCAGGGTCCAACTCATGGGGGGGTCACACGCTCGATTTGGTTTTTCTATCTGGACGGTGGTTGGATGATCTGGGTGGGGGTTCCCCAATTGTTATGCCCCTGTCATGGACCGATCATCATCTCCTGCGGTTGGTCTTCCGTTTTGCCACTCCCCGTAGTGGGGTTGTTGAACCAACAAGATGGTTCCCCCCTAGGCGCTTAATGGACCCTGAGCGGCTCCAGGCGGCGCTTGGGTCCCCACCTGCCTCCTTCGCTCACAGCTCGGCTGATGCTTTAGTGGAAGCCTGGGAAAAGGCAGCCATGGAGGCACTCGACCGAGTTGTACCCATGCGGCCCTTGACCCGGTGCAGATCCCAGTGGGCTCCATGGTTTTCTATGGAGCTCCGGGAGATGAAGCGTTGGAGATGGGGCCTAGAGAGCTGTTGGAGGTCCAGCCGATTTGAATCTGACCAATTGCGACTAAGGTCTTTTACGAGATCTTATCTCGCGGCGATGAGGATGGCAAGGTCTAACCACTTTGCTACCCTCATCGCGTCCGCAGATAATCACCCGGCCGCCCTGTTTAGGGTGACCCGCTCCCTCCTTAATCAGGAGGTGAGGGAGGAGCCCTTGCAGGGTCGTGCCGAGGAGTTTAGTCAACATCAGTTGGACAAAATTGCTTGGATCCGGACCGGTTTGGACTCCGACTGGGCAGAGTCTGACGATGAGGACATGGGCGACATGTTGATGTTATCTGGGAGGAGTTCGATCCTGTGACTCCTGAAGACGTGGACAGGATCATGGGGAAGCTGAGCTCCACCATGTGTTTGTTGGACCCATGCCCCTCCTGGCTGGTTTATGCGGCTCGGGATGGGACACGAGGCTGGCTCCAGGCAGTGATAACTGCTTCCTTGAGTGAGGGTAGTTTTCCCGCCGCCTTGAAGGAGGCGGTGGTGAGACCACTCCTCAAGAAGCCTGCCCTGGACCCAGCTGTATTAAACAACTTTCGTCTGGTCTCCAACCTTCGCTTTCTCACGAAGGTTGTTGAGAGCATGGTGGCGCATCAGCTCCCTTTGTTCCTGGAGGAAGCTGATTATCTGGACCCGTACCAATCGGGTTTCAGGCCTGGGTACAGCACAGAGACGGCATTGGTCGCGCTGGTGAATGATCTCTGGTGGGCTCGGGACAGGGGTTGTTCCTCTGTCCTAGTCCTATTAGACCTCTCAGCGGCTTTTGATACCATCGACCATGGTATCTTGCTGCGGCGTCTCAGGGGGTTGAGAGTGGGAGGCACAGTTTTTCAGTGGTTCTCCTCCTACCTTCTGGGACGTTCGCAGATGGTGTTGGCAGGGGGGCAGAGGTCGACCTTGAGGCCTCTCGTTTGTGGAGTTCCTCAAGGGTCGGTCCTCTCACCTCTCCTGTTCAACATCTATATGAAGCCTCTGGGTGAGATCATTCGTGGTTTTGGAGTTTTCATTTCAACCCCAAACCACCCCAGTGATGCCCTTGATGTAATGTCCCGTTGCCTGGAGGCGGTCCGGGTCTGGATGGGGAGGAACAGGCTTTGGCTCAACCCTGACAAGACTGAGTGGCTGTGCGTGCTGGGATCTCAGGAAATTCAGACTATTCCACCTCTTACTATGGGGGGGTGAGTTTTTACCCCCGTAGATAGGGCTCGCAACTTGGGGGTCCTCCTACATTCACAGCTCTCCTTAGAAGATCTTATAGGAGCTGTGACTAGGGGGGCCTTTGCCCAGGTTCGCCTGATGCACCATTTGTGGCCCTATCTGGACTGGGATGCCTTGCGTACAGTCACTCATGCGCTCGTGACCTCTCGTTTGGACTACTGTAATGCTCTCTACATGGGGCTGCCCTTGAAGTCCACTCGGAGGCTCCAACTGGTGCAGAATGCGGCCTCACAAGTTAATTTAATTTAATTTAATTTATTGAGATTTTTATACCTCCCTTCTCCCAAAGGGACTCAGGGCGGTTCACAGGGCATAAATATAAACACCAATACAAACATTAAAAAATAATTAAATTAATTCCCAAGTTAAAACCAGAATACTAAAACAAACCAATAAAAAACCCAAGTACCCCCATCAGGCCAGACCCGCTAGTTCAAATAAATGGGTCTTCAACCCGCGACGGAAGGATCGGAGGTCTGATGCCATCCGGAGCTCGACCGGCAGTTGATTCCATAACGCCGGAGCACCCACAGAGAAGGCCCTCCCCCTGGGGGCCACCAGTCGACATTCCTTGACAGGAGGCACCCTGAGGAGGCCCTCTCTGTGGGCGCGCACAGGGCGGAGGGGAGTCGACGCCGGCAGCAGGTGGTCCTCGAGGTATCGCGGACCCATGCCATGTAGGGACTTAAAGATCATAACCAAAACCTTGAACCTTACCCGGAAGACAACTGGCAACCAATGCAGCTCACGGAGCAAAGGTGTAACATGGGAGTACCGGGAAACTCCCAAGACAACTCTCGCGGCCGCATTCTGTACCAGTTGGAGCCTCCGAGTAGTCTTCAAGGGAAGTCCCATGTAGAGAGCGTTACAGTAGTCTAGGCGAGAGGTCACGAGCACATGAGTGACCGTACACAAGGCCTCCCGATCCAGATAGGGCCGCAACTGGCGCACCAGGCGAACCTGGGCAAAAGCCCCCCTAGTCACGGCCACTATGTGATCCTCCAAAGTGAGTCGTGAATCTAGGAGGACTCCCAAGTTGCGAGCCCTATCCACAGGGGGTAAAAGCTCACCCCCCATAGAAAGAGGTGGAACATCCCAGGTGTCTCGGGAAGCCGGAATGTACAGCCACTCAGTCTTGTCAGGGTTGAGTTGAAGTCTGTTCCTCCCCATCCAGACCCGAACCGCCTCCAGGCAACGGGACATCACAGCGAGGGCATCACTGGGGTGGTTTGGGGTCGAAATAAAAAGTTGGGTATCATCAGCATATTGATGATACCCAACTCCAAAACCACGAATGATCTCACCCAGCGGTTTCATATAGATGTTGAACAGGAGAGGCGAGTGGACCGACCCCTGAGGAACTCCACAAGCGAGAGTCCTAGGGGTCGACCTCTGCCCCCCTGCCAACACCGACTGCGAACGTCCCAGGAGATAGGAGGAGAACCACTGAAAAACCGTGCCTCCCACTCCCAATCCCCTGAGACGCTGCAGCAGGATACCATGGTCGATGGTATCAAAAGCCGCCGAGAGGTCTAATAGGACTAGGACAGAGGAATACCCCCTATCCCGAGCCCTCCAGAGATCATTCACCAGAGCGACCAATGCCGTCTCCGTGCTGTGCCCGGGCCTGAAACCCGATTGGTAAGGGTCCAGATAATCCGCTTCATCCAGGACCAGAGGGAGCTGATGCGCCACCACACTCTCAACAACCTTCGCAAGAAAGCGAAGGTTGGAGACTGGACGGAAGTTGTTCAATACAGCTGGGTCCAAGGCAGGCTTCTTGAGGAGAGGTCTCACCACCGCCTCCTTCAAGACGGTGGGGAAATAACCCTCACTCAAAGAAGCAGATATAACCGCCTGGAGCCAGCCTCGTGTCCTCTCCCTAGCTGCGTAAACCAGCCAAGAAGGGCACGGGTCCAATAAGCATGTGGTGGAACTCAGCTTCCCCATAATCCTGTCCACTTCATCAGGGGTCACAGAATCGAACTCCTCCCAGATAACATTGACAAGACCGCCCTTGTCCTGATCGTCAGACTCTGCCCAGCTGGAGTCCAAACCGGTCCGAATCCGAGCGATTTTATCCGACAGATGTTGACCAAACTCCTCGGCACGACCCTGCAAGGGATCCTCCCTCACCTCCTGATTAAGAAGGGAGCGAGTCACCCTAAACAAGGCGGCCGGGCGATTGTCTGCGGACGCGATGAGGGTAGAGAAGTAATTACACCTCGCCTCCCTCATCGCAGCGAGATAAGACCTAATGTAGGTTCTTAACCGCAATCGGTCGGGTTCAGATCGGCTGGACCTCCAGCAGCTCTCTAGGCCCCGTTTCCGCCGCTTCATCTCCCGGAGCTCCGCGGAGAACCATGGAGCTCGCTGGGATCTGCGCCGGGTCAGGGGCCGCAAGGGTACAACCCGGTCGAGTGCCTCAGTGGCTGCCCTTTCCCAGGCTTCCACTAAGGCATCCGCCGAGCTGTGAGCAATGGAGGCAGGTGGAGACCCCAGCGCTGCTTGGAATCTCTCAGGATCCATTAGGCGTCTGGGGCGGTACCATCTAGTTGGCTCCGTACCTCCACGGCAAGGGGTGGCAAAATGGAAGACCAGCCATTGGGGGTCTCCCGATAGTCCCATGTTACACCTCTGCTCCGTGAGCTGCATTGGCTTCTGGTTGCCCTCCGGGTGAGATTCAAGGTGCTGGTGATGACCTATAAAGCCCTACATGGCATGGGTCCGGATTACCTACAGCAACACCTGCTGCTGGCATCAACCTCCCTCCGTCCAGTGCTGTCCCACAGAGAGGGCCTCCTCAGCGTGCCACCGGTCAGAGAATGTCGACTGGTAGCTCCCAGGGGGAGGGCGTTCTCTGTGGGCACGCCAGACCTGTGGAACCGCTTACCGGTTGAGCTCCGGATGGCTCCCGACCTTCGCTCCTTCTGACGTGATCTAAAAACCTATTTATTTGAACAAGCCGGCCTGGTCTGATGGGTTTAGGGTTTGGGGTTTTAATATGGATTTTAACTAATGTATTATATCGGGCATAATTATTTAATGTTTTTAACTTTTGTATTTCGTATTTTAATATTTATTGCCCTGTACACCATCCTGAGTCCTTCGGGAGAAGGGCGGTATAAAAATTTAATAAATATAAATATATATAAATATATATTGACACTAAACATGTGCTAGTAAAATAAGCAAGCAAGTACAGAAGATGCCATCATTCAGATTACATCACCTTTCCTGAAGATTATGAAGGAAAAAGACATTCACAATTCTTGGGGTAACCTATTTGACTCCTTAAGGCTTAGGCAAACTCTGTAGGATCTTCTATGGAGAATATGCTTGCTTTGGTATCCCTATCCACCAGCTATATTAATAGAAAATCTCCTGTTTGATTGATTGGTTATTCAGAATGAAACAGGAGCTCTTGAAGATCCAGCCCCCAAATAATGTACATATTCTAGATGATAAAGCACTTTGGATTGAATCTGAAAACATACTGATAGCCAGCATAGCTCGTGTAATAATGATGTACTATCACAATGAGGTAGGGACGTGGTGGCTCAGTGGGTTAGGATGCTGAGCTTGTCGATCAGAAGTTCGGCAGTTTGGCAGGTCGAATCCCGAGTGCCGCGTAACAGAGTGAGCGCCTGTTACTCATGTCAGCTTCGGCCTAGCAGTTCAAAAGCATGTAAAAATGCAAGTAGAAAAATAGGGACCCCTACAGTGGGAAGGTAACAGCGTTCTGTGCGCCTTTGGCGTCTAGTCATGCGGGCCACATGATCACAGAGACGTCCTCAGACAAGCGCTGGCTCTTCGGCTTTGAAACGGAGATGAGCACCGGCCCCTAGAGTTGGAAACAACTAGCACGCATGTGCGGGGGAACCTTTACCTTTACCTTTTTATCACAATAATGGATCTGGGGTACTATCAAAGGGCAGTTGCATTTGGAAATAGTTTAATTTGTGGGTAGTCTTCAAGTCCGGTAAAAATTGGATAGTTTTCAAATCAGGTCAAAAATAGCCTTCCAGTCAAATAAAATGAGTCAGAGTAGTCCAATCAAGAAAAAACATGGCACAAGTTACTGTATTCTGTACTATATTGCCCATTCCAGGAAAGCAGAAATGAAAACAGCAGCAGGATGTTAATCCTGAACTGATGTTCCTCCCTATTTAATCTGTTGATCTCCTTCCAACTCCCCATTGGGTTCCATCTGGGTCCAGGGGCATTGTTGAGACTCCTGTCCATGGAGTAACCACCAACTAGATTGGTTTCAAAGCACTATTCACCTCACTATGTTTGCCTCACAACTGACAGCATACATCTAGATTCCTTAGCAATTTATTATTTATGTTAGACTCAACATATTATAATTTATACTGATTTAATCAATTTTATAGCCCATTTGTATAGTAAATATAGTAAATAAAAATAAAAAGTAAAATGTCACATTTAAAAAAAAACAACAAATCATCCCAGTGGCATCGTTTTAAAGCAAGCTCAGTTTTTAGACACTAAGCGAACTCACCATGGTTTAGAAGAAAAATACCTGAATTCACACATCATGTACATGAATATCTGTCAGTGTATGTATGCTGATGAGAGGGGAGACAAAAATTTTAAAGACTCTTTAGTCTTTGGAAGTACACTTGGAACATCAAAATGACTCAGAGGCTCGTGTTTCCTATATTGCATTCGTTCTGTTTCACGGATTTCCTGTATGGTACAATTTCTGGCCTCGTTTTTGCTGGGTTATCTACTTTGCATTTTTTTCACATGCTTTGCCACAGATTCACCGACTTGTTTTCATATTAGTCACTCATTTCCAATATCTCTTGCCTACAAAAGCCACTAAATGTTCTTTTAAAACATTGGAGAGAAATAAAGAGAGAAATTGTATGTGGAAACTCAAAGCCTTGAACTTTTCATTCTGGTATTGTGATCCATTTCATTTATATAAGCAATACACAGATTGACGTTTGGATATTTCATTCTGGCAAGGTCTATAGATTATGCTATTTTTTGAGTTCCTTTTGTCATTGGGACAGACGCAGTATAGTAGCGTGCCTAAAAGATACCCCAATTTCAATGTAAAAATTGGAAGAATTTGTCCTTTTCCTGTGGATGGTGATTGTACACAATCATAGGGTTCAAACAATCCTAATACACACTTTCCTCCAATGTGTCTTCATCCTGAAAATGGATTTGATTAAAAACAAGCATGGGAATGATACACTATTTGCTTTAGTGCCATATCTACTTTGTGGAGCCCATTGCTGGGGCCCTACTTCATCTCAAAGTGGCCATCCTTGGAAAAATGGAACGGCGAAGATCAGTTTCACTAGGATTCTAATATACTCATTAGACGATTTAAGCCTCCTTAACAAGTGAGCAAAATTCAGTTCTTTTCACAGTCCATACAAAATATGTCAAGCAACTATTAGATGAAAAAAGGTTGGGTTACATATAAATATCGTTTTGTATTCAATCACTTTTAAAAGAGATTTGGAGATCAGCTGCCCATATGATCCTACAATGTCCTCAGTGTTCAGCAAGCAAATTGGTTTCTTTTTTGTTCAGCTGCAATGTATTTGGAAGTACTGTGAAGCATATTTGTTTTGTCAAATACAAGGGTAGTTGGGTAGATCCTCATTTGCAAAACTCCCACTTCACCTTTCTCTGAGCTGTTTGACTGCAGCAAAGCTAGTGGTGCTGTAAGCGGACAAGTGGCTTAATAGTTTTTCAATTCCAGATATATGAGCTGTGGGGATTTTTTTATTAATTAATTTTTGCATAGGCGTAACACTGATAACTACTCTACTTATACTATAAGTAATATAGTAATAGAGCCATAGTGGTGCAATGGTTAGAATGCAGTATTGCAGTGTAGAAGTCTAAGTGCTATTGTTATATAGTATGCTTTAAAAGTAGAACAATTTGGGTTCAAATACATGTAATCAGTAGTGGGATTCAGCCAGTTCGCACCACTTCGGCAGAACCGGTAGCTAATTTTTGGTTGTCCAGGCCCAGAATGGACTTCTGGAAGCGGCATCCGCACAGAAAACCGGTTGTTCACATATTTGAATCCCACCACTGCATGTAAGGATATTAAGAATTTTAAAGGTTAATGTTCAAGTGAAAATTGTAGTTGCTGGGACTAATGGACAGATAAATCACTTATGGAAAAATTGTTACTATACTGTACATGATAACTGCAGTGGGAGTTGCAGAGTTCCAGAGAGAAGAAGAAACTGGTGGTTATCCCATGGTGCTCTCTCTCTCTCTCTCTTTCTCCCTCCCTCCCTCTCTCTCTCTCACACATCAATGGCTGTGATGGCTGGATTGTGATTTAGTAACATCTGAAGGGCCACACTTTCTCTATTTTTGCTTTATTAGTGACAAGATTGCTGACTATTTTGTTAGTATAAGTCCTATGTTTTACATTTAAAGGAAAAAAACAACCTTCGTGTGCTGAAGTTCTGGTAAAATGCAACTGATAATTGCATAGAAGCACTACCACACTCAAGACTGGTTATGGCAACATTGGGAACTGAGTTTGCTCCATTATCAACAGTAATATAAAAGCAATCTCATTCCAATTGCCCCTTGGTTAGGAAGGTAATATAGTATTGCCACTATATAGAAGTAATAGATTTTAAAAATGTTTCTGCTTTAGGATCAGACTTTTGCAATTCATACTTTCCAAGGGGCTACAGGTTATGGCCCAGCAATTATACTTCCTATTAAATTGCACATTCTACTCATTCAGTATTTGTATGGGGATGAGTGTGGGATTTGCAAAATGAAGGTAGCACAAAACATAGCAATTACCATTGAGTGTAAGACTACAACACGAATCTTTCTAACATTAAACCCAAATGGTCTTGCTAGAATCTTACTTAAAGTAACCATAAAATTGAATTAGTAGAAATGCTATTTATACATGTTATAATTATGCTGGAGATAATCTTAATTGAAATGACAATGACAATGATGTCTCTGTAATGTTTCAGATTTAATTCAGCACCTCTTAAATATAATCCAGCACCTCTTGGATATCTGAAAGCTGAGCATGTTATTGCAAGTGGTTGGAATCCAGGTTTGTGTGGTCAGTTTCCACTGATACCAGTCAGCTAATGATTCTATTGTCCTGAATCTTCCCTAACTGGTTAGTTCCTTTGTGCCACAAACAGAGCAGGGTGGTGCATCATGCGGAAGAACAAACTTATTAAAACACTCCCAGATGGTTCATGATCAGAATGCCCTTGTGATGAGTCAGTGCATCTTTTTGCTAAAGATAGATGCAGTTCCACTGGATTGTTATGTAACTAAAACAGAAAGGTCCAGATATTGGAGGATTCAGACTCTGCTTTTGGAATATTGGCTTGATAGTATAGGTTGTGAGGAAGACTAGCTGGATTCAATAGCCAAAGAACAAATTACACATTTTTTAAAAAGAGGTTGGGGAAAACAGTAGATATCCTTTGACAAGAATCACAGTAAAGATAGGATGAGAATTTCAATTGTGGAAATAATTTCATGGGTTTGCATGGAAGGGCAGAGTGAAACCATGATGGCCACTATTCTAGCAAATGCAATTTTTCTTACTCCATGTTTAGTAGTCTTCACTGTCCTTTTCCCACACAACAATGCAGAAGTTATTCCTTGCACCTACTCAGCTTAACAGTGGACCAGGTTACTATATTCTACTTTAATTCTGAAACATTAAATTGAATGTTAATTTGAAACATTAAATTGAACATTTGAAGACATTATTTCAGTCTTTATTTATCAGTATGACTCTACATTAGCTGCTGCTTACAAGTGTATATTCCATCTAATATCCAGTTCTAAAGCACCTATGCCAAATGAGAACAAAGAATGAAGTGGGACATATCCTTTACAGGTAGGTGTAAGACTTTACCTGGTGCTTAAGGTTGTGGATGACCACTAGGGGCAGAAATTTAGAAAACTCTTCTTTGTTCTTTTCTGGTAGTAATTTAGATTTTTGCAACTCATAGTTTTATTGTGCTGCTAGTGCTCTATGCAAATAGAGTTGATTACAGCTGAGTTCATTCACGTGTTATACTAAATCAAGATATATACTCTGGTTTGTTGAAGAACCCCAGCTGTTCTTTTTATTGTCATAAATCATGACTTCTAGCAACAGCTCTATGGTAACATAGTGCATCCATTCTATCTTGTAAATAGTTAATTGGTCAGATTGAGGTTGTAAATGCCCTTCTTAAAAACAAAATCATCATAGAGAAATATTGAGTTCATGTTTTTCAAGTCGTGCTTTTGATTTTCTTAATGGCTTCTCTTTTTATTTTTTGGGGGGAAGGGGTTATAAATTGCCATGAGTCATATGGTTTTGGAAGTGCTTAAATTAAACATACATTTGTAATAATAAATGGAAAACAACTGGATGACCTTTAGATGGGAGAAAAGAGGTTTCTTTGTATCACTTTGCTACCATCTAGCAGCCCTGATATGATAGACATAAAGCAGGGGTGTCAAACTCAATTTCATTGAGGGCCGCATCAGCATTGCGGTTGCCCTCAGGGGGCCGGGTGGGTATGGCCTGGGTGGGCGTGGCCTACTGGCTGGGCGTGGCTAGAGTGCGTATGGCCTACTGGGTGGACATGGCCAACTCTACATCGTTCGCATCAAGGGTGCCTATGGGGGCCTGGGCAGGAGTGGGACAGATCTGAGGGTCTCTGGCAGAAGGAGGGTCTCTGGGCCAGGGCCAAGGCAGTGGGGGCCGTTCCCTCACTGTTTCCAGGATGGCTTCACGGGCCGCATGAAACCACTTCGCGGGCCGGATCTGGCCCCCGGGCCTTGTGTTTGACATGTCTGACATAAAGTGTATGTAAAACTATATTTGAATTTCTAAAAGATTACACATAATTATTCTCAGAGACTGAAAGGTTTAATAGCCAAAATGGGTAAAGACTGAAAATTACTTGTTTAAATACATCAGTTATCCTTGTTGAATTCTAATGCTTTCTTCATTTGTATACACAGTGTTGCACTTCTTAGATTGGAAATGGGATACTCATGGAGCATCCTACCTCTGCCAAGTAAGCTAAGCGATTGCATAGAAATATTATACTCCAGTTGCGCACTTTGGCTGTTTAAAGACAGCTTCCGGGTTCTATTAGCTCTATTTCACATATTCAGAATAATTGCACTGTCAACATCAGAAATAATAGTGGGAATGTAAAGTTGTTTGTCTTGGTTTTGTTTTGTTTTGTGGCTATAATGCACCTTGTGTGTTTGATCAGAAAAGCTGTATACAAAGGATTGATCTTTACATGTATGAATCACCCTTCTCCTCTGTATTTAGGAACCAACTGTTGTTTGCCTCAGTTTACATTTCTCTGCAGTGGGAATTAAGTTGCTTAGCTGCTGGTTGTTTGTCTGAGAGACTGGTTTTATAACATGATCTTATATTAGTAACTTTCATAGTAGCCTTTTGTTTTGAAGTTCATGTAGCTGTAACTCAAAGAGACGGGTGTGGCTGATAACCCCACAGTTCTCACTTGTCTGTGGTTTTACCCCAGCTTCCTTCTTCTTATCTCCTGATTGCATGGCTTCTAGATATTGAGTTGCCCAAGCAAGTGTGAATTCATGCATGCTAGCTGATATTTGTAGCACTAGTTCTGTTTTCATTTCCCTTTAATCGTTTCTATTCTTGCTGCACACCAGTTTTCTCATATTTGTCTGATCTTCCTGTCTTAGCTCTTAAATAAAAATATCACTTTAGAGCTGATCTAACCCACCTGGTACTTATTAGACCTTTTGACTACTATATATACCCCCCCTTGCCATTTGTCATGCTGGCTGGACCTGACAGTTTTAAGGTCCAAATATCTGGGTGGCTGGCACCAAGTAACTCCTAATCCAGGACAAAGCAAACACTGAGCATATAAGGAAGTATAAGAAACTGGAATAACTATTTTCACTAAAGCAACTTGTTGCTCAAATTGAGAAGTCATGTCACAGTTTGATGCTTGGTAAAGTTCAGGCAAAGACCTACGTATTTTCCATTTTGTGTCAGTTGAAAATAGCAGAATTAAATACTCTAGTTCTTAAATTCAAGAGGTCTGAGGAAAAAATACCATTTGATTGTCATATATATTACCATATTACATTATGTCACCTATTTTGATAACTATATCCAAGCGTTCCATGGCTCAAAATTTATTTGATTATTACAAAGTCAAAACTTGTACTGCCGTCTTATAGTCAAATTAATAAAGAAACAAAACAAAAAGGATTTGTATGAGTTTTCTGAGTTCTCTAATTTGCTTGAATCCCAAAAGCTAAGAAATAACTTCATTAATGAGAAGAACTTCTCAACCCAACAGCATTGTGATAATTGTAATATGACCAGACATTTATTGAATAACACTTATTTACTGAAAATATTTGTTGCTGTTGTTGTGGCTTTAATTCCCCCAAGAGGATCCGTATTGCTAGATTCAAGCATAGTCTCCAATCCTGGTATGGTCTCCATTACAGACAGTAAAAGCCTTTCTATTAGCAGTGCTGTAATGCAGAAGACAAACTAGAGATTACGGTTAGGGTTAGGGTTAATGGTAAGTTCTTTCTATTACAACCACTTAGGAGGAGATGGGGAGGAGCGGGGGTCGGCTGCTTCTGGGGCTCCAGGGCCAGTCGTGGGATTGCCCATTCCCACGACGATAGGGAATGGCAGCAGGTGCAGGAACAGAGGGCCGTATCGGTCTCAGGGAAGGCCTCTCCGCTGCTTACAAGCGGTGAGGCACTCCGACCCTCTGGTTCCGCCCCGAGGTCCCGGGAGTGAGGTTGTGCAGCCTCCTGAGCTCCGGCTGGTGTATTTGAATGCCAGGTCGGTCGTTAATAAGGCTCCTCTCGTTCGAGACTTGGTCGAGGGTGAGCAGGCTGACCTGGCTTGCATCTCGGAGACCTGGTTGGGCCCAGAGGGCGGTGTTCCTCTGGTTGATCTTTGCCCACCAGGTTTCCGGGTGCTGCACCGGCCTCGGGCTCAGGGTAGGGGTGGGGGAGTGGCTGTTGTTGTGAGGGAGACCTTGTGTCCGCGGGAGGCCACCGTTCCCCAGACAGTCGGGTGTGAGTCTCTCTTTTTGAGATGCGGCCCTGGTGCGCAGTTGGGCTTGCTGCTGGTGTACCTTTCGCCTAGTCACGCAGCAGCAGCCCTGCCTGAGCTGCTTGATGTCCTCTCGGGGCTGGTGGTTGAGTTCCCAAAACTTATAGTTTTGGGGGACTTCAACCTACCATCGCTGGGAGGATCATCTGAGTTAGCTCGGGAGTTCATGGCCTCCATGACGGCCATGGACCTGACGCAAGTAATTACGGGACCGACTCATGAAGGAGGCCACACCCTTGACCTTGTTTTCTTGTCTGGACGGTGGTTAGATGATCTTGGTGGGGGCTCTCCAATTATTATGCCCCTGTCATGGACCGATCATCATCTCTTGCGGCTGGTCTTCCGTTTTGCCACCCCCCGCCGTGGGTGTTTGGAACCACTCAAATGGTACCGCCCCAGACGCTTAATGGATCCCCAAAGGTTCCAGGCGGCGCTGGGGTCCCCACCTGCCTCCCTCACTCACAGCTCGGCCGAGGCCCTAGTGGAGGCCTGGGAAAGGACGGCCACTGAGGCCCTTGACCGAGTTGTACCCTTGCGGCCCCTGACCCGGTGCAGATCCCGTCGGGCTCCATGGTTTTCTGCGGAGCTCCGGGAGATGAAGCATCGGAGACGGGGCCTAGAGAGCGGTTGGAGGTCCAGCCGATCCGAACCCGACCGATTGCGACTAAGAGCCTATATTAGGTCTTATCTCGCTGCAATTAGGGAGGCGAGGTCTAACCACTTCGCCACCCTTATTGCGTCCGCAGATAATCACCCGGCCGCCCTGTTTAGGGTGACTCGCTCCCTCCTAAACCAGGAGGTGAGGGTGGATCCCTTGCAGGGACGTGCCGAGGAGTTTAACCAACATCTGTCGGACAAAATCGCTCGGATTCGGACCGGTTTGGACTCTGACTGGGCAGAGTCTGACGATCAGGACACGGGTGGTCTTGTCGATACCATCTGGGAGGAGTTTGATTCTGTAACTCCGGAGGAAGTGGACAGGATCATGGGGAGGCTGAGCACCACCACATGTTTACTGGACCCGTGCCCTTCCTGGCTGGTTTATGCAGCCCGGGAGAGGACACGCAGCTGGTTCCAGGCAGTTATATCGGCCTCTTTGAGTGAGGGTATCTTCCCCGCCGTCTTGAAGGAGGCGGTGGTGAGGCCTCTCCTCAAGAAGCCTGTCCTGGACCCGGCTGTATTGAACAACTTCCGTCCTGTCTCCAACCTTCGCTTTCTTGCGAAGGTTGTTGAGAGTGTGGTGGCTCATCAGCTCCCTTTGGTCCTGGATGAAGCGGATTATCTAGACCCGTACCAATCGGGTTTCAGGCCCGGGCACAGCACGGAGACGGCATTGGTTGCGCTGGTGAATGATCTCTGGAGGGCTCGGGACAGGGGGCATTCCTCTGTCCTAGTCCTATTAGACCTCTCGGCGGCTTTCGATACCATCGACCATGGTATCTTGCTGCGGCGTCTCAGGGGATTGGGAGTGGGAGGCACAGTTTTACAGTGGTTCTCCTCCTATCTCTTGGGACGTTCGCAGTCGGTGTTGGCAGGGGGGCAGAGGTCGACCGCGAGGTCTCTCATTTGTGGAGTTCCTCAGGGGTCGGTCCTCTCGCCTCTCCTGTTCAACATCTACATGAAGCCGCTGGGTGAGATCATTCGTGGCTTTGGAGTTGGGTATCATCAGTACGCTGATGATACCCAACTTTTCTTTTCGACCCCAAACCACCCCAGTGATGCCCTCAACGTGATGTCCCGTTGCCTGGAGGCGGTTCGGGTCTGGATGGGGAGGAACAGACTCCAGCTCAACCCCGACAAGACTGAGTGGCTTTGCATACCTTCGTCCCGGGTTTATTCGGACATTCCACCTCTAGTTATGGGGGGTGAACTATTACCCCCCGTAGATAGGGCTCGCAACTTGGGGGTCCTCCTAGATTCACGGCTCACTTTGGAAGACCATATAGGAGCTGTGACTAGGGGGGCCTTCGCACAGGTTCGCCTGGTGCGTCAGTTGCGGCCCTATCTTAGCCGGGACGATTTATGCACGGTCACTCATGCGCTCGTGTCCTCTCGTCTGGACTACTGCAACGCTCTCTACATGGGGCTGCCCTTGAGGACTACTCGGAAGCTCCAACTGGTACAGAATGCAGCCGCGAGAGTGGTGTTGGGAGTCTCCCGATACTCCCACGTTACACCTCTGCTCCGTGAGCTGCATTGGTTGCCAGTTGTCTTCCGGGTGAGATTCAAGGTACTGGTAACGGTATTTAAAGCACTCCATGGCATGGGGCCGGAGTACCTCAGGGAACATCTGCTGCCGGCATCAAGCTCCCTGCGCCCTGTGCGTTCCCACAGAGAGGGCCTCCTCAGGGTGCCACCGATCAGAGAATGTCGATTGGTGGCCCCCAGGGGGAGATCCTTCTCTGTGGGCGCTCCGGAGCTGTGGAATCAGCTACCGGTTGAGCTCCGGATGGCGCCCGATCTTCGCTCCTTTCGTCGCGATCTTAAGACATTCTTGTTTGTACAAGCCGGCCTAGCCTGAGGGGGAGTGTTGGGGTTATTTTATTTTTTGTTTTTTAACTTTTCTGGGGGTTTTTAGTGTTGTATTTATATTGTTTTTAACTAGGGCAACTTGTTTAATCTTTTTTTAATGTTTGTATTCACTATTCTATTTTATTCTGCCCTGTGAACCGCCCTGAGTCCTCAGGGAGAAGGGCGGTATATAAATGTTATTAAATTAAATTAAATTAAATTAAATAACATTACAGAGAATGCAGCTCAGTTAGGGTGACTAGATGGAACTGAGCATTTACTGGCTGGATGCCCTTCCTGGTGCCTATGCAGAGTTCCCAGCAAATATTTTTTTTCTTTGCACTTTAGGAGAGAAACATCTGCCACTACCTGGGACTGAACTCTCAACCTTCCAAGTAGGAGACAAATTAGGGATTAGGAATTATATACATAATTCCAATGCTATATGGAATCATTCCAATTCCACCTTCCTTGTTCTATGCACAAAAACCTGAATATCTTTGAAGCAGAATATCATTTGTAATAAGAAAATCAATTTTTTTCAGAGAAGTGAATCTCAACCATATTTTATATGCTTTTTTAACAGTGTTTTTTAAAATTTGATTGCAATCCAAGTATCATCTATTAAAATACTAGTTTTATGTCTTATTTTTTCCTTTATTAATTATCCCTGTTTCCCCAAGTGGCACTTCTATAGATCTCTTCCTCTTATTGTCTTTAACCAAGAAGTTCTTAAAATGTTATTGACAGGGGAATCTTCTTTCTATTTTACCTGCAAACTAGAGTGGAGTTCATAGATGACCTTCATTTGTCATAAAATGTTTGTCCCCAATCCATTCTATTATGTCTCCAACTAACTAAATAACATATGAAAATATATTTTCTCATTTTATAGTAGTATCTTTATTTACAAATGTATTTTAAATAGAAATATAATTTACCATATTTGCTGTTGTAATCCCAAAATCAATTTTGTCATATAAATTACAAACTTTCATCTTGTTCAGATATTATGCTAAAAGTTTCATAGATGGTACATAATAAAAGCAAATGACAGAATAATTCAGAATTCACGTCACTTCTGTCAGCTGTTTAAAATACACATTAAAATAAATACAATTTTAATTATATAATAAAAATGTTAATAATTTATGCCATTGAGAAGATTGACAGATTAGTTTATGATGGTACATTAAAAGTAAAAAATAAAAATCTAAGTCTATGCTCAGTTTTAGCATTACTAAGAATCCATTATACAGTTATCATTGCACAACAACTCAAGTGATGACAATATTTGCAAATATCAGGAGTCCTTAAAAAAATATCTGATAAGTTTAAACCAGTGTTTCTCAAACTTGGCAACTTTAAGATGTGTGGATTTCAGTTTCCAGAATTCCCCTGACCGTCGTGGCTGGCTGAAGAATTCTGGAAGTTGAAGCCCATACATCTTAAAGTTGCCCCATTAGAGAAACACTGATCTAAACTGAAGAATGTGCAGAATATTTATCATTTGCTGCTGTGTGAAAGACTGAAATGACTCCATTGCTGGCCTTCGCTAAGTGGAAAAGATTTTCATCGACATGTCAAGGCATAGAGTTTGAGCAGATTGCACCAATTACTCCAGTCTTCCATGCTCTTCTGCAAAGTGGACGGTCAGTTCTGAATGCTCAATATTCTCCTCATTCCACATGAAGGATTTCAATAGAAGGAGGTGTTTCAAAATTCAGGTACCTTTATGTACAAGGTACAAGTTGTCTTGATTTGGAAATTTTGCAGTTTGCCTCAGTGTAGAATTAAGTCTGTATTTTTGGTTGTAGCATTGATTTTAGAGACTCAAAACATTCAGGAAGTCCTAAATCTTAGAGAACTTGGCCTGTTTTTCGTGTCTATGCTAGATTAATGAAGTGTTTTGTTCTTATTTCTGGAGCAAAGTTGTAGTGCTTGAATATAATCAGGCCATAAGGCAGTTGGCCCTCATTGATAAGGATGAGGAGAAGGGTAATTGATATAACATACACATGACATCATTGTACACTTGAACCATACTTTGCATCATTTGTGCAACTGAGACACGACACACATGATATCACTGCCACAAGATGCCTATGGAGTTCCTAGTAAATAGAGTTTGTCTAAGTAAACTATTTTTAACTTTATAACCAGTACAAACACTAAACTCTGTACTTTAAAGCCAATATACCTGAGCTATGATTTCTCCCAAGTGTCTTTCTATTCATTATTTTAATTTGGGGGGGAGGGGCAGATAGCATCCCTAAATTTTGGCAGATTCTTTTTGCTGGAAATGCTTACTTTATAGCATGTAGGAACAGTGCAGATGTTATCAAATTCCAGTTCCCAAAGGTAAGGGTTTATCTGAAATATGGGCCAACACTATCTGGAAGTGGAATGTTATTTCCTTACTTTGTCCTGATGCTAACTATTACCAGATGTAGATTCTTTATTAAGGAGTGTCTTTAATAAAGTATTTTAAATCACTTAACTCTAATATTTATTTAATTGAGGACTCTAACTTTATTATTTGTTTATTCTATTTCCATATTCAATTGTAAGTCACCCAGAGTCAGTCAGTGATTTACAATTAAAAAAAATATCAAAATACTAAAACATTTTAAAATGATAAAAAGCAATAATATTTGCTTTTCTATGGACGGAGAAACAAGGTCTTTTCTCACACTTTCAAAAACATCGGATTAGGCAAGCGTTACTTAATACCTGGAAAAAAATTAGATCTCACAATTACACTAAAGTACCGGTCTGGCTATCCACCCTTGAAGCGATTGTTTACCCAAATCTATTTGATGTGGGTAGCATAATTTCATACAAGGATATTATGAATGAGGAGGGGGAATTGAAACTTAGGAATGAACTAGAATCACAAGGTATAAAACTCGATTGGTGGGCCTACTTACAAATCCAATCAAGATTTAGGAAGGATAAAAAAGAATGGGGGATATATACCTCTGAAACAGCATTGGATAAAATATTATTGGGCCCAGACTCCAAACAGATAAAGAAATTATACAAATTGCTTTTGGAATATAAGCTGTTTGAAGAGCAAGTGAAGGATCCCATGTTGTTTTGGGCTAACAATTTAGGAAATAACATTGATTTAGGTACTTGGCAAACAATTTGGGACAGAAATAAAAGGATAACACTGGCCTCATCTTATAAAGAAAATTTATTTAAAATGTTTTATCGATGGCATCTTCCCCCAGCCCGTCTAGCAAAAATGTATACAACAGCATCTCCCAAATGTTGGAAGTGCTCTGAAGAGATAGGCACATATTTCCATACGTGGTGGTCTTGCAGTAAAACACAAAAATTTTGGAAAATGATTTGGATTTGGCTGAAAGAAATACTAAAACAAGATATTGAGTTTAGTCCAGAACTTTTCTTGTTGGGAATTACGAAAGAGAAATATCCTAAAGATGTGCTATATTTGATGATCCATATTATCACAGCAGCTAGAATGTCATTTGCGCAAAAATGGAAAAAGAATGAGATCCCAGGAGAAAAAGAGGTTATTAGGAAAATTTGGGATTGCGCAGAAATGGACAAACTAACTTTGGAACTAAAGAATAAAGATCAATCAGATTATTATAGAATTTGGAACAAATTGTATCTTTGGAGGGATAAAAAGAAAGGTCTCTATTAGGTTTTACAGACTAGCTCATTGTTTTAAATATTGTGTTATTTCACTGATTTGTAATTTAAGTGTATTTAAGTGTATTTTTGATGTACATATATACATGTATATATATATATTTGAACATTGTAGACAAGAAGGCTTGTCAGCCCGCTGGTACTGTGTCCAATGTTTTTAAACAATAAACTTAATAAAAATTAAAAAAATTAAAAAAAAATATTTGCTATTAAGGAGGTATGCTTTCTCCCGTCTTTATTCAGCATTTTGCGGACTTAATATTTTCAGTTTCTCTAATGCAAATTGGGTTTAGTTTTGCGTTTTTATGATCTGGGATGATAGTTACTTTGAATTTGTTTTATTTAAATGGGAAATACACTTTGAAAGTAGGTAATAAAAAATAAAGAAAAGAAACAAGAGCAAATTACTTTGAGTATACAACAGTCCTTATCACCTAGAACTAAGTGGTCTCTGGATGAAAAGATGAAGAGCAGATATTGTTCCCCAGTCTTTCTGTTTGTTTTTTTCACTGTCTGTTTCTTTGCTCTGATTGCTGATTGTCAGCAATGGAATGGCAGGCAGGGAACATTTTGTTCAGGGAAGTTAAACTTTCACACGATCTAAAAACAATTGTTACTTATACATTAAACAAAATGCAAGTTTGAAGAGGACTTCATTGAAGTAGGCACAAAATACCAAGACACGTCTACATCCAACTGTAACTCACTACAGAGCTGTTCTCAGGAATGGGCAGCTGATTATGTGCTTGACCAATCAGCGCTGGAACACTTAAATTAGATTCCAATCCCTTCAAAGTTTTTGGGCCCATCCTATTGTACATATGGGTGAGGTATGCCCTGAAAGGAGATATTGGGGTACTGCTGCAGAATGAAGTTATAAGTGCTGACTACAAGCTGGTCCAATTACTCATGTAAGGTCTTTGCTCTGAACGGGACAGCAGGCGGTATCATTGCCTTTGCAGATGAGACAATTTGCCCTAACATAAATTGAATTGCTGTGCACCTCAGCAAAGCCATTAACATCACAAATACTCTCTGTCACATGACTGAAAACTCTTAGTACAAGTAGTTCTGAGGCACAAAGAAAAAAAAATACATTCCTCTAATGCTAGGCTGAATTTCATCAGAGTTACAAAATCAGAAGAGATATGTGTGTGTTCAACTAAAAAATATTTCCATGGGTTGATTTGAACATTTCAGAAACCAAATCCATTATTTGTTGCATTTCTTATATCAGGTTGTAGTTTTAAGTATAATCCATCCTTAATGCAGCAACCAAGTGGATTCTGAACCACATCTCTTGTGGACGGCTCTCTGCAGTGAACAAAGCATCAGTTGCTGGGGTCATTTAAATTTAAATTCTTTGGGTTGTTGACCTCTGAAAAAATGCAGACCTGCTGCTTCAGGGTTGGGAAGGTTTTGAGGAAATGCCTTATCAGAAAATAGACAAGAAGCTTGAAGGCAAGAGAAAAAGCTCTCCAGGACTATGTACTTTCCATCTGCCCTACTATGTGTGCTAGTATCAGACAAGCACTGATGATACTACCTAGTTTGGGTAATGAAATGTCTGCAAGAAAACAAGCAAGCTCAGAGAGTACCAAGAACATTCCTTTTCTTCTGGCCCCATGCTACTCAAAAACTAAGAGTGATCATAAGCATAGCCTTATATGAATCATAAGTACTAAAACAGAGCAAAACAAGCTTGCCACATTGGTTTAAATACGCATAGAATAATGCATGCATTTTCTGTACATCTCTGATTGTTTAAGATTTACATGCTTTTTTCCCAAAATGTATTTATGTTGTTCAGCAGACAGCATCACCTCACTGTGTATTGAGAAATAAACTGGAAGTTTATATATATATAAGGTAAAGGTTTCCCCGCACATGCGTGCTAGTCGTTTCTGACTCTAGGGGCCGGTGCTCATCTCCATTTCAAAGCCGAAGAGCCAGCGCTTGTCTGAGGATGTCCCTGTGGTCATGTGGCCGGCATGAATAGACGCCAAAGGCACACAGAATGCTGTTACCTTCCCACCGGAGTGGTCCCTATTTTTCTACTTGCATTTTTACATGCTTTCGAACTGCTAGGTTGGCAGAAGCTGGGACGAGTAACAGGCACTCACTCAGGATTCAACCAGACAAACTGCCGTCCTTCTGATCGACAAGCTCAGCGTCCTAACCCACTGAGCCACCGCGTCCCATATATATATATATATATATATAAAAGGTGCCTCATGTCTAAAGGTAGTGTTCAATTCTTGTCATTCAAAGCTTAAGTATGACAAGAATTGCACACCATTACCTATTAGCTTATTACTGTGGATACCTAATCAATGAAACTGACTAGGCTACTGTACAATTATATTAGCCTGATAAAAGACTTTGTGGATTTTGTAATCATGTTGCAAGTCATAGATTCATCATATATTCAGAACCTGTCACCAAAATGGCAAAAGAACAAGCAGGTCACCTTGACTGAACGAAATTAGAGTGGGAAAGACTTAACACAGTTGCTTAGATTATTGCAGACATGCCCTGCAGACACCTACGTACTATCACATGTGGTACAGATTAAGTTTCAGTGGCAAAGAGTCTTTTGGTGACATGCCTGAGATAAGACGACTTCAAAAATGTCTGAAGGGTTTTTGTTTTTTTTACAAAAGCACTCTCTTTAGCAATATTTAAAAACTGAGTTTCTTCGAAGTGGGCTTATATAAAAGAACTTCTGCAGGAACAGAGATGGTCACATGACTATTCCTCATTGAGACAAAGTTATCCAGGCAGTCAATTAAAAACAATCCTTGACATATTTTTTTACCATGCCAAGAAAATCTGTAAGACAACATGTGGTATAGAAGAATAAGTAGCCATGCACAGTAATGAAAATCTTATGAAAATTATGAGGCTTAGGCAATACATTTTGGCACAAAATTTCATGAGCTGTAATCTATATTCTGATACATTGTCAAACATTTGAGTATTATTATAGGAAATCTAACCAGTACATCACAGAGCTTGGTTCTGGCCAGTAATGGGCAGTGGTGCTCCAAGATTTTAAATAGATTCCTCCCTTCCCAGTCATACTATTGCAATGTCACAAACTGAACCCAGGACCTTTAGTCTCAGTATAGAGGGAAAGAAAAGTAAGTTTGTAATTATAGTCTGGCCCAATAGAAAGTAAATATCATTTTAATTGAATGAGACTTACTTCTGAGTAGAATTGCACATCAAGATCGTATTCACACAGATATTTAAGAACCTTATGTTTTTCCCATCAATTGAGTTAATTGAGAAACCCAACTTTAAAAGTTGATAAAAAGATGATGATATGAAAAAAATAGATGGAAGTGAGGCTATTGATTTTGGACTAACTGATAGATGATGAAAATTTAATTTTACTTTTAAAAAAGACTTTTTATGTGGTTTTTCCCCCCTTTTCTTTGACAATGCATGTATTTTTATTTTTGTGTTTTTTCTGGTTTCTCTATCATTGTTGTAAAAGCATTAAAAAGATAAAACAAGCGGTTTCAGAGGATCGAGAACACAAGTTGCCAATAATCTCTCTCTCTTTCTTTCAAGAGGTAGAAATATCTTCCAAAAGAAAATATGAATAATGGTTCATACAGAAAGAGTTACTGTATCTTCATTTTCTAAAAATAGGATACTTAAGAGACCTAGTTCCAATGTACCAAGTTGTGCATTGCTTAATGCAGAGATTGTGATTTGTTTATATTGTATTTTTTTCCTGATAATTCAAGGGTCTCTTCTCATTTTATTCTTATAAACACAGCCAGGTAGCATGGAGAAAAACTAATGCATATTGATATTAGTCACTTAGCTAACATAAATATTCCTCTCTCTCTCTCTGTCTCATACTCTACCTCACAAACCCAAACATATTATCTACTGACCTTTTGTTGAATTCTTATTTCCCATTGCTGCCATAACAACCACAACTGACAAAAGGGGGTTGGATCCTGAGCTAGGATAAGAGGAAGCAGGAAATCAGGTAGACCATCAATTATAAATAGGATTGGACAAGGGTACAATCCTGACTATAATTAAGGAAGTAGGATAAACAATCTGAGGACCCAGATTGTTGGGAGCAATTAAGCTGACTTTGTAATAATGCCGCTTGGGGGTGTGTGAAAGCCCTAATAAGCAGGCATATACATAGAATGAAGGCTACTGCTAAGCTTGTAAGCCGCCCTGAGTCTTCGGAGAAGGGCGGGATATAAATGGAATTAAAATAAAAATAAATAAAAAATAAATAAATAAACAGAGAAGAGGGAGTATTGGGAGTACAGAGTAAAGTGAACTGTATATGAGTTGAAAATAAAAATAACTTGATGGCATATGGGTGAGTGGATGATAAGAAAAGAAAAAAGAAAAATAAGCAAGCACTCCTGAATATATGAGATGTTTTAGATTCCATACCAGATATGGCAATCAGAGACTAGGACCCAGATAATACAAGATGTATTCAAAAACCAGTGTTTCTGAACCTCAACAACATTAAGATGTATGGACTTCAGTTCCCAGAATTCCTCATCAACATGACCTAAATGTTCTGTACATTAAAGGCCAATAAACACCCATGGAATCAGTTGATTCCAGAAAGGTGTGGCAGGACTCAGAGTGAGGTGATTAGAGAACATTCTTTTAAATATTTTTGGGAAAAGGTAGGATAGGGACGCGGTGGCTCAGTGGGTTAGGATGCTGAGCTTGTCAATCAGAACGTCGGCAGTTTGGCAGGTCGAATCCCGAGTGCCGCGTAACAGAGTGAGCGCCTGTTACTTGTCCCAGCTTCAACCTAGCAGTTTAAAAGCATGTAAAAATGCAAGTAGAAAAATATGGACCACTCCGGTGGGGAGGTAACAGCGTTCCGTGCGCCTTTGGCGTCTAGTCATGCCGGCCACATGACCACGGAGATGTCCTCGGACAAGCTCTGGCTCTTCGGCTTTGAAATGGAGATGAGCACCGGCCCCTAGAGTCGGAAACGACTAGCACGTATGTGCGGGGGAACCTTCATCTTCACCCTCACCAGGATAAAATATTTTGTTTTATTCCTGTTAAATCTTATTTATCTTCTGTAAATAGGAGTTGGATGCATTTTATTTTTATATTTAATATGCTTTATAACATAAATATATTTCTTTCAGTATATTTATTTTTCTTGAATCAACCAAGATTCCTCTTTTTTAAAAGTATGCCTCATGATAATTCTGCTATTGTGCATGACAAAATTAACAATAAAGTTTTACTATTAATCTAATAAAAATTAAACATAACATTACCAAAATACAAAAACTAATAATTATATTCTTTATCTCTTTTTTAATTAATTGAATAGCAGGAAATAAACTAATTGCTACTTAATTCATTTTTAGTGTCACATTGACAGATTTAGGCACCCATGAGGTTACAGAAAATACATGATTTTGAATAATTTATAATTATTGTTTTGTTTCATGTTGAATCCAGGATGCTGCTGTAAGCAGATTGAAAACCAGCAATTTGCATGGCAAAATGTCAGTTATGTCAGCAACTAATAACTGCTTGATTTCAAGGTCTTGAAACTAAGGGCAGAGTCCATTGAAATGGGAGAAAAGCTAGAAAAGGGATAGATTTGAACTTTCTTGGCCAGCACCTTCACACTGGCAGAGGACACCTAGCTATTCAATAGGATTTTGTTCTAGTTTCTAGTTTGCAAGATAGGTTCTTATCTAGCAATACTATCTCATGTGACCAAACTCATCTAAACCTAAGAGGCAAATTAAAGCATGCAATTCAGGGCGCTGAGATTTTCTTCTGACAGCTGCCTTAATCTGATTCAACAGTGTCTGATAACCATCACAAATTCTCCAGGGGCGCAGGAGGAGTAATTTGTGATTTTAAAGGAGATACTTGAGACTAGATACTTGAGTCCACAATATATTCTCATTAAGAAACAGTCAAAATCAAGGATGAGGTAAATGATCAAATTTACAGTCCTTTGGGTTTGATAATAAACTGCCAGGGAAAGAGGTCATGGTAAGTTTAGAGCGTCATTGTCTTCCTTACAGACCATTTATCTAATTTGTGAGGCATTCTGAAGAAGTCACCAGAAAGATTATCGACAGTGAGTGTCGCTGACATGAATATGCCAGCATCAAATTTACTGCTCAAGATGCCTCCTAATATGAAGACAGAGGAACACTCCAAAGCATGTATCCATTTATTATAGTGTGCTTAAGAAATTGTTCACGTATGGTGGAAAGCAAAATTGAAAACATATGTTCTATAGTTAGCCAAACATATATATGTATGTGTATGCATCTTTTCTACAGGTTATATGGGAAACTGCAAATGGATTCTGCTTCCATAGCATCTCAACCTGGTCCAATAGTTCATACTGTGAACATGCAATACCGTTTTTGGAATGTGCAATCTAATTATTTTTGATCCTTCAGATTGGAAGAGAAAGTAAAACTGAGTTTAGCGTCTCCTGCTCCCCCTAAACCCAGAAATCTGTTCAAGCACCAGCTCATCTCCCTCAATGAATGTGTGAATTTATAAATAATGGCAATAGTAGTATTGAAATCCTACTTTGCTAGTGAACCTTGGGACTATAGTGAATAAACTGGGTCTTGTGCTCTCCAAATTACTGATTTTAGTTTCCCAGTGTGGAAGGCTGTGTGGAAAACCTAATTTTTCCATCAGTCTCCTTTATTTAAACATAAGAAGAGAGTGTTCAAGCAGCCTTCTTTCTGGATCACACAAACTATACCTCCATGCTGACAAACGGGGAAGGGTGGAACAAGGCAGTTTATTATCAGATGCCAAAGACAAGATGATGCACTGAAACTAACTGGATTGGCAGATAATAATAATAATAATAATAATAATAATAATAATAATAATAATAATAATAATAATAATAATAATAATAATAATCCTTCCGAGGTAGGTAAAATGAGGACCCAGATTGTTGGGGGCAATTAAGCTGACTTTGTAATAATGCCGCTTGGGGTGTGTGTGAAAGCCCTAATAAGCAGGCATATACATAGAATGAAGGCTACTGCTAAGCTGAGTCTTCCCCAAGTCTTCGGAGAAGGGTGGGATATAAATGGAATTAAAAAAAATAAAATAATGCCAATTACGACAACAATCTCCATTGCACCTGAAATTAACTGGGTCTTGGACAGGCTTTGCATAGTCCAGGACATTGTTAATATTTGGCATCTCCTTAGCAGTATAGCGGTTCCATGTGCTTATGGTTGCCAGAGATAGAAAGAATAAAAAGAGCTGCCTATCTGTTTATCTGGAGAGGTTTCAATAGAGCTTCTACAGTAGTGGCCAAAATTGTGGAAACATTTTGGGAAAAGTGTACAGTAGGAATGCCACCTTTGGTTAAGTTTCCACCAATTTTTCTTCTAATTTCTTTATAATTGTAGCCTTATTCACTTAATAATACTATTTTACATTGCTTTCTGGGCAACCAGTCAACTCTTTACAAGTTCACTAAATGAAAGGAAAAAAAACACCCTACCAACTTGATAGCGATCACATAACACACTGACAAATGTCCTCCTCTCAGCTTCAATACATTACATCAATAACTGAATCCTACTGTGATCTGACTGGCTCATTGCCAAAACAAGATAACACCTGACTGACTCTCTAAACACTCATGCTCATTGGCTACAATTAGATGAAGGAAAGCTACCTGATATCAACCTAAGCAAGTTGTGCTTCCTTTTTCTGGTTATTTGGCTATAACTTTTCATAGAGTATGGTACAGATAATTGAACAAACTATGTTGCATTACATTCTTGACTAAATTATCTTTCCATTGATATATCATTTTATGGTACTACTCCATAAACCTCAAAAATACACTTTTCCCAAAAGGTTTCTACAATTTTGGCTACTACTATAAGTCTAATTGAGTATGAAAGGGTGTTAAGCCTTTTTCTATAAAACCGACACAGAGGCAGAGGATATTTTTGACTGTTAATAAGAGATGAGATGTGTGGCACACAAATCAATCAATCAGATAAATAAGTAGCTAGATAAGTCTGACTCATTCATATTCATGGGATGATAAGTTGGGAGGTGGTATGATGTGAATATTAGATACAGATTTTCAGACTAAATGATTTTTTACAGTTTAATTTTTATGTTTAATTTATAGTGTTCCTACATCCCCCCTTGCTAGAAATAAAACTATTTATTTATTTAGGCTTATAAATCTCTTCAATTAGAAGAGAGTCTGAGTAACTTAAAAACAGTGAATCATAAGAACTAAACAGATTACAAAAAAGAAAAAATAACATAATCCATATGGCAGAGGAACAACCAGACGCAAAACATATTCCAATACCACAATCTCTATGTGTTTGTATGTGTAGGTGTACCCATAGCAAATCTAATGTCAAGGCCCTCTGGAATAGTCAAGTTTTAATGTTTCTCAACAAGCTGGACCAGTCCAATCTTGAAAGAAATGCTCTTCAATAGCATACAGTAGATGTTATGACTGACACGATCTTAAAGATGGTACTACACAGAAGGATGGACATGGCAAAGGTTCACTGTGCCAGTTCTTATTGAATAAACAGAAGCCATTGCGAATTGGTGATCTGGAGGTACCCATTGTTCTGTACCAGCCTGCTACCGGCCTTGCAGAAAAGGCAACCCCTTTATAAACGGCAAGAGGCTGGAATACGTCTGCCAAATTTATTACAAAAACAAACAAGACACGTACCAAGATACAGGAGCTTTGAAACACTAGCAAACCAGCCCTCCCCAAACATTCCCTTTATAAAGAGTTCAGGGCGTGGCCTCTCTTTGCCTCCTTCCGAGAAGCCCCACAGCCTTCCTCTGTTTGCTCCTACTTGACTGCCTCCTGCGTCGGGCGTCCTTGAACAGGGCCAGCTGTGGGTCATCTTCATACACACTGTCAGGCTCACACAGCTGGGTCTCCATGGTGACCAAGTGGGAGGGGCCTGCCTGAGGGCTATCATCAGCAAGATCTTCAACACCCCCCTCCTCCTCTGAGTCGTCGTCCGACCCAACTGCCGAACCCACAGGCTGACCCTGAATCACAACACCCATGTCCTAGGTCATGTAGAATTTTGAAGGCGATAACCAGCACTTGAATTGGACCAAGAAGGTAAATATAACCAGTGTAATTCCTCAAGTATATGTGTTATACCTAGAGACACCAAGCAGTATTAATACTGTTGCATTCTGGGCAAGTTGAAGCTTTGAAGTGGTATTTAAGGGCAGCATGTTTCCTTAATTCAACAAAAAAAATAACATGTGTGATGAAGTTCCATTTCAGGAAAGTTTATAGTAGTTGCAGAAGATATAATTATGCAAAGAGCTTTTCTAAATATACTATAGCTATCACCTGCTGTTTGAGCAGCAGGGGCTGGGAGTTCAAGAGACTCTCTAGGTTACAAATCACTTTCACCAAAGCAATGTGATCCCATGAAGAGTCAAAGATGATCTCTTATATCAGAAAGCTTCTAAACCCACAGCCTCTCTAATTTGCCGGGAGTATGCCTTATTTTATTTTTCTGCTCCATATTCTTCAAGAACTACAACAGGACCTCAGCCACAACTGTTTAGCTCACAGTTGAGATATACTGCTGAGTATCATCCACCTATCACATATATCATCATTACAGAAGCAGAATACACGTTAAAGGTTGATCATGCGAAGGTGTGGTCACTAAAACAGTACAACCCTAAACAACCCTCCCCTTTTCCACACCTTTTCATTTTCCCTTTCCTTTTTGTCGCCCCTTGCTATTTGCTTTTATATTTTCATATTTTATGTTATAAATGAATAAAATTATTTAAAAAAGAAAATATTGCTACAAGATAAAAATCAAAAAGAAAAGAAAAGAAAAAATAATAATTCTGAATATAATCAAATGCTAGCTTTGTTTGTGCAGGGGAGGAGGACTTTGGAAATGATTCTGACCTATCACCTGAGACAGTATCTAAACCATTGGTTTATGCAACATACTAAACCATATATCCTTAAATAAGATGTAGTGGTCTAGTTCATGCATAACATAAACATCACAAATTATGGTTCATTAACCACAATGTTTGTAATATAAAAAAGAGGCATTAAGTAAACAAGTCACTTAGTTTTGAAATGGATGTACAGAAAAGGATAGAATCATTTAACTGGAATAAATTCCTGAGGGGGTGATCTAGGCATATGTGTGATTAGATTTTGTAAAACCATACTAGTTGCTTCTAACAGTTTAATCCTTGATCTATAGGTTTGTTCTCATATCTTGCTGTTGCTGTAGCAATAACATTTACTATACTATTTTAAAATATCGTTTGCTAATCCTGAAGCTATATATGTCTATTTTCACGGTTTGCTTGCATTTGTGTTGTGTTCTAATGTTTATTTTTTGTAGTCAGAGAAGATGATTGTTCTGGAAGAAAGTTGAATAATTTGGGCAGGGATCATCATAGTTCAATAACAAAACACAACTTTATATGTAAAATTTGTCTAATGTATTATTTTGGAATCACTGTTGCCAACCAATAAGAACAGAATGGCAGCAATTTGCGTAGGTAGAAGGGAAAGTCCTTGGTTGTGTTAAAACAATCCCTTCAGGTTGATCTTTGGCCTCCAAACTAATCCATTATTTCTTTACCCATTTACAGCAATCAGTGTCTCCTCATTAATTTGAAAAAGGCAGTGTGCCAGGAGAAATGGATGTTGTTAAGCACCTCTCCTCCTATAGTGTTACAGGTAGGATTCCTTCACATTCCTAGTGTAACACACCCTTTCTTGGCTCATTACAAGATGACAAAACATCATAGGCATTAGTTGTATTTGAACTGATTGAATAACATCAGTTAATGAATGCAAATGTTAATTTTGGGTGGGGAACACAATAGTTACATGAAATAGCTGTGCATGTTTAGAAATCTAACTATGGAAAAGGAATTGTTTTGTATTCTCCATTATAAGTTCTGTCACAGATTATTATAAAATGACTACAGTTTTTGAAAAGGCTTAAATATGAACCAGGAAGTTCCCACCACAGGAAATAAGTATGTCCCTCTGTATTGATTTTATCTCTATAATTATCTACTTTCTGTGTCAGCCGAAACTAAAATTTTATTTTAAAAATCAAAAGTCAGGAATGAGCTCCATATTTCTCTATCACAAATTCTTCAAGATCTTGAACAACTTGGTTCTCTCAAGTTATCTTTGATGGCAACTGCAAGAAATACCCTATCAACATGGTTAAGTTGGGAAAGCCCAAGATCGTAGTAATTTCTTCTTTTAATTAGAGCTTAGTAGACAAAGTGTAGCCTTTCTTCTACTGTAAGACTTTATTATCATCATAGCAACTTATATAATGGAGTTAATCATTTTTTTACTCCTAATAGTTCTGTTCTATTACATAGTAACAGTGGGTTTCTATGTACCTATCAAACTGTGGAAAGTATAGTGTTTTAATTTGCCTTTCATCTTGCATTGCAGTGAATTTCATAAGCCTATAAGAGATAAATTAAGGTAGCTTTCCCCATCCTAGTGCTTTGCAGCTGTTTTGGCACTGCCATCTCTGATAACAGCTTAATGGAAACTTATTTGCTTGCTAATACTCTTTCTGACAGTATGATCACTTTGGTATGCTTATTTTTAGGTAATGCATTGACTCCATTTTAGATAGTGGCAGAAACTGTGTGTCTGTCTCTTTCTCTCCACTTACTGCATAAAACATTTTGACGTTGAGAACACAAGTCAAGACTGACTATCATGGATGGAAAGGTGTAAGCATGCATTTTTCACTGCTGAAACTGTTCAAGCATATCAAGAAATATTTCAGATCTTAGTAATTGCTAGTAGCTCAGAGAGATTGGTGATATTAGATTTCTATTGTGTAAAAATTACATTCCCCACAATATCATCTGCCTGTTTTTTTGACTGATCTGGACACTCCTCTGCTATTTTTTTTAAATTGTTTAGCTCAATTACTTTGTAATGAGCAATTCTAAAACTGCATGAATTAACTTGTTTGAATGAGCAACATTCTGTCCTCCTTTTTAAAAAAAGATTTTTTGATGAGATTAGATGCTTACATACCTGAACAAACCCATCTATGAAATTATCATGGCACTTTTAAAATCTCTGTATTCTTCAAAGATAATATAATACAACCAGTTAAATGTGTGGTATAATTATGGCATCTTCATTAATCAACATGGTATTGGTTAAACAATACTTCATGAACAAAAAGATAACTGAAGTTCAGTGTGGGTCAATTAATGTATATTAGCTTCCTGTATCTCAGTGACATAGCCTGGTATCCGAAACAAAAAAGTTATGTGTGGGAGAGAAGAGGACATGAGATGTCTCATGTATCAGCTAAAGGATGATATCAAGTACATAGCTAAACCATTACATCAGCCCAATAACACTTTATGTAACATTTCATATTAAACACAGATGTATGTTTTTACTGGATCAGAGCCTGTACGGTTTGTTTTGTTAAGACTATTAGTAAAATTGTGCTTTGTCTAAAGTGTTCCTCATTGATGGGGGAATTAGTGGTTGGAAGAATAATGTGTGCATACAAACATACATACACATGTGCACACCTAGAGGTAATCATGTTCATTTAGTGATTGATCAAAGTTTCAACAGCACTGAAAAAGTGATTTATGACCATCTTTCACACTTATGACCAATGGTGGGATTCAGCCAGTTTGCCAATGTTTTGTTGCCCAGGCCCAGAATGGACTTCCAGACGTGGTATCCACACAGAAGTTGTTCACATGTTTGAATCCCACCACTGCTTATGACCTTGCAGCATCCCCATGGTCACATGATCAAAATTCAGACTCTTGTCAACCAGCTTGGATTTATGACAATTGCAGCATCCTGGGGTCATGGGATCCCCTTTTGCGACTTTCTGACAAGCAAAGTGAATGGGGAAGCCTCATTCACTTCACAACCATGTTACTAACTTAACAACTGCAGTGATTTACTTAACAATGGTGGCAGGAAAGGTCATAACTCACTTAACAACTGTCGCGCTTAGCAATTGTGGTCATAAAGTGGTTGAGGATACCTGCACCTGATTCTTGGTGTGGGTTCTTCTTTCTTCCAGAAAATCCATGCCTGCAATTATGTGAACAATCCATTTAGCCTCTATGTTATCAGACCAACACAACAGACGTAAAGTGCTGGAATAAGGAGATCCTTCCTGTGCAACCTAAGTATCCTTTGTTGCTAGCTTTGATTAAGGAGGTTCATGTTTGCTGAGGTTTTATTATTTCTCTATGATATGATTTTGAACTGTATTCTGCTCTGAAGCCCAAAGGGGTTGTACTGCAGAGTGGTATATATGCTCAATGTTTAATTCACTTTTTTGTGAATATGAATTTTAAATGAAAATACAAGAGCTCACAAGATGTCCTAGAGAAGGCAAGGACTTAGATTAGCAGAATTCTTTGAAGTCCTTTGTCTTTTGGAGATTAAGAATAAGTGTTGCAGAACTTCACTTCACGTTCTAGCCATCATGCTAAATAAAATGAGGAACAATGAGTAATATAGTCCTATACAATCAGGAAGGCTGTATGTTTTCTTAAATGGTTCAGGATGCTATACGCTCCTGTCATACCTGCCCCACAAAAAACCCCAGAGTGTCCAATATAAATTTCATCTAAGAGTCTTTTCCAATGTTGCCAACCACTATAACTGTTAACGTGACAAGATAAAATGATTAAGTACATGGGGAACAGCCATATGTGTGTAAATGTACATCACATCAGATCTGAGGATTTTCCTGGCCTGACAGGTTTTGTAGAGCATTGTTCTTGCTGGGCCATTTAAAGGCCAAGTGTGGGATCTGAAAATCCACTATTTTTAGTAAACCTCCTAGATTAAGTATTAACTAAGTTCAAATTCCAATAGGACACAGTCCCCTATGCCACATCTTAAACTACTTTTAAGACTGTCTTCCATAATTCAGAAAAAAATTAATTTAAAATATCACTGGGGTCAGGATCTTTGCCCAACTTCCCAGACAAATCTGATACCTGCAGACTATTAGCAGATAACATTTTGCAACTTACTTTATTTAAATTTTGGATTTGGGAGGCTATCTAACATCGACCATTATAAATTATTTTCTGTGTCTAAAGAAGTTGGATGGTGTCCTCATACTGACTCACAATATAGTCAGTTTAAGTACAGTTTAACTGTATAACTACAGTAAACTTCATAGAAAACGGTTTATATTTACAGTGAGTGAAATGTGCTGAAATGAAACATTCTGAAGGCTGAAAAGCATTAATTATACTTGAAATTCCTTATATGAATCTATCAAGGATCAATAATTTATCTAATTTAGTCTTTTTTAAAAAAAAGATATTAAAAGGGAAAACAAACATGCCAGTTAAAGTTTACTGAAACTTTGATTAGAAAAATTTTATCTTAGTGTTGACATTATCAGATCAGTTTTGAATTATACAGAATGTGTCTCTGTAATTACAATAACATTTTTATTGCTTTAGAGAAAGAGATAAAAGCAAGAGGACTATATAATTTTAGTGGAATTATTCTCTATGAACAAGCTGAACTGTAAAAAATTTTATGCTATCAATAAGGCTGAAAACATAATCTACATAATTAATGTATTCACTCAGCTGTCACTTAATTAAACTGAAACCCAGAACATTTATGAACACTTATATAATAAAATAGGGACGCGGTGGCTCAGTGGGTTAGGACGCTGAGCTTGTCAATCAGTTGGTCGGCAGTTTGGCGGGTCGAATCCCGAGTTCCACGTAACAGAGTGAGCGCCTGTTACTCATCCCAGCTTCTGCCAACCTAGCAGTTCGAAAGCACGTAAAAATGCAAGTAGAAAAATAGGGACCACTATGGTGGGAAGGTAACAGCGTTCTGTGCGCCTTTGGCGTCTAGTCATGCCGGCCACATGACCACAGAGACGTCCTCGGACAAGCGCTGCTTCTTCGGCTTTGAAACGGAGATGAGCACCGGCCCTTAGAGTTGGAAATGACTAGCACGCATGTGCGGGGGAACCTTTACCTTTACTTATATAATAAAATATTTTTTAAAACATAGTATATAATCAGTAAAAGAAGCAGCAATTAATTATCAAAATTGTTTGGTGATTTTGCCCCTTACATCCTTTCACCTTCCAAAATCTATGATAATAATTTAAATCTAAGAATTTAAATTCAGAATAATTTAAATATGTGGGGCCAAATAATATTATTAAAACTAATAGCATTTTCACAAGTTTGCTGATATGGTTAGGGCCTTATTGGATTTAGCACTGTGATGGAAGGATGAATGCACAGAACTCCTAAGCGTTAATCTTTTCCCCCATGGTCTAAAGTTTACCAAATTAACCCCACCCATTCAGGTAGTTCTAAAATGTGCATATGTTTTATTGCTATAAATAAACTTTTTAAAATTTTCTGTGAGATGCAGATAGCTGGACAGGATTGTTTCTGTGAACAATAGTATATTCTGGGTATTTATGGTAGTTCCAATCCAGGCTGCATTTACTGAGAAAAAAGGGAAGCAATGGTAAATTGGACTGTATAACCACCCTTGGTTGTTTCACCATGTCACATATTGTTTAATACAATGTTTCTCAGCAACTTCAGCAACTTAACGATTATGGCCTTCAACTCCCAGAATTCCATAGCAACACATCTTAAAGTTGCTTTGTTTTAGATATGCTGACATAAGGACTAGTTAACTAGATAAAATGTATCATATTTTATCAATGTAAAATTGCCCCAAAAGAGAGAGAACTGCCTTTGGCTGAGCCAAACTACTTGGTCTCCCAACCTGAAGGTTTTCCATAAGATCTGGCAGCTGTTTCCTCAGGCAGAGGGATTCCAAGCTTAGTTTCAAATAGCCAAGGAAGAAGATCAGATCTTCTGGAAACAAACAATATGCTCCTTAACAAGTTACAGTTCCCCAGCCTTTATTAATAATAATTCTTAACTCTTTTAGACGTGCACCTAAAAAAGATGTTATAACTGTAGTACTCTATTTCAGCGTTTCCCAACCTTAGGAACTTGAAGATGCGTGGACTTCAACTCCCAGAATTCCCCAGCCAGCTATGCTGGCTGGGGAATTCTGGGAGTTGAAGTCCACGCATCTTCAAGTTCCTAAGGTTGGGAAACGCTGCTCTATTTGATAGCTAACAAACAGGACGGTTGATGGCCATAATATAGTTGGTAAGCTTATTTATCTACAGTTATTGTATATGCTGAGTCAAATTAATATTAATTCAAGTTAAGGCACCATGATAGAAACAGGGAGACTGAGAGTTAAGTCCTGCCTTAGCCCTTACAGCCAGTCACTCACTCTCAACCCAACTCAGCTCACCAGGGGAAATAGGAAGAGAAAGGAGTATTGTGTGTGCTTGCTGCCTTGAATTATTTGTAAAATATAATAAAGGTGGAATAATAAACAAACAACTAAAATAACAAATTTGATATTGTAATATCAAACAAACACTGGAATTTCATGTCTTTATTTTTAGCTTATCGTTTTCTTCCTTCAACGTCCTATACATACATGAGATGTGCTCCACATCTCATAGGAGAATAACTCTGGGTGAAGTGATGAGGTTGCAATGTGTGCGAGCTCCTTTAAAAGATTGAAAAAAGTTGGTAAAAGAAAGGAGTACAAATCCTTCCATTGCCCACCATCCAGTCAGAGCTGAAGAAGCTTCTTGAATGAGAAGCAAAACATCTTCAGAGAAAAATAAGCAAGTCCAGTTGCCTTGTGAAAAAGTCCCTTTGGGATAACTAGGACCTGGATGTCTGAGAATCTCCATAGAGGTTAGTAAAGGAAGACTGCATTTGTACATGCAAAACAGAGACTCATTAATAGACAAATTATGGCCATTTTTATAAGCTACCAAGAAACACTTAACAAATCGCACAAGCTAGGTTTCCTAAAGTAGCTTTGCCAGTGCTATTTTTTTAAATAATACATAAAAAGGAACAAGCAAAGAGATCATCTACATGGGTGGAGAAAACAACTCCATGATTACTTGTGAGATGAATGGGAAATCATTATTTTTTTATTACTTATTATGTATTCAGTCCACCTAATAATTGAAATGATTATACAACACATTGCATGAGTCACTATTACTGATTTATACAGTGTGTTGCTGATTTGGACCCTTGTCACTAAATAAACATTGGCATCATGCTTTGGAAATGACCACACACATTTTTTCCATGGAAGCTATATCTGTGTATGAAAAACAATGTGTGTGAAGTTATTATTAAGTTTCTGTTTCTAAAGAATCAAATCAAGCACGAGAGTTTTTCACAGCATACTTATTGACCATAATTACTCTGTAGTAATGATACAGTTATTTCGAGGATTTTTCAAGTAATTTACAGAACAGTAAATGTTCAATATTACAGAACCATGTTGAACAGATGTAAAACAGGATGGACATAATTTTAAATAAAAGACAAAGTCTTCCTGAAGCAGTCTGGATAATTGATACAATTTATGTCATCTGCATAGTGAAGTAATTTATGTACTTTAATTACATAGATCAGGTAAACTGATATGCATGACATTTGCATACATTTGGGCTTAACATTTTACCTTAACTGAATCCTTTTACACAGTTGGTCCATGAAACCGAGGTTTAAACCAGGGGTCTTCAAACTTGGCCCTTTTATGACTTGTCGACTTCAACTCCCAGAATTCCTCAGCCAGGCACGTTTGAAGACCCCTGGTTTAAATGAAATCAAACTACACTTCTGAAACAGAACCCTGCAAGTTTCCCCTTGTCTATGCAACTAATCTCATAATATAATTTTAGTGACCTGGTTTATCTAAATTTGTATTATTATCTTGAGTGCTATGTACATATCTTTAAAGTTAAATAAATAGTTCAAAATGCCCATTTGATTCTTTGATTACTTATTAGCTTAAGTCTGATTATGGTTTGATTGCAACTGTAAGGGAGGACTATGTTCTATGTGCTGTCCAGTAACTGTCCAGTAACTTGCTTTTGTTTTTAATCTTTATTCACTCTTTCGCCTGTATGCTCCAGGTGTCTCTAAAACCACCAGCTGAAAGAGGACAATAAAGGAGAATATTTGTAGATCAGGGTTGAGATGATGGGTCCTTGGTACTCTCTGAGCTTGAGTGTTCTGCGTAGCGCTGATTATGTTACCTAGTTTGGGTAACAAAACATCTTTAAAAAAACAGTCAAGCTCAGAGAGCATCAAGACCCATAAAAGAGGACAGAACATCAGAATAATTTCATTCGCATTTCATTTTCCTAACTAGGAACTCCTCAGTTTTGAGAACTTGGCTAATAGACTATTGATTCAGGTTATGCAGGATAACGCAGCAGCAATTTTAAATTATTTCCTACATCTTAAAAGAAATGATTTTTAAAAATAAGTCATCTTTCTTCTGAGAAGATGGGTTTGCAGCAATCTGGTCCTATCCTCCCTGACCAGAGAGAATGTGACAGTCTCTTTATTATATACGTCAAAGCAGTTATTCTGTCTCGACTAAGGGCAGTTTTGAACATGATTTCAACCATGACAGAGTCAGCCTCTGCCTGCATTCCCAAGAACATGTCTAAACTTAACACATTATTAAAGAAAATTCCGCATTCTCCTCTTGAAATGTAAGCACATTCAGTGTCTTCATTTCCTTTTCCTCGTAAGCTTGTTTTCTAAATGCTTTCCTCACCCCGGTGTTTACAGAAGGCTTAACCAAATAGATGCAATATAGCAAATCCATGACGGGTTCTTCCAACGTGTTTTTATCAAGCAAAAGGCAGGGGTGAAGATTGAAAGGGTCCTTGCGGGAGCATTGTCTGTGGGTGACGGGAAGGTCATAGTTTCCCTAGGCTGTTTTTTCAGTTCTCTCCCTATGAACTCACATTCCCCTGCCTCACTACCGAGTGCGATGGGGGGGGGGAATCAAGATCTCTGCACTATGCCTGCATTGAGAAAAACACTTGGTGAAGCAGTACAGGTCATTGCTCTGAAATGCCTCCATGAAAAAGGGGAACGTATGCAGAGATCTAATCTTGGATCTTCCTGATAACTCTTATTTCATAATTTAGAGATATTTGGGAGGGCAAAAGGCCAACTGGCACAAGAAAATAATAATTTAAAGGCAAACATTTGTCTTTATTAGTGTGCTGTGATTGCTTGGATCCAAGCTGGAGCTGGCATCTACTGCAATCATTGTGATTCCTCCTCTTCTTTTCATTTCTCACTGGCTGTGTGGGTACCAATGCTTATTGAATCAGACAAGCAACTCTGCTGTCTTCATTGTGGCTGTTTCTTTGGCAAAATAAAAGGAACTCATATGTTTTAATAGCACTACTTGAATACTTGTAGGACCATTCTGTTCTTGCTATTTTTTTAAAAAAAGCTAATTATTATTTCTACAAAAGCAAATACGTATACTTCCTCTTCAGCCCTTTGAGACTTTGGCAGCTTCTGAATGCAAGCCAGTGAACCATAGTAATCCATAATTCTATTGAGAAAAGTTCTTGACACCATTTGGGAAGTTCATAATACTATATTTTTAATACATTAAATGAGAAGAGTTTTGGCAAGCTGGATTGTCCAAGGAGAATTGAAGTATTAACATGGTGGGTTTTTTTTTTGCCACGGTGGCTATGTGAATGAATTTCCTTTCACTTGCTGATGTGACCATTGCAGATCTATTTATAGCTGTCTAATCCTTCCAGTAGAACATGTCTTCTTTTTCTGATTAGTACAAAGCTGGCTGCTACTCAAATGATAATTACATCCCAGCCCATCACCTATCACAAGCCAACAAACAAGATTAAGTTATTTTAACTCTTGCATACCAGCTAATGTTGTTGCTGGTTTTGTACTGAGCCACAGCAGCTCAGCAGAGATACAAAACACTTGGAGATATCCATGGTAAAATCAATCACAGCAATTCTGCAAATCAAAACAATAAAAGGATGCCTTTCAACCTCATTTCATGAACTTTATCAGTTGGTTCAGGAAACACATTTAAATGCTATGGACTTGCTATTTTGGAATTATAAACTTACTCTTTTCCTGTAGTGTTTGAGAATCTGTGCCACTAAATGAGTCCTTAATGCCACTCTATTATGACTGCATAGTAAAAACTCAATGCAGATTTTTGTGCATCTGTCTAGAGAGCTTATTTCTCCAACTTGACACATTAAAAAAACAAAAGAGGAAATCCACCCACTTAGCCAGATGAAAAAGTACCTTAAAGTAGGAAAACTGATTTGCACAGTACTTCCTTAGAAGTTATTAATAAAATCTAAACTTCAGATGGGGCTTAAAAAGGAATGCATTGAAATAACATAGATATATGTTATATATTATATATTATATATAATATTATATATTTTATGCATTTGTATTTGAAATTATTGCTGTCCCCAGTGAAAAATGTATCTCACCATAAATATAGCACTGGCTGTTGCAAATGATTGATTGATTGGATTGCATCCTATGGATATTAGAATAGAATAGAATAGAATAGAATAGAATAGAATAGAATAGAATAGAATAGAATAGAATAGAATAGAATAGAGCTTGAAGGGACCTTGGAGGTCTTCTAGTCCAACCCTCTGCTTAAGCAGGAGAACCTATACCTTATCAGACAAGTGATTGTCTAGCCCACAGGTCTGCAACCTGCAGCTCCGGAGCTGCATGCAGCTCTTTCAGCCATCTCCTGCGGCTC
The DNA here is from genome assembly GCF_947247035.1 of Vipera ursinii. Taxonomy (NCBI): domain Eukaryota; kingdom Metazoa; phylum Chordata; class Lepidosauria; order Squamata; family Viperidae; genus Vipera; species Vipera ursinii. Next base: position 53,758,035 of record NC_139518.1, on the reverse strand, counting down.
CCAGTCCTCTGCCATGTGCAGTCCAAAAAAAAAAAAAGTGGGACTAAAAAAGTTCAACCAATCAATTCAAATATGCAGGGTAGGTGCATATCTCGCCTTGGCTCCACTCTTCAGTCAAACCCTGTTCTGCACATGCTTGCATGTATGCACATGTGCACACATTTTTTGTGGCTCCCAGTTTTTCCTTTTGTGAGGGAACCAGTTCCATGATGAAGGGTGAAGCCTCCTTATTGGTGAAATTTAAAGGGTTTTTGGGGCACCTGGATATCATAGTAGTAGAGGGCCAAAGAACAAGTCTTATTGGACTTCATTGGTTTGAGGCTTTGGGCATTCAAATAACAGGCATTAACTGGACACAGACAGCAGACCTCATGGCTGTTTGTGAGGAATATGCAGATGTTTTCGAGTCAAAACTGGGAACGTATACTGGGCCACCAATTTCTTTTAAATTAGATCCTAACGTTGTACTGATTAGGGTCAAACCTTGCAGGGTTCCTTTCGCCTTGAAACACAAAATCGATTCCAAAATTGATAAGTTAGTAGAGCAGGATGTATTACAGCCAGTTGATGGTGGGGAGTGGGAAACTCCTATTGTCACCCCACTAAAACCCAACGGGGAGGTTTGCATTTGCACAGGCTACAAATGCACATTAAATAAAGCCCTCAATCAACATGCATACCCGGTCCCGATAGTCAGCCATATTCTAGCCTCTTTGCAAGGGAGAACCATTTTTGCTAAACTTGATTTAGCACAGGCGTATCAGCAACTGCCGGTAGACGAGGCCACAGCCATGGCTCAAACAATAGTAACTCATAGAGGGGCATTCAAAGTCAAACGCTTGCAGTTGGAGTCAGCATTGCACTGGGTATTTTCCAAGGGATTATGGAATGCACACTTAAGGGTATACAGGGTGTCTGTCCTTATTTTGATGATATTCTCATTGCTGGGGAATCCCCAGAAGTATTGGCCAATAGGTGAAGGGCTGCTTTGCAAAGGCTCCACGATGCGGGCCTCAAATTAAAGAAAAACAAATGTAGTATTGGGGTCTCATCAACAGAATTTTTGGGGTTCTGTATCGATGCTAGTGGAATTCACCCCACTGATTCAAAAGTAAAGGCCATCAAAATGGCTCCTAGGCCAAAATCAAAAGGAGAGCCGCAAGCATTTTTGGGCCTCCTGAATTTTTATCACACATTTCTACCTCATAAGGTTGCAATAGCAGAGCCCCTCCACAGGCTACTTGATAAAAAAAGCCCCTTGGAAATGGACTGACTTACATGAAAAAAGTTTTCAGGATCTCAAGGCCCTTCTTTCAGAAAAGTCCACTGTTGTTGTGATTCAGGGTCAGCCTGTGGGTTTGGCAGTTGGGTCGGACGACTCAGAGGAGGAGGAGGAGGGGGGTGTTGAAGAGCTTGCTGAGGGGATTGGACAGCTTGATGAGAGCCCTCAGCCAGGCCCCTCTCATCTGGTCATGACGCAGACCCAGCTGTGTGAGCCTGACAGCGTGGATGAAGATGACCCACAGCTGGCCCTGTTCAAGGACGCCCGACGCAGGAGGCAGTCAATCAGGAGTAAACAGAGGAAGGCAATGGGGCTACTCAGAAAGAGGCAGAGAGAAGCCATGCCCTGAACTGTATTTAAGGGGGAATGCGTGGGAGGGCTGGTTTGCTGAAGGCAACCACTTGAAAAGCTCCTGTTTCTTGGTTCGTGTCTTGTTCTATTTGTTTTTGTAGAAATAAATTTGGCAGGCATAATTCCAGCCTCTTGCCTTCTTGTAAAAGGGATTGTCCCTGCCTTTTCTGCAGGGCCGGTAGCAGGCTGGTACAGAACAACTGTAACTCATTACATTGAGTCTAAACCTGTATGTCTTGCATGTGATGCATCTCCCAATGGGGTGGGGGCAATCTTAAGACACATAGAGAAGAATGGGAAACAAGTTCCTATTGCATTCTATTCTAGAACCTTATCTGCTGCTGAGCGTAATTATGCACAAATTGATAAAGGAGCCTTAGCCATAGTGGCTGAAGTCAAGAAATTTCATGATTATTTATATGACAGGGATTTCACTGTCTACACTGACCACAAACCCCTTTTGGGGCTATTCACAACAGATAAGCAAACTCCCCACATACTATCTCCAAGAATATTGAGATGGTCTATATTTCTGTCTGCATACAAACCTGGGAAGGAAATGGGCCATGCAGATGGCCTCAGCAGACTACCACTGGCACTAATGGATCCTGATCCAGCTCCTGCTGCTAAAATATTATCCATTCAGGACGTGCCTGAGTTTCCCCTCCACGCTGGGGATATTGCTGCTGAAACTGCCACAGATAAAATTCTGAGCAGAGTACTGTCATGGGTATACATGGGCTGGTTGGAAAAAAGTCTAGGTCCTGATTTCCAAAGTTATTTTGTCAGGAGACATGAGTTGTCTGCACACAAGGGCTGCATATTATGGGGCAACAGAGTCATTATCCCCACATGATTGAGGGACAGTTTTATAATCCTTACATGAAGGCCATCCAGGCATTGTATGGATGAAAGCCTTAGCTAGAAGCTACCTTTGGTGGCCTGGCCTGGATAAGGCTGTAGAGGATCAAGTTCATGGGTGCTATATCTGCCAGAGGTCTAAGCCTGAAATGCCTCAGGCCCCAGTTCATAGGTGGGAGGAAACACATACTCCCTGGTCCAGAGTTCATATAGACTACGCTGGGCCTTTTCAAGGACATTTTTTTATGGTAGTAGTAGTGGATAGACACTCAAAATGGCTGGAAGTAGTTCCAGTCCCTAATATGACTACTGCTAGGACCATCCAGGTGCTGAGAAAACTCTTTGCAACACATGGGTTGCCTGATGTTTTGGTTTCTGATAATGGGGCTCAATTCACTGCTGCTGAGTTTCAGGCTTTTCTTAGAGCTAATCTCATTAGACATGCAACGTCTGCACCATTTCATCCCTCTTTGAATGGAGAAACCAAACGCATGGTGAGGACAACAAAGGAGGCACTCAAGCGCATTATCACAGGTGACTGGCATCATAGACTGGCAGTTTTCTTGCTCTGTCAACATTCTACAGCCTGTACAGGTAAAAATCCTGCTGAGCTTCGTTGGGGAAGGCGCTTAATTACTAAACTGGACAGGTTGCATCCAGACAGAGTGGCATCCGAAGCCTCTAGACCAAAACCCCTGAGGGGGATGCAAATAGGTGATTGGGTTTGGGCCAGAAACTATGGGCCTGGAAATTTGTGCGTTCCTGGTCAGGTGACCAAAGCATCCGGACCCCTATCTTACAAAGTGGGGTTGGAGGGAGGGCGACTGGTCAGAAGACACATTGGCAACTTAGGAAGAGGTTTCCAGAATGGTCACTAAGTGAGGACTATGGCACAAGTTCCTCCCGAAGTCCTCAAGCTGGCAACCAAGCCAGTCCACACTAAAACCATCAGGGTTTTCCTTTCTCAATGGAACTTGATTCTGAGGAGGAACAAGGCAGCTCAGAAGTGCAACATGGACCCCTGACTAGCCGAATATCAGCAACTGCTGTGCCTACTCTGCAAAACAGCCCAACTCTGGGGTGGGCCCACCTGGAAAGGCTAGCCAGAGCATTCCAATTCCCCTGGACGATGGAGCACAAGGGGACATGGGTCTACCCAGCCCACTGGGTAAGCTGGCAGACCACAAAGTGACTGGAACTCCAAGGCATTCCTTCAGACCTCGCAACCCCCCAGCATATCTTACAGACTATATTGTAAAATAAAGTGATGTGTAATGCTATGACATTGTACCACTATCTACAGAAATTGGGGGTAAATTTGTAACTGCTGTCAAGCATGTTCACTGAGACGTTGTTTTATCTTCCATGATGGCCATGGACCTGACCCAAGTAATTCATGGCCCGACTCATGTGGGGGGGTCACACTCTCAACCTGGTGTTTTTATCTGGACAGTGGTTGGATGATCTGGGAGGGGGTTTGCCAGCTATTGTCCCCCTATCATGGTCCGATCATCATCTCCTGCGACTGGTCTTCCGTTATGCTACCCCCCGCTGCTGGGCTGCAGAACCAACCAGATGGTTCCGCCCCAGGCACCTAATGGATCCAGAATGGTTCCAGATGGTGCTTGGGTCTATACCCATCGCCCTCACTCACAACCCGGCCAGTGCCTTGGTGGATGCCTGGGAAAGGGCAGCCACCAAAGCACTCAACCGTGTTGTACCCTTGCGAACCCTGACTCAGCGCAGATCCCGCTGGGCTCCATGGTTTTCTGTGGAGCTCCGGGTGATGAAGCATCAGAGACAGGGTCTAGAGAGCGGTTTGAGGTCCAGCCAATCCGAACCTGACTGATTGCAGGTAAGAACCTTTATAAGGTCTTATCTTGCAGCGATGAGGACGGCGAAGGCTAACTACTTCACTGCCCTCATCACGTCCACAGATAATCGCCTGGCCACCCTGTTTAGGGTAACTCGCTCCCTTCTTAACCAGGAGGGGAGGAAGGATCCCTTACAGGGACGGGCCGAGGAATTTAGTCATCATCTGATGGACAAAATCGCTCAGATCCGGGCCGGCTTACTCTGACTGGGCGGAGTCTGATGTGGAGGAATCGGACGGTCTTGAGCATGTTATCTGGACTGAGTTTGATCCTGTTTCCCCTGATGATGTGGACAGGATTATGGGGAGGCTGAGCTCCACCACCTGTTTGTTGGACCCATGCCCCTCCTGGCTGGTTTCTGCGGCTCGGGAGGAGACACGAGGCTGGTTCCAGGCAGTAATAACTGCTTCCTTGAGTGAGGGTATCTTTCCCACCACCTTGAAGGAGGCAGTGGTGAGACCCCTCCTCAAGAAGCCTGCCCTGGACCCGGCTGTTTTAAATAACTATCGTCCGGTCTCCAACCTTCGCTTTCTGGTGAAGGTTGTTGAGAGTGTGGTGGCGCATCAGCTTCCTCTGCTCCTGGAGGAAACTGATTACCTGGACCCGTACCAATCGGGTTTCAGGCCCGGGCACAGCACGGAGACGGCATTGGTCGCACTGGTGAATGATCTCTGGCGGGCTCAGGACAGGGGTTGTTTCTCTGTCCTAGTCCTATTAGACCTCTCAGCGGCTTTTGATACCATAGACCATGGTATCCTACTGTGGCGTCTCAGGGGGTTGGGAGTGGGAGGCACTGTTTTACGGTGGTTCTTCTCCTATCTCCTGGGCTGCTCGCAGTCGGTGTTGACTGAAGGGCAGAGATCCGCCCCGAGGCCACTCATTTGTGGAGTTCCTCAGGGGTCGGTTCTCTCTCCCCTCCTGTTCAACATCTATATGAAGCCACTGGGCGAGATCCTTCGTGGTTTTGGGGTGGGGTATCATCAGTATGCTGATGATACCCAACTTTTTTTCTCCACCCCGAACCAACCCATTGATGCCCTCGCCGTGATGTCCCGTTGCCTGGAGGCGGTCCAGGTCTGGATGGGGAGAAACAGGCTTTGTCTCAATCCTGCCAAGACTGAGTGGCTGTGCATATTGGCATCTCGGGTTAACCAGACTATTCCATCTTTAACGATGAGGGGTGAGGTGTTACCCCCCCCCGTTGATAGGGCTCGCAACTTGGGCATCCTCCTAGTCAATTTTGAAGATCACATAGGAACCGTGACCAGAGGGGTTTTGCCCAGGTTCGCCTGGTGCGCCAGTTGCAACCCTATCTGGACTGAGATGCCCTACGCATAGTCACCCATGCACTCGTGACCTCCCGGTTAGACTACTGCAACGCTCTCTACATGGGGCTGCCCTTGAGGACCACTCAGAGGCTTCAGCTGGTGCAGAATGCTGCTGCACGAGTTGTGATGGGGGTTTCCCGATACTCTCATGTAACACCTCTACTCCGCGAGCTGCATTGGCTTCCGGTTGCCCTCCAGGTGAGATTCAAGGTGCTGGTGATGACCTATAAAGCCCTAAATGGCTTGGGTCCGGGATATTTGAGGGAACACCTGCTGCCGGCATCAAGTTCCCTTCATCCTGTGTGCTCCCACATGGAGGGCCTTCTCAGGGTGCTGCCGGTAAAAGACCAGATAACACCCAGGGGGAGGGCCTTCTCAGTGGGTGCGCCTGCCCTTTGGAACCAGCTGCCCGTGGAGCTTAGGACTGCCCCCGACCTTCGGTCATTCTGCCGGGACCTGAAGACCTGGCTCTTCGAGCTTTCCGGCCCAGGCTGAGAGTTTTTAATTGGGGTTTTATATTTTTCAGGGATCAAATTTAATTATTTTTTATTGTTTTTAACTTTTGTATTATATTGACATTTTTAAATACCTTGTAAACCGCCCTGAGTCTTACGGGAAAAGGGTGGTATATAAATTCAATAAACTTAAACTTAAACTTAAAGTATGAGTTAAGGAGCTCTGCTTTCTCCCTGTTGCCTATTATTTCCTTGCTATCTTCTCTCTTTAGTGGACCTACAGTTCCCTTGGCTTTTTTCTTGTTGTTAATGTGTTGGAAGAAAATGTATTATCCATGATTTCTGTTGCAAGTCTTTATTCGCTTTGAGCCTTTATTTTCCTGACTTCATCTTTATATGTTCCTGCTGTCTGGTGATAATTGGCCTTAGTTAAAGGCCAAGTTGGCATTCTTTGCATATTGTTGTGTGTGGCTTAGCTAGTTGTGACTACTGTCCCTTGACCACTTTGGCAGATTCTGCTCCTGTATATTTCTATACATTTTCAATGTGAAGGTCAACACTTCACCTAAGTGTGCCCTGAAAATTGGCCATTACTGTATATCTTACCATATAGAATAATTCAGTGTGATTTTTTAAAAAACCTCATTTAAATAGAAGTAACTTTCAATCTCCTCCTTCTCCAAGAAACTACTTTTTTTCATTAAGGAAGATAAAATATAGCAGGCTTATGATTCATTCCAGCAAGGTTAAGGATTTCTCTGTGCTCCTGCAAACATTATATAATCTTTCACCATGGTTTTCTCTTTCGTTGAAATGGTCATCATAAAAATGACAAACTGATCTTAATGATAATAACATTTATAACATGTTTGGCCACTCCTTGAAGTGGTACTGGATTTTTAATAAACAGTTCTGAAATATTCCTCAGGATCTTTGGTAGCAGCTGGTGGCCACAGCTACCCTTATCCTAACCATTCATGTTCCTGGAAACTTCACTATATGGATGTTCAGAAGCTCTTGCTGCTTTCATCAAAAAGGCAAAAGCACTGTCATGCTACTGCTCCATAATGTCTATCCCTTTCAAAAATATTTGTAATGTATATTGCAATGTATATTGCATACAGATATACAAAAGGGCTGGTGCAATGGAATGATGCTACATCATTATTCTGTGCCCCTTGTTCCCCCTTGAAGATATTTCTGCTTCACTACCTTTCTTTTGGCCACTCTCAGTGAGGCTGAGTTATTGGATATTAACAGTTTATTTTTAATTAAAGGAATAAAGCTTATGCTTTATTTGTTAATAAAAAAACTAATTTCAGTTTTGTTTTCTCACATTAGTCGAGTATACTTCTGAAAGTGGAAAACACTTGTTAAAATGCCCCACTTACTCTTACAGGAGATGAAGGATTCTTGGATCAGACTAATCCAAAACATAGAGGCCAAATATATTTTCATGCTCATTCTGGCTCTGCTCACATACTGTCGGTATGAATAAAGAAAATGGCAAAAATACAGAGGATCATGCATTTAGCAATGACCCAAACCCATTCCATTCTTCTTGTTCCCATTATCATTCCTGCCACATGGAACATAACATCCAATGTGGACAGGGAAGTATTTCTGAAGTCTCCTGTGGAATTAAGTTAAAGAAATAGGACATACAGTTGGGGTCTAAAAGAAAGGGCTAGTGATAATTTTGACACGATTTTCAAGCTTCTCATGTATCTTATTGGAATTGGATAACCAGTGTGAATAGGTTAGGATATAACAAGGTGAAACAGAAGGGAAACAAACACTTGATTAGGAACTATGATCATAGTTGTAAGACAGAAAATATTCTGTTTTTACAAAGTTAGATGCTTTGGATATTACAGTATTAATCTTTCTTAAATAGACAAGAAGACCTATTAAGGTCAACATATTTCGGTTGCTGTGATTGCTGGTTGTGATTTATTATTATTATTTTGTCTCTTTACTCTGTTATCCAAACTTCAATCCAACTGAATGTGATTTTTTTGCACTTTTGACTACAGCTCCTTTGTTAATTTATGTCTGGTTTGCTTCAAAGAGAGATCCATCATGGATGTTTGGATTCCCTGCCTCACACTATTCCAGCTGTTCTGCAATTTTTTCTTGGGTATACTTTTTCATTTTTTAAGAACATGCTGTACTGAAATAATAATCCAGAATCAAGTGTTTGCCAATAATTGTTCCATATTTCCTTTACACATGGAGAACAAATGTGTGATAGAATCCATACATTTAATTCTATTTAGTTCACACTTTGCTTTGAAACTAATGCTAGGTCAATAAAATCAGCCTTAGTTGTACATGTAATACAAGGTATTAAGTTTATTAAGCCTCTGTAATTAAAAGCATAAACCCTAGCTGGACTTTTGCAAATGTCATCTCACAGATGATAATAGGATTAAGGGTGCAATACTGTCTGCACTTACCTGGGAACAAACTCACTAAACCTCCATAGGATTGTGTTGTGAATCATCTTAGGAACAGCTAGTGGGCTGTATTTTGCAGATAAGCATTTTAAAAGATGCAGATTCACAGTTTAAAATTGTTAATGGCCATTCTGAATCTTTGTGACAGAGTGGGTTATAAACAAAATGTTTAAGTTAAAAATAAAACTGTGCTCACTATATTAAGACACTATTTTCCCCCCTATTCAGAAGCCAGTGTTGAGTTTATCAAAAAGTGTCCAACAAACTCATAGCTAAACCAGCTATTCTTCCAGGCTCATCTTGATGTATGAATTAACTCACCATGATGAATTAGCAACAGGGAGGGAGGAAAATGATGCATGTTTGCTAGAATATCAGTGAAAACGCCAACCATATAGAACTGCAAGAGTGTGCATACTCTGCAATTATCTCACTTGCATTTGAGTTATGTAACTTCCTTGAACGTTTTCAGTGATTTATTTATTTATTTAATACTATTTCTATACCGCCCTTCTCCCGAAGGACTCAGGGCGGTGAACAGGGCAAGAATAAAAATACAAATTACAAAAATTAAAACAAGATTAAATAAATGCCCACATACTAGAATACATCTTTAAAACCTAATAAAATAGCAATAGCAGAAAACCCCCCAATCCCCTCATCAGGCCAGGCCAGCTTGTTCAAAAAGGTATGGTTTTAGCTCGCGGCGAAAGGAGCGAAGGTCGGGCGCCGTCCGGAGCTCCACCGGTAGCTGGTTCCATAGCTCCGGGGCGCCCACAGAGAAGGATTTCCCCCTGGGGGCCACCAGTCGACATTCTCTAACCGGTGGCACCCTGAGGAGGCCCTCTCTGTGGGAACGCACAGGGCGGAGGGAAGTCGATGCCGGCATGTATATACATGTATATTTTCAAAGAACTTATGCTCCATAGATGCTCTCCACATTTTTTTCTTCACAACAACAACCTAGTGAGGTAGGTACAGATTGCTAGTTAATGCATATCCAAAGATAAACCAGTAGACCTCATGGCCACAATGTAATTGCCCAATGTAATAGCTACTGCACAAGTTTAAATTATTTTTTCCAGGAATGGTATACACTGTATACATGTTGTTTATTAATGTCAGTATTAATTTTTGGATTGGAACAAATTGTTTTACACAATAGATCAGGGGTCAAAGTGCCGGCTCATGGGCCGGACGTGTCATCTCAAAACTGCACCCATCCCATTGCCGGCAATGAAGAAAGAGCTCTGATATATTGCGCAACGTCATGTGACGTCGCAAGTTTTACATGTCTGCAATTATATAAATCTGATTAATGCATTATTAATTTGGATGCAAATTATATTGTTAGCTGATTGGGAAACTGTCCATGCAAATAGATATTGTAAGTTATGATGGGTGAGAAATTAACAGTATATGTTCACATGAATAAACCATTCCAAAATATGGACAAATCAAAATGGCAAATGCATACTCATATTCATGCTTTCCCAAATTTTGTATTCATTTCGCCATTTTTAAACTGTGTACAAATGTATATTCAACAAAATCAGAAATTCCCAAAAATAAAAAAAACAAAACAGAATTATTTCTTGCCATCAATATACTTTCGCCATGAGTGAAATTCTCTGTTAATAGTTGGAACACAAGACTTGTATTTACCAGAGCAAGATCTTGTATTTGATAAATTAAAATGATTTCATTAAGAAGCGAACTTGATTGATTGAATACCATGTTAAAAAAAAACCTAGACTGGATTGTATTCAATGAGATTTACTCCAACATGACATAAGTATATAAAAAAGCCTTCCAGTTCAAAGTAAAGATTTCCCATGCCATACTATATTCCATTCCTACGTTACATTTATTGGATTGCTCCATTAACCAATTAATGCACTGGAAATCATATATTTAACTGTCTAAATTCTCCTTAATAGACTGAATTCTTAATATTCATGAGTCATTTGGAAACTTAATAAACTAAATGTAAACTTTCAAGAATTTAGGTTTAGTATTGGGGGATTACAGGCAAAACTAGGACCAAAGGTGATACATTTAATGGTCTTATAGATGTCCCTGGCTTACAAATTCCCAGCATGCTGCATGAGATTGCTGGAACTTATAGTTCAACAATGACTGCAGAACCACAAATTCCCCAACGCTGATTTAGATAATTCTCCATCACAGCAAGGCACATATTTTACTTCAATGACAAGTGACCTATATTCATCCAATGTTGTTCGTATTGGGCATATTTAGACAAATGCAAAGCCTTCCTTTTACAGGCTCCACAATGGAGGCTGCAATATGGCTTTGCATGGAAATTAGTTTCTTATGCTTTTGCATTTCCCTCTTCTCAAATTTATGATAAGCAAATTTCATGTAAAGTATTTAAGCAAAGGGAAGGGGAAGGAAAGCATATAATGTTAAGTGATGTTATAAAGAGGTTAATAGCTGCCTTGAATGATGACTTTTCTGATTAAGCATCATCTCTGTAGTGCTGTGAGGAAGAAAATATTACACAAATAGATATGTAGGACATCAGGGCAAAATGAAAGGCATCTAGTTCAGGCCACTTGGTGTTCAGCATTTCTGTTGACTTCAAGCATACAAGCTAAACACCAAGCTACGCTTAATGAGTCAGTGCAAACATGGAACGTTACTTATCTGGAAATATTTCCATATCACCTGTATGTGAAAAACTCTCGTATCAAGGAAAAAGCCAAACTACAAAATACACACAAGGACTTTCAAGAATTTAGCTTGGTTGAAAAGTCCTTATTGAACTTCAGACATCCTCAGGTCTAAAACAATGGAGAGTCAGTAGATACACCCCTGGGATAAGCAACTTCCCCTGTTTCTATTCAGAAAGCAATAAATTTCTGATAAGACTTCCAACGAAATGCATTTCTTCATGTGTGTTCCGTAATTATGTTGGAGATTTGTGTCATACTCCCTTCCTGGACAGCTGAATTTGCTGTTAAGAACAGTGTTAATATAGCGCAAAGAAGCATCACGTGTAAACAAGCAGAGAACCCACATAACTATAGAAAAAGCTTTATTTTGGTAGGAACAGTATCTGATTAAAAATGAATTTTTATGTATTTCAGATACAGAAAGGAGGAAGTACAGACATATTAGCTGAAGACAATACTTCCTTACCTATATTATATTCTTTTCAGAGCTTTCTGCAATGGAAATGACATTACAGCCATCTGTCTAAATGTAGGGAGAAGAGATATTCTTTCACTCATGCACAGTGGCCTTTCGGCTTCCTGCGTATGGTGGTCATCCCAAAATGCTGTTCTCAATTCGAAAAGGGTGTAGCAATCTAAAATGAAAGCCTCCACTGGGTAGAAAAATTGGTCTTCCAACCATACCTTGTGGAACTATTGGATGGACCCTGTGCATCAACAGCTCCAAAGTCAAGCTTCAACATAACTAACATGCCCACCTAGCAATATAAAATGAACAACTTTGTTTTCTTGTAATTTTAGCCCTCGCAACAATTCTATAAACATTAATAATTTGACCGTCAAAGGTTGAACTAAATACTTCAGCCAATGTTCCTGTATACTTGAAAAGGATGGAAGGCTCCTCAGTGTGCAAAGACTTTATTTTTGGCCATGTCATCTATAGTAAATCTGGGGATGTAAGTTTCAACAGATGTAGCAAATGTATGCAGATTTGTATTACTTCTTAACAAAGTACATGAAATAACTGGAAAAGCTTTTATTATCATTAATCACATTCTATATATCAGCAAAAAAAACATGCTTCATTGGCATTTTGCCAGTGCAGTCTCCATAGTTACCAAAACCCATTTCTCTGTAAATGTTGTGTGAATATCAAAATGTCCTAAAACTTGTAGTCCACACAAGCCTGGCAATGAACACAAATTCCAGGGCCAAGCTATTATATGTGTTAAGCTTTATTCATGGCACTGTGGTACTCAGCCACTGCTGAGTAAGGGTCAGATTATTTAGTTCATTTAAAATAGTCCAAGGCAAGTAATGAACATCATACCCTATAGACCAGATATGTCAAACTTGCAACGTCACGTGATGTCGCGCAACGTATCGGAGCTTGTTCCCCATTGCCGGCAATTGGGTGGGCATGGTTTCCTGATGACACATCCAACCCATGGGCTGGCAGTTTGACACCCCTGCTATAGACTGTTTCTCTCACAACCTGATATAGTACATGGAGCTGACATACCATCCTTCAGTCAGAGAAAAAGGCATTTTTGAACATGTTGACAATAATCTTCTCTCTTTCTTTCAAGGTCAATTATTATCAAACAAAATCATTTCAGTTCTATCAACTTCCTTCCCCCCCCCCTATATTTTGATTTCAGTATTGAATGAAACTGAAAGCAACATATAAACCCATGCCCAAGGCCATGGTACAAAACTCAGAGCTGTAACACAACTTAATACATAGCACACTGTTTTCCTAATATAACGGAATACTTAAGAATACTAAGGCTATCCAGAAAAAATCAAGATCAAAATGGAACCAACACAAAAATGGAACCAAGGGCCATCTATTATAAGAAGTGGACAGCACCAATGACATCTCCAATAATAATATTGTCAACTCATAGCGGTGTCTACAATATCATCTATAAACACTGTGTGGAGATCTTTTAAGTCAGCCTTCTCCACACCAATGATTTTCAAGTATGCTGTTGTGACAAATTCTAGAATTTTCAGGCAGAATTTGATTGGCTCTGCTGATTGGGAATTCTGGGATTCTTATCCCAATGCTACTAGAGAATAGAGGTCTGGGGAAGGCTAATTTAAATGAATGCCGTAGGCACCATTCTGCTTTTTAAAACAAACTGCATTATTGATCCAACATTTCTTTTACCTGTCTTTCAAAGTAACCCAATCATAGTTAAAAAGCACAAGCAATTCTTTTATCCTGACTGGTATACTGTATAGTTTTAGTGAAACGTATTCAACATTGACTAGATCTCAACAGATTACTCTAGATCGTGAATTCAAGGCAGCAGTCAGCTGATAATAGGCCAGCTCCTATTTCTTATCTCCGGAAGTATTTTCTCTTGAAGATTAATAGCCATGAGACTATTTAGGTGGCAATGTGCTACAGTAGTATAAAATTTCATTTGAGTTTCTGCTGTTTTACTGTTAATGACACTGGAGAAGTCCTGTCAGGAAAAGGATCAATGAATAGGATCAATCTGAAATTGAGAGATAATCAAACTAGTCTATTCAAAATGTTCCTTAAACACAGTGACGATAATGCTAGTAAAACTGGCATTCACTCTCTAGTGAATTTGAAATTTTGATGGCAATGGATGCATCTTTGAGGAGACAGTTTCTAAGGTTAAATAACACTTTCCAATTATCAACAGCTCCTACTTAAAAATAGACAAACAAGTGGCAATAAATTGAGAAACTTCATAATAATTAGAGTTTGATTGTCTTTCTCAACTGATTTGCTTCCTGTTTTAATGGTGATTACTGTTCTGTGGTACTTCAACTTTTCAAAAGGGGCACTGCAGAAAAGCAGTTAGAAAAGTTCTTATTCTGGACAGATTTAAAATCTTATTATAGATTATCATGTAGCTCAAGTATATCACAGACATCTGTATGATTTATTGTACGTAAACAATGTATGGCCTGTGCGGCTCAAAGCATAGTTAATCTCTCCTTACTAATAGTTCTCAAATGAAATCCACACAGTTTATGCACCACGTCCAGCCATTTCATTCAGTTTTTTTATTATCAGGCTAAATTAAATTGATAAAAGGAACCTGTTTAAAAAAGTAGCTAATGTATTTAAAGGCAAGCGGGAAATGATTTGCTTTTGGCCCTGGAATTTCAGGAGAAGTCAACAGTCTTCAGTCTAACAGGAATGCTGCCTTATTTGGTACAGCAAGCTTATTTTTTTAAAAGACAATTATGTCAGGAAAAGCCATTAAGTTGAACTGTATTGGTAACATGATCTATATTTCCAGAAAAATAGTCACTGTGTATAATCAAAAATGGATATAATTCCTGCACTTTTAAAGACACATTGTAAATACACTTGTTTATACTGCGGTGTTTTTTATTGCACGTAGACCAATGACATACAGTAGTAAACGGCACCCATAGAATATAAATACAATATAAAATGCATGTGCATACAGTCCCTCGCATACACAGACACACAAATGCACAGAAATAAAAATGGAGAAATACAATGAAGCACTAAATTCACAAAAGGTTCACATGATTTTCTGGGAGTCAAAGTTACTAATAGAAATTCTTGGGTATGAACATACTTACAGTACCTCAGTTAAATCACATAAAATTGTTATTAAAAAAATATATCAGCCAGCAATATAAATCAAGTTGAAATCTACTTTGTTTTCCAATGGGTTTGTCTATAAGAATGTGTGTGTTTGTGTGTGTATGCGAGAGAGAAAGACTTACAGAGAGAACTTTGTTAATACTGTGCAAAAGAAGAAAAATACCCTCTCATTCTTTTCAAATGTGCAGTCATATTTCTGGTGTTTGTAGCCAATTTTTCTCTTTCATTTTTCAATGTGAACAATTTACTCCTGACTCTTTTTTTATTTTATTTTTAAAAACCTTTAACTAGCAATACATCAATAAGCTGTTTAATATAAACACATTTTCCCTGTACAATATGCACAGCTTGAGGTAGATGTTTTATAGCCTTACTGCTGATGTCTCATATGATAAGAAACGCGATATCCCCTCACCCCTGACATCACTGGGTGAAAGGACCAAACCCAAGAGAAATTGGATCAAAACAAAATACTCTCCATTTGCAGTATTTCTGATGGATCTTTCTTCTTGGATATTAAGGAGCATGTAGGTTTTCAAGGCTACAAGCTAATGAGCACTTACTTGTAAACGGGAACAAGTTTCATCAAACTCGCTTCCGACTAAACGTGCATCGGATGATCAGACTGTATAACAAAACTCATTATAAAATGTTTCAATGGCTTATTCCAAAAGAGACTTTATGCACGGTTTCTAAAGTTGTTTCCTGCCTGAAAGATAAACAGGTGGCCAGCACTTCTTTTCAAGGATTGAATAAATTAAAAGGAAACAACAAAAAAAAAGGCTACTTGTGCTACTGACACACCCAGTAATAGTAAAAACAACTATAAGGGCGTTATCTCTAGCTCTAAAATTAAACTGTCAGCCAAGGGCTTCTTCCCATTTCCTTCAGTATCAGGAGAGCCCTGCCTTGCTTTTCCATTACTGTGAGGCTGAACCCTTGCTACAAATTCAACTTTTCCTGAAATATTTTTCACAAATCCCTCGCAACTTGCTTTTGTTCCTTTCCTGGCACACCACTCCCTACTTACCTAACCTTCCCACTGCCACCTTTGCAGCATACAATCCAAAAATAATAATCCAAATGACTTGGAAAGCGAATAGTTTTCTTTTTTCCCCAGTGGTCAGTCACTCTTCTTTTCCTTCAATTTGGATAAGAGGTATGCTGTATACAAGTTCTCCTACTTTGTACTTCAGGTAAATAATATCTTCTTCCAACTGAGAAGTCAGTCTGGAGTTTTGAGTATTAGCCAGTCTCACGAGGTGTTCCTTTAAGGTCCCCCTCCCCTGCCGTCTATTGTTTTGGCTCCCTTTCTTGCTCCGTAATATGCAACATACCTTCCCATTTCTTTTATCCCACTCACCACATGACCTTTATACCTTGGACTCTGAATAGGAGATTTTACTGTTCCCTTCCTCCAAGCTGGAGTCACTTCCATCCTGCATGCCACCATTGTAATCAGACCATGTCCCTCCAAGAGTGCATGGAGCCGTATTTCCCAGGGTACTGATGAAACCTCCAGGGTAATGAGAGAGCTCTCCAGTGCTGGCATGCAACCTCCGGTCTGCTTTTCTAGGACAGCACAACATCCTTTTGAAGGCCTTACGAAAATCAGGACTCCTGCAGTAAATGATGGGATTGAA
Organism: Vipera ursinii; assembly: GCF_947247035.1. Classification (NCBI taxonomy): domain Eukaryota; kingdom Metazoa; phylum Chordata; class Lepidosauria; order Squamata; family Viperidae; genus Vipera; species Vipera ursinii. The sequence goes on along the minus strand of NC_139518.1, from coordinate 53,741,455 downwards.
GGCAGAGTTGGCATAACCCAACCAGTTGAAGAATACAAAGAGCTGGTCTGGTACAAGACCTCTGTTAAAGACTTTGACTATATTGACCAAGAAAAATGGTAGCCAACAGAGCGTAAAAACCCCCATGATGATGCCCAAAGTCTTAAGAGCTTTTTGTTCCCTTATAGCTAGAATCCGGGATGTTTTTCGTCTATTAGTTTGGCCATTACCCAAGATAGGCAGGTGCTGGTGGACTGGATGCTGGTGCTGCTGGTGATTATTGTAGAACCTGCCCTCAGACCTATCAATCTTCTTCATCTGCTCCTTGGCTTCTCTGTAGACTCTAATGTAGACAAAAATCATAACAAAAAGAGGGATGTAGAAGGAGATGACAGAGGATGCAATAGCATATGCTCTGTTAGTGACAAAGTCACAGCAGCTGGGGTTATCGTAGCAGTGCTTAGCCTCCGGGCCTGTATCTCTCCACCAATGCATCATGATGGGCAAGAAGGACACCAAGGCAGAAATGGCCCAGACAACACAGACAATGATCTTGGCACGTCTCTTCGTCATGAGGCTTTGGTAGCGGAAGGGCGAAGTAATGGCCAAATAACGGTCAATTGCAATGACGCACAAGGTCTCTATGCTTGCTGTCACGCACAAGACATCCACTGAAATCCAGCATTCACATAGGAAGGAGCCCCAGAGCCAAGAGCCTTGCACGACTAGGGTGGCACCAAAGGATACCACCACGGAGCCCATCACCAAGTCAGCACAAGCCAGGGAGGTGATGAAGACGTTGGTGAGAGTTTGCAGCCGTTGCGTCCTCCCAATGGCCGCAATCACCACACCATTGCCCACAACGATGAAGGTCACCATCAAAGACATCAGGAGGCTCATGCCCACCACCCACTGCTGGGACAACTCCGTTTTCCAGCTGCCAGATAAATCCAAGTCCGCTGAGGCGTTGAGGGGTCTCAGGCCAGCCTGAGCCGTCAAGTTCGATCGGTTGAGAAGGTGATCCTCTAAGAAGAGCCATCCCTCTCCCATGGCTGTGCAGCGAGGCAAGGGTCAGCTTAGGGCATCCAGGCTGGAAGCGTGAAGGCGAAGCGGGTCCGTCTCCACGCCAGCGCCGTGGGAACGGCGACCGACTTGCTTCGAAGCCGCAGCATGTTTGTGAGCGCTCCTCCGGCGGGCTCCGGCGTCCAGGACACCTCCCCGCGGCCCGCGCGTCAGGCGCTCAGCAGCCAATGGGAGGCCGGAGCAGCCACCTCGCTACCTCCGGAGTGGGACTCGCCTGGTGACCGAGAGGGCAGAGCCGCGGGACGCCCACCTCAGAGAGGGCTCGGCGGCGGCGCCGCTCTCAAGGATCTGGCGACCCCGCCGAGTTCCCGGGGAGCCCTTTCGAGCGGGGTCCTTTCCAAGACTGAGCGGCGGGTTAGGGAGTGTCGAGGAAAAGCTTTCGGGTCGGGCGCGGAGAGGGGCTGCCTGCTTCCCACGGAAGAAAGGTCCCGTAGGTGGGGCGGCGTCGAAAGGTTGGAGTGCTCGGGAAAGGGGCGTGGATCGGCTTCCGAGGGCCCCGGGGGGCATCTTCTCGGATTCCTCGCGGCTCCCGTGGATCAAGTCCTCCCGTCTAGGCAGGGTGGATTAATCGGCCTTTTTGCAGCCCCTCGTCGCCGAAACTAGACGAGCTGCGACACGCCGCCGCTTCTCTTGCCTGTGGCTGGGCAGCGCAGCGGCCGCTCCGTGAGAGGCTAGCGAGAACGGGGGAGTGGGAGTGGGGGGGATTCGAGAGGGGCCGAGGGCAGCGGGCGTTCAAAGTTGCCGCTGCCTCTTCCTAACCTGCGGGTGACTCTCGGGAAATATTGTTGCCGTCTTTTCCGGGCAGTGCAGCGGCGAGTTGTTGGTGTCGTGTTTGCGAGGCTGGACGGAGAGGCGACTGATTTTCAGGACTGCCCGAATCAACCTTCTCCACCTTCCACTATTTTCTTTAGGCTAAAGCGCCAAAAAAAAAAAAAAATACCAGCGTTGTCGTCTTCCAGATCGATTCATGGAATTAGGCGATAGAAAAAGCAATCCAGGAGTTCTGGAGAGCTCCAAAGCTTGTACTCTTGTGTGGGGTTGTTTCTTCCTGCCAATCAACGATTGTCGAACTGTGATTTTTTTTTTGGGGGGGTGGGTTCCATTCTTTAACAATGCTGTATTTACTTTATCTTCTCCAAACTGATGTCCTGCAGGACTGTTGGAGATGAAAGGAATTTTCCCTCCACCTCATCTGCTCTTACTTCTGGCAGCAGTTTTAGTTTTGAAACTAGCTGTCCCAAACATTCTCCATTCCACGCACAGAAGCCAACAGCTGCTGTATAGGAAGTCTACACACAGGATAGAAGGAATGTAGATCACTATTGCTTATTTGTTTCTTAGACTTGCATCCTGCCCTTCCTCCTAAGGTCAAGGCATTTTTTACTGGTGATCTCTCTTAATTCTGACCCCTAACAGCATCTTGTGAAGCAGGGTGGGCTAAGAAATAATAATTGGCTCCAAAGTTACTAATTACCTTTAATTAACTAAGAATGGACTTGAATGTGGATTGCCCTAGTCCTTGGCCATTACCCTGGCTGATTGGTAGCCATTGATAACCTTATCTTCCATGGAATTAGATTCCAAGTTGTTCCTTACAAAGTTTTGCAGAGGTGGTGGAAAAAATCGTGATTTCTTCTCTTTGTCTTCTGGCAAGCCCATGTGGCTTATTATGACAACACAAGGATTTCATAAATGAAAAAAGAGACATAACCTGAAGATAATCATTTTCTACATTATATGATAAAAAGAGACTAAATGTAATGATTGAATTATGAATTAATAGTACATTGTATAATATTGGAGTGAGATAAAGAGGGTGTAGCCAATTTAAGTCTTATTAAGCAGTATTCTGGTGCATGAATCAGAATAACTGCATCTGCACATTCCTCTTTGTTTGCATGCAACTAGGCTCCTAGAAAGAGAGTGATATTCCAGTGATACAATGACCCGTTGAAAATCTTACCAATGCCCTTGGCTTAGTTTCTTGCCCATTTCACAGGCTACTCTTTTAATTGTTTAAAAGAGTGTCCTGCCCTTCCAAGTGTCCTCAAGGCAGCCCAGAATCTGTTGTATTTTATAGACTGGATAGCAACCATATTCACAGATCTGTTTATATAATAATGTGTTTTATTTGATCTTGGTTCAATATGTGCAAAGAGACTCTGTCTCTTTAACCCTTGATTTATAGCTTGCTATGTTGCAAAAATCCAGTCAGCTGTGCATTATTTAATAAACTAGGGTTCACCACCTTATAGTTATATCCAATATATAACTCTAATCATTGGCAAAGGAGAAAAATGTCACAATAAATTATCTTTTATCTATCCATCAGCCTGTATTAGAAGACCCTCTGTTACAGGGGTGTCAAACTCAATTACATTGAGGGCCGCATCAGCATTGCGGTTGCCCTCAGGGGGCCGGGTGGGTGTGGCCTGGGTGGGCGTGGCCTACTGGGTGGGCGTGGCTAAAGTGCGTATGGCCTACGGGGTGGGCATGGCCAGCTTTACATCGTTCGCATTTAGGGTGCCTATGGGGGCCTGGGCAGGAGTGGGACAGATCTGAGGGTCTCTGGCAGGAGGAGGGTCTCTGGGCCAGGGCCAAGGCAGTGGGGGCCGTTCCCTCACTGTTTCCACTTCACGGGCTGGATCTGGCCCCCGGGCCTTGTGTTTGACATATTTGCTCTATTAGAAAATAATTGCATGTGAATGGAAAGTGAAGATACACCAGACTATGTTAGTAATGAATTAATCATTCTATATAGATGCTTCCTTAACATCAGTGCCATCCAGAATTCCCAGTATCCTGCTCTTATAACGCTTCTCTTTCCAAGTGAATACAGATGGCTGAGAGCCAAAGTAAATGAAATGTGTGACTATAGTTCCCATGGCTTATTTCTTTAAAAGAAGTAGCAAGAAAGAGAAATATCAAAACAGAGATCATGCTATCAAAAAATATTTGTTTAAATGATTCTTTCTACACTGTGGCCTCAATACTGCTCCCTCTTCCAGATTCCTGTTTATTCTAGGGTATCAGCTAACATTAGCATTGGTGTTTTTCTCCTGGAGCAAATAATATCTGAGTGGATGCTTTTAATTACTATGATTGAAACACTGCACATAACATGAAGCTTATTTTCCCATCTGGCTCAGAATCCTAATGCAAGGCAAGGGGTCTTTAATCCTTTGTCTGCTACGAAGCCAAGCTGGACTGGGTACTATGGTTGCATTTGTAGTTACTGTATATGAGCTGCATCATACTGACTTTGCGGACACAGCTATTTTGGAAATAAATCTAGACATGTTTAAGGCCATGTAAAGAGTCTCGCATATTTTATTCTGAGTCAGATTTTTGGATTCTTTGCTGTTCTGTTTTTTATTTAACTTCACAATATTTCAAAATAAATTGAATTCTGCAGGTGATGTTTCCCACTTGGAAACCATACACAGAATCAGGGAAAGGGAACAGAACTGATTCTATACCAGCCCCCTTCAGATGTCATTGTTAAGGTGAGGATGAAAATCTAAACTGTGCCTATATCTGAGGTGGGCAGGAAATACAGCTTTTGGCTACTGTGCAGTTTCTCAGTAGAAGAAAAAAAGAATTCAAGAGTTCATGGCTTCAGGTAATTCAAACTGAGTGCTTAAAATGTGGGTCCTTCTCAAAATCACATTTCTCTTAAGTTCTTGGTGCCAAGATGAGGAAGGGGATGAATCTCGCAGGAGGGTTATTCCAGTCCTTCCGTGTTTCTTGGGGAAGGGAACAGGCATAATAGGCCAGGATGACGGAACAACTGTTTCCTCCACAGGCATCCTGGCTGTTACTTCTGGCAATAATTTCACACATCTGGAGGACACCAGGTTCAAGAAATCTGGCTTAGATTCTGAAATCTCCTGACAGAAATGATTCATTTGTCCTTTTTGTTTTTCAGAAAGAGTGACTTAGATTTGTACTTTTTAGAATGGCCAATCTTCTGCTTTTGATGCTGTTGGTTTTTGAAACTAGGGGTTTTTTATGGATAGGTTGATTAGATGTGTGACAACACCTTGGAGATTACACAGGCTGAATAAGCATGTCTAATAATTGTATATAAAATAAGAAGGTATTTGAAACTACCTGATTCTTATTTAACATTATAACTCCTACATTATTATATTGTTTAAATAACAATATAATATTTAGGGTTGGTTAATATAATGCATTGTATAATAGCGTTCTCCAGTTGAATGCGTCTCCAGATGTGTCAGCATCACAACTTCCAGAAATTTTGGGAGGGATTTGCCAGTGGCTGAAAAGCAAGCCAAGCATATCTGGAGGATGCCAGGTTAGAAAAAGCAAGACTGTTTATTTTAAATATATTTATACAGTTTCTCTAATTCAAGAAACCCTAAAATCATGTCAGTCTTATTCACACCACATAACAACTGAGACAGAAGAGTAATAGCCTTCAGGTTTACATACTGAACATCAGGGCGTTCTCTGTGGGCGCGTCTGCCTTGTGGAACGACCTGCCTGTGGAACTCCGGACTGCCCCCAACCTTTGTTTGTTTTGCCGGGACCTAAAAACCTGGTTGTTTGATTTATCTGGCCTGGACTGAGGGGTTTTAAATTTTTAAATTTTAAATTAAAATTTTAAATTTGGGCTATTGTTATTTAATCCTATTTTAATTTTAACTTTATCTTAACCTTTGTACTGTTTTACTGTATTTTCCAGCGTATAAGACGACTTTTTAACCCATGAAAATCATCTCAAAAGTTGGGGGTCGTCTTATATGCCCAGTCGTCTTATACGCCGGAAAATACTATTCACCTCTCTGATCTTTTCTCTTTTCTGCTGGACGGCTGGGTGAATGGAGGTAGGCAATGGTGACCTGTGGTTAAGCCGCCGATGGCGAACGGGTGATGGAGGGCAAACTCTCGTCAGCTCCTGGGGCGGCTACTGCAGCCGCCGCCGTTGCTCTCTGTAGGACTGGCCATGCTGGCGCTTCCAATGCTGGCTGTCAGGTCTCCGAAAAGAGGAGGGGCAGGCGGTCCCCAGAGGCACGCTGCTCGACAGTAGGAAGGGAGCACCTTTGCTCCTGCCGAGGCACCGCCTGACTCGCGCCGACCAGAAGAATCGCTTGCCCAGTCATGGAGTGCGAAACAGCGGTACTTGGCGCCCCTCTTGCCCGCAGACCATGCAGCAGCCCTCACCAGCCGGCCTCGGCATGGCTGCCCCAAGCCCGGTTCTCTAGCACATCTTCCAGGCCTGCCTGGCCAACCATCTCCTGGGCGGGGCTTGCCTCCAGACACGGCGGCTGCTCCGTCTGCAAATGCTATCTCAAAGCTGGATCGCGCTTGGCCGTGCAGGCTGCCGAAAGGCAGGGACTCAGAGTTCCCGCAGTGGTTGTGGCTTCTGGTGTGCTGTTTGCAGAGTCTGGCCTGGAAGAGCGCATCGTGTGCACGCAGCTCTTGCGTGTATTCCAAATGGTGGTTGGAAGGAAAAGCCCCTTTGGGCTTCAAAAGGGTGGCTTTGCACCATTTGCATCAGATGGGGCTGAATCGGGCTTGTGTCGGACACTTGGCAACTGGCATGTAAGTATTTTCCGGCGTATAAGACGAAAAATCTTGAAAATCTTCTCAAAAGTCAGGGGTCGTCTTATACGCCCAGTCGTCTTATACGCCGGAAAATACGGTAACTGTTTTTAACTTTGCCCTGTAAACCGCCCTGAGTCCTTCGGGAATAGGGCAGTATAGAAATCTACCGTAATTAATAAATAAAATAAATAATAAATAAAGGCATCAGCCAAAATTACAATATTAGCAGGCATTTCTAGGAGCCCTATTTGAAATGTCATAAAATGTGCTATTCATTTTTGAAATGTTAATGCTATGCAATGGTAATAATGTTTCCATTTTATCTCTGGCAGAAAAATCACTTCACAGATAGTTAACATTGCAGTGACATAGATAGATTGGTGGTGTTTGTTTTCCTCAGTCTTGAGTCCTCAACCATAGGCCTAGGATTGGAGGGTTCTGCGCAGGATCTTAGCTGCTCCTAGCATGCACTCTTCTGGATAGAGAACTCTTGACATTGTTCCTGGGATATGCTGGAGCCATTTTCCAAGTTTAGCATTCACAGCCGCAAGTGACTACTGTCACTACGGACACCTGAGGTTTGATTTAACAGCACTGACTTCTTGTTCTCTGACAAATCTCTTTCCCCACTAAGCTAGTGAACTTTGGCTTCCTGTTTTGTTTGAGCGTCAGTTGAGAGTCTCTGTGAAGAAAGAGAGCAAAAAGAAAATGATAAGATCTAGCCCACAAAGAATCCATTTACAAGAAAGGTCTGTATCACTGTCTGGATTCAGAAATCTGTTCTGCCTTTCTGGCAAGAGTATCTGAATGTCTGCTTTATCTGTTTTCCCTTATGAATCTTCTAAATAAACACAATTTTCAGTCATTATGAGGTGGGAAATACATAAGAATGATAATGTAAACCCTAATATAGGCATATCATAAGAAACAGAAACAGAAACCCTCCCAACTCCCTTCCCTAACTTTGCCTTATCATATTGCATAGTATGGCTTTCCAATCCATTTTACAGCTTCAATACTCCCCTCTGAAACTGAAATATGGCCCTCCATTGAACACTGCAAATCTTTATAGTAGATAAAACTAGCACTGCAAGTAGTATAATAACAATTATTCTGCTTCTACAGCAATTTTAGGCACAGTGGGTTAACAGAAGGACTGTTATATTGCTGTATAGTTTGAAAGCTCTTAGGATGTGATTAAGAATAGAATCCTGAGATGCTGTTTTAAGCCAGGACAAAATAACTGCATTCAACAAAGTCAGCCATCCATGATTTATGAGATGGAACCCTATTGGTAGGGTTCAAACATTTTTAAAGCCATGAACTAGTATATAAATTGTAGATTAGTGATCAGTGCATTTCTCGTGTCAAGTAGTTAGGTTTTATTCAATTATAGTGAAAGAAACCAGGACTTAGCATTACATGTGAATCTGATTGTTCTGAAATCTCCAATTTTTGTTCTACAACAGAAGCATACCTTGAGAAACAGACAATGATAATTTTTCACATAGATGAAGGTGATTTTAGCATGTACATACTTTGATTGTGCTGGTTGTGCGCTATAGAAGTTGCTTGGGAGGATAATGCTTGAAGAATGCATGTTAGAAGCTTTCGTAGTTTATAGCCCATTTCATTAAATGCCTCAGATGAAGTAGATTCTATTCTATGAAAGTTGAAACCAATTTCTTAACCCATTTAGCTTCTATAAGATTTTTTTTTTGTTTCCAATAATATTTTAAAAAATGTACAGGCTATTTACTTTTTGGTAAGTGACACAAACACACACTGTTAATATCATCAGCCAAAATTACTTGCTTGTTAATATCCATCTGGAACACTTGTCATTTTAGCTAGATATGAAATGTGAAACATTAGCTTGTCACATCACACAATAAGGTAAAACAGATACTACTTTTTGCAAACACGAAACAAAAACAGACTGCTTTGAAGTCAAGAGGATATTTTCTGTAAAGGATATAAGATATAAGATATCAATCAGATCCACTGAGTGTACATTATTACAAATGGAAAAAACAAAACAGAAGAACAGAATTAAACACAAGTAAGATTGTCTTGAGTCTCACAGTATTATAGCACCATATTGCTCAATTTCTTTCTACAAAAATACTTATAGATTTCCCATAAGGTTCTTTCAATAAACTTTAATCTGGGGAAAAATTCCTATTGGAAAAATATGTTTGTTAAAATATGTAAATAAGGAATATGAAGGCATGCACCAAACATGGAAGGAGATTATGGGACTATACTAGCTAAACTGGAAACAACTGCTGTCAGCCACACCTTATGGCAACATTAGGTTGCTTGGCTGCATCCTTTCCTGTTGTGTGTTGTCATTGCCTATGCATTCTCTACATACAGGCATTCAGACCAACTAGCATCCTGCTGACAAGCACTGTTTAGCATGTATGTATCCTTCCAAATATGTGGCAGATTAGAGAGTGAGGATACAACTCTGTGTTACCAAATACATATGTGTGTGTCTAATAGTCTTTATATTTAACTAGTAAAGGTAAAGGTAAAGGTTCCCCCGCACATGCGTGCTAGTCGTTTCCAACTCTAGGGGCCGGTGCTCATCTCCGTTTCAAAGCCAAAGAGCCAGCGCTTGTCCGAGGACGTCTCCGTGGTCATGTGGCCGGCATGACTAGACGCCAAAGGCGCACAGAACGCTGTTACCTTCCCACCGGAGTGGTCCCTATTTTTCTACTTGCATTTTTACGTGCTTTCGAACTGCTAGGTTGGCAGAAGCTGGGACAAGTAACAGGCGCTCACTCTGTTACGCGGCACTCGGGATTTGACCCACCAAACTGCCGACCTTCTGATCGACAAGCTCAGCGTCCCAATCCACTGAGCCACCGCGTACCTTTCTATTTAACTAGGAGTCACTATATGTCTATATGTTTAACCTTGCACTCAGCTAGACACCTCCATTATTGAGAATTAGTCAGAGCTTTAATGTTTTTAATGGAAAATAATAGAATTTTAAAAAAAATTATATCCTCTAACTGGCACATCCATTAATAATGGTATAATCTTGCCATTAATTTCTGATGCCTAATTCCACTATTCTAAGCTTTTTAGATGAAGGAATTAAAATGTCATATTAGCACAGAATTCAGATATGAATGAGAATGCAGTGATATATGATATATTCATATATAATGTGAATGAGAGGGTAGTACTAGTACCAAATCCTAGGCTATAGATGATTGTTACATCCTGTCAGTGTATAAGCCTCTCCATACTGAACACAAATCCCATTTATCCTCTGATTATATATCTCCCCAAATACTCTTTTTCTCTGTTTTTATGACTGTAATCACAGCTTCGGTGCACTGCCAAATATAATGGTTCTATTAGTTTTACTTGCAGCATGCCACTAGGCAAAAATAAGTATATAAAAAGAGGCTACATGGGATTAAGATGATATTAACTAATGAAATTGCTTTGTGAAATTGACTACTGGAAGAAGGTGACTTGAATCTTTTTCTTTCTTTCTTTCTTTCTTTCTTTCTTTCTTTCTTTCTCTCTTTTTCTTTTTTGTTCTTTATTTTCCTTTCCCTTTTTCTTTTCCTTCCTTCCTTCCTTCCTTCCTTCCTTCCTTCCTTCCTTCCTTCCTTCCTTCCTTCCTTCTTAAAAACATGGCATCAAGGCAGTGGACTTGTGAAGGCTCACTAAAAGAACAAGCTGATATGTACCAGATGGACCCAGGAACTACCATGCCATTATTTATCAAAACACATGGAGAATTTCTCATATTGACCTTACACAAACAGGTCTTATGCTGTATTGTTTCTCAGATATTTGTGAGCAGCAACTGCATTTGGAAATCTCCCTATGCCTAAATATGTCTATGAAGGTGAACATGTTTAGGGAGATTCTTTAATTTGAATCTTGAAACTAGCTTTGCATTGCAAAGTCTAGCTACTCTAGGTGCAACCCATTGCTAGTCCCTCTTTAAATATTTTCAAACCTCTTAGTTCCTAGTCAGTTTCTACCATTGAGTTCTCTTTACTATTAGGAAGTTTGTCTAATATTTAACCTAAATCTGCTTCTCTGAAGTTTCTATGCACAAAAGCATGTTGTTGGTAGACCTGTCTTAACAAAAAAAAAAGTTGGAACTCAAGTTCATCCCTGTCTGTTTCTGTAAACATGACTTTAAATCTCCTTCAAATTATTGTAAACCCCAATGGTTGTCACTGGATAATAACATGCAAGAGGGCTACAAAGGGTATGTAGGAAGGAACTGAAAGATTTATTTCAAGTTGCTTACTGACTCCCAAACTGATTAAAGTGAAATCCCTCTGGTGCACAAAGCAACAAAACAAATAAGTACATCAAATCCCAAACCAACAACAAAAATTTCACAGTGAAAAATGAACCTGTCAACATCTCATTTATTTCTTCAAAATGAGACCAACCTAGTAGCTGAAAACATGGCTTCTATGACATCGAGCCAAGATTTAAATCAGTGCACCTGCTTTTCTGAGCTTTTGCTTTGCCAGACCTTAATAAAGCCTGCTTTTTTTACACATGTGTTTTTCTTTTAAAAATGTCTTCATGAAATTTGACCTTGACCCAGCAATCCATCCTGAGGCCACTAGGCATGAACACATCAGAACTGGCACCAATCTTTCTTTGTCTGTTTATGTATTTATAACCATAATAATATTATCCAAAGTTCATATTTGCCAGTGTATAGCAACAATAGCCAGATCTCTTGTTTTGCACATTACATTTGTAATCATAGGGATTCACTCACCATTTAAGATATCCAAACCTAGAAATTACAAACCAGCATGAGTTTTCTAAGATAATATATCCTTCAAATATTTCTTCAGAAAAGAGGAACTCAAAGAAATGAGTCAAATGACTGATTCTTTGTCTGAAAATGTTTCTATCTGCCTAAATATGTGACCATAAAATATTATAGTGGAAAAATACAATAGATCAGATTTACTATAAACAATATATCTGTGGTTATAAAACTACATGCTTATCCACCAGCCTAGTTCAATAATATTGTTAACCATAAAAGTATTTCAGACTACAGCTTTTCCAAAAGATCAATGTGAGAATGAGTGTATGTATAATCTTAGCAATAAAATGCTACAATAGTTTATAAGAGATGTAGAATAATGTTGCAGATTATATAGTAGGTAGCAATGAAATAAGGCAATCCAAAACAAAAAATCTAAAATGCAATAAATTTACTTACTGTAATTAGATAAAATTAAATAACTAATCCTTTGAAATAATTCCACTGTTGAGAAACGGCAAAATGGTCAAAATGAGATTGAAAAGAGTCCAGTCCAGGTTGTTTTTCTTTCCATGCATTAGAACATAACAAGGTTGCACATCTTAGCTTTCCTATGGTTGTGTTCCTTGTTGGTCTTTTCTCCCAAACTCATTAAACATACAGTAAGAAAATCTAGCACAAGTTGTGAACCTTGTTGACGAGAATCATAAATATGTGGTATACTTTAAACCCTTGAAATAATGATTTCAACATGATTTCATAACAATTTGAAGGGCAGTGTTGTGTAATGGTTAAGAGACTGGACTGCCAGCACAGAAATCCACATTCTAGTCTACCTTTGTACAGAATCTCACTTGGATGACTTTGAACCGTTTGTTCTCTCAGGCCAACTCAACTTTTTTGTGGGGGGAAAAATATGATGAAGAAATGCTAACAAACAAAAACAGAAAAAGTAAATTAGGATTTGAGATAGAACATGTAATAAGATTGTTCTCCAGAATTAGAATGTATGGGGATATAACAAGACACGAGGAAAGATTCAGAAAAAAGATGTTGGTAAAATGTTTCCATTCTCTAGTTTTCTATAATATTACTATGGAAGCCCATGCAACTATCTCTCATGAAGTACTCTAGACCTGTTGAACTACAACTTACCTTACACCTAGTGATGCTAATAGAGTTCATGAATCATTTTAAAACCAATGGTTGCTTTTTGTAACATGCAAAACCCAACAAACTGAAAGCAAATTTGTGAACATTGGAAAGAGGCAAGACATCTGAGTTCACTATTGTGTCTTTTTAGCCAACTCCAGTGCTTTTTTGTAAAAGAAAAAGGTACCAGAACTCACACATGTCATACAACCCACCTTGCCTACCCTACAAGGTTCCATCCAAAAAAGGTGCCGGAACTCCATTCTGAGTGTTCTATGAGAAAAAAAGCCCTGACCAACTCTGATCATGAAAGAGATAACATCTATAAAGAGATAACATCCAAGAGTTTTGGTATATTTGTAGGTCAATAGTTTTTACCCCCAATGGTGATGTATAAATATAAAAGTCAGAAAGAATGAAACAAATGTCCCATACCTACCTGTAGTTTGGATACCCACATGGATCTATGTACTGTTTAAAATAAGGAGCTGTTTTTATTCGTTTTTTCTCCTTCCTGTTATTTTCTGTTCTATAAGTCTCCTATACTGGAAAGTCACCACAATAGAACTACTTAGAATAGTGACTTTCCAATAACTGTTGACACAGCAAGAGAAATGCCTGTCCGGCTTCACAAAATAACTCACTCTTAACAGCCATGTCAGTTTCCAAGTTTTTATCAGCAAAATGATAATATAGAGTGATCTTTGTGATCTAGGTGCCCTCAAGTTGTGATAAACAACTTCCATCATCTTTCAGCTTTACTTGCTGAAGAAAATTGTAGTCCAGAATTAAAGCCATAGTTATAGATCCAAAGCCAGGTATTTGATACCCTCTAGGATGTATTCATCTTGTACTTCTACAATCCCTAACTAGCATAGTCACTGATTGTGCTATGTAGGGATCTCAGGAATTTAAATCCTACATACTTGAAAGCTATGTAGGACTGGTATAGAAAATAATAAGCTGTTTATACAGTTTCATATAAAACAATTTGAATAGAATAACTTATATGTGTTTCATTGTATAGTAGTTGTGTGATGGGGTGAAAGTATGACCCAGTCATCCATGTCATGGTTGTCCCAAGGGTGCTGATTCAAGAGGCAACTGGACTTTCTTTATTTTTCCTTGAAGATATTTCATTTCTCATGCAAGAATCTTCTTCAGTTCTGAACTGAAGAAGCTTCTTGGTTGAGAAGTGAAACATTTTCAAGAAAAAAGTAAGAAAGTCTACTTATCTTTTGAAAAGTACCAATGGGACAACCATGACCTGGATGATTGAGAAGCTTCACAGACAGTCAGACATATGGCAGCTGAGTCTGCAGAAGGAATGGGAATGTGGCAAACATCTCAGAAGGAACCATCCCTAGTTTTTTGAAGAGGGATAGATGTACTTTCAGACTTGTAAGGTCCTGTTAACATAACCATACAATAAAATTATTGTACTTCTTTGTGTGATTATAAAATAAATACTTCTCTGTGTGCTTATTGTCTGGACTACCTCACAAAGCTGAAAGGATCAGCATTCAAGGAAGTTGCTAGAGGTTTAGGGTAAGTTTTCAGTCATCTTAAAGACTAACAAACAAATTCTGGCAAATCTTTTTGTGGCTGCAATCCATTTTACCAATTGCAATAAAAATCATTTCAACCTATTGGTTTTTTTAATTTATTGTTCCAGTGTTATCTTAGACCAACTATCCAAAAAATTAGAACTTTGGACAAATGGTTCTTTCTGATGTTCATTAAATTGTTATACAGAAGACACTGTGCTATACTAGTTCTTCTTCTTATGTTTCATGACACAAGAAAATAGATTTATAATATATAAATTCATTTTAGCTTCAAAGCAACTCTGTAAATTAAATTAGTTTGATAGGCAGGAGCACTGTTTACACTGCCAAAATAGACCAAAGTGCCTTCCCGTTTAAAAAATCTCACTCTGTTAAGGGCCATATTGGGTCATTTGGAGTGAAAATGTGTGGGATGAAGCTGAGAAATGGTTAGGATGTTTTTTACAGTCCTATTTCAGTATAGAAGGATGTCTCAAATAAATTCCTAAATCTCATTCCTATTCAGTACATATAAGTGTCTGTTCTGTATTTATATCTTTGGCTGTTGCTGCTTTTTTGAGGGCTAAATCTAACTCGCTATATTGAAATCTGAAGGAAAAACGAACAAAAAAGTACAAGAATTTTTCAATACTATTTCTTACAAAAAACAAACACCCTACTCTTGTTCTAAGTATCAAGTGTTCCCTTCAATTTTATGGTCACAAACTTCACATTTTGCCTATAAGAAATTTTAAGGACAGCATTATCAGTTCAAATGTCTTTAAATGCAAGACGATGGCAAAGTAAGGTTTTTATTTGAAATGTTTCCTTTAGAAAAAACTGCAAGCACAATAAAAGTGAATGTGAGGAAACCTCCCTCAAAGAGTAAGTGTCCACGTGGATTACCAAAGAGGTACCTAGTGCTCTGATAGTCTTAGTTTAATGCTGTCCACAAGTGTTGAACTACAAATACTTGCCATTTGCCATGTGGGCACTAGGTTGGGTAATTCTGTGACAGCTTTCTTCAGCCTGGCATCCTGTCCCATTCAGATGTACTGATGGACTCATTCTCATTGAACAGCGCCCTCATAATTATCCTGTTTATTAAAATGTTTCACCTTTTGCTACTAGGTCCTTTGTTTTGAGTAGGCATTTTTCCTTAGGGTAATAAACTCATTATGTGGAGGATACTGATCTCCTATAATGGTGTTCTCTTTCCTTCTTTCATATTTGTCTGGACTGTCTGCCCCCATTCATTTGCTGAGGCATTAAAGGTGATCCCATTCTCATATTCTGATCCATGTTGTCATGACAACAGAAGCCTATTTTATTGCCTATCATTTTACCATGTCCTTGAAACTGAGGTTGCTGAACTATAAATCATGTCAGTCTAAATATCATGTGAATGGGAGTTTGGTGTTCTTCTGACCTGAGCTATTTGCCATTTCCCAGTTGCTACATTGTGGGAAAGAGGTGAAGTGGTCATATAATCAAAATACACAATGGTAGCAAAGGCCAGAATGTAACCAGAGTAAAGCAGGAAATGACAAAGAAGGGACAGAGGTTGAGGTTATCCTCTCAAATACTGCAGACCTACCTACTCAACCTCTTTTCTGCTGCCTCTTCTCATATGTCCACTAATTTATGAATGATTTCATTGACCCTTTAACAGTTTGCTTCCAATGTAGTGAGTATCTCATGTGGGATGCAGAGTTTAAATGTAGACCATTTAGTATTTTTAAATTCCTTAGATCAATATGTAACTCAAAATTTGGTTCTATATGTGTAAACAAATTCAGTTCCTTGAATTATAAAGAATTAGAGTTCATTTTTAAAAGCAGTTCTGAGGAAGAATGGAGTTCTGTTGTGGCTGATATGTATCAATTCTCCCATAATATGAAATTAAAACAGATATAACAAAAGACAGCCTTAAGAGCAGATTCCCCCCCCCAAAAAAAATTGGTGACTTGAAGATGTTCTGACTTCAACTCCCAGAATTCCCCAGTGAGCATGTTAGTTGCCAAGTTTGAAAAAAAATGTTTTAGAACATATTTTGTTGATGTTAGCTGCGAAGTCGTGTCCGACTCATCACAACCCTATGGACAACGTTCCTCCAGGCCTTCCTGTCCTCTACCATCTTCTGGAGTCCATTTAAGCTCAGGCCTACTGCTTCAGTGACTCCATCCAGCCACCTCATTCTCTGTCGTCCCCTTCTTCTATTGCCCTCAATCTTTCCCAGCATTAGGCTCTTCTCCAGTGAGTCCTTCCTTCTCATTAGGTGGCCAAAGTATTTGAGTTTTAGCTTCAGGATCTGGCCTTCTAAAGAGCAGTCAGGGTCAATCTCCTCTAGGACTGACTGGTCTGATCACCTTGCAGTCCAAGGGACTCACAGGAGTCTTCTCCAGCACCATAGTTCAAAGGCCTCAATTCTTTGGCGCTCAGCCTTTTTTATAGTCCAACTTTCACTGCCATACATTGCAACTGGGAAGACCATAGCCTTGACTATACACACTTTTATTGACAGGGTGATGTCTCTGTTTTTTAGTGTGCTGTCTAGATTTGCCATAGCTTTCCTCCTGAGGAGCAAGCGTCTTTTAATTTCTTGGCTACAGTCCCCATCTGCAGTGATCTTGGAGCCCAGGAAAATAAAATCTGTCACTACCTCCATTTCTTCCCCATCTATTTGCCAGGAATTGAGAGGGCCAGATGCCATGATCTTGGTTTTCTTAATGTTAAGTTTCAACCCAACTTTTGCACTCTCTTCACCCGCAACAAGAGGCTCTTTAGTTCTTCTTCACTTTCTGCCATTAGTGTGGTATCATCTGCATATCTTAGGTTGTTGATATTTCTCCCGGCAATCTTAATTCCAACTTTTGATTCATCTAGCCCTGCCTTTCTCATGATGTGCTCTGCATATAAGTTAAATAGGCAGGGCGACAGTATACAGCCTTGCCGGACTCCTTTCCCAATTTTGAACCAATCAGTGGTTCCGTGTCCAGTTCTCACTGTTGCTTCTTGGCCCACATATAGCTTTCTCAAGAGACAAATAAGATGGTCTGGTACGCCCATCTCTTTAAGAACTTGCCACAGTTTGTTATGATCCACACAATCAAAGGCTTTAGCATAGTCAATGAAGCAGAAGTAGATGTTTTTCTGGAACTCCTAGCTTTCTCCATGATCCAACATATGTTGGCAATTTGATCTCAAGCTGGAGTCTAGCTTGTAGGATTTTAAGCATAACTTTACTAGTGTGAGAAATGAGTGCAATGGTGCGGTAGTTTGAACATTCTTTGGCACTGCCTTTCTTTGGAATTGGAATGTAAACTGATCTTTTCCAATCCTGTGGCCACTGTTGAGTTTTCCAAATTTGCTGGCAAATTGAGTGTAGCAGTTTTACTGCATCATCTTTTAAGATTTTGAATAGCTCAGCTGGAATACTGTCACCTCCACTAGCTTTGTTGTTGCTCAGCTATTCTAAGGCCCACTTCACATTCTAGGATGTCTGGCTCATGGTCAGTGACCACCTCATTGTGATTATCAGGGACATTAAGCTCATTCTTGTATAGTTCTTCTGTGTAATTTTTCCACCTCTTCTTAATCTCTTCTGCCTCTGTTAGGTCCCTGCCATTTTGGTCCTTTATCATGCCCATTTTTGCATTAAACGTTCCCTTCATCTCTCCAGTTTTCTTGAAAAGATCTCTGGTCCTCCCTATTCTATTGTTTTCTTCTATTTCTTTGCACTGTTCATTTAAGAAGGCATTCTTATCTCTTCTAGCTATTCTCTGGAATTCTGCATTCTTAGAACATATTAGATTCTAGCTAAATAGTCTGTTTGGTATTTCTCTTTATATGAGTTTAAATGAAGCATAGATGTCCTTTTTGTTTTCAAAACTTCATCTAAACTTTTTGTGGAGCCACATTAGGATTTTTTTTTCTGTCCTCCATTTTTCTCTTTCCTGTAATGTAGTTTTAAATTGTATGTCTTCTTTTTTATGTTTTAAGGGACTTTCATATAATAAAATCAATTCATGTTTTATTACCTTTCACATTTTGGATTTTATAGGTAAATTGTGAAATATTTGAGACAATACAATGTTTATAAACTAAAAGATTTTTTTACAGTAATAGGGAAACTTTCAATAAATGTAAGGTTGAGTAATGAATACCTACTATTCTGGTATGAACTTAAATCTCTCTTAGGCAATAGAAATATTACAAATTCAGCAACTATACCAATTTCAAGAATTTAATACTTTATTATCTAGAACGACCAATTTTTTTTTCAAAAATGTATTGAAGTTGTTACTCAATCAGAAATAGGTGTTCTGCCATATAATTTAAAGGAAGCTTGGTAATCCTACACAGGAGACAAATTTGCAGAATGTATAAAAACGGGAGGATTCACTTCAGCTTCAGAGCAAGAGAAACAGTGGAAGATAATGTATTGTTACTTTATTTCTGTTAGGTTGGCACATACATTTCAAAGATATTCTTCTAAACGTTGGAAAAGTCATTAAAAAAGGTCATTTGTGGTGATCATGCCTACTCTTTTGGTGTAAAATTTTTGGGGAGATAAGCACCATGACTAATCGAAGAATTGAGTGCTTCCCAGAATTAAGCTTACTGCATTATTTACAGGACCAAATCATAAGCTAAAAAATAACTTAGTTAATTTTAGCAGCCAAATTGTAGAACATTCCAAGAAATTTTGTCTACCAGATAGCCTGAAATTCCTCACTATGGTCCTGCGATTGATCCTGTGCTCCAGCCCCCTCCCCACCCCCAGTAGGGTGCAGGTTACCCTAAACAGGACTGTTGGGTGCTGTCGGAGATACAATAAGGCTGGAGAAATATGAACTTTTTTAGCTGTTTAGCTATGAAGCAGGATTACAAATATCCAG
This sequence comes from Vipera ursinii, assembly GCF_947247035.1. Classification (NCBI taxonomy): domain Eukaryota; kingdom Metazoa; phylum Chordata; class Lepidosauria; order Squamata; family Viperidae; genus Vipera; species Vipera ursinii. The sequence goes on along the minus strand of NC_139518.1, from coordinate 53,722,442 downwards.
AAGACATTTACATGGTAAGAGTATGAGGTTTCTGTATCTCTTGGTTAACAACTAATGATTATCTTTACTTTTGCAACCCAGATTTGCAATACTTCCCTCTCAGGAAATGTTGAAAAAGCCTTCATATAACCATTTCTAAACCCCCCCCTCAAACAGTTGTTGTAATCATGACATTGTACTGGCTTTTAGTTTAATTGATGGATGCAGTCTCGTTACTATCATACTGTTTTCACTCCACAATTTCCCAACAACTTGAAGGCAACTGCTATCAGTTTTATTTTATTAGCTTTACAAATGTAAATAAAATTACATCTATATAATTACATCAAAATTACATCAATTCTTTATATTTAAAGTCTGTGGATAAAGATTGATTTTTTTTATTGAAAAGTTTTAACATACAGTTTATCTTTAACAATCCCCCCTCCCCCTCCCTTCTCCCTCCCCCCTACCTCTCCCCCCTCCCCCCCTCCCCCCCGACTTCCCAGAACTAAATACAAGGTATATATAAAAAAAACAATCATAAACAACCATATACTAACAACCATAACCTCTAAAATCCATCACTCTCTAGCTTATATAGGATAGGACAAACCTTAGTGATATTAAATATATATAGAAAAACTAAAATAGAGAAAGATAAAAAAGAAAGAAGACTTATTCAAATGCTACATGAAACTTCTTAACCCTATACTTATTCTGGATAAACTCAATCCATTTTCTCCATTCCATAATATAACGTTCTTGCGAGTGATCTTTCAAATAAGCCGAAATCTTCGCCATTTCTGCCAGGTCGGAAACCTTTAAAGTCCACTCTTCTATGGTCGGCAGTTCCTCTTTCTTCCAATACTGACCTATCAAAAGTCTTGCTGCCGTAATTAAATTTAACATCAGCTTAGTGTCCACAACCGTAGCATCCGTGATTATTCCCAACAAGAAGAGTTGCGGACAAAACTTTATCCTTTGCTTAAAAATCTTCTGCATATTCCACCAAATTTTTATCCAAAAAGCTTTGATCTTTTTACAAGTCCACCATACATGAAAATATGTTGCATCTTCATCTCCACATCTCCAGTATTTTGGCTGATAGTTCGGATACATATTTGCAAGCTTTTTAGGATCTAGATGCCATCTATAAAACATTTTATAAAAGTTCTCTCTTAAATTTTGAGCTTGTGTAAATTTTACGTTCCTCACCCAAATCTTTTCCCACGTGTCCATTGTGATGACTTCCTGGATGTTTTGGGCCCATTTTATCATACAATCCTTAACGAGTTCTGTTTCTGAATCAATCTCTATCAACGCAAGATATATCCGTTTAATGTGTGCTGGTCCCTGATTTCTAATTTGCTTTATCAGATTTTCATCAGTCATTGTAAAACCATTTTTCTGATCTTCTTTCCACCTGGCCCGTAGCTGAGTATATTGAAACCAATTTTGAACAATCTTCTCGTCTCGCAAGAGACTATATGGCTTCAAACACCAATCATTTCTTTCCAAGCTTAGGATCTCCTTGTACGTAGTCACATCATGTTTGAAACCAGCATGTATATTTTCTATTGCGTGTTTTGGAATTGCCCACAATGGTATCTTACAATCTAACTTATGTCTGTACTTCTTCCAAACTCTCAGCAATGCCTGTCTTAAAATATGCACTCTAAACACATTATCTACCTTCTTATCATACAACAAATATGCATGCCAGCCAAACAGCAAATCATGGCCCTCAAGATTTAATAATCTCTCTTGTGTCAAATTAATCCAATCACTTATACCTAATAACGCAGCAGCTTCATAATATAATTTAAAGTTAGGCATCTTGAGACCACCTCTTTCACGAGTATCCTGCATAATCTTAAGTTTAACTCGTGGCCTTTTCCCTGCCCAAACAAATTTGTTGATACCTCTCTGCCATTCCTCCAAATTAGAGTCTTTCTTAAGAACCGGTATCATTTGAAATAAAAATAAAAATTTAGGCAGGACATTCATTTTTACTGCTGCGATTCGCCCCAACAAAGACAATTGCAGTTTTTCCCAACTCCCCATTTCTTTTTGGATTTTTCCCCATAATTTTTCATAGTTATTTTTATATAATTTTGTATTAGAGGGTGACAAAAACACCCCCAAATATTTAACCCTTTTGACAATCTCAAATCCAGTTAACCCTTCTAAAAGGGCCTTTTGCGATGCTGTCATATTTTTAGCCAAAATTTTAGTTTTTTGTACATTAACTTTAAATCCAGAAACCTTCCCATATTGCATTATTATCTCTATCAGGTCCACAACAGAGCTCTCCGGCTGGGTCACTGTAACAACCAGATCGTCTGCGAACGCTCTCAATCTATAATCCTGATCTCTAATCTGTATACCCTTAATTCTTTCCGAGTTTCGTATTTTTACCAATAATATCTCCAATGTTAACACAAATAACAGGGGCGATAACGGACACCCTTGCCTTGTGCCCTTCTCAATATTACATACTTCTGTCAGGCTATTATTAACTATTATTCGGGCTGTTTGTTTTTGATATAATGCCCTAATTGGTCGCAAAAATTTATCCCCAAAATTCATTTTATCTAGAACTTTCATCAAAAATTGCCAATTCAATTGATCAAAAGCTTTTTCAGCGTCTAAAAAAATTAGCGCCGCAGGGATCTGGTTGTTCCTTTCCAAAAATTCCAACACATCTACTATATGCCTCACATTATTTTTCATTTGCCTACCACTAATAAACCCAGTTTGATCCCCATGAATCACCCGTTGCAGAACCCTCATCAATCTGTTAGCCAACACCTTAGCAAATATCTTATAGTCTGTATTTAATAGTGATATCGGTCTAGTTTTTTACTTGAGTAGCATCTTGGTCTTCCTTCGGAATCAGAGAGATAAAGGCAGTTCTCCAAGATGGAGGCACCTTTCCCCCTCTCTGGATTGTCTGGAACAATTCCTTTAACGGTTTAACCATCTCTAATTGTAAATTTTTGTAGTAGGCCGCAGTCAAACCATCTGTACCTGGCGCTTTGTCAGCCTTCAACTCCTTAATTACTGTAAATATTTCTTCTTCTGTAATCAGTTGATTAATCTCCTCTTTTTGTAGTTGTGTAAGCACCGGGATGATAGCATTCTCCAAATATTCATCAATATCTTTTTCATTAATCTTCTCCTTAGCATATAATTTAGAATAAAAATCCACAAAGGCTTCCTTAATAAAATCCTGTTGAAACACCATTTTTCCCTTGTGTTCAATTTTATCTATGTTAGAAGCCCTCTGCTTTTTCCTTAGTCTATAAGCTAGCCATCTACCTGGCTTATTAGCATTGCAAAAAGTATTATGCCTGGCAAACCTCAAATTGGTTGCCACTTGATCAGCCATTAATATATCAAATTGTCCTCTTAATAGCTTAATAGCCTCCTTAGTCTTCACATCCAATGGATTCAAAATCAAAGCATTCTCTTTTTCCTTAATTTCATTCTCCAATTCTTTCCTTCTAGCTTCCAAAGTACGTCTATGTTTATTGTTCATATATATCAACACTCCTCTCATATAGGCCTTGCTAGCATCCCAGACCATATCCATAGAAGTATCCTTATTCATATTAAGTTCAAAAAAATCCTTCATTCTCTGTTTACACTCTTCAACATTTTTCTGGTTTCTAAACAAATTCTCATTTACGCGCCACGAGCGCCTATCTCTGTTATCCTTATTAATCTCTAACCATACTGGGCTATGGTCAGAAATAGCTCTTGCACAAATCTTCACCTTCTTAATCCTAGAAAAAAAATCATTAGTCAGCAAAATAAAGTCAATCCTAGAAAAAGATTGATGTCTATCAGAAAAAAAGGTATAATCCTTTTCATGCGGGTGTATGTCACGCCAAATATCTCGCAATTCCAAATCATCCTTCATTTCAAAAAAAGACTTAGGCAATCTGGCATGACACGGAATACGCTTAAAAAAACCAGCCTTGTCCATCTGTACGTCCAATACACCATTCCAATCCCCCATAAAAATAAACGATTTGTAATCCAACTGGGTAAGCTTTGTATGAAGTAAGCTAAAAAAGTCAGCCTGTTGTTGTTGTTGATTAGGGGCATACAGTCCAACTAAAAGCGTTTTTTTGCCTTCTAGCAACAAGTCTATCATTACGTATCTTCCATGCTTATCTGCTTCAATTAAGTCCGCTGTTATGGCACTTTTAATATAAACAACCACTCCATTTTTCTTATTCATTGCAGAGGCAACAAATTGCGTACCCAGTCTTGAGTTCAATAAAAGCTTTTGGTCCATAGCCCTAATATGCGTTTCTTGCAAACATATAACATCAGTCTTAAATTGTTTTAAATATAAAAAAACTTTCTTTCTCTTCTGAGGCGAGTTCAATCCATTAACATTCCAAGTCAAAAATTTAATCGCCATTCTTATCGCCCCGAAGCTTTTGGAGCACCTCACCAATGGCCCTGCTGCCTTTAGGCCGTGCTCCTCCCACTGCCTCGCTGTAAGTGCGCTTTGAAAATTCCAAAAACTTCTGCTGGTCTTGTTCTTTTATTTGTTTTGCTCTTTTTAAAGCAACTGCTATCAGTTTTATTTTATTAGCTTTACAAATGTAAATAAAATTACATCTATATAATTACATCAAAATTACATCAATTCTTTATATTTAAAGTCTGTGGATAAAGATTGATTTTTCTGAAGTATTCACACTTCAGGTATTAAGTTGGCTTGGAAATGTTAAAGTTAAGTCTCTCAAATCAACGAGGCATTTTAGTTTCAAGCATTTAAATCCCACTGATTTAAGTGGATTAAGAATAGTTCTCTAGAGTGCAGTTATGATATCATAAAGTTTCATAATCTAATCCAAGAACAGCTAGACAACTCCCCCAACCTGCACATAGCTCTATCAAAACACTAAATATCCAAGGCTTTTTTTAATCAAGCAGTATTTTCTGAAACGGTGAAAATAATATTTTCTTCATAACCAACACAATTAACTATTTTTGTAGGATAAAACTGAGACAAATTTCACACAGGAAAACTCCAAGAATTAAAATGGAATGTTAGAAGTGAAAATATAAATTTTAAAAAATGTGTCCTTAAGCATGAAAAATATCTATTGCAACATGTGCAATAGTAACATATACACCTCTATATATGTAAGTTTGAAAGTATTTTAAATGTAACTGTTTATTTTCACCTTATCACTGAAGAATCCAGTTACAGTACTTGACCCGTACTAGCTGATCTTGAAATAACAAAGAATATTTATTTATTTGATTTTTATTTTACTGTATAAGAAACTCAAAGGAACAAATTTAGCTGATATTCCTTTTTCCCTATTTTCCCCAGGATAACAACCCTGTGAGGTGGGTTGGGTAGAGAGAAAATGATTGGCCCAAAGCCACTCAGCCATCTTTCTAGTCTGCCTAAGGCTAGAACTCACCATTTTCTGTTTTCTATGCCAGCATCTTAACTATTACACCAACCAGATCAGAGATGAAAGATAGGTTGTGGAAGTTCTCTGAGTTTCAAAAAAAAAGAAAATAAAATAAAATAAATCAAAGTTCATAAAAAATGAGAACAACTGAAATCATAACAATCTTCCCATTTATCACATAACTATCAATCAACATCCAGAGGAGCAAAAGATGATACCTGAGAAGCATAATAAGAAAAAGGTAACATACCAATCATATAGAAAACAACACCCAACATCCTAGTGTGTTCAATTGCCACAAGTCTGCTAAGACAGATAACTATATATTCCCCACCTAATAAACATTACTTTGCCAAGATCATAGCACGAAGATGTTACTAGCTGAGTAAAGAAAGGTTACCAAAGAAAATCCAAGGCAAGAGAAATACTACAACCTAACACAACTGATCTTGACTGATACTTAAATCCAGATAAATCTTGGATCTGGTCAGTACTTGGGTGGAGGACATCAGGAAATACCCAACTTGACTGGGAAAGGAAAACAACAACAGCAACCCTCCCCCTCTACATCCTGAAAGAGGCTCTCGCAAACCACTTCCGTATTCTTGCCAAGTAATGCTCCCTATCTAAATGTAACCATTCAAACACCAGGAGTCCAGCTCCATTCAAAGCAACCTTTATTTTACTGAAAAGGACAACAATGTTCCATAGTACAGCAATATTTAACAATTCCAATTTAAAAAGGAAAGTGGAAGACTGCAGGAAAAAGTTGCTCTTTGGATGTAGATTCTCCACACCAGCATTACTAAAGTATGTATTACTAAAGTATATAGCTCTTTAGTAATCCTGGGTTTTCCACAGTAGCTAGTCTATGAATCTGTCCCTCAAGAGAAAACTTCCAGCTACAAGGTTTACATTCTGTTTTTAAGACTATCATAAAAAATACTTCACAGAGGTCTATGTATTGCTTCCTTCATCTTACCCAGCTCTGTGAAAGGTTTTTTTTTTTAGCAAACCTGCTGCTACTTCTTCAATCATCATGGGGATCTAAGGAGTGGTTTTCCACTTAGATCCAAGAAGATCCCAAGTTTTACTGTTTCCTTTAATGAGATCGAAGGTAGAAAGCTCTATTCGCAGTGAAATAGTGACCACATAGATCAGGGGTGGGGAACCATGGCCCCTTATTGACTTATGGACTCAACTCCCAGAATTCCTGAGCCGGTCATGTTGATATAGATGTAAAGCTAATTTTACACAGATACAAGAATAACTTTCAAGTATGATAAATAAAAACTCAGTGTCTGGAATTTTGGTGCCAAGACTCTTGCTCAGCATATTTCTCAGCCAACTCAGTGATAATGCGTTTTCAGGCAAAAAAAAATATGCAAAGCAGAGCCTAGGCAAGAACGGTCAGCCCTAGTTGCCTAGGAAAAGAAGCTCAGTTCTAGAGGCTTCCACTGCCTTGGACCTCCTTCCTGCTAGTCCAGCTGATAAAATCCATATTGATTGCTAATTGGTTCTTTGACTCCGCTTGTGCCAAACTGCTGTCACCATACCTGTCCTCTGTTGGGTGTTCCGAACAGTCTTGGCCTTAATCCATTCCTCCTCCACTGGGTATACTAGGCAATTCCTTTTATGGGTGGAACTTGTTGGCCAACATACCTCTTCTGAACCCAGCTTTGCCAGGAAGACAGACAGGGAAGTTTTATGCATTCTCCCTTTACATCTCGCTCTTCCTGTCTTCATATTTTGTCTTTTACCTTGGTTTTTCTTAACTTGCTGAGCAAATGAGTGATCTTTTTTAAATCAAAATTTTTGCATATTTCCTCATTCCTGAGTAATCTCACTTTAAATCTCTCATTCCTTTTTATCCCCTTGGGTTCTAACTGCTCATTCTAACAACTTCCTTTTCTTTTTCTTAGCTGTTTCTTCCAAGTTTGGTACCCTGGGTCTGTATTTGCCCCTGGAACTATATTTCTTTTGCCCAGGGCTTTTTTTTCTCATAGAACGCTCAGAATGGCGTTCTGGCACCTCTTTTTTTGCAAACAAAAAACAAAAAAAAAACCTCACTCTATTGGCTTTTGAAAGCCTATTTCAGGAGTAGGTAATCTTGGCTCTTTTATGACTTGTGGACTTCAATTCCCAGAAATCCTGAGCCAGCCACACTGAGGGGAAAGAGAGAGGTTTCCAAATTGAGCCATGCTGGCTCAGGAATTCTGGGAGTTGAAGTCCTTGAGTCATAAAAGAGCCAAAGTTGCTTACCCCTGCACTAGAGGAGGACATTAAAATTATTTACAAGGTTACTTTTTTAGGAACTAAACTTTTAGAATCTAAAACAGCTAATTCAAAAAAGCCAACAGGAAAGAATCTCACATTTTTCATCTGCTTCTGTCTTTTAGAAGGTAAAATTAGATAACAAAATACCGGTAATCTATTTCCTATGTTAACATCTCTGCAATGAAATCAGTAAAGGTAACAGGAAAGAAATGAGAAACATTTCTCTCAATGTAATATGTCTAATTTAGCTGATGCTAGAAAAAATAGTATCTTTTGTACATACTCTTGAAAACTATTTTGAATCTATGATCATCTATTACAACTAAATCACTTTAAATCAAACAATTCTTAAGAATGAAATATTCTTAATATGAACTTTACTTTTACTGTTTGGACTGTTGTGTGTTTTGAAAAATAGATTATTTAGAATCTAGTTATGTTGCACTTCAGTCTTTAAATAATTAACCTAGTATATACTAACATAACAATATACAATGTTTTCCATGGTGAGCTTAACATCAATAACAACATTTATTAAAAAGGCTAAATAATTTCTGGTGGTATTATCTGTACATTAAAATTTTGTTTAGTCACAATCTTTCACTTTTCACATTCTGGACAAGCAGTGGTCATGTAACCTAGCAAAAGATGTTACATATGTGCATATGCATAGTCAGTAGCATATGCCTTTTTAAAAATATCAAACATGCAAAGAATCAAAAATAAGTCCAAAATATCTGTATTACATCCAGAAATGCCAACTTTGCAACCAATATTTCTCATCCATAACTATGGCACCCTAAGGATACTTGCATACATGCAAATGCTTCTCTGGGATCAGTAATGCATCAGGGATTGCTTTTTCCTTCCAGTAACAGATTGCTGGGAAATACCAAACATGGCCTTGAGAATTCCAATGTTTGTTACAAATTTTTCTGGATGTGGTTGGAAAGAGGCCTAGAAATGCCAGCACAAATACATCACACTTACTGAACATGCACACACAACTAATTACAATCTTCAATTATATGTGATATATCTAAAATGAGATGGGCTGTCTCAACTGCAACTTGCAAACTGTTTCGTTTTGCGGCAAAACAATCCAGGACAAGCTGATCAGCCGAGCTTAGAGAGGATTCATTAACACAATTTTTGGAAAGGAAAGAAACAGATGGACAGTTTAACATCTTCCAGTTGATGTTATGTTATGTAACATCTTCTGGGAGTTGAAGTCCACGAGTCATAAAAGAGCCAAGGTTGCTTACCCCGGGCCTATTGGCTTTCAAAAGCCAATAGGAATTGCTGCTGAGCGTGCCAAAAAACCCGGCCAGCAAACGTTGCACAGGCAAGTTGTCTGCAGCGAAGGCAGGAACTTTGCACCCCTCCCTGCTGCCCAACTACACCATCTCAACTAGGTAAGTAAGATATTATTTGCAAATAGGATGGCAGTAAACAATTTAGGCTGCATTTACATCAGGGCTTTTCAACCTTTTCAGAAATTGTACCACTTTTAGGACATGACAATATTAAGTACCACCAGTGCTTAACAAGGTGTCAAAAACCTGACTAAAAAAGGGGGTATTTTGGGTTTCATTGATTAGATTCATTTATTGTTATAGAAATGGCTAGTTTATAATATTATAGAAAAGCAAAATGTTGAGGTTCAATGTTAATGCTTCCTTCTACTCCTGCAACAGAGGAAGTCAGAAGTCAGTGCCTTTTCTTTTTCCCTTCTCCCCCTCACTTTTCCCTTTTTCTCTCACCCTTCACTCGCAAAAGCCCCCCCACTCACTCACACTTTGCTCACAAAAGCCTCCAGTCGCTCTCACTCACTCACTGTGTCTCTTTCAAAGGCCTCGTGCTCACTCGCTCACTTACTGCACCAATGCTCCTAAACGCCATTTGCTCACTCACTCACTTACTGCCCCATCGCTTCCAAACACTTCCAAACACCACTTGCTCACTCGCTCACTTACTGCATTTGGAAGCAAAGGGGCAGTAAGTGAATGAGTGCTGGTGCCGGAGACCACTGCCATGAGGAACACAGCTCTGGGTTGGGGTTCAGAGCAGCTCTCGGTGGGGGCTCAGCATGGGCCATGGCATGGCAACTGCTGGGATGGGAATCCCTGCAGCAGCTGTGGGGATGGGAATCCCCGTGGCCTGTGGCTCCGAGCCACAGGGGTGGGGGTGCAAAGGATGAGTGGCAATGCCATAGCAAGACACCAGCATCGCTCCCAGTGACAGCACCTCTGAGTTCTGGCACTTTTTTTTTTAGAAAAAAAGCACTGCTTTTGCCTAAGACTATTGTTGCAAGTACAATCCCATGCCTTTTATATCTTGTTCCAAACTTTAAATTCAGCAGTAACTTACTGTTTTTATCACAATGAAGAAAGGGAAGTTGCTGCATCAAGCTATAAGCTCTTTTTGTACATACATATAATATGATGATAATTGTGCCCTAATTACGTCTCCTTGTGCCCCAATGCTTTTTCAGGTGGTGCCACCTAAATTTTTTATTTTTTCCTCTCAACTCTTTGAATAAATTTTCCTTGCCTTTAGAAAGTCTTCAATTCCAGGTTCCATTTTGCCCAAGAAGTCTCTTCTAATGAGTTAATTATGGGGTTTTCCCTTCCTTAATTTTATATGTGAGGCCACTTTCCTGCAGCCTTCTAATTTTCAACCCTGGACATCCAATTATTTCTTTCCTGTCCATGACAATTTTCACCAGATCTACTGATTCCCCAATTTTATTGTAATCAGCTGGGTCACAGGGAGAATGAATATCTGACCAGTCTGATTTTTCACATAATTGATGTCTATAGTGTAATACAATCATGGTAGTAAAAGTTAAAAACCCAGAAATGAAACCTTCTAAGGAGGTTTCATCAAATTGAAAGATGCATAATCAAAACTGAAGCTGGATAATAAAGGTGCCAGAAAATAAATTAGACTTGTTTTACAATGTTGGAGTAGAAGAGTGTCAGTACACTTCCGAAGTGACTTCATTCTTGCAATGATATTCAAGAAACCTGACACTGCCCCTGTAATAAAGCATTCAAAGCTAGAAGCAAATATGACATCAACAGTCCCCGGAGATGCTGTCTGGAGATCCTGGATCATAAAGGGTGTGGGCTACCGAATGTCAACATTCAGGATTGGCGTCAATTAATAGAGACAAGAGCTTGTGTCATGAGCCAAATAAATATGACACTTGAACTTTTCAAATTAGTCTGAAAATATTCTCCAAGCTAGATGTAACTTCATTAAATAGCAATTTTCATTAAGCACGGAGGGCATACAGATGCAATAATCCAACATTTTCCATTGTAGGGCATTCCAAATACACTGGACAATAACTTCCCAATTGTGTTATTAGTTATAAAGGCCACCAGTTGTGCTCCTAAATCAGTTGGAGTGCATTAAGTTGAGGGAGGTTTTTTAGTAGGGATACCTTCCATCTCACAAGAATATAATTTTTATATAATTTAAGGAAGAACAAGAGGCATATTTGCATATTATACACACACACGTATGTATGTATGCATATGTATATATACACATTTAAAAATGTAATGAATAAATTTGTATAGAAACAGGGAAAATAAAAATGTCTAGCAGTGTCACAGCATTTATATGGCAAGAAGAAAAAATAATTACTTTTTATTTTTGTATAAAAACTAGACAACTTATTTCTCAGAGATATTTTTAGCTAAACAGATTGACCATGGCTGGACAAAAAAGCAATGGGAGCAGCAGCAACTTCTGACCCATTGAGCTTTCTTATGGGAAGTTTCCTTCCTGTCAGGACCCACCCCAATACATGTCTTAGGAAAACAAAAACTCTTGGAGTCAGTTCTAGTCCAAAAGGAATTTTTACTAGGACATGTTTGGTTGTGGAAATACAAGACAGGACCTGGTATTGCTTTACAGATTGAAACTTTATAAAGAGTTCCTGGTTCAACCCCCCTTCCCTCAACCCCATTTGGTCAGCTCCCCATCATTTACTTTGTGTCATCCCTTTCGTGGGAAAAAAGAAACTTTGGATCTTTACGGTTATTGCCTTCTTCCTTTACAGATTCAAATGGAGACACAGGCCAGATGCCTTCTTCCCTAACCCTCCCCTTTGTTCCCCCAGTTCAAAAGGTTTCCCTTGGTCTTTGAAATAACTTAAGGCAGGCTGAATCCACATCTGTTCCTCCTTCCTCGGGAGATGGCAGAATCCGGGGGATGGGACAATGTTTTAAACATACATTTATGAATGTGATATAAATGGATTCTGACACTTCCCTTTCCTTTTCCTCCTCCTTCCCTCCCTCCTTTTCCTGACAGACTTTGTTATTTGTGTTAATGGATCATAGGGAAAATATGGCTTAATCAGATTGTTAGAAGGACTGAGGAGTCTGGATAGAAACAATAAATTACTACAGGAACCTGCTCCATCTGGACCCTTCCCTCTAGATATTGTCATCAACTGCCCCATGGCAAAGCTTCCACATATTGTATTTTTTTTAATTATTCTGTATTGCACTTTATTGTTAATGTTATTTGTAAGCTGTCTTTTGGGATATGTATTCTGAACTGTAGTAAATATTTATTTAGAAGATGACCTGTTATAAAGGCAGGATAGAAATTCATTAATAATTCTTATGTTCTGCTAAATTGATTCAGATGTAGCTCCCTCAGTGATGCCCTGTGCTCTCAGTAACTTCAAAAGAATTTCTCAATACTTCAGAGTCATAGTGCAGAAGATTTGTGGAGGAGGAAGTATCAGATCAGTATAATCCTCCTGGGAATCTTTCATTTTTGTGGCTGACTTCACAGACTTGAACTCATGTACTTTAAAAATAAGCGTACAGGTTGGCTAAGGAGGGTGAGAAATTTGAGCTCTTGTATAACCAGCATGCTACCTTTGAAAGCCACTTAATGTTCCCTTAACTAAACATTTTCTTTGGATATTTTAAAATAGATGTTCGCAAATCTATGTGGTTTGGCAGCTACTAAAATGATAGCAAGCCATAGCATGATACATACCATAGAACAATTTTCCAAGTTATTAAGTCACTGTCAGGAGAAGAAATCTAGCATTGATGGGTGATACTGCTTGGGGCAAGATGAACCACTTTTCAAAATCAGTATAAAAGAAGGAATTCTTCTAGATGGGGGATCTGGAACTGCACAGAAAAATGACTTCTGTATGCTTGAGAATTCTGAATATTTTGCTAAATGTTTCTCGGAAGAAGTAACAATCCTTTATGGTTCATTTGTTCCTCAAGGTTAAATTATCTCCTGGTGTCACTGCTAGACAGTTCCTAGACACTGCTAGGAAACAGTGAAACTTCTTTATATGCACCATGGAGAAATTGACACTTCATGTTTGTTTCTTTGCAGATTGCCAAACATCGCCAAGGTGGGACTAATGAGGCTGAATGACTTGGAACAGCCAGTGGGAAATGTTAGTATAATTTATTAAACTGACTGTGACCTGGAATGATACTTGAGAGGAGACAGGATGAAAATTCCAAGTGCTATGTTTAGCAGAATGATAGCATTGTGTACATATTGGTGTCAAAGCTCTAGTCTCATGGAATCTGTGTCATGATAGTTATTATAAAACTAAATGGCAATCTAAATCTTTAATCTCTGTCTGCAGAAAGCTCTAAATTGGACAAATTGGACTTAATTAAGTCCAAATTTATCAGAATAAATTGGACTTAATTAAGTCCAATTGATTGCCACATGCTTAGTAAATTCATATCCAAACCATTCCCCCTCCTCCATTTGAATTATCCCAACCAAAAAATGGAAGAATATCTAATAATTATATTGAGATGGGAGAGAGGGAACATTTTTGCTCCTCATTCTGCCATTCATTCTCAGACATTTTTTATTGAACAATCATATGCTTTTCTGACTGCAGTTCATTCATTATGTGGAATTAAGAAAGCACCAGAGGTTTTTATTATTACATAGATAATGGTCACTACAGTTCATACTTTATATTTATCTGAATATGCAGTTTAAACTTATTGACACTGTTCAGGTGAAGTCAGCAAAAATACAGATTAAAAGTTACCTATTTTACAAAATAGATTAATCAGGGAATAGGCCCCAAAGAGGCCTATATATATTGTATATTCTGTAGAGAGAGGCAAGCAAAGAAGTTAACATTGCTATGAAGATCTAATAGATCAGGGGACTCAGCCAATAGCTCGAAAGAGATAATGAGTAGTAACTATGATAGAACCATAATAAAAAAAATTGTTCCATAAACCCTTTCATACTTCTATTCTAGCTACTTTAAAGGCATCTTGCACAGTTAAAATGATCACATAGATTTATATCATGCTTTTGTTGCAAGGAAGTATATTAAATTTCTATTCTGAATATGAACCTATTTTTAATAAGCAAACAAATGTGTAATGGCATAGACTTTTCAACCTGGTAAAAAGAAAACTCTAATTAAAAGGGATTTTGCATAACATGTGTCCATCTATTATAACTATTGTGTAGTGGATTTCATAGGCAATGACCAGACCAGCATAGTACAATGGTGTTTATTAAGCCAGAACTGTCAAAAGACTATACCTTCCGCCTCTAGGGCATTGGCCAATTGCAACGTTAGCTTACTCCTGCCCAAACTCAAATTCTTGAAGTTTCCCTCCAAAACAGTTGGAGGTACGTTTGTTTCACAACATATTAACATTAGTACTTTATACATAACAATAACCATAATTAAATCTGATTAAAGAACCACATGTTAAACTGTGTGTATATAAGAAAGACTCTTGCAATTGTGATTATTATACTGGACTGCAAAAATCTGGATGACCACTAAATGGTGGTAAAGGTTTAATATTTATCTTTCAACTTCTATCTAGTGGAGGCATTGATATTTACAGGCTATGTATGGTATGGTAGTCCGATTATATTATCAATTGTATATTTGCTGCATCAGAAGCCCTAAAAGACATTGATACTAGTCAAACTCAGCAGCATAAATTATCTGGTTTATGCTATGGCAACCACTAGGACAAACTGGGGGAAGTGAGGGGGGAATTAATGAAAATTATATCTGATGGACAAGAATTACTGGGTACTAGAAAACTGTAAACGGATAAACAATTGAGGCATATTAGTCTGAAGCAAAGCTCAATGTGCTGAATTTCCTAAGATCAAACTGATATTTCAAAATATATTGCATATAATTAGCAAATGAATACCAAATAAATTTGTATGTCCTTTCACAAAAAGTATTTTATAGTAGATATTTGACTTCCTGCTTTGTTTTACAGTTTCTTTTAATTTCTGCTCAACGTCTACTCAAATATCATTTGTTCCCTTTGACGATGAGTAAAGGCATAAAGAAGTTTGGAAAGTTGCCCTAGCACATACCAATCTTTTTGTCAACCTATCTGTGATTTATAAAAGAAAATGTTTGTAGTACTTGAGAATAATCAAAATATTAGTTCAGTGCCAAGGACAAGAATATTTTAGATTGTACCCTTTGAAAATTACCGTGTTCCTAGCACTAATCAAATTCTCTTCACCCAACTGTTCAATTTCTATTTCTTTAAACTACAAAAATGTCTTTAGTCTCTTATATCCCATTCTTAAGCACAATTATGGATAACATCAGAATAAGAAAATAAGCATGGCAACACAGTGTGCTAAACTTTGCCCCTTTTGGGTGTGCTTTGTAACACAACCTGACTCCCCTTGTTGTTCCTCAGATGCTGCTGTCAAGTACTGAATATATCTTGAAGAGTTACCTAAGACTGTGCATCATCACAGAACAATCAAAATAGAGCTGAAAGGGACCTTGGAGGTCTTCTAGTCCAGCCCCCTGCTTAAGCAGGAACCCTGTATTATTTCAGACAAGTGGCTGTCCAGTCTCTTCTTAAAAACCTCCAGTGATGAAACACCCACAATGTCCTCACTGTTAGGAAGTTTCTCTTTAATTTCAGGTTGCTTCTCTTCTTCTGTTGCTTTGGAAAATAAATTAACCCCTGCCTCCTTGTGGCAGCCTTTAAAATACTGGAATACTGCTATCATGCCCCTCCCAGTCCTTCTTTTTTCTACACTGGCCATTCCCAAATCTGCAACCATTCTTCATATGTTTTAGCCTCCAGGTCTTTAATCATCTTAGCTTCTCTTCTTTGCACTTTTTTTTTCAAAGTCTTTGCATCTTTTTTGTAATGCTGAATTCAGAACATCACGCCACTTTGCTCTATAATTACATGTATGCCTGTCATTTTATCATTAATATGGTAAGCTGAGAGATGCTGACTTGTCTCAAATCATAAATTAAATACCAAGATAAAAATCTGTGAACATAACATTTTGCACCAACATTTCGAAATATTTCATCCAATGAATTCTGTCATCCCCATTATTATACTGACTGAGCCTGTCTAGATTATGTTTCTCCAACTTCTTGTTCTGTGAATGTACTTTACTTTCATTATTATAAGAAAAGAGGAAATTGGTGTAGTTTCTTATCAATCCAAACATGCTGACATCAAACTAATTTATAAGGCAGTACAAATAAATAAGAAGGAAACATTGCCAAGTCTTATGCAATATTTTAAAAACCTGGCAAGACTGAAAGACTTTGGGTTGGGGGGGGGGGCATACTGATTCTAAGACTATGCCATCTTTGGTGTTGGATGGGGTGGCACTGTACCAGACAGATCTGGTATACAGTCTGGGGGTCTGCTTCTGCTCAAAGAGTAGGTGGCAGCCAAAGCTAGGAGAGCCTTTGTACAACTTTCTGTTGTGCACCAGTTCTGCAATATAGGGGTTGTCTGACACCACCTCTGACTGACAGTGACTATGGAGATGAAAATGAGTGATAACGACAAGTACAGTTTGTTCTGGGAGCAGCTGAAAGCCTGATCTTACACTATAAAAATGCCAATAGAAAGTTTCTTAGCCTTGGAAAATGGTTCAGTTATACCTATTCAGCATTTTCCTTCCAAATAAAGGAAGCCAGGGCAGCTTAGTAATAACAGGTTGGGACAAAATCTGATGAAAAAATGAAAAAAAATGGTATGCCTAGAATAGTTTCTCTAATCCCTGCCTAACTATCTTTAATAGCAGATGACTATCTTAGACCCAAAGATCATTCTTGAGGCAGGTAAGATGCTGGATAAATTTAAAGAGACTAAGGTAGAGTTGTATCCAATGTCTATCTCATGGGACAGGACTTTCCAAAGCCCTTTGGATAAATAAAATACTTCATCTCAGACAAGCCTAAAATATGTCCTTGAAACCACTCAAGAGAAAGCATGGGACTGATTCAATGACAAATCCATTTTTGCCATAGGGAAGTAGGATTTGTTGGTTGGGAATTCCTGTTAACTTCATGAATTCCCAAATCATTGACCCAGATTAAATATAATCTCCTTTGTCCAGGGTTCTCATTAGTTGCAGATCAACCACCTTCATAACAATTGTCCCTAGAAAGGGAATGTTGAAAACTGGATAATCCTTACTGAGAATTGTTGGGTCCAAGAATTGTGTCTTAATTAAGAAGAGCTAAACCACTACTTCTTTCACTGACTTCAGGCAGCAGAAATTAGAGCATATATGGGATAGAAAATTTCTATAGGGATGAACTGTGTGTGCCATTTCTCTATGCCTTCATCTGCGCCTGTGGCCTCAATTTGTTTGATAGCTCTGGTATGTGTATTTTATAAAAGAGATGACATACAGACTTCCTCCTTCACTCGGCAGCATTTCATTGCCCAAGGATTATCTTTTCTTGTCTTTTTGTTTTTCTTTTTTAAAAAAGTTTTTTAATTAAACCCACAACCATCAGCAGAAGCCAATTTCCCCAAAATTATGTATTGTTTTTCTTTTAATGCAAAACAAGTAAGAACCAATGCTGGTTTTTACAATTTCCCCCTCTCCAATCTTGCTAAATTTACAAAAATGTAAAAATGAAAAGGCTGCAGCTGTTCCCTGTGATAGGAACATCTGAAGGATATTACATAAAACATTTACCTGTTAACATGTGGGCACTTATAAGTGATGCTGGAGATGAAATATTTGCATTTAGCATCTGTTTCAAAAAAAAAACACCCAGTGATTGCCTACTGTTTCATATTGTATCATGCTAAGGAAGGAAGGAATGTTCACACAAGCTTCTACTGTAACTATTGAATTCAAAAAATACTTTAGTTAGTTCAACTTTTTTCCTAAACATAGGAGATGAAATACGAAGTGCATTAATGCACAGTAGGTAAGATTTATTTGTGAAGACAGAGTTTTATTTTTTTTATTTTTCCTATATAATTTTTCTGAATATAAAGATCACTGAATTTAAGAATGATCTGTCACTACCAAACTACTTTCAGATTAAAGGAATATTTGAAAAAGTAGTAGTCTAATCATCTTAAATATATTAATTACATGCCATGGGATTTGGTTTCAGGGTGCTATTCAACCATCTAAAAATGGCACATGTCTTCATAACTTTTATTCTTTTCCACTCTAATTGCTGATGGCTTTTATTTATACTTGGAGAATAGTGGCTTGGCTGTTGTCCTGAGAAGCTGCAGAGATTATTATATTTAGAAATGTGCTAAGCAACAACAGCTATTTTGCAGGAAAAAGAATCACCCATATTAAACAGCACAATGGCAGCCTATGCCTTTTATTCTTTGATTCTAATTAATACCTTCATTGTTAAAGCGTAAGGTATTGAATAAACTATTGCAGATATGACTGAAAGATGCACGTACGTCACATACATTCAATTCTGCTCTCTCCCTTGGTTACCTCAATGCCCAGTATCCACTTTCTCTTATCTTATAAAATGTCACATTCCATTTTTGTCTCTTTACAAAGTAATCTGAAAATAACGTTGTTTGTTTCACACAGTGTTCATCAATAAAAGATGGTAAATAATGCAAAATCAATTTTGTTCATTTCTTGGTTCTTCAGCAATAGCAACTCAATAGCAAGGAATTAGTTTATTTAAGGTATAACTATTAATTCTAAAGAAATTAGCAGCTTTGTGATGCTATATTTATACTGCTCCTGGTGCTTTTATTTCTTTGAGTGATCCCAACAGCCAACAAAATCAAAGAAAATCAGCTTAAAATGAGAATAACAGCATTTGTTTGATCAAATTCAGTTGATAGGATAGTGGCATCTACCAACCTTTCTTGATTTTAGAAAGCTAAGCAGGTCACATCTGGTTGTCAGTGGGAAAGGAACTTGCCAGAAAATCTTGTAGTTGTGACTAGATAGGAAAGTACAGGAAAAAAAGAAGTAAAGAAAGTATCCTGTAAGAAAGCAACAGGAAACCTTTTCCACGCTACTGCCATGGAAAGTAGATACAGTATGCATGAAATAACCTGGAATCAAACTTGACTTGAAGAAGACTTACATACTTACATCTGAAAATTGATAAATTTGAGATTCAAGAATACAAGGAGAATAGCCATGATTGGGATCTGTTAACAGTTCTTACTCTCCTCTGGATATACTTGTCCTAGGATTCTTTGGTATCTCTCTTGGATGATATATATCTGGAGCCATTACTTTTTGTTTTTGTTTGCCTTATCTAATCTTCTAACGCTTAGGTATTTCCTGTCTCCTGCCACATATAATTCTTGCATGAACTTCATCTCTTTGTAGTTGTGCTTTGAAAATAACTAAAAGTGGGTGGTAAAGAAGCATTGCTTCTTCTAACATTCTTGGTTGTCTGCAATCATGGCCCACATTGGAGGAGGAAGGGAGAAACCTTGCTTGAACCTTGGTGGATGGGATGAGCTAATTTAATGGATTAGATTCAGCCCCTGGGCTAGAAACTCTCCATCCCTATTATATAATAGGGCTGCACAAAGCATTCAAAATGTTTTTGAATGTTTTGCACGGCCTGTTATATAACGTTAGATAAAAGAGAAGCCAACTTTGCATTGTTTTGAAAATTAACATGTGGACAACAAAAATGAATATGGTGTGCCTTCATGGTTGCAACCACATTGGAATTACCAAACTGGCAGGATTGACTTATTTGTAACGTTTTTTATGTGACTTCCCAAATAATACCTCAAAGTGGTATATATTTAAAAAAACAAGAATAAAACAACTTTAAAAATCTAATACATACAGTATATTAAAAATAAACTAGACACCAAAAATAGCAGTATCTTTTAAACAAAATCTGTCTGTATTATTCATACAAAATAAATGGTTGAAAATAGGGTTCTTCAATAGGTGCCTAAATTATAGAATGATAGATACTGTTCAACTAGTACAGGGACTTTTACAGAGATAAGATATATATTCTCCATCAATTATACAATAGCCTGAGAACCTTACTGCTCTTTCTATATTTGAATAAATATCCTACCATATAAAGCCTTATTAAAAAAAACCTGTTCCAAAATCTGGACTGCAACAACATTAATTTTCTTTTGGTTTAGTAAATGAAATGGCAAAATTGTTAAACATTACAGTGATCTGATTACATGCATATATTTTAATTAGATATGTGTGTATGTACTATGTGTGTATGTGTGTGTGTGTGTGTGTGTGTATTTCCTTCTCATGGATAGTATGTGTGTTCCTCAATCTCAGATCCTCTACCAGAGGTCTGGGAGTTTGGGGTTTCTGTGCAGTATTTTAGATGTCCCTAGCTAGATGTCCCCACTCTTCTGAAAAGAGAGCTCTCATGTTGTTCCTGGGCTCTGTTAGAGTCACTTTCCCAGCTTTAGAGTCATAGCCCTGATTGCTCCTACCATCACTGGGACCAGTTTGGCCTTTACCTTCCAATCCTCTCCAGTTCCTCCTTCAGATCATGGTACTTCTCCAGTTTCTCATATTCCTTCTTCTTGATATGGTTGTCACTTGGCACTATTATATCTATCAGCACTGCTGTCTTCTGATCCTTGTCTACTACCACAATGTCTGGTTGATTGGCCAGCATTTGCCTGTCCTTCTGGATCTGGAAAGTCTACAGGATCTTAGTCCTCTCATTTTCTATGATATTCTGTGGAATCTTCCATTTGGATCTGGCAGGGTCTAGCCCATAAAGTATGCAGATGTTCCTATACACAACACCAGCTATTTGGTTGTGCCACTCAGTGTCTGCTATTCCAGCCTGCGTCTGACAATCTGCCACTATGTGTTGGATTGTCTCTGAAGCGTCTTGACACAATCTGCATCTTGCCTTGTGTGGTAGATCCCTGCAAATATATAATTTTACACACACAGTATATACAGTGTGTATGTGTGTATGTGTATGTGTATGTGTATGTGTATGTGTATGTGTATGTGTATGTATATGTATATGTGTATGTATATGTGTATGTATATATATATATATATATATATATATATATATATATATATATATATATATATATATATATATATATATATATATATATATATATACATACACACACACACACACATATATTGTTAATAATGTTAAAAATACAAATCCCAGGCATATTTACTTAAAGTATAAAATCTTTGAACACTGGGATGGATAAAAAACAGTCGTTTATTGCTAAAAGATCATAATAAGCAACAAAAAGTAACTGTTTAAAGCATATCTACCTAATCTAAGCTTTGGCTGGTCCTCTGCCAGCGTCATCAGAGAAAGCATTGAAGGTTTGAAAAACCATTGGTAAGCCTGTTTGGTTCCGCGCTCTGCTCATTGGCCGTGTGATGGACCTTGCTCTAGCCAATCATGATTGTTCTGACTGTCTCACATCACTTCCCTTGCAATCCGGTCTTACTGTCCCTCTTTTTTAACTTTCTCCTCCCTATTTGTTTTGGTTTGACTACATTAACTGATCTTGTTTTCGTTTGCTGTTCCTCATCCAATGTCACAGCTGTTGGTATTTGTATTTCCTTGTTCTCTGTGTGCTCCTTCTCTAGCCTCCTTGCCTGTGATTGTATATGTGTATGTGTATACGTGTATGAGTACACATGTATATGTGTATTTATATGTATGTATATGTATTTTCTATTTCTGAATGTAAGCAATAAGATCAAAAAGGAGGAATTAGGGCCAAATGAAATTCATCTTATATTTCAGAAAGTTTCCCAAATAGTTGTTTAGGATGCTGAGCACCTTTTGGTGATTGTAGTGAGAAGTATAATGCCTTGTTTAATTTGATGCTGCACCTGGATTTTGTATGAATGGAATTCATAATTTCATAAATTTCAGCTGAAACACAATCCAGTTGTAGATGTAAGAAAATCTCAGTTTTAAAAATGCAGAATTACAAACATTAAATTTTATTATTGGTATGAACTACAACTCTCAGGGAACTTCCTGTCATAAGCCTGTTCTCTTTACAATGCCTTGCACTCCTAACATGCCCTGACCTACTTCTGAGCTGCATAAATCTGCAGTTTTTCTAACACCCATAATGGTCAAAATAAATAAAAATGTTGACTTTGAAAAGTTGTTATATTAATTGCTTTGCAGTTTTACTGGGACGCGGTGGCTCAGTGGGTTAGGACGCTGAGCTTGTCAATCAGAAGGTCGGCAGTTTGGTGGGTCGAATCCTGAGTGCCGCATAACAGATTGAGCGCCTGTTACTCGTCCCAGCTTCTGCCAAACTAGCAGTTCGACAGCACGTAAAAATGCAAGTAGAAAAATAGGGACCACTCCGGTGGGAAGGTAACAGCGTTCCGTGCGCCTTTGGCGTCTAGTCATGCTGGCCACATGACCATGGAGACGTCCTCAGACAAGCGCTGGCTCCTCGGCTTTGAAACGGAGATGAGCACCGGCCCCTAGAGTCGGAAACGACTAGCACACATGTTCGGGGGAACCTTTACCTTTAGTTTTACTGGGTAATTCTTATATAGGTAGAGCAAGTCTCCATCATGGTGAGCTCCACTCCTAGTAATGTCATTAGTATGTTCAGGTAGGTTTTTGGCAGCAATACTAATATGTGTGACATTTTCAATTTCTTGATGTAGCTTATAGCTTTCATATTTCCAGGAAGTCTCTTATCCAAGTATTAATCAGATCTGACACTGATTAAGTTCCCTGCCCAAAAAAGGTCACCCAGGCATTGTGACCTGCTGAGATTATAGAAATACATCTCTAATCTTCCTTTGTTTTTCACACCATTCTAATTACATTGGAAATATAATCTTTTATTGATCATAGCATGCTAATGGTAGAAAGTCACATTATTGCCTAGTGTTAATGCTAATTTGTATATATATTGTGAAGTTCCCATGAAAAGAGATAATTGTAAATTAAATTTGAATGTGTAGAATATCTGCCTACATTTCTAGAATTAATATGGGCTCCTATTCATTTTATTTTCTCTAACAAAAAACTAATGGAATGAAAATATGAATCCTTGACATGCAGCAATTCACAAATACATTGTAGATTTACTACTTTTAACTGAGGTCTATGGTAATTAAAGCTAGCTTATTTTGTTAACAAGATGCTTTATTCTACGTCAGCAAGCAAGACATTCCCTATTTTAAAAAGAGACCTTAAAATGAATCAAATCCTGTACTAGATAGTGCCCTGAGATAAGGCAATGTTTTGAAATAATTTTTAAGGCAAGTCTGCCATTCTCTGAGGAGTAAGAGAACATTAGTTTTGCAAACAGAAGGGAAGAGCATGAATTTCCCAGAAGAGAGCAGGTCCCCATTTAGTATATCAGTTCTAAGAATCTAAACAACATCTCAGCATTTCTTATTTATTTTAGTGGGTTATTTCAACTTGCTGAACAAATATCTTTCCACTCTACCAAATACATTCACATCTAGCTTACCAGGTGTCTATAGGGCAGAAATGGATACATGACTCCCAATTCTTTTTCAGTCCCACGATTGTGCGACTGAAATTCAGTGATGTTTTTCAGGTTTCCCTAAGCCTAACCCTCAAAACTTTTCAACATCTACATTGGGGAATGGCCCTCTGTCATTTATTGTCCCCTGAGCCTGCACTGAGTAATTTAAACTAAGTGATTTGGACTCATTTCAGGGTGTAGAATGTGATCAAGGGTAAATTAAGCATCTGTAAATTATTTGTTCATTTAATACCATAAACAGTTCCCCAATCTGGTCACTCAGGATGTTGACAGCTATGTCTCTTCTAACTGTGAGACAAGGCAAACATTTCATCCCTCAGGCTCTAAAAATGTCACCCAATTCTGATCTTCATAGAACAACTTACCTGTAATCAAGCAGAGCTAGATCAATTCCTAGTCTTTCTCTTTTGAAAGAAAGGTAGGACGCAAATATAATACACTAACAATAAAAATATATACTTAAAATAGATTATTTTAATATATTATTACAGCATCGGTTATAAAAACAGCCAGCTTTCCATTGCGTGGTACATTACTGTGTGCATATATTTATATGTACATGCAATAGAAGTCAGAGAAGACATCCATTTGCCCATCTTTCAATGAGCAAAATAAAATTGCGCAAGAGCTGAGGGATTAAAAAAAGCTTTCCTAACATTTCCACCCAACCAGATTGCAACTAGCAGGAAATTAAATGAACCAGAGAACTCTGAAGTCAGAGTGCTCTAATCCTATCTCAGGATTACTCTGTTATTTCATATGATTCATTATTCACTTATAAAATCTGTAAATTTGACTCTTGAATAAAGCTATTTTAATTCACTTAACTTTGTAGCATGCTAAAAATCTCAACATTGCACTGCTCTCTCTATAAAAACTGAACACAGCTGTTTGTAACTTCACTTGAAGCAGCAAAAATTCTCACTATTTTTTAAACTGTGAAGTACTTCTGAAAAGATTTTTTTTCCAGAAATTATGAAATATGTTAATGCATTTTATTTCTGAAGAACTTCAGCATGATTTAAGTTTGATGTCAAAAACACACATGTAAACAACTTTCACATTTATGTACTATCTACCAGGGCACAAAGAGGCTTCAAGGCAAAGGACATGTTTTTTTCCAGTTCTAGTCAGTTGTGTCCAATTCTCAGAATGCCTGGACAAATCATGCAGTTTTCTTGGCAAGGTTTTTGAGAAGTAGCTTACTATTGCCTCCTTCCTGGAGCTGAGATAAAGTGACTGTCCCAAGTTCACCCAGCTGACTTTGAGCCTATGGCAAAACTAGAACTCACAGTCTAGTCTGATGTCTTAACCATTAACCACTATACCATACTGGCTCTCTAGAACAGACATGTCAAATTCACGACATCACATGACGTCGCATGACGTATTGGCACTGTTTTGCCATTGCCAGCAATGGGGTGGGCGTGGCTTCCACGTGATGTGTCCGGCCCATGGGCTGGCTGTTTGACAGCCCTGCTCTAGAACATCAGAGATAATAATAGAACATAATAACTGTATGCAATTCTTTCAAGCAATTCTATTAGTTCCTTGGATTTTGTAGCTGGTCTTGTAGTGTTAACATCTCATGTGTAAATGTTTTTGCCTGCTGTAATCACAATCAGTTTACATGATATCCTTGTTGTAATAAGAGCGTAATACCATAATTGTCAACTATCAACTCTGGTTACCACAGGATCCTGAAAAAGATTATGGCTGCGTCACAGAGTTGCAAACAAGTGCTACTTTTGTAGCTTCATATACTCAGAATCAAGAGTTAGGGACTGAATCCTAAGAGCTCTACATTTTTACAGGAATATGACACAACCTGGTTTTTATAAGTAATGGAAAATTCAAGACTATCCTAACAATCTAACATATTTTGTTACAACTGATTGATTGGCTAGTACAGGTAGTCCTCAGCCTACAACAGTTCATTTAGTGACCATTTAAAGTTACAACGGTACTAAAAATTTATGACTGTTTTTCACACTTACGACCATTGCAGCATCCTCATGCTCATGAGATCAAAATTCAGATGCTTGGCAACTGGCTCATTTTTATGACTCATTTTATGACTCATTCTTATAACTGTTGTTTCCTAGGCCGGTCACGCAATCACCTTTTGCGACTTTCTGACAAGCGAAGTCAATGAGGAAGCCAGAGTCATTAAACAACTGTGTCACTAATGTACAACTATGGAAACAAAAGTGGTTCGCTTAACAACTGTGGCAAGAAAGGTCGTAAAATAGAGTAAAATTAACTTTAAAAATGTCTCACATAGCAAAAAAAAATTGAGCTCAATTGTGGTCATAAGAAAAGGATTATTTGTACTTTTGTGCTTATTACTTATCATAGTAATCAAAGAAATGCAGAGTTTTGAGGAATAAACTTCTCTGTGAATTTCTTGTCACTGATAACTACAAGATAACACCATTTTATACATATGAAAATTCTTCTGTAGGGATCTGATAACTAACGAGATAATGTAAGAGGAAACTATTTAACGCATAATTTATAAAATGGCAAATACTAATTGGCCTGACTTCTCTCAGTGTTTTGAGAAAACTTAATTTAGGTAATCATTTGAAAAGATATGAAAAATATATGACTAATTGATTTTTGAAATTGATAACTTAGTTCAATAATTATCCAATTTCCATCCCAACACAATTATCTGTTGGCTGTGACAGAAAAATCCAAGTGAAAAGATGACAATGAAGTACACAGTGTCAGCATTGTTGTTGTTGTTAGTTGCGAAGTTGTGTCCGACCCATCGCGACCCTATGGACAACATTCCTCCAGGCCTTCCTGTCCTCAACCATCTTCTGGAGTCCATTTAAGCTCACGCCTACTGCTTCAGTGACTCCATCCAGCCACCTCATTCTCTGTCGTCCCATTCTTCTCTCGCCCTCAATCTTTCCCAGCATTAGGCTCTTCTCCAGTGAGTCCTTCCTTCTCATTAGGTGGCCAAAGTATTTGAGTTTTAGCTTCAGGATCTGGCCTTCTAAAGAGCAGTCAGGGTTGATCTCCTCTAGGACTGACCAGTTTGATTGTCTTGCAGTCCAAGGGACTTGCAGGAGTCTTCTCCAGCACCATAGTTCAAAGGCTTCAATTCTTTGGCGCTCAGCCTTTCTTATGGTCCAGCTTTCACTGCCATACATTGCAACTGGGTGTCAGCATTAGAGCAGAACAAAATTTTCCTTAGTCATATTGTCACTTATATAAAGGACTTTAAAATTAACCTTGGGATAGGGAAGTCATTAAATGGGGGAAGGAAGGCATAAGTTGCTAAGGGGTGACTTGCCACAAAATCTTGAGAACGAGGTAGTATGAGAAAATCAAAATAATCCTGTCTTGATCTTGTTCTACTATATTTGAACAAAATATATTTTGTTTAGAGTAAAATGGGGAAGTGAGAAACTTGGGTGTGCTTTACTATACTACAATAAGGAGCATTCATGGACTTCCTACCTGTCTGAAAGGGCTGATACCCAGTTTGCATTATCTCTCCTCACACATAGTTTTTAACATATTTGTTACCTTGCAAACATCAGCCAGGGTTATTTAGAAACAGGCTGGTTTTAGTTGAAAGATATATTTTATGAAAAGATATATCAGAGTTGCAGTAGTGACATGGCTGGCATACAAACGTCTATATAAATTTATTTATTTATTTATTTATTTGTTTGTTTTTATAAACCGCCCTTCTCCCGAGGGACTCGGGGCGGTGTACAGAGTAAGGTAGGCAAACATAATGAAACAGTACTGAAAAACAATAATCAAAACAAACTGGAACCCCAATTAGAGCTATCAGGCCAGGCCGGACTGCTGGAATAGGTAAGTCTTTAAGTCGCACCGGAAGGTGCGGAGGTCGGGGGCCATCCGGATTTCAGTTGGTAAGCAGTTCCAGAGGGCTGGCGCACCCACTGAGAATGCCCTCCCCCTGGGGGCCACCAGCCGACATTCCTTGAGCGGTGGCACCCTGAGGAGGCCCTCTCTGTGGGAGCGCACAGGGCGGTGGGGTGTTGACATTGGCAGAAGGTGCTCCCATAGGTAGTCCGGACCCATGCCATGTAGGGCTTTGTATGTCATTGTTAGCACCTTGAACTTCACTCGGAAGACAACTGGAAGCCAGTGCAGCACACGGAGGAGAGGTGTGATATGGGAGTATCAGGAGGCTCCCAAAAGCGTCCGTGCCGCTGCACTTTGCACCAGTTGAAGCTTCCGAGTGGATCTCAAGGGCAGCCCCATGTAGAGAGCGTTACAGTAGTCTAGGCAAGAGGTCACAAGGGCATGGGTGACTGTACGTAAGGCATCCAGGTCCAGATAAGGCCGTAGTTGGCGCACCAGTCGAACCCGGGAGAAGGCCCCCTTGGTCACAGCTTCTATGTGATCTTCCAGGGAGAGCTGTGAGTCTAGGAGGACACCCAGGTTGCGGGCCCTATCAACAGGGGGTAGTAACTCATCCCCGATGTTAAGGGATGGGATGCTCTGAGTAACCTGGCTTGCCGGTACGTACAGCCATTCAGTCTTCTCCGGGTTCAGTTGAAGCCTGTTCCTCCCCATCCATTCCCGGACCGCTTTCAGGCAGCGGGACATCACGTCGAGGGCATCACTGATGCTGTTTGGAGTTGAGATGAAAAGCTGGGTATCATCAGCATACTGATGGTACCCTACTCCAAAGCTACAAATGATCTTACCCAGCGGTTTCATGTAGATGTTGAACAGGAGAGGCGAATCTGAAAAACATTACACAGAAAAACTGCATATGGGATACTACTATTGAACCTTATGTTAATAATCAAATAAACTACATTGACAAGATAAGGAAGTTCCTAAAACATAGCAGGATATGATCAGAGCCAACATTTAAAACTCTTTTTTTATGGGGACTAAGGGTCATTGTGATGATAGATCAAGCGCTATGCATACAGTTTGTATGACTGCAATTTCTCTTCTTCCTTCATGGGTTTTTACATCTCTGGTATTCTGCAGCTAAAAGAACCATTTTCCTATCTTCTTTCATAATGGAAAAAACCCACACTACTGGACCTCAGCAATAATGCCACTGAACTTTGATTAGTAAAACTTTAGAAACCAAGGTTGCATCTTTTAGCCCTAAAAGGAGATATTTCTCTTAAGGCACGTTAAAGAATTATGCAAGCTTGTTTGTTTTATGAAACTTTTGCGACTAACAGTTAAGGTGATTCTTGACCTTGAGAGCGATTCCAGCTGACAATCTGACGTCCTGTTCTCTTTCATGGGTTGCACAATTTGAAAATATATTTTTCACTATGAATTGATTTGTTTGGACAGGGAAACGATACTTATTTTTCTAGGAGTGCTATATTTTGTTAATGTCACCTACGTACTGTCAGTTTGTAAGAATGTTAAGCATTAAGGTGGGGTTTTCTTTTCTTTTTTGTGGTATCTGTAGATTGTTTACCATTCTTTAGCAAAATTGTCTACCGATTGTTCACATTGCCTTATGTGAATCTTCAGACTAAAAGTGTGCTTTATGAGTCATAGCATAAGTCAAATAGACTTTTTCAGGAGTTATCTTCTAATAATATGTCTTTGATAAAATCCTATGTAATCCACATATTTTCCCACAGGTTACCCTAGAGTCGTATCTTAGTTCATCCAGGAAATGTAAAAGTCATTGTTTCCCCTTCTGTCCTATTTTTATCATGTAGAGTTTCAGGTATAGCTTAATTACCAGATGGTAGATTCAAACTGGTAGTATGCCTCACTTTGAATATTTCCCAAACTTCCTGCTAGATAATTTATACACGAGCAATCTTCTGGAATTTTGGAGATAGGAATGAATAAATAAAGGAAGGAAGGAAGAAAGCAAATACCTGCCATACAGAATGTTGAAATCACAAGCATCATAGAAAAATAAAAGTGACTTCAAGATTTGTTCCACTGCAGATGCACAACAGATAGGTTGTTGTGGTAAGTTTATCCACAACCCTTTGATGAATTTTAGAAAATATTTACCTTATCTTGTTTTCCTTTTTTTCTTTAAGTCTTTTTGGCTCACCCAAAGTTTCTCTTTGAAAGTCTCAGCATTTTTTCAATTTTTTTTAAGCTAGCAGTCCATCATCTGCTTGCCTGTAATAGAACTTGTGGTTTTATATCTTAGCAACCAGAGTGTTAGCATTTATCATCTCAAGCAAAGCTCATAACTTTTACCTGTGCTAATGACAGAAACAGGTGTTGTAAATAAAAGAACAACTAAATCTTTTAGCAATTCAGCACAGAGCAATTAAGAATGCCATCCAGCTGCAGAAAAAAAAAGTCTATTGAATTTACCGACTTACTTTTTATAATGTTTTCTCTGAGTTTTGTAGATAGCCGATCATGTCACCTAAATATTAAACAGCCTAGAAAAAGAATTCTGGCAATTGGGAATTGTTCCTAAACCACAAATAGCAGCTTTAGAAAAGGATCCCCCCCCCCAATACCACAACAGGCCAGGAACAGGATAAATTTTTCTTTCTGTTGTTATAGAGTTGATAGTCTTCAATTTAGCTATTGTTAAGCTGCTGAATTAGCAAATACAGAGGTACACATATGCAAACAACTGTGAAGACTCTTATGAATATGACTGTGAATAAGTGGTATGGGAAATCTGTGCAAAATTATGGAAAGAAAAGCTGTGTTTACAGAACTTCTCTGTGCTCTAAAGTTTCTTTAGAAATAGGACTCTGCTTCAAATCCCTCTATTAAATTCAAAAGCATATTTGTTGGGTTTTAATCCTACACTTTGTCAAGAGTATTTAATTGGCTTTAACTTTTTGCTCTATTTGTTTGCATCTTATTTAGGCTCTATTTGTACAGAGGTACAAATTACTATTGACAAAATCCTGAAAGGCTGGTAGAGTCTTCATATCAGAGTCACACTTCAGGATTTTGTCAAATGACAACATAATCCCATTTCACGTAGTCCTCGATGTACAATTACAACTGAGCCCAAGATTTTTGTTGCAAAGTGAGACAAAGTGATTTTTGCCCCATTTCATCATCTTTCTTGCCACAGTTATTAAATGAATCACTGCAGCTGTTAAATTAGTAATATGGTTGTAAAGTGAATCTGGCTTCCCCATTGACTTTGCTTGTCAGAAGGTTGCAAAAGATGATCACATGACCCGGGACACTGCAACCGTCATAAATATGGGTCAGTTGCTAAACATCTGAATTTTGATTTTGTGACCATGGGAGGCTGCAATGGTCATAAATGTGGAAAACCGTCAGAGGTCACATTTTCAGTGCTGTTGTAACTTTCAAGTCACTAAATGAACTGTTATAAGTCGAGGACTACCTGAATTATGACCAGTCTAAAAAAAATAGAAGTACTTCTCCTTCCATCAAGTGCCATTGGCTCTTCATCTGTCTTCCAAACTTCATCTTCAGTTCATTTTTGCTGCAGATAAAAGCTACAGACTGCCCTGACTTCATTTCATTGCCCTGTCTTTCTGTTTACAATTTTCTTCTCTGTCTCTCTATCTTAATCTGCCCATTGGAGATAACTCATCAGTCTGATTACATGGACTCTAACCCACAAAGGAATCTACATTCTTTTCTAAACTTCTGGAAGAAGTTTTGGCTCGGAAGGAATGTTGGGAGAGAGGGAGGCTCAGTCCCCACTCAATGCTGTTTCTCCTAATTGGTGATTTGCTGCAGGAAGAAAATGAATAGGGGTATAAAAGCCTTCCAGAAACATAGCTGTTCTGGGGTACTAATGATTGTTACAATATGAGGGAAAAAGCTTAGTCATCTTTTTTTCCCTACCTGATGTAAGGACCCCTAAGTAATTATCATAACACAATATACAGGCCTGATCAGGCACCTAGCATATCATATTTTTTCATTGTCTTTATGGTGTTTTTGCATTTATTTAATTGTTTACCATTTTGAAATGAGATTTTCATATTGTTTTAGTCTCCTAGTTCTACTATCACCCACCACCATGTCCCTTCTATTTCCCCCTTTTGCAATAAGTTATTCCTTACTTCCTAGAAAAGACCATATATTTTAATTTCCTTGGGTTCCTCTAAGAGAAACATCATTCTGTGAAGCCATTGGCACACAGCCGCCTAGTTCAAATATGGTATTCCAAATAAAACAAGTATTTCATAGGCACATGTTCATTCCCCCCCCCTTTTTTTTGGTCTTGCTTTCTCATCTTCCTCCTTTCCTTATGCTAAACGTAGCTGGTAAATGGGATGTGGATCTACACAACTATATTTTCTAAATGTCCTGTGCAGAAATTATGATCTGTATGCTAAATATGGCAGGAACCTCTTTAAACCCACTAGTTGTACCCCAAAAAGAAAAGGCCTTATCCTAGATTGTTGTTTGAAAACAATGGAGGGCACAGATCATTGCTGTATGGAGGCATTTTTGCAGAGCTCATTTCCGGGAACTGAAGGTCTAACAAGGCAGTAGTCTTTCTTTTATTTCTGCTTATGACAGAAATTAGGCTTTAAAGTTATGTTAATAGTGTTTGTTTTGAAATATATTCTTTCAGTACGGAAGCTTGTTTAGGAATGTATTTGTATTGTGTCTCAACATGTACATAAATGAAGAACATATGTGTGGCTCCAGTCAAATGAATCAGAAGCTGCAAAACTGCACTATCAGGCACTATTCATTTGGTTGTCCCTCCCATGGACCTCCAAATCTTCCAATTGTTAGCGAAGAGCTCCTGCTATGCATACAACTGGATAACAATTTAGAAATACTATAATTACTAAATAATATTTACAGTATCCAACATTGTTCATTAATAGAAGATAAAAAGACAGCTTTTTCCTTCTTTCCCTATTAATCAGACATGTCAAACACAAGGCCCGGGGGCCAGATCCGGCCCGCGAAGTGGTTTCATGTGGCCCACGAAGCCATCCTGGAAACAGTGAGGGAACAGCCCCCACTGCCTTGGCCCTGGCCCAGAGACCCTCCTTCTGCCAGAGACCCCCAGATCTGTCCCACTCCTGCCCAGGCCCCCATAGGCACCCTTGATGCAAACGATGTAGAGCTGGCCACGCCCACCCAGTAGGCCACACACAGTTTAGCCACACCCACCCAGTAGGCCACACCCACCCAGGCCACACCCACCCGGCCCCTTGAGGGCAACCACAATGCTGATGCGGCCCTCAATGAAATTGAGTTTGACACCCCTGCTATTAATCCTCTGTGCCCTGAGCCCTGTGAAGTAGGCCATACAGGACAGATCTCCCAGGGATTACAGGAATATGACTTTATTATGATAGAATCTTGAAACCCTGTCCAAGGTTTTCTTCTTTCCCTTTTCTACCAACAAAATCAAGACAGAGTTATTCTGATACCAATAAAGAAGAATATTTGTGGCTCAGGGTTGACATGAGGGGTCCTTGGTGCTTTCTGAGCTTGCTTGTTTTCTTGCAGACGTTTCATTACCCAAACTAGGTAGCATCATCAGTGCAGACGTATTCTGGGTTTCTTTCTTACACTTGCTTTAGCCTCTGGATTATATATATACTCCTCCAAAATTCCTTCTTATGGTAATTTCCAAATTTCTTTCAAATGCCCCAGATCTGTATGATAGGACTGGGAAACAAATTTTTTGAATGTGAGCTGGAGATAACTCTGGAGTAGGACAGCAAGAAAAATATTACTATATATGTTAATTCTTGTAAGTATTTCTACAAATCTAGTTCAAGTCTTGATCAGATATCTGGTGACAATGAGGATTGGATGGGACAAAAGAAGCCACAGCTGTATCCTATGAAGAAAGACATCTCATTTGTCCATTTGCTTCTCTGTCAGCAACTAGTTTCACGCTTGTCTCAAGGAACAGTTGGTCTAGAAACTTGGCTCTCTTTGGCTGTTACATCAGTGGTGGCCATTCTTGGAGCAGCAGGATCTAACAGTAGTAATTCATGTCTTTATTAGTACTAGGATAAATCACTGATGTCTCAAAGAAGTCATTTTGTATATAAAAGCTGCCCATAGATAGATAGATGATTGATTGATAGATAGATAGATAGATGATATAGATAATAGGTAGATACATAGAAGAAAGTCTACAGAACCCTGTTAAAATGCTAGGTTGTGAGAGTAAAATAATCAGACCAAGATAAATCACTTCAAAAAATTTTCCAGCTATAACTTAACATATAAACTGTACATTCCATTGAAAAACAACTGAAATATTTTAGGGGATAAAATAATTTTTAAAACTGTAGTAATGTGGCTGCATATGTGTGCACACCCTTAATATTTGCTGAAGAAGCTTTTGATTTTATGACAACATTTAATCTTTTGGGGTAGGAACCTATCAGCATGGCACATCTAGCTTTTAAAAAAAATGTCCTCTCTTCTTTGCAAAAGCACTCCAAATCTGTCAGATTCTGAGGGCACCTCCTATGCACAGCCCTCTTCAATTGTTTCAATTGGATTCATGTCTGGGCTCTGGTTGGACTATTCCAAAACTTGGATCGTCTTCTGGCAAAGCCAAACCCAGTTCTAATCCTAATCCTAACCCAGTTCCAGTTTAAGAAAAGCAACTTTACAGCATAATGCTGCCACCACCATGCTTCACTGAAAAGATTCTGCTCTTATCATTCTTCTCCACAGCTCCGACATATGAAGAAGACAGGAGATTGTTGTCTCATCTGGCACATAACAAATACTTGCCAGAATTTTTTGCAGCTGCTTTAATGTTGCTGTAGGCTTCTTTGGCAAGTTTTCTTCTTGTTTTTTCATCAAACTTAGCAATGTCACTGTTATGCCATATTTTCTCCAGTTGTTGATAACTGTCTTCACTGTGTTCCGTGGCATATCCAATTCCTTGGGAAATTTTTGTACCTTTCTCCTGACTGATACTTTCTAACAATGAGATCCCTTTGATGCTGTGTAAATTCTTTGCAGACTATGGCTTTTGCTAAGAGGCAACTGAGTAAATGTCATAAAAATCTTATTAGAACAGCTAAACTTTATAAAGGCCTGATCAGGGTTACTTTAATTGATGACGGGTATGTACTGATTACTATTTACCATCAGTTTAAATGTGATTGGTTAATTCTGAATATAGCCACATTCCTAAGATTGTGACCATTTATGCAGCCCAATTATTCTAGTTGTCACAAACGTCCTCCGTGGGATGAAATCAGTTACCAGCAAACAGGAATGAGTAACAGATGCTTTTATTCTGTACAAAGAAAAAGTCAGCGCTGGGAGTAAACTGTTCCCAGTGCTTTACATAGCTGCATAGGGACATAGCTCTGCCCCCTATACTGCCAGCATCCAGTAACAATCCTTCATAAGTGGCAGGTAAGAGACTTGTTTTCCCCCCCAGCAGTTCAGGCCCTAGCCAGCTGCCATGTCCCGCGCCGCATCGAGCCGCCTCCCTGCACTCCATGTCCTGTGGGGACTCCCCTCCCCACAGACAATGTTCCACCCATCATTGCATCTCCCAGCAGCCGGCGGCTCCCTGGAACCAGCCCCAGCCTCAGCTGATGTCAACCGATGAGAAGGTGCAGAAAAGGAGGGGGCAACTGGCCCTGTCCTATGCTGGCTCGCCCGGGACCGTGGAGAGGCCTCGACAGTGTCTGCTTCCACTCTTGGTGCAGTGGCAGCTCTGACCGGTGAGAGGACTCTGCTGGTGAGCCCCAAACCACTGAGAGCCCCGGCAGCATCGGTGTCCACTACGCGGCGGCGGCTCCACCGGGATGAGATGGTGCTGGAGGGAGGCAGCAACTGGCCCTGGCATCTGCCGGTGAGCCCTGGGCTCTGGAGAGCCTATGGTGGTGGCTACGCCCACTTCCATGGCAAGAAGGGTCGGGAGGGAGGCGGCAAGCTGGCATGGAACTTTCCCCCCCTCTGTTGTGTGTTGGGCCCATGGGGCTCGACAGGCGGCTCTCTCTATCAGGGCTCCACCTGGAAGATAAGAGGGTTTGACTGAGTGGTCATCTGCCTTGGTGGACGATTTGACCAACCCCCCCATCTTACTGGGATACTAGTGATGGAACGCACAGACCAGGCGGGGTGCATAGACATCTGCCTCCCCCACCCTTGACACCTCTGTAATGAGGTATCCCTTCCACTGCATGAGATATTGCAGTCTTCCCTGCCGAACTCAGGAGTCCAGGATCTCCTGGATCTCATATTGATTGCATGATACAGGCCTTGGTTCCCCTTCCATGGGTCTACAGAATGGCTCCTCAACTGGTTTCAGCAAACTGCTGTAAAAAACCGGGTATATTTTTCCCAGGAATTTGGGTAGTCGGAGCCGTATGGCCACTGAATTAATGACCTGTACGACCCAGAAAGGCCCTAGGAACTTTGGATCCAGCTTCCTACATGGTACCTGCAGTCGCAGGTACTTCGTGGAGAGGTACACCAGGTTGTCCACCTGGAAGGGTTTCTGGGGCCTCCTCTTTTCGTCTGCTTGCACTTTGGTGATCTCTCTGGCCTTTACCAGGGTCTCTTTTACTGCACCCCACACATCCCACACCTGCGTCATCCACTCCCTGGGTTGGCAAGGCAAGGGAGCCCCTTGGCAGTTCATTCCCTGCACTGACATTGTTATATTATTATTTTTCTTCTAAGATATGTCACTTTGTTTTTCAGTTGAATTGTACAGCTTATATGTTATATTAAAGGTGGAAAAAATTCAGAAGTGATTAATCTTAGTCTGATTTTTTTTACATCTCAAAACCCTGACATTTTAATTATATGTTATATTTATATTTATATTTATTATATTTTTATACCGCCCTTCTCCCGAAGGACTCAGGGCAGTGTACAGGGCAATAAATATAAAACAGAATACAAAAGTTAAAAAATGATTAAATATAATGCCCAAATTTAAAATAATAATTAAAAACATATTAAAACCCCTGCCCTAACCCATCAAACCAGGTCAGGGTTGTGTAGTAATAGGGGTGTGTAGAACTTTTTATATCCACTCTAGATTCGTAGATAGTCAATCTAACTATTATCTAGCCCTTCCTGAAGTCTTAGTCTTAATGTGACATTTCTTTATTACTGAAAAGTGAAGTATCTTACAAAGAAGGATCAGGGCATTACATTTATTTCTGTTTCTATGAGCAACCACTTAGGTTTTCCAGTGAGTGGGCGCTCTCTATATGACAAGAACATGCTAATATTTCATCTAGCAAAGAGAGACAATGATATGACAGATCTATTCCAAAATTATTCCTGGAACTCTTCCATATACTAATACTTGCCACATCATTAGAAAACAAGTATCACAGCTTTGAAGCATTCATAATTCTTGTCTGTATTAAAAGACAATTAATGTACTGTTCATAAGGTCCTGGTTCCCAAATGTATGCTAAACTTGGTCATCAGAAACCCTGTATTTTTACGGTGTTTTGATTAATTTTAATGCACAATGTTACAATGCTGATTTTCCAATTTGTTGTGCGTAGGATTTTATCCTGCTTTTTATGTTATTACTCAGATATCTAACTATGATGTTTTTATATATTTGCTTCTGTGACCAGTCTTGTAAAACTGATTATAAAATATTAGAAGCTCACTGGTCTGCAAGAAAATAGAATAAAATATATTCCAGTTAAGCAATCAAAATTGTCTGTTTCTGGATTGTAGTCTTGCAGGATTTTTCACTAGGCTAAGTCGGTGTTCCTCAGCCTTGCCACTCTGATGCCATGCCTGCTGGGGAATCCTGGAGTTGAAGTCTATGCATCTTAAAGGTGAGAAGGCTGAGAAACACTGGGATAGGTGGTATAAGAAGTGAAAATGGGAGGGGAAAAAACTCCTCAAGTTAGGGCAGATCTCTAAGTCTTTTCTCTTCCCCTCTTTTTCTTAATAAATTTGAACCTTGAACCCTTTTCTATGATCTTTAGTCATAGATCTTTAGTCATTACAAAAATCAGTAATAAAGGAATTTATTAAATTTTTTCTTGTGCATTATGAGTTGAAACTGAAAAGCAAGTGTAGTAATACTGAGACCTCTCCATCTAGTCCAGGGGTGTCAAACTCAATTTCATTGAGGGCCGCATCAGCATTGCGGTTGCCCTCAGGGGGCTGGGTGGGTGTGGCCAGGGTGGGCGTAGCCTACTGGGTGGGCGTGGCTAAAGTGCGTATGGCCTACGGGGTGGGCACGGCCAGCTTTACATCGTTCGCATTTAGGGTGCCTATGGGGGCCTGGGCAGGAGTGGGACAGATCTGAGGGTCTCTGGCAGGAGGAGGGTCTCTGGGCCAGGGCCAAGGCAGTGGGGGCCGTTCCCTCACTGTTTCCAGGATGGCTTCGTGGGCCGCATGAAACCACTTCACGGGCCGGATCTGGCCCCCGGGCCTTGTGTTTGACATATTTGATCTAGTTCATCCTTGAATTAGCTTTTATAGGATAAATTATGTAGAACATATCAAAAGAACCACTTTAATGGGCTTTCCTCTAGTCTTTAAAGTGGCACAGAATTGTGCTAGCACAGTTTGCTCTGTCTAAGTTGTTGGTCTCTAGTCTATTCCCATAAAAGACAGGGTATGATATTTTTGTGTTTATTGCAAATGAAGACAGGTTTCTGTATCAGGAAGCGTACCTTGAAGTGATATTTTGTTATTCAAGCTCCCCAAAATATTACAATGAAATTAAAATCCAAAACATACAATATAAACACTTCAAGAATTTAATATTTAACAAAAATTTAAATATTTAATTAATATTTAAAATTAAATATTTAATTTCCCAAACTCTTTTTTCCTGGTTTATACTCTCAAATGATAAAGGTTTAACACAAAAGATGGGTTAGGAACACCTAAAATATCCTGTTGCCAGCATTTCCAAATAGCAAGAAGATTGTCCTTTCCAAGTAACCCAGCTGATTATAACTAACAAAAACTGTAAATCTTCTTCTGATCATTTAAATGAACATTTCAGTCTATCCTGGAGTAGGTAGTTCCCATGTAGAACTGGGTAATCTGGAGTAAATTTATTTACAGCTTTATACATTTACATTAATACTTTGAACCGCATTCAAAAATTAAAGAATGAGTTAGTTGCTTTGAGTATATAATGTTTGCATAAACATCTGCCCTGTTTAGGATCCTGCTAATTTCTGAATCATTTACAAGAAGTAGCATTCTGGCACATGCCTGAGAATTTTATCTAGTAAATATCTAGCCTTCTTATTATCAATGGGGTGAAGTAGAGTTTTCAGGCTCTCTTTGACCTACAAATGCTTAGAAGAGGAAACTCTGACCGCAGAAGTCAGCTATGTTTCTAATGATGATGCATCAGGAGTAGTAAACTAGCACACTTTTTCTATATTATTTGAATGTGTTGTTGGTAGTGGCTCATCTTATTTTTTATTTATTTAAAAAGTTTTACAATACATTTTGACTTTAATCCCCCCCTCCCCCACCCCTATCCCTCTCCCCCATTCCCCCCCCCCGACTTCCCAGAGCTAAATACAGGGCATAAAATCAAAAAACAAACATAAACACCCCTATATTATCAACAATAAACTATAAATTCTCTCTCTCTCTAGCTCATATAAAATGAGTACAAACAATATTAATATTACAAATAAAGTAGAAAAGAAAAAGAGGAAAACAGAAAAAGATC
This sequence comes from Vipera ursinii, assembly GCF_947247035.1. Classification (NCBI taxonomy): domain Eukaryota; kingdom Metazoa; phylum Chordata; class Lepidosauria; order Squamata; family Viperidae; genus Vipera; species Vipera ursinii. Next base: position 53,683,317 of record NC_139518.1, on the reverse strand, counting down.
TTTACTCAAAATAAATTGAGAAAAGAAAAAAAACCTTTCACATGCTATTTGCATTCTCCCACCTTTCTCTAATTTCCAAACCAATTCTCAGTTACGCACCAAAAGCGCTTATCTCTATTAATCTTAATAATCTCCAACCAAACTAAACTATAGTCAAAAATAGTTCTTGCATATATCACGCCAAATGTCTCACAGTTCCAAATCATCCTTAAGTTCAAATAAAAGTTCAAATAAAAAGAGTATATATAAAAAAAAATATTAGGCAAACCTTAATATACTTTTCTAGCAAGCAAATAACATCAATCTTAAATTGTATAAAATATTAAAAAAAAACTTTCTTTCTCCTCTATAATAATTTTACTCCATTGACATTCTAATCTAAAAATTTAATCAGCAATCTTAACGCCCCAAAATTTTTGGAGCACCTCTGTCATGACCCCCAAAACTTCTTTAGACCGCTCTCCTCCTACATCTTCATTGTAAGCACACTTTGAAGATTCCATAACTTTCCGCTGGTCTTGCTCTTGCTCTCATCTCGCTCTTCTTAGGGTGGCACGCATCATCTTCTGGCCTCCTGCAGCAACCGATGAGACTGTAGCTTGATCCCCTCCAACACCATTGTCCACTGTCTGTCTATCTGCAACATCTTGAAACTTTCCCACACCGTATCCTTTTGCAGCTTCCAAAAATGATAGGGGGGTTGCTTTTAACACATTACTATAAAAATCACGTGCCTGAGCCACAGTAACCAAACGATGTCTTTTACCTTCGTGCGTTGTCACCAACCCAACTGGAACCTCCCATCTGAACTTAATATCACGTTTCTTAAGTTCCTGTACTAGAAATGCGAAATCTTTCCTTCTCCTTAAGATCTTCGGAGGAATCTCTTTTAAAACCAAAACTTCTTGCTCAGCCACTACCAAATTAGTATCATAAGCAGCTTGAATGACTTCATCTCTAATTACTCTCTTTGTAAAATAGACCACCACATCTCTGGGTAACTTCCTCTGTCTTGCAATCCATGAATTTACACGAAAAACTTTGTCCATATTTCCCTCAATTTCAGATGCTGACTGGCCCAGTACCCCTTCCAGAGCCTCAGAAATCAGCTGCTTTAGATCTTCTTTACCATTCTCCTTTAAACCCCTAATTCTAATAGCATTCTGCATCTGATTATACTGAACAAGGCTCAATTCTTCATCCATTTTATCCCTTATATTTTCATTTTCTAATACCTTTGCTTCTAATATAGAGTTCTTTTGACTGAGATCCTCCACTTTTATATCCAGCTGTAGCACACATTCAGCTACGGATTCAACCATAGACAAAATGTCCACCTCATTGCTCTCAGCTTCTCTTCCATCTTCTTCTCCAATTTCTCCATTTTCTCCTCCATTTTCTTCTCCAATTTCTCCTCCAGCTTTTTCAACTTTTCATCCATCATATCAGACATCAGTTGTGCGTGCTTTCCAAGAGCATGTTGTAAATCCTTAAGCGTCAATACCGGGGGAGATGCAGGAGGAAGCAAAGCTTGCAATGAGGTCTCTTGCACCAGGGAAGACCCCGCATTCCGAACAGCTTTAGAAGTTTTAGCCGCCATCTTCCCCCACTTTCACTTATTACGCACTTTCACTTTAAAGCTATAAAATCCATTGAGCTAGAGAGTAAAGATAAAGAGTCCACTTCACCTTGATCTCCTGTACCGCTCTGCCTGCATCTTGATAATCAAAAGTATTTCCTTTTGGCAGGGGTGGTTGCTAACGCCTGGCTCTGCTCCAAGAATCCCAGAGCAGAGGCGCTGCGCAGCTCGGAGCAACCCAGGCTTCGGGGGGGCTCATCTTTCAGCCACCCTAGCTCTCAGCTCAGGCGGCCCCAGAGAGCTCAACCCCTACCTGGGGCCTCACCCCCTCCTCTTCTCCCGAGGAGGGGGCTTCAAATCCATCTAAACAGCTGATTGGCGCTGTTTACGATGGAAAAACACAGCTGCGGAGCGGGCAGCCCAAAAACGGCTGTCTTTCGACGTCGCGTCGCCACCGGAAGTCGGTAGTGGCTCATCTTTTTATCAAAATCTTACATAATACAAAGCTGTTCTTAAAAATTATTTCAGCAGCAGCTAGTCATTCAGTATTTCCTCTGAAGAGCATGAAAATGTAACTATTATTTATATTTCATCAGTTTGAGAGTAGGCACAAATGGATACAGCTTTGTACATTCAAAAGTATTCCCAGCTGCAAATATACAAAAACAAAAAACCTTATTCAAACTTGTGATGAAGTGGGCAATCTTCCATCTTCACAATTTGTCCAGCAAGCTGGGAAAATATGTTCAACATTAGATCTGCTGTGAAAAGTGCTAATGGAAACCCATTGTGCTTGAGTGAAAGAGAAGATGATAATTTATAAATATAATTGCTCTGGGGATTTTTTTTACTGCAGCAGCATCATATTAAATAACACTATTAATTTATTTCCTTTGGGAAATTTATGTTTAAAGTGAGGACAAATGGGAGAAACATATTAAGCGATACAGATTCAGTGTCTCAAAACTGAGAAGCCTGTTTATTTAATATACGCCATACTATCTAATATGCATTTATGGCTTTATTGATTTCCAACAATAATCTGAGCATTTTTTCACATTTTCTGTATTTATACGTCAATTTTAAAAAATGAAACCCCTTGTCAAAATGCAGTGCCTTCTTTATATTTAACATAAAGATATGTACTACAGATACAAGAAAAGTTGAAATACAGGTAGTCCTTGATTTTAAACAGTTCATTTACTGACTGTTTAAAGTTACAATGGCAATGAAAAAAGTGACTTATGACCATTTTTCAAACTTATGACCAATGCAGCTGTCCCATGGCCATGCAATTTACATTTGGATGCTTGACGACTGGCTCACATTTATAACAGTTGCAGTGGGACACTGGGCTCAATTATGGTCTTAAGTTGAGGACTACCTGTACCAATCCTGGGTGCTCAATACTGAGGCCATGAATTGTGGCTCTACAGATCAGGGCCAATACCTCTGCCTTTAACCAAAATAGTCACTAAGTGGGAAATCACATGACCATGACTGTCCTTCCCCTTGTCCACACACACATCTCGTTTTTTTGAATTCTCACACTGGTACTGGTACAATTAGCAAGAAGGAATGATTGATTGTAAGTAATAGTTGTAACGGAGAATATACACCAAAAAGTATGCAGTGGTACAGCTGTCCTGACTGCTATTCAAACATTCCAGTGTATTCTGCTTTCTATGCCATTTGCAAATAAGTTGTTGGCAACAGACTAGCAGGGCAGAAATGAGCTATGGCATTCACTCTTCTTCCTTTAAAAAAAAATGAATTGCTCAATTAAGTTGAAATACGTCAAGGAATCACCACCACAGAGATCTGCTTAATGGGACACATGCTACTTTACAGGGCATTTCCAACAAAACCTATGGAAAGGGATTTAGAAATGTGTTTGTTTTTCAATATCAAACCCACTTATTTATATTTACTGAAAGCTAATTTGGAGGCATTATTAAACTGAAAGGTAGAATATAAAAAAATTCTGCATAACAAAAAACTGAATAGCAAGCAAGTAGTGAGAAGAAATTAATTTATGCAAGTTGTCAGAGCAATTTTAATTGTGTTAACAGAACAGAAAAGAACAGAACACAAAAACAGAGAGTTGAAAGAGACCTTGGAGGTCTTCTAGTCTTCTAGTCACCCCCTGCTCAGGCAGGAAATCCTATACCATTTCAGACAATGATTGTCCAATCTCTTCTTAAAAATGCCCAGTGTTGGAGTATCCACAACTACTGGAGGCAAGTTGTTCCACTGATTAATTGTTCTAACTGTCAGGAAATTTCTCTTTACTTCTAGGTTGATTCTCTCCTTGATTAGTTTTCACCCATTGCTTCTTGTCCTGTCCTCAGGTGCTTTGGAGAATAACTTGACCTCCCTGTTCTTTGTGGTAACCTCTGAGATATTGCAACACTGCTATCATGTCATTCTTAGACCTTCTCTTCATTAAACTAGGCATAACCAATTCCAGCAACCGTTCTTTATATGTTTGAGCTTCCAGTCCCCTAATCATCTTGGTTGCTTTTCTCTGCATTCTTTCTAGAGTCTCAACATCTTTTTGTATGCCTTCTTAAAGGAATTTTACTGAAGTTTATTATTATTAGTTAAGCAATAACTTTGAAGGTCAAAATGAATGAATAATTCAAAGTATAATCCTAGTTAAAGAAATATTACTACTAAGGTTTAATGCAGCGAAAGAGTATTGGATTAATCTTATAGATTGCATAAAATTCTTACTGTGTTACTTTATGAAGACATAGAAAACTAGTAGGTTCTAAGACCCAGTTATTATAGGTTTACATGTTTAGGTTGTGATCCCATGCATTCTGTTTGTGGGATTAACTCTATTAAACATTATGTTTGACTATGATATATACATTGCACCTATTCAAAGTGATAAAATCTATTTGAAGAACTGAACTGGTGTATATTCTTTAGGGATTGACCAAGACATTATGCATTTCTGATCATGAAAATAATCTGATATGGAGATTTTGTGTTGCCTTAATATCTCATAGCATTTTGCCCTATTGAAGCTAATATTAATTCGGAAATGTGACTTAAAAAGAACACTAGTGTGTAGGAAAACAAAAAAAATGCTAAATTATACATCTCTCCCCCCTCCCCCCATACACACACTTTTTTTGCTTGACAGTAAGGTGTAACATCTATTTTTTCAAGCATATTTTATTGTGATTAGTCAAGATTCAATTTATTGGGTCATAAAACAGAAGACCAATGACCAAATTATTTTTAGCATCTGCTATTTCATTGACATAATGTTTGTTTTCAGCGATATTAAGCATTTGGTTTATTGAAAGGTTGCGCTGAAATAGACATAAACAGCTTTGCTGCAAAGTATACACCTGGGGATTTTTGGTATAACTGTTGAAAACAAAGAACTGCTAAAAAGCTGTCAGGTACAAGTTCTATAGTTCATTGTTTTTATTTACTACATAAGCAGAAAATAGCCATGTTTTTCCCAAGAGACTTCAAAGTCCTCTATGTTAGGGGAAAAAAACTACTACTATGCTAGATAAGGGTGAGCCAAAATACTGAAGTTCTTTCCAAAATTAATAAATTAACACATCAATTTTGCATAAATTGAAAGCAGATGGAAGACAGGAGAAAATGCTCTAGAGAGTAAAATCATCTGTTTATTCTCAAACCAAATTTTGAATCTTATCAATGCTTCTCTAGCAATAATATACTGATGTTGCAGATAGAACAACATTTTAAAGTTTACTCATACCTCAATTAAGGTGGAAATCCAGTGCATATCATAATTAATTATGCTTTGCATAATTACATATGAATGCAAAATGTGGAAATGTGCAAGAAAAATGTCACCAATATTTATTACAATTTTTACTAATCTTAGGGAAAGCTGATATAATTTCTTTAATTATGTCACTGAATGTCAGAGACCACAACATAGAGTTCATCTTCAATCTTCTTCTGAAGTGTCTTCTAGTTATTTGGAGGACTAACCCAAAAGTGCACCTTAGATTTAATAGCCAGTTGCTAAACTTTTAAGAATAATTTTTTGCTCTACATAATTATCAGACTCTGTTTTATGAACACAGCTTGCATTGTGAGGAATCCTGAGACTTCACAAACAAGCCAATAGAGATAAGAAGGTCATTTGCTTGTATGAAAGCAGTAAACATTTTATTTTCTCTGTCATATTACTTTTCAGTACAAATTAAAAGACAAGAGCATGCTTTAAGCAGGTCCTTATTGTTAAGAAGTATAATTATAACCAGTATTTGAGCTGTATCTCAAATACTTGTGCACCTAAGTATTTCTTCATTCCAGGGTTAAGAGGGACCTTGTTAGCTATTGCCACAAAAGGCTCTAGGAAGGTGTACTAGAAACTGACCCAATACTCCTGATGGGTAATGTGCAAAAAGAGAAATAGTTGTAATCAGCCTGCTCAATATAACACATTCTTGGTAACTAAAACTGTATGTCATAAACACTAGATATTTTGTTTGATATAATAGTTCCCTCCTAAAGAATTGATAAATTATTCCAGTGCCATAGATCTGAATGAATGAAATGCATTGTTAAGACGTATCTAAAGGTCCGCTGAAGGAAAAAAAGTACTGTATGTCCCGTTTTTCTTGGTTGGCCAGTCAAGTCCAAATCGAACTGAAAATAAGAATATAAGAAATGAGACTACTGGGGTGATTTTGGAATTGTCTATAAATTGCCCAAGCACAGTGTTCTCAATTTTTTTCAGACTAGAAAGACACATGCTCTTTTAATCCAAATTTAACTAACCACTTCTAATTTACACACACATATGCAAGCATCTGTGCATGCCTGCAGGGGAACAAACATACTCATACACGTGTTTTATGCAGAAATCTGTAATTTTTAAAATAGTTTATTTATTTATTTAATAGATTTATATGATGGCCCAACTCATTCTCAGTGATACAGCTTACAACAATAAAAAACCAATATAAAAACAATAAAAAAAACCAGTAACCTCCACCCCACTCCCACTTTGGCTGAGAAATAGTTAAGGATCAGAATTTATAGGCATTGGTAATGTTTGTAATTATTTCCATTGACTGCTGTGTGTTTAGCACTGTTATAGATTTGTCCGTGTGAGTGGAAGTAAAGAGGGGTAACATAATCTGGAAAATTTTACAAGTTTACTCTTGTTTTACCTCCACTTCACATCAGAAGCTACCCTTGCAGTGGCGTAGCGTGGGGGGTGCAGGGGGGGCCGGCTGCACCGGGCGCAACATCTGGGGGGGCGCCCATTAAGCTCGCCGGAGGGGGACGATTCCGCTTCGCCGAGGGTCGGTGGTAGTGGGGGGACGGCAGCCGGTCAAGCCCGGCAACGCGTCCGATCCCGCCGCCGGCACCGGCACCTCTCCGTCTGCCGACGCCCCATTGGGATCAGGCCAAGGCGCGTTGGGACGGGGCAAAGAGAAGAGCAGCGCCGCTGCCGCCCTTTCCGTGCTGGATTCGCACCCGGGGCCAAAAAACAAAAACAAAAAACAAAGGCGCCAAGGAGGGCCTGCTCAGCGGCGCTTCGGAAGGCCCGAGTGGGCTCTGCCGCTTCGTCTCCGCGATCGCGTGCGAAGCCAAGCTGGGGATGGAGGCAGCCGGCAAAGGCTCGGCTTACGAGCCTCGCGGAAGATCAGCTACCCACTCGCGGGAGGGGCGGAGCGGGACACCGCAGTGTCCACGTGGCTCCGCGCCGTGGTTAATCCCCGCTGCACCTGCGGCTGCCATGGCGGGGGAAAAGGAACGGCAGGTTAAGTTTTCGAGGGACGAGTTACTCGCCTTTTTTTTATTTCCCTCCACCCCACCCCACCCCACCCCGCTCGCTTCTTTTTCCCCAGGGAATCTGAAGCTACTTTGCGCACATCAAAAGCCTTGAGTATTTGCGGCTGAACTCTGAAAATCGCTGACCCGAAGGCAGCCCTCTCAAAGCACCAATCCAAATGGAAGCGGGGGGGGCAGAGATTCATTCGCCCCGACCCACCTTTATTCAGGGAGGCGTGCATCACACGCCAATTTTTTTTATTTAGGGTTTTGATGAACACACGACAAGGGGAGCAATAGTCGTCCCTGGCATTCCTTTAAGCCAGTGGTGTAGCGTGGGGGGGTGCAGGGTGGGCCAGGCGCAACATCTGGAGGGGCGCATTAGATGCATTTTATTTTAATTACATCAGTATTTTCATAACAAACAATACATGTGCTTAGGGGGGTAAGGGTTTCTTTAACTAATCTAGTGGAAGAGACTCGAGTGTTAAAATCCACGGGTTAGGGGGCGCAAATTACTTGCCTTGCCCCGGGTGCTGACAACCCACGCTACGCCACTGTGCCCTTGGAAAAGCTGACAGAAGATAACTGATCTTCAGTTTCTATAAATTAATACCAGCTCTGGAACTAAAAGTCCTTCACTTTCCATTTTCCTCATGTTGGTATCCTTGACATTTATTACGGTAGTTCCAAACCAAGTAGCCCTCTCAAGATTGTTTTGGTGCCACACCATCTGTTCCATTTCTTCTGACTTTAATTTGGGGCCTGCAGAACTGCCTAAAACATTTTCAGTACAATATTGTAGGTCAAAGAAAATAGGTTTACATTACCAAAAGCAATTATCATGCATGGCTAAAGGGTAGCCAAATGGAAACATTGCAAATAGTTGGGAGCATGTAGAAAATCTGAATGCAGAAGAAGAACTCTTAATAAGATGGGCCATCATGCTGAGATTTTTTAAAAAGAAAAACAGGTTCATAAAGTGACAATAATTTTTAAACTCACATGTAAACTCAGTTCTTTTTGCATTGGAAAGTTTCCCTGCTGCTGTAAAAGGAATTATGAATCATCGCTGTTCCACAAATCAGCTTCAAAATCATTAGGTCAAATTTTGGTGACTAATCAACAATCTAATTTATTGCATTGTTTCAGTAAAACATCATTTTCTTAAAGCTTTATTTTTTGGGGAGGCAGAGGGATATAATTTCTCTGGATAAGCTAAGAAGGAATCAATCACATTATTAGTGAAATGTTGACCTTGAACATGTGTCAGTATATGCTTATAAAGGCAAATGCATTTAAAAAATGTGTATTGTCCTATTTTATATCACTGTGGCATTTACAATATTGTGTGGTGAAAAAAATATTTGTAAGGTTCAACAAATGTGTAGATAGTCCTTGACTTACGACCACAGTAGAGCCCAAGATTTCTGTTGTTAAATGAGACATTTCTTAAGTGACTTGGTCCCATTTTACAACCTTCCTTGCCACTGCAGTTGTTAAAGTAGCGACTCAGTTGTTAAGTGAATCTGGCTTCCCCATTGATTTGCTTGTCAGATGGTCGCAAAAGCTGATCACATGACCCCGGGACACTGCAACTGTCATAATATGAGTCAAATTTCCAAGCATCCAAATTTTGATCACATGACCATGGGCATGCTGCAATGACCATAAGTGTGAAAAATGGTCATGAGTTATTTTTTTCAGTGCTGTTGTAATTTTGAACGGTCACTAAATTAACTGTTGTAAATTGAGGATTACCTGTAATTGTAAGGTTCATTTGTTATCCTTCTTCACGTTACCATTAAGTCTGTATGTGTGTATACATATATAAATATCCCAGAAGGAAATGGCTACTAAATCCCATATTACACCCCTCCTGCGTGAGCTGGATTGGCTACCGGTTGCCCTCCGGGTGAAATTTAAGGTGCTGGTACTTACCTTTAAAGCCCTACATGGCTTAGGCCCGGGATACTTGCAGGACCATCTGCTGCCGGGAACGAATTCCCATCGCCCAGTACGCTCACACAGAGAAGGCCTCCTCAGGGTACCGTCAGCTAGGCAATGTCGGCTGGCGACCCCCAGGGGGAGGGCCTTCTCTGTGGGAGCGCCAGTCCTATGGAATCAGCTCCCCCCTGAACTTCGGATGGCCCAAAATCTCCAGTCCTTTCGCCGCGGCCTCAAAACACTCCTTTTCCACCTGGCTGACCTGGACTGACAGGCATTTTAATTATATTTACAATTTTTAATTTATTTTAAATTTTAAATTTTAATTTATTGCACAGATGATTTTAATTTTATTCTTATCTTAATTTCTGTACTTATTATATGTTTTGTTGTTAGCCGCCCTGAGTCCTTCGGGAGATAGGGCGGGATATAAATCCCATAAATAAATAAATAAATAAATAAATAAATAAATAAATAAATAAATAAATAAATAAATAAATAAATCCTGGAATTAGTTTAATTATTTTACATCCTATTTTACATCAAAAAGGGCCAGCACTGTAGTTAGTGAAAAGAGTATTAAGTAGAAAGCAAGACTATCTCATAAGATTTATGTCTTTATTTATTCTGCATCTGTACATGTAGCAAAGCAGGCTTCATTCTCTTACTACATCTACAGACATCTGTAGAATGTCAACCCACTACATTATCTAGAATATCCCATATCATATTAAGGAAGGGTGGACTGTGTAGTTATACTGTAATAATCCCATCGAACATTTCATGGATAAAATCACTAGGTAATAACTGATCTACCTCCAGTACAGGATACTTTAGAGCAGGGGTGTCAAACTCAATTTCATTGAGGGCCGCATCAGCATTGCGGTTGCCCTCAGGGGGCCAGGTGGGTATGGCCAGGGTGGGCGTGGCCTACTGGGTGGGCGTGGTCTACTGGGTGGGCGTGGCTAGAGTGTGTATGGCCTACTGGGTGGGAGTGGCCAGCTCTATATCGTTCCTATCAAGGGGGCCTATGGGGGCCTGGGCAGGAGTGGGACAGATCTGGGGGTCTCTGGCAGAAGGAGGGTCTCTGGGCCAGGGTCAAGGCAGTGGGGGCCGTTCCCCCACTGTTTCCAGGATGGCTTCGCGGGCCGCATGAAACCACTTTGCGGGCCGGATCTGGCCCCCGGGCCTTGTGTTTGACATGTCTGCTTTAGAGGATATGGAGCAATGGAGCTCATATCAATCTGCATTCAGGTCTGGAAAATATATAAGCCACATTGGTCATTCTAAAGGATAACCTGTGGAAAGACTTGGATGATGGAATCATGATTACCCTTAATTGTTAAGTGTCAACCACAATACCCCTCTATGAAGGTTAGGAATTGGAGGTGCTGTTCTGCTATGATTCTTACCTGAATGATGAGTCAGTAGTAGTCTCAGGAAGAGAGGATTGGTCCCTGGTCATTCCATTCTGGAATACTCAAAGGCTTTTTTTATTATTATTATTCTGGTTAGTTATTTTCATGTAGCCACTGGGACAGATTATTGACAGTTTGGGATGAGTTATCAGCCACATACAGATGATGCCCCTTATATATATCAGCTGGCCCACTGAAAATGCAGACATCTGTATGCCTACTTGGCAGTCTTGGTACGCTATATTATATTACTGCTGCAAGAAATATATTGATTACCAATATGCTTCCGAGTGTAATTCAAAATGTTTGTCACTACAAGAGCTTGGGCCTCAGCCCGTCATTGAAACATTCTGCCCACCCAGTCTAGATGACTAGGCCATGTTGAGAAATCCTTTTTATCAAAAAGTCCAACAGGAAGTGACTCGAAGTGAGTATTCGTTACGGGAGCTGCCCTCCTTTGGCATAGTTTGCGTCCAAGGCAAGGGGAGCTCCCATTCTCAATGTGTTCTGTAAAAACATGGAGAATGATTACTATGGAACTACTTACAAGGACACTACATTATTAATTTTGGATGACAGACGAAGCTTAATCAGAATTGACAGTGAGTATATCAACGTGGTGAGTATTTTCTGCCTTTTAGGATCAACCATCAACAGTTAAGGGACCAGCAGTCAAGAAATTTGCTGCAGACTAGCAGAAATGCCTTGAAAAAGGTATTCAAATGCCATGATGTGTCTATAACTGTAAAGATCAGAACTGTGCAAGCCACAATAATACTTCTGACACTCTATGGGAATGAATATTGGACTTGAAGAATCAAGTTAGGAAGAATACTAGTGCTTTTCAACTTTGGTGTTAGAGAAGACTCCTGAAAATACTATCCATAGCCAAGAAAACAAACAAATTGATCATTGAACAAATCAACCTGAGGCACAAATTATTCTACTTTGGACACAAAGTAGAAAACCCAGCTTTCTGGATATGGATATAATGCTGAAAAGGCGAAAAGAAAGAAAGAAAATGGATGACCAGCAGCATGGTGGATGGATTCAGTTATAGTGGTACCGAGTGCACCATTTGAGAACCTGAAAAAACAGCTTAGGGTAGACCATCATGGAGAAAATCTACGTGGTTGCTAGGGATAGAAAATGACTGCTTAATGTCCTAATTAATACCTCCTGAAATAAAGAACCTTAAAAAAAATCAGATGGAGACCATGCAGGAGAGTATTTTGTGTGTAAATTTTAGTACGCTTTTTCCTTTCCCGTACTTCAAGTGGCTAAGAATTCTTTTACTAGGTCTAGATACGGTCATGTTTAAGGCCTGTCAAAGAATTAAACTGCTCATATTTAGTTAGTCTGCAATAAATTGTTTGGGAATCAATAGCCTGAAACTGAAAAGTTAAATTGAAATTCACTGTACACAAATTTTTATTTTTATTTTATTTTAATTCCATTTATATCCCACCCTTCTCCGAAGACTCAGGGCGGCTTACAAGCTTAGCAGTAGCCTTCATTCTATGTATATGCCTGCTTATTAGGGCTTTCACACACACACCCAGCGGCATTATTACAAAGTCAGCTTAATTGCCCCCAACAATCTGGGTCCTCATTTTACCTACCTGGGAAGGATGGAAGGCTGAGTCAACCTTGAGCCTGGTGGGATGCGAACCTGCACTAATTGCAGGCAGCTGGTGTTACTTAAGGAGGCATTAGCCCACTGCTCCACCAAGGCTCTTTTAATCTATTAATCTATTAAATTAATCTATTATTAATGCCATTCATTTTATTTCTATTGTAATTGCATCTTAAAAGCTTGCTTCTTTAAACTGAGTGGCATAAATTGTCATTAAATAAATATATTTTACCAGACCCCAATTGTATTGCTTTCTTTTTATTGAATAGTGTGATATTATAATGGGAAGGCAAATTGGATAGATATAAAATGGGTATGATCTGGTGTGCTGCTACTACATATTTTAATAATAACTACAAATTGATCTTCTCCTGTAATTCTTTATCCAAAACATTTACTGCATACAGAATCCTTCTACAGAATGGACTGCTGTGATGATTTTCCCAGGTGTAGCTATGCTATTTTTTTATCAACAATTAATGGATCAAGAGCTGAGCACACACCAGCTTAAAGGGAACCTTGGTGGCTGAATGGCAGGGTCAGGTCATGAACATCATGATCTGACCCTGTCATGATATATTAGGCACTCTTAGAGCAAACCACAACTTTGCCTACTTAAATTTATGTAACATCATATTTTGAGCTGGAAGGTGTGGGGCAATGCTGCAGCCAATATTTAGAGCAATGTTTTTCAAGCTTGGCAACTTTAATATGCCTGGACTTCCAAGTCCCAGAATTCTCCATCCATCCATCCATCCATCCATCCATCCATCCATCCATCCATCCAGTAATACTAGTATGATCTGGTGTGCTGCTACTAAATATTTTAATAATAACTACAAATTGATCATCTCCTGTAATTCTTTATCCAAAACATTTACTGCATACAGAATCCTTCTAAAGAATGGACTGCTGCGATGATTTTCCCAGGTGTAGCTATGCTATTTTTTATCAACAATTAATGGATCAAGAGCTGAGCACACACCAGCTTAAAGGAAACCTTGGTGGCTGAATGGCAGGGTCAGGTCATGAACATCATGATCTGACCGTGTCATGATATATTAGGCACTCTTAGAGCAAACCACAACTTTGCCTACATAAATTTATGTAACATCATATTTTGAGCTGGAATGTGTGGGGCAATGCTGCAGCCAATATTTAGAGCAATGTTTTTCAAGCTTGGCAACTTTAATATGCCTGGACTTCCAAGTCCCAGAATTCTCCATCCATCCATCCATCCATCCATCCATCCATCCATCCATCCATCCAGTAATACTAGTATAATATGTATTGTATAAAATATGGCAGTTAGGCTGCTAATCAATGGTAGTGCATTATGATTAGTATGCCCATGTTAAGATTTGCATTGCTTGCTGATAGCTTATTGCATACAATTTAAAATGTTTATGTTGGCATCTTAGGGCCTGAGAAACATATCCCCTGCTACAAAACTAGCCCAGGTACTTGGATCATTAGGAAATGTTCTGTGGGAGATGTTCCTGCTGCCAGCTATGGTTTATTTTCAGGATATCTAATGCTATTTTGGCACCCAGTCTCCAGTATTAAGAAAATGATAAATATCTTTTTCCAAACTTTATCTTAATTGGCTTTAAGAATGGTTATTTTAATCTTGATTTGGATTGTATTGATTTTATTGTTTTCTCTCTTTTTTGTAATAAGCTTTTTATTGTTTTTTCCCCCTCTACATATATATGTTAATTTTTCAATCAGCGTGTGGTCTGGGTTCGTAAAACGCTAATACATAATCAAATCCTACTCTTTGGTTCTCTCCTCTAGCCATTTGTAAAATAAATTCCAGCTTTGGTAATATTCTGTTTCTTCTTTGTCTTTCAGTCTTATAGTTAATCTATCCATCTCAGCGCATTCCAATATTTTTTAAATTACTTCTTCCTCTGAAGGTATTAGTTCATTCTTCCAACATTGCGCATAGCTTATTCTTGCTGCTGTTGTAATATGTAGAACCAAATATAAGTTTTGCTTATTAATCTTTTCTGGTACTATACCTAATAAAAAATTCAGGATTAAATACTACATGTTCTCCTAATATTTTTTCTAACCAAGCATGTATTTTTTCCCAATAGGCCTTTACTTTGTCACATGTCCACCAAATATGATAATACGTACCTAAATTATGTTTACATTTCCAACATTTACCTGACACATTTTTAAACATTTTTGCTAATCTTGCTGGTGGCTGATTTTATTGTTTTCTTTTATATTTAGTTGGATTGCTATGAATCATCTTTAGTGCTTATATAAGATGGGCTGTACATTTAATATAAATAAATCTAATGGAAAATAAGAAACATTACAGGAAGCCTTGGCTATGAGTTACACATTTTAAAATGATTTGGTTTTCATACAGGAACAGATTTTAAACTAACCAGCCAAAAATAGTTATGCAAATTAAAAACTCATGAAATATTTTTGTTTGGTGAAGTGAGATAGAAATGAATAATGGGAAGAAATGAATAATCTTTATATTGCACTGGCATATAAAACACTAGCTCCAAGAACAGCATATCCCTGTCCATCAATTTAGCAAATTGATTCTATTTTGTACTGCCCTAGAAATTATAACTTATAAATAATATTCTGTATTTCATGCAGTTTCAAATTCTCTGCCTGTGAAATTCTCCTTGAGAATTTTTAGGTTCAGGACAAAGATATACATAACCAGCCACTTTGCATTGGAAACACTGTCCTTCAGAAAAAGGGCATGAAGATAAAATGATTAACAAATGACAACACTGGAAAAAAATACAGTTGCTTAAGTATAGTGAACATCACTCAAATCTATTATGATAGATCTGTCTTTTATGTTTACCTCGGTAAATAGTTACCACTGCCAGATTTACTTTTTTTCTTTTAAATTTGTTTTAGAGCTTTTTGAAATTTATTCTAAATGATATTGAAATACAAAGCACATGGATATTTCTCCACTGATTTCTAATTCCATATTACATCACTTCAGAGTGATGTATGCAGTCTGGTTGTTTTTCCTAAGGTCATCCAGTATTTGTGTGGGCATGCCACGATTTTAACCCATGATTTTAGAATTCCAAGGTATAGCTTGAAATTAAATGCATATCTTCAAAATGGAAGTACCTATCCATGATAACTGAATTAGGACTATAATCCTTTACATTTAGTAGACATTTCTGGTTAAGAATGCTTAACAGTGCAAGAATAAAAATTAATTGGATTGCACACTGATGCCAAATTTGCAATGTAAAGTTTAAAAGTGGAGATTTTGTTGCCACACATTTCTTGATATAACAGACTACGGTAGCATTGTCTGATACAAACTGGACAATTTGATATAGGAATAGGTCCTGCAAGATGCAAAGTGCTTCCCAAACTGGTAATAGCTCCAGTCTATTTATATGTTATGAATGCCTCCAATATGAATCAAGCAAAAGGACTAAGAGCAAAAGAATCAAAGATGCAGTTTCAATTCAAACCATGGGCACGTCAACAAGACTGAATGGCTGTACATACCGGCATGTCAGGATATTCAGATTATTCCATCTCTTAATATCGGGGGCGAGTTATTACCCCCCGTAGATAAGGCTCGCAATCTGGGTGTCCTCTTAGATTCACAGCTCTCCTTAGAAGATCATATAGGAGCTGTGACTAGAGGAGCCTTCGCCCAGGTTCGTCTGGTGCGCCAGCTGCGACCCTATCTGGACCGGGATGCCTTGCGTACAGTCACCCATGCACTTGTGACCTCTCGTCTTGACTACTGCAATGCTCTTTACATGGGGCTGCCCTTGAGAACCACTCGGAAACTTCAGCTGGTGCAGAGTGCAGCTGCACGAGTGCTTTTGGGGGTCTCCCGATACTCCCATATTACACCTCTGCTCCGTGAGCTGCACTGGCTTCCAGTTGCCTTCCGGGTGAAATTCAAGGTGCTAGTGATGACATACAAAGCCCTACATGGTATGGGTCTGGATTACCTACGGGAGCACCTACTACCAGCGTCAACATCCCTCCGTCCTGTGCGCTCCCACAGAGAGGGCCTCCTCAGGGTGCCACCGGTCAGAGAATGTCGGCTGGTGACCCCCAGGGGGAGAGCATTCTCGGTGGGTGTGCCAATCCTTTGGAACCGCTTACCAGCTGAAATCCAGATGGCCCCCGACCTTCGCTCCTTCTGGCGTGATCTAAAAACTTATCTATTCCAACAAGCCGGCCTGGCCTGATGGATTTGGGTTTTAAAATTTTCTCACTTTATTGCTTTATTGTATTCTTACTTTATTGCTCTGTACACCGCCCTGAGTCCTCCGGGAGAAGGGCGGTACATAAAACAACCAAAAAACAAACAAACAAACAAACAAATAAATAGTTAGGGGAAAAAACTGTGGAAGAAAAATAAAAGCAGCCTCTGGAGAGGTTTCCAGCAGTGATTTTTCAGCAGAAGAACCCACAGATATGCAGCGAGATAATGATGCAGAACTAAAGGATCTGAACATGTTGGATAAAGTGAAATGGAATAAACTTAAGAAAAAGGATAACTTCCACAGAAATTGAACAGTTCCAAGAACAAATGTTTGATCTGTGTGAAGGAATTCATGCCAGTGATTTTGCTATTCTTGGGGAAGGTCTCTTTAGAAAATTTAGAATGAGCTTTGTATACAACTCATATGTATAAACTACAGAAAGCATGATGATTATCTTTATTTACAAAGACAACAGGTTTTAAACAAACATATAAGAATAGAATGAAGATCTAAGTTTAGATAAAATACGTATTTGATAAAACACCACCAAAAATATGAAGTAACAGATAATAACAATAAGAACAACAACAATAATAAAGTTGGAAGGGTCTTGGAGGTTATCTAGTCCAGCCCCCTGCTCAGGCAGGAAACCTAATACCATTTCAAATGGCTGTCCAATCTCTTCTTAAAGACTTCCAGTGTTGGAGCATTCACCACTTCTGTAGGCAGGTTGTTCTACTGATTAATTGTTCTGTCAGGAAAATTCTCCTTAGTTCTAAGTTGCTTCTCTCCTTTATTAGTTTCCATTGGTTGCTTCTTGTCCTGCCTTCAGGTGCTTTGGAGAATAGCTTGACTCCCTCTTCTTTGTGGCAGCCCGAGATATTGGAACACTGCTATTACGTCACCCCTCGTCCTTCTCTTCATTAAATTAGACATACCCAATTCCAGCAACCGTTCCTTGTAAGTGTTAGCCTCCAGTCCCCTAATCAAAGGCAACTGAGCAAAATTTGATTACCGTATATACTTGAGTATAAGCCGAATTTTTCAGCCCACTTTTTGGGCTGAAAAATTCCACTTCGGCTTATACTCCAGTCAACAAAAAAAAACTTACCAAGGACTTGTGCGCGGCCGAGGCTTTGGTGCTTCCGGGATTGCGCGCACCTCTCCCAAGCCACCGCCATCCGGAGACCTGCCGAAGTTTGGGGAGGTTTGGGGAGGTGCGCGCGCACCTCCCCAAACCTCCCCAAACGTCAGCAGTTCTCCGGATCTCCGTGACCTGCCTGCCTGCTTCTTTCCGCAGCGGAAAGAAGCAGGCAGGCAGGTCACGGAGATCCGGAGACCTGCCGATGTTTGGGGAGGTGCCCAAACCTCCCCAAACGTCAGCAGGTCTCCGGATCTCCGTGACCTGCCTGCCTGCTTCTTTCCGCAGCGGAAAGAAGCAGGCAGGCAAGGCACGGAGATCCAGAGACCTGCCGACGTTTGGGGAGGTTTGGGGAGGAGATCCGGAGACCTGCCGACGTTTGGGGAGGTGCCCAAACCTCCCCAAACGTCAGCAGGTCTCCGGATCTCCGTGCCTTGCCTGCCTGCTTCTTTCCGCAGCGGAAAGAAGCAGGCAGGCAAGGCACGGAGATCCGGAGACCTGCCGACGTTTGGGGAGGTGCCCAAACCTCCCCAAACGTCAGCAGGTCTCCGGATCTCCTCCCCAAACCTCCCCAAACGTCGGCAGGTCTCCGGATCTCCGTGCCTTGCCTGCCTGCTTCTTTCCGCTGCGGAAAGAAGCAGGCAGGCAAGGCACGGAGATCCGGAGACCTGCCGACGTTTGGGGAGGTTTGGGGAGGTGCCCAAACCTCCCCAAACGTCAGCAGGTCTCCGGATCTCCGTGACCTGCCTGCCTGCTTCTTTCCGCTGCGGAAAGAAGCAGGCAGGCAGGGCACGGAGATCCGGAGACCTGCTGACGTTTGGGGAGGTTTGGGGAGGTGCGCGCGCACCTCCCCAAATCTCCCCAAACTTCGGCAGGTCTCCATACGGCGGCGGCTTGGGAGAGGTGCGCGCGATCCTGGAAGCACCGAAGCCTCGGCCGCGCGCAAGTCCTCGGTAAGCTCCGGGCGGTCACTTGCTTCGCGTCTCCTGAGGGAAGGGGGGGCGACTGGAGCGGGCGTGTTTCCTCGCCTGCTGGGCGCCGCGATTTGCCCGGGGAACGTGCGGGCCCCGAATGGCAGCGTAGAGCGAGGAAGCGGACAGCCAGGGCTTCCCCGAGAGCCGCGGCCACACAGGGTATTCCTGTGTATTCAGGCTTGCAAAATGGCGGATCGAGCCTCTGCTGGCGGCGGAGGCTTGCAGAACGGTGGATCGGCTTATACTCAAGTCATGAACTTTTTCCAGTTTTTGGGGGTGAAAATGGGGGTCTCGGCTTATACTCGAGTCGGCTTATACTCAAGTATATACGGTACCTTTTGGGAAGCTAGGAAAGAGCTGCTATTTAAAAGGGAGTATTTTCTTCTGAAATATCATGGTAAGTGCAGTAGAATGATCATGAAGTCTGTGAAATCTATGAACATGTTAACTGAATAATTATCCTATAAAAAAGAACATGCACTTTGATCTGCTTAGAGATTATTGTCAAAGATCCATTGCTATAGTTCCAGCAAGCCCTTTTTGAGGCCAAGTGGATATTTTGGGTCAAATCTATGTGCACTAATATGTAGTTATCCTGTAAGATCAAGGAAGCTACAGTTTCCAGTAAAGACTAAGACTAATGTAAACCAGAATTTGAGGTGCCCGAGATTCATGTAAGCCCTTGAGTCCAGTTACTAGATATGAGGAAAAAAAGGGAGATTATTCCTGGATTCACAACATCATAATGAGAATTGCCTGTAACAGTTTTATAAACTAGCCTATAATTTAGAAACAAATGATTCTGAAATATCTAAGAAAGTAGGCTAAGTTACTGAAAACATTGTGCATCCAGATTAAGTACACTAACCTAGTAGACAAAGACCATGTCTTACAAGTAAAAATAATTACCGGATCCAAATACTTATGTATCATTTATTCAGTTTTATAAAGTGAAGAATAGAAGAGAGAGCAAGTGACAAAATGTAGTTTCACCTTTGCTTTCTCATTATTTTGATGCACAATTTATTCACTTCTAATTCTGGCATAACAAAAACATTGAAAGAAACCACCTAAACTCTGTATACATAGTATTCATTAAAAAGCTTTGTCTTTGAATATGTGTTTAAAGTTTTCCTATCTTGGACCTGAGCCTATATTATCCTGTCTTGGAAAAGTTTCCAAGATAACATCATTAAACATTTAAAAGATTTCCAAGCTGCTTTGTCAGTGTCTAAATACAGATGTTATAACAATAATATATATATAGTGTGTTGACATCAAATATAAAATCTAACTTTAACTTTTAAAGGTTATCATGTAGTAACTTCCATTCTGCTCGACAGTCAGTGAAACATTTTAAAATGAATTCAAAGCATAGGTTAAATCAACATCTTTATCCTCAGTCTGGTGGGAATGGAGAAAGACTATTAATTTCCTTACCTAAAAGAGTGGAAGAGTGCAAAATAAGTTTTTTTTTAAAAAGTCAGTGATTGATAATGTATGAGTTCCTGGTTTTTATCCAAGGTGACATTAAAAATAATCTTAAAGAGCATTATTTGAAGAGATGCCATTGATTACTTGGATGTTATATTATACTGGAATTTTTCTTTTTAACTGTATAAAACATCTACATGTATGAGGGGAAAACACTGGAGAATATTGATGCTGGCATCAAAGTAAACTGTGTTTGAATCAACAATTTAAGATATGCTGATGATACAGTTCTACTTGCCAACAGCTCCTCATCAACAGAGTCACAGAAATATCTGAAAGATACGGCTTGAAGCTTAACACCTCAAAAACCAAGATCATCGTCATCAGCAAACAACCCATTAATTTACCACCAATAAATTCAGAAGGAATATTTTTTATTTTATTTATTTATTTTTATTTTAATTCCATTTATATCCCGCCCTTCTCCAAAGACTCAGGGCGGCTTACAAGCTTAGCAGTAGCCTTCATTCTATGTATATGCCTGCTTATTAGGGCTTTCACACACACACCCCAAGCGGCATTATTACAAAGTCAGCTTAATTGCCCCCAACAATCTGGGTCCTCATTTTACCTACCTCGGAAGGATGGAAGGCTGAGTCAACCTTGAGCCTGGTGGGATGCGAACCTGCACTAATTGCAGGCAGCTGGTGTTACTTAAGGAGGCATTAGCCCACTGCTCCACCAAGGCTCTTTTTGCTCCACCAAGGCTCCACCAAGAATACCATTAGAAAAAGTTGAAAGGATCACGCACCTCGGTTCTAACTTACATGAAAGCTGGGACATGACAATTGAAGTAAAGACAAGGATAGAGAAAGCTTGAACAGCTTTCTTCAAAATGAAAAAGGTCTTCTGCAGTCATGACATAAGCCTAAGATTGAAAATCAGGCTTGTCAGATGTTATACTTTTTCTGTCCTGCTCTATGGAGAAGGCCATCTGAAGAGACCAGAAGCATTTGAAATGTGGATTTACAGGCGGCTGTTGCGTATAAGCTGGGTTGACAAGATCAGAAATGAGGAGGTTATAAGCCACTTGGGAAAGCCAAGGGAAATCATCAAAACAATTAAAAAAACGAAAGTTAGAATATTTTGGACATGTGATGTGACACCCAGAAAAATACGGCATATTCCATTTAATCCTCCAGGGAAGGATTGAAGGCAAACGAGGTCCAGGCAGAAGAAAAACATCATGGCTTCAAAATCTAAGGCACTGATTTGGACAAAACTCAGCAGCACTTTTTTGTGTGGCTGCTGATAAAAACAGGATCGCCAACATAATCACCAACATCTGATAACAGATATGTCACAAGAAGAAGAGGGGAATAAATCTTTCAAAAAACAAAGAATAAGACCATGCCTATTTCTTTATCCCATGCACAAATGCACTTAAAAGTGTTCTTAAAATAGTTTGCATGATAGGGCAGATTGCTGGTGAAATATTAAATTCTAGATAATGTTGATGAGAATAGTATTTTTTTGGAAAGTGATCTGTTTTGTATCTTTTCCTTATGCTGATAAATATTATTTATACCATACCCCACATACCATACCACATACCACACCATACCCTACACCCCGAATACCATTCTCTCCTTCAAAACAAGTCTTGACAAGCAGTTTAAGGTTGTAGATAATTTAAAAAAAAACTAATTATTTCAGACTTTTAATTTTTCAGATTTTATTAAAAATGCTATATCAAATCACTTAGCTTTTGCATAGAAGTTGTATAAGTCATTAACAAATATATGTAGAATGAGCTGTTTAAATATCATTTATATTAAAAAAAAGTAATTTAGTTTCTGTTAAAAACTATTTTTCACCGCCTATTTTACTTTTCATTATTTTGCTTTTATTTGAAACAAAAGATTGATGTTTTATTTATAAAGTGTATAAGGCCATCTTTCTTATGCATAAAAATTCTATGTGACTCACAGTAATATTTAATACAACATAAATAAAACCAACCATTCCCCACACCACCATATAGTCGAAGCACAAGGCTGCAATATGTCACAAACCTACATTTGCTGGGCTCACTTCTATCCTAGCCCAAAGTCTGAATGAAGAGTAGGGGCAGGCTGTTCCAAAGGGTCAGGGCAGCTACTGGAAAAGCGTGTCTTAGAGGTCCACCAGAAGTAACATTTAAGGAAAGGGATCTAGACCGACCATGTTATCTGATCTGGCAGGATGGACAGAAACCTTGAGGTGGTCCTGCAGCCATTTAAGGCTGGAAAGTAGTAACCAACATTGAATTGCACCTAGAAAACAAGTAAAAGCTAGTACAGCTTGCACAGCAATGGTTGAACACAGGCAAACCTTGAAGCACACACTGCTGCATGCTGGACCAGTTGTAACTTTGGGGTTATCTTCAAGGCCAGGCCCATGTAGAGCACACTGCAGTAATCCAACAGATAGGTGATCAAGACATGAGTGACAGTGAGCAAGGCCTCCTGGTCCAGAAAACACGTGATGACAAATGTTTATATACTGTAACACAGGGAAAAAAATCAAACAAATACCAATTTCCAACATTAAGATTGTGCTCCGAAGATAGAAATTGATCTTTTCTATATTTAGCTTTGTTTTGTTTATTCACAGTGATCCCAATCCTTTAGTCTTTATTGCTTATACAATAAGTTAATGAGGAACTAAGATTTAGATACATGTTCATGATTTCTCACATTTCATTTATGCAAACATATATTTTTGCAAGTTTGCTTTAAGTTCAAACATGAAGTAACATATATAATAATACAAAAGTTCAGTTAGCTTTGTGACAAAAATTAGAAGTAAATAAGACTATACATGGTTTTCTGCTTTGCTGTGCTTAAAATTAAAATGTATACATGAGCTCAATTGGAGCTATGTTTTTTTGGTTTACATTTGCTATATGGAAAGGCTGGTTGAATGAGATTCCTTTCATCATGCAGGCATTACTGTCCTTACTACAGTAATAGAGGCACACATTGATTGACAATAAAGCTTCAGATGCCAGGCAGCTAGTGGGTAACTGAAATGGGATTATAGGCTGTTCAAATAAGTCTGCAATTGTCCCAGATCTATGTGGATCACAAAGTAACCATTCATTACCTAGAAAAGAAAAGGTGTTCTATTACAATTTGATGATTTTATCTATTGATAAAACATTATTATTATGGCTTGTACTCAGTGCTTTTTTTGTAAAAGAAAAAGGTGCCGGAACTCACACATGTCATACAACCCACCTTGCCTATCCTACAAGGTTCCATCCAAAAAAGGTGCCGGAACTCCGTTCTGAGCGTTCTATGACAAAAAAAGCCCTGCTTGTACTAAAATAACTATGGAAGAATTAGTAGAAGACTTTCACAGGGCAAAATCAGATTAATGCAAGAACTAAATCACAATATAGGAAATGCAAACTGAAGTATATAATTATCCAAGTGCTCTAAAGTTTTATAGAAAAGTATATGTAAATGAAAGAACTCAGTATTTATGTACAGGTCATGTTTTTTTACTTAACCCTTTTCTATTACCCTAGAAGGAGCCTCTTTGTGAATGAGATAAACATTTCACTAGTTTAACCAGCTCCATTATTTCCAGTTGAGTAAAGGATTATAGTGAAATGTAGGCCATATAAATTATTATAATAAAATGTGATTTAATAATTATGGGTGGCTCAGTGGGTTAGGACGCTGAGCTTGTCGATCAGAAGGTCGGCAGTTTGGCGGGTCGAATCCCGAGTGCCGCGTAACAGTGAGCGCCTGTTACTAGTCCCAGCTTCTGCCAACCTAGCAGTTCGAAAGCACGTAAAAATGCAAGTAGAAAAATAGGGACCACTATGGTGGGAAGGTAACAGCGTTCCATGCGCCTTTGGCGTCTAGTCATGCCGGCCACATGACCACAGAGACGTCCTCGGACAAGCGCTGGCTCTTCGGCTTTGAAACGGAGATGAGCACCGGCCCCTAGAGTTGGAAACGACTAGCACACATGTGCGGGGGAACCTTTACCTTTACCTTTATTTAATTTGAAATTGCTATTAGAAACTCAGGAATAGGTTTAAATAAAAACTCTGTAAAATAATAAGGATATATCTGCTCTACCATCTAAATCAATGTAGCATATATCCCCTATAAACAGAAACATGGACTCATTTACCTTCTGCAGTAAAAAACCAGGAGCTAGGTGCTTCTTCAGTCAGGTTAGTATTTGGAGGCAACTTGAGCATCAGCACAAACTGAAGTGCTTGGCCTGGACTTACAGTCAACGAAGGTAGCTGAAAATGTGGAGCCGATTTAGGGAGCTTTGGTAGTTCTGCTTGATCACTCATTTTAATACTCCCTCTATTTATAGAATCTACTGTGTCAACATGCTGAAGAGGAAGCTATCAAAGGAATAGAAAGCATGTAAATTTTTGAGATATAATTTCATATTCTAAAGCAGACATGTCAAACACAAGTCCCGGGGGCCAGATCTGGCCCGCGAAGTGGTTTCATGTGGCCCCCGAAGCCATCCTGGAAACAGTGAGGAAACGGCCCCCACTGCCTTGGCCCTGGCCCAGAGACCCTCCTCCTGCCAGGGACCCTCAGATCTGTCCCACTCCTGCCCAGGCCCCCATAGGCACCCTTGATGCAAACGATGTAGAGCTGGCCACGCCCACCCAGTAGGCCAGACACACTCCAGCCACGCCCACCCAGTAAGCCACGCCCACCCTGGCCATACCCACCCAGCCCTTGAGGGCAACCACAATGCTGATACGGCCCTCAATGAAATTGAGTTTGACACCTCTGTTCTAAAGTTTGAAAAAACAAATGTCATTTTCAGACTGATTGAGATGGATTTCCAGGGCAAGTATTGCAAACTCAATTACAGCAAAGACCAAGGAATTGATGCATAGGCTGGTTCCGTGGAACCTTTACAGATAAAGAAAGGAAGGGAGATCCCCCACAGGTGTTCCAAATGGCTGTTCCTCGTGAGGCAATGCAGGACAGTGGTGATGGTTGTGATCTGATCCTCCCCACTATGGTGATACATTTTAGACCCCTGTTGATAAGTCTCCAATTCCTGAAGGCCTTCTTGGTATGAATGATGAAAAAAAAAGCTTCCCCCCACTTTCCTCACATTTTTAAATGAATATATTTTGTGTTGAATAAAATTTACTGTATGTATGTATATTAGTTTATGCTGTTGTAATATAGAATTTTATTATGTACTCATTTATGTTTTTATTGTAAATTGCTTCAAGATGCTTTGGCACTGCAAGCCCTATTCAAATACATTTAAGTAAATTTCTTTTAAAAATTGATTTCAATACAAAACTCATTAAATTCAATGCTGGTTAGTCCAGATCACATGAACAGGAAATTGTGGTGTTATAAATATTAAGCTTATACAGAACGATAATGTACATCCAACTCCTTTTGAACAGGTGGGGCTGTTGCCTTTTATTGTCACTTGAATTAATTTGCTCAATTCTTGTAAAACAGAATTTAAATCAAGTATAAACACTCCTTTTTTGTGGGAAGGAGAACAAACTCCCTACATACACAGTGGTATTATATTCAAAACTGGATGCCTAATGTATCACGGGATGCAGAAGAAACTCCCTATTGAAAAGAAGTATGCCTGGAATTAGGCTGTTTATTTGTTCAGTAAGCATTATGATCATTCCCTCTACTTTTGCAAATTCAAATTTTAAATTGTCTGAATAACTGTATAGAAACATACAAAAGTAAAACAATTTGTGTTATTTATGGTTTATTACAATGAAAGGTTATTAATTTTTACAACTGCTCCTCTCCCAATATCACCAAGACATGGTATTTCTCTCAAGTTGTGAAAACTGTGGATTTCCAATTTAATAACTGAATGAATATATTTTGTCAATTAATTTTATATGATGAATTGTAAAAAATGTTTGATTAAAAAAAATTACTTGAGTTTATTGAGAAAGCAGCAGACATATCCTTTGACAAATACATTTCTTTAAGTAATTATACATTCCTTTAAGTAACTTTGCAATGTGTGTTAAGACAAAAGCAAGATCTGAAGACAAGTATAGAATTAATTGTACTTCTACTTTTGAAGTAAAAGGAACAGAATGGTTTGCTCACACTATGTTAAAATAACCTTTAAAATTATTTTTTACATACATACATGCACATACACTTTGCCCATGTATCTTTATAAACCAGGCATGTCAAATTCACGATGTCACATGATGTTGCACGACTTCTTGGGACTTTTTCCCCATTGCCGGCAATGAGGTGGGTGCGGTTTTGGCATGATGCCTCTGGCCCATGGGCCAACAGTTTGACATGCCTGATATAAAGTTTTCAACACATTCAAAGCTATAAAGGAAAATCTGATCCTGATTTATTTTCTTCAGGGTATAACACTAATCTGCCCAATCTGGCCTTCATTGTTGATGTTGCAGATATAGATACAAGATAGACAATACTTGATCAGTGGGAATCTTTGTAAGAAGGACCTGAGTGTCCTGGTAAACCACAGATTAAGCATCTGCCAAAACAGCCAGTACAATCTTGACCTATATCTCCAGAGGCATAAGTGTTAGATCATAGGAGTGATTGTTACACTCCATGTTGCACTGGTGAGACTGCACTAGAATATTATGTTCCATTTTGGGCTACCAAATTATAAGAAAGATGCTGACAAATTGGATAGTGTGAGCTAACAACTAAAAGAGGACGATAGGGTTGGAGTCCAAATACTATGAACAACTAGTCCAGACTGCAGTGCAATAGGCCCTCATAACATTTGTGCCTCACAAGCACTGGTTAAAATCAAGTAGCGCCTAAACTAAAATTATTAAATTATTAAAAAACTGGGAATGTTTGTTCTGAAAAAAGCCAATAGCTGTCTTTTCAATACTTGAAAGTGTGTCATAGAAGAGAATATGGATTTATTCTTCAAACCACTGAATAGTACAATAAGAATGAGACGGAGATCCAAACACAAATAAGAAGGAATTTCTTTGCTGTGAGAATTCAAATAAAGATTGCAGAGCCATTTGCTTGAGATGGTATGAAAATTCCTGCCTGGCCAAATAGTAGGACTAGAGGATGTCCAAGAGTCTTTCCAACAATAGGAGTCTATGATAAAACAGACTCTGAGTATGATATTGTAGCTTCTAATTTCAGATGATAAATAAAAGAATATTTTATCATTTTTTTATTCTTTTATAAATCAAATGTGTGATTTTATGACATTTTAATGCGTAACTATTTGTTTATGAATTTATTATATTGACAATTTTATTGTCTGGCCTGAGTACAGCAAAGGGAAATAATGTTGTTCATGATAATGAAGTACTTTTGTTTCTAAATGCCATGAAAGGTGGCTTCCATGACAGGGCCAAAGCTACAGAAGCAACACTGTAGAACAGGGGTGTCAAACTCAATTTCATTGAGGGCCGCATCAGCATTGCGGTTGCCCTCAGGGGGCCGGGTGGGTATGGCCTACTGTGTAGGCATGGCTAGAGTGCGTATGGCCTACTGGGTGGGCATGGCCAGCTCTACATCGTTCGCATCAAGGGTGCCTATGGGGGCCTGGGCAGGAGTGGGACAGATCTGGGGGTCTCTGGCAGAAGGAGGGTCTCTGGGCCAGGGCCAAGGCAGTGAGGGCCGTTCCCTCACTGTTTGCAGGATGGCTTCACGGGCCACATGAAACCACTTCGCGGGCCGGATCTGGCCCCCGGGCCTTGTGTTTGACATGTCTGCTGTAGAACATTCTTTGAAGTACACTGGGAATATGCAGTGCTGTAATACTTTCTGAACACCATACAAGCAAGTCTTAGAGGTGGTATTGATAATATGACCTGAAATAGTCATATCTACTGAATAACATTGTCTGCTCCACCCCTTCTCATTTTTTTCTAATGGTCTATTTCAGCTCCAGAGGTTCTTAATTTAGTAAAGATGTGATCCAAGGAACTTTTTTTAATAAGTCCAGACTGATTTTAATAAGTCCAAATATTTACTTCATTTGTCTCCAAATGATTCAATAATATGGACCTTATTTCCAGTTTATGGGAAAATGGACTGAAGAAACACATGGTTCTTAAAGCAGCTCATTACAGCAAGATGAGATTAAATCATATCCCCAATATCTATGTCAAAATGTGTTCTGAAGGCTGAGGTTCTTCTATCTCAGCTTATTCTAATGGCGCTAGTGTCCTTTCTAACCTCTTAAAACAGATGGAACATTTATTTTAAGCTTAACAGGATATCCTTAATACAAAAGCAATTCTGTTTGCCAGGCCATTATAAACATGGCAATAATGCATGTATAATGCAATAAAGGTAGTAGAATTAAATTTAGCTCTAATTATTTATCTCAAATAGAAAGATCTATCCATACTTTTTTATATAGTAACTTACCAGTGAAACAGTACGGGTTTCTAAATCTATCACTTTAATTTGATGATTGTTGGTATCTGCAATATAAAGGAATCGCCCTCCATCTTCAACACATAGGCCTCCTGGTTCATTAAAAGTTGATGTGGTAATGCTGGAACCAATTACATTGCTTGCTTCTCCTGTACCTGCTAAAGTGGCACAATTCTTCATTTTGGGATCTACAAATTTAATCTAAAACAAAACAAACAAGACACCTTGTAGAACATGTTGAACTATTTCTTGAATTTTATGAAGAATGTCCTAATAAAACATATTCCTATTCCTATTTAAAATGACAATAAAGAAGTTATATTGCTAGGTTGATCTAGAAATTTACAATTTAAAAAGAACATATAAGAACAAAGATTGATGAATATCAAAATAATTATCAATGGCAATGCAGTGATATTAGCCTTAGTACTGCTTCATGACAAATTAATAACAGCTCCCACTTTTTTTGTACAAACATAATCACCACACTATTCTGTTTTGGGGTAAGTAACTTTATAATATACAGAAAAATAGTAAAAAGTAGTGAATAAAATAAAGGCACAGTACAATAAAAAATAAAAGGAAATTTAAACTCAGTTTTCACCAACAATATTCATTTACTGTTTTTAGTGGGCATATATTTAATCCTTTTTTAACTTTTGTAACTCTGTATTTTTTATTCTTGCCCTGTTCACCGCCCTGAGTCCTTCGGGAGAAGGGCGGTATATAAATAAAATTATTATTATTATTATTATTATTATTATTATTATTATTATTATTATTATTATTATTATTATTATTATTATCCTGTTTAGCATATTCCTGTTCTTAAAAACCACGCTAATTTCCATATCCATGCACTGATTCATACATTGCTTCAGTATTTTACTTTTAAATATTTCTATTACTTATCATTTAAGTTCTACTTTAAATATCCTGCTATATGAACTTACTCTACTATAGAAAATGTCATAGCATTACTATATCTTAGAAATTGTTTAGAGTTTAAGGTGTTTTATTGTCCTTTCCAGATAATGTATTTCCTTTCCTTCCTATCTCATGGCTTCTGATGCTTTATCCTTTTATTCTTTTGATGAAGCTGATTGTTTTTTTCAAGGTCAGTGATCACAGTAAAGATCGTCAACCAACTATCAATCATATATGCTTTTGTTTTTTAATGATAGGCAAGATAGGCTGTGGGAGATGGAGATGAAGAGATGCTATCTAGGAAACCATCAGATAAGAGAGTGCATAGCCCACAGCTGGACAATGGAGGGTAAGAGGTTTAGAAGAGATCCTCCCTAGTTTCTTGCCTGCAAAGGAAGATCTGTACTTTCACGCTTGTAAGATTCTGTTAAGGTGGCCTTACAAGTAGAATTGCCTCATCAAGTAGTGTTTCCTGTCTGGTCTACCTGGTAAGGCTGATATAATCCTCTCTTTTTAAGGATTCCATCAATTCTATTCAAAAATAATTTTCTCAGTTTCATCCTTCCTCTTAACTATTGTTTTTCTGTCATATATATTTTGAGATTCCAATAAAGGAGAATATTTGCAGTTCCGGGCTAAAATGAAGGATTTTTTTTCCTTGCAGACATCTCATTGCCCAAATTAGGTAACATTATTAGTCCTAGTGCTGATGATGTTACCTAGTTTGGATAATGAAATGTCTGCAAGAAAAGAACTAAGGTCAGAGAGCTCTAAGGACCCTTCAGTTCTGAGACTGCATCACATCAGTTTAACATGTTCCTTTGGTGGAAGTCTCATTTCTATGGTCAATCCACACTGATTCAGCACCTATACATTAACTATCTTATCCTTTCTTGTTTTACCACACATGCTTCTTAAGTAACCCATTCCCATTGCATTCAGCGTTTATTTCTTCTCATACCAAACTCTCACTTCTGTATTATAAAGTAGGCAGAAGAACATCCTTATGTACAGCCTTTTTGCTTATTTTGGATAAACATATATTTCTTTTGAAAGATCACATATTATCCTCTTTTTTTCTAGCATTATTTTGACATCTTAAAGTATCTCCATCTATTTCCATAAATTTAATATACATTTTAGCAAGGAACACGAATTCATCAACTTGCTGTAATGTTTATGGATTAGATTCATAAACATGACTAGTATAAAATTTACAAAGCGGGGATTAAATCATATAGTAACGGTGACTTTAACCTCTAAGGGTAGGAGCTAGGTTTAGGAGGCTAGATTTTTGCAAGTCAGAAAATGGTGGCTATTTCAACAATCAGCAGCTGCCAAGATCCAAGGCTGCAAAAAACAAGGTTGCAGGAAAGGTGGAAAAAAGAAACACAGACATTAACCATTGTGGTATAAGAACAGTCTTCGTCTCAAGCTGATCAACTATTTATAGTCATTCCATCCTAGTACGCAATAAAGATTCTTGTCTAGCTCTGTTGTGCTGTGTGTCTGGCTAGGCTTTAGTAAGTTGAATCATGGGGGCCTGACACTAACCTTTTTCAGTTTGTTGGAGAAAGAATGAAAGAAATATTTTTATCATTTTGACTCCATGTTTACCTGATATTGAGTAATTGCTAGAACTCATTTGTTCAATTTTAATCTAAGAAACTCTCCTGAGGTACTTTATACAAGTTCAAAACTTGCCTAAAATATAATTTGAAATATGAAACATAAAAAACAACTGCAATAATACATGCAAATATACAAAGAGATGTACCTTTGTGTTCCGCAATACAGGTAGTCCTCAAGTGACAATTATAATTAAGTCCAAAATTTATGATGCTAAGTGAAACATTTATTGGGTTTTGCCCCATTTTACGACTTTTCTTGCCACAGTTAACTGAATCATTGCATTTGTAAAGTTATTAACATGCTTGTTAAGTGAATCTAATTTTCCATTGACCTTGCTTGTCAGGACACAAGCCCAGGACACTGCAACTGTCATAAATATGAACCAGTTGCCAAGGATCTGAATGTTGATCCTGTGACCACGGGGATGCTACAATGGTCATGTGAAAAATGATGACGTCACGTTTTTTTTAGTGCTGTTGTAACTCTGAACGGTCACTAAGTGAACTGTTGTAAGTTGAGGACTACCTGCACAAAATTTTGTGTTACTGAACAATCAACTAGATTTTGTAGTGAAAACGGAGCCTGTAACCTCACCTTATGATTATAGGAATCTGCAACATAAAGGAGACTTCTTTTCTTGTCCCAAGTTAGTCCTAATGGGTGCTGTAGTTTTGCATTCATCCCAGCTCCATCAACATCACCAAAAGCAAATAAATTCTTTTAAAAAATATTTGGAAAGTAACATGATGATTGAATTACATTTTTAAAATTAAAGTTAGCAATAATGAGTATGACTTGCTAAAACATTAACTTGAATTCAAAGTAGATTCATAAAAAACATTTTTATTGACAAGAAGTGATAATTTGGCATTAATCTCAGAACTAACGTATGTATCACTATTGGGTTATCACTCTAACCATGAAAAGTGTTACTGTTTTGGACCGGAAGGCTGTGCACTGTGTGGTGAGGATGGCAGAAAAGATTACTGGAAATTCATTTTGTTCTATCCGGGACATAGGACATAAGTGCTGCTTGACCAGGTCTGCAGTATTGTCAGATTCTACATATCTCTCCATGACTGGTTTTCCTTTTTAGCTACTGGGAGGCTTTGTGGTATCCGAAGCAGAACCACCAGATTCTGTAATAGCTTTGCACCATATAGTATCAACCTTGTGAACTCTCACGACAGACTCTTTTTTCCTCTATGTATTCAAAATCGACTGTGATTTACATACACACACACACAGACACACTTACGTTTTGGTGTTATTTTTGTATAATTTGGCATTATTTGATGCTGCTATTATATTATTTTTTTCGAGACCAGTGCATAGGAATTTTATTTTAATGTTTATCATTGTGTATACAGGAAAATGAAAATAAAGGTATTTCAACTCACTTCAATTCAAAATTTGTCTCCTGCCATTTCATAGTATCAGTTCAGATATCTAAAATAAGAATTCTTACATAGACTGAATTCTGTTTCAAAGGTTTGTTTTGTTGATCTTAAAATTTGGAATATTCCTTAGCTATCTATAAATGGTAATGTATCTGTTTTTATGCAACAGAATTATAAAAGTGGGGAACTCTTTCAATACCTGTGTTTTTTATTGATGACCCTTAATCATGGTTTTCTGTTTTTTAAATTATTGTGATTAGTTTGTAAGGTTTTTATATTCATAATAATAATGATGATGACGATGATGATGATGGAAGGGACCTTGAAAGTCATCTAGTCCTACCACCTGCTCAGACAGCCCTATGTGTTTCCATTGGATTGTTTTTACCTGTTATGAGCTGCCCAGAATCTTTTAGATAAGATGGGCATCCAATCAAATCAAAACAAATAAAATCAATCAAATCTCAAAGAAATAATGAGAGAGAATTAGTAAGTGATGCAATGACATAAGGTTATGTATTAAACACTCTGATGAAGCATTCAGACTGGCCTTTTGGTTCATCTTCATGATTACAAAACATTGAGACCATTTTTTTGATTAAGTTTATTTTTTTTACTTATGCCTGCCTTTTTATTTAAAAATGTTAACGGCTATTTTAAAATATTGTGCTTCAAGCTATGAATGGCAAAATCCAACTTTTTGTTAACCATTAATAAGAGAAGATTGTTTATTATTTAATATAGCAACTATTTTTCCTAAAACAAAATTTGAAAACAAATCTTCATTGTCCCTTCTGGTTTCACAGCAGATATATCTGCTTGCTGGCATGAATCTGGTGATTATTAGCTGACTAATACAATTGTACTGAAAGTTAATCTTTTTTTAATGATCTCAATTAAATATTGTAATAACTAACAAATAAAATGTGACCAATTGGCATTTAAAATAAGTTTTCATCCATAGGGATCAGAGATGTTCTAATCTGGATGCATAAGATCAATGGGAAACAGAGAGAGATATAGATTTAGTTTACCATTGGATCTCTCTCGCCTCCTACCAGGTGTTTCACAGCGCCATCTTTTAGAGAAATTGTTCGCACAGTACTACTCTCACTATCTGCCACAAAAAGGCAACTCCAGGGATCTTCAGCAGCAACAGAGAGACCAGAAGGCTGAGCAAAGCCAGCTTTGTGGGGATATGCATTGTTTCGGTTTTCTTCGTTTCCACTTCCAGCAAATCGAAGACAAGTTCCTTTCTTTAAATCACTTTAAAAAAAGGAGGGGTGGTGAGATTTACATAGGCTCTACGTGCACTTGAACTTATAATTTGTACAATGTTACATTCATTTTTTTTCATGCTGTGATCAAAAATAAGCTTTCTTTTCCATATGTTTTAAACTATGAAACAATTCAAAACGTATTTTATGCAGAGTTCAGTGAGTATAATATAGGGAGAGAGAGAAAGAGAGGAAGATGGAAAGATGGGAGGAGGAGTAGGGAGAGATTTCTATAGTGTATGTAACGCTAATTTTTAAAAAAGTTATTTCTTTTATATCCTATTTTTCTCCAAGAACTCAGCTTACAAAATAGATTTAGTTCATTTTATCTCCATAATAGCAGCCCTTTCCTTGCAACCCTAATCAAGAAGACAACTTGATTACAGCAGTGATAGATGTACTGTTGGAAGATCTGAAGACACAGGTCAGGGCACAACATCCAGGATAATATGGTCCACATATGTGGTCATTAAGAGTTGACACCAAGTTGTTGGTGCATCGTCATCAATGAATCAATCAACCATTGTTTTAATGAAAACAGAATGTGCCCATTCAAATACTCATTATCCCAAATAGTTTGCATTTCTTCCTGAATATACTAAACTAAACTAAATCTAGACTGAGAAAGTATGTATAACAATATTTAGTAGGGCTGTACAATCAAATTATTATCACTTATTTCTAGGCGGCAAACAAATTAATAAATAAATAGCGTAAACAACTAATATGATCATAGGGTGCTGGCAAAGCAGTTTAATATTCTAACTTACCTTCCTTTAGGTAGTTTTCCACTTTCCAACAAGAGTGCCCAGATTTGATGTATACCTGCCATGGCAATCCAGAGAACACTATCTTCATGTGTTGCTGAAGCAATAAGAACACATAGTAAAAATGATAATAAATGATCTTTTGGTAGCAAATTGCTTCATTATTTATATATAAAAATAATTTCAAATTGCTCTGTAGACATGTTTTCATTTTCAATTTGGATAATTAACATGTTCAACGAATATAATTCCATTTTTATTATACTGTATAAAATGTATACCCACCAACAATTGTGCATGCATATTGCAATCTAAATTAATCTAGGCTTTAAATACTTGCTAGGTGCTTACGAAACTACTGCATTCTAAGTATTTTTGAAAAATAAAATCTACAGCAATCAATGCCATAAAATATGTACCATTTCCTAAAATAGGAAATGTTTATAATAACTGTGTAATAAATGATAGATCAGTGGTGACTCGACAGGAACTGAAGCTCGTTAACAATCTCAACTGATACGAAAGCTAGCAAAGGACTAATATTAATTTTAACTATGATCTGAAACATTTTGTGGCACTGGACTGCTTAACATTGTAGCAGTTTACAATAGTACATAATTGTATTTACTGTTCTTCTGAGGATCTAATTCAGCAAAGGATTCTATACTGGAAAAATAAAAACGTTTTATTTCTACCTCGTTGATTCAGAATTTTGTGGAAATCTCAGAAAAAATTAAGGATCACTTTGAGCTCCAAGATGGGTTGCAAATAAATCTGTTATCAACATCATCATAATCAAACATCAACATCTACCTATCCTAGGTCCTTGAGAATTATTCACTATATAGATAAAAATGTCAAGTCCAGTCCAGTTTGACTGCAACAAATAACAACAACTACAACAACAACAACAACAACAGAGTTAGCATGGGGACATAGAAAAGAATAAAAAAATAGCAAAATTTGATTTCATCTAGTACCGTAGGGTATCTCCAGTGGAGGAAGTTGTTTGTTATGAGGAGAAAACTCCAACTCTACAAAAGTGGTTTAATGAGAAATGTACTTCGGTCTCTTCTTGTTTAAACAAAGATGGTTATCAAGAAACTGTTAATATCAATAAATAAAAGCAAAAAGAGGAAGATATGGCAAGGAGAGCCTTGACCAATTTTGACTGGTAATTGTTTATGCCCCTACCTGAACAAGGATGACTTGGGCACAATAATTCATACTTTCATTACTAACTGGTTGGATTACTGCACAGTTAGACTGCACTTAAGGACTGTCCTGTTTAGCAACCATTCAAAGTTACAATAATCTTGAAAAAGTAACTTTATGATCAGTGCTTGTGTTTAGAACTATTCATATGATCAACTTTCAGACACTTTGCAACTGGTGGGCATTTACAACTGTTGAAGTGTCCCATGGTCAAGTGATCACCATTTGCACTCTACACTGGCTTTCAAAGAGTCAATGGAGACGCTGGCAGTAAAACTGCAAGTTGCTATCTCATTATGTCTCGCTTAATGCATCACTATGACTCATTTAACAACCGAATGGAAGTTTTGCTTAGCAATCACATTACTTAGCAACAAAACTGCTGATCCCAATTATGGTCCCTAAATGAGGACTACCTGTAATGACCACCACATAATGCAGCTCTTGGATTCAACCCAGAAGCTTCAGCTGGGGCAAAATGCAGTGGATAGATTATTAATACTGGAATTCCATTTTAATAGAATCATATACGTAAGTACTAATATCATTGTAAAGAGTACCCAAATCAAAGAGCTAGTGAGGCCTATATTATGAAGTATTAGGTTATACTAGACACTTCCTTGAATTAGTTCAATCCAGTAAGAAGGTCATGAGAAGGCCTGCTTAGACTTCTCACTCTTGAGATGAGAGGTAAAGATCAACAGACATTCTCTGCTGTTTCTCCTGTATTTCAGAACATCTTGCTTCCAGAGGTTTGTGAAGACCCTCCCTCTAGGCATTTTATGAAGGTGTTAAAGTACAATTCCACCTTGTTTTTAACTACTATAAATAATTCTCAATTTATGGCCACAATTGGGACCAGAAATTCCATAGCTAAAAAGTTGTTAAAGGAGTCACTCCTGATTTTATCTTTTTGCCATAGTCATTAAGTGAATAACCATGGTCATTAATTGAATCATGTAGCTGTTAAGTGAACCTGGCTTCTCCCAGTGACTTTGCTTGTTCGAAGCTCAATTGGTAATCATGTGATCTTAGGATGCTGTAACCATCAAAAATACTTCCTGGTTGCCCAATGCTTGAATTTTGAACATGTGACTACAGAGATGCTGTGATAGTTATTAAGTGTGAAGACCAGTCATAAAATCACCTTTTTCAGTGCATTGTAACTTTGAACAGTCATTAAAGAAATGATTACTGAACATGGTTGCTATCTTGATGATTTCTATAACTGTATGCTTTTGTTTTGATTCAGAAATCCTTGGTGTCCTGCAGTACATTTCAGCAACTTAAGTTTTTGATTATATCTTATCAATTCCAAAAAATTCCAAAAAGATAAAAAACAACTTTGATCAGAAATGGCCTACTCTATTGAGGTGGCCAAGTTTGTGTTTTTAAAATCAGAATAAAGTATATTTCTAAGCAGAAAGCTAGTCCTTAGAAATACAATTTCCTATTTGCTTTTCCCATGTGATGAGTACAGCAAAGGAAAGGAAAGCAATCATTCTAATTTCTTTTGTGGAAATAGCCTTAATTTCCAAAGGCTTTGTTGTCCAATAAAAGCAACAAGATTAGGAGTGTGGATGGGAAATGATACTGTATTGACGCAATACCATTGTGTGCGTGACTTGAA
Organism: Vipera ursinii; assembly: GCF_947247035.1. Lineage (NCBI taxonomy): Eukaryota > Metazoa > Chordata > Lepidosauria > Squamata > Viperidae > Vipera > Vipera ursinii. Next base: position 53,645,868 of record NC_139518.1, on the reverse strand, counting down.
TCTTTTAAGAGTTGATAGGTTTCCCTTGTTCGTCCTAAATTATTATAGAGGAAAATATGTATTAATTATATAACACCACACATATGAGCTTCTAAGTTTCCTTTTGGAATTTATTTACACTGTACAATTAATAGCTCTGAAAAACCTTTATGACCTCAGTGCTTCCCAAGGGATTCATCATTTCCTGAAAAATAATAATTCCTTTTCTGGGAAAATATTTTAATACATTTAATAGATATAGCAAAAAGTAGAGCGCATCCTGGTGGACACTATTACGAACTGGTACTTGGTCATATAGCTAAAAACTATAATGAAAAGTCCTTACTATGATACAAACATTGTGGATTTTCAAGTTAGCTGGTGAATTTTTGTCATTAACAGAGGCATTCCTTAAAGACAAAACAAAATACATGAACTAATCAATAATGAAATAATAAAATGGCGATTCAAACAGAAATGCCATTATCATCCAATCCAGCCTCCAACACATCACATATCATGACTCAAAGCTCAAGGAAAGAGCCATATCCTGAAAGGCTTTCTGAAACCTATCAGAAAAGTCAGGGTTACCTTTGTGGTCATAAGAACTATCACTGAAAATGCATGGCTGCTGGAAAGACCTGGAATATACCTTCCCTCTCAGAATATGTGGGACAGGCAGATACCATAGGGAGAAGGCAATCCTATAAGTCAGAGGTCCTCAACCTTTGGGGCACGAGGGACCAGTTCCATGGAGAGAGGTGTTCCCACGGACTGGAAGGTGCATGGTTTTGTATGCTGCCTGCATCCCACAGATGGGGCTTTGCTTGTCTGTGCGGACCAGCTGCTGACATGTTGCGGCCCGGTACCAGTCCATGGACAAGGGGTTGGGGACCCCTGCTATAAGTAACCCAGTTGTGTGCCATGTAAGGCTTTTAAAGATGATATATAGTCCTCAATTAACAACTGTGTGGTCCTGAAGTTACAACAGCAAATAGGACTGCTGGGCTTGCCATTGCTACTTGATGAGGTCATGTGGTGTCACACTTTATGAACGCATCGTTTATCAATAGAAATTAGACTCCGAATTGCCATTATAACCTGAGAATTATGAAATGGTACCGTCAGAGAAGAAAAAAATAAATATTGCTACTGGATTCCTCTGGGTATTCAAAGGAAGTGGCAGTGTATGTCCCTTTCAGAAATATTATTGCATAATCCCAGTTAAGGAAGTAGGAACCTGCTGTATTTTTTAAAATTCTTCACAAAATATATTACCATACCTAGCTTGTAATGAGCTTTTCTTACCGTTCTAAAACCAATTACAGTTTGCAATAATATTACCACATTATCTGCAGAATAAGAGCCAGTTTGGTATAATGGAAAAGGCATCATTAGAAACTGTGAGACTGTGAGCCTTAGGCACAAAACCAATTGGGTGATTTGGGGCAGTCATTTTCTCTGAGTCCTAAGAAGGAAGCAATGGCACTTGTGAAAAACCTTGCCAAGAACAGACAGCAAGAACTGAATATATGGAATATAATATATACTGGTCCACTGGCCAATGTTGGTTGCTAGAAGTCTTCCTACTTTAAATAATACTAATACATTAGCTTGAACAATCATTGACCTAAGATATATCTATATTAAACTCCTTAATGGTTTGTACTGTATCTGATGGTTTCTACTATGGAACATCTTCATTATCAAGCTATCATATTTTTAAATAAAAATGAGAAACTCATGCCAATAAACCATTGTTATAAGCAATCATAAAAGATTCTACAATAATATCTATTTATTTTTGGAGAATAAGAAGCAGAAAATTATAGAAAGTAAAGAAGCATTTATTAGGAAAGCACAAGAAGAAGCAAACTTTTTGTGGTGGCTGAACAGCTTTTTTATCTAAGAAGCAAAAGGGCCAAATAATGATTAACAAATGAAGCTGCAGCTTTGGAAATTTTACAGAACAATATATTCCTCAATTCTGAGCCCAATCTATTTTAACAATATAATTGCTTGTACAACTTGAGTAAACAATAGATTCAATGTGTTCACGAGCCTCAACAAGACAATGAAAGAATGTTTTCTCAAAATTAACTATCTCATATTCTGGAAAAATAAAAATTTTGCAATGGTAGCCTTCAGGTTGATTAGACAAGTTCTCACTGAAATCTCAAACCTGGCTTTGAACTCTTATCACATCAAACTATTATATATAACGGAATGTGTCAAAATGTCTTGATATGCCAAAACCATAAAATGCCTTTTATTCGGGACCTAGCTTGCCCCATTGCAAATAACTGTACCATGCCATAGATTAATAACTCAATACTGTAATGTCTAATAATCTATGTCTGTAAATAAGATAGAGCCACCAATACCTTAGTCCTAAATAATAATCTCCATAATGATTTAGGTTTATCTGCTGTTCAAACACATATGAAAAAAATGAAATCTACTTCATTTCTACTTCAAACAAACAAACCACATTACGGCAGAGCATTATTTGTGAGTGAAGCACATGATCTTTTTATTGAAAATTATACATTAAAAAACTGAGCCAAAACTTTCTAGAAATTATTTTGATGGGTGGATTGGAGAAATTCATTTTATTACGCAATTTTGAAAATTGGAAAATTAAGAAGAGAATTTAAAGAATTTAAGAATTTAAACATGAAATTTCCTGTGGAATTTGTTTAGAATCCAGAATATATTTAATTTATTATATAATAAATAGTGTGTATAAATATGTTATGCATCATTTAAATTTTGAAAACCATATGCCACTGATAATCTTTTTATTTTAGCAATGTCAATACCAAAGATATAACTTTTAATATATCAAATAATAATAAAATAACCATTTTCATTTAACTGCAGTATTTAATTATAGAAAGACCATAAAAAACACAGGCACAAGAAAATTGATGTTAATCCATCCATTTATAATGTTTTAAAATGCATGGGAAAGAAGAGTCAAATCCTAAAAGATATTGTCAAATAGCAGGGTCTGCCAAAACTGCTGAGGAAATGACTTTTGTCTGTTCTTTAAGTCATTTTTCAGTTTACACAGAATAAACCCTCGATAAACAATCAGCCTAAACCTGAGTTTTAAAAATTATAATTTTATTTTCCTTCAAAACCTCACTCTAAAGCTGCAGAAGTGCAGAGTTGCAGAATCAGGCATATTATGCATCAAAGTCCATGAACGTGAAGAGTGATGCTTTCAATCACAAACTGTCTTTTAAAGACACTTATCTACATTAAAGACAAATGTACATTAATTTTTTACAAAGCATTTAAATACTGTCATATGTTGTGTATTATATACACTTGCCCCTTTACCAGGATGTTTCCTCATATACAGTATGCATATATGCTGCATATTTCAATATTGTTTACTTAAAATCCTGCATGTTTTGTAGCATTATAGTAACTTTTGCTAGCTATGCACACAAAAGCTTGAATCATAGCTACACTTATAGATCGTAACACCAAGGTCTTAGATCTGTGTCTTTCAGAAAGAATGCAGCTATCAAGAACACTTCACACTTCAACCAAAAATGCGTTTAGCACTGCTTGATTTCAATAGCACTGAATAAAAATAGATGAGAATGGAAAGAACATCCTCTGCATGTACATGTTGAAAACCCCATGGTCCTTAATAAAGTGGTAAGATGCCAATGCTATTCAAAAGCACTAAAGCTGGAATATTTATTATTTTAAAAATTAAAATATAAGTATTATTAAATTCAGAAAAATATTAAACTGTATACTATATACGTTTAAATTGTCTTTGTTGTTACAAAATGAATGCATGTTCCTAAGAAAAATATGCTTGTCTTAATGTCTTAAATGAATATACACATGTTGTGATGTCCTAATATAATTGGAGGTAGACTTTTGGCCTTATGACCATGTACTTTATAGTTTGTACTACCATTTTGTTTAATCTTACTGAAAAATGCAATGTAAATATATATATTTGTTTGACCACAATTCTGCCAATCAGGTTTTACATATTTACTATTGAAAAGAGCTGTTTTCTATATACAATACTTCCAAATCCAGAAAACACCCTCCTAAAAGTTTCCTTGATTTTGGAACAGCGACTATCAATATACTTAGTCTACTATGTTTCTTCCTTAACTAAAAATACAAATTAAAAATATATTTTTTCTAAATTTAATATGCATAATCACATTTAATTTATCACTTGTTAAAACTTAGTTTTTTTCATAACATGAAAATCTACAGGTAAATTTTATGTTACCTAAAACAACTATAAAAGGATAGAAGAGGATATCTATGGAGGTTTTCAGTCATCCAGGTCATAGTTATATCTGAAAGATGCTTTTTCACGAGGCAACTGTCTGAAGAGCTGAAGAAGCTTCTTGGATGACAAGCAAAACGTCTTCAAAGAAATACAAGAAAAAGATGCCTGGTGAAAAAGCATCTTTGAGACAGAAGATTTACTTCTCTAATAAAATAGTTTGTAAGGAAGATATGTAAGTTATTTACTCACTACTTACATACACTTAACCACATTGTTGAAAATTAGATTAAAATATTAATTAGGGAAATTAGTTTTTGTAATTATACAAATAGTTATGAAAATAATTTAGTTCCCATTTATTTATTCTCTGTACTTCTAAACAGCCCCAATACAGTTCTTTTGACAATAGAACAATTAAATATATGAAAATATGAAAACATAGAAAAATATTACTATTGTAACCTGTATTTCTTAAAACTAATAACTAAAAAGACTCTTGATCATACTGGTAAATATATAAACCATACATGCAATAAGCACAAGATTATTACAGGGGAAGTTGGATGGAAGTATGAGAATAAATAAAGATATTTTGTAAAGTGTTGCCTTTTTTCCTAGACTCCTTAAAGAAACACTGTTCATTGTGTCTATTTTTGTAGTGTGATTTAGCAGCTATAAATCATACTGGGTTTTATTCTTAAATAAGTAAATAAACATTCCTAAATGTTTTGAAAAAAAATTATAAATATAAAGCATTTAACAGCATTTTATTCTTTAGGATTAAGTTCTATTAAATAAAATAGGTCTGTAACCTTTCTCAAACTTTTCTCCCCTTTCACTTATATATCTGATAAAAAAATATTTTGCATTAATATACATGAATCAAATGAGTAGTAAACCATTTTAGAACAGTAATCTTAAACAGCAACCCTCATGACTATACTTTATTAGTATTAAAACCTGAAAAAATATTCCACATTTTTAACTTTATAATAAATGTAGCAAAATTACTTTAGAATCCAATCTGAATTCGTTACTGGGACCAAAGGTTCTTCCAAGCTTTTGGACTCGTGTTGGAGCCCATCTTCGGGGAACTTCTCAATCTCCAGGATGTGTGCACTGGGCTGTTCTATGTGTAGTATTTATGTTAGCCTGTGTGATACAAAGATCGTCTGGAGGTAAGAGAAATTACTAATGTAATTTACCAGATTCCCTGCATGGATTGCCCCTGTGACTATGTAGGACAGACGGGGAGAAAGGTAACCATCAAATCACAAGCATATGAGTGAGCGATTAGATAAGAAGAACTCACTGGTAGCCTTACATTGCTATGAACAAGGACATGCATTCAATTTCACAGCTACTAAGATTGTTGGCTAAGCAGGAACAAAAATAGCCAAAGAAATGATTGAAGCCTGGGAAACAAGCCTCTTGTCTGTCAACAGAAGTGCTGATTTACCACCAGTTTACCAGGTACTTAGAAGCTGAGACCCCAGCAGCACAAGGAAACAACAATGAATGACTTAATAGCCGGCCATTAACACCCCAATCAATAACTAAAAGCCATATAAACAACTAGGGTACCATATAAATACTATGCATAGAACAGCCTATTGCACACATCCTGGAGATTGACAAGTTCCCTGAAGATGGGCTCCAATGTGAGTCCAAAAGCTGGGAAGAACAAACCTCTGGTCCCGGTGACCAACTCAGATTGGATCCTGCAACGTTATCCAGGGACATGTATATTTGCCTTCATTCGGAAAATTATTTCACTACAAGATACAAAATTCTATTTTCCATACGCAGGTTTTATATCTGGGCGAATAACTGAACACATGAATAAAAAAGAATTGCAATTACCTTCAACATATACAAATTATTGTAAATGCTGATCAGTCATAATCTTTTGTGCTCATGAGATAAGGGAAGGGATAAGTAGAAGAGACAAATTAGATAACTGGCAATGGCATTAAGACTACAATCTTTGAAAAAGCATCATAAGTAAAAAGTAAATAAAAACATCATAAAAATACCTAAGCTTCCCAAAGTTATATCCCATGGTGAACTAATAGGCTGCTCATCTCCTTTGGCTCCTCCTTCCTTATCAGTGCCTTGTATTCCAACTCCTGCAACAGTGCTCACTAACTCCAACCGCAGGTCAATCTAGAATCAATTGTTGATTTATTTTAATAAAAGAGAATATGTGTAACTCAGGGTTGATCTGTGGAAATCCTGGCACTCCCTGAGCTTGGTTGTTACTAATTACAAACAAACAAGCTCATAGAGCACCAAGGATTCACATTTATTTTTGCAGTAAACTTTTAGAATGGCACATCTTTTTATACTGTTAACCGTTTTTAGCAAAATATATTTAGTACTGTAATATTTATTTTGAATATACTACAATTGTGCAAACAGGGAGAGCTTGCTTGTGCCCTGCTTTATAGTTAGCTACCCGAGTATCACATATCTTTAATTCTGAAATATTTTGTATCTTTGGTGAAGACTTTATATCTGTCTGCTAGGGATAACAATAGTTTTCTTCAGTTACAACATTGGTTTTGTTCATTAATTGGAATAAAATTTATCTTGCTAATTCACTATCTATACGACTAATCCACAATATAAATTAATGACAAAAAAAGTTAATGTAAAAAAAAGGGAGAGCAGTATAAGTTTTTTTTATTTTTTTATTTTTTTATTACATTTATATCCCGCCCTTCTCCGAAGACTCAGGGCGGCTTACAAGCTTAGCAGTAGCCTTCATTCTATGTATATGCCTGCTTATTAGGGCTTTCACACACACCCCAAGCGGCATTATTACAAAGTCAGCTTAATTGCCCCCAACAATCTGGGTCCTCATTTTACCTACCTCGGAAGGATGGAAGGCTGAGTCAACCTTGAGCCTGGTGGGATGCGAACCTGCACTAATTGCAGGCAGCTGGTGTTACTTAAGGAGGCATTAGCCCACTGCTCCACCAAGGCTCTGTGAAATGAAATAAATGAAAACCTGTTTTTTTTAATCTTAACTCTAAGACTAGTGAGTAGACATGGCAACCATTTCAGGTCTTACAACTCAATAGCAAATACTAACATGGAAAGTTTGGATGTTATTACTAACACTACATGACAATTAGGATGCTTTCATATATGCAGGATCTAAGTTGGTGGGAGATGATTATTAGCACCAAAATACCAATATTTTGCGATGCTAATGAACTAAGGTTTGATATGCAAATGTTTACCAAATGGTTTCTAATGACCTTGTTTAACAACTGCCTCAGACAGTAACTGTTCAGTTATGACAGTGATAAAAAAGTAACTTTGTGACCAATGTCTTCATCTATGAACAAAAATATATGAAAAAGAGACTTTGCAGCATCCATGATGTGTTTGTCATTAAAAGTGGCTCAGATGTGTTGTCCTATGCCTGACCTGTTTTCTTTCCCCATCCCACCTCTTCGAAGAGATTGCCTAAAAATGCTCCTTCTTCTTATGTTGTTTTTCTCTGCAGTGCAGCTCTTTCCTGAAAGGTGTTAACTGCAAATTAATAAACTCAGCTCTGTTACCTTAATTAGTTGATTAGAACCCTCCTGCTGCCTGTCTCTAACAAGAATGTAATCAATTTCACAATGAAGGCTTTTTGGCTCCTAAGCAGCTCACAGCTGCAAGTGTGCAGCAGGCGCTTACTCACTAATAATTTTTTCCTCTCCACTGAATGTAAATGTAAACATTAATTTCCTTCTTGCTAATTATTCTAGCATTGGAAGAATATTCCAAAGGGTGGAGGAATGGAAAAAACCCCCGATTAGATTTGCCATTTTACTCAGCTTCTTTGTGTGTGAACATTGTTCACTATTGGGACTTACCCCATCGTTTGGAGCCATATCCGTCTGATGCCGTAAAGCAGGGGTGTCAAACTCAATTTCATTGAGGGCCGCATCAGCATTGCGGTTGCCCTCAGGGGGCCGGGTGGGTATGGTCAGGGTGGGCGTGGCCTACTGGGTGGGCGTGGCTAGAGTGCATATGGCCTACTGGGTGGGCATGGCCAGCTCTACATCGTTCCCATCAAGGGTGCCTATGGGGGCCTGGACAGGAGTGGGACAGATCTGAGGTTCTCTGGCAGAAGGAGGGTCTCTGGGCCAGGGCTAAGGCAGTGTGGGCCGTTCCCTCACTGTTTCCAGGATGGCTTCGCGGGCCACATGAAACCACTTCGTGGGCCGGATCCGGCCCCCGGGCCTTGTGTTTGACATGTCTGCCGTAAAGCAACAGAAAGCTGGAGTAATATCATAAGCACAGTTGCAGTCATGTGATTTTTCATTTAGTGAGCACTTTGTGTAATGGACAAGCTGTTTATCCCAACTGCAATTGCTAAATGAGGATTACTTGCATTTGATAAATTGCTTTAAAAGTTTATAGAAAAAGAAAAAAATAATACTTTTTTTTCTATATACTTGGAATATTTTTAGGAATACTTTAGGAATATTTAGGAATACTACTGCTGATCACATTGCTTAGCCCTTGAATAATTGTGTCAGCATTGTTTTCTATTATTTAAAAAATCAAGGTAAGGACCAGGTTAGGGCCAGATTGTCTATGTTGTTGCTAAATTGGTACTGACATGATAGAACATAATGAATCAATTTACCTTTCTAATTAGATGGTTTTCTGTATCTGCTACATAAATAATATTGTCCTTTATGGCAACTCCTTGTGGAGAATTGAATGATGCTTCTGAAAAATTTCCATCATTTCTTCCTCTGTTTAATCCTTGAGCAAAAATAACATCAAACAAGAGTATAACTTTTGCTAGAGGTCGACAATGGATACACAGTCATGTCACATATAGGATGCAAAGGATTTTATATTATATTAATAAAAATAGCAGTACAGCTGTGGGTCTAATCAAATCAAATTTAATAAATGTATTTAATATGTTTCCACAGAAAACTGTGGAGATTGTCTTACAAAAGTAGAATGTTTAAATTTATACAATGCCTGGTAATATAATCTGTTAATCTTTAAACATTAATAGACAAACACATTCATTGTATCTACAATAATTTCCTTTAAAGATTCGGCTTTCAAAACAAGGAATTGTATAAATGCAATGCAAAATGGAATGGAATGCCTAGGAAAACATGCAGCTAGCTCTGTGCTAGAAGAAGTAATTGAATTTCATAGATTCTACTGTTCATATTATTTGCAGTATACCAGCTTCAAGTCTGAAAAACGAGGTATCATTTCCATGATTTTGTGGGGTTATTAGACCTCAGAATTAGACAATCATTTATTTGGAGCTCAATCCATATACATTCAAAGAAGCACTTTGTAGGACTGGAAACAAATTTTAAAATAGTTTATTATGCAATATTAAAGAGTTGTAGAAGACAGAATTCAGGATTTGCCTTGGGAGGTGTCAAGATGAAATGCAAGGTTTTAAAATAATTATTTTATTTCAATCATTAATCAACAGAACAAAACAATAAAGTGTAAAATTTTAAAATATATTTAGATGACCCTTACCTCCAATGATGTGCAGAATGTGACCATTTTTTTTCACAACTAAAATCCTATGATGTCCAGTATCTGCTATTACCAATGTATTTTCAGAACTATCTACTGCAATTTTCCCAGGGAACAGCAAAGGTGAAGAAGACAAAGAGTCTCTATACAGCTGTGTTCTAATTCTATTACTATTAATTTGTCCTTGTTCCTTGTAGTATTTTAAGGCTATAGTTGTAAATAGAAATAGTTTGTCCTTGTGCCCTTCGCCAACCAGACTGAACAAGATATTGCCACGAGGTCCAACAATGACCAAGGTTGGCCAGCAGGACACTTCTAGCTCATGCCAGAGGCTTGCATTAACATCATTTACCACAGGATGAGTGATGTTATATCTAAGAACAGCACTTTTGATGTTATCCAAAACTTTTTCGTTTGGAAATTTTGCTGAGTGAACACCTATAATAAGGACACCATCTGAAAGCATAGATAAGAAACAAACAATGAGATTTATGGCATTAACAATGAAACATTTAAACATCATACATACAAAGCCACATTCAATAAACCTAGTTGGAATGCTGTTCTGTTCTGGGATAAGCTAAATAGTTATACTATGCATGTGGTCTTCAGCAAGAGTGAACATGTAGAACTTCACTGTAAAAATATATAAGACTGTTAATGCCAAGGTATAAAATGTGGTAGATCAAAATGGATCAAAATGCAGTTCTTCCCTGTTGGACTGACTCCTCTAATTCTAATAGATAACTCTTTCTCACCCTCCAAACAAGGTGATATACCATAAGCTGACTTCGTATTGGTTATCTCTACTACAGTATTCTTAATATGTTATAATCAAAGTAAGCAATTAATTATTCAAAGAATAAGGGACATGGAATTCCAGATGGAAGTTAATAGGCTATTCCATCATAACAGAATTTAAAGCGAGACTCAACATATTTACATCTGCATTTGTATAAGACAGGTACAGTAAAATCCCTGTAGCTAAATAAGCGTATTTGCCCATGTGGGGATGGTGACTGTAATTTTCTCATTATTACATTGTAAATTGTATAGGATCAACATATATTTGTACATGGAAAGGCAAAACTGTCCATTTTTTCATAGAAGAATATGAAAATGTTCTTTAAAATACTTTAGAATATTTAGGAGAGGCAAGTACCACTTTGATATTTTCATATGAACTGTCAAGAAAGGCATCCAATACTTTAGAATAAATTTCTTGAGTTAAATTGACTTATAACACCATTTTATCCAGCTCAATGCTGTCTATCTTGAAGGCAATGAAAACTTTAAGTTTCATACAAAGGTTTTTTCTACTCATACTCAGGAATTAAACATGGTGTTTTTGCATGTAAAACAAAGAGCTTACCAATGGTATTAACAGAGGTTGGTGGTGTCAAAAGAGTGAGATGAAAGCATTCTCTTCAAAGTGCTTCCTTTGTTGTATATTTTGATGTTGCATACACATACCAAGGAATAGGGCCGTAACTTTGATGCCTCAGCTGCCACTCTGCCCCACCCTGCCTCTCAAACCCATTGCTCTATTACTGAGCTATCACTTTTCCCTTCATCACAGAAACAGTACTGTAGTGATGTTCTGTGAGATGAACAATGAAATCTATAGAGACAGATTTTTGTAATGGAAACAAAAGACAAATTGACTTAGCCAAGATTTAGCACCTATAATTGTTTTGGTTCTGTTTAATTATAATTCTGGTTTTTTAAAATCATTATTTTTATTATTGCTAGCTGCCTCGAACAATTTGGAAGAAAAACCTGGATGTTCCTCTAACAAACAAATGTTGTCAAAGCATTGAAAGTTCTTTGAAGTGTTTTGTTAGTCGGAACCATGACATCTGTATCTTTTCCTGGTTTTTCTTTAAATATGTAACAGCACTTAGGGTCGGATTGCCCCCCCTCCCCCGGCATATTCTGCAGGTAATACAGAAGAGATAAAGAACTGTGTCGTAACAGATTTCTAAAATTCATAATAAAGCATTAAAATGAGAAAGCCCAAACCTACCGCATCAAAATCAAGAAAGGAAGCAGCCTCAATCAGGAAAAAGCAACGAATAAAACTTGGAGTCTGGCTTAAACACTGAACATATTATAACACACCTTTATGGTGATTAACACACTGGACAGCTTATGCAATCAACTTCAAAATGACCCCCTACTGTACTTTTTTAAATTAAATTTTGCAAACCAGAAGACTGAATAGCAAAACTGGACAATTCAGCACGACGTCTGAGGCTATGGTTCTTTGTCTTGTCTCTCAAGGTTATTTTCGCAGCCCACTTTACAAGACAGGATAAGACAGATACAGAGAGGAACTATTATAATGCCCTTCTGAGAAAAAGAAGTTACAAAAATCTTGTTCATCTTTCTATTATGCAGAGTTGACACAATATCACCATAAATAGCTTTGTGTTCTGTTAAGAGACAGAATCCTAGATCAAAAGAACTGAGGAAATGATAGGTCTGATTTCAGTATCCTTTCCCACATACTTAAGTGACTTTTATATTGTATTTAATTTAATTTATTACCCAGTAGAACAAATGCTTTTAATAGTTTATTTGGTTTGAATTCAATTGCATTTTTCTGCTATAAAAATGATCTGATAAAGAGAGCATCAAGGGTACTGCAATAAGTAATAAAACATTCATTCAATATCTTTACATTTAAGTTCAAAAAGCTATACAAGGATTTAATAGGAATAAGGATAATGTTGCACTCTGCTTATCATTTTGAAGACATGCAGAAGTCTGCAAGAGTTTCTAAATTATTCTTCCTTCCTCTCCCTATTTTAAGAATTGAAGATAAGTAGCATAATTAATGCAGAGACTGGACTCCTAGAACTGCTACTATCTGTACTGTATAAGTAGAATTTAGTCTTACTGCACAAGTGAGAGTTGTTATTATATTAGTTTCCTTTTGCTTGTTGTTAGTTGTGAAGTCGTATCCGACCCATTGCGCCCACATGGACAACGTTCCTCCAGGCCTTCCTGTCCTCTACCATCTTCTGGAGTCCATTTAAGCTCACGCCTACTGCTTCAGTGACTCCATCCAGCCACCTCATTCTCTGTCGTCCCCTTCTTCTATTGCCCTCAATCTTTCCCAGCATTAGGCTCTTCTCCAGTGAGTCCTTCCTTCTCATTAGGTGGCCAAAATATTTGAGTTTTAGCTTCAGGATCTGGCCTTCTAAAGAGCAGTCAGGATTGATTCAACTGGTGCAGAATGCAGCCGTGCGAGTTGTGTTGGGAGTCTCCCGATACTCCCATGTTACACCTTTGTTCCGCGAGCTGCATTGGCTGCCGGTTGCCCTCCGGGTGAGATTCAAGGTGCTGGTAATGACCTACAAAGCCCTACACGGCATGGGTCCAGATTACCTACGGCAGCACCTGCGGCCGGCGTCGACTTCCCTCTGTCCAGTGCGCTCCCACAGAGAGGGCCTCCTCAGGGTGCCTCCGATCAGAGAATGTCGACTGGTGGCCCCCAGGGGCAGGGCGTTCTCTGTGGGCACGCCAGACCTGTGGAACCGCTTGCTGGTTGAGCTCCGGATTGCCCCTGACCTTCGCTCCTTCCGGCGGGATCTAAAAACCTATTTATTTGAGCAAGCTGGCCTGGTCTGATGGGTTTGGGGTTGGGTTTTAATATGGTTTTAACTATTGTATATATCAGGCATAAATCATTTAATTGTTTTTAACTTTTGTACTTTGTTTTTTAATGTTTATTGCCCTGTACACCGCCCTGAGTCCTTCGGGAGAAGGGTGGTATAAAAATTTAATAAATATATAAATATAAATATATATCTCCTCTAGGACTGACCGGTTTGATCGCCTTGCAGTCCAAGGGACTTGCAGGAGTCTTCTCCAGCACCATAGTTCAAAGGCTTCAATTCTTTGGCGCTCAGCCTTTCTTATGGTCCAACTTTCACAACCATACATTGCAAGTGGGAAGACCACAGCCTTGACTATACGCACTTTTGTTGGCAGGGTGATGATGTCCTTGCTTTTTAGTGTGCTGTCTAGATTTGCCATGGCTTTCCTCCCTAGGAGCAAGCATCTTTTAATGTCTTGGCTGCAGTCCCTGTCTGCGGTGATCTTGGAGCCCAGGAAAATAAAATCTGTCACTACCCCCATTTCTTCCCCATCTATTTGCCAGGAATTGAGAGGGCCGGATGCCATGATCTTGGTTTTCTTAATGTTTAGTTTCAACCCAACTTTTGCACTCTCCTTCTTCACTCGTAACATGAGGCTCTTTAGTTTCTCTTCACTTTCTGCCATTAGAGTGGTATCATCTGCATATCTTAGGTTGTTGATATTTCTCCTGGCAATTTCAATTCCAACTTTTGATTCATCTAGCCCTGCCTTTCTCATGATGTGCTCTGCATATAAGTTAAACAGGCAGGGTGACAGTATACAGCCTTGCTGGACTCCTTTCCCAATTTTGAACCAATCCTTTTGCTAAAAATAGCCAAAATTGATGCTATTTGATTATGAGTACATATGCACTGAAATGAAGAAATAATAGCAATAGCACTTAAGACTTATATATTGCTTCATAAATATTTACAGCCCTCTGTTAAGAGGTTTACAGAGTCAGCATATTGTCTCCAACAATCTGGCTCCTCATTTTATCAACCTTGGAAGGACGAAAGGCTGAGTCAACCATGAGCAGGTCAGAATTGAACTGCTGGCAGTCGGCAGTTAGCCTGAAATACTGCATTGTAATCACTGCACCACCATAATAACATAATAACAATGACACTAAATTTATCAATTAAAATCTGCAACAGAAATGGCAATATCACAAAACACCAAATTTTATCATTTCTATGAAGAAGAATGCAACAGAAAACACAGCATGACATTAATCAATATGCAATACATTCATGTCTTAAACTGCTACCATATTAATATAATTTTGCTACTGAAATGTAATCTGTTAGATCTATCCCTTTTTTTCCTGCTCGTAATTTCATCTGAAAGGTAAGGAAAACTTCACAATTGTTTTAATGCATAGTGAAGCAATAGACCAAAAAAGAGAATGAAGGAAAAATCATGTAGTGTGTTCTGATTTTGTATAGGCAATAATCCAGACACTAACAAGTTGTATTTAGGCAAATCAATTTGAGTAAAATAATATGTTTTCTATTTAAAAAGAAAAGTAAGCTATACTTTAAGACAATTTCATTGACAACAGAGAGAAAAGAGTAAAATACTGCGCAGTAAAATTCTAGGATCAAGCTAGATTTAAAACTGCATTGAAAAAGAACTGGCTCTATCCCAAAGTATTTCTGTCAAGAAGCATTTCTTCATACAGCAGTCCAACAGGTCATTTCCAGACTATCAATGTGATAAGAATGTGCATTAGGTTTTAAAATAACCTTGTGAATACCATTATGAACACAGAAATAGCCCTAGCAAGGATAAGACAGGAAAGCATTAGACAAATGTTGTTGGTATTAATTCCTGTGGATTTGATGCATATATCAATATAGACTTACAGGTTTTAGGTATGCATAATAGTTAAAAAATATGCACTAACGTTGACAATGCCATGAAACAATTCTTTGCATTTTTTAATCATCTTCTATAATATTGGTATTGAATTTGAAAAGAACTATATTTGGAGAAACAATGTGTCATTTTGTAAAATGTGTACTTCAGGGCATTGCAATTTGTGCTTGTTCTCTTAAGACATTTTTCAAACTTTCTGCAATAACAAAGTGCTAGATAATAGTAGAATAGTAGAATGCACAAGCCACCCAATGAAATTTCCATGTACTGCCTAATTTTTCATCTTTAAAAGGAAAGGATTTTTTTTTGCAAATAGAATACTATTATGTTTATGTATAGTTCCCATCTTCATTGTTAAAGGATTTAGAAAGGAAGGAAAGATAAATTTTCACTAGCTGATTGTTGGTACATGAAGGAAGATAAGGTTGAGGCATCAAGCTGGCTCCAGCTCATGAATGTGGAGTGTAGTAAAATGAGAGGCAGAGCCTAAAGAAGGGAATCAGCCTAGAGTTGTTTTGTTCCCACTGTCAAAGTCCAACCCCTCTTGAAATCTGTTATCGATCTTTGAACAAAGTATTGACTGGTTAATACCTTTATCAGAGTACTTCTCCTCTAAATCATGAAGATCAGGCAAAATATGGATGCAATTGATGCAGCAGTAGGTGAAGAAATCTAATACCACTACTTTTCCACAAAGATGTTTGTGTAAAGAAAGCGAACCTTCGGTATTCAGCCATTGTAAATCTGAAATCAAAGCTCTAATTAATACATTGTTTTAAGACATTAAAATAATTAAACATATTCTGAAATAACAATTGATGATCATATTTCTTTTTTAAAAAAACCATGATTTCCAACACAAAAATATTCTTAATATTCAAAACCTGTAATTCTTCATAACTCTCAGTTAATCTAAAAATATACTGTTTATCATTCTGTCCATTTACTAGATAACAAAGGATAAAATAAAACTATTCAATTTAATGTTAAAATAGTATAATTTTTTGAAGTGAAACAAGAATCCACTTACAAAGTTTATAATTACCAAATTTCTAATTATAAAGCATAGCAGAGATGACATATGTTACAACAATATCAATGTTTTGTTTTCCTATCTGCTTCATCAACTATTATTCAGTATTTGAGATTAGGCACAGAATCATTAGCACCTTTGTTGAAACAACAAAAGAAGTCTCAAGCGTTTTCAAAAACATTTTTTTGAAATACATGCAATAAGCTCTTTTCAATACAAAGGAAATACACTGAAATGATTTTAATGTTTAGGGGGAAAATTGAGGAGTGAATTACAAAACAATATATGAAAGAAGAGTAAATGATTGAGATGAAGGGGGAGACTTAAAAAAAGGTGTCTTTATGGAGTTGATGCATTATTCAGAGAAATATAGTAGAAAAATTTAAAGCACAGGTAATGTGTAAAGCAATAAAACAGAAGCAAGGATGGTCTGTGAGTAGAAATTTTTATGCAAATAGTAAATTACATCTCCTTTGCGTGACCCTTTCCTACTGCTGAAACTATTGCTTTGCTCTCAATGTGTAGAAGATCAAACAGCTAACTCTCTTGAAATTTCCTTTCTCTCCAATCTCTCCATCCGGTAATGGGGGTGGGGAGAAAAAAACAAAGCAATTTCTGTAGGCAATCTCTCCTTTGCTTGACCCTTTCCTGCTGCAGGTGCAATTACATTACTCTTGATATATAGAAAATCAAACATCTTACACGTAATTCTTAATTTATGACAGCCATTATGATTGCCTTTACTAAGTGATGTGATCAAAAAGTGGAACATTACATGACTGCATTGCTTACTGATGGCAATTCAGGCAGTTGCAGTTGTCATAATATCAAAACATCAAAACTAGCTTACCCCCTGACTTTGCTTGTGAGAAACCAGACCAAATGTAAGTGTAAGCTGCTTGCCAACACCCAAATTTTTTTCACATGACTGCAGGGTGCTGCCACAGCTGCAACTTTGAGGAACGGTCATAAGTCTCTTCATTCAGTACCGTCAAAATTTCAAACAGTCATTGAATGCATGGTCATAACTTGAGCACTACTTGTACTCTCTTAAAATCTCTTCCTCTCTAATCTCTCCTTTCTGGGGAAGGGGACAAGGATGGGCCAGGCAAAGAATAAATTTTCTACACAAATTGCTTTGTTTCTGCCTCTTCTTGCAGAGTGAAGAGATTAAAGAGATTTCAAGAGAGTACTATAATCTGTTTCCATAATGCACCTGTAGGTCTCAGAGTGATGGTGCGATTGCATTGATTTCACTATGTATAAAAGCAAACACTTTACTCTCTTGAAATCTCTTTCTCTCCTATCTCTGCTTGGTGTGTGTGTGTCAAAAGTGATTTCTGTAAGAAATCTCTCCTTTACCTGACCTTTACCCCATCCAAGAAGAGCAGAGAGATTGGAGAGGAAGAGAATAGGTATCTGAAATGGTATAGGGTTTCCTATGGTATAGGGTTGGACTAGATGACCTCCAAGGTCCCTCCCAACTATTATTATTATTATTATTATTATTATTATTATTATTATTATTATTATTATTATTATTAATTTATTTATTTTATTTAGTTACATTTATATACCGCCCTTTCCCTAAGGACTCAGGGCGGTTTACAGGGAATTAAAAAATCCACCATACAAAAGTTAAAAAACCAAATTAAAAAATATTAAATTGACCCTGTACACTTAAAACCCCAATTAAAAATTTCTCCTCAGCCTGGGCCCGAGAGCTCAAAGAGCCAGGTCTTCAGGCCCCGGCGGAATGATAGGAGGTCGGGGGCAGTTCTCAGCTCCACTGGCAGCTGGTTCCAGAGGGCAGGCGCTCCCACTGAGAAGGCCCTATCCCTGGGTGTCACCCGCCGGCAATCTCTTACCGGCGGAACCCTGAGCAGACCCTCCCTGTGGGAGCGCACTGGGCGAAGGGCGTTTGATGCCGGCAGCAGGTGTTCCCTCAAATAGCCCGGACCCAGGCCATGTAGGGCTTTATAGGTAATTATTATTGCCAGTGGGCTAATGCCTCCTTAAGTAACACCAGCTGCCTGCAATTAGTGCAGGTCCGCATCCCACCAGGCTCAAGGTTGACTCAGCCTTCCATCCTTCCGAGGTAGGTAAAATGAGGACCCAGATTGTTGGGGGCAATAAGCTGACTTTGTAATAATGCCGCTTGGGGGTGTGTGTGAAAGCCCTAACAAGCAGGCATATACATAGAATGAAGGCTACTGCTAAGCTTGTAAGCCGCCCTGAGTCTTCGGAGAAGGGCGGGATATAAATGGAATTAAAATAAAAAATAAAAAAATAAGATTACAAGAGAGAAAGTTGTTTGCTCACACACACACATTTGAAGCAATTTAGAAATAACATCCCCCCCCTCACCTGCAGAGCTTAGAAATTAAAAAGAAAGGGATATCAAAGAATATGATGTCTGTGAGCCCTTGGCTCCCAGCCCAGGCTGCTAACTTGATCGCATTGCTTTTTATGTGCACAAGACACTAAACAGGTACTCAATATTCCAAAGGGTGGGGGAATGGTTAGGAGGCAACAAAAGACAAAGGTGTAAAACTCAGTAGTCTTTTCTCTTTCCAGCCCATAAAACATAGTTTGTCAAATCATCTATGGCAGAGGTCCTCAGCCTTTTGGGCACCAGGGACTGGTTCCACGAAGGGAGGTTTTTCCGCAGACCAGAGGGGGCATGGTTTTGTGTGCTGCTTGCATCTCGCAGATGGGGCTTTGATGGTTTGTGCGGACTGGTTGTTGGCATACTGCAGCCCAGTACTGGTCCACGGACCGGGGGTTTAGGACCTCTGATCTATGGCATAGATCAGTAGTTCTCAACCTGTGGTCTGCAGACCCCTGGAGGGGGGCATGCAATGTCATCACATAGGGTCTGTGAAGACTTGAAGAAATTTATGATTTAACTCTTGGTTAAATCTTGGGGGTCAAGCCATGGTCTGTGGCCAAAAAAGGTATTTAAAAGGGGTCCGTAGTGAAGAAAAGGTTGAGAACCACTAGGATGGATGATATGATAAAAGGGTCACATACATGGATCCTACATGTAAAATGTTAAATTTATTTGATCACATTTTTCTTTTTTTGTACAGTTTTTTCTTTTTGTTGTTGTTGCTAGTGTTGAATGTATATTTGTTTTGTTTCAGTTTGTTTTTTCTGTTTTGTATTTTACTTTTTATGATAAAACAATATATAAAAACATTTTATTAATCATTTGTATGATGAAACTGAGAGAATGCTTATGATACAAATTGTGTATAAGACCACCAGTGCTGTAGAAGAAGAAAAAAACTGAAATTCAAAACAGTAGTCATAGGCTGCCAAAATAGGCTTAAAAATAACTCAACGAAAATTAATAAGAGAACAAGCTAATACACTATATGAAGGAAACATACACCAAACGCCAAAGTACAATTTTGAGGCCTTGTGTAAAAGTATAGCAATGGTAGATCATTACAAAGCAAATATGAGCCAATGGTGAGATATGACTGAATTAAAAAAAAAGCATATACAATTTCAGACTACACCAACAGACGACGTTTCCAAATTGTGGTAAATAACACTTTTATGCTGCTTAGTAAACATAATTCTGAAGGATCCATGTTACTCTCTGAGTTGGTTGCTTTCTTGTAGACATTTCATTACCCAAACTAGATAACATCATCAGTGCTAGTAAGAAATAGGGTTTGCTTTTTATTTATATTCTACAGTGGCTAAGATGGTAGAGGACAGGAAGGCCTGGAGGAACATTGTCCAAAGGGTCGCGATGGGTCGGACACGACTTCGCAGCTAACAACAACAGTCAGTGGCTTGCTCTGTCAAGTGTTGGTGGGGTTGGTCTTAGAGGTTCTTTGGTTGAGCTGTTTACTGTTGCTTGGATACTATTTACTTCTTGATTGTTGGGACCATTCCTTACTAGCACTGATGTTACCTAATTTGGGTAATGAAAGGTCTGCAAGAAAACAACCAAGCTGCTCAGCTGCCCTCCTTTCAACCCTGACCTACGAATATTCTCCTTTGACAAACACAACTCTTTAAAAAGGATTCAGAGAAATCAGAATGAGAGCAACCAGAAGATCAGGGGATATGACGCCGACTACAAAACATGCTTTTTAAAAATCATAATAAACTCGCCCCGGAGGAGAGCAAAGCTATAAGTTGACAAACCGGGAGCAAACTAAAGACTGGGAAAAGTTCGACGGCTCCCGCCAAAGAGATCAAACACCAGTGGACGCCGTGAGTCCTTCGGGAGAAGGGCGGTATAGAAATCAAATTATTAAATTAAATTAAATTAAATTTAAAAGCTCTGGCTCACCTGCTCCAAACTCGGGAACTTTCAAATCCCGCTCCCATCCGTCCACCTTCTTCACGTGCTGATACACCAAGTTCTCCTTCTCCTGAAGCGTGTTCGCATCCTCCAGCGCGTAGTCCAGCTGGCTCTGCAAAGGCGAAAGACCGGGCAAGCCGCCCGTCATCGCCGCCATCGCTCTCCCCTCCCTACCCTGCAGAGGACACAAGAAAGCGGGCGTGATTTTTACCACCCTTCCCTTTGGCTCCCGGCACTTTCCAAACTCAAGTCTGTCCAGCCATGTTGCAAAACCAAACCAAACCAAACCAAACCCCCCACACCCTGAATGTTTATATCCTGTCGCCCTCGTGCCAAACAAAACTTTGGACCAAAGATGGGTTATTACTCCCTTTCCAAAAACAACGCTTTCCAAAAAGTACAAGAAATCGCATATTCGACAACAGATACCCAGCGGTCTGTGGGGGGGGGGGTTGTTTCACTTTCGCAGATTCGCCAGAAACAAATCTGAATCTGCTGGCTAAATAAGTGTAGGAATGTTTTTCTGTTTCTGAAAGATATTAAAACAGTATTTATTTTTTTAAAAAAAAATATTTTGGCGAAAAGGCAGGGGTGGGGGTTATTTGTGGTGAAAGTGCGGAACTTATCGGAACGATACAGGAGAAGGAAGGGAAAGGGCCGCCAAGGAGGAATGAGATCGGTGGCGGCGGCGGCTGAGAGATTTGGGAAGGGGGCTGCTTCATAAGTGGAAGAAACCTGCTGAGGTAACGTGGGTGCCGTTGTTGCTCTGATTTCGGGGAGGATAGCTCTTCTTGGATGGAGAGGCCATTCATTTCTATGCCAGTATAGTCCAAAAGTCATGACCATGCACCGATTACCGAAATGTGACCCATCTAATCCTTGAGACTGAAATTTTGCCCACATATCCTGGGGTCAAAACTAAACAGACTAAACTAATGACTTATGGGAACACACCGCAGGGAATGCAGTGCGATTTAGTTACAAGTTAAGATTTGCAGGGAACTCCGAGAAACTTGGGAGACGGCCGCCCTTGCTCTAGTATGGCTTGGTAAGCAGTCGCCAAAGACATGTCCTCACACCAGAATCTGGATCAAAGAGATTGAGCAGGAAAGTAGTGTTTGCCCGTGCAAAAATGTAAGTTTCTTCCATATAAATCATGTGATCAGTATGGAGGCAGAGCTGGAGACAGGTCAGCACTGCAGGAATTTAGCTGCTCCACTGCAGGACTAACCACTGCCCTTCCAGCCACAGGGATTGTTACATCTCTTTTCCCTGCTGGAGAGCAGAGAGATTTATTTGGCAGTGAACTGATTCTTTTCTCCACGCACTGATCTTACTAAGGCTTTATTAGTATCACTTTATAAAGCCTTAGTAAGACCACACCCAGAATACTGCATCCAGTTTTGGTCACCAGATTACAAAAAAGATGCTGAGACTTTGGAAAAAGTGCAAAGAAGAGCAAGTAAGATGATTAAAAGTCTGGAGACTAAAACATATGAAGAACGGTTGCTGGATTTGGGTTTGGCTAGTGTAGAGAAAAGAAAGAGTAAGGGGAACATGATAGCAGTATTCCAGTATTTAAGAGGTTGTTGCAAAGAGAAGGGCGTCAACTTATTTACCAAAGCACCTGTAGGCAGGACAAGAAACAATGGATGGAAACTAATCAAGGAGAGAAGCAACCTGAAATTGAGAAAATTCCTAACAGGATAATTAACCATGGAACAGCTTGCCATCCGAAGTTGTAGGTGCTTCATCACTAGAGGTTTTTAAGAAAAGACTGGACAGTCACTTGTCTGGAATGGTATTCGGTCTCCTGCTTGAGCAGGGGGTTTCCATTGTAACATCTGACATCTTCCACAATGGCAACTGGATGTGCCAGTGCAGGGATTCCTATGGCGAAGCATGAAAGAGGCAAGCAGCAGAAAAGGGGAAGATTTCACTCCTTTCCTGCATCTTATTTCCCCAGCACAACAGAGGAAACTTTTCCCTTGCAGCAACATGTCCAGCCTTGTTTTCAAGGCAAGACAAGGCAGAACCGTTGGGATATCAGCTGTTTTCCACTTTCTTTCTGCCTTTAAGGGAGGGGAAGAGCCCTTGGTGTTCTCCCCAGCACGAGGAAGTTTTTCAAAGCAAAGATACTGTAGACCAGGTGTGTCAAACTGCCGGCCCGCGGGCCAGATGTGTCACGCTGAAACCGCACCCACCCCATTGCTGGTAATGGCACAACAGTCACGATACCTTGCGTGACATCACGTGACATCGCAAGTTTGACATGTCTGCTGTAGGTATTAACATTTATGACATGGCTTGTATTGAGAATATGGAGAGAAAGCAGAGAAGAGGGAAAATACTGTTTTGCTTTTCTGAGACCAACCCTTAAAGCTTAAAGTGTGCTTGGAGATATTATCTGTTGGAAGATGTTATAAAATGAAGTAACAATGCAGTTTTTATTGAAAAGCAGTTGAAATTTAGCTACTGTTTTTCAGTTTGGAGAATCAATAGGAAACATGATTCTTTGTGATTTTAGAATATTTAGAATATTTTTTAAATGAACTGTTGAAGGAATTTTGTTTTATTTTTATTATTTGTATTTCAGGACCACAGAGGAAGAAGAGAAGTCAGTGGAACACTTCTAAGTTTTTCTAGTCAAATTTCTCAAAAATAAGACAGTTAAAAACTGGCCTCATAGCTAGAATTGTAGATTCTTATCTAAGTGCACTTTAATATTTGAAATGTCAATCATTGCACTTGAACGTTAAACTGTATCTGCTTTTGTAACATTTATATGAAAGGAACAGCATGATGTTTAATATGGCAATTGATACTTGTATAGTAAAATAATACAACTGAATTAAAGGAAGTATTTTTCCTAAAGAAGGTATTTCCTTCATAGATGGATTGTCATGTCTGAAGATGACCTTTTGGAGAAAGACATTTGGAAATATAAATCTATTAGGAAGCAAAAGCCCACAAGCCAACATTCAGAAGTAATTGCTACCAAAGTACAAAAAGCAACGATTGAAAATGGTAAATCACAAAGAAATGACAATAGAAATGGTGGGAAACCACCCAAAGGAAAAGGTGTCCCTAAGAAGAAAAAGCAAAGTCCAAGACAAAGAGGTAACCAGACCCCCTTAAAGCCAGGGGTTTCCATTGATGATCCTATTGAACCATCACAGGAAGGTCTGTCAACAACTTTGGCAAAAGAAACAAAAATCTGCGAGAGGCAAAACACTGCAAAAGCTAGACCAATTTTCGAAGGGTACTGCCCAAGTTGCCAAATGCCATTTTCTTTATTGTTGATACAGACACCTCAGTGGCATGTTACAGAATGTTTGGATGCCTCAGGGACTGCGGAGAAAGGTACAGTTTTAATGGGAAGCAAGGACTCTTCTGCTTTAATTTTGAAAACAGACTATGTTCCTTTAAGAATTGTAAATAATACATTCTTGTCTTGCAATTCAGTATCTGAAAAACATTAATTAGCTAGTTTTCAGTCTTTTGATTAACCAGAGGCTGGGGCTAAGAAATGGCAACCGTATATTCAAACAAATCTTGCTAGTCTTTGAATTAATTCTAAAAACAAGCTAGATTTTTGAAAATGTAATTAAACTATATAGTTTTAAGGCATGAATTAAAAAAACTACCAAATTTTAAAGAACGAAATCCTGTACAAGAGATCTGGTGAGTAAAGAAAGGCTATGATGCAATTATTATTGTTTTTTAAAGAGAATAGCTTACCAAATTAAAAATAATTGCAGATAATTTTCAGTAAAATAAAACTATTTGGTTCCAACTGCCTTATTTGAATTTGAAAACTTTCATTTAACACCCCCTCCCCTCCCCTAGCCTATTGAAGTTTATTAGCAAAGACTGGCTAAACATGATGTTTGTATCTGGTCAAGTAATTCAGAAAAAGTAAACATACCTATACTGAACTCTTTTTGCTACAAACCGTGTTATGTTTCTGTCAGACATTGTATTAGAAGTTTTGCACTCTAATATATAAATTCAATTTGAGGAAATAAAGGTACAATATAAAAAGTTGTCTGCATTAGCCATGTTTTTTTAAAGTATAACTTTCAGGATTTTAATGTTTTTTCAGTAAATCTTGTTTTTGCATTCATGCTATATTCAAAACATTTTCCTAATACTTTTTTTCCTCTTTTGTTAGAATGTCCTGACGGCATTTTGTGCTCTTCAATCATTCCTTCTCATTACAAATGCTATAGCCATTTCCAACTTGCAGCAAGCAGAGCACAGGAATCTATCTTTGCATCCTCCTTATCTAGTGCAGAAAATAATTCCCTTACACCTGGTGCTGCTTTACATAATGAATTCAGTTGTAGAGCATTACAAGATGTGAAGGTTCTTCAGCATATGGAAAAATCAAAACAGTTTCTTCTGTCACCACAGTTGAGTTCAACGACTATGGATTCCATAAATATAACCAACATCATGTCTTCATCTTTGGGAAATATTAACGAATCTGAACATACAATACAGCATATAGATGAAACAAAGCAATCTGAACGCTTTAATCCTTTTTCTGAAGAAATTGAAAGAACTGAGAAGTTAAACAGTCAACTTTGCTCTTTTCAACAGAATACCTCTCTCTCAGATGCTGATATGAATGATAGTGACATTTCCTATTCCCCACTTTATACTGATGAAAATGCAGAATTAGATGAGGCAGAGACGGAAGAAGTGGAGAGAAAGGTAGGGAGAACATGTAAAAAAATTCTATTTGATACCAGAAATTTGGAAAGCCAAAGTAGAATTGTTGGAAGCTTATCTAATAGATCACAGCAGATACAATTTCAACATAAGAGTGTTAAAATGATGCAAGCTGGAACAAAGATCAACGAATCCTCTAAACTTTTACCAGCAAGTGTGAATGGAATATCTAAGGCTCTCCCACAAGAAAGCGTGCATAATAGCATTGACTGTTCAGCAAGGTTTCTTGATCAGACGAAATGTCCCATGGGAGATTTCAATTCAAGAGAAACTAAGGATAAGCTTGACTGGCTTAAAGTGAACACTTCTCATTTTAATGCAGATGACTGTGCGCAGGGCAATTCTAATGATAGTTACTGGTTTTCTGCAGATTCTGCTATTAAGGATCTCACGCTTTCTTCAAAATCTGAAAAAGAGCCTCTGCAATCATTCCAGTTAGGTCAAAGTGAAGTAGTAGGAAAGTTCAATAACTTAGATGTTAAAGCTAGGACTATTATTAACACATGCGGAAATAGAGCACTTCAGAACAATTGGTGTTCAATGAAAGAAAAAAAGGAAATAGTTTGTAAGAGTACAGCTATGCCTCTTTTACCCAGCACAGGGTCTCAAACAGAGTCGGTTCCCGCTACAAACACTAAGATCCAAATCACTCCTCCCAAACGCCTAAAACAAATGGACATTGGTGTTTTCTTTGGGTTGCAACCTAAAGCAAAAAGCGAGACTACCCCAAAGAAAAATGTTTCTGAAGAAAGGGGGATTGTGAATCCATCAGCTGCAAATGGGAGCAAGCTCGTATGTCAAAAGAGGAAGGCTGAAGGATCAATAGGAGATTCTGATACAATCACAAAAAGTTCAAGCATTAAGTATGACACCAGAGCAGATAATATTTCTGGTGGTCAGAGAAGATATAAAAAAAGACACAGAGAGTCATATCCTGGTGAAGATGGAAAAAAAAAGCAGTGTCCTTTTTATAAGAAGATACCAGGTAGTGCTCTATTTATTTTGTAAGAAAACAATTTAGGGTTGTTGGGGTTTATTTTTATTTTATTTATTTATTTTATTTTAATTCCATTTATATCCCGCCCTTCTCCGAAGACTCAGGGCGGCTTACAAGCTTAGCAGTAGTCTTCATTCTATGTATATGCCTGCTTATTAGGGCTTTCACACACACCCCAAGCGGCATTATTACAAAGTCAGCTTAATTGCCCCCAACAATCTGGGTCCTCATTTTACCTACCTCGGAAGGATGGAAGGCTGAGTCAACCTTGAGCCTGGTGGGATGCGAACCTGCACTAATTGCAGGCAGCTGGTGTTACTTAAGGAGGCATTAGCCCACTGCTCCACCAAGGCTCTCTTTATTCCCTTGCGTTGTTAGTTTCTCCTAAAGAATGTGAAAATACTCTTTCAATATATAAGTAAAATAACATGTTTTTTACTCAAAGCCCTGAAGTTGTTCTTTATTTAGCTCTCCAATGAAATGATCTTGTACAAAAGTATTCACAAGTAAATTACCGTATATACTTGAGTATAAGCCGAATTTTTCAGCCCACTTTTTGGGCTGAAAAATTCCACTTCGGCTTATACTCCAGTCAACAAAAAAAACTTACCGAGGACTTGTGCGCGGCCGAGGCTTTGGTGCTTCCAGGATTGCACGCACCTCTCCCAAGCCACCGCCGTCCGGAGACCTGCCGAAGTTTGGGGAGGTTTGGGGAGGTGCGCGCGCACCTCCCCAAACCTCCCCAAACGTCGGCAGGTCTCCGGATCTCCATGCCTTGCCTGCCTGCTTCTTTCCGCAGCGGAAAGAAGCAGGCAGGCAAGGCACGGAGATCCGGAGACCTGCCGACGTTTGGGGAGGTTTGGGGAGGTGCCCAAACCTCCCCAAACGTCAGCAGGTCTCCGGATCTCCTCCCCAAACCTCCCCAAACGTCGGCAGGTCTCCGGATCTCCGTGCCTTGCCTGCCTGCTTCTTTCCGCTGCGGAAAGAAGCAGGCAGGCAAGGCACAGAGATCCGGAGACCTGCCGACGTTTGGGGAGGTGCCCAAACCTCCCCAAACGTCAGCAGGTCTCCGGATCTCCTCCCCAAACGTCGGCAGGTCTCCGGATCTCCGTGCCTTGCCTGCCTGCTTCTTTCTGCTGCGGAAAGAAGCAGGCAGGCAAGGCACGGAGGTCCGGAGACCTGCCGACGTTTGGGGAGGTTTGGGGAGGTGCCCAAACCTCCCCAAACGTCAGCAGGTCTCCGGATCTCCTCCCCAAACCTCCCCAAACGTCGGCAGGTCTCCGGATCTCCGTGCCTTGCCTGCCTGCTTCTTTCCGCTGCGGAAAGAAGCAGGCAGGCAAGGCACAGAGATCCGGAGACCTGCCGACGTTTGGGGAGGTGCCCAAACCTCCCCAAACGTCAGCAGGTCTCCGGATCTCCGTGACCTGCCTGCCTGCTTCTTTCCGCTGCAGAAAGAAGCAGGCAGGCAAGGCACAGAGATCCGGAGACCTGCCGACGTTTGGGGAGGTGCCCAAACCTCCCCAAACGTCAGCAGGTCTCCGGATCTCCGTGACCTGCCTGCCTGCTTCTTTCCGCTGCAGAAAGAAGCAGGCAGGCAGGGCACGGAGATCCGGAGACCTGCTGACATTTGGGGAGGTTTGGGGAGGTGCGCGCGCACCTCCCCAAATCTCCCCAAACTTCGGCAGGTCTCCAGACGGCGGCGGCTTGGGAGAGGTGCGCGCGATCCTGGAAGCACCGAAGCCGGGCGGTCACTTGCTTCGCGTCTCCTGAGGGAAGGGGGGGCGACTGGAGCGGGCGTGTTTCCTCGCCTGCTGGGCGCCGCGATTTGCCCGGGGAACGCGCGGGCCCCGAATGGCAGCGTGGAGCGAGGAAGCGGACAGCCAGGGCTTCCCCGAGAGCCGCGGCCACACGGTATTCCTGTGTATTCAGGCTTGCAAAATGGCGGATCGAGCCTCTGCTGGCGGCGGAGGCTTGCAGAACGGTGGATCGGCTTATACTCGAGTCACGAACTTTTTCCAGTTTTTGGGGGTGAAAATGGGGGTCTCGGCTTATACTCGAGTCGGCTTATACTCAAGTATATACGGGAATTATTCATTGTTAGGGTACTTCGCAATCTATTCATTAAAATATGATCATTATAAATCTTACTTGTAAAGAAATATGTAACTAAACAGTAGAAAGGAACAATTATTATATTTTTGGCAGACAGGTCTAAAATTACAGAAAAATGTTTAAAGATATAGGAAGATATTTAAGTTGTGCTAGCATCAGTGAAATTTATTAAGGCTGCAATCCTGCACGTAGTTTGGAGTGAGTTCCACTAAATTCAGTGAAGGTTGCTTCTGAGACAACAAGCATGAGACTATGGTGTAAGTTCTTTGATTATTTATTTCTAGTAATTATAGCTTTAAAGAAAGCATTTCCATGTTTTTGGCTGTTCAGATAAGTATAATTACAATTTTCTGAATGCCCATTAAGTGTATTAGGTAACCCTCCTTTTTTTTTCTTCACTAAAACTTAAGGAAACAAACATGGTTAGTACTACTTTTATGAGTGTAAACTCAAGAAAGAATCCTCAGGTAACTAAAGATTTAACATTTATTCTGGAATGAGCTTTTGTGATTAACACAGAAATGTGAATGTTGATGCATTGGCACTTAGTTCACAAAAGCTTATGCCCTAATGAGTCTTTAAGAGGATTCTATTATTCTAATTGTACTAGTCAGCTTTGGCAGTTGCATTAAGTAAAAAAAAATGACTGTTTTTTATTAATTTGTTTCAGGCACAGGTTTTGTAGTAGATGCATTCCAGTATGGAAAGATTGAAGATTGCAGTGCTTATTTCCTTACCCACTTCCATTCTGATCATTATGGTGGCCTAACTAAAAAGTTTACATTTCCAATATACTGCAATAAGGTATGCCTGTTGTGGATTCATTAGTGACATACAAAACAAGTAAAATACATCTTGTATATGCATATAATAATAATCCTATGGAATTTTGGAACTAATTCCAATTAATTTTGAAATTTATCAAACATAACTAACAATTCTAAACCATATCAATTTAATTATGGATTGCATAAGTGTATTAGTTTTGTGTTATTCCTTGTAAAGTTATTACTGCCACTGCTAAATTACTATACTTTTTTCTCCATCTGACCAATGCTTTGTACTTCAGGATCTGAATATAATAATGAAGTAGAGACTCCAAGTGTGGAAACTATTATCTGTCTTCAGTCCCTATAGACTGCAACTAAATGCAAATTATATGTTCAATAACTACTTTCCCCTTTTTTTCCTTCTCTCGTGTGTTCATTTACCATCTTGCCTAATTAAGACATTGTAATTAGGTCCAAATGAAAATGGTGCATCAGGTGTAAGTAGCTGCAAAACATTTTTTGTATTTTAGATAACTGGAAACCTGGTAAAGAATAAACTGGGAGTGCAAGAACAATATGTCCATATCCTGCCAATGGATAGAGAATGTATAATAGATGGCATCAAAGTAGTGTTGGTTGATGCTAATCAGTAAGTATTTTTGATAAATGTACTGTAAATTAAAATTATATGACTAATTTATGTTAATTTTATTTTGGATTTGAATTCAAAATGCGTTTTTTCCTTCCCTTTCTCTCTTCCACTCTGCTCATTCTTCTGGCAGTTGTCCTGGTGCTGCAATGATTCTTTTCTGTCTTCCAAATGGGACTGTAATATTGCATACAGGCGACTTTAGGGCAGATCCTTCTATGGAACGCTGTCCTTTCCTAAATGGTTGGAGAGTTCATACTGTTTACTTGGACACAACGTAAGTTTTTGCTTAAACATTTAGAATATTGGAAAAGGGGGAAAGCACTTTTTAAACTACCAAAATGTGCCAGGGTAGAATCATGGAATTGGAAGGGATTATCAAAGTTATCTAGACCAAACTCCTGCTCACTACGAGGTTATGTCTAACATACAACCATCTCCCTCTTGAGTAAAAACCTCATGTAGCAGTCTGTTCTGCTAGTCAGAGCATTCTTCATGTCTAGCCTGAACATCTAGCCTTTGGCACTGGACCTTTCTATTGTGGGATAATAGAATACAAGTCCATGTTTTCTTCTGTGTGACAATCCTTGAGATAACAACAACAACCACAATAATAATAAGTTGGATGGGACCTTGAGGTTTTCTAGTCCAACCCCGTCTTAGGCAGGAAACCCTATACCATTTCAGACAAACGGTTGTCTAGTCTCTTCTTAAAAACTTCCAGTGTTGGAGCATTCACCACTTCTGGAGGCAGGTTGTTCCACTGATTAATTGTTCTAACTGTCAGGAAATGTCTCCTTAGTTCTATGTTGTTGTTGATGATGATTGTTTAAGATCCCTTTGACATTGCAAGTCAAATTTCCGCTGAGCTAATCAGTACCAATAGGATTGAGTGATAAGGTTTAAAATTAAGAAAATATCCTCAATGAGCTTACCTTACATTTTCATTAGACTATATTGTGTTTAATAGTATTGTACCGGAGCATATGGTTGCTTTGTTAAGAAAAAAAAGATCTTTACGATCTTTATTTCCTAAATCTGCATGATTGGTCACCATACAGATAAGTTCTGCTCATCTCCCTCTAATCACAGGGAGTGAGGTATAAGGAACAATTGTTACTTGTCTATGTATTTTTCATTCATCCTGAGATGTGAGCTTTATTATCTCTCTATTCATTTTAGATTACAAAATACAGGGCCATAATTCTGTAGGATAACAAAATATAGAGGTTTATACTCTTGATATTCCTGGATCATCGTATGATTAGTTTTCGTCCTTCTAATTGTTTGCAGTGTTCCTAACTTTTTTTTTGCTGCAGATTACGTCACTGAAAGCAGTATCATCCTGCTTTGTCAATTATATAAAGAAATACCTTTCATTTCTTATGCATAAATCAATCGCGTCCTACTAATTGAGACAACAGCATATTTTTGTCAACAGATGTGGCAAAAAAAGAGACATTGAACGAATTATGGACTGATTTAAATTTTTCACTTTTGAGTTTGATACTTTTCACTGAATTATACTTGAGATACTGTACATCTGTTCCTGTAAATAGAACAAACATAAATTATTGACTAAAGGTGTCGCTTCCTTTTTTCCATCAAAGCTGAATTTTCTAACACGTATTTTATTACTGTTTCTTAGGTATTGTAGTCCTGAATATACTTTTCCTTCCCAGCAAGAAGTGATTCAGTTTGCTGTCAATACTGCATTTGAACGAGTGACTTTAAATCCACGAACATTAGTTGTTTGTGGAACATATTCTGTTGGAAAAGAAAAAGTCTTTCTAGGTAAGGGAGGGACTCTTCTGGTAAAAGCAACAGAGATACTATATTCTAGATATTTGAGCTAAACCTAATACTCAGCACAATCTAATTCGATGTTTCTACTGCTAATGTTACTTTCACAAAAATATCACAGCTCTAAAATAGTTAAAACCATGTCTTACTGGACTCCTTGGCAAATAGTTCAGAGACAAGTCAGTGTGTGTCATGAACGATTGGTGATGCCCCATTTTAGTAATGCTATAGTTTACAAAAGCTTTGGAGATATTAATAGCGTTGTAAATGTAAGGGATTTTTTCAACTTTTAACTCAGCTTCTTGGTATGTGGGATAACTTTCCAAATGCAATGTAATTTATTTCAATGCTAAGTTGGAAAGTGTTGAAACACGCATGTCGGCCTTCCAAAAAATGATTATCTGGACCCAAATGAATCTTTTATCCACTTTTGGAACTCTTCATAGTCTATCATATTACTATTTTTAAGCTGGCAAGCAGATACAAATGCTTATTGTTAAACAAGAAAAAATAAATTTGAATGTTTTTTTTAAAAATACTTTAATGAAAAATTTGGTTTCTTTGTTAAAAATAACATAAATGGTACCAGCTTCTATCTGAACCTTTCACTTATATTTGAACTATTTTTTCTTAAAAACATGAAGGTGAATCCTGAAACCTCAATATGAAAAAAAAAACCCTGATTTTGTTTCATAGTTTGTGTATTGCCCATTTTCAAAGAATTAGATGGACTGGCAGGCAAGAAGAGAAGATTGTCAGACTGGAGGAAGATTTTACTAGATTAGTCAAATTCCCTGTGAATCCTCTATATCTCTATTGTATTGTTTTTATGAGTAATCAGCAGATGTATTCAAAACAAACATAGGCAAATACTACTTTTAGGGAATAATCCATGAAAGAAATACAAAAAGTGACCTTACATTTTTTTCCCAATTCCATTTTCATGGTGTTACTCCTGCAGCTATCGCTGAAGTTCTGGGCTCGAAAGTAAGCATGTCTCAAGAGAAATACAAAACACTTCAGTGCTTAGAATCGGCAATGATAAATTCCCTCATCACTTTGAACTGGAATAATACTTTCCTGCATCTTCTGCCCATGATGCAGATTAATTTTAAGGTAAGATTGAAAGCCGAATCCCAGAGTAAGAAAAGTCACAGTCTTCTACTTAAGATATTAATTCTTCCTTATAATTACAGTAAATAAGATCCAGTTGTAAATTAATAGCTGAAAGCATAATTTATACGATCTACATAATATCTATGTAATAAAGCTTTAAGTAAGCAAGTAAGATGGCATTTGTCCAAAGACTTTGGGGTCAATGTAATTATTTCTTCTATTATTATGTATGCTGTTACTATGTTCATTTTGGTTCTTTTGCTTCCAAGGAATTTCATATCTTCCAGAAGCTAAATTGTGAATTTATTTAAAGCAAAGTTTTCACTATATCATTAGATTTATATAAAATATACCATTAATAACTTTCAGAAGCTTGGTGGTTGCAAGATCCCAGCTGATGATCTTTTAATTGATTATGCCAGTTTATTATTAGGTTATTATTTTTTATCTTTCCCAAATCTGCTACACTGAAAATACTGTTTTGCTATATCTATAATGGAAGATACAATTTTACATTATTGTCATAGGCCCTGCAGCAGCCCAGAATGGAAATGGTTAAAGCAAAAGAAAGGCTCCCAGTTGCTTTTTGTTCTACATCCCAGCAACATGTTAGATGCAAAACGTAATTTGGGGAAAAAGAAAAAAAATGATTTATTATGTTTTGCTGTTTAACTTTTGTCATGGTTTAAGAAGTTGCATAGAACGTCTTACTTTTATCATGTAAATCTAAAGCAAACCAAGACTCTGTTCTGAAACAGTGTATCCCTCAGATATTTGCAATTTGATATCTTTTTTTGGTATCCTTTTGCCCTCTGATTGAGAAACGTCCTGTTGCCTTTAAAACAAATATCAGTGGAATCTGTGACCTCTAGATTGGAAGTGTTGAACTTCAGCTCTCATAATCTCTAAACAGATGGCTGTTGGACATAAAGATTGAGAATTTTGAGGCTTAAAAGTCAAATATATTTACAAAGCACCAGAGTGGGAAGGCTGCTATAGACAAACAACATTAATTCCATTACCATACTGTACTGAAGTTTTTAAAAAAATGTAGTTAAGAATATATCTTTTTTAAAGAACTAAGATATGTCTCTATTGAAGCTACTTTCAGAGACTAAAAATAAAAAGATGGGTTAAATTAAAAAGCCATCTTTGTGTTTTTAAGATTGTTACAAAAGAAGTTTGATTTATATCACTTGCATCTAAAATATTTCGATAGTTAATATGCATTGATTCTTGTCTTTTCCACTTTGGTATTTTCCTGATATTTGTTCCCAGAATTCTCAACCAGCCTGAGAATTATAATCTACCTCATCTGGAGTATATCAGATTGGTTGAAATTGGAATTAATGAAATGGCAACAGTTTAGGGATGTGGAAAATTTGGCAGTTCAGGAACAGAACACTCTGGAGAACTCTAGAATGTTCCGCTTTCTGTCTGAACCATGCTGTTTCGAGAGCAGTATCTGGAAGATGGAAGGAGGCTAAAAAAGTATGGGGTGAAGCAGAAGGAGAACAGAAAGTTTTGGAGTTCTCCAAAATGTTACAAAATCACATTTTGTATACTCCCATAAAACTTTAGGGTTTCAGGGGTCTTTACAAATGCTTTCTAGCGATGCCAATGTTTAAGTTGTGAATCTTACATTCAGAACATTTATTTAATTGTACAATAATTTTCCCAATGTATCAAAGAACACATAGTATGTTGAGATCTATTGAATATCTGACTTGGATTATTTGTGGCAATATACTCCAAAATTCTCCATTTATTTGGAATATTTTTCCAAAATTTCTTTGAGTTTAATGATTTTCAGATTATTTTGAGTAGTCCTATATCTATTAACTCTGCTTTTTTGGAGTTGGGGGAATCCATATGTTTTCTATTGCTAAGCAAGACAGTTAAGTGACTTTTGCTCCATTTTGTGACTTTTCTTGCCATAGTTGTTAAGTCAATCACTGCAGTTACATCCCAATTCTTAAGTGAATCTGGTTGCTCCATTGACTTTACCTTCAGAAGGTCACAAAAGGTGATCATATGAACCTGGGACACTGCAACCATTATAAACATATGCCAGTTGCCAAGTATCCAAATTTTGATCGTGTGACTTTGGGGTGCTGCAATGATCATAAGTGTGAAAAATGATCCTAAGTCACTTTTTTTAATGCTATTGTAACTTTGAATGGTCACTAAACAAATAGTTGTAAATCAACAACTACCTGTACTTTTTTTCCATTTCAGTAGTTTCATGTGGAATGAATAATTATAGTCAATTAAATTTTTTCCCAAAAAAGTATTTGTCACAGAAGCATTTTTAGGATTGAATCATTTTACATATGTTTATTCCGAAGGCTCAGTAGTCTCACTAATTTAAGTGGTAAAATCAAAGTTAAATATATTGCAGTTTGAACAGTTTAATCATGTAGAGTTTGTTCTTTATAAGTTAAAACAGACATGTCAAACTCGCGACGTCATGTGACATCATGCAACGTATCGGAGCTTTTTCCTCATTGCGGGCAATGGGGTGGGCGCAGTTTCATCGTGAAGCGTCCAGCCACAGGACGGCTGTTTGACACCCCTGAGTTAAAGTGTATGGATAAGCATGGCATAAAACAGTAATAAAACTACAGGTAGTCCTCTACTTACAATCACAATTGAAGCCAGAATCTCGGACATTGAACAAAATAGTAATTAAGCTATACATTGTGTGACTGCTTTGCTTAATGATCACAAGCTGAGCACTCCAGTTATGGTTGTTAAGTAGAAGGAGATAAAGAAATGTGGGGTGCCTTGGGGAAAGGAGACCCTGGGAAGCTCTGTTAAGGAGTGACAATCTTCCCTGCTGAAATTCAAACCAGATTTTTAGGCTCTGTGAAGAAAAAAAATTCTTTCTGAGGCCATTTTGTCTTCCAACACTCATTAAACAACCAATCTTGACTTGAAGACTACCTTTAAACATTGCAGCTAAATAGCAAATGTATTGCTTTGTATTTGCTTAATAAATATTTCGAATAGCAGTGAAGTCTCTGTACTAAATACCATAATCTGGTTTCCTTTTTATCCTTCTTTATGGATATTGCTGTTTTAATAGTATTTACTGGTCAATTAGTGTCACTGTAGGTTTTTTTTATTGCTGCATATTTTTTTGCAACTTGTTTCACCATTTTCAAACTGTCTTAATAATTGAACTAATAATAGGAAAGTCCTGAATTAATATTCTGACCCTTTATCATAAATTTCCTCCAAATGGTAACTGAGAATAAATAGATAAAACTGACCATTATTTGGAATTTATGTGCATAGCAGGGATGCTGAAAATTTATAAAATTTATAAAATTATAAAATTTATAAAACTGTAATAACCTTTTCTTGTAAATATTTTTATCTCTGCATATTAACAAAATCCACAACATGTGTTGCCATTATCTAATAATCTGTTATCTAAAAACTATTTTCAGTTGAAATAACCAGGTATTATTTTTTGTCTATAGAATTTGCAGAATCATTTGAATAAGTTCTCTGAGCAATTTGATCATATTTTGGCTTTTAAGCCCACCGGGTGGACATATTCAGATGGATGTTGTTCTTTGACTGATATCCAACCTCAGACAAGAGGAAATATCACTATATATGGTAACATAATTTCAAATTATTAATATGCTTAATTATCTTCTCTCAGGTTTTCCATTACAGGTTGGAACCAAATAAGCCATGAGCTATCCTAGAAGCTGGAGGGATACAAAATAAATAGCGGGTGTTGTATTTGACCTTTAAAAAGACAACTTACATTTGTCAGGCATTGTTGTAAAATGTTTAGAAGCCATATACATTTTTGGAAGGAAGAGCCCTTTTTTCTTTCCCAGCTATATGCTTGCATTCAGACTTTTGTAACCACCGTACCAACAGGCTGAAAAATAGCTTTTATCCGTGGGCTGTTAGGCTTTTAAATGGGACATAATCTTATGCAGAATTAACTTGGGAGGCCGGTGTGTGGTGTAGTTGGTTCACATAGTGTGGCGGGATGGAGGGTTTGTTGTCACTGTGTGTTGGGGGGGGAGAGCACGGGAGGAGGCTCAGCTAATCTCAATGTACACATGTTGTACTTTGACAATAAAGGTTTATTATTATTATTATTATTATTATTATTATTATTATTATTATTATTATTATTATTATTATTATTATTAGCTTGCATTCAGACTTTTGTAACAGGATTAAATGTATGCAATCCAGAACATCTCTTTACATTGATCAGAGACAGACCCATGTTACTTCTAATACATATTTTGATAATGGAGTAGATAGGCAAATGTTTTGAATGTTCTACATTAAATAACCAATAACCTTTCTTGAGGAAACAGTATTTCTTTCATGGCTTCACTATTTATGCTTTTGGCATTTTCAGTCATTCTCTTTCAGCATTTTGTAGGGGCATTAAGTTATTAAACCACAAATAATTTAATGGGAGCAGCTTAATGAATGAACAGTGAGGATAGAAGCTATGTAATTTTGTCCAGAATTTAGCTGGATACTCAGTATTTGAATTACATTGAAATTTAGTTAAAACATCAGTTTCAGGTTTTATAAAGCATGTTATGCTAAATGTCAGCTATTAATATTGACTATTGGTTTTTGTTGTTTTATATGCAGGGATTCCTTACAGTGAGCACAGCAGTTTCCTTGAAATGAAACGATTTATTCAGTGGCTGAAACCTCAGAAAATCATTCCTACTGTAAATGTAGGAAATTGGAAAGTTAGACATGAAATGGAAAGGTATTTCAGGGCCTGGAAGATGGAAGTTGCAGAATGGAATTAGGAAAGTAGGATTTTTATTACAATAATTATATGCCTTAACTTCTGATCAATTTTTCTGCATTGTTCTTTGACTCTGATTTACATAGAAACAAACATCTTCTATGTTAACAGAAGATGCTGTATTTCCAGAATGTACAGCATCCAGAAGAAATGAAAAATGAAATTAAGTAATATAAAGTTATTAATGTTTTTACATTTTTATTTATTGTACTTAAAACTAAATAAACAACCTGAAACATAATTCTAAATAAGTGTTTCAGTCTTTTAATAATTTACAAAGCAAGCATTAATATTTTCAAGATGCCATATTGCCTTTGGTCTCATATGTCTCCTGTTGAAGTACTGGTATAATGTTTTTATCTGTGTGTTGATCTAAATTTTGCCAGCTGGCATCAGTACCGTAGTTTCTGGCATATAAGACTACTTTTTAACCCATGAAAATCTTCTCAAAAGTCAGGGGTCGTCTTATACGCCAGGTGCTGAAAATTTAGGGACAGGGCTGGCTGGAAAACCTGGAGCGTATCTCCCATTTAGTCTGTGCAGGGAAAGCGGGACCAATTGGAGAAGAAGCTGCAGTCTGTGATTTTTTACAGGCTGGGGTCTGGGCGTCTTTCCTTCTAAAGTTGAAGAGCAGCTGTAGTATAACCCAACTTGAAAGGCAGGTGGGGAAGGCAGCAGCCAGAGCAGCAGCTTAGCTCTAAGGACACATTTGACTCAGGAATTGGGCGGGCTGGCTGGAAAACCTGGAGCGGATCTCCCATTTGGTCTTTTTTTTTTAAATCCCATTTATAGCCTGCCCTTCTCCGAAGACTCAGGGTGGCTTACAATTTAAAGCACAAATCAATGTGCTTAGCAATAGCCTTCATTCTGTGTATATGCCTGTTTATTAGGGCTTTCACACACCCCCAAGCAGCATTATTACAAAGTCAGCTTATTGCCCCCAACAATCTGGGTCCTCATTTTACCTACCTTGGAAGGATGAAAAGCTGAGTCAACCTTGAGCCTGGTGGGATGCGAACCTGCACTAATTGCAGGCAGCTGGTGTTATTTAAGGCTCTGCGCAGGGAAAGCTTTAGAGTGAATTAGGAAAAGTGAAAAAGTGAATTAGGAAAATAGGGAACGGTTGCTGGAATTGGGTATGTGTAGCTTAACGAAGAGAAGGGTGAGGGGTGACATGATAGCAGTGTTCCAATATCTCAGGGGCTGCCACAAAGCAGAGGGAGCCAAGCTATTCTCCAAAGCACCTGAAAGCAGGACAAGAAGCAGCGGATGGAAACTAGTCAAGGAGAGAAGCAACCTAGAACTAAGGAGAAACTTCCTGACAGTTAGAACAATTAACCAGTGGAACAACCTGCCTCCAGAAGTGGTGAATGCTCCAACACTGGAAGTTTTTAAGAAGAGACTGGACAGCCATTTGTCTGAGATGGCATAGGGTTTCCTGCCTTAGCAGGGGGTTGGACTAGATGACCTCCAAGGTCCCCTCCAACTACTTCTTCTTCTTCTTCTTCTTCTTCTTCTTCTTCTTCTTCTTCTTCTTCTTCTTCTTCTTCTTCTTCTTATTATTATTATTATTATTATTATTATTATTATTATTATTATTATTATTATTATTATTATTATTATTATTATAGTTTAATCCACTTGCACTGTTTTATGTTTACATGTTTGATGACAAACAGCCTTATGTTTATAAGTGACAGTTTTCCTACTAAGCACCTGCATGTCATAAGCATTTGAATTAAAATTACCATATTAAAATCAAATCTGATGTTTTTTAATTTTTATTTGGTTTGCATTGGAAGAGGGGTAGTCTTATACAGCGAGTATAGCCCAAACCCTATAATTTAACAGGAAATGTAGGGGGTCGTCTTATACGCCCAGTTGCCTTATACGCCGGAAAATACAGTAGTTGTATCATTCACATAATTACTAATAACTGATGTCTAATTCCTGTAAGGTTAATGGCCATCAACCTTTCTCAGTGCATACCAACACCAACTTTCATCTTTTAATCAATTTTAGTTCTCCTTTTCTGCAACTTTTTGATTTCTGGAGTAGGAGAATCTGATCACAGGACAGTATTAAATGCATTTATAAATAATACATATATTTATAAATGTGCACATTTTATTTTAAATCCCTTTCATAGGTTCTAACCATTGATCAGACAAAATGCACTATGCAAGATCCTTCTTATGAATCATTTCAATTTTTTTTCATTATTTTTAGTGTGAAGATAGAGAGACATCATTCTTACTTTTGCATTCAGAATTTAAGGAACCAGAATTTAGCTAATGCGTACAAAAACATAGATAAGCTGCTACCTTTTGGATCTACTTTTTAAGGTGGTTGAAATTTAATAAATGATTACCTCTTCTGCAATTCAGAAATTAATTCTCTCTCTGATAACAGGACTAATAATAATTGTTATTAGTAATAATAATTATTATATGCTGCCAAAATTACAATAATCCTGGGTGGGTTACAAATTGTTAAAGACTTAAAAACGGAACGATACAAAAAATACAAAAACAATATAAAATAAAAGAAAAATGATGAGACAATGAAACCAAATGGGAACAAAGAAAACAGAAATGGGTTTCAATGCATTCTTGTCAAAGAACTGGGTGAAGAACCACATCTTCAGGAACCTTTAAAATACATGGAATCATGAGAAATATTCCGGAGATTCCCATTTTGCCCACCCTAGAAGGTAGCTGCAATTAATTCCCCAAAATTAAATAAAATATCTTGTTAGAATTTAGCTGGAAACATTAACTAGCAGTATTTGGATCTTCTTTCTTTACTGTTTATACACTTCTCTTGGATATTTGTATTGGATAGACAGGATCCCACACTGCATTCTCCTCTGTATTGATCTAGTGCAGGGGTGTCAAACTTCATTGAGGGCCCCTCAGGGGGCCGGGTGGGTATGGCCAGGGTGGGCGTGGCCTACTGGGTGGGTGTGGCTAGAGTGCATATGGCCTACTGGGTGGGCGTGGCCAGCTCTACATGGTTCGCATCAAGGGTGCCTATGGGGTCTGGGCAGGAGTGGGACAGTTCTGAGGGACTCTGGCAGAAGGAGGGTCTCTGGGCCAGGGCCAAGGCAGTGGGGGCCGTTCCCTCACTGTTTCCAGGATGGCTTCATGGGCCACATGAAACCACTTCGTGGGCCGGATCCGGCCCCCGGGCCTTGTGTTTGACATGTCTGATCTAGTGTCATCATGAAATGTAGACTTCTTCAAAAGCCCAAGACAATGTACATTGTTACACCTTAGCTTATAAACCAAATTTCTTATTTCCCTACCAGCTTCTTAACTTGCTCCCCTCTGTAAACTGTATTGTGTGTATGAAAATCTTGATTCTTTTGCACTCAGATTGTCACCCACAAACAAGAGTTTGTAAGTCTGGAATGACAAGATGGCTAGCTATGTTTACTTCTGATGGAATTCCTTTTCCCTAATAAAACCCTAAATGGGCTTGTCTATTCACAGTTAACTATTTTTTAAAAAAACATTTTATGGGTAAGGGTGAGGCGCCATTATTTTTCTTTCCCAGTTAACTTTTTGTATGAGAGAGTGCTTACTCTAGTTGTTTTCAATCAGACTACTACCACTATGTTCCAAGTTAGACTAAATGGGTCCATCAAATAGCTAACCACCTATAAATCTTGGAAAACTCTTAGCAAGAATAGGACCACTCAATCTTTTCCTTCCTTCCTTCCTTCCTTCCTTCCTTCCTTCCTTCCTTCCTTCCTTCCTTCCTTCCTTCCTTCCATCCATCCATCCATCCATCCATCCCTCTAATTAGGAAGTCACAAAAGCTGTAAGAGGATCATTATTCACGCATTAGGGGAGTTCAGTTTTTATTTCAAGTGCTCCAGGTATGAATTACCGTATTTTTCGGACCATAAGACGCACCTGACCATAAGATGCACCCAGTTTTTAGAGCAGGAAAACAAGAAAAAAAATATTCTGAACCAAATAGTAGCAGTATACTAAAACAGGGCTTTTCAACCTTTTCATCCATTGTACCACTTTTAGGACAAGGCAATGCACCCAGCAACATGTCAAAAACTTGACACCCCCCCTAAAAAAGGAAAAAAATGATAAAGTACAGGTAGTCCTCGACTTACAATGATTCACTTAGTGACCGTTCAAAGTTACCATAAGACGCACCTGACCATAAGATGCACCCAGTTTTTAGAGCAGGAAAACAAGAAAAAAAATATTCTGAACCAAATAGTACCAGTATACTAAAACAGGGCTTTTCAACCTTTTCATCCATTGTACCACTTTTAGGACAAGGCAATGCACCCAGCAACGTGTCAAAAACTTGACACCCCCCCTAAAAAAGGAAAAAAATGATAAAGTACAGGTAGTCCTCGACTTACAATGATTCACTTAGTGACCGTTCAAAGTTACAACACTGAAAAAAGGGACTTATGACCATTTTTCACACTTATGACCGTTGCAGCATCCCCAGGGTCATGTGATTTACATTCGGATGCTTGGCAATCGATTCATATTTATGATGGTCACATTGTTCCAGGTTCATGTGATTGCCTTTTGCAACCTTCTGACAAGCAAAGTTAGTGGGAAACCAGATTCACTTAACAATCATGTTACTAATTTAATTTCTCTCCTTCTCTTTCTCTCCCTCTCTCCCCCTCCCTCTCTTTTCTCCTCTCCTTTTCTCTCTCCCTTTCCTTCTTTCCCTATTTTTCTCTTTCCCTCTATTTCTCCGTTTCCCTTCCTTTCTTTCTCCTCCCTCTCTATTTTTCTCTTTCCCTCTATTTCTCCCTCTTCCTCTATTTCCCTCCCTTTCTTTCTCCTTGTCTCTCTCTCCCTTTATTTCTCTCCCTCTTTCTCTCTCTCCCTCTATTTCCCTCCCTTTCTCCTCTCTCTCCCTCTTTCTCTCCCTCTTTTTCTCTTTCCCTCTATTTCTCCCTTTCTCTATTTCCCTCCCTTTTTTTCTCCTTGTCTCTCTCCCTTTCTTTCTCTCCCTCTTTCTCTCTCTCCCTCTATTTCCCTCCCTTTCTTTCTGCTTCTTTCTCTCCCTCTCTATTTTTCTCTTTCCCTATTTCTCCCTCTTCCTGTTTCCCTCCCTCTTTCTTTCTCCTTCTCTCTCTCCCTCTTTTTCTCTATTTTTCTCTTTCTCCCTCTCTCTCTCTCTCCCTCCCTCTCCCATTGTCCCTTCCTTCTTTCCTTCCTTCCTCCTTCCTTCCCTCCCTCTTTGTCCTTCCCTCTCCGCGTTAGAGCAGTACCTATGTAGGCAGCCTTGCGGCCCAGCTTTCTCTTGCAGAAGGCAAGCTGAAACGGAGCAAGGAATGTGAATCGCTCCTGCAATCTCCTTCGCTCGGTTTCAGCTTCTCTTGCTACAAGAGAAAGCAGGCTGAAACGGAGCGAGGGAATCTCCCTTGCTTTGTTTCAGCCTGCTTTCTCTTGTAGCAAGAGAAGCTGAAACCGAGCGAAGGAGATTGCAGGAGCGATTCACATTCCTTGCTCCGTTTCAGCTTGCCTTCTGCAAGAGAAAGCCGGGCCGCAGGGAGATTGCAGGAGCCAATTGCAATCTCCCTTGCATTCACTTGCGGAGGTTGGGGCTGGCCATACAGATCACCTTCGGACCATAAGCTGCACCCTTGTTTTTCCCCCCACTTTGGGGGGGAAAGTGTG
This sequence comes from Vipera ursinii, assembly GCF_947247035.1. Taxonomy (NCBI): domain Eukaryota; kingdom Metazoa; phylum Chordata; class Lepidosauria; order Squamata; family Viperidae; genus Vipera; species Vipera ursinii. Next base: position 53,602,523 of record NC_139518.1, on the reverse strand, counting down.
TCTTATGGTCCGAAAAATACGGTACATGTTATCTGTTTTTAATCCCTAATTCCATTGAGTAGGTAGGTTAGTTGTCATATTTCAGGCCATGTTCTGTCTATTTAGTTCACAGTTTTCTTTTTAATTTGGGTACATACTTCAGGAAAGAAATAGTTCTTATGATGAAATCTGAGTAAGATGTTGCATGTTATTTGGAATGTGAAAATTGATTAATAACAGAAATCATACGTTTGATTACTCAACAGGAATTGTCAAAATTATGGAAAACAATATTATTACTAAGACAATTCTACTTATAATTATTATAATTATAATTGAACATTCACATGAATGGGACTATAAAATACATGTTTACAAAAGTATTGAAATGTTGGAAAATTGAAATAGAACATACAGTATTATGAATAGAACACATATACTGTGAGATATATGAAATCATATTTAATCATCTGTCCCTTATATCAAAAGAAGTTTGAGTCTCGGTTTGTTTGTTTGTTTTTTAAAAAAAACAGGGTAGTAATTCCCTCCCTCTTTTCCAGAAGTAATCTTTTTGTTTTAAAGCTAAAAAATACAGAATAAAAATCATCATCCAGTCAGAGCTGAAGAACCTTCTTGAATGAGAAGCAAAACATCAAAGAAGAACAAAGTCTAGTTGCCTCTTGAAAAATCACCTTTGGGACAACCATGATCTGGATGACTGAGAATCTCCATAGACAACAGAATACAAAAATACAATTTGATGCACTATTAAAGTTTTCATTTTGAACATATAATTTGGATTTTAGCACAAAGGCAGCTCTCTTTAACTGGATCAAGACTAAATACATGCTAAAGTCTTATTTATTCACCAGGCTTTTTTTTTTTAACTAGGCTTGGAAGGTGCCAAGAATTTAATTGGCAGAATGACATGATTCTTACGTAACTTAACTAAGCACGCTGCACGTCCAAGGTTTTAGCTGTTAGCTATTTCACTGAAAGCTCAAAATTAGAAACATTTGAAATCTCTTTGAATCTATTTTTTTTCTTTTAAGCTCACTTTATTAATTATAGATATGGTTCAAAATACATATTACAAATGTGTAAATGCCAAGTTGTAAAGAAGTGAGACTACAGTGCTTCTCTTGATTTAATGATCAGATAAGACTATGTGTCAGCCTGATACCTTTAAGGTGGGCTGGACAATTCTAGTGGCCATGTTGGCTAAAAATGAATGTTCAACACATCTAGAAGATGTCAGATTATAGAAGATTGCTGGGGTAATGGGGCAAATGTTCTTTTTTTTAATTGAAAAGTTTTACAGTACATTTTATCTTTAACAATCCCTCCCCCCTCCCTCCACCCACCCCTACCTAACCCTCCCTATCCCTCCCCCCCTCCCCCCCGACTTCCCAGAGCTAAGTACAAGGTATAAAAACAAAAAAAAATCATAAACAACCATATGCTAACAACAATAAACTATTAAGTCTATCGCACTCTAGCTCATATGAAATGACTACAAGCAATACTAATATACAAAGGAAAAAAAACTTATTCAAATGCTAAATGAAACTTTTTAGTCCCAAATGGGGCAAATGTTCTTATCCCTTAGTTAAATTTGTGAGCTGAATATTTTCTAGAAAACTTTATAAAACATTCTTTAAAATCTCAGTATTTCGGAAGTAAATCCTCTTGCCTGAAAGTGGCTATAAAGGTTATTCTTTCAATAAAATAGTATAATAAGATGACATGAAGTCATATCTTAGCATTTTTTTTTAATTTCTGCATTGAACCTTTGATAGATTTGCAAATAGCCATCTGTGGAAATATAATAAGTAATTAAATATTTATATAAGAATTCCAAACTATACACAGAAGAAATTATACAATTTTGTAGAGTACTTTGGACAAACTTGGATTTTCTATTCATAATTATTTGATCTTGGTTACATTTTGACAGCAGCAGTCTGTATTTACGGACCATTACAGGCTAGGTAACATGGATTAACTTTGCATTTTACATCAAAATAGCTTATAATATTTTCCTATAGTATGAAGATAAGAGTGCAAAGCAATATGTGAATATGCTGAAGAGGAAATAATTGTATTTGATAAGCACTTATCTACTCATCCAAATCATTAATAAAAAAAATTGAAGACTGACTGTGGAATCCCACTTCTTAGATCATGCAGACCATACTGTCACAACTTCCAATTTGTGTTTGAGATGTCACTTAAACTGAAATTGTAGTTGTGTGAAAACATCCTTCTACATAATTCTGTTAAAGGCAGTAATAAATAAAATAATGTCTTTAACAACTGTTAGTAACTGCTGTTCCACCTACTAATGCTAATTAAAAGAAAATGTAGCATACTTGTCCATCAAAAGAGTACATATTTTTTTTAACAAAAAATTCTTTGAGGGCAGTTTATAAGGGTTCCTGAAAATGCATTCATGGTTGAAAAGCTTCAATAAATTATATTGATAAATCACGATTCAGCAAATGCACCTGAAAAGCCTTTTCTATTTTACATGCTTTGATCTTTTGTTTTTTATATACTGTCATCTTTTTATCAGGTTCTTGATGAATACCTTGACATGAACAAATACTTTTCCCTCTTGTGAACAATTTTGTCCCTTTTACATGAGTGGCGGTATAATTGTGTTGATGCAGCAGCTCTAAAATAAGTACCCGTGTTAAAAAAAAAAATACAAGGCAATTATTATGCCTCTATACTTGCTTCTAGCACATATTTTACAAAATCCCACAAATCTCAGGAGAAAGGATTACTTTGGCTTCCCAGCTAGCAAAAGATAGCATAGAAAGTGAATTTTAAACAATCACTTTCCAGAAATGATATTAAAAGTTAATTTAGATGGCAAATCAATTTTATTTTCTAATTTTATTTTAAATTATTTTAAAACTTGGGTTTGTTTGTTTTTTAAAAAATGAAGTACTTTAAATGAAGTAAGGAGAGGGATTCTTCTGTATTAGATATAATTATGGAATTATATTTTTTTGCTTGCTTCCTTGTAAAATGGGAGTGAATAGTGTCTTGATTTACATTCTAAACATATAGAAAGCGCAGCTGCTTTCTAACCCATTGCTGATTTTTTTATCTAACCCCCTAATAACACTGAGATTAAAGAGGGAGGGGGCATTAGGAAGTTCCAAAGAGCAATTTTTGAGGACAGTTGTAGCATCCATGCATTCCTAGAAAGGACAAAACAAAACTATTTTTAATTCTGTTATTAATGAAACAATTGAAAAAATTTCTCACACTGGTAGAGTATAAGATATGAAGCAGAAAACACAAAAGGTATTTTGAAAGAATGAAAGCAGAAAGACAACTTGGAGAGAAAGAAGTCATGATCTAATGTGTGTTTAAAATTAAATCTGCAACTCCTCATTTCTAAGCAGGAGGGATCTGAAAAAGGTGACTGGTGCAACAGTTAAATAATAATGAGACTTAATTAGTTAGGAAGATGTCAGGATACAACATTTGCCAAGCAACAGAACAAAAAAAATTCTGACATTTACGTTCCTAATTAGCAGGTGTTAATAATATCTCACTTTCCACTAAACCGTATTTCACTTAGCCTGCATCAAAATTCAGATAACTTTTATCTAAGAAGCTTAAACAATCCCATGTACAGGAATATAAATTCACACAGAGAGAAAACTCAATAGGTTCAAAAAATGATAGCAATATACTTCAAGGATCAGAAGCAGCATGCCACTAAATTATATCTGCTATGTTATTGCCCTCCTATTCCTAGGGTGTCAGTGGGAAGCAAGATGGTATATATGCTTCATGTTTGACCTGATTTAAAGCAACTTGTTTTAATAAATAAAGACTTATTATAAATACAGTCCTTATAGATGTCACTAACAAACATTTGACAAATATCTATGTGACATAGAATTAGATCATAGTATTCTAAATTGGAGTTGACAATGGTCCCCTCTTCTTTTTGTGGGAATGTAATCCCATTCAGGATCACACCTGGAGAATTTCCAAAAGCTAGCGCACCCTATCTTGACAAAGTTAAGCCAAAACCTTCCATATTTTTCATTTATCACTGGAAACGATTGCTGCCTTATTTTTAACATGCTGCTCTTATTGACCATTCCCTACTCCCAAGTCAGTTCTCATATTTTTGGTGGTAGACTGTGCTGTGACTGAAATATTGATGCTCCCTTCTCCTTAGTCTGCTGCCCTCAAAGTCAACAAAGCAGAAATCTCACACAATTTTAAAATAAAATTTACCTTGACATAATCTTGGCAAGCCGATGGATTAATCAGAAATGTTCTTGGGACATGCAGTTCATGAGGACACTGATTGGCATACAGATACTTCTGTCCCCATTCCAGGATCCTCACTGACCACAAAGTCAGTGAAAGAATGAATTTAGCTATCTATATCTTATAGTTCTAGGTATGCATTACTAATAGTGCTCTGCTATTAGTAGTTTTGCCCAGATTGTTAATGCAGTGTGTTCTGATATGTTGGTCCCCGTTCAGACCACAGGTTGAAAAATCAAGACTTCTCAGATTAATACTTGGAATACCATGTGTCAATTTGTCTGTTATTTTATCATGAACTTCTCTGGCTAAAATGAAGCAATTCTCATACTAAAGCATAGCTTACAAATTTGGGAAAAACAGTAAAAAGGAAGATGAAGACAAAGTTAGCCATAGATTTATATTTCTATTTAAAAATAAATTTTATTTTGTAAACAATATAAATAATGACATGTAAGAACAAAACTTTGAATTCTCATTTAAAACTATGAAATAAAAAAGCTATATACTGTACTAAAAAATTAAACAATATACACTAAAAAGGAAAAGAAACTCAGAAAAACAGAGATCTAGAAAAAGGTAAATAATAGAAATAAAAGAAAACCATTATACAAGATACACTGTCTGATATCAAACTAGAAATATATATGTACACACAGTTACAATTCAGTTTTTAAAACATTAATTAATCCTATACCATATCAAATCATACTATTTGATCCTATATTATGATCAATACAAAACCAGTTCAAAGTCTGAGAACTATCATATTTATTTTCAAAACTGGATACATGTGAATTCTTCTTGACATACATAATTGCCTTTTTGGCAATCGACTAAGGCACAATTCAGCTAAAGCTCATCATATATTAAAATAATTCCATATTTTTGGAGTATAATTAATAATACATGGAGACCTTTTTACTTTTATTTCCTTACAAGAATCTGATTCACATTTATCTGTAGCATAAAAAGATAACAATGGTTTTTGAACATCTGATGAAGTATCCAATATACCAGAGAAACAATTAGATGAATAAAATGAATCACACTTAACATTTCTTAGAATCAAAGACCATGCAGTATAGGATATTTAAGTTCCCCATTCAATATTTTTTGCATATTGTCTAAATTTATGTATTTAATATTTTAAATTTTTGATCATATTGAATTATTGATTTTGTTTTTATAAAGCCTTCAATACACTTAACTCAATCTTAATATCAGACACTGCTATGGTATGTTTCAACAAGAAACACAACAAGTAAGTTAGCTGTTCATATTGCCACCTAGTTAATTGTACTATTTTCATAATTTTTTAAAAGTTCCAAAATGGTTAAAAGTTATTACTATCTTCAAAATATGTTTATTCTGTATTTTTTAAATACGTTTTGTTCCAAAACATTAATTTCTTATCAGAACCAACATGGAACTTTAATGTTTTTTCCAGTAACATTCAAATATATCTGACCGCTTTACACAATGGAAATGGATTTCTGTTTGAACCTAATTTAATATAATTAAATAAAAAGATATGACTAGTTTATTCTGGAGAAGAAACACTTCCCTAACTAGGATGACCCTTGTTATAGGAAATGTCAGCAAATGTGCATTTCAATTTTTAAACTCTACTGAATTTAATCGTACAATCAAAGGTAAATTTAGTTTAGTACCATAGCCTGGTATTATTGAAATCTAACTTTCTATTTTAAACTGGATGCTGATATGTATCACATCTGCCATAATTCATATTATATTTTAGTCCCTATCATAATGCTCTCAGCAGCTACAGCATGTTCTTTGTTTAAACTTTGGTAAGATATCCTACTGTTTATGAATATATTTTGACTGCCACTAGTTGTTAGCAACTTAGTTAATTACTGAAATATAAGTAGAAATCATAACTACATTTAGAAAATTCCAATTTCCCTAATGTCCATTTGCAAAGTTCATTCACCTTCCATTTTTTCTTCAACTCATTTTGTTTCATTGATTTGTAATAACCAGGATCATCATTTCATTCACAAAGATTGCAAGGAGATCTAAAGTCTGATATATAGAGAGGCAAATCTCTTATCAAACAGAAAATAACATGGAAAGAACTCTGTAAGAGAAAAATGAGAAGAAAATAAAAGAAAATTATATCCTGATATTATATCACAAAGTGAAATGATTGAACAGTTTTGACACCTGTAACTTTTAGTGCCTATAATCAGAAGAAATAAAGGGGAAAAAAGATGAATCCTTCCTATATGTTTATAATCAAATAAATGATGGCTTGGGAAGCTACATCCATGAGATTAGAGCAAAACCATATCTTCCCAAAGTTGTTTCTGTTTTTATTTTTTAAATTCCCTGAAAATTTTCACTGAGTTAACTTCTTGAAGTTGGAAAACTATGTAATGATTTAACATGGTTGTATTATTATTATTTTTATTAAATCATTTAAAATATTGTCATCAAAAACAATGATCAGAAAAGGAGAATGATCTTGTGGGGATAAATTGGCAGATGGGTGAACTGAACAATTGTTACTGAGCTCATCTTTTTATTGATTTCCTTCTGCAGATAGGATAATAAGCTAGTGAAACCACAACAAACTAAATATGATTGTGTCTTGGCTGATTGATAAGTGCATGAAAAAGATACAGTTTTATGATATACTTACACTGTTCTTTTTACGCCATTATGGACATTTGCATCCTGGAACATGCAAAATCTCTGAATCTGGGAGTCGATTTATTGTCAGTTTTACCTTTTGGGGGGGTGGAATTAGGAACAGTAATTATAGTATTATATCTTACAGTTTATCTTGTACATTTTGTGTTAGTAAGATAATAAGCAATTGTTCAAATCCAAACTACGAATCAGCATGAATTTCTATAATAAGCACTGGATATGAGAAATGTATACAATTCAGATGATTTAGGCCTGCAGCAGCAATGAATTTTCTTGCCAGACAGTTTTATGAAGTTGGGTATCATTAGCATCTTGATGGAATCCACGAAAAATCTATTGGCAACAAAGTCCTGAAGTGAATAATTTCTAATGTTAGACACTGAGAAGTAGATGAAGAAAAGCCAGGAATTACCACTACCATAATAATGAAATCATCTGTCAGCGTGATTTTAAAGCAGTGATAAATTTGTCTTACAACTTGCAGGATGACAGGGGATATTAAAGAATGTTAGCTTTTTCCTTGCTACAAATAGAAACAAATCATAGGCCAGCTTGAGATGCATTTCTAGTTTTTAAAAAATAACAATCCATTTAAGTTTGCTGATTCTCCTTACCAGGAGTTAGAATATTCTGAATATTTCACAAAATCAGTTGATGTGTCATTGCTGATAATAGTGGTGGTATTTAAAAAGATTTAAGTTATTGAAAGAAACTAGTTTGACCAAAACAAAAAAAAACACTCCCCCCCCCCCGCCCATCTTCTAGTCTTTACTGCTTGCTCATTTTCACTTTATTTCTAAGGTCAGGCTTAAGTTTAAAAAGGGTTCATATGGCTAATGAAACCAATTCGGAGAGGTGAATAGGGAGTGAAGGATGATACATGATCACTTATCATCTGGCTGGAAATTTCTAATTGTGGATTAGCAATTTATAAGCGGATAGGTGGGGCAAAATATCTAGTGATAATTTTCCATTAAAATTTTCTATTCCTTAGTGCTAAGCTTTACCTCAATTGTTATGTCTTACCTTCTTTCTTGATCTACTTATGAACCAAAATATTTCATCCATATCTTTGATATTCAAATCATTCACAGCCACTATATAATCTCCCTGATGAAATATGCATCCTAAATGACATGGGTCTTTCCACTGAGAAATGCTGCAGTAAATTAGAAAAGGGACAAACACCAGACATTTTAGACTTCTTATCTAACCTGATCTGGAAATGAACAGAAAACACCATCATAGATCACAGTTTTAAGGCTGCATTCCCTTATTGTTGGCAATGTTTGCTAAAATTGGTAGGATCTGATCATGCTGAATTTTCATGGTACAGCACAGCTGGCTGGCTGGCATTAAAATGTTAGAAAATGGAATGAATTTGAGAGCTGTTCATTTATTAGGACCAGGAAGAGCAATTAATTAGAAGTAAAATTGTTTGCAAGTGGGCAGTGGAAGGCTATTACTATATTAAAATATTCAATACCAAGTTTTTATACAGTCATATAAAATCTCTTGTGACTTTAATATCTTGCAGCACACTATACTTCAAAAGGTTCCAAAAAGTAGCAACAGAAAAGAGAACTAGTTGCTCAATGAATGAACTGTGAGCAGCATTTGCTATTGTGTGTATGTGTGCGTGTGTGCGTATGTGTGTGCATGTGTTAACAAAAGAAGTTTGTCAGCCCAAGAACAAATGGAAGATTTGTTATGCGAAGATTTAAAATGATTATAGATCCAGAGGACAGGAAGGCCTGGAGGAACATTGTCCATTTGGGTTGCGATGGGTCGGACACGACTTCGCAACCAACAACATGGATCCAGAAATTGATTTATGTTATATATCAGATATTAAACCTCATATTAGCACTTTGAGGTAGACCAAGTTCTATATTTATATGTATATACACATATACATCTACGAAAACATATACATCTTCATATATACATCTTGTTATTAACTGCTGGCTGGAGGAATTCTGGGAGTTGAAGTCCATGCATCTTAAAGTTCCTGAGGCTGAGAAATAGCGATTGAACGTCTGACAGTGTTTTTTCTTTCCTACTTTTTATACCCAAGAAAATCAACGCAGGGTCACTTTCAATTTCTTTATAACAGCTTCCTTTTTCTGTGCTTAATTCACATTATGTTAACTACCACAATCCTAATGGAGAGCTTTGGCTATTGCTAATCTCCTTTCCACTTTATTTTTTGTATCCTTCCTCCTTTTGCCAGTCCCTGATATTATAGGCCAGTCATTGATACTGATAGGCCTCTTTGCCTGTCAACACCACAAAGTGGGTGGGGAAAGGGATATTCTTCAGTGTCCAAGCCTTCAGTACCAAACATACAATTTCCCATTTGTTTTGAGAAGAAAAGAAAATAGGTAAAACATGTGACACTAGAAGCTGGCTATCCTAATCAAATTTCCTATTTCATCTTGTTATTAACTGAAATCTGGAGGGGGCTGCTGGACTGATGGCAGACTCCACCTCCCCCGCCCCCGCTCTCCTCTCCACCTGTCCATCTTTTTTGGTTATCATATTGATGCATTCTCCTTGCGTTATTTTCCATCGTTTATTTTATTTTTCTGTTATCTTATTTCTGTTCTGTTTACATTCCTTTCATTTTCTTCCTTTTTGTAAGCTGACTAGAGGATCCCTGTGGCAAGATAGGCAGCAAATAAATGTAACAAATAAATAAATGAATGACCCAAAAATTATTAGTTATTAATCAGGAGTAGCATAACAGTCTATGAATGATAAGAAGCTAAAGCTATAGGATCTTGATACTTTTATTAATATTGTTTTTTTCCTACAGTCTTCTACTTGCAATGCAAGGTTAAGCAAGCAATGCAATGTTGTTAAGAAGAAACTTCTTTGTTGCTTTATTTAATGTCTTCATTATTTGAAGAAAGATAGTGGTAGACAAAGTGTGACACCTTGTGGTTTACCAAGGCAGTAGAATTTTAAAATTTTAAAAACTTTCCAGGTTTTCTATTTGCTTTTTAAAATTTTACCCTGGATGTCTATTGTGCGAATAATGACTAACCCTACATGAGGCCTCTGGCATTATTTTCTGCCAACTGAATTTGCTTTGATATTGATGATAAGATACTCAACAGCAACTGTGCAGTTCAAGCAAAACTGGACTGTACAGCTTTGTTCACTAATTTGGTCTCTTCATACGTATGTTCTCCCTGAGGCAAACACTTCAATTTCCTTTTATTCGTATCTATTCTGACATTAGGAGATATAAATACAAACACTGTTTACTATTGTATTGTTTTCAAAATTTAAAGCCAAGTTGTTTTGCACTTCAACAAATTTAAAGCCAAGTTGTTTTGCACTTCAACAACTTTTCTCACCACGTTTTTAAAAGTTAATTTTTGATCACTAGAAAGATCTGTGAAATGTATTATAGATTTCTAAGATTCATCAAATGGTAGCTGGAGACACAAAATTAACTTATAAATAGCTGCTCAAATTAAAAATGTTAAGAATTAAGAAAGAATTAAAATTAAAAGAGCTACTTCATGACTTTAAAAAGAATTTTTATAAAGTCCTTTGGCAAAATCTGACAGATTTTTGATAGTGTTGGAACTATCTAATCCAATTAATTGACTTTTGTTAATGGAGTTAACAATCCCAGCAGATGGTGAGCACATGATTGGCCTTTTCTGGATTTGAAAGTTAAATTAGGGGGTTTTTGTTCCAGGAAAAGAGATCTCAAATGAATATCAGTGATGTATGGTTGAGAAGCTGAGGGAAAAATACCTTGGAAGATTGCAGTCATAAACTGTTTCCATAATACTGACAAAAAACAGCAGTTTTTTGAAAGTGACTTTGCTACTTTTAATAGTTAACCAACTGCACATTAATTAGTTGAAGCTATCTCTTATGAAAGAATATTCAGTGATGAGAAGATGGCAGTACTAAAAATAACCCATGCATTTATTTTGGCCTGACAGCATATTAATTATGATAAAGCAATATATTTAGTTAAGGCAGCAGGAGTCTTATCAAAGTCCCTTCAACATAATCTTTGTTGAAAAACTGTAATTTGATCATTTAGTTAGCTGATTCTTTTAAGAAGGTAAGTAGTTAACCCATTCCCGACCTACCAAAACAAGTCAGCTGATTGTTTTTCAGAAGTTCAAACAATAAATGCAGTAAATAATTAATAAAATATAAATAAAAGACTTTACCATATGCATCCAGAAGCTTTTACAAGTGTTAAGTAGCATTTAAGATTATTCTGGGGAAGGAGAATATCCACCTGCTCCAACTGGTTTTCATCTGTGATTTTACTGAAAGAGAGAATGAAATCCAGAATGTAGGACTGTTGGATGTAAACCATTGCAAGCTATTGTTATTCATGCTAATTCTTAAGATAGAAAACATATACTGTAAGCAATAGCAAGCTATACAGTTTTCTAGACTGGGCTGGGAAACACTCAGCCAGATATGATTCAAATCTGCAGCAAACAGATTTGAATAATTTTTTAATTTTGCATATAGTTGAATTTCTGCCTCCTCTTCCATATAATTATATTTTTATTTAGAATTCTGTCTTTCCAAATTTTAAACAGTATTAATATTGCTTTCTCCTCTTGGCTAGGGCAGGAGTACAGGATGCTGTTAAACCAAATACAGATATGTCACAACAAAAGAAAAGGCATCCAGTAATGGTAGCAGAAGTTTCAAAATCAAACTATTTTAGAGGGGAAAAATTGGACCATTTCATTTCTCTTGTATCTATGCTTAATAAGCAAATAAAGGAACAAATTTATGCTTTGGTGAATTCAATCAATAAGATGATGGAGAGATAAAGTTAAACATTACTTCCTGGTTCACATAATGGAACAACAAACTTAAAATTTTTGTTCATTAACTACCAGTGCGATCTTTATCGATTTAGAACTGGAACGATTTGACAAGGTTGTATTTATCTCCAATTTAAACAAAACATTTCCTTTTAGATCTCAGCATTTTACAATAATGAAGGAAATGACTGTATTCAAAAGACATTCTTACCTGAGAATTATGGACAATTGAACCACAGATAAAAAGAAGAGTTTGGGTGTTTTCCCCAATATTCTTGGTAATGGCTTTGGTTGGTGTTGGCTGTCTTCTGCCATTTGTACATCCATTTGATTTTGGGGAAGGGTCACTAATTGATTATTGGCACCTTTTGGTTTTATTTTATCTTCTACCATTTCTGGAATTCTGAGGGGCAGATTATATTAACCTTAAAAGATGTTCATCAATCAGATCCCCAAAAATCTTACCTCTGCACAATCAAATCAAGGGCAACACTTGAATGAAAGGAGATCATGTAAAATTAAGATAAAATTTAGGATAAAATTTAGGATAAAATAAAATTAAGATAAAATTTAGGATAATTCAGGTAAAATTTAGCAAGAAAATGTGATAATTTATTCTCTGACCTCATGGCCGTGAGTCATAGATTTCTAAAGTCAGTCTTTTGACATATGTTGAAACTACATTGAGTACACTTTGCATTTTGAAGACCCTGAAGTGTTTGGAAATAAACTTACTTATGTTGTGCTGTTCTGCTTTCTGTTTGGCCTTATAATTTTTTTCCAAAATGGATAATTCTTTCTGAATTTCACATATTTAGTGATCCAGCTTTTTATTTGCTTCTTCTTATAGCTCAAATAAACATGGGTGATTCCATGTTTTGAACAGTCATTTATGCCTTTAAGTCAATGTTGACTCCTGGCAATTGCTTGGACAAGTCCCTGCAGTTTTCTTGGCAACATTTTTGTAAGTGGTTTGCCATTGCATGTTTTCTAAGGCTGAGAAAATGAGACTGGCCCCAGGCCACCCAGCAAACCTGTTCTCAGTTTGTCCTCTAAGACCTCACTAAAGTGATTCCTGTATACCAGGGGTGTCAAACTGCCAGCCCACAGGCCAGATGCATCATAGAGAAACTGCGCCCACCCCATTGCCACCAATGGCAAAAAGGTCACAATATGTTGTGACACGTCATGTGACATTGCAAGCTTGACACCCCTGCTGTATACCCTATGCTGCTTGCTAAGGCTGGAAGACTGAAATCAGCTCAAATTGAAAAAATGGAACAAATAGATATTGACAATGAATTAGATCTTCTACAATTTTGCCATGTTGGCTGGGAACTCTTGGAAATGTACTTGCATTACTTCTGAAGAGCTTCAGGATGGAGAACCCTTGTTTAGTCTATAGAAAATTTGGGGAAACTATCCAATGCGGAATTTCCTAAAAGTGTATTAACTGCTTATAGCAAAACCAGCAAAACAAAACAATGGATTGTCTTGTTCCAGATTACTTCAAATATTGTTATTAATAAATTTTAAATGCTATGTTAGGCCATAATTCAATGAAGTAAGAATGAACTACAGCAAACATAAAGGTCACATACTTCTCTTCTTATTTGAACAAAGGGAAAAACTATTTTTATTAGCAGTTTTTGGAGAGGCACATCTTGCTATGTCATTCTCATCAACAAAATGTAGTCAGTGTTAAATAGAGATTGTTTAAAACAAGCTGACCTGAAATCCACTGGTAGCATCAGAATTGAAAATAAGAAATGTGTGGGCCTTAAGCTGTTTTGCCCATGTTAAACTCTGATTTGGCCACTTGAATTTGAATATGGCCACTGCATTATTTATAATTGGTTCATTTAGAGGTATAGCAAAAGAAAACAAAGTGTGTAACCAGCACAAAAAGAAAATGGCAGTATACTTCTTTAGAAACTTATGAGTTAATATGTGATAAGTATACAATTAAAATTATTGGTAATAATTACCATCATTCTGACTGCTAGTATTAATATCTGAAGTTAGATTTTATTTTTAGTACTGATTTCCAATCTTACTCCAATTTGAACTCAGGTGATACAATTAATCAAATGTTTACATGCTGATGGTCCTTTGGAAATAAAGTTGGATATCAGCCAGATTGAATGTACATTTTCTGATACAATAAAGATTAACTTAAAATAGAAAGAACAGACAAGAGGAACCTCTAGCACAGGAGCCTAAGATGACCCCTGTAGTTTTCCCCTATAGTCCTAAACTTCATCCTCCTCTAAATCTTTGACCTATCTCCCCAGCCCTCATGTTTTCAGAATTCTCATTCTCTCTCCCCTCCTGATTATTCACAACGATCAGTTAACCAACAGGTGAATGCTGAGAGCAAATCATTCACAAATAATTTCTGAGTAGGGAGGGGGATTTATTTCAGTACAAGAAGAGAACCCAGAAGGAAGTGCTTTGTACCTTTTTTTTTCAGGGAGAAAAGACCAGAATGGGACACCTCTGCATGGTCAACTTGGGACAACTAGCGCTGGGTTTACCACCACTTACTACCACTATGTCGCCTCTGCCAACTCATTCTGCCAAATCATTGCAGGACAAGTCAACATGGGCAATTCGCTGTGGGGACAACTCACTGTGGGCACCTGGGACAACTTGCTGGGTTGCCCAGATGGAGTTGGGTGAGCAGTCAGGTGAGCAAGTGAGTGAGGAGAGCTGGGTGGGTGGGCAGGCGAGTGGGTGGGCAGAGCACATAATGGTGGTGGCAACTGAGGGCTTCCCATTCTCCTATCCCATGCTGCTGCCACCACTGTTTACTGTGCACACCTGCTCACTCACTCACTTGCCCACCCAGCTCTCCATTGGGGTGCCCCCAGTGAGTTTTCCCCACAGTGAAAGGCCCATGTTGAGTTGTCCTGCAACGACCTGGCAGCAGTGAGTTGGCAGAGGTGATTGGGCAGTGGTGAAGGGGCTGCCCCTAACTGGCCATCCACAACAGGCCTGTCAGTTGTTCCAGACCCAAAAAGAGGGTATTGTCCATATAGAGGACAACAGGTGCCAAGCACTTCTAACAGAACTACTAGAGACGGAATGCCAAATAAAGGATTGGAATTTCTGCCTTCTATTGCCATTCTGGTTTTGAAGCCAACTCTGGTGGTCTTGCCTGCAACATGCACAATAAGGAAAACTTTTAAAGTATTGTACTTATTGTTGACTTTGACTTTGCTACTCACATGAAAAAAAATTGTAAAAGAAATGCATAAATATTTGTTTCAGGAGAGAAATATCTAGTAGCTAGTATACTTACAAATCTTTCATGGACATATATTCTTTACTGCTACTGAACTTTTCATTGTCTGAGATGCTATATTCTCCCAGTGTGTTAGATTCATCAATCACCTCATCCAGCTTTGAAAATAAATTACATAAACAATTAATAAATGTTATCTTATACACTATTTGTATACAAATGTCATCAGCTAAACTTAACAGTTTCTAGATTTGGATTCCACTATTGATACACTCTATCTGGCTAAAGCTAAAACTGTATCTTAGTAGTGAAGCAAAATAAAATAGTTGTTGCTGAGTAGTTAATTTAGTTTCTATAAAAATCTCAGTAACTAGGACTGCTGAAAATATGTTCAAATTGATCAAGACAAAAAAGATGGCAAAAGGGAAAATAGGCTTATTTCACCTGCCCTGCTCAAATCAATTTTCTTTCTGAAAGTAGTCCCTAGAGAATCAACATTATTTTATAGAATCAACCTATTTTTGTCTCATTTCTGGCTTCCTTCCTAGTGTGGTGCAGGTAATGCTTAAATTATCTGGAATCACACTAAAGATAAAAAATGGAAGGTTTTGTTCTTTTAGATCAGGGGTAGGCAACCTTAGCTCTTTTATGACTCGTGGACTTCAACTTCCAGAATTCCTGAGCTAGCCATGCTGAGGGGAAAGGGAGAGGTTTCCAAGCTGAGCCATGCTGGCTCAGGAATTCTGGGAGTTGAAGTCCACAAGTCATAAAAGAGCCAAGGTTGCCCACCCGTTTTAGATCTTAGCTGCACTCAGCAAAATTAATCAAGACTTTCTTTTGGACTATCTATAAGATAGTGATACGGAGCATTGTGTTATCATGGTTATTCTAATTGGTGACAATGGGGGAAGAGAAATTGGAGATTTGGGCATTATAATATAGGATGAAGGCTTCTCTCCTAATCTTTTTCAATCTGTTTGATGTTATCATTAGTATCCTAATGATCTCTACCTATATCTCTCTACCCAAGGCTGACCAGAAGATTAAATGGACTTGCAAGCTGTAAGGGACTAGATGGGATTGAACAGACTAAATCCCATAAAGGTGGAATTAGTTCCTCTGCATCAAGGAAGTTCCAACTTTAGTCTTGGATGGAATGTTGTCAATGGTGTGCTGGACCACACTGGCTTACAAGAGGTGATGGTTAAACGTTCTGCAATTTAGTGAGCCAATTGAAGACAGAGCCAAAACACTAAGCTTAATACACCAATTAGCAATGTTCCATGACTAACGGTGCAGACCCAATTCTTAAACATTCAGGATGTTTAAGGATATTAGTCTCTTGAAGGATTTGATACACAATTTAGGCTTCTCCTGGGCTCCTGCTAGAGTGTCTTTGGCCAGCTCAGACTAGGGAAGAGTAGGGTAGAATGTCCCTGTCAAATACATGTAAATTGAGAGGGAAATGTTATGGGCTCCCAACCCTGAATGTTAGGGGCAGGACCTGATGAAAGATGTTTTTGGACATCATTCTCTTGCTTTGGAACAGCTTACCTCCTGAGGTCAGAATGGCCCATTTCTTTATACTCTTCAGGACAGCAGTTAAAACTGCTGATGGGCAAAAACTTAGAAATTTGATGTTTCTATGTTGATTATATTTATGTGATGTTTTCAGATGCTTATTGCTTATGATAACTTATCGCTTATAACCCTCCTAAATTGTTTAAGCAGCATGGAAATAATTACATAAATAATGTATAAATAAATGACATGTTAAAAATGAATGATTGTATTTGTTTATGCAAACATCCGCATTGTGCTTACTCCACGGCTTGCCTAATTGATGACATGGGAGATCAAGCCATTCTGCTTACCTCAGCTAAAATACTTGATGGAGAAGCATAATATTCCTCTTTTTCTTCCCTTTCTTCAAATGAAGTATTTGTCAGTTGCCTCTAAAACAATAATTTAATTATTTTTTTACTCAAAAATATTTGAGAAGATAAAAATAAATGTCAGCTATAAAAATCACTGCAAAACAGTGAGGTACCTATTGCTTCCTTATTAGATCAGAAATGAAGTTCAGAAATGGAGGTCACTGATTAAAATATATATGTTATAATGTGGGGGAAAAGCCAAATTAAGACTCATCTCTGCCAATTGGTATATAGCTATATACTAAGTACAGTAACAAGAGCTAATGTTATAATTTTAAAAGGTAAATGGTAAATGGTAAAATGCTTAGATAACTATTGAACATTATCATGCTAATGCATAGATCCCATACACATTTATTTTGTATAAATATTCTGGCCAAATAGCAAAACATCTACATACTTCATTGTATTACTAAACATTCATTCATTAATACTAACTCCTTTGTCAAACATAACCATATTTGGAGCCTCATAAGCGTAAAAAGAGGCAGAAATAAAGTAACAATTGGCAAGAGGAAAGGACGGAAGGAAAGAAAGAAGGAAGGAAGTAAAGAAGGAAGGTAGGTTGTAAAAATTTTTTTTTAATCCCATTTACATCCTGCCCTTCTCCGAAGACTCAGGGCGCCTTACAATCTAACAAGCACAAATCAATGTGCTTAGCAATAGCCTTCATTCTATGTATATGCCTGCTTATTAGGGCTTTCGGGGGCCCCCAAGCGGCATTTTACAAAGTCAGCTTATTGCCCCCAACAAGCTGGGTCCTCATTTTACCTACCTCGGAAGGATGGAATTGTTCCCCTTACTGCAAATAATTAAATATTAATAAATATTTCATATAATTCTGATGGACAACATATCCAGGATCAGTTTCTGAACTCACCAGGCGGTATAGGAGTTTTCCCGGAGACTCATAAATATGTCGTTCTTTCTCGATTTCTTGAGGACTAGGATCTGAGTTTGGCCTTTGTTTGTGAGCTGATGCTGCTATGTCCTATACCCCAAAGAAAATAATTAGTCACTGAATGGTTAGTGATAGTCATTTATTGAGTATAGAACACAGCTGGGCTTCTCACAGCTGTGAGAATCCCAGCTGTGTTCTATACTCAGTGATGAAATTATTTTCATTCTCTGATTGTAAAGCTTTTAACTGATAGTAATTTATTATCAATGATAGCTGAAAATCTGAGATAGGGTTTCTGATAAGAATTAATATAAACAGACACTTTAGCGTTAATTTACTTTTGATATGTTACAATTGTTGAAGAAGAAAAAGGTAAAAAAAACTATACTTAATCACTAAGGGGATATTAGTCAATGGCACAGCTAGGATATGCTGTTAATATTGAGCATACTGTGAAAGAAGAGACAGGAAATTTTCTGAAAACAATGTTTCTCAACCCTGGGGACTTTAAGAAGTGTGGACTTTGAACTGCTACCCAATTGATGATTTTGGATCAATTGGATGCTACCCAATTGATGATTTTGGTCCATCTCAGATAAGTAGTAAGAATTGTTGAAGGAAAAGAGAACAATTATGCTGTCCTTGTTTTATTGTCATGCCACCTCAAGTATTTAATAAAAAAATTATATACCGTATATCTAGAGAGTTATCATGGAAGAAAGTCTGTTTAAGTACATCCCTCTCCAAAACCTCTAAAAAAATAGTAATGACTAAATATGCTTACTGGGAATATAAGAGTAACTAATGGAAGAAATAATGAAGAATGAAATCCAATTTCTTAGGAGAGGGTATTTTCTTGACTTCTTAATATTTTGCCCCTTGCCACATAATATTATATAACTGGTTTGTAATTAAAGTGGATGTGTGTCTATAAAATTTAAACATGTAACACTTACTTCATATTTAGTGCCATCCATTTTGGTGATAGAGGTAATATCCAATTCATCAAGACAGGCTGGGACAGATTTGGACCGACTTCTGACTTTCTGTTTCTGATTCAAAATTTAGGCAGCAAATTTTATATACTTTACATAAATCATAACAATTGTTTATCATAACAGCTGAAGACATGTTTCTGCAAGCATTTGGGGGCAAGTAGTGTACAGGCTATCTTTTAGGCAGATTATTAGTTGTTGCTTGCTCCTGTTTATTTTACACATTTCCTTATTTTGTAAACTACTTTACTTGAGATCCACAAAAATGGGCAGTGTGTAAACTGTGTAATAAATAAATGGCTATATTCTTTCTTTGAATCTTCAGATACCCATAAATAAGATTCACTTTATATTCCATTCATCTAGGGTGGCAAATATATTCCGAAAGTTATGCAAAAGATAGCGAGGCTCTACTTGCTTGTTTTATTGTATTCATTGTCATTTAATCCTCAAGCATTTTGCTGTATTGAAAACTTCCACATTGTCTTTTCTAGGTGAAGAGGCATTACTTTGGGATATAAAATTACATTATTATATTATGAGCTCTTGCTGTTAAACATTCTGCTGCAGGGGTCATTCTGGCTTTCGATTCAAGAGGTTGATCAAATAAGCCTTTTTCTGTTCTGGTGCTGCTCTGCAAACAATGCAACAGGTGTGTTGCAACGTTACAATAGTCCCAGGTGAGCTGCCCTTTCATTGAAACTCTTTCCCAGTATGTGTCATGGAGAGAAATTGATTAATACTTCAATATGTTAGTTCTTGGGTTTTTACCTTTTTTTTTGCTTTTTACTGCATTGTATGTTGTTTAAAAACTGAACATCACCCACAGCACTTATGTAAACATAATTTATAAATAAATAAAAAAGAAACAAATGTTTTCCCTTAATAGCAAATACCAGTAATCTGTTTTATGATTGTTAATAACATGGGACATTGATGATTAGGTTAAGCTGTGTCAAAACTTCATATAACACTTAACAAGGTTGCTAAATTGTAACAATAGCCACGATCTGCATAAACCATCTGGTGTCTTCCTTATATTATTATTTAGTTCATGCCTTTTCTGTATAAGTTTAATTTATTGTTTTACTGTTTTTATGATTGTTACAGTTATTACCTTTGATTGTTTTTTCAGTTATTGCTTAAGCAGAGATGCTTAAGATGGGTATAAATCTTTTTTTAAAAATATAGTACATGGCTGATGTGTTGTAATCCTGTCTTTTAAAATTGGACTTGGATCACAAATAAAAATCAAGAATTATGTAAATATTATCTTGTCAACATTCAGCAGATTAAGGAGATTAAGCAAGTGTTAGTGAAAGTGAATAGGTGGAGGAAAATTGATTCACATTCTTAAGTAAAGGGGAAGAACTTTAAGTAAACCTGTCTTTAATGAAGGCAAATAAGAAAAGAATGGGCTTATCATTATCAACATCAAAGATTTACAATATTGCTTGTAAAAGTGACATTTCTTGAGCTAATAATTTTGTTAGATCGTGAGTTCTGGACCGCATGGCCAAGATGGACGATTCAGGACAACAGGGTTCACATAGCACACTTTATTGATTCAGCACAGACTGGGAGAACAAAGGCAACTACCCTTTTATATACCTAGCCAGGTATACATTGCACCAATCCCAATATCTGGATTTCCCGCCAGAGGATGCCCTGCCAATCCTGACAGGGCACCCTGCCACCTGGTGGTGATAGTGGCTTATCTGTGTGTGACATCCCCTCTGTACATAACAAATTTGAAACCTGGCTTCTGTAATCTGATTGCCTTATTAAAGCTTTTGGCAACAATTGCTAGTAAAATCCTATGTGGTTTTCTTGTGAACTAGAATGTGGTTGGAAAAGAAGGAAGGCAAATGAAAATGAACAGTTTTGTCTTTTTTTCTCCAGAAACATTAAATATGGTACTTTAATAACATAAACTCTTGGTGTAACTCAAAAGAAAACATTAATTTACCTGTTGCTCTGAGCACAATGTAAATAGGAAGGTGGCCCATTCCTCAACTTTCTTGCTAGAATTTTAAATGTTTTAAAACAGACAAAAGAGAAATAGACACATGAGAAATGAAAGTGAATAAACATTGTCTGGTGAGTAACAGAAGTTAAAAAATATATAAGTCCAGATGATGCTCACAACTTTTAGACATTCCACCAGATGATGACTCTGTCATTTTTTGCCATTGCCTATGACTTTCAGAATTAATCAAGAAGCATGCAGCAAGCTGCAGCACCTATTTGGACTTCAGAATTAAGCACAATGGCTTGGAAGAGTGAAATTCCCTTGGATTTGGATGCTTGATTTGCAGGCTAGAATAGAAAATTGAAAAAAAAAATCCCAGAAACATAAACAGGAAAACCACTTCAATATTGTTGTCCAGTAAAATTCAGCCTTTCTATGGAGAGTCAAGCTTGATTTAAAAGAAATTTTACTTGCCCACACTCTTTTAAAAAAAGAAGGGAAACTGTTTTGTTGTTTTGTTTTGTATGCCACTCAGGCAGTGGTGGGATTCAAATATGTGAACAACTAATTCTCTGTGTGGATGCCATTTCCAGAAGTCCATTCTGGGTCTGGGCAACAAAAAATTAGTTACTGGATCTGCCGAAGTGGTGCGAACTGGCTGAATCCCACCACTGCACTCAGGGTCATTTTTTTTTTGTGAGATCCGAAGCTATGTAAATTAGATAATAAATAAAATGTTGTTGCTTATGTAAGCGTTATCTTTTCATTTTTACAGGAATAGGTCATTTCAAAAGCTATAAGATATTTGGAGACAACACCAAGGATTCTTGAAATATGAAATGACAGGGCCAAGATGCTTTTAAAAAATAAACTTGTTGAGTGATTCCATTATTTTATGCATGAATTATTTTGAGGATGGCTCGAGTTCAATTCTTCTATTTGGCCAATTATTCTAATGGTGTCTTTTTTCTTGCTGAAGAATGATAAGAGAAGAAAAGATGATATTTTAATTGGTGGGCTGGATGTCAACCCTCAGACAGTTTCTGTTAATTAAAAACTGATATTAGACTAAGGATGGCAAAAGAAATTATGCTTTTCAAATGACTCCTATACAGGTAGTCCTCAATTTACAATTTATAGCCAGAATCAAGGTCAAAATTGTAAGTTAGCCGATTTAATGACCATTTTTATGAGTGAATCACCATACTAATTAAGCAAATCCATGGTTGTTAAGTGAATGCTGCAGTCGTAAGTGCAAACCCATTCTTCTAAATGGGCATTCTTTTTTTCTGGAAACCAAGCATAATACAGTGGCCAAAGTATCAAATTATTCAGTTTATAAAGCAGTCTTTCACAATCTGGAGCTTTACACATTTGCATAGTTGAAATAATTTGGAGTTTAATCCTTAAGACGTCAATCTGTAAACTGCACTTTTGGCCTGTTACCACATGCTACTTATTTTACAACAACCCCTCGTATATGATTTTTTAAAAAAAATATGTTATTATTATTCAAAGAGACATTTCCATTCATAACAGTTCTCTCCCTCCCTCCCTCTCTCTCTCTTCCTCCTCTTTCCTCTCTCTCCCACCTCTCACTATTTTAACAAAATATACATTATCCTTTTGTTTGAATTGATAGCAAAACACCAAAGTAGTAAGGGTAAGCAATAATTCTGATGTTGCAAAGAAATTCTGAAAAAACAACTTTCTTCTATGGAGCCAGTGATATTATCCAATAGAGATTTCTTCACCAATTCCTCCTATAAGCAAACTAGGCATGTGGGTGCAGGAATGGGAGCCAGTTTGCTGCTCCAATTTCTCTGCATTCATAGCCTCTCTTTGCTTGCAGTTACTCTATCTCCAGCCAAAGATGTAATGAGAATATATGGTCATGGTAGGTATGACATGCCCTCTTTCATACTTTTGGATGATTGCTTAGATGAATTGCAGAGAGACTAATATCATGCATGCTTGCTCTTCCTGTACATGGGCGAATGTATGCTCAACTCTACATGCAGCAATCATTTAATGGTGGATTTAATGGGGATTAGGAATGTAGGAGATTCTTGAGACTTCATTGCAAAAACCCCTTCATTTACCATAACCAATCGATCTCCACAGGGACTATTTTTGATGAAGGCAACTGAACTCTAATAACTTGTTTTCCTTTCTGACGTATAAAAACTTATAAAAACATTACAAGTAACATTATGTTTCAAAAGAACGATATAATTCCATTGTTTAAAGAAAACTCTGTTCTAGATGACCAATTTACAAAGATCAAAGATAATTCTAAACAAATGTTCTTTGTACCATACCTTTTGTTTACAAGATCTTACTAGAAACAGGCAGAAATTTAAATTCTTTCAGAGTAGCTGAAAGGAAATTAAATTCTTTCAGAGTAGCTGAAAGGAAATTGGTAGGGTTTTTTTAATCTGAGAAGAATTATAATTATAAGATATAAGAATTTATTGAATTCTGGGAAAAAAGGAAGAAAAGGTTTAATTATAGGATGTATCAAAACGAATATGCATTTTTAAAGTATAATTAATTTTTCTCCCATAGCGAAAGTGAAGTGCAAATCTGAATTTCAGATAGTTTTCAAATTAGCCACATAAAATATTCCAGTAGAATTGATTTCACTTAAGAATTAGCTCCTATTTCCCTTCTCACAATAGAACTTCCACTATTCTAGAATAGTGGAAAATAGTTTCCTCTTAAAATAATTTTATTTAATTATGAAAAAGATATATTTTCTTTCTTTCTTTCTTTCTTTCTCTTTCTTTCTTTCTTTCTTTCTTTCTTTCTTTCTTTCTTTCTTTCTCTCTCTCTCTCTCTCTCTCTCTCTCTCTCTCTCTCTCTCTTTCTTTCTTCTTTCTGTCACTCTTTCTGTCTCTCCTTCTCTATTTCCTTCTTCTTCTCTCCCTCCCTCCCATAACTGGGAGCAAGTGTATGCCACACTTTGCTCTTCTCTTTTGCAGTCTTATGCCATAAATGTTGAGAAACTAACTCTGTCATAAACAGTATTGAACTATGACTGCAGTTAATATCTCTCATCTATGCAAACTGTGGAATTCAGAATAATGATATGAAATTATAGGGGGCAAATTATAGCTGAATGCTAGAAGAAACATCTTATCAATAAGAGCAGTTTCATAGTAGATGCAGTTTTACCTCCTTGTTGGATGTGTTTAAACAGAAATGTTTTAGTCTAAGGATCTATTTTCAAAGTTTTGGTGTGCTTGTTTTCTAACATTGTAATGAAACCATGTCCATAAAAGGATTGTGAACTTACCTATCTCTTCCAATAAGGTAAAATATTCTGTTCTCTGTAGTGATACTCATCACTTCGGTGGACTGGCACTTGAACATCTTTTTCACAACAGACATTTTCTCAGAGTCACCTATGCCAATTTCTATTTTTGAAGCCCTGTCAAATAATATAGGTAAACAAATAAATGTTATTAATTTGTGACTATTTAAAAACAAATTCTTACAATAAAAAGTACATTTTTTTTAAGAATGCCTGCGTTGCATTTGAAACAACAGTTTTGCTAGCTGGGTTAGTTGGGATTTGGTTTTGGAAACTTCTGGATGGTAGCAGATTGTGGAAGACTAGATTTGGGACACAATTGTTTCTCAAATCCTTATCCTGTTCCATGAGTTTAAAAACTGAATGTGAATCAAAGATATCAGATGCTTAATAAATGTTTAGGAACATTTCAGGATTTAATTCTATCAAGGCACTTACTAGGACTGTTCATTAAGTTTTACAGATATGAGAAGAGAAAGTTTGTAGACTATATGTGGTATAGAAAAATCCTGCCAAAAGAAGTTCTTAGGCAATCAGTAGAGCTATCAAACCCAGGTGACAAAAACCCAGGCAACTATTAGATGGCAGATAATAGTTCCTCACTCTTTGCCTATGATCATCTGGGGTTTTCAAGCCCAGGTACAGTAATTGTAGGATCAGAATTATGTCTTCATAAAAAGTACCCCTTTATGCATAGTTGCATAGGGTCTCTTTTCACAAATCCATACAGTCAGAATTTGACTAAACTCATGCAACTCTGTTATTCTCATTTATTTTAATGCATGAGGATGTTATTCGACTCTCCCTTTACAACTTGCTCTCTAATATTTATTTACTTACAAGTAGCCTTAGACCTACGACCACAATTGAGCCCAAACAATTTTTTTGTTGCTAAGTGAAACATTTGTTAAGTGAATTTTGCCCCATTTTACGACCTTCCTTGTCACAGTTTTTAAGTTAGTAACAAGGTTCTTAAGTGAATCTGGCTTCCCCATTGACTTTGCTTGTCAGAAGGTCACAAAAGATGAGCCTGGGACAGTGCAATTGTCTTAAATATGAGTCAGGTGCCAATTGTCTGAATTTTGAACACATGACTGTAGGGATTCTACAACAGTCATAAGTGTGAAAAACTTTTTTCAGTGCTGCTGTAATGTTGAATGGTCACTAAGTGAACTGTTGTTAGTTGAGAACTACCTGTACTTACAGTACTTATTGTATGCTAACTCGATCAAACAGCAAATTGAAATAAACTAGATATTAGGACTAAAAAATACAAGGTGATAATGATGATCTCACAGCATAAAACAAAACATAGCCACACTTATCCTCGAGGACCACCTGCTGCCGGCGTCAACTCCCCTCCGCCCTGTGCGTGCCCACAGAGAGGGCCTCCTCAGGGTGCCTCCGGTCAGGGAATGTCGACTGGTGGGCCCCAGGGGGAGGGCCTTCTCTGTGGGTGCTCCGGCATTATGGAACCAACTGCCGGTTGAGCTCCGGATGGCATCGGACCTTCGATCCTTCCGTCGTGGGTTGAAGACCCACTTATTTGAATTAGCTGGTCTGGCCTGATGGGGGAATATGGGTTTTTAATTGGTTTTTATTATTCTATCATTGTTGTATTTTAATTGGGCATTGGTTTAATTTTCTTTTAATTTTTGTATAGCTATTTATACATGCCCTGTGAACTGCCCTGAGTCCCTCGGGAGAAGGGCGGTATAGAAATCAAATAAATGAAATGAAATGAAATGAAATGAAATTAAACATAGATTCAATATTATCATAATGCATCATGTGCCAGAATCTTTTGAAAGATCCAGGTTTGTGAAACAGGGTTGGGACCATAAAGAACTGGGGTCAGGGAGCTGTTCCATAGGGAAGTTGTAGCCACATATCATATAATCTAGACAAAAATGTATTATAGAACCAGGGGAAATTGCAGCATCCTTTATTATTTAAGCATCAGAAGTTTTGTATTTAATTAGTAACTCTGTTAAAATAAACTGTGATAGACTTGTTCAAATACTTACTCATTAATTTCAATGTGGCCCTTTATTTGCTGGTCTTTATGATAGCTCAAGATGTAACCATTTTGGGCAGAATGAGAAAGAATAAAATATCTCCTTTTCCAGGAACCCTACAGTAAGGGGAAAAATCAAGTTCATGCATTAGTAGAAAACCGACACATTAGGAATGTATTTTGATAATGATGATAGTAAAGCTATCATTTTCTTAACTGTACCTGATTATTAAAAAGGTGAGGTGGTGGTGATTTTATGAAGAAATCATGCCTGTAGACTCTGTCATCACTATTTCCTAAGAAAGAAAAACAAAAAGTCATGTTTTATAAAAAGAGATTATTCTCCATGCACAAAAACTAATGCTAAATTCTGGGCAACCAAATTTTAGCCCTGAAGTATCATCAAGCCATCTCTATTTTTCTCACTCACTGTCCAACTCTGTTTTAAAAATGCATGAAACAAAATAGTAAGTGCAATAAACAAGGAATGGTATTGTGTATTTTTTTTAAAAAATAAACAGCTACAAAATATCCTGAACATGTCACTATATTGCAAAAAGTTCCTAGAAGATGGGAAGTAGGCAAAATGTATATTGGAACAAGAAACAAAGAAGGATAAAAGAAACAGAAAATAAAGAGTGATTTTGGAGAAAATAAATACGGTGTTTTTGAGTTTCAGCATCTTTCAGGTGTATAAACTTCAAACTCCACAATTCCCACAGCCAGAATTTTCTACAGTCCAAAGTTGTAGTGTGGGACAAGAATAGAATAAGAAGATTGATTTGTGTAGCTTGGTATAATATTTCCTAAAAATGAGGAAATGAATAACAAAATTTTCAGATATGCAAATGCTGGAATGAAGGAATGAAGATTTTTTAAAAAGTAAAAAATAGTTATATATACATGTTAAACTGATTCTGTCCATTGCATTAAAGTTGAAAATTTCACAAAAGGAAATTGAAGCCACAAGAAAATGGTTACTGTACTTAAGAAGCCAGAGTGGTAAGAGATAAGATTATGAATGGGTGATAAAAATATGTGGACTGAATATAAAGATGAATGAATGAATATAAAAAGACTTATCGAGAAGCTTTGGTCATTCAGAGACAAAGGATAAAGATATAATCCCAAATATATGAAAGGAGACTGAATTCATTGAGAGGAAGGTGAAAACCAAGAAAGTTCTTTTTTGGAATGTAAAGGACAAAGTACAAATATGAATTTGTTTGCCAGGACAGAAATATACAGAAAAGTACAGAAGATGATGTTTATGCGAAATAGCTGAATTAGGTTTCCTTTTATTTTATCTCTTGATTTTAATTTGTGTTCCCTACTATTGCTTACACTTGCATTTGCAAAATGTTGCTTACTCTGAAAGAGTAATGTTATGTCTATATATGTTTGTAACAACACTCCAAACACATTGTATGATTGTATCTCTATTGTATGATTTCCAGTTGACTATATGTACACCGCCCTGAGTCCCTTGGGAGAAGGGCGGTATAAAAATTTAATTAAATAAATAAATAAATAAATATATATGTCAAAAGGAAAAAAAAGGGCATTAAATGTATACCATGATAAACCATATTAAAATACTTTGGAAAAAACACATTTGGAAGGATAATGTATTATCTAATCCCAATATGAGTAATGTTATATAGTTAAGCAATGAAGGTAGTGAAAAAAGATAGATACCATGATCTGAAGATAGATACAAATGAAAGCATAAGGAAGCATTTCTTGTATAAGTTCCTTTCATCCTATGCATTATACATTTTATTGATTATTACGATACTTTTGCATATTATCAAGGCACATGAACAAGGACAGGAAGTGGCCCATTAATTCTTGAAAATTGGATAATAGCCTAAAGCATTTGAGTTAAAATGGCAGGCTACAGATACAAGCAGAGTTTCTCTTTGTTCTTAACAAAATTTTAGCAAATTGACCTTTTGCTTCACAAAAATGGTTAAACGTGTTGAAATGTGCTTGTTATTCACAGAAAACTCAGAGCAGCATTTGAAAAATGATGTCAAAAATAAAATATATACGTGAATAGCTTTTTAATGAATAAGAAGCAGAGCTCAGTTTGAATCAAATTCAGCTAGATCACATCTCTGAACTGTGTAATGAATATAAAGGGTAAAATATAAAGCTTGGACAGTGGGCATTTTCTGCTTCATTGAGTAACAACTTAATGAAAGCAGAACTTTAGATACGAAAATCTGATTCTAGGGTGGCTTAAGCATGTCCATGGCCAAATTCTTCATTAGGTTTCAGATGCGGATCAAATGTCACCCTGCTACTGAAAAAAGAGTGGGAATATAGCATGGCAGCTGTAATAAATTGTTATGACTTTAATAGAAACTTGTTCTGACTGCATTTATTGAACAAGGCAAATAGAATAAGACATATATTGACAAATATCAAGTATCAAAAATGCTGTGAAAAGGGGAATCAGTCAAAAACATTAAAAATTAGTTGTGTACCAATACTAGTTCTTCTTGTAGAATCCATATTTGTTTATTAGGTCAACCTGAAAAATAAACAAAGAATGAATGTTAAAGGGTACTTGAATAAGATGAGTTTCACTGTTTCTCAAGGCTATCATAATGAAATGATTTCTAGAAGGCAGACCTTTTCTTTTCAGGATTCACTAATTCACTAATCCTATTCATCAAACAGAAACTATTACCATACAAAATATTATCAAATAGTAACCAATATTGTTTGTCAATCTTATTTAAATTTAAGTTACTCATATACCTGCAATAAAATAAAATGCTTTCATATGCCAAAACAAACAAAAAACCTCATATAGTTCTCAGTTTTCCCCAAAGGATGTGGTCTTTTCCAGAATAAAAATGTGATATTTTATTTCTATAGTTTTTTTTTGCTAAGTAAGAAGAGTTGCTCCTTGGAGTGTTGTGGGGAAAAAAAACCTGGAAGAAAGAATCAATTACCATCCTGGAAATTCAACAAAATAACAAAATCCAACAAAAAGTCCCTTGAGATTTGAATTGTAAGAATTGCATTGATAAAGGATTTGTAAGAAGGAAAAGAGATTTAGGAACTGATATATATTACTGTTTAGCAATTATGAAATTCCGACTTTTTTTTTCACCTTGCAGATAAAAATCGTAGTAGTAACAAAATGAACAATTCAAAGGACTTACCGTAGTATTATGCAAACAGATTTATTTATGAAAAGGACTTCCTTTCCCCCCAGTTTTGTCTTTTTCCTGCACAAAGATCCTTTAATCTGCCTAAGCTATTTTGGAAAGCCCGTCTAGATGCAAAGGAGAGAAAAAAATACAGTAGGTCTGCTAGTAAATGCCACTTTACTAGCAGAATTACAGTCAAAATGAAGATTTTCAAAAGTGATTCTAACTTCTATGCTGAAGAGAATTCACCATATTTTAGAAATAAATTAGATTTGTCTGAAGAAAGGAACCTTGGCTTTTGAATGCTAATGGTAAAAAAAAGAGGACAATGTGTTAAATTTGAAATATAGTCCATAATCATTGGAAGGCAACTCATGTGCATTTTCTCCCCCTTTCATTTCTAAGTACTTAGAAAACACAGTGCTTTTAGTGAAGAGTACCAGCCAGGCACTGATCTCTTTATCAGTTTTGTTTCAGGACAAGAATAATTTCCTACTCATTTCATTAGAGACGAGAATTTTGTGGATACACAAAGTTGCTACATTGGAGTGAACTTTCTCTGTTTTTCCTCTAGAAATAAATTCAGAACATCAAGTGTTCACTAAAAGTTCCATTTCTGCAAGGAATTAAATGAAGAGAACTGCAGAGTGTTTTTTTTTAAAAAAAGCCTATTTTGGCATGAGAATAATCATTCACTGCCCTGAAACCCTATTCTTCTTCCTCCTTCTATTGCATCACATTTGTGTCAAAATCCAAATGTACGTATAGTATATAACAATTATTTATTTGCAAGGATTGAAAGGGACTCATTTCCACTGTATGAAGAATACATTTTACATTAACACCAGCCTACAATAAAGGGTACCCAGAACTCAACTTATAATTGGGGGTACATGAAACCATACTTTTCAGCTGATCGGCGCTTCTTCTGGGCTCAGCAGAAGAGCCAGGATCAGTGCCGAGCTCCAGCTGGAGCCTGGCGCTGATCCTGGGGCTTCCGCTGAGCCCTGACAGCCCTGCAGCTCCAGCCATCTCTCGCTCAGGCTTGTGCAGTGCTGCCACTGGTTCAGCTCATTCCCCTCCCCTGCTAACACTTTTCTAGGATGGTCGCATACCACCTGCTAGGTGCCAATGTACCACAGGTGGTACCCGTACCACTGGTTGAAAAGCCCTGGTTTAGAGGGTAGCCAATATAAGCACAGGGCAGGTACCTATTAAGGGTGCAGTGCTGAAAGCTCCTTTATTACTAAATATTTTGTTTCAGCTTTGTTGGGCAACTGCAACATTCAAGATATTCAAGTGACATACATTCCTTATTCTTCAAAATGTTGGTTTTAAAATTTAAAATTAATGTTTTTTTTTAAGTTCATGTTTCATTCTTTTTTATTTAATATATAAAATACAAAGAAAAAATAGAAATGCTTGATGGCATACTCCTCTTGGGGCTGGAGGGATAGCTTCAGTCACAGAAGCCATGATGTTCTTATTATTTCCGCTCTTAATATTTTTATTTATTATTTATTAATTGAATTGATATCCCACAAAAACAACCAAGAAATACAGCAAGCCTAGCAGAGGTGCTTTAGAATCAATCATTCAATGTGGATCAAAACATACTTGAAAGAGCCAAAAACAAGAAATTAGTAGTCATCCTCCAACAAGAAAGAAGACAAAATTAAAATGCAAACCACTGTTAATATATTATTTAAAAGAGGATTCCAATCGAATCAAATATTTGTTTAAAGAAGTGAAACAGAACTTGAAGTGAGAATGGGGGATGATTTGCCTTGATAAAAACATTTATCAGATATTTCTGAAAGAATTAACAAACAGACAAACATCAGACTTTGCTCACAGAATATTCAAGTTTATCATTGCCTAAAAATGCCTTCTGCTATGAAAAATATGAAGAAAATAATATAGATGTTAAAATATCTCAGGTAGGTGTTGAAGATTGTAACATATGAAGCAGCATCTACATCAGACATGTTAACAAAAAAGTTGAGAATGACAATGTGATAGATTACATCATAATGTAATAAGACTTTATGATCTCTCCCAAAATTGCATGTATCTGAAAAGAACATGGTATAAGTTCTTCAAATTCAAAATTAAGACTTTTGAAGTTTAACAAACCAAGACTAAAAGAATTTATTGAAGACTTTTAATGCAAAACATTCTTCCCAATTTATTAAAAGAACTTCAAAAAAGAATTCATTCAGGAATGAAATTATTCAAATATTTGCTTGCTTCAAATATGTCATATATAAACAGAAGATTTTTTTGCTCCACTTAAGAATTATTATACATGTACAGTAAGCAGAATAAAATACTGTTAAGAAGATATTTTTATTTTTACTAGCTAAGGTAATTATTGCTGAACAATGAATTATTTTTACAATATAATATCTCTAAATTTAAATGGTTTGATATGATCTAGTTTATATCCTTGCTTGAGAACGTTTCTCATAAAAGCCATTATTTCACCATGAAAAATAGCAAATCATTATTTTATAAAGAATGGGGGTATATTATTGCTTATATAAGAAAAAAAGTCATCCATGCAATAGTTTATAACAGAAATTATGGAAATGTTAAATTTTACCAACATCATGTGAAAATAATTTAACTCTAAATATAATTTTGGTTGTTCCATGTCTCCTAGTAATAAATTATTATGCACTTTATTCCTGGTACAATAATCTAATAGACATTGTATAAAAATTATTTTCAAAATACAAAATTGTAGATCTAAATAATTCTGCTGCTATAAAGGCTTATTATAAATGTTTGTTTTACTTAAAAATAATATTTTTTTAAAAAAACAAGACTGTAGATAAGCTAAAGAAAACATAAGGTACCTTTGAATCTGGACAGTTAGTTTGTCTTCTTCCATATGGTAAAACTTCCAAATTAAGTGCAAACTCTTAGTCCTATAGGGCATACATCAAACAATATTAGAATAAGCTAGTGTCATTTGTTTTGCTCATGCCCTTTATATATCAAATTTGCTTGAGGTTGAGGATGGTAAAACACTTTTAAAATTAAAGGATGTTATGTTATGTATGTACATACTTGTGAATTTACAAGAGGGGCTATCTCCAAATTTTGAATACTAAAAGAGAGCAGGAACATTAATTGCAGATAATGTCCATGTCCAATTAAAGAAAATTGCAATAGCACAACTCTTCCAAAGGTGAAAAAAGATAATTCTAAGTTTATTCCTGTTTTAAATTTTATTTACAGTATTTATTAGGGTTTTACCCTAATTTTGTGACAATAAAATGTAGTGAGGCACTTTGCACTTTAACTATTGTACACAGAACAAGAGAATAAAATTAAATTGTACACATTAATGTCAGCTATAAATAAATGTTATGATTTTTAGCAATACTTACAGGATATGATGTTTGCCATGCTGGAGATCAGCAATGCCCAAACATGTCACTGAGACATTTATTGAAAATTGGATTAGTTAGTTGCAGAGCGACTCTTTTTATATCAGTATTAATTACATCCCTAACTGTGACTCATAAGGAAATACCCAACATTTTCATATGAGAAATATTCCCTTTTACTGTCAAAACTGAAAGTTGTTTTAATGAGGAAATACGGGAAATGGCAGTGTTTTTAAAGACCTTTTGACAGGGCACAAAACAGGTGCAATAATAATACTAAATCCAGGTTGACACTTCTTTTGCTTTTTTTAAAAAATCATTTCCTCATAGCAATCTTTTAAAAATGTAACACTGTCCCAACAGCAAGTAGAGGACAGATATGAATTGCTATGAGGATATAGTTGGGTTGTTGTGGTTAGTTGTGAAGTCGTGTCCGACCCATCGTGACCCCATGGACAATGTTCCTCCAGGCCTTCCTGTCCTCTACCATCTTCTGGAGTCCATTTAAGCTCACACCTACTGCTTCAGTGACTCCATCCAGCCACCTCATTCTCTGTCGTCCCCTTCTTCTCTTGCCTTCAACCTTTCCCAGCATTATGCTCTTCTCCAGTAAGTCCTTCCTTCTCATTAGGTGGCCAAAGTGTTTGAGTTTCAACTTCAGGATCTGGCCTTCTAAAGAGCAGTCAGGATTGATCTCCTCTAGGACTGACCAGTTTGATCGCCTTACAGTCCAAGGGACTTGCAGGAGTCTTCTCCAGCACCATAGTTCAAAGGCCTCAATTCTTTGGCACTCAGCCTTTCTTATGGTCCAACTTTCACATCCATACATACTAATTGGGAAAACCATGGCGTTGACTATATGCACTTTTGTTGGCAGGGTGATGTCTCTGCTTTTTAATATGTTGTCTAGATTTGCCATAGCTTTCCTCCCCAGGAGCAAGCATCTTTTAATTTGTTGGCTTCAGTCCCCATCTGCGGTGATCTTGGAGCACAGGAAAATAAAATCTGTCACTACCTCCATTTCTTCCCCATCCGGATGCCATGATCTTGGTTTTCTTAATGTTTAGTTTCAAGCCCACTTTTGCACTCTCCTTCTTCACCCGCATCAAGAGGCTCTTCAGTTCCTCTTCACTTTCTGCCATTAGAGTGGTATCATCTGCATATCTTAGGTTGTTGATATTCTCCCGGCAATCTTAATTCCAACTTTTGATTCATCTAGCCCTGCCTTTCTCATGATGTGCTCTTCACATAAATAGGCAGGGCGACAGTATACAGCCTTGCTGGATTCCTTTCCCAATTTTGCAATTATTACAATCTAACAAAATACTTTATTTAATGAATAACATAGGCAGGAAAACTCTCAGAAAACAAATTCATAGACTTTTCCTTATGTAGATCTAATAACTGGAAAAAAATGCTTTATTGTTTGCTTAGAATTCCTGGTATTCCAACTAATACCAGAAGCAGCCTTAACCCACGCTATTCTGATGTTACTGAAACATGTTAAGAAAAATCTAAAATGTATAAAACTGTGTTCTCAGTGCAGCTGACTGACTGCTAATGCAGAAGATTAACTGCAACTGATACCTGTTGGCAATTTCAGGCTGGTATAGGCAAAGCTCACCGTGCCTCCATTCTTTCATAGTTTTCTCCTGGTAGCACAAACTTGGCACAAATGTAATGAGAGATGATGGACTGCACAATTAACAGGAGGAACTGGATTTTTCAAAATGGAGATACTGCCTAGTTTTCGATAAGATAGCACTTTACAGCAGAGCTCTATCAGCCTACAAAGCCTGTTTGTCAAGCTTGTGTACGTTCTGGTTGTCCTGAATTGGCCCAGCAACACAGCAATCATTCATGATAGAAAGAGAAGTATGAGACACAAATATTAAGAAAGCTTTTGAAACAATTTCCCTTTATCTCCCTTCTGCTGAGAGGCAATACTCCCCCCCTCTCTTTGGAGGTATCCTGGTCAGATTTGCTAATGATGGATTGTGCAGCAGGTTAAGACATTGGCATGGGAACAATAAAGGTGACTGCAATGGAGAAACGATCCTCAGTATTTCAGAGGAAAACCTGAGCTGCAAATTAGGAATAACTTCAGTGTCTCTCCTTAAAGGACCCAGAGCTGAGAAAAAACGAAGAAGGGAAAGGTGAAAGAAACCTCTGATTTCTTTCTTTTCTTTTTTTTAAAGTTTTATTGATTTTCTAGTTTTACATTTAAATATTTAAAAAGCAACGTGGCAGCTGAGTTAATCCATAATTCAATAACATACAAGTTTCTTTAGTACAAATAATAATAATAATAATAATAATAATAATAATAATAATAATAATAATAATAATAATAATAATAATAGTTGGAAGTGACCTTGGAGGTCATCTAGTCCAACCCCTTGCTGTCCAGTCTCTTCTTAAAAACTTCCAGTGTTGGAGCATTCACAGCTTCTGGAGACAGGTTTTTCCACTGGTTAATTGTGGATATTTTTCTGTCTGTGTAGAATGCCGTTTTGATGTGTTTTTGGAGGATACAAGCAAATCTCTTATCAAACAGAAACTAACATGTAAGAAACTCTGTAAGAGAAAAATGAGAAGAAAATCAAAGAAAATTATGTCCTGATAATTGATTGAAGAGTTTTGACACCTGTAACTTTTAGTGACTATAATCAGAAGAAATAAAGGGGGGGAAAAGATGAAAGATGAATCCTTCCTATATGTTTATTATCAAATAAATGATGGTTTGGGAAGCTACATCTATGAGATTAGAGCAAAACCATATCTTCCCAAAGTTGTTTCTGTTTTTATTTTTTCAATTCCCTGCAAATCTTTACAGTTAACTTCTTGTTATGTGAAGTTGGAAAATTATGTAATGATTTAACATGGTATTATTATTATTATTATTATTATTATTATTATTATTATTAATCATTTAAAATATTGTCATCAAAAACAATGATCAGAAAAGGAGAATGACCTTGTAGGGATATATTGGAAGATGGGTGAACTGAACAATTGTCATTGAGCTCATCGTTTTATTGATTTCCTTCTGCAGATAGGATAACAAGCTAGTGAAACCACAACAAACTAAACATGATTGTGTCCTGGCTGATTAATAAGTACATGAAAAAGATACCGTTGACTTCCAGTTTGCCGGCGTGACTGCCACGGACATTATGAAGGCGAGCTCCATCCTTCACTTCCAATTTCGCACTGCTGGGGGCTCCTAGAAAAGGTCAAAAGTCACCCTGTAGGGGCAAACAGCAAGGAGGTGATCCCTGCTTGATCATGGGAGGGCAGTAGTTCTTCCGCTCGATCTGGAGCAGCCCTCCAAACTGGCAGACAAAAGACCGGCCATAGCAATATGGCTCACTAAGTTGCAGACAGCCAAAGTCAAATTTACCATCAGGCACCTACAAAGCAGCGCAGATGAAACTGGGTAAGATATACCTCTCTTCAATCCTATTTTTTTATTCTTATTGAAGATTTGGGTTTTTACTTACAAAAAGAAGTAAAATTGGATAAAGGATTATAAAAATTTTGGACTTAAAAAAGGTGACATCTTGTGGCTAAACCTGATATTACAATTTGTTATAGCCTAAAAGAGACTTGGCTTGAAACCAGATTATAGATAAGACGTAACCATGACAGATATCAGCTGTGAGAAGCCCAGCTGTGTTCTACACTCAGTGACAAAATTATTTTCATTCTCTGATTGTAAAGCTTTTAACTTAACACTCTATTAAGAGAACATAGATGAAGATCAGGAACAGATTCTCTTTATGTTGAAAGCAATTTATGAGACTATTCTTACAGCTACTGATGAAATAAGAAGCTACAGAAAAGAACAAGATGTCAGCCTAGATCAGGGGTGTCAAACTGCCAGCCCACGGGCCGCACACGTCATGGGGAAGCCAGGCCCACCCCATTGCAGGCAATGGCAAAACAGTCCTGATACATTGCACGACATCACGTGACGTCGCGAGTTTGACATATCTGGCCTAGATATACGAACCCAAACTTTTATTATAACTAAAGTTGCCATTGTTTTTAGGGGATGGGATAGAATCTTCCTTCCCTCTCTCCACAGGGGGAAAATACTTTGGGCAGCTTATGCAGGTAAAAAAATAGTTAGGATTGAAGAGAGGTAAATCTCACCCAGTCTCATCTGTGCTGCTTTGTAGGTGCCTGATGGTAAATTTGACTTCGGTTGTCTGCAGCCTAGTGACGAGCCATATTGCTATGGCCGGTCTTTTGTCCGCTGGTTTGGAGGGCTGCCACAGATCGAAAGGAAGGGCTACTGCCCTCCCACGATCAAGCAGGGATCCCCTCCTTGCTGGCTACCCCTACAGGGTGATTTTCAACCCTTTCCAGGGTCCCCCAGTGGTGCGATATCGGATGTGGAAGACAAAGCTTGCCTTCCAAACATCTGTGGCGGCCGCATCGGAAACCTGATTTCTATTTTCTCTCTCCCAGGATATGTCTGACTGACATGTTGTGGAACCTGAAATGGAATCTTGCTCTCTCCTTGCTGTGTCTCTTCAGCTGATCAGGAAAAGACACTTGTGTATGAAGTGGGGTTTTCTGCTTCACAGTAAATGCTTTTTGGCTGCGAGACAAAATAACTGAACAAAATGTGTGTGTACATGTGTCTGTCTGTGTGTGTGAGAGAGAGAGAGAAAGAGAAGAGGGAAACTTGCAGAGGATAACATGTAGATGTTTCTAAAAGAAAGAGGAGAAAAAAGCAAGAGAAAAAGAATGTTTATAGAAATTAAAACAAATGAACAAAATGTTATCTCTCATCCACTGTTTTTGATATTTTTAGAATTCAGATCTTAATTCTGTCCAAATCTTCCCACACTCAGCCATTATTTTTCCAGACTTTAAACCCAAATGCACCTGTCCATGTTTGCAAAAGTTCTCTGGTTCAAGTAGTACTGGTTCCTATCTTGTCAATTTTAGCTGATATGACCCTGGTGCTGACCACGTCCGTTTTGCATATTGCAGCAGCCCACCCTGCCTCCTTCCACCACCTGCCTTAGCTTGTCAATGTCCAGTATGGCAGTACTTACCAATGAAGATGCCACAGGTGCTCTCCTTGTCATTACTCCTTTCCAGGCCACTTATAAAATGTGACTTTGCCCTATTTATATCTTTGAGCAAATGCATTTCAGTCCATCTCAAGAATAAAATAGATGTTTTATGCCAAGACCAGACTTACCCACACCATGAAGGCATTCAAAATGTGGCTTTGTCATCTCACCTACGGTTTTGATAGTATGGTTGAGTGGGATCTATGAATGTTTTCAGTTACTGTTTTATGCTGTTTATATTGGTTTTAAATTTTTTTGTTGTTCGTTGCCCAATTTATGTGAAATGGGCAGCCATATATTTATTTAGTTAATTAAATAAGCCATCCAAACGTGATACTTGTTCAAAAGGTCCAAGTGTCAGGCCTTTTCAGTGGTGATTCATTGTAGTTTGCTCCAGAAGTATGATTGGCTGTTAGTTTGGACAGACCAAAGTAGCATTGTTCCACTTAGCATTTGGCCCTTAAGATGTACTGTTTTTATTTCTGTTGGTATTGTGTGATTTTTAGACTTTTTTAAACTTCACCAGGAGCCAACCTGATTAAGGTGGTAACAAATATTGCAAAATGAGTAAATCAATAACTAAACTAGTCGTTATATACAAAGAATTGGTGCACATAATTTATTTTCATTTACCAAGTTTTTCCTTCTTTTCTTCTATCATGCTTCAGTCGGGAGTCTGAGCTGCAATCACTTATCACTTATGCTTATTTGACATCTCACTGACCATATGAGAATCAATTTTCACAGTATTTCCTTTTTCATGTCTCTCCATCATTTAACAGACCTTGGAGCTTCTTTCTCCCATGTTTCCCTGATGATTGGCTTAAAATAAAGACTTTTTTCTCAGATGTACTCCACACGTTTGTGGAGATAATGAAACTCTATATCATCTCTCCTCCTTTTCCCCAAATCACAGGACTGGCTCAAGGAAATTTCTAACTCACAAGGTGTGGTGTATTTGGAACCTAGGCAGCAAAATAATTTTACAGAAGTTGGACAGTAGCTCTGTTTTCCTGTGCCTATTATGCCACGTCTAACCCGGAAGTCTCTTTTCATGTTCCTGTTTATTGAAGGAGCTGTGGTGGCACAGTGATTAAATGCAATATTGCAGGCTATGGAGCCATATTGCTATTATTAACGAAAAATACTTGAACTATTATTTACCATTTGCCTGTCTACTCCACAGCAATCATGTTAACTGTATATAACCTTCAGCTCATGCAAATTGTTTATTTTTTCCTGTAAGGAGTCTTACTTATGTTCTAATGCAAATGTGTCCTTCAAATATTTAGGACCACTACTATAGCAGTTGGCCAACTGCTGCCCAACACAATTGTTATGACTTTCTATTTGAGCACTAAATATAGATTACATATTTGGAAGATAGAAAGCAAACCTAGAGAAGCACATATTGTAATGACAGCTTGATTATAATAATACAGCATAATGCCAATAATTTCTCCAGATGTGAGGTGCTGAATATGTCTTCTTCCAAAACTCAAAACAAAAACACTTTAACAAGCAGATTTGTTCTATTGTATATGTTTATCCCGTCAGTTTTTTCCTTCTTGGAATTCATTAACATATTTTCAAAGAAACATGTTTTTTGCTTATATAGATTGGTTTTATGTGACTAATTATATAACTTAAAAAATATAACCTCACCATAACTGATCAACTGGGTAGGGAAGGGGTGTCAAACTGCCGGCCCGCGGGCTGGACGCATCATCAAGAATCCACACCCACCTCATTGCCGGCAATGGCAAAACTGTCCCGATACGTTGCACGTCACATGACGTCGTGAGTTTGACATGTCTGGTATACGGTGTCTGTTATTGTTGAATAACCACTAAATCAGAAATTACATAATCCACAATTCATTATTCAAATGACATAGACACAGTGGAAAATTTCTGTTTTACTGAATTTGTGAAAATTTGGTGATAAACTAAGGAATTTTTCTATATTAGTTTCTTATGTTAACTGCTGGTTAACGTAAGCATTTCAAAGTATTTGACATTCTTATGAAGTGAATGGAGATAGCTGTTTCCATGCTATGATAAAAAACTTATTAATACACCTTCATAAAGCAGAAACATAAACTCCTAAGAAGTCTTCAAGTTACTGAGTCACTGAGAATGTTTTAGTTGCAGTACCCATTACTAATGCTATTCCATAGTTACATTTTATTTTCTATGCAAAATGTTGGGAAAAAAAGTACAGAACTGTAATCACTCTATATCCCAAAACAGCATTTACTTTGATTGGTTGTCATGTATTTCATCAAGGTCAGCACAGAACCCAGTTCTTCTCTTCTGTGGCAAAAACAAAAACAACATGCCTGATCCCAAAGGTTAAATTTCAGGAACTTTCATCAGTGTGTGTGTGTGTGTGTGTGTGTGTGTACATTTGAAAACTAGATCGGCCAAAAGTTACTTGAAAAGGGGCACATCCCTTTATTGAAAAGTCCTTAAACTATCAAGTACCTACTCTAGTTGTATAATAAATTTGCAAATCTATAAAGTGAATCTATTGTAAATATGTAGTAACAATATAGATGTTTTGTAAAAAAAAGTTATTTTAAAAAACATTGTGTTACATAATATTGATTGTATATTAAGAAAATAAGTAACCAACAATTACCAAGAGATGAAGACATTACAAGAGAATTTGTTTTGGGCAAAGACTATGATTATGCATAGAGAAAGAGAACAAAATAATGGTTTGTTGAGAGAGGCAAATAATACAAGAAAATAGAAACTTAGAAATAATTTTCTTTTCTTTACTTGCTTTGTAGAATTACGCATTGAACAAATCAACAACCTATAATTTTGTTCTATTTATACACTACACTACATAACTATACTACCAAATGTCTTTGATACAAAATTATTTTTGTGTAAAATAGATTGTAAATTGTGTTTATTGTTCATTGATCTAAGAAAAGGATCAGGAACATTTTTTTCATTTTGGATAAAAATAAGAAATTTATATCTATCTTAGAATTAGAATTGGTTGCTAAAAAAGGAGAACAGAGAAACTAACAGTTGAACTACTGTGAATAGACTGGACCTTAGAGCAGACTCATTGAAACTATGGAGTTTAAATTAATAATAATGAAATCAAATAATACACAAAATAATGGATTTATAATAGACTAAATATGGATCCCACCTTGTGATTTTACATGTAGATTGGGATGAAAAAGAGCATTTAAGCATCCTTAGATGATTTCTCAACCATTTTATCACTGATCATCAAATGAACTTTGATAATACTTTTTTCCTATTCCAGATGGAAATATTTAACAAATATATACAATTATTCTTATAAATTAATGATGAATCTAAAAAAGTAATTAATAGAGGAAAAATGGGGTATTTCTGAGGGAAAGGAAGACGCCAGAGAAATATTGTGATTGTGCCTGGTGAAATAGAAAGAAGCAATAGGTACCTCCAACAACACAGAAACATGTGGCACTGTGAAAATCAATATATTAATTGACTGAGGTAATCTTGGCATTGTATATTTTAAATGTCATGTATCAATTTTAACTCTAGATCTATGACTGCCTTCTGCTGGAAAAGCTTGGATTAAAAATATATTGCAAGTTATAATGCATTATGTATTTTAAATGTGCTGTGCTGGTGGCACCAATTTACAGAAATAAAGTTCTTTGGTTAGCATGGATACCACACAAGGAACCTGCTTCTTCCTGCAGAAGCGTGGGTCATCAGACTGAGATTCATAGTTTCTTGCTACTCTGTAATTAACCAAGGTCAGAATCTGCAGGATCTCCAAATTTTTGCCATACTCATTCAACACTGAGCAAAGGGACTGCACAAACCAGGAGCCTTTCCCTGGATTCCTCCAGGAATAATAACCTAGAAGTAAGAATAGAGAAATGTCCTTTAATGACAGAATTAAGAATTAAGATGTTTTTTAAAGTCAGAAAGGGTTCTGTTCACCGCCCTGAGTCCTTCGGGAGAAGGGCGGTATATAAATTAAATAAATAAATAAATAAATAAATAAATAAATAAATAAATAAATAAATAAATAAATAAAATACAGAATTTATCACACTGTGCAAATTTATATTGTAAATTTAGCTATCTAAATCCAACAATCCATAGACAGAATAATACTAAACTGGCAGGCAGAAATATTGATTCCAAGTGCCTTTCAAGCTTCTGGTTAGTACAGTGAGCACTCATTTACAGACCACAATTTCGACTGGCAACTCGGTTATTAAGTAAAGTGGTCACTAAGTGAAACTACAATTGTGCTTGTGATTTTACTTCAACTTTCCTTTGCTTTATAAACCTGCAAGTCATAAGTGCAGAGTGGTAATGGGTTGCAATGACTATCTGTACATGTTTCATAGCCCGTACGTGTGAAACCACCTTTTGCTGCATAGATTCATTGGGACTGGTGTGCTCCATGTCCCATTCAATACTATCATTTATTTAATCCAATTTATTTATTTAATCCCATTTATATCCCGCCCTTCTCCGAAGACTCAGGGCGGCTTACAATCTAAGCACAAACCAATGTGCTTAGCAATAGCCTTCATTCTATGTATTTGCCTGCTTATTAGGGCTTTCGCCCCCCCCAGCAGCATTATTACAAAGTCAGCTTATTGCCCCCAACAATCTGGGTCCTCATTTTACCTACCTCGGAAGGATGGAAGGCTGAGTCAACCTTGAGCCTGGTGGGATGCGAACCTGCACTAATTGCAGGCAGCTGGTGTTACTTAAGGAGGCATTAGCCCACTGCTCCACCAAGATCATCTTGGGACATGACATTCAGATCTTTGACTTTTGTATTGCCCCCCTCCCACCCGCCCTCTGCTGTTTGGAACAAAGTCTGCATGCTTCTGACCCATCTATTAGAAAAGTCTTAAAACTGGATTTACAGTACGCCCTGCCACAGTGTTTTGTGACTCCTTACAGACACTGATACTGGACATTTCAATCCCTTTTTATAGTATTTTCTTCCCTGTTGCTCTGCATTTGTTATAGATTTCTGTTTTCTTTTGCCTTATTCTAAAATATTTATGATATTCACTTTTTTGATTGTGGCAGCTTATAAATTTATTAAATAAATAAAAAAGCAAAGAACAAGGAAAAATTCTATCCCCTCTATATGTAATAAAACCTTATGGCTGTGGGAAATAAATTGTCTCTGGGATATATCTCTCATAGAAAGGGAATTTAAAAATTTTGAATAGGCTACAATGTTTTCTAAAATAAAGAATGGGAAGGTTAAGTTATGAAAGATATTTTGAAAGAGACAATGTTTTTCTTGTATGATGAATATCATGATTTTTAATTTCATGACATTCATATTTCACGATATATGACAATTAATTTGTGGAATAGATTGTTACAATGTGATAAAAAATATCAGCGTTTTTACAGCCTGAGAGAAAATCAATACTTAAAAATAATTCAGTTAATGGGTATGAGGCATGTTAACCAAAAACAGAATTTGCACTTCTGTATGAGATGGTTTCTTAGAATAGAGGTCCCCAACCTTATGGGCACCAGGGACTGGTTCCGTGGAGAGAGGTTTTTCTGCGGACCGGAAGGTGTGTGATTTTGTGTGCTGCCTGCATCTTGCAGATGGGCTTTGCTTGTTTGTGCGGCCCAGCTGCTGGCATGCTGTGGCCCACTACTGGTCCACGGACCAGGGGTTGGGGACTCCTGCATTAGAACATGCTTCTGAGTTCATCAACGACACTTGCGGCACCATTGATGAAGTTATACTAATCAATCATGGCAATCCTCAATTTATTTTTTTTATTCCAGGTAGTTCTTGACTTACGACCATTCATCTATCATGTTTCCCCAAAAATAAGACCCAACCAGAAAATAAGTTCTAGCATGATTTTTAGAATGTTCTTAATATAAGTCCTACCCCGAAAATAAGCTCCAGGTAAGATCGTTAGTATCGCACATCCGTTGCAACACAGAAAGCAGCCAGTGCACCGGAGCTGACGCTGTCCGAGTTGCCAGCTCCTTGGCCTGCACACTTTGCAGCTGAGCAGCCTGTGCAGCACAGGTGAATCTGAGTGCTGTGACTGCCGGCCTAGCCCTCCAAGCAGCAGGTGGAGGCAGAGGGCTAGCGGGCTGTGGCTGCTGACAGACATTGGCTCCTGTGCACTTACCACCTCCTGTACGTGTGCTAGGAGGATGCCCAGCTGGGCTGGGCCTGGATGACAGAGGCCAGTCTCTCACCATCTCTGGGGCAGCCCTGCAGGCCAGATATGGACCTATCGTGGGCCAGATCCAGCCCACAGGCCTTCTGATGAAAAAAATAAGTGACTTATGACCAGTTCTTGTTCTCATGACCATCACCTGACTTGCTGAACAGACATGAATCAGCAATGGAAACTTAGCAATGGAAATCCCAGTCCTAAATGCAGTCGTAAGTTGAGAAGTACATGAATTCTATTTGGTAGAGGTATACATCCCTACTGAAATGAGCATGGATGAGGCTGCTGTACTTGCCAACAGTTTGGTAAAGGAGGTGTGCATTTTGCTGGACTTGAATAGAAGATCCAAGACATGAGGGAAAAAATAG
Source organism: Vipera ursinii (assembly GCF_947247035.1). Classification (NCBI taxonomy): domain Eukaryota; kingdom Metazoa; phylum Chordata; class Lepidosauria; order Squamata; family Viperidae; genus Vipera; species Vipera ursinii. The sequence goes on along the minus strand of NC_139518.1, from coordinate 53,558,109 downwards.
GTGTTGGAATTAAGGAGGAATTGAGGAATTTGCAACAGAGCACTTTTCACTACCCTACCATTATCTCTTTCACCCACGCGTGTACAGTCATGGCCGAAATTGTTGGCACCCCAGAAATTTTTCCAGAAAATCAAGTATTTCTCACAGAAAAGTATTGCAGGAACACATGTTTTGCTATACACAGGTTTATTCCCTTTGTGTGTATTGGAACACAACAAAAAAGGGAGGAAAAAAAGCAAATTGTCTTCCGGGTGAGGTTCAAGGTGTTGGTAATGACTTACAAAGCCCTCCATGGCATGGGTCCAGAATACCTTGGGGAGCACCTGCAGCCGGCGTCAACTTCCCTCCGCCCAGTACGCTCCCACAGAGAGGGCCTCCTCAGGGTGCCGCCGGTCAAAGAATGCCGACTGGTGGCCCCCAGGGGGAGAGCGTTCTCTGTGGGTGCACCGGACTTATGGAACCATCTTCCGGTAGAGCTCCGGATGGCGCCCGACCTCCGCTCCTTCCGGCGCGACCTTAAAACCCATCTCTTTAAGGAAGCGGGCCTGGCCTGATGGGATGGGGTGGGTTTGTTATTATGACTTTAATTTTAAATTTGTACTATGGGCATTGTTTAATCATGTTTTAATAATTTTAACTTTTGTATCTGTCTTTTACGTATTGCCCTGTTAACCGCCCTGAGTCTCTTGAGAGAAGGGCGGTATATAAATTAAATAAATAAATAATAATAATAATAATAATAATAATAATAATAATGTCAAACAAAACTCCAAAAATGGGCTGGACAAAATTATTGGCACCCTTAACTTAATATTTGGTTGCACACCCTTTGGAAAAAATAACTGAAATCAGTCGCTTCCTATAACCGTCAATAAGCTTCTTACACCTCTCACCAGGAATTTTGGACCACTCTTCCTTTGCAAACTGCTCCAGGTCTCTCTTATTGGAAGGGCGCCTTTTCCCAACAGCAATTTTAAGATCTCTCCACAGGTGTTCAATGGGATTCAGATCTGGACTCATTGCTGGCCACTTCAGAACTCTGCAGCGCTTTCTTGCCATCCATTTCTGGGAGCTTTTTGACGTATGTTTGGGGTCATTGTCCTGCTGGAAGACCCAAGATCTCGGACGCAAACCCAGCTTTCTGACACTGGGCTCTACAGTGCGACCCAAAATCCTTTGGTAATCCTCAGATTTCATGATGCCTTGCACACATTCAAGGCACCCAGTGCCAGAGGCAGCAAAACAACCCCAAAACATCATTGAACCTCCACCATATTTCACTGTAGGCACTGTGTTCTTTTCTTTGCAGGCCTCATTTCGTTTTCGGTAAACAGTAGAATGATGTACTTTACCAAAAAGCTCTATCTTAGTCTCATCTGTCCACAAGACATTTTCCCAGAAGGATTTTGGCTTACTCAACTACATTTTGGCAAACTGTAATCTTGCTTTTTTATTTCTCTGTGTCAGCAGTGGGGTCCTCCTGGGTCTCCTGCCATAGCGTTTCATTTCATTTAAATGTCGACGGATAGTTTGCGCTGACACTGATGCTCCCTGAGCCTGCAGGACAGCTTGCATTCCTTTGGAACTTGTTTGGGGCTGCTTATCCACCATCCGGACTATCCTGCGTTGCAACCTTTCATCAATTTTTCTCTTCCGTCCATGACCAGGGAGATTAGCTACAGTGCCATGGGTTGCAAACTTCTTGATAATGTTGCGCACTGTGGACAAAGGCAAATCTAGATCTCTGGAGATGGACTTGTAACCTTGAGATAGTTGATATTTGTCCACAATTTTGGTTCTCAAGTCCTCAGACAGTTCTCTTCTCCTCTTTCTGTTGTCCATGCTTAGCGTGGCACACACAGACACACAATGCAAAGACTAAGTGAACTTCTCTCCTTTTTATCTGCTTTCAGGTGTGATTTTTATATTGCCCACACCTGTTACTTGCCCCAGGTGAGTTTCAAGGAGCATCACATGCTTGAAACAATCTTGTTTATCCACAATTTTGAAAGGGTGCCAATAATTTTGTCCAGCCCATTTTTGGAGTTTTGTTTGACATTATGTCCAATTTGCTTTTTTCCCTCCCTTTTTTGTTGTGTTCCAATACACACAAAGGGAATAAACCTGTGTATAGCAAAACATGAGTTCCTGCAATACTTTTCTGTGCGAAATACTTGATTTTCTGGAAAAATTTCTGGGGTGCCAACAATTTTGGCCATGACTGTATGTGCACACAAGTCTAGGAACAGGCATGTTTGTTTTACAGAACTGCTGATAAGCCTAGTTTTTCTATTTATATAGTTGTGAGATAACAAACTAGTCCCAATTAGATAATGATGTCCCATTACTGTTTTAGCATGCATCACCTAATACCTGCTAGATGCTTAGTCATCACCAACATTCACTGTAAAGAAAATCCCCCCAAAATAGCCTTTACTCAAATAATCACTTTTCAAATGCCTACATTTTCTCTCACATTTTATGCCTGACTCATCCTATATCAAACTGTTAAACCCCACCCACCCCAAAGTGTACCTGACACAGTGGAATATGCATACAAAAAATCTGCCTCAACTGGAATCTTGTATCTTGGATTGGCATCCATTTCCAGGGTGTCATTTGAAGAACCTGAATCTGTCTCAATCCCTTCATCAAATTCAGAACCTCGACATGCCTGAAACCATAATATTAAACAGTAGGCGTAATTTGCATATGTATAAATGGCACATGGTAAACAAAAATCATAACATTTTATGATAGTTCTCTAGCAGATTCATTTGGTGAATGAAGAAATACTTACACTTTGTAAAATTAAATACTGTACATTAATGAATTTGACCAGGATAACCACTGAAGTGCACATTAATGACTTCTATTACTGATAAGCAGCAAAGAGTTCCATCAAAAATGCTTTAACTCTGAGGGCTGCAGCATAAATGTTCCGGCTGCATTTCATTTACTAGACTATGTGGAAAAGGTCAAGCTGTAGCTAGTGGGCATATGATTTATTATTCATAAAGTTTCCAAAATTATACTCATACCTAGTTTTGGGATATATATTTGCCCCTGGGCTATCCAAAAGACATAATAACGAAGAGAAAACCTTTGCCTCTTAGTCACAAAGGTAAACAATGAGAAGAGAAGGTCTGGAGAAATAAAGCTGCACAGAATTGACAACTGTGCTTGAGATATGAAGCTTCCTTATATTCAAAGCCAATCTAGCTTTGTACTGGGCCATCTAGCAAAATTCACATTGATAGGATTAGACCTCATATATGTCAACAAAATTAATCTCAGCCCAGCTATGCTTAGTATACCTTCCCTACACTGAAGAATGAAGTATTATAGAACAATGGGCCACGGCATCCCACAAAAGAGTAAAAGGAGAACAATCAAGTAGTTTCTGTGACCTGCTGTGGCATGCGTAGTACAAAAAGGAAAAGATTTAGACTTTTCAAGGAATGATAAAGACAGCCCAGATTTTCTTCAAAGATCACAAATGTAGTTATATGATCACAAACGTAGTTATATATGACATTTACAAGAAAATGTCTGTGAATTTTGTACCCTTTTTACTTGCAGTTTTTTGGTGGTGTTTTCAAATATATGGGTATGCCAGGCTATTTTCTAGCTGTGTTTTGTTTTGATAAAACATTCCGTCCTTTAAGAACTAAAATCAGAAAACATCTTACCTGAATAAAGAACAGTTTGGGTTTTCCAATTAGGCTTTGGCATTTGTCTCCTCTGAAAAGTGTTGTCAAATCCTTGATTGCCATGAATGCATCTGTACCGTAGATGCGGCCTTCATCTCCATGGCTTAATAAAATGCAGGAAAAACAAGCAGCATCACTGTGATCTTCATTGGCAACTACAAATCAACCAGATCTCCCATCATTAAATGAACATGTCACTCAGCTCTATTTAGTAATTACAACTAAAAAGGGCATTTTTTTCCCAACTAGGTCTTTTGTCTTCCTGCTGCTTGAAGCTTATGATTTTTAAAGTACTGGTTTTAATTTAAAGAGTGTTGGGTTTTATAAAACATGAGATTCTGTGCATGAAAACAGGCACATAGTTTTAACAATAAATAATCTTAAAACATTACAGGTGCTGAAATTGGATTACAATTTGAGGATCCTAAAGCTCCAGAGAATTGATATGTGATTTATTATTCTTGATAGGGACCCGGTGGCTCAGTGGGTTAGGACGCTGAGCTTGTCGATCAGATGGTCGGCAGTTTGGCGGGTCGAATCCCGAGTGCCGCGTAACAGAGTGAGCGCCTGTTACTCATCCCAGCTTCTGCCAACCTAGCAGTTCGAAAGCACGTAAAAATGCAAGTAGAAAAATAGTGACCACTATGGTGGGAAGGTAACAGCATTCCGTGCGCCTTTGGCGTCTAGTCATGCCAGCCACATGACCACGGAGACGTCCTCGGACAAGCGCTGGCTCTTCGGCTTTGAAACGGAGATGAGCACCAAGCCCCTAGAGTTGGAAACGACTAGCACACATGTGCGGGGGAACCTTTACCTTTACCTTATTATTCTTTCTCTCAACCTTGCACTTGTGTTGAGCTTACAAATTTCGGGAATTCCCAGACACCTGGTTATGCATTTTTAGTACTTATCAGCTTGGCATCAACTTAGAAAAAGTTGTCCAAACTAGATTTCAAGATAATAGTTAAGTCAAGTTTAAAAAAAAAATCAGTACCTTCACCAAGGATTTCCCTCATTTTCTTACAGCTGAGATCATTATAGATGTAAACATCAAAACCAACGTCCCGAAAACTTTTCTGCAAGTCACCAGCATCTTTGTCAGTGCCATTTCGTATACACATTCCTAAGCCAAAACAAATGAATGTCACAACCGGCTGTGTGAAATAATATTTTATACAAGCAGTTTTATAACCTATAGCTCTGCATAACTTCCACATAATCATTTCTCTAATATTTGCTGAAGCTCAAAGTATGCTATTTTTACTTTTCTATAGTGGCAAGTAACTGCACTATAAGGGAATGAGCCAGCAACTACAATTATGCTTGCATGGTAATTGAGATGCATGGTAATTCAAAATATTTAAATAAGTATTTCTTTAAAATGCAGTGAAGCAAAGAGAAGAACAAAAGCCTCCTTTTAAAAAAATAGAGGCAAATTAAGAACTAAATTTAAAATCAAAAAATTAAAACTCCTCTGAAAGAGGTACTTGATATTTAAAACAACTTTTCAAAACCAAAGGCTTTTGTAAACAAAAGAAAAGTTTTAATTATGGCTACCACGCTGGGCTTCAGTCATCTGACTGTTAGATGGCTACAACAAAGTCATACATGTATTAATAGTATCCCCCCCCCCAATCAATTCGTTGTAGCCTATTTAACAGCTTGGTGGAGGCAAAACAAGAATTCTAAAATCCACAATGAATAAAGTGTATTACAGTTAAACTCTGGCTTGGTAAATTTTGGATTTAGGAGACAATATGAATTTGAACTAACAACAACAAAAGATTTGCTTTTTGATAGACATAACTTCACCCACTCTGGAAAAGTGAAGCTTACTGTATTTTTTTAATTAAAAAAAGTCTATGTTAACAACCACAACAAACCAGTGAGCATTTGAAGTTACAGTTGCCCTCAACAATTCCCCCCCCCTAAGGAATCTGGCACTGAAGTAAATGTCCTGAGGATCCTATATCCCATAGTGCATGCCTATCTACAGCCTCTGGTTACATATTTGTTCTGGGTATAATTCAAGATGCTGACCATCATCTTTAAAGCCCAAAACGACTTGGGACGAAGTTATCTGAAGGACCGTCTCTACCCAGGTACATCCAGCTGAACAATCACAGTGAGGAGGCAGGGAATGTTGCAGTTCCCCCCTCTTAAGGAGGTACATCTTGTGGGATTCAGAAGAAGGGTCTTTTGTGTGGTGGTTACCTTCCTTTCCATTGCCACGGAGGTTAGACTAGCCCCTACTTTGACATTCTTTCAAAAGGTCCTGAAGACCTGGGTTTGACAATGGGTCTGAGGAACCTGGAATGAGTTCAAGTGGCTTGTTTCACCAGAAGTGTGTGTGGGGGGGGTGTTGTTTTTACTATTTGTATGTTTTTTTATTTTTTGTAAGCCATCCAGAATCATTGAAAGTGAGTGGGTGGCCACATAAACTCTCTAAAAATAAAATAAATAAATCTATTGCTTGTACCACATAGTTTATACCTATCTTGACTGGCACTGTGGCAGCCACTATGTACCCTTCTGCACCTGGCAGCAGCTCTACCCAGCGGTCACTTATCTGCCTGCCAGACTACTTGCAAGCCACCTGGTACTTGTGACTTCCTGCCGGTGTTATCCTTGAAGTGCCTGCTTGTTGGAAGCAGGCAGAAAGTCAAAGGAAGTTCTCACTTAATGAGCCACAATTCTAAATAACGAATAGAAACTGCTGTTGTTAAACGATGTGGTATGTGACCTCACATCTTACTACCGCATTGTTAAGCGACAGAAATTACAGCTCCAATTACTGTTGTTAAGTGAGGTCTACATATACAATATTTTAACTTATGTCAGGTTTGTACTAAAACAAGAAGTCACTTAATATCAGCACATTGTGAAATATCACTCATTAAAAGTATTCACTTTAAGAAGTTCACACATCTTTTTAAAAGTTATAACAAGAAATTAGTGTGCAGGAAAAAGAATAAAGGAGTACCTGTATCTTTCGCAAAATTCTTATTGTTTATAATAATGCATTTACCAAGCTTCTTAAAGGCTAAATTATATTGGAACGTAGGGATAATAATTCGATATTGGCTACCAGAAGAATCCTCTGGTTGATCTTCCCATTCATTCTTCTTTTTTCTGTGGAAATAGAACTAAATGTTATTGTGAAAAGAATGCAAATGATCTCCAAACAATCCAATAACTACAGATCTGTCTAGTGAAATTAAAACACATATAATTAAAACGGCTTGTAAAAATAAGAGTGCATTACTCACAATATAGTGGGGTCCAGTGATGGCTTATTGAGGAGTTGGAAAACCAAAGCCTCCTTCAGAGGAAAAGTAAGTCCCTTCACTCAAGAATTATGCTTCACTAAAGCCACTCATACAACATCCCCAGGCCACTTTAACCAGCCTGAAGGGCTCTGGATCTAAAGAGCACATGGCTGAGCTTATAGCCCTAAGGTCCCTGTCTACTTCCTGAGGATCACCAGTTCAAACCACTGATATATACTTGAGTACATATGGGTTCAGAGAAGAGCAGGCAATGAAGATTATGAAAAAACTGGAAAATAAGTCTTACATGACTGTAATTTTATCTCCCCCCCCAATGACTTCTAGAGTATATATTTTAGCTGTTAACTAAATATTCATCATATTTTTTGCTAGTTTGTTACCTTTGAAGGTTAACACTTGCCCAGTGTTGAACACAGTCTTTGACCAATGCAGACTTTATTCCTTTATCTTTAAGTATATTTATCCTTATTTTGTTCCTTATGTATACTCTTTAATAAAATTGATCTCTTCACCATAAAATGTGTACTCTTTAACAATATTGGTCTCATCACCATAATAAAATGTGTGCAAGCAATTGAACAATGGAATTATAACACATGAAGATATATTCCAATTGAGTTATAGGAAAAAAAAGAGTAACAATTCAACAAAGTCTAGCACAAGAGGCTAGACAACTACAGTACTTGCTAAAGATGTTTTGAGTTTCATTTCTTAATGTCCTGCATGGCCCTTTTCAACTCAAGGTTTCTAGGATATACCTATTTATAGTTTCCCTGTTAGTCTTTTGGCAAAGGACATTCGCTAGGACAAACAGGATCCTATCCAATAAGCAGACCTCATCAATTTGGTATTCAGGAATATTTGAAGTTACATTTTATCTAATAGGTGTTATTAAGAACTCAGGGACTAGTCCTCGAAGATCTACATGTCACCTTATTTTAAAGTAACAGTATGTTTAGGATCATGTAAGTCTAGACTCAGATTACCGGAAATTACTCAAATTTTATGAGAAATGCTTGGCAGGACATTAAGGAAGTAAATCTGCAATGTACATGCCACGTTTTGGAAATTCCTGTATTTCTCTGGCAAAGCAAATAATTAACTGCCTTGATAATAATGGAAGGGGATCACTGATTTAAGGAAATTTTTTTAAATTATGGTCAGCTCAATTGCTTAAAGCAGAATCAAAGTTTCATTGTCTTCTAGAAGTCAATAAGCCCAGACCCTACAAATAGAAATATAAATGCAAATTTAAGGAAAGATATATCATCTATGTAATATTTCTGTTATTGATTACAGTGAACTACTGTTTCCTCTTTAAACACAACTAAAGCTATACTGGTCCTCTGCAATTATCATCAAAAACACAATTTGCTACTTCACAGAATGGGCTTTATCTACTTTACAGCCTTTTTTTTTTGATCATCTATGCATGTTACAAATACAAAACGTAACATCAGACATATCCTGGCTACTGCTTTATTTTACACACGTTAATTTCTTTAATTATTCTAACAAATGTATGATTCTACACTCTACCTTTTTATTGTCAATCTTATTTAAAATGATTTTTCAAATTTTAATTTCACTAATATCTAACACTAGGTAGCCCCTAATATTATATATCTCTTCTTCCCTTGAATGAATAGGAAAAAGAAAGAACGGTACCTTGGTTCTTCATCAAGTGGTACACTACTCTGCATCTGAAAAATACGTCCACCTTATGCTGAGGGATAATTATCTTTTCTAATAATGCGAGCATCTCATCATGCTCACGCAACACCAGAAACTGAAACAAACTACAATGTGTTCACAGACTCAACAATTTGTCTGTGTCAGCAATAGGTCACGCTGGACTTTTCTATAAGGCTATTGAAAGGGCCATTACTATGGCCTAACACATAGCTGAGGTCATGTAAGCCTCTTCTGCTCCAGCTGAAAGGCAGAAACGATGTACTTGCATCAATGTTATTTTATTATTGCACTGTTGTTACAGTACAGAATGCAAGAATGCATACAAAAGGCAGGTGCAACATACTGCACATTCAAGCAGGAAGATATCCTTTAAAGCCAAGATCCAGCTTTGAATATTTACCCCCACAATTTACTAATTCAAAGGGGGAGAAAACCTTTCCACTGCATTTAAAGCAATACTATACATTTGTTTGTTTGTTTATCATATTTCTAAACCAGCCAGCTCCCTCAAAGAGAAGTGTACAATATAATATAATCAGTAAACAACGTATAAAAGTTACCATTAAAAATTAAAACTTAGGGTTAAAATTTCAAAATGATAGAATAATGACAATTAAACATCAAAAGGGGTAGGAATCCTAAGATGGCCATTTAGCATTGGATTATTACAGGTGGGAAAGAGGTCCTCAAGGAAATTATTGTAAAAATAGTTGTAAATTCATTCATGTCCTTATTAAATAAGTTTATGTCTTTCTGCCATGTGAAAATGTTACACTCATTACATTTTTTTATATATTTGCAACTGTTTACTTATAAACTTCAACCTCAACTGAAAAACAATTAAACTAATTAACTACAACAGAGACATGAATTTGATTGAAAGAGGTAAAAGAGAACTCATATAATCAAGTGTAGAGAAAATAAAAATTCCAGCAAAATAATATGGTGATGTAAATATCACAGGATGCAACAATTTAGGCCTTTTCCATAACATCTGAAGTAACAAAATGGTAAAAACACAAAATGTAAGAATTATCTCACAAACCTAGATGAGCTTTAATGAAGATGAAATAATTTAATTTTGGGATGTGACCATCTGTAGTTAAAAGATTAAACTTTGAATGTTTTACTTCATTTAGACCTGTTGCATTTTCAAACAATTTTATATGAAAATTAAAATGAAAATACTAAGAAATGTGATATAAACCTTCCACCACCTTTTCTATTTTTTTTAAGAAAAAGAAAAATAAATGCTAATTTTTCTTATTTATTTTTTTCTGAGTATTTGTATTTTATTTATTAGATTTTTATCCTGCTATTATTACTTGATAAGTAATTTAAGGCAGTTAACACAACATAATACTCATTATTCCTATTTTACCAACAACTGCAAACCTGTGAGGTGAGTTAGACTTAGAGTAACCAAAATCACCCAGTCAACTTTCATGCCTAAGGCAGAACAAGAATTCAGTCTTCTGGTTTCCCATCAAACAGAATTTTTGAACAGAATGAGCACCCAATAGAATTATGGATAAATTATTTATCTATTTCAAAATAGCAAAACTAGTGGACATACATATATATGTATGATATACAAACATGAATTTAGAGAACTGACACACAAAAATCTGATGTACGTGTAAACCCGTCCTAAACCTATTTGAACATCTGTCATATCTCTTTAGCATATTTCATCAGCTGAGATTCTAGAGTAACATATATTGGTGAATTGCACATTTGAAAGAACAATAAAACACTGTGATACTATTTTTATCTCTTTATAAAACTATATGGAGATTCTTATAAAAAAAAATTACATTGGCCTGCCACCTTGTGGGCAAACCATGCACTTTTTTATCCCTTTAAGTTTTTTTTAAATGAATGGCCTATCGGTTATTTTTTTCATTTTAAAAAAGGAATCGGGTTTAAGACTAATTGATTAGATTCAAATATTTTTTTAAAAAAATTAAATAGCTTATTAAAAACCCCAAAGTATTATAGTTTTATAATCTGTGCTAAAGTAAGGTTTTAACAATGTTTTGTGAAGTGATCTGAAAGGGAAAATGTAATTTGGAGACCACATAATTGTATGCACACTCAGTTGTCAGTAATTGCTCCGTTGTCAGGCTGATGTGTGATTCTGGCAAGAGGCTTCTTTGATTTAAGGAAACGAAGACAGGTGCAGCAATCATGCCCACCCAAGCTTCTAATCACCTTTCCCATCCCTGCTACAAGCCATATCTTGCATAGAGAAATCTGCTTTTGTGAAATGTTCAAATGGAAGGAATCAGGATAGGCTTCCAACTGAATTTTATCTCACTTGAATACATGTCTCTCACTAGAGACATTCTTATCAGAAATAAACAAAAACACATTCTACTTCTCTTTTCTTCACTTCCCTCATCTCTTTATATTGTTAAGCCATGTTTTAGCAATGAAAACAAAAAAGGCAAAACGCCCCATACATGGGAAAAAATGGCTCTCTATTTATTAGCAACAGAGTGCCTGTCTGTGCTTGTAATACTAAACATTGTTTTTCTTCTCCAACAAAAATGTTTTTCTTTCTTTTGGAAATACACATGTGACATGGAAGCAATGTACCTTGAAGTCAGTTTATTGAAAATTGTTTGTGTGAAAATATAAACTAAGTTAGAAAGAAAAACATAATCCTGGCAAGAGAATCACTTAAGCCAACCTTACACCCTCCAGTTGTGATTGCTAGTGTACTTCCATACCTATATTATCTGGAAACTGCAACATCTAAACATGATGTGGTGGTTAGCAGTTGGGAAAGCTGTATTGTACAGTATGTATGACCCCAACAAAGCCTTTAACAACCTAATAAAACACGTCCCTAATTCTTCTCAACCTGTTTTGAGGAACAGATTCAGGTTGCTTAAATGATTTGCACAGATAAACAAAACAGAGCCAGTTTGGTCCTATGCTAAAGGCAGCAGACTGGAAACTGATAAATTGGGAGTTCTAATTCTGCTTTAGGCATGAAATCTGGGTTATCTGAGACCAGACATGTTAAACTCAAGGCCTATGGGCCAGATCCGGCCCATAGTATGTTTAGATTTGGCCCATAAGCAGACTAGTAGTAGGAGGTGATTAAGTATGCAGTGAGGTGTGTGCATGGGTGTGTGCTGAAGCAGCGGCAGGGCCTGAGGGAGAGTCAGCTGGAGCTGAGGTCTTGCTGGGTCTCTGCTGAGGCCTCAGGATCAGCGTGTATGGCTCCAGCTGATCAGAGCTTCTGGTGGCCTCAGTGGTGGCCAGCAGCTGCACGTAGTCTGGGGGGGGAAGAGTCAGCTGGAGCTACGGGGCTGCTGGGGCTCCAGCTGACTCTTCCCCCCCCAGACTGCGTGTGGCTGCACACCACCTTTCAGGCCACCGTAATCCCCAATCAGCTGGAGCTGTGCGCACTGGGTTGTCAGCTCCACTGGGGGAATGAGTGAACGCATGGGGGAGGAGAGAAGAGGTTGTAAAAGGAAGGAGAAATGAGGGGGGACAGAAGGTGATAGAGAGGAGAGATGTTGGTGGAGCAAACCTGAGAAGGTCATAGACTAGAAAGGCTTCTGTGGGGCAAGCCTGAGGGAGAGAAGCCAGAAACAGCAACTGGCCTTTTGAGGACAATCATACTATTGATGCAGCCCTCAGTGAAATTGAGTTTGACACTGCTGTCTTAGACAGTCTCTCTCTCAACCTTAGGAAGCAAGCAATGGTAAATTACTTCTGAAATCTGGCCAAGAAAACTGGACTAGGCAGTTGCCAGGAGTCAACATTGAGTTCAAAGCATGTCTCCCCGCAAATAAACATCCCTATAGTATAAGACTAGGAAAAAAATTCTGAAAAGCTTTCATCTGTATAGATCACCAGGTTTTATAAGCATAGGAACAGATGTTGCAGAATGAGAAGCTGAAACCTTTATTGGCTTTCAACTCTTTGAGATTGCAGAATAGAAAACTATGATTAAGACCCAAAGAGGGGATAGACAATTAGCTATGCACAAGTGAATTTTTGTTTGGCCTTAGGCTTTCCTGAAGCCTCCCTCATGAAACCCTAGTTTGATATTCCATTATACTACTGTAAGCCCATCTTAAAGACAAGACTTGGACTATTGTGTAATAAACATAATAAAAAAGTAAAATAAAAGGTTTCATATACTATGCCTGCCAAAAAAGTAAATCCATTTTACTCAAAAACCTGTTTAAGAATTTATAATCTGTTTTTAGAATAAACATTTTTTCCAGGATAGCTTATAGTCAGTATCATAAAGTCCTGTTAGAAAGCATTTTAAAACCACTATCTAAAAACATTAAATAGGGATCTAAAAACATTAAATAGGGATATAAAACAATTCTTCATCCGTTAATAAAACTTTTGAAACAGAAATCAAGTGACAATTTAAAATCCAGTCTATTTCCTTAAATGTTTGAGGTGAATAGTCATATAAAACACATAAATAAAATAGTTGGGGATGGTAATAAACATTTCCCCTTCATGGATTACTGCCTTGTCGTGGTGAAGGGGCTTGCATAATTCAATGAAGCTATGAGCTATGCTGTGCAGGGCCACCCAAGACGGAAAGGTCATAGCAGAGAGTTCTGACAATACGTGATCCACTGGAGAAGGAAATAGCAACCCACTCCAGTATCTTTGCCATGAAAACCCTATGGACAGTACCAAAATGCCAAACGATATGACATTGGAAGCTGAGCCCCTCAGGTCGGAAGGCGTTCAATACGCTACTGGGAAAGAGGAGAGGGCTAGTACTAGTAGCGCCAGAAAGAATGAAGCGACTGGGCCAAAGCCGAAAGGACGCTCAGCTGTGGATGTGTCTGGTGGTGAAAGGAAAGTCCGATGCTGTAGATTTTTCTCCATAGGAACCTGGAACGTAAGATCCATGAATCAAGGAAAGCTGGACGTAGTCAAACAAGAGATGACAAGACTGAACATCGACATCTTAGGTATCAGCGAACTAAAATGGACAGGAATGGGTGAATTTAATTCAGATGACCATCAGGTATACTACTGTGGGCAAGAATCCCTCAGAAGAAATGGAGTAGCCTTCATAGTCAATAAAAGAGTAGGAAAAGCAATACTGGGATACAATCCTCAAAATGACAGAATGATCTCAGTTCGAATCCAAGGCAAACCATTCAATATCACAGTAGTCCAAGTCTATGCCCCAACCACCAGTGCTGAAGAGGATGAAATTGACCGGTTCTATGAAGCCCTACAGCACCTTCTAGAACTAACACCCAAAAATGATGTCCTTATCATCATGGGGGATTGGAATGCTAAAGTAGGAAGCCAAAAGATAACTGGAATAACAGGCAAGTTTGGCCTTGGAGTACAAAATGAAGCAAGGCACAGGCTGATAGAATTTTGTCAAGAGAATACGATGCTCATAGCAAACACTCTTTTCCAACAACCCAAGAGACATGGACATCACCAGACGGTCAACACAGAAATGAGATTGACTATATGCTCTGCAGCCAAAGATGGAGAAGCTCTATACAGTGAGTAAAAACAAGACCAGGAGCTGACTGTGGCTCAGACCATTAACTTCTCATTGCAAAGTTGAGGCTTAAACTGAAGAAAGTATGGAAAAGCACTAGGCCACTCAGGTATGAATTAAATCATATCCCTGTTGAGGTGACAAATTTAAGGAATTAGATCTGATAGACAGAGTGCCTGAAGAACTATGGACAGAGGTTTGCAACATTGTACAAGAGGTAGCAACTAAAGCCATCCCAAAGAAAAAGAAATGCAAGAAAGCAAAATGGCTGTCTGAGGAAGCTTTGCAAATAGCTAAGGAAAGGAGGAAGCGAAAGGCAAGGGAGAAAAAGATGAGAATTGGATGCAGAACTCCAGAGAACAGCTAGAAGAGATAAGAATGCCTTCTTAAATGAACAGTGCAAAGAAATAGAAGAAAATGATAGAATAGGGAGGACCAGACATCTTTTCAAGAAAATTGAAGAGATGAAGGGAACATTTCATGCAAAAATTGGCATGATAAAGGACCAAAATGGCAGGGACTTAAAAGAGGCATTAGAGATTAAGAAGAGGTGGCAAAATTACACAGAAGAACTATACAAGAATGAGCTTAATGTCCCTGATAATCACAATGAGGTGGTCACTGACCTTGAGCCAGACTTCCTAGAATGTGAAGTGAAGTGGGCCTTAGAAAAGCTGAACAACAACAAAGCTAGAGGAGGTGACAGTATTCCAGTTGAGCTATTCAAAATCTTAAAAGACGATGCAGTAAAAGTGCTACACTCAATTTGCCAGCAAATTTGGAAAACTCAACAGTGGCCACAGGATTGGAAAAGATCATTTTACATTCCAATTCCAAAAGAAAGGCAGTGTCAAAGAATGTTCAAACTATCGCACCATTGCACTCATTTCTCACACTAGTAAATTTATGCTTAAAATCCTACAAGCTAGACTCCAGCAGTATGTGGACCGAGAACTACCAGAAGTAAAGGCAGGATTTCAAAGAGGCAGAGGAACTAGAGATCAAATTGCCAACATACACTGGATCATGGAGAAAGCTAGAGAGTTCCAGAAAAACATCTACTTCTGCTTCATTGACTATGCTAAAGCTTTTGATTGTATGGATCACAACAAACTGTGGCAAGTTCTTAAAGAGATGGGCGTACTAGACCATCTTATTTGTCTCTTGAGAAACCCTATATGTGGGCCAAGAAGCAACAGTGAGAACTGGACACGGAACCAGTGATTGGTTCAAAATTGGGAAAGGAGTCCGGCAAGGATGTATACTGTCGCCCTGCCTATTTAACTTATATGCAGAGCACATCATGAGAAAGGCAGGGCTAGATGAATCAAAAGTTGGAATTAAGATTGCCGGGAGAAATATCAACAACCAATATCATGCAGATGATACCACTCTAATGGCAGAAAGTGAAGAAAAACTAAAGAGCCTCTTGTTGCGGGTGTAGAAGGAGAGTGCAAAAGTTGGGTTGAAACTTAACATTAAGAAAACCAAGATCATGGCATCCGGCCTCTCAATTCCTGGCAAATAGATGGGGAAGAAATGGAGGTAGTGACAGATTTTATTTTCCTGGGCTCCAAGTTCACTGCAGATGGGGACTGTAGCCAAGAAATTAAAAGACGCTTGCTCCTCGGGAGGAAATCCATGGCAAATCTAGACAGCACACTAAAAAGCAGAGACATCACCCTGTCAACAAAAGTGCGTATAGTCAAGGCTATGGTCTTTTCAGTTGCAATGTATGGCAGTGAAAGTTGAACCATAAGAAAGGCTGAGCGCCAAAGAATTGAGGCCTTTGAACTATGGTGCTGGAGAAGACTCCTGCGAATCCCTTGGACTGCAAGGCGATCAAACTGGTCAGTCCTAGAGGAAATCAACCCTGACTGCTCTTTAGAAGGCCAGATCCTGAAGCTAAAACTCAAATACTTTGGCTACCTAATGGAGAAGAGCCTCATGTTGGGAAAGATTGAGGGCAATAGAAGAAGGGGACAACAGAGAATGACGTGGCTAGGTGGAGTCACTGAAGCAGTAGGCGTGAGCTTAAATGGACTCCAGAAAATGGTAGAGGATGGGAAGTCCTGGAGGAACGTTGTCCATAGGGTCGCAATGGGTTCGACACGACTTTGCAGCTAACAACACCAACAACAATAAACATTTGTCTCTAAGTAGAGATTTTCATGGAGTCTGAAAAAATCAAACTTTTGAATGTCAAATGTTTTATTTCAAAGGGGAAATGGGTTGATTCAGTTTTAAAAAGTTTCATGCTTCACACCTATTGAATGCTGAATCCCTAACTTTTGTTGCTAACTTTTTCTTCAATCAAGCATGACTTTCAGTAGTAGAAATAGTAGACCGGGGTCCCCAACCTGTGGGTCATGGCCTGTTGGCTACTGGACTGTATGAAGGGATAGCCAGTTCCTGTGTGCGTGCAACTCACACTCACCACACTTGCACCAGCGCCACTCCAATATCCCACTGGTGCTAGCACCACCCCCGAACATTCTACCGACACTAGTGCTGCCTCAAGCATCCTACCAGCGCTAGCACCTCCCTGTGTCCCTTCGGTGCTAGTGTTGCATTTGTAGCACTCGCACAGCCCCATTTGCATATGTGCAAGTGCACAGCCTGTTTGCCTGCCTCCCTTTCCAGGCTGCCAAACTAAAAAGGTTGGAGACCTCTGCAGTAGACTATATTATGAAAATACAACAGTAAGCTATCAAACTCTTCAGAGTATGTTACCATTTGGACCCCATAATCATCTGAATACACTTTAAAATATTTTCACAAATGACATATTGAGGTAAATATTCCCAACCATTTTAATTTACAAAAAAAGTCTTCAAAACAATTGAAAGTGGTTATTCTGTCAATATATCAAGATCATAAACATTCGTACGTCACAGAATTATTTGATCACATTGTTCGCCACAGATGAACTGTAATCATAACTTTTTGTACACTTATTTTATACAGATTTAAGATTTCTAATTTAAAAATTAATTTTCTTACTTTCCAAAGATGGATAACCGATCAGTTCTTGAAGGTTTTGCATCCATTGCATCAGCATAATCATTTTTAGTATCTTCAGCCATCAGTGTCCACACAGGAACAGATATCTTCTGCCAATATTTAGACTCTGCAATCAATATTCTTACAATTATCATTTTAGGTAGCATGATATATTTCTATTTTTAAAACAAATGAATCTAGAAGTTAGACATTTGCATTCAAATTTAGGTTGAAATATGTTTTACAAAACTATTCAAATCAGTTTCTTTGCTTATTTTTAACACTACCAGAGAAATGGAAAACCACATACATGTGAAGAAAACACGCCTGCTCTAAGTTACATTTCATTGAATTGTCTACAGCTAAATTCCAAACATGCTGCCATGCTCCCAATAAAAGATACAGCTGCTTTAAGATCTGTGCTCAAGGGCTATATTTGTGCCCTCGAGCTTTGAACCATTTTGAGAAACTGAATGCGAAACACCATACAGGTCTCATAATGTTTAGCAGGTTTTTTCCCCCAGAATGTCATAGAAAGAAATCATTAAAAACAAAAAAGCAATTTAAAAATGGATGTCCATTCAAACAAATAATATTAGTTTTCCTGAACCAACTTCTTGTATATTTTTTCAGTAAGATAAAAAATTTTCACTTCATTACTTCTCTAAAAGTAACAATATTGAAACTTGCAGGATACAAGCTGATTTAAACATTGTTTACCACAGGGATTCCCAACACCTGGTCTGTGGATCAGGCCCAGGCCGCTGCACGCCAGAAATCTGGTCGTGCAAACAAGCAAAGCCCCATCCACAGGATGCAGGCAGCACGCAAAACCACGCCTCCTCCAGTCCGTGGAAAACCTCTGTCCAAGGAGCTGGTCCCTGTTGCCCAGAAGGTTGGGGGCTACTGTGTTTTTCAAAGTTGGCAAATTTAAGATGTGTGGATTCAACTCCCAAATTATTGGCTGTGAAATTATCAGAGTTAAAAGTCCACACATCTTAAAAGTTGCCAACTTTGAAAAACACTAAATTATCTGAATAAAAGGTAGGCAACTAAACAACTATCAGTCACTGTATTCATAAAGGACAGCAGTGAGAAGGAAAAATCTACAATACATAAATACGAGTTACAAGAATTTCTTTTCCAATTTCCATCTCAACTCAGATGATCCCATTTGAGTTTCTTTTAATAAATCAGCTGAAGTAATTACACAGATCTAATACTATTTTACTTAATTTAGATTGCTCCCTAGCTTTATGTCCTGGATATTTGTATTTTAATTAATGTTCTAAGCTCATTTAAAGAAACAAAGAACAGAGCTATTTCTTTCATACATCCTTAGTAGATCTAGACTTTACAGGTAGTCCCCGACTTATCACCACATTTGAGCCCAAAATTTTCATTGCTAAGCAAGACAGTTGTTAAGTGAATTGCGTCCCATTTTACGACCTTTCTTGTCACAGTTGTTAAATATAAGATCACTACAGCTAGTAATACAGTTAAGGGAAATCTAGCTTCTCCATTGACTTTGTCAAAAGGTCACAAAAGCTGATTGTATTGGCCCAGGACACTGTAAATATCATAAGTAACATGTTGCTTGCCAAGTGTCTGAATTTTTACCCCCATGACCATGGGGATGCTGCAACAGTGATGTGAAAAACAGTTATAGGTCACTTTTTTTAGTGCTGTTGTAACTCCAAATGGTCACTAAATGAATGGTTTTAGGTTGAAGACTACCTGTATTTTTTGAACTACACCCACAAATTGAAGATGCCTGTAACACTCAGTAATTTATATGTTCAAAAATGAAAATAACTGGGTAAGTACAATGACCCCAGCTGATATGTGGCATGGCTGTCATAGCTATGCAAAAATGTTCCAAGGCTACTCCAACATTACTGTAAATGTCTTTCACTTTAAGTTCATGATATACTAGGGAAAACCTCTACTATATACCAGCTAATGAAGTGTATTACGATCCACAAAATACAATAACATATTGTTGACTGTACCAAGGGGAAAAACAACAACACCCAACCCATTTATTTGCTCTGCACAGTGAAGGCCACTGAATCTAACTCCAAGCTTTTCAGAGGTTCACAAGACTTTCTGAGTGTTAAAAACAGACAAACCTTTTGTAAAGAATATGGGGATTATCCCAAGGGTGTGTTTTAAAAGGCAACTGGACTTTCCCTTGAAAAGATTTTGATTCTCATCCAAGAAGCTTCTTCATTTCTGACTAAATGGTGGGAAATGGAAAGATTTATATTCTTTGCAGTCACCCAAGTTGTACCTGTGTCCTCAAGGTCACCTTAATCAGAGTACAAATGGGTGTGAAACTTTCTTGGGACTGTTGAAAGGACTGTGTTGTAGACATGAGATAGGTGGTTGAGACAGGGCTGTTCAATTTTAATATACAGATGGCCTCTTTGACCCCTCTTTCAAATAAGTGGCCCTTTCTGTCCAGAATGTGAAATCTGCTATCTTCAAAAGAGTGACTTTTGTCTTTTAAATGCAGATGGATGCTGAATCTTCTCCTGATGGGTTTGTTCTCCTGTGTTGTGCCGTGAATTTGTGAAGTGGTTGTTTTTTTCCCAATCAATAGGTGTGTCAGAAAACAAAGTTCACATTCTGGACAAAGTGCCATTGGTTTGAAAGAGGGGTCAAAGAGGCCATCTACGTTAAAACTGTACAGTTCTCTCTCAACAAAGGGGGAGGAATAGGACACTACCTATCTCCTGTCTACAACACAGTCCTTTCAGCAGTATCAAAAAGGTTCCACATCCATTTGCATTCTGATTCAGGTGATCTTGAGGGTAAAAATAAACCCCCAAGTGGCCTCAACAATCTTGGAGAGCAGTGGTAATGATCAGACTGCAAATAATATAAATTCAGTCAGACGTTTCTTGGATGAGAAGCAAAACATTTTCAAGGAAAAAAACCTAGAAAGAAGAGTTTTGAAAAACACCTTTGAGACAACCATGATCTGGATGATTAAGAATCTCCATTGACAATATGGAGATTAGCATATATCACTGGGATAGCTGCAGACACTTGAATAATTCCAGTCATACCTCTATAAGACAAAAGTCTACTAGACCAGTGGCCCCCAACTTTTGCGGCTTGGCGGCCCAGAAGGGGAAGAGGGCCATGTGAGCAGGTCGGCACGCGTGCACACGCAGCTCAAATGCAGAAGCCCGTGGCCCGATTGCGAATAGGCCACAGCCAAGTAGTGGTCTCTGGTTGAGGACCCCTGCACTAGATTTGCCCAACTTATCCATTTGGAAAGAAACATCTACCCTGAAAATCTCTGCATTATCCCAGCTTCTCTCTTATTTCTTAATGGAGTACTAAAGTACTAAGTAAAGTACAAAGTACTAAAGCAGCAGAGGCAATTCTCCCAGATTCTTATCTTATGTATTGCCCTACAGCTAAAAGGCAGCATGTTTTGGATTTTGCCACCAGGTGGCTCTGATTAGAAGACTGTGACAAGAGAAAACCCATCCCGATTCCATAACTGGTTGGGCACCATCCAATCCCTGGGGGGGGGTGTGTCTCTTTCACCCAGAAAATCTTTTTGTTTCACTTCTGCTTCCAAGTTCTTTTCCTTTCATTTTAACCAGTAACCTTGAACATGTTATCCTGGATGATCTCATCAGCTTATCTTTATCAGGTTTTTTTTTCTACCAGAAAAATAGGCAAGAATGCTTCAGTTAATAAGATATAACAGAGCCCCCCCCCCTTTTCCCCCTAGCAAGCACACCGTTTTGTGTCCATCAGTTGGAGACAAGCAAGAAGCTACAACTGTACAACACACTAAACCACAAAGCAGCAGGCCTAATTTTAGTTTCATTTCTTGTATGAACCCAGACTGGAGGAACCATATAGTTTTTCACGTTGTGCAATTCTAATCAGCTGAATGAACCATGGATTCATTAGTTAATCATAGATAATAAGCTTATCAGATCAATACAACCCTAACAGCATGCTTGAAGAGCTGGTCCCAAGCATCTTAGCATGGAAAACTGAAACTAACTGCATTTAATCCCCATTTTCCTAGCTCCGTGCCAAGCAGACATTTCCCAGATCGCGGTTCTATAGATATGGAAAAGAAACACATTGCGGTTTTTTCTGGAACGGAGATTTGATGCCGACCGAAGAACTGCATGAAACTAATCAGGCAGGTAGAATTCCAACCGGTGCTACTTTCACCATTAGTTTTAAAAGCAAAAATAGCAACCCTCGAAACGAATAAGTACATGGGAGGGAAACAAAAGATTGCAAGTCCATCACTTTTTGAAGGCTCCTACGAGCGACTCCGGGTCCCAAAATGTTAACAGCGAATGAAAGCACAGTGAGGAGAGCACAAAGATTTGAAAAAGGCCCCTCGTCTACTAAGGAATGTCCGAAGTAGAGAGAAGTCGGCATGGAGGTGGGAATCGAGCCTTGAGAAAAAATGAGTTTCTTTCTCGAAATAAACTACACTTGCCCGCGTGGAACTCACGACCAGCAGGCTCTCCTTGCAAGTCCTCTCGCTCCGTCCGCTCTCCGCGACGCTACGTCGAAGGTAAAAGCGAAAGTTAAACGGTCAGAAAACTTTACTCCCTGCAGCAACCCAGGAAGTTGCCGCGGAGACTTGAATTGAGCATCCGCCTTCCCGGTCAGCCCAGCCAAGTCTTTATAGCGCCGCCTTTGGGCTGAGTGCGGAACAAGCGTTTGTTTTCACAATCCTCAGCCTGGCCAATGGCTTCGCCCTTTCCTTCTCCCTTCCTCCCAAGCAGCTGATTTTCAGTTTTCGCCGGCTCGATTTCCCCCCCTAGGAATAATTACTTTTTCGTCTCGTCATCAGCATGATCATTTCTGTCATCCTCACATGAGGATGGGGGGGAGTGGGGAGAAGCTAACTAAATCTACTTCATACCCGCGCCATTCACTATACCGTGCCGCACTTTTTTATGCTTGCAAATAAGTGGTATGTGCACCATGTCTGTCCATCAATTTATATATTGTCTTCTTTTAAAAGTTCATTTTTCTTAACCTTGTCTTCCCATCTGGATTTACTAACTATATCCTCAACCGTTTCCAAACTAGTTAATCTGCCTTTGATCTTTTTAACTTAAAAAAAAACTTCTAAAAAAGAAACAGTAGGTAGTTACATTTGCCATTGTGTGTTTCTTAATGTCTCAGTCTGAATTTAGATATTCTCTTTTTTGCTTAATAAAGCTTTTTTGTGACTTTACACAGACTTGATTACTACAGGGTGTATCCAAGTTTAATTTGCATAGCTGTGTTCCTGCCTTCCTAATATTAATATGATAGGGATTTTACAATTTTTTAAAATATTAATTATGGAAAATGAACATATACAACTAATGACAACATATACACAATATGCCCACCTATGTAAACAGCCAGCTATCTGTTTGAAAGACATTATTTTCTATAGATTTCATGGCTGGTCTCAATCAAATAGTTATGAGCTTTTGTGCGGAGAGAGCATGACTTAACAGTTTTTCAGTGTCTTGATGTTTCACTGACAGCTGTGGCCTGTTCAGAAGCAGGAAGAGCTGCATCATGTTGTATGTTGTGTAGTGAGTTCTTCGCGCAGGAAAGGAGAGGCAAGTGAGTTCAATAAAGCTCATGATTTATGTCAATTTCAGCGTAGTTACGCTCAGCAGAGGACAGTGTCCTTGTTGTTGTTAGTTGCGAAGTCGTGTCCGACCCATCGCGACCCTATGGACAATGTTCCTCCAGGCTTTCCTGTCCTCTGCCATCTTCTGGGCTCCATTTTAAGCTCACGCCTACTGCTTCAGTGACTCCATCCAGCCACCTCATTCTCTGTCGTCCCCTTCTTCTATTGCCCTCAATCTTTCCCAGCATTAGGCTCTTCTCCAGTGAGTCCTTCCTCCTCATTAGGTGGCCAAAGTATTTGAGTTTTAGCTTCAGGATCTGGCCTTCTAAAGAGCAGTCAGGGTTGATCTCCTCTAGGACTGACCGGTTTGATCGCCTTGCAGTCCAAGGGACTCGCAGGAGTCTTCTCTAGCACCAGAGTTCAAAGGCCTCAATTCTTTTGCGCTCAGCCTTTCTTATGGTCCAACTTTCACTGCCATACATTGCAACTGGGAAGACCATAGCCTTGACTATACGCACTTTTTTTTTTATTGAAAAGTTTTAAAATACAATTTTCCTTTGAAAAACCCCCCTTCCCCCTCCCTCCTCCCCTCCCTACCTCCCCCCTATCTCCCCCCCTCCCCCTCTCCCTCTTCCCTCCCACCCCTCTACTTCCCCTCCTCCCCCCCTCCCCCCCGACTTCCCAGAGCAAAATACAAGGTATATATCTAAAAAGCAATCATAAACAATCATATACTAACAATTATAAACTCTAAAATCCATCACTCTCTAGCTTATATAGAGTAAACCAATCCTTAACAATACTAAATATGTATAAAGAACTAAAATAAAAGAAAACTAGCATCATTCCCATCTATGTTCTTCCACAATTCACTATTACCTAGACATATTCTCACTTACACATCACAAGCACCTATCCCTATTAACCTCTCTAGCCAAAATAGGCTATAATAGATAGTTCTTACACAAATTAACCCGCATTAACCCACAAAACTTTCTTCCTCTTCCTCTGTAGTAAATTGTCCATTAATTCCAAATTGAACATTCTGTTACCATACATATCATCCCAAAACTCTTAAAAACACAACTACCACTTGACTATAAGTATATTGTGGAAGTTCCATAGATTTCTACTGGTCTTATTTTTTAATCTTTTTTGAGCGTTTTAAGGCAGCACGCGTCACCCTCTGTTCTCTAGGATCATCCAAAAGAGTTGCAGCTTGATCTCCTCCTGTACCCTTCTCGTCTAACTGTCCATCTTCATCCTCTTGATGTTCTCCTTCTCCAGATCCCTCTGCAGCTTCCAGAAGTGTTGATGGGGTTGCTTTTAAAACATTGTTGTAAAAATCATGCGCTTGCTTCACAGTACCCAAACAGTACCTTTTGCCATCATACATGAAGCTCAACCCAGCTGGGATCTCCCATCTGAACCTTATATCTCTTTGCTTGAGCTCTTGCACAAGAAATATAAAGTCCTTCCTTCTCTTTAAAATCTTTGGAGGAATTTCTTTTAGAACCAAAACTTCTTGACCAGCAATCACAACTTTAGTATCATAGGCAGCTTGTATAACTTCATCTCTAATTTCCCTTTTTACAAAATAAACCACCACATCTCTAGGCAACTTTCTCTGCTTAGCAATCCACGAATTCACACGAAACACTTTGTCCATGCCTTGTTTTATTTCAGATGCTGGATGGTTCAATACCCCCTCAAAAGCCTCAGAAACCAGCTGCTTTAAATCTTCCTTAATATTCTCTTTTAGGCCTCTAATTCTAACAGCAAACTGCATCTGGTAAAATTGAGCCAAACTCTGTTCGCTATCCATTTTGTCTTTTAAATCTTCAATTTCCAATACTTTTGCTTCTAATATAGCATTCTTTTGAGTCAAGTCTTCCACTTGATCATCCAGCACCTCCACACATTTAGCTACTTTATGCACTGAGGACAAAATGTCTACCTTCATCTCTCTAAGTTTCTGCTCCATCCTTTCTTCCATTCTCTGCTCCAATTTCTCCAATTTCTCCTCCATCTGTGCAAATTTAACACCCATTGACTCCAAAATTAACTGGGTATGTTTTTCAAGATCCTTCGATGTCAATACATCAGGAGAATGCAACGCCTGCAGTAGTGATTGTTGTTGCACCGGAGAATTTCCAGCACTCCGAAAAGTTCTAGGGGGAGGTTTAGCCGCCATCTTTTACTTACAATTGTGACGCACTTTCACTTTAAGTTTTAAGCATAGTCCATCAAGCTTGAGAGTAAAATAAAATAATCCTCTTCATCTCTCCACCTTTTCCTCTTGTACCGCTCTGCCTGCTCCTTTAAATCATAGTCCTTTCTTCAGGCAGGGATGGTTCGCAGACGCCTGGCTCTGCTCCAGGAAGTTCGGAGCAGAGACGACGGCCAGCTGGGAGCAACCCAGGCTTCGGGGGAGTTCGATCCTTCAGCCGCCCAAGCTCAAAGCTCAGGCGGCCTCGGAGAACTCTACCCCTACCTGGGGCCTCACCCCCTCCTCTTCTCCCGAGGAGGGGGCTTCAATTTCGCCCGAACAGCTGATCGGCGCTGTTTCGGGCGAAAAAACAAACAGCTGAGCCGCGGGCAGCCAGGGGAGGCTGTCTTCGGCGCCGCGCCGCCAGCGGAAGCCCGACTATACGCACTTTTGTTGACAGGGTGATGTCTCTGCTTTTTAGTGTGCTGTCTAGATTTGCCATGGCTTTCCTCCCCAGGAGCAAGCGTCTTTTAATTTCTTGGCTGCAGTCCCCATCTGCAGTGATCTTGGAGCCCAGGAAAATAAAATCTGTCACTACCTCCATTTCTTCCCCATCTATTTGCCAGGAATTGAGAGGGCCGGATGCCATGATCTTGGTTTTCTTAATGTTTAGTTTCAACCCAACTTTTGCACTCTCCTTCTTCACTCGCAACAAGAGACTCTTCAGTTCCTCTTCACTTTCTGCCATTAGAGTGGTATCATCTGCGTATCTTAGGTTGTTGATATTTCTTCCAGCAATCTTAATTCCAACTTTTGATTCATCTAGCCCTGCCTTTCTCATGATGTGCTCTGCATATAAGTTAAATAGGCAAGGCGACAGTATACAGCCTTGCCGGACTCCTTTCCCAATTTGGAACCAATCAGTGGTTCCGTGTCCAGTTCTCACTGTTGCTTCTTGACCTGCATATAGGTTTTTCAAGAGACAAATAAGATGGTCTGGTACTCCCATCTCTTTAAGAACTTGCCACAGTTTGTTATGATCCACACAATCAAAGGCTTTAGCATAGTCAATGAAGCAGAAGTAGATGGTTTTTCTGGAACTCTCTAGCTTTCTCCATGATCCAGCGTATGTTGGCTATTTGATCTCTAGTTCCTCTGCCTCTTCGAAATCCTGCCTGTACTTCTGGTAGTTCTCGATCCACATACTGCTGGAGTCTAGCTTGTAGGATTTTAAGCATAACTTTACTAGCATGAGAAATGAGTGCAATGGTGCGATAGTTTGAACATTCTTTGGCACTGCCTTTCTTTGGAATTGGAATGTAAACTGATCTTTTCCAATCCTGTGGCCACTGTTGAGTTTTCCAAATTTGCTGTCAAATTGAGTGTAGCACTTTTACTGCATCGTCTTTTAAGATTTTGAATAGCTCAGCTGGAATACTGTCACCTCCACTAGCTTTGTTGTTGCTCAGCTTTTCTAAGGCCCACTTCACTTCACATTCTAGGATGTCTGGCTCGAGGTCAGTGACCACCTCATTGTGATTATCAGGGACGTTAAGCTCATTCTTGTATAGTTCTTCTGTGTAATTTTGCCATCTCTTCTTAATCTCTTCTGCCTCTGTTAGGTCCCTGCCATTTTGGTCCTTTATCATGCCCATTTTTGCATTGAACGTTCCCTTCATCTCTCCAATTTTCTTGAAAAGATCTCTGGTCCTCCCTATTCTATTGTTTTCTTCTATTTCTTTGCACTGTTCATTTAAGAAGGCATTCTTATCTCTTCTAGCTATTCTCTGGAATTCTGCATTCAATTGGGCGTATCTTTCTTTTTCTCCCTTGCCTTTTGCTTCCCTCCTTTCCTCAGCTATTTGCAAAGCTTCCTCAGACAGCCATTTTGCTTTCTTGCATTTCTTTTTCTTTGGGATGGTTTTGGTTGCTACCTCTTGTACAATGTTGCGAACCTCTGTCCATAGTTCTTCAGGCACCCTGTCTATCAGATCTAATTCCTTAAATCTATTTGTCACCTCTACTGTATATTCAACGGGGATATGATTTACTTCATACCTGACTGGCCTGGTGCTTTTCCCTACTTTCTTCAGTTTAAGCCTAAACTTTGCAACAAGAAGCTCATGGTCTGAGCCACAGTCAGCTCCTGGTCTTGTTTTTACTGACTGTATAGAGCTTCTCCATCTTTGGCTGCAGAGCATATAGTCAATCTGATTTCTGTGTCCTTGAATAAAATGCAATTGGGACTTGTGTTCCATTCTTTTCTAAATGATTCAAGACTGCCCCTACCCCATAAGGAGATGCATCACATGCTAAACAGACTGGTTTATACTCCCTAAAATGAGTTACAGTGGATTTAACTGACAATAGTGCCTTTAACTCCTGGAAGCTTTTTTCATGAATGCAGTTCCATTTCCATGGAGCTTTTTTATTTAAGAGCCTGTGAAGAGGCTCTGCCAATGCAGTCTTGTTAGGCAGGAAGGCATGGTAGAAGTTGAGGAGGCCCAAGAATGCTTGTAGCTCTCCTTTGGATTTAGGACTAGGAGCCAATTGAATGGCCTTCACTTTGGATTCAGCAGGGTGAATACCGTTAGCATCAATTCGAAATTCTAGAAATTCCATTGAAGGAACCCCAATACTACATTTGCTCTTCTTTAATTTGAGGCCTGCTTCTCGAAGCCTCTGTAAGACAGCCCTGAGCCTGCTGGCTAACACTTCTGTAGATTCTCCAGCAATAAGTACATCATCAAAATAAGGGCAAACACCCTGAATGCCTTTAAGTGTGCGTTCCATGATTCCCTGAAAAATGCCTGGAGCAACGCTAACTCCAAATTGTAAACGCTTTATTTTGAAAGCCCCCCTGTGAGTCACGATCATCTGAGCCACAGCTGTAGCCTCATCAACCAGCAGTTGCTGATAGGCCTGTGCTAAATCTAATTTAGCGAAAATAGTGCCCCCTTCCAAAGAAGCTAAAATGTGGTTCACCACTGGGACAGGGTAAGCGTGTTGTTTAAGGGCTTTGTTAATTGTACATTTATAGTCAGCACATATTCTAATTTCTCTGTTGGACTTAAGTGGAATGACTATAGGAGTTTCCCACTCTCCACCATCAACTGGTTGTAAAACGCCCTGTCCTACAAGTTTGTCTATTTCTGAGTCAATTTTATGTTTGAGGGCAAAAAGGACCCTTCAAGGTTTAACCCTAATGGGAACTACATTGGGATCTAGCTTGAATGAGATAGGCGGGCCTGTGTATGTTCCTAGGGCTGAATCAAAAACGTCTGCAAAGTCCTCGCAAACTGACAAAAGGTTTGCAGCTTGTCTCCAGTTGATACCAGTTATTTGAATGCCTACAGCATCAAACCAGTCTAGTCCTATGAGACTCATTCTCTGGCCCCCTACTACTATGACATCTAGGTGCCCATAAAACCCCTTAAATTTTACAGCCAAGGTGGCTTCTCCATTAACTTTGACTTGATCATTTTGAAAGTCAATTAAAATTATGTCGGAGGGCCTTAGCTTGGCCCATTTTCTACTGCGACTGCACACGAAATTGAAGGTATCCTGGGAAATAATGGAGACAGCAGAGCCAGAGTCCAACTCCAATTTACAAGGAACTCCTTGTAGCTCTACCTGCAGTTTGAGTTTAGGTTTGAGGGGGCATCGGGCCCCGGTGCAGCATACACTTCTACGGCTTCTACAAACCCCCACACTAAATCGACCCTGGGCCCCGGGACCTCTCCTGGTCGGATCTTCCGACTGGTATTTGGGCTGCTGGTCCCTCTGGTGAGCTCTGCAAACCGCTGCGATGTGGCCTGTTTTTCCACAGGCCCTGCATGTGGCTGACCAGAATCTGCAATCAGCACATTGGTGGCTGCCGCCACAACCTTTACATCTAGATAAGAGAAATGCCTTGTAAGTGTTTTCTTGCTGTTTGCTGCTGCGGTGGTGTGCATCAGGTTGCTTGTGAAGCTTGTTGACTTCAGGATCTTCTTCCTCCAAAGATTCCTCTGAGCGTTTGGCGTCCTCGTGGTGGACTGTTTCATCTTGTTTCATCGTTTTGGTGGGCTGGACTGTTTGGACTGCACCCCCGGCGGCTTCGTCTGCCATTACTTCGTCTTGGGCTTTGATGAACATTAAATTCGGTCTGGCAAAAAGTTTTTGCTGGAGCGTTCGGTAGGCTGCAGATGAGCTGGTCTCGCAGTCACTCCTCTACGTTGGAAAATTTACAGAGGCGTGCGGCCTGCCTCAAGGCCGCGATGTATTCTGATGCTGTTTCGCTGGGCTGCTTCATTCGCTGATCAAACTTGAAATGCCAAGCAATCACTGACATCTTCGGCTGAAAATGCTCTCCCAGCTTTTTCTTGAGGTCCACATAGGAAACTGACTCCAGCGACGTCAGGGTGAAGAGGTTTTTGGCCAGGTCGAATGTAGCTGGGCCGCACACGCAGAGCAGTGTGGTGGCCTTCAGCCCATCTTCTGCAACTTGGTTTGCCCGGAGGTAGTTTTCTACCTGGGACAAGTAGGAAGGCCATCCTCTGGATGCTTGACATCGAATTTGCATAGTCTTCCAACTTTAGGCATTCTGTCTTTGGCTGGTTCTGTCTTTTGTGGTTTTCGATTCTACTTCTCCAAGGCCCAGGGACTGAATCTGCTGAGCACATGGTCGCTAGCGTGGCTTGCTAGCTGACCGTAGTGGGGCATGAAATGCCTTTTTCCTCCAGGCATGAGCTGCCTCTCCCCTAGTGAACTTCAGCTCTTTTGGAGAAGCAGGATCCCACCTTTGTCACCAGTGTTCTGTAGTGAGTTCTTTGCAAAGGAAAGGAGACGAGGCAAGTGAGTTCAACAAAGCTCATGGTTTATTGCTTGCAGGATCTGAACTGAGAATTGGGCTGCAGCTTGCAGCAATTTATAGCCTGGCCCCTAGGCGGCAGCCAATACGTTTAAAACAACCCATTGCCGCCTAGGGACAGCCAATAGCAGCACTGGAAACCTGGAGTCTGGGTAGCTGGAGAGCCATTAGCTGCTCCAGCTTACCATATGGTGTTACAACTGAGCTCAATACATAACAGTGTATTTCTTAGGAACTCACAAATAGATTTATTTAATTAATTTATAAATCTATAGCAGTGCTAGCAAACCTTTTAGAGACCGAGTGCCAAAACTGCAACCCAAAACCCACTTATGTATCGTTGGGTGCCAGGTGGGCATGGCCCATTGGGTGGGCATGGCCCATTGGGTAGGCATGGCTGCGGTGGTAACAACAGACTAGGTGGGACTAAAAAGTTCAATCAATCAATTCCAACTTTGCGAGACCTTTTTTCCTGCAAGAAGTTGAAATTGATTGACTGAACCTTTTTTTTGCACATGGTGTATGCCTAAAGCGAAAAGGTTTTATGAAACCCAGCTAAAGGCCTAGGACAGGGGTGACGGCATGTGTGCCCACAGAGAGGGCTCTGCATACCACCTGTGGCACCCGTGCCATTGGTTCGCCACCACGGATCTATAGCATAATCCTATACATGTATATTCAAGTATAACTTCCACTGAGTTCATCAGAACTTACTTCCAGATATTTGCATACACAATTGCAGCCCTAATATCAGAATACAAACTATATTGCTAGGGAATTTGATCTTTTGAAATGAACATGAATAAACCTTAATAGTCACAGTTGTTTGATTCTTTCCAAAATCCATATCTGTAGAGAAAACTCCAGATTTTGAAAATATGGCATTAGTTTGTTGTACAGTTCTAGGCACTGCAGTGTCTCCAATAATTCAGAATCAGTGTTAGACTAGGTGAAATACTGACTTCTGCATTTCTCACAGACTCTGACTACTTACATTATTAAATGAGGGTTTTTTTAAAAGAAAACTTTCAACTAATTTTCAGAGAAAGGCATTTCTTACTGGTGACTATAGTATTTGCTGAAAGATACTAGGGAAAGGAAGTACATGGATCATTCTTTCACCCGATTTAATTGTAGCACAAAGATGCCTTGATAACCATATTTAAAAGAAATGGAATCAGGATATCATCTCTGTATATCTCTAGCTTACTGAAGAGGCAATCTATAGTTGTCTTTAGCTGTGTGGTGTTTCCCTTCTTTTCCTGACAAGCCTTGTCACCTGCTGTATCTATAATACTTTGAATCAGTGTTGGCAATGATTCAGTCAAGCACTGAGATCTGTATAACTCCTATTGGTCATTTAAATTTGCTGGAGATACCTTTATATCCACTACTATAGAAGCACTGTCCTCTATTACATTTTGGATTGTACAGGTGTAATGTCCAGCTAATGCCAAACAGAGACTTCAGAATGCTAATTAGATATTAGGTGTACTCCTTATACCTGACTTTTATCAATGTCAGCTGTAGTTCAAAACACCAATATACTTGTTAACAAAATAAAAGGAAAAAGAAGATGGGTGGTTAATTAAATTGGAATTATGTTACATACTCAATGACTGTTAAAGGTACAGAGAGAAAAAGTTTTCTATTTGCCTTATTTCTTTGTGTCATATAGACTATTCCAATGTTATGTTGTATATAGACTACAGTTTATTTCTGGTTGCTGTCATATGTGGGCCTTCATCTTTAAGCATGATTACCACACTTACAAAACAGTAAGTTGATTTGCTTTTTTTGTTTTACACAGAAATGTTGATCTTTAGAAGATGGATGGACATTCCCATTTCAGAAATAAATACGGTAGGTAAATCAATAAATCAAATCTAGAGGTTGGTGAGCTATAGAAGTCTTACAGGATAATGCAATATCTGTCAAAACTGACAGAATGGTGGTTCATTTTCATTTTCTTTTTATTCAGGAAACTAATCTTTGTACCACTATACCAATATTCAAGAATACCTATAATTCCTGTGCCAAACCCCCAAATCTCCCTCTCTCCCTCCCTCTCCTCATTGACCGATCATCAGGGGATAAGAGGTATGTGGGTGATATAAAAAAGAACTCTGCTGCCCCTGCAAGTTCTCAATCACTTGATCCGTATTTACCTATCAACCTGTCTGCTGGAATATTTGTTTATTGGTACTGGAATAACTACAGATAGTCCTTGACTTATAAGAGTTCATTAAGTGACTATTCAAAGTTACAGCAGAACTGAAAAAGGGAATTATGACCATTTTTACACTTACAGTCATTGCAGCATCTCCACAGTTACATGATCAAAATTCAAATGCTTGGCAATGGACTCATATTTAAGATGGTTGCAGTGTCCTGGGATCATGGGACCACCTTTTGCAACCTTCTTACAAGCAAAGTCAGTGGGGAAACCAGATTCACTTAAAAACTGGGTCATTAATTTAACAACTGCAGTGATTTCACTTGGGAAGAAAAGTTGTAAAATGAAGCAAGAATTCACTTAACAAGAGCCTTGGTGGAGCAGTGGGCTAATGCCTCCTTAAGTAACACCAGCTGCCTGCAATTAGTGCAGGTTCGCATCCCACCAGGCTCAAGGTTGACTCAGCCTTCCATCCTTCCGAGGTAGGTAAAATGAGGACCCAGATTGTTGGGGGCAATAAGCTGACTTTGTAATAATGCCGCTTGGGGTGTGTGTGAAAGCCCTAATGCAGGCATATACATAGAATGAAGGCTACTGCTAAGCTTGTAAGCCACCCTGAGTCTTCGGAGAAGGGCGGGATATAAATGGAATTAAAAAATAAATAAATAAATAAATAAATGTCTTGCTTAGCAACAGAAATGTTGGGCTCATTTGTGGTGGTACGTTGAGGGCCACCTGTATTCCTGAAGACAAATAGGTATTCACTAAGACAACTTGAAAGAGAGCTAAATCTTTCAGGCACTTCTGGAACCCCCAATCCCACCCTGTGCCATGTTTATGAAAAACAATAGGTATTGTTGATTTCTTTCCCCCCACCTGTGTAGGACATAGGGCAGGAAAAGAAAGAGAACCTGAGAATTAGTCTCTGTTCTGAAAGCACTTTGCCCTTTTGTGCTTTCCTTAATAGACTCTTAGTTGATACATAATAATCTGAAGATGATGTGAAATATATTTAGAAGGCAAACCTGGGACTCTGACAAATGAGCATTAAACTCTACACTTTATATATTACCAACTAGATATCCTTCATTTTCATATGACCATGATGCTTGTCTCTGACTTCACTCATCTATTTAGAGAAAGGCTTCATTGAATTCTTACCTCCCTTTCCCTCTGTGAACTCTTATCACAGTTGCCAAAATAACCCCTCTTAGTAAGTGACAGCTTTAAAAACCAGACAACAGCTGAGTGCAACTCAGAAGCACAGCACAAACAGACTGGAGTGTCTTTCCTAGGAAACAAGGCATTTTTATATATTACTGGACTCTCAAGATTTTTTTAAAAATTTTGTATATAGTTTCAATATGAATATTCAGTCATGTGCCAGGTGTGGCTATGGGGTCTATCCTGCTGAGAAGGTTAATTGTATTGATCAGGTTAGTAATTAATTACTATTTGCCATTATTACGGTATAAATGTTCTGATACTATTTGTCTATTTAGCAGCTTTTGTTCAAATAAATAAAACATACTTATCCTAAAGCATAATAATCAATATAACCATTGGATGGCCAAGTTAGAATTGAACATCTGCTAAATTTGTTGCACTGTTTCTTTTTTAAAGTTTTGAAAGGAGAGATGGATTTACACCCTACATCATGTGTGTTTGATTGTTAGACTATCAGGAAAAATTAGTTATAAAATTTTAAACTAGATTTAGAAAATTCAAAAGACAAATAACTTTCACCCACTTCTATCTGCTTTTCTAGATCTGGCATAAAGCCTGCTTTCACTGTGAAGTTTGTAAGATGATGCTAACTGTAAATAATTTTGTTAGCCACCAGAAGAGGCCATACTGTCAAGTGTAAGTGTGTACATTTTGTTTTGTAATAGGACCCTGTTATATGCATGAGATTGAACTAAATTCTGATACTGTTGAAAATTGGCTCAAATGATTTTCAGATAGACTGGTTTAGTCATATGATAAAGTGCATCCGTAGTGTGGAGTAAACAAAAAGTGTTCATGACATTTGAAATAATAAATACAGTTTATTATGCATTAAATCTAAGTTTTCTGTTTAAAAGTACAGTTGAAGATATGATAATTTAAAGGAGTAAGATAGAAAGCCAAAATACCTGATTAGACTTATATCCAGGAGGTGCTCAGTAGCTCTTTACTAGTACCAGGCTGTTCTGTCTTCTCCCACCTTCTAATCTCCAGATGTGTTGAGTTACAGCTCACAAATTTACCAACCAGCCTGCTCAAAAGATAACGACAAGAGTTTTAGTTCATCAGAATTATAACTGCTTATTAGATTAAAGACCAAAATAGGTGTACTATAGAAAATCCATTTTATATAAAAAGCACACAACTTGAAACTCCAAGTTGTGTGCCTCTATCTGAAGTTTCAGAGCAGAATGGGACAACTTGCCATGGCAAACTTGCCACGGGAGAACTCAACATAGTGATAGCCAGTTCGCCATGATATAACTCATTAGTTGTTGTAGACCCTTTTACCTGAAAGTCATTTCTAATAGAAGAGATAAATAATTCCAAGCATATCTGGAAGATAATTATATTACCTGTGCCTAATTTAGTTTAAATCTAAATGCCATTGACATAAACTCAAAATTAGATTTCTTTTTCTCTTTGAATTTACCTATTTTGTTTTGCAGTGCAGTCCTATTGTATCCGAAGATTGACTGGCCTGTGTATCTTAGTTCAGAAAATATGTATTTTCTTAATTTAGAGCATTTATTAGCAGGATATGACTTTTCAGATTTTAAATTCCTATTCCATCAAAGGAAAAAGTTAATACTTCTAGTGCTACGAACCCATTATAAATCACCTCCAATTATTTGGATTATTTAATTTGAAAGCATTAGAGTGATTCTAAATGACATTAGAACGTGGACCACCTTTGTGCTAGTAGGACTGATCTGAGACTCTTCAGTTGGCCAAATCACATTCTCCATCCCTCTTATAGCTACTAATACCTTCTCTGGGAAGGCAACTGCCTATAGTTACTTGCCGTTAGAATGCAGTTAATGACAAGTAATAATGATTGAGAATGACACAATATGGCTATTGTGGACATCCCTTTATATGTTTTTTTTCTAAATTCAAGCTGATTGGTAAATCTTCAAAGTTCACATGCATAACTTTCAAAATTTCATGTTTAGTTATGGATGCCTATAATGTGTCACATTGTTATTGCTTTTGTTAGCTTTTTTCACTCTAAAAACCAGCAATTCCAGTGAGTATTTCCTGGACACTTTTTAAATAAGTTCCTCAGAACTGGTACAATTCTGTTTTCCTGACTTTACTCTCCATATTGGCCCATATGATCAATCCTGCACTGAAGGACTCTCAGAGTGAAATATTTCCTCTATGATTGTGTTCTGGTTGTGCTCTGGTGTCTGTCTGTCTGTCTGTCTGTCTGTCTGTCTGTCTGTCTGTCTATCTATCTATCTATCTATCTATCTATCTATCTATCTATCTATCTTTCACATTAGCTTAATTTGGGAAAAGACAAAATGGGATGGGAAAACAAATCAGCTTAGAGAAGTTAGGCAGAGTCCTGAACCCATTCCCTCTACCCATTAGGCACCATCAAGTCTAATTGAACCCAAAAGCTCATAGGCAGAGATTTGAGGACTTAGCCCTGATAGTATACTCTTATTCTTAATCTCCGGTTAAAATCCTATGTGTCTTTTCCATCTCTTTACATTGCAATGGACTGGCATCTACTTATTTCTCAGTAGGCCAAGTAGTTGACACCTGGGAATAGTTACTGTAATAGCCCAGTCTGATCTTAGGTCCTTTGCTTCTGACTTCAGCCTTAGCCACAGTGCAACAATGCCATCATGAGAGGAAATTTTCCTTGCTGTATGATGACACATGGAAAAAGGATGTCAGCAAAGTCAGGATATAAAAATAATTCTCTGGACTACAATCAATGGCATTCTCACAAATTAGAACACTATTCAGCAGTGACTCAGAAGAGATGCAATACAGACAAAATAGAGACTAGTAACAGAGATAGCACATTTTTGTGCTATTTTGATTTCATGGTAACTAAAGGATGTCTGGATAAGATTTCAACTCAGTAGTGAGAAAGGCCCCAAATCTTGATTAAGAGCAGAGACATACAGTGTTGTATTTTCCTAGTAATATAAAATGAGTTTATGCTTCAGTAAAAGGTAAAAAAGGAGTCCCAGCAGATTTTACTCTGCTAGTTATTGCCAACTACAGGGGGTGGTGTTCATCTCTGTTTCAAGGCCATTTAGCCAGCACTGTCCGAAGATATTTCCATGGTCATGTGGCCAGCATGATGTCATGGAGAGCTCTTAGGTACCACTTCAGTGGGAAGGTAACAGCATTCCTTATGCTTCGGTATCCATCACATATTAAAAAAGTTAAATATTCAGTGCCTGAAATATAATCATTAATTTTTACCTTTGTAATTATATATAAAAATGTATAAATTATTGCCAAAGTCAAATGATATCCTCCCGCCAGTTTTTCAAGTTGGAATTTGTGATTAAATAAATGTCATGTGATTATATATGTATCTCTATTTAAAAGAATGCTATTCTTTTAAAGATTATTGATAATAATTTACTTTCTTTCATAGACATAACCCCAAAAACAATACATTCACAAGTATTTTTGAGACACCAATAAATATGAATGTGAAAAAGCAGTCTGAAGCAATAAGTGAGGTAAGATGTGATTTGTAATCACATTGTAATGTTAGATTTGTTTTTTTAGGTAATTATAGAAAGAACAATTTCACTCCTTTGACTAAAATCCATATTTGTTCTATTTACCCAAGTTGCTAACTAGTTTAAAAATGAACTATTATTTTTCTATTGAGTTTGACATTGACCCTGAGATATTTTAAGCAGAAATATAAAGTCAAATGAGTTTTGCATACTTGCAATGGAGAAATCTGGTAAAATGTTACGGAAATTGCTAGATACCATTCCCTATTCAGTGAAAAAAAATCCTATAAAATATGTCCAAATATTTTTTTAATGAATATTACTGTGCTACCAGTTACAACTCTCCTAAATTTCTGGTTGTATTTGTACTGCCACGAGTTTTCACTATTGAAACAGGAAATATCAATATATTTATATTTTTTATATAAATTCTTCTGGTTCGTTGGACTTATTCCTGAGTAAGCATGGCAACTTTGCAGATGTAATATATAGTATGAATATGTATTTGATGTTTCTATTTCATTTAACAAATGATGGACATTGTTGTTACAGCTTTATGAACCTCATTCTATATTGCTTTCTAGGATAATTTCATATGTATGTGTGTATACATATATCAGAATTACACTTCTGAATTATCCTTCATAAACCTATCATAAACAACAATTATATTTCTTTTAATTTGAGCATGAAATATCTGCTCACGAATGAGTCAGGGATCAAAAGCAATATCTATTTCTGTTTGAAGGTCATGCTAAGAGATCTTGTTACTTCCAATAAATTTGAGTGCTGGAAAAACCAAGATTACTTTTCCTTTCCTTTTGCCGTATAGAAGACATCCTTCTAGTCAAAAAGGGAAGCTTCAGACAAAATTCAAAGGAGAGTTTATAAGAGCTAGTTCTCACAATTTTGTTTTTTAAATGAAATATTGATTTTAATAAGCTTCCACCTTATTCATTTTGGAAGGATTCTGTCATTGATATTATCAAAACTGTTGAGAAGTCTAAAAGAAGTAACAGCATCAATTTTTGCCCCAAGAAAGCTAGAAAGTCTGACTAAAGAAAATAAAATTAGCTTCATGTAAAATGCCTAGAGTTAGTAGACAGCTACACATTCCAATGTTTTATCTCCTTGCTGCAGGGGAGCTGGACTAGAAGATCTCCAAGGTCTATTCTATTCTATTCTATTCTATTCTATTCTATTCTATTCTATTCTATTCTATTCTATTCTATTCTATTCTATTCTATTCTATTCTATTCTATTCTATTCTATAAGATTTTGCAACGCATAGTTATCTACTACTTGTGGATGCAGGGTAAAATTTTCTAAGGAAAGCCCAAAAGCAACCTATTTCAATGTGCAAATTTAAAGATCTTGTGATCTTAAATATCTCTTCCCTTTTACAAGTTCAAATACCACAATTAAGGCAAGGAGTGAATGCAATGGTAGTTATCAAGACTTGTCAAGTGGACCCGTGTCCATTTTCTCAGAATTCAGCTGCAACATTTAGAATTCACTTCCACATCAACATATTTTAAATCACT
Organism: Vipera ursinii; assembly: GCF_947247035.1. Taxonomy (NCBI): domain Eukaryota; kingdom Metazoa; phylum Chordata; class Lepidosauria; order Squamata; family Viperidae; genus Vipera; species Vipera ursinii. The sequence goes on along the minus strand of NC_139518.1, from coordinate 53,519,747 downwards.
ACTGGAGACCATGTAAAAGATTCCAAATGACTGATAGGATTAAAAAAGGTAAAAAATCATTTCCAATAGTAAATCAGATCTAGGATATATTCTGCTACATGTGTTCCGTTAATGATTCTTAAGGAGATTTCTGCAGATAGAACAGCTTTGGCAGGTCCCCAGAAGCTCTAGCCTGAATATCGTTGGCACCAAATCTCAAATCATATCTTAGCTTAGGCACTGAAATTATTTAATAACAGGGTATAATACTGTTTCTAGAAAGTCTTGGATCAGATGCAAATATCACGTATTAGGAGACATTGTAAAGAAGAGGATGAAATCTAGCCTGATGCAGTATTGAGTACCCTACTTGGCAAACTTCGTCCTATTGTCAAGTGTTTTAAGTACATTTCCAAATTATGAAGTGGTAGCTTTTTAAATAAAATAACTGAAATGTATTATGGTAAATATAGTTTGCATTGTTTTATACATAGTTTTTAAAATAAAATCTTAAAACTTGTGCTTTCTGACTAATGTCTCTTTGAAATAATCAATGAAACCAAAGAACTTGAAAATTCCAGAAAATTCTGGTATACTAAGATAATTTATGACCATTTATTTAACATAATGCCTTTTTATTTATTACAATTTAATCTGTATTTTTATGCAGGTTAAGTATAGGGAAGAGGGTGAGAAATTCAAGTCTGCTTTTCATTGGGATGTAATATCTAGAGACATGAAAGCCACACAGAAAATGCAACAAATAAGTCAGGTAAAAAGCTGCTAAGTCATCAAGACTCAATAAACTATCCTTCAACTCTTCACAGTTTTGTTGTGCTAGTTGATTGACTGAGCCACCAGATAGTTAGACCAGGAACCTGGCTGTTCAGGTTTCCCAATGGTGCATCCTTTGTTGCTATAACTGAGTTTCTAGAAAGCTTCTGAATGTCATTTTTTCATATTTTCCAGTATTATTGACTTCTTAAGAGAGCTGGGTCTTTGCATAATGTTTCCAAACTATGATAACTTGAGCTTGGTTATTTGTGCCTTGAGTAAGAAGATGCCTTGCTCTTCTTTGAGTGTTATCCTAAGAGTCCATTGTCTGGCACTATATTGTCAATCACTTTATCTTGTCTATCCTTGTGGTTTCCTTGATAAGAAACTGAGTGGTTTACCATGTGCCAGTATGGATGTTACCTTTGCTGTTATCCCTGTTCATTTTTCTCCAGTATCCTCTTCTATTAACGCTGCCTGATATAGGTGCCACCTTGCTTTAGTTGGCCAGCTAAAATGACTTTCTAATCTTGGGTGATTCTCCTGCATGCATATACTCTTAATATGCATTTCCAATATCAAAATCAAAACATGAAACTGCCTTGCAATTGCATAATGTTGTAATTCTGGCAGATGTACTGGACAGAGAAATTTAGGATGTTACTTTATTGGTTTGGGCATTCTAGTCTATATCCAGCTTGCTGAAATGTCCTGGAACTGAAATAAGAAACAGTTATATGTAATTCACTCTTCATGTTCAGGGCGAACAAACAGAAGAAAAGGGAAAATGTCATTTTCAGTTCAGTGCAAAAGGAATAAGACCAATATAAAATTGATGTAAAATACACTCAATAAAGAGATATGTGCACGTCCGGTCTTTTATTTATAAATACCTCTTAGAAAACTAATTCATTTTTGGAAACCTAATAAAAATGGATGTAATCTTTGTACTAATTTCTTATTATACATATATTCTTTTTAGAAAACTTACCATGATGTATGTAATGAAAGCAAATCCTGGTATAGAGAAACTATTCCACAGTTGGAAATGATCAAGATAGCGCAAACACAGAAAAGTCTTAGTGATGTAAGTAAATCACTACTTTATGACATTGATCTGTAAAACAAATATATTATTTCTCATGAAGGCTTAGTTTCTCAGCTAACTGGCTTAAGGAAATATGTTGAAATACAATGCTGTCCTTATTCTTCCTTTCACATACAGTCTTCACAGACACTTTTTTTATATTGGGGAATGATCTATACATTGCCAACAATATATGAAGGGAATATGGAACTGATAGAAAAAGAATTATTTGAAACTCAGTGACTGTATATCTGTTTTTAAGAAATCATTTCTTTTCTATTAGCTTTACGTTCTTGTACTCATCTCATCAGAGAGATTTTTTAAAGAGTAGGTGATTATTAAGAAGAAATAACTTTTTGTTTGTAATGTACTTTCATTAAAATTATTTAGGATCTTGGTAATAATAATTAATTACACAGAGGAGATATTTACATATACCATGAAAATTCACAATTAAATTTCAGTTGTCTCCTGTCTTATTCCAGTGTAAATTTTAAAATAGTCTCATATGAAGCTTTATTTGATCAATATTATTTATTAATAATATTTCAACAGTTGGCAATATATTAAATTTGATAAATAAATAAGTATAACATTTGGAGTGCTGAATTTGAATGTGAAAATAATCCATATTGAAATTTTTGCTATACCATAAAGTTCATTTCTTAATCTGAACAATCAGTCTAGCCTCAATGAAACATCACCAATGGAATCAAATTGTTGTATTATTATATTATATTATTATTATTATAATTGCATTTATATCCCGCCCTTCTCCAAAGACTCAGGGCGGCTTACAAGCTTAGCAGTAGCCTTCATTCTATGTATATGCATTCTGTGTATTAAGCTGGTGGAAAAAAAGACACGATACAAAGGAAAACAAATAACATAAAATCAGTTACTTCTGGTAGCAATGACAATTTAAGTATAATTAAAAAATGAACAATGGTTGACTATTTTCAGTATTTTATTCCATGACTTTCAAACAATCTTCTGATTAAATTATAATAAAGACAAAAGAAGTGAAAATTTTAAAAGCTCTGAATTCTGACTAATTCTTCCAAATGAAAAATATTAACAGAATTCTGTTCTTCTTCCAATTAAAAAAATAAAAGTTTGCTTATTAGTATCATGTAGAATCCTTTATTTAAGAATTTTTATTCTTTCTTTTCAAATGGAATGATGGAAAGAAATTTTGTAAAAGGAGTTGGGACTCTGTCCATCTCAAGGAGAGCTCTCTGAAAACTGAGAAGCTGAGTAAAACAAAGATTATTTTTCTGTAAGGAAAAATGCATCCCCCAAATATATCCCGATGAAAGGGCTATTTAGACAGTAGCTTCACATATAGCTTTACATATAGGGAACACATATACATCTATTCCAGACTGTCATGCATATATACAGAGTGAAAAAGAAGTGCAGAAATGCAGATGCATTGATCAGTCCAACAGGGGAAAGTGCACACTGAATTATATCGGGAAAACAAGAGTTTCCAAGCCGCTAAGGAAAAGCCGGCCCGGCCGACATTTGACAGTTGACAGCTGTCAAATGGCCGCCCGAAGCAACGGCGCACGCGCACAAACCAGCCGGCCGCCATTCCCGTTGACAGCTGTCAAAAGGGCTGCCGGAGGCCAACGCGCACGCGCCGGATTTGACAGTTCCCGGAACTGTCAAATCCGCAGTCTTCAACCTAGTCCTCCAAGTGAGCTAAACGCTCAGCTGGAAGGAATTCCCTGACAGCCGCCGAGCTGTCAAAATACTGTTCATCGATTGGCCGCCCCAGAACGGCGGGAAAAACACTGTTACCTGATTGGTTGTTTGTTTTGACAGTTCCCTATAAAAGCCCGGATTGTTTTGACAGTCAGCTGCCGGGAGCTGAACCGAATAAACCTTTCAAACCTTGCCTACGGTCTCGCGTCTGTCTTTCTAAAGACAATTCACCTGGCGACGAAGGTGGGATGCCGGTACTATAGAGCTGCATATTGAGCCGAGTCACCCCGCAAGGGAGTTCCGATCCCTCCCGCTGACAAGTCACTGCTGAAGCCACTTGGAGGGCAAAGGAACCCCTTGCAGCAGCTTGAACAGTACTGTGGACCCAGGCCATGGCAAATTTAGGTCACGTCAGAGAATTCGACGTCCGCCATCCTGAAGGATGGGAGTCGCACTGGGGACAAATTGAAGGCTACCTCGTTGTCAATAAGATAACAGAGGACCGCCACAAAGCTGCCGCCCTCCTCTGTCTAAGCGGGCCTGCCGTCTATGACATCGCCGTAGGGCTTTGCAGCCCTGACCCCATCGCGACCATCCCGTACGCCGTGCTGACCGACCGCCTCAGCAAGCACTTCATGCCCCGTCGGTCCGAGCTATTCTGGCGCCTCCATTTCGCCCGCCGCCACCAGCAACCGGGCGAAACCACCACAGCCTTCATCGCGGCGGTACGTCACGCCGCCCGCCGGTGCCAATTTCCCGACCTGGAAGACCGCATCAGAGACCAGGTTATCGCCGGCCTCTCTAACGAGCGGCTCCAGCGGAAGCTGGTAGCCAGGCCCACGATGGACCTCGCTCAACTCACGTTAGAGATCATGGCCTACGAAGATAGCCACCGTGAGGTCTCTCCGGTGCACAGAGGCAGCCCAGCCGGTTCAGTCCACCACGCCAGGGAGCCGGACGACGAGCAACCAGAGACCTACACCGGCGTCGACGACATCATGTCTCGTTTCAGCAAGATGAGCGCCGACCACGGAAAGAACCGCAGGCCATTCAGACCAGCTGGTCCGGGCTCAAGGCCCACCGCCACAGGGCTGAAACCTAAATGTGCCAGCTGCGGCGGGGCTCACGCCAGAGCCACCTGCCGTTTCAGAAACGCCAAATGCCACGGATGCGGGAAGACCGGGCACATTCGCTCAGCATGCCGCAGTTCGAACCGGGAAACCCTCCACGAGCTTGAGGAAATTCCGGCAGGTAGGACCCAGGTCCCTCCCCCAGCCAAGGGAATTCCCCGGCCCTCAGTCTTGTCCATACAAGCCGAAACAAAGAGGTCGCCCATCCATCAGTTACAACCCAAAATTAAAGTTTGGGTTAAAATCCAAGGGGTGCCCTGCGAGATGGAGGTCGACTCCGGCTCCTCAGTTTCAATAATGTCTTGGGACACCCTCAGGAAAATTGGGTTAAAAAATAGACGCCGTATTCCCCTGCAGCCCTCCAAAATACTCCTCGCAGATTTTCAGGGAGCTGCCATTCAATTAAAGGGACAGGCACAAATAAAAGTAGAATATAAGAAGTTCCTGGGGCAATTAACGATCCAGATCACTGAGGCACCCAGGTCCACCCTCCTGGGGTTAGACTGGTTTGAAGCCCTGGGCATCCACCTAGAAGGCACCAACCGTATACAATCCCAAACATTAGAACAAGTTTGCCAAGCGTTCGCAGACGTTTTCGACGGAACGCTTGGCAAATACACAGGCACCCCCATAGACCTCAAATTAAAACCTGAGGTGGCTCCCATCCGCATCAAAGCAAGAAGGGTCCCCTTTGCGTTGAAACAAAAAATCGAGGCAGAATTAGACCGTTTAATCAGCCTTGGGGTCCTAGAACCAACAGACGGGGGAACCTGGGAAACTCCCATAGTCACACCAGTCAAACCCAATGGTGACGTGAGACTATGCGCGGACTATAAAGCGACGCTAAACCGCGCTTTAAATCCCCATGCATACCCAGTGCCAGCTGTCAGGGACGTGCTGTCAGAAATCGGGTCCGGTTCAATATTTGCTAAACTCGACCTAGCGCATGCCTTCCTGCAACTACCTGTCACCCGAGAAACAGCAGAAGCTCAAACCATTGTCACACACCGAGGCGCTTTCAGGGTAAACCGCCTCCAATTCGGCATCTCAGTGGCTCCTGGCATCTTCCAGGAGGTCATGGAGAAAACATTAAAAGGAATCCCAGGTGTATGCCCCTATTTCGATGACATACTCATCGCAGGGGAATCAGAAAACAATTTAGCAGACAGATTACAAGAAGTATTATTAAGATTTAGAAAAGCGGGGCTGAAACTTAAACGGGAAAAATGTTCTATAGGTGTCCCATCTGCAGATTTCTTAGGCTACAGAATTGACTCACAGGGAATTCACCCCACGAACTCAAAAGTCCTTGCTATCAAAGGTGCCCCTACCCCAAAGAATAAAACCGAGCTCCAAGCTTTCCTTGGACTTTTAAACTTTTACCATGCTTTCCTACCAGGGAAAGCAACAATCGCAGAACCCCTACACAGGCTGCTTGACAAAGGGGCAGCCTGGCAGTGGACAACAGCCCATGAAAACAGTTTTAGAACACTCAAACAAATGCTTTCCAGCAACGCCACCATCTCCCACTACAAAGAAGACAAACCCCTCTGTCTAGCCTGCGACGCATCCCCATACGGGATCGGAGCAGTTTTGAGTCATTTAGACAGCAACGGCACCCAGGCCCCGGTGGCATATTATTCAAGAACACTTTCAAAAACCGAAAGAAATTATGCCCAGATAGATAAAGAAGCCCTGGCAATTGTGGCGGGAATAAAAAAATTTCACGATTACCTTTACGGCCGCCCCTTTGTGATTTACACAGATCACAAACCACTGCTAGGACTATTCACATGGGACCGCCAGACCCCCCAAATATTATCTCCCAGGATGTTGCGCTGGACAACGTTCCTCACAGCATATTCCTACCAATTAATATACAAGCCTGGACACCAAATGTGTCACGCTGACGGCCTCAGCAGGCTACCCCTACCCCACACAGAACCAGACCCAGCCCCAGCGAGCAACATCTTAGCCATTCAAGAGCTACCAGAATGCCCACTGACAGCAAAAGACATTGCTGCCGCAACTTCATCTGACAAAACACTCAGCAGAGTGTTAGCATGGGTACACACAGGCTGGCAAACCTCTTGCCCGGGCACAGAATTTCAGCCATATTTCTCCAGGCAAAGCGAACTAACGTCACACTTAGGATGTTTACTCTGGGGATGCAGGGTAATTGTGCCTTCCAAACACAGACAAAAAGTACTAGACACATTACATGAAGGCCACCCTGGCATTGTAAAAACAAAAGCCTTGGCCCGCAGCTACGTCTGGTGGCCAGGAATAGACCAGGACATAGAAAGATACATCGCTGGCTGCTACCTATGCCAAGAATCCCGCCCACTCCAGCCCAGAGCTCCAATTCATAAATGGGAACTCACAAAAAACCCCTGGTCCCGAATCCACATTGATTATGCCGGCCCATTCCAGGGACAGGTCTTCCTCATAGTTGTGGATAGTTATTCCAAGTGGCTGGAGGTTCTCCCGGTTCACAGCACAACGTCTGCCGCAACCATCCAAGCCCTCAGGGGAATCTTCGCAACACACGGTCTCCCCGACGTTATTATTTCAGACAATGGCCCTCAATTTACTTCTCATGACTTTCAGATCTTCACGAGGAGAAATTGTATTAGGCATTCAACATCGGCTCCCTTCCACCCATCGTCCAACGGCCTTGCGGAGGTTATGGTGAGGACCACCAAAGACGCCCTCAAAAGAATCATCACAGGGAACTGGCACCGTCGTTTGTCTCAATTTCTTTTAGCCCACCATTCCACGCCCTGCACGTCCACCGGCAAAAGCCCAGCCGAACTACGATGGGGCCGTCGCCTGGTGACACGACTCGACAGACTCCACCCCGACAGACTGGCAGCCGAAATAACACCAAGCACACATCCAAAAACCTTCTCCAAAGGACAAAATGTTTGGTCCCGAGATTATGGGGGAAGGGATAAGTGGGTTCAGGGGGTTATCCTGGAACAAACAGGACCATTATCATACACAGTGGACACTGGGACTGGACTCATACAACGCAGACACTCGGATCAGCTCCGACCCAGGTCACTGCCCAACCCCCCTCTGCAACCGACTCCGGGTGAGTCTTCACCAGCCGTCACCCCCGGACCTGACGAACTCCTCCAGGACCCTCAACCACCTGTCGAGCCCCACCAAGAAACAACTCCAGCCACGCAACCCGAAGAGAGCAACCCCTGCCCCCGTCGGTCCAGCCGAGCTAGAAGGCCCCCCGCATACCTCGCGGACTTTGAATGGAAGGGAAACTCGCCGTCTGTTAAAGAATCTGTTAACCTTACTGTTTCAAAATGTTCAACTGTTGTTATGCATAACGTACCTGTTCGGGGGGGGGGGAAAGGGGGTGAATTATATCGGGAAAACAAGAGTTTCCAAGCCGCTAAGGAAAAGCCGGCCCGGCCGACATTTGACAGTTGACAGCTGTCAAATGTCGGCCGGGCCGGCTTTTCCTTAGCGGCTTGGAAACTCTTGTTTTCCCGATATAATTCACCCCCTTTCCCCCCCCCCGAACAGGTACGTTATGCATAACGTACCTGTTCGGGGGGGGGGAAAGGGGGTGAATTATATCGGGAAAACAAGAGTTTCCAAGCCGCTAAGGAAAAGCCGGCCCGGCCGACATTTGACAGTTGACAGCTGTCAAATGGCCGCCCGAAGCAACGGCGCACGCGCACAAACCAGCCGGCCGCCATTCCCGTTGACAGCTGTCAAAAGGGCTGCCGGAGGCCAACGCGCACGCGCCGGATTTGACAGTTCCCGGAACTGTCAAATCCGCAGTCTTCAACCTAGTCCTCCAAGTGAGCTAAACGCTCAGCTGGAAGGAATTCCCTGACAGCCGCCGAGCTGTCAAAATACTGTTCATCGATTGGCCGCCCCAGAACGGCGGGAAAAACACTGTTACCTGATTGGTTGTTTGTTTTGACAGTTCCCTATAAAAGCCCGGATTGTTTTGACAGTCAGCTGCCGGGAGCTGAACCGAATAAACCTTTCAAACCTTGCCTACGGTCTCGCGTCTGTCTTTCTAAAGACAATTCACACACATAGTATATACAACTATATCTTGTTACTCTGAGGCTTTGTGTCTGTGCGTTCAAGTCAGCCTTAACTCTCTGCCACTGGACATGTCATGCGGGGGTGGGGGTAGGGGTTGGAAACGTTTTCAGAAATGATTATTCCTCCTTCCTAGGACTAAGAAAGAGTGACTGACCCAAAGGCAAGATTAGAAGTGAAATTCATAGTCCCCTGGTTTTTAACCCAGCGCAAATTGGGATACCAATAAATAAATATCAGAGGAAATAATTTCATGGCCAAGTGTAAATGCATACATATCTGTTTTGTCTAGCTGAAGAATAACCAGGAATATGAGCAGCTGGACAGAAAAGGAAGCTTTCCGATTTCTATGACTCCATCGTATCAGATTGCCAAGAAGGCCACAGAGCTATCCAGTGATGTGAGTTTCTGGAAATGTATTTGAGGAGAGAGAGCAAGAGATTTTATTTATTTATTTATCAAATTTAGGCCATAGATTGTGCTAGGATGGTGGCGGTTGGGATTTTTTAAGAATTAAAGCCAACCCTTTCACTTATAAAGTTGTGTGTCTGTATATATGTGTATATTTACTGTTTGGTTACCCATGTGTTTAAGCCCAATGTCTACGGAGTCTCTGATTGTTGTATGCTGCTAAGAGTCACTTCTCATGACTATATAAATTTTATATAGATTTAAAAACCAAATAAATAAATAACAAATAATAAAACCAAAAATAATAAATAAATAAAATAAATAAATAAATAAATAAATAATAAAAAACCAAATATACCAATATAGCATTTTGATTAATAAATGCATTTATTTTGTGATATGAACAAAAATTAAAATGTTTTAACAGCTGAGGATCAAAGTATTTAAAATTACTATTGTTTAAAAACTGAGTAATGTTAGAAATAATTATTTCCATCCTATAAACTTTTCAGAATTTCCATAAAGTTTTGAAGGTTTTTTTTCCTTAATATTATCAGGCTTCTGCTATATGACTGATTTATATTTATGTATCCATTGTCATGTCCGTGTTTTAAAATGAATACCTTTGGCAATTAATTAGTCTGTAGAGAATAAAATCAGCATAATGGTTTGAGAAATAAGGAGATCTCAGGGTTGATCTCCTCTAGGACTGACCGGTTTGAATGCCTTGCAGTCCGAGGGACTTGCAGGAGTCTTCTCCAGCACCATAGTTCAAAGGCCTCAATTCTTTGGCGCTCAGCCTTTCTTATGGTCCAACTTTCACTGCCATACATTGCAACTGGGAAGACCATAGCCTTGACTATACGCACTTTTGTTGGCAGGGTGATGTCTCTGCTTTTTAGTGTGCTGTCTAGATTTGCCATGGCTTTCCTCCCCAGGAGCAAGCGTCTTTTAATTTCTTGACTGCACTCCCCATCTGCAGTGATCTTGGAGCCCAGGAAAATAAAATCTGTCACTACCTCCATTTCTTCCCCATCTATTTGCCAGGAATTGAGAGGGCCGGATGCCATGATCTTGGTTTTCTTACTGTTAAGTTTCAAATTTATCTTAATTTATAATTGTAATTTATACAGAGCAAATCTTACAGATTATCTTTGCCAAAGAAATATGTTCAGGATTCTGTATATTAATTTAAAAGTGTATTATGGTACAAATATCGATAATTTTTATTTCTTTCAAATTATAAATTGTTCTTACATTAAGTATTCATCTTAATCACTTTTATCTTATTTAAATATCACTCAAGTCTTGTTTGTAGATCTTCTTTCAGACCTTTCTAGAACTTCTTTCGTGTATGTCTGAACAGCCAATAAACAGTTGAGAATAATTCATACAAAATACTGTGTCAAGATAAAGGAATCAGGACATAATTTAAACTCTAATCTGTATCCATTTTGACTGTTACTGTGAGAAAGTGATTAGTACTGATTTATTCCAATTTATTGAGCAAAAAGACAGGGTTCCAAGTTCATGTATTAATGAAATAAGAATAGGTGTAGATATGTCTGTTATATAAATAAAAGAGAAATCAGTATTTTTAATATTTTTTTGACTGGTCCACGAGTAACACTGGTGTATAATAAAATCTTATCCTCAGCTCTCAATGGTAATTTTCAGAATTTCCAATTCTACAGGTAAGAGGTTCTAAAAAAAAGAAAAAGAAAAAAGAAGAGAGAGCATATACTTTGGCGTGAATCAAACCAAGTATAAGCAGACGATATCTCTATAGGTATAGAAGTTGAATAAATAATTTCAGTCCAAACTATAAAACTTTGCAGGAATTGAAACCAAATGAAAATCCACAAGATATTTGTGCCCTTTTCTGTTTAGTAGCAAGAAATAAGATTTTTTTTCTTTATTTGTTTTCAAGAAATGTTGACTTCTTTCCATCCCTAGGTGGGATACAAACTGGGACATAAAGAACAGGTTTCCAAATTCAGCAGTGTTATGGATACTCCAGAAATACTTCATGAAAAAGCCGAGGGGCAGTTCATGGGTGATGTATGTATAAAGAAAAATTATGTGCATGATTTTTACTACTTACTTACTTTTCTATAGCTTATCTTTCTATAGCTATATTGATATATCATGTGACATAATAAAGTGGCTTGTTTAATTTTGCCTCAGTCAATATGTATGTATTGTATTATATGTATTGTTTTGTATATATTAACCTAGGCCATGATTTATATGAACTGGATTTATAGCTCTGTTGCTATAGCTTTACACATTCTTGATTTTTTTTCAGTTTAAATACCCAGAAGATTATGAACAACAAAGAGGGAAAGGAAGCTTTCCTGCTATGATAACACCAGCTTATCAGATTGCTAAAAGAGCCAATGAACTTGCTAGCGATGTAAGTTTTATAAGTCATGAATGTGTCATTCTGTTTATTCTGTTTATAAGATAACATGTTTTTTTTAAAAAATAAGGCATTTTCTGCAGTGAGAAAAATTACAAATATTACAGCTCACTAGATTTGAAAAGGGGAGAGATTAATAGGCAAATGATTGTCCCTTACTATGGTACATTTATGCTAAAAATGAATTTTAGGATGCAAGAGAAGGACAAATTAATCTCAAAATGGTGGACAGGTGGCACTCCCAGATATACGAATTAGGTGTAAATGCTTACATTTAGTCATGTAAGGAATTAAATTCGATCTCCTCATTAGTTTTTTGACTGATGTGAGAACAGTGGACATTGGCTATTCATTTTTTAAAATATGATTTTTGGGAAGCTTTTAGAGAAGGAGATAAACACCAATACAAACTAATATAAATTAAAGGAGGGGAGGGGGAGAAAAGATACAAAGAGAAAGCAAAAAGTTCAAGAAAAGAAAACAATTGAGGAAAAAGAGGAAAGAAAGAAAAAAAGATACAAAGATTTAGTTTTCAATATTTTTAAGCACAATTATATTTTAAGCTCTCTCTTAAATTGTGACTTCTTTCTATAAGCTATCCTGTTTAATCATTAAAGCCATAAACCACAAGTTCATTTTTTTCATTTTTACATAAAACATCCACAAGAGGTTTCCCATTACCAATAAATATACTGTAGATACTGTCTTCTCTATTTTTCTGCAACTTTTTTTTCTTTTCTTGTACATTATTTTTTTATGCTTTGCACATGTATCTAGAAAGTCAATCAGTCTTAAACCTAAAGGAATTTTAGAATAAACTCATTTTTTTTATAATAATTTCTTTCAGGTTAAGTATCACCAAAGATATGAAAAAGAGATTAAGGGAAAAGCAAGTCATTCTGTTGGCACATTAAGAGAAAATGTAGATCAATTTAATCAGGTAACATTCAAATGTATATGCATGTATTCACACTGCTTCTAAAATAGTGGTTTCAGTCCACATATTATGAGTAGTAGTTTCTCTTGTAGTTTAGGACTTTTGATTCCCTTGCAGTAGTGCCCCAAATTTTCTACCTCATGCTGTTTCTGGAAATTGTGAATTTTGGAATAAAATGAAATGGGAGTATGAAGGTTTAGCTAGATGCAAAGACTAGGTAGGTCAGCTGTTAGTAAGAATTTATTAGATAGTAGAAATTTTTATTTTCCTTCATTAATATGGCAAGATAAGAGAAAGATAAGACAAGGACATGATTAATATGTTCTACTTTACTTATTCATTAATATACCTTATTTACTGCATCCCATGGTTCTATAGATTTCTTAGAATTAGTATATGGTATACATGACAAAAAAGGACGCGGTGGCTCAGTGGGTTAGGACGCTGAGCCTGTCGATCAGAAGGTCGGCAGTTTGGCGGGTCGAATCCCGAGTGCCGCGTAGCAGAGTGAGCGCCTGTTACTCGTCCCAGCTTCTGCCAACCTAGCAGTTCGAAAGCACATAAAAGTGCAAGTAGAAAAATAGGGACCACTCCGGTGGGAAGGTAACAGCGTTCCGTGCGCCTTTGGCGTCCAGTCATGCCGGCCACATGACCACGGAGACGTCCTCGGACAAGCGCTGGCTCTTCGGCTTTGAAACGGAGATGAGCACCGGCCCCTAGAGTTGGAAACGACTAGCACGCATGTGCGGGGGAACCTTTACCTTTACCTTATACATGACATATTGCAGTGTTTGGTTTTAGATAAGCAATGTCATGCAAAGAGAAGAAAAAATAAGTAAAGGACAAAAAAAAATTAAAGACAAGAGAAAAAAAATCTAGCTAAATTTATTTCACAATAATACCATTGTGTACCACATTTTTCATTTTGTTTCCATCACATATATCAATTCATACATAGCCTTTAGTGTGATCTACAAATAAATGAATGGATTTAAATGTGGGTTTCTTATGTTCATGTTAGGGATTTAAAAATATATGGGTAAGAATGATGTTTTCAGCCTCTTTCATTATCTGCTCTCTTACATTGTACATTTGATGTTGTAATATGTGGAAGTACTACTTCTTCTTACAAAGGCTAATATTAAAATGAGATATCAAAATCAATAAGTAATTGATCACTGCTGAATATAATCTTCAGGATTATATGGACGAATATGAAGAGCATAGAGGAAAAGGCAGTTTCCCTGCTATGATCACACCAGCATATCTAAATGCTAAGAAGGCAAATGAATTGGCTAGTGATGTAAGTATGAATTTGGATGTCTCAGCTAACATGGGCCAGATCCAAAATGCTTGCTATAGTTTATCTGGTGTCATATTATTTGAACAACTAATGAAAACCTATAAAAAGAACAAGTCCTTGGAGGACATTAGCTGTTTTTTTGTGGTCTACCAAATGACCCTCTGTTTGAGTTCTGATTGAGTAAATACATGCTTTCAGAACTGGAAGCAATACTTTAGTCAGAAATATTTTATTACTATTAAAAGAAGAAATACTCATCTTCTATATTTATCTTTAAATAAACTTTGAATAAACTGTTGGTATTCTAGCACTCATTTTGGAGAAGGTCTGTCTGGGTGGTTGCTAAGAGGCAACACTAACTCATGGCACATAATCAGCTACAGTATTCTAGCACTCAACTAATTGGTAGTAATAGCTACAGTTAGCAGTATAGGATCTGAACAGGTGATTCATGAACTATTTAGCACATGCACATGTCTTGCAATGTTTTCTACTTGTACATAATCAAAAATAAACTGAGATAGTTTATTTACTTTTTCAATGTATGCAATTAATGAAAATTGTATATTTTGCATAAAGAACTGAAGCAGCATTTAATATTATGTAAACTAGTATCTCAAAATAATCCTGTGAAGTATGTTAACATGGGAAATGGCAACTTGTTGACATGGGTTATAGGACTGACTGGGAGCTGAATCCAGAATTTTTTTTACCTCAAGCTTATTATAATGTTTTGGCTTTCAACTGGATAGAACAAATTGTTTTTTATACTGAAGTACATCTGTTCAAATATATTTACAAAGTTTCTTTGATTTATATTTTATTTATTAAATTTGGACACAGACATGGTTTTTGCATGAAGTTTACCTCATGAATGACAAGGTAAACTTCGGTCCTTCCGCCATGACCTGAAGACATGGATGTTCCAACAAGCGGGCCTGGACTGACTATGGTTTTAAATTTGGCTTTTATTGGGTTAAATTGTCACTTATTTATTACATCCATTGTTTAGTTCTTTTTCAAATTTTGTACTTTATGTTTTTTAATTTTCTATTGTTGTGAGCCACCCTGAGTCCTTGGAGAGAAGGGCGGCATATAAATTTAATAAATCTAAATCTAAAAAAGAGTTCTGGAGTTTATGACATTTTTCCCAATGTATTGTTGCTTAGAAATATACAAACAGTGCTTATAGGATGCAACAAGATTCATAGAATAACAAAACTGCAAACATCAGATGTAGCATAATATGCAATCTCAAATGTTGTGATTGATATCGAAGGAAAATTTTAAGAAAAAAGCACCAAATTGTTTTTCTTCTGAAAATAATATATCCTGAAACTGTTGTTTGACACAGAACCTGCTATTTGCTGAAGCAGGTTGTGGAAAATATATATTAACATATTCACCTGCCCACAATTTACCGGTAGTTGATACCACTATGAAGCAGCTATTGTTGTTTGAAAAATAGAAAAAGTAAATCACAAATATTGTATTCAAAAGCAGGTTAATAGTATGTTCAGTTCAACTGTACCTGACTTTGTCTTTTTATATTCTAATTTCTTTTTTACTTGTACATTTATTGAAACAATAGCACCATGGGGTAAATTATAGGGTTCACTAAAATTATTGTCTCATCAATACTTGGCAGATAGCTAAGTAAATGAAAAATATAGTTTACTTGTAGCTGTTATACCACATTTCTTTTTCAGATTAAATACAAGAAGGATTTTTCTCAAATGAAAGGAGCAGCCCATTACCACTGTCTCTCAGCCCAAGACAATCTAGTTCTTAAACAAGCTCAGGATGTGAACAAGCTGTACAGTGAGGTAAAATCATATATCTTAATTGACAGTAAATGTAGAGGAAAAATATTTTTATTTAAATTATTGTTACTTATTTTATTTTTATTATAGTTATTTAAATTTAACTCTATCACTTACAGTGTTAGTTGCTATCTCTAAAACATTGATAACTTCTTTGTAAAACTATCCCTCTTCCATCATCCCTTAATTTTTCTTATAAAAAGTAGCAGTGTTTTTCTTTTACATTAATGCAAGAGAAGCTTCGCTAGAGCAAATAAATTCAGCAAAGTTTTCTGCAGTTGTATGGCGCCCGGATGGCGCCCGACCTCCGCTCCTTCCGGCGCGACCTTAAAACCCATCTCTTTAAGGAAGCGGGCCTGGCCTGATGGGATGGGGTGGGTTTGTTATTATGACTTTAATTTTAAATTTGTACTATGGGCATTGTTTAATCATGTTTTAATAATTTTAACTTTTGTATCTGTCTTTTACGTATTGCCCTGTTAACCGCCCCGAGTCTCTTGAGAGAAGGGCGGTATATAAATTAAATAAATAAATAAATAAATAAATAAAGTGATGGAAAATAGGTTTGGGCATTATTGTCAGAGTATAACGGCTAAACCGTTGTCCTCAGTTGTGTTCCCCTTTTTCATCTGCAAAAATGGTACTGACATATGGATGATATATGAACATTTCCCCCCCATCTGTCTGTCTGTCTATCATCTTACATATATCTTTTTATTCTTGTTAATTCTAATTTTTAAGGTTGAGTACAAGAAGGATATGGAGAACAGTAAAGGCCACAGTATTAACTACTGTGAGACGCCTCAATTCAGGAATGTTAGCAAGATCTCAAAATACACCAGTGATGTAAGTCTGAGTTATTTGTGTGCACTTCTGTGAAAGCTTAACTTAGGTACTGTTGAAATCAGAGTTTCTATATAGGTGACTTCCAGAAAATACAAATAGCTTAGATCAAACAATACAAAGTCATTGCAAAAGAGATTGTATATAAATTAATCACTAATCCAATAATTTCTGTTAATTTTAATATGAATTATCTTCATCTGTTAAGTTTGTTTAGAGCTTCAATTATCAAGTAGCCTTGGCTATCAATTTTGAGTTCTAAACTAAAGAGCAAAATATAAGCCAAACATCAGATTATAACCCAATAATATTTTGTTATCAATTTTTAAGTAACAGCAATTGAATTTGGATATTATATGTCTTATGATTAGAAAGGGTCATAATAGCAGTGTTGTAGTATGCATCTGGGAAAACATGATATCCTATTAAAAATAATCTGTATTGAAAGTTGTAAAGCAGTATGGTTAAATTGGATTCCACTATTTTGTTCTTTCATAAATAAGTTGATGTTTTCTAACTACAATGGCACCTAAATAAAATGATAATGTAGAGTCATCTTTTGAAATAACAATACAGCTGCACACTATCAGTTCTGATATTGTTTTAAATTCTCTGTTAAGTCTTTGCTTCTTTGTTGCAAGGGAGAAGTAATAATATTTATATGTGAGAGGTGTTTTGTCTTTATGTTCAGCTGAAATATAAAGAACATTACCAGAACCAGAAAGGTCATTATGAAGGAGTTGGCATGGACCGGCGCACACTGCATGCCATGAAGGTTGGAAGTTTGGCAAGCAATGTAAGCTGTTTAAATCAGATTGCCTTTAATTATTTTCTGTATATCATTTCAAAACGATATCTAGTCTTTGCTTCCTGAAATGAGGGAGAGCCACAGTTTTAATTATTTCTTAAGAGTTGCAGGAAGGGCTGTATATATTTCTGTACTGTTCAAAGGACATATTAAAAATTAATTTTGCATAAGCATATATCATGCCAGTAAACATGTACTGTATTTTGGATCACTAGAGGAAACAATAGTTTTCCCCCCATTTATGTGGCAGATGGTTCAATTCCTCTTAGAATGTAATTTGTTAATTGACATGTTATAAGCCTTGGAACTAGGCATTAAAATAATTGAATTTAGTTTTCAAAGAAGGGTCATCCTCTTTGTTCCCCATGCTTATAAAAGTTTAGTTCATAAACTGCTGCTTCTGCTACCTGTTTTTTGATACTGCTGCATTTAAGAACAATTGTACTTTATCCAATATTTATGGTATTCAGTGAGATGACATTTCTTACTTATATCTCTTGAAGCATATTATTTACAAATGTACAAGACACTAAAGAACCATGACACTATATCTGATAGTGGCATATATGCACAGCTGAAGAAGATTCAGCATTTAAACTTTGCAAATAATTTCCTTTCTTTGACATGGACCATCCTGATCTTGCTTTGTTGGTTAGGTTTAATAGTAATATTAATATTCCTTTTCCCCTTGTCTTATAACTACTAAAAATGATAGCTTTAAAAAGGTAATTGTTTTTGTGGTCCTTGTGTTCCAGATAGTCTATAAATCTGATTACACACATGATGATGCTAACTACAATTACCCAGTGACCCTGACACCCTCCTATCAGACAACAAGGAAGCTGGATCCTCTGAAAGATGTAAATAGTCTCCTCAGTTCTCTCATTACG
Source organism: Vipera ursinii (assembly GCF_947247035.1). Lineage (NCBI taxonomy): Eukaryota > Metazoa > Chordata > Lepidosauria > Squamata > Viperidae > Vipera > Vipera ursinii. Next base: position 53,501,550 of record NC_139518.1, on the reverse strand, counting down.
TTTGCTTGACATGATATTATCTGCATCATTTTTTTCACATGTTTTATCAAGCTGTGGAATAATCAAACAAAAGTCAGAATGAGTTAGTCCAAGAAAGACAGATTCCTATACATCTAAGCAGGGTAGATATGGATTTTAAAGACACAGCCTTATGACTCAGGGCTTAAATGATACCTGGTGAAACTCTATATAGCTAAATTTCATGCTTTCAGATGCTATTGAGCTGCCGCATGCCTTTTCCCCTCAAAGCACTGACTCCTATTACAGGCACAAGCTGAAGGCTGCCCTTCTTTTCATCAGGTCATTCTGTTGACTTCCATTGCTTAGAGATATATTCTTATTTTTTTCCAGAAATCAGAGCCCATGAATAAACATATCTGGAATTACACTGGATTTCTAGGTGATCTGCTGAAGCAAGAATGTCTTATCAAATTAAAAATAATGCATTGGATGTGCATTGCTTAAACCATGTTAAGAGTTTTAGATGTTTTGTGGATGACGTGGTTTAAATATAAGTCCCATACTATTAAAAAAAAAGTCTATAAATGAACTATTTTTGAATGATATACAATTTGCAGCTTAGTAAGGAAGTAATTAATCAAGGGTGGGGGTAAATAATGATTAAGATCTGATAAAAATACTAATTATACCCTGCATTGTGATCTGAAGGTCTTTGGATGAGATAAGCATTTGTAAGTTTGAAAGTATGTGTAATCTGAATGTTTGCTTGTTTTAATTTTAGGCAAACTACAGGCAAAACATAGATAAATTGAAATATAGCTCTGTTACATGTACACCTCAGATCCTTCAAGCAAAAATCAATGCCCAGCAACTTAGTGAAGTAAGTTCTATTATGATTGTCAAATAGTCATCCCAAAACAGAGCAACTTTGCGCAGGCAAACAGATATTTATTCCTGGAAAGGAATAATACAACATTTATCAAAGGCAACACTGTCTACTTGAGCACACAGTTCTGATAGAAAGGTGCTTTTGCCAGCTCCCTTTGGCCATTGGAATGGCTTTTCATTTTGGTTCTAACAGAAATGAGAAGAATTAGCAGGCTCAGTGTGTCCTTCTGGGCCATTGTGTGAGGTGAGCTAAAAGAGACAATAGCAGTGGTAATAGTGATGAGGAAGAACAATTCACAGAAGACAACTAACCCTTAGAGTATATGGACTCAAAGTATATTTTGTTTGATGAGGGGTGTGAAACAGATTTCTGTGGCTTGTTTGACATACATAATCAAAATAAATCCAAGATAATCAAAATAAATCTAGAGCCATGGTGGTTAGGATGCAGTATTGCAGGCTAAGTGCCCACAGTTAGGAATTCAATCCCGACTGGCACAAGGTTAACTCAACCTTCCATCCTTCTGAAGTCAGTAAAATGATGCCTGTTGGGGGAAGGGACAATATGTTGACATTTGTAAACTGCTCAGAGAGCGCTGTAAAGTGCTATGGAACAGTATATAGTTAAGTTTAAGTGATATTGATATTGCTATATACAGTAATAACTGAAAAACCATAGACTACAGTGACACATATGCTTCAGAGAAATATGCAATAGTTAATCTTTATCATTTATATTTTATTTTGCATTCAAACATTTCAGTGACAAGTTGCTATATTACAGGATAACATAAGAGGGTTCCCCACCCTTTCTTAAGACCAAGCATAACTTCACAATAATTGTTAGCATCATATTATAATCCTGAATAATTACAAATCTTTTAAGTACATGTTTTTGATCTCTGCCAGCTGAACTATCGAGCCAATTATCAGAAAAACAAATCACATTATACTTTGCCTCAAGATGTACCAGAGCTAGTGAAGGCGAAAGCCAATGCAGAATTATACAGTGAGGTAAGATTTTTTCCTATTCTAGTGTAGATATTGGTTTAACTTGCAGTGCTTTTGTGTAAAAAAAAAAAAGGTGCCGGAACTCACACATGTCATACAACCCGCCTTGCCTACCCTACAAGCACATTGATTTGTGCTTTAAATTGTAAGCCGCCCTGAGTCTTCGGAGAAGGGCGGGATATAAATGGGATTTTTTAAAAAAAAGGTTCCATCCAAAAAAGGTGCCGGAACTCCATTCTGGGTGTTCAATGACAAAAAAAGCCCTGGGTTTAAGACTAGTGAATGTAACACAGCAATTCAGGTGGTTAACAACTTTCCTGCAACCTGCTGCATGAAAGAGAGAAAAGGTAGGCCTTGGAGAAAGAGAAAGGAGGGGATATCAGGGTTTTGTTTTTAGTTTTGTACTACTTTGTTTCAGCCACCCCACCATGGAGCTTTGCAGATGCTTGTATGCATTTTTACTGTAGTTGTTAAGGGAATAACCATGGTCATTAAGTGAATCTAGTGTGCCCAATTGACTTTGCTTTTAGGAAGACAACTGGAAATGTTGCAAATCATGATTACATGACTGCAAGATGCTGCAACCTTCGTAGGTGTGAGCCAGTTGCAAGCACCAAATTGTGATTTCATGACTGCAGAGGTGGTACAATTGTTGTAATTTTGAAGATGGGGAGTAAGTCACTTTTTCCTGAGGCCATCATAACTTTCATTAGACAAATGGTCATAAGTAGATTGCTACCTGGTTTGCTATGTTTATATATATATGTGTGTTTGTGTGTGTGTGTGTGTGTGTGTGTGTGTTTGTGTGCGTGTATGGCTTATTTTTATTAATAATATATAATGTGCAACCATATTTTCTTCCTAGATTAAATATAAAAAAGACTGGCAAAAAAGCAGGGGCCGCAACGTTGAAATGAAGTTAGACGCCAGGTCTTTCCTTGCTGCCAAAGCTTCAGGAGATCTTGCCAGTGAAGTAGGTTCTATACGTTTTTGAAGGATTTATCAATTGTAAAAATCAGCATACTTTATATAAATGAAAATAAGTTGTTTTATAAATTCAGTATGAATTGTATTTGAAAATAATATGCCATAAACGATGATACTCTATATTAGATACTTTGTCCTTTTCCATAATAATCTTTGCATTTTAGATACTTTCTGGAGTGTCCAGAAAGTAAAACAGAAATTTTGAAAAGTACTTTTCAGGGCTTAAAAATTAAACATGCATGTAGATAAAAACAGGCAAAATCTTTTTTTTTTTTTTTTTAAAAATTTTTATTTTTCCAAGAAAAAAATATAATTGTTATAATGGAAAACCAATTTTATACACCTCATCTATGCTCAATTTCTTTTTTTTTTTTTTTAAATTTTTATTAAATTTATTATTTAAAAACATTGGACACAGTACCAGCGAGCTGACAAACCTTTTTGTCTACAATGTTTAAATATATATATATATACATGTATATATGTACATCAAAAATACACTTAAATACACTTAGATTACAAATCGGTGAAATACCACAATATTTAAAACAGTGAGCTAGTCTGTAAAACCTAATAGAGACCTTTCTTTTTATCCATCCAAAGATACAATTTGTTCCAAATTCTATAATAGTCTGATTGATCTTTATTCTTTAATTCCAAAGTTAATCTGTCCATTTCAGCGCAATCCCAAATTTTCCTAATAACCTCTTTTTGTCCTGGGATCTCATTCTTTTTCCATTTTTGCGCAAATGATATTCTAGCTGCTGTGATAATATGGATCGTTAAGTATAGCACGTCTTTAGGATATTTCTCTTTCGTGATTCCCAACAAGAAAAGTTCTGGACTAAACTCCAGATCTTGTTTCAATATTTCTTTCAGCCAAATCCAAATCATTCTCCAAAATTTTTGTGTTTTACTGCAAGACCACCACGTGTGGAAGTATGTGCCTATCTCTTCAGAACACTTCCAACATTTGGGAGATACTGTTGTGTACATTTTTGCTAAGCGGGCTGGGGGGAGATGCCATCGGTAAAACATTTTAAATAAATTTTCTTTATACGATGAGGCCAGTGTTATCCTTTTATTCCTATCCCAAATTGTTTGCCAAGTATCTAGGTCGATGTTATGTCCTAAATTGTTAGCCCAGATCAACATGGGGTCTTTCACTTGCTCTTCAAACAACTTATATCCCAAAAGTAATTTATAAAAATTCCTTATTTGTTTAGAGTCCGGTCCCAATAATATTTTGTCCAATGCTGTTTCAGAGGTATATATCCCCCATTCATTTTTATCCTTCCTAAATCTCGATTGGATTTGTAAGTAGGCCCACCAATCGAGTTTTATACCTTGTAATTCTAGTTCATTCCTAAGTTTCAATTCCCCCTCCTCATTCAGAATATCCTTGTATGAGATTATGTTACCCAAATCAAACAGATTTGGGTAAACTATCGCTTCAAGGGTGGATAGCCAGACCGGTATTTTGGTGTAATTGTGAGATCTAATTTTTTTCCAAGTATTGAGTAGCGCTTGCCTGATCCGGTGTCTTTGAAAATGCGAGAAAAGACCTTGTTTCTCCGTCCATAGGAAAGCATGCCAGCCATATTGCAAATCGTGACCCTCTAAAGTTAATAGTCTTCTATTTCTCAAGATTACCCATTCTCTAATCCAGCTCAGGGCCGCGGCGTGGTAATATAATTCCCAGTCTGGCAATCCAAAACCCCCATTTTCCTTCGTGTCTTGTAAATATTTCAATTTAATTCTTGGTTTTTTCCCCTGCCAAATAAAATTTAGTGATAATTTATCCAAATTTCGAAAAAATTTAGAGTCGAGTTGAATTGGGATATTCTGAAACAGAAACAGGATTTTAGGCAGAATATTCATCTTAATGACAGCGATTCTTCCCAATAATGAGAGTTTTAGGTTTCCCCATCTTTCCAGGTCACCTTTTATTTGATTCACTACACTATCATAATTATCCTTTTTGAGTGAAGTGCATCTAGCCGTAATGTTAATCCCTAAATATTTTATTTTCTTGACTATTTCTATATCCGTGATTTCGGCCAGATTACCTTTTTGTTTATTGGTCATATTTTTAACAATCATCTTGGTCTTATTTCTATTTATTCGCAGTCCAGCAACCTCACCATATTTAGATAATTCTTCCAATAGCTTTGGTCCCGTCTGACATGGATCCTCCATAATAAAAACTAGATCGTCCGCGAAAGCTTGCAATTTAAAGGTTTCCTTTTTAAATGGTTAATCCTTTTATCTTTGGGTCGTTTCTTATAGTTCTCGTTAATACTTCAAGAGTCAATATAAACAGCAACGGTGATAAGGGGCAGCCTTGCCGTGTTCCCTTTTGAATTTGAAACTTGCTAGATGCTTCCCCATTAATAATTATTTTTGCTTCCTGATTGTCATAAATTGCCCTAATTATATTTATAAATTTTTCACCCATATTCATAAAGCTAAGCTGTTGGCACAAAAAAGACCATTTAACATTGTCAAATGCCTTTTGGGCGTCTAAGAAAAGTAATGCCATCTGTTGTTCGCTATGTAATTCATAGTACTCCAATGTATCTAATATTATTCTAATGTTGTGCTTAGTGTGTCTCTTAGCGAGAAAACCATTTTGATCTGCGTGTATGAAATCATTCAGAAATCGTTTCAATCGTTCCGCTATAATTGATGTAAATATCTTGTAGTCCGAGTTAAGAAGTGATATGGGTCTGTAATTTTGGATTAATGTATGGTCTGTGTTATCTTTCGGAATAAGGGTTATGTTTGCCTCTAGCCAAGATTTAGGCGTCCTTGCGCCTTCTAATACTGCGTTAAATACCTCCACTAGGGGTTGAGCTAGGATATTTTGTAATTCTTTATAAATCTCTGATGGAAGACCGTCGGGTCCCGATGCTCTATTATTCTTTTGTGCATTAATAGCTTTTATCACCTCAGATAGTCGAATTTCCTCGTTTAACATATTTCTGGTATCTTCTGTGACCTTAGGTAGTTTGGCTCTTTGAAAATATTCCTCCATTTTCTCCACACTTGCCTGGCTATCTTCTTTATATAAACGTTCATAAAATTCCTGGGCTATAATTTTTTTTTTTCCTCCTGGTGGAATATTCTCCCTTCCTCATCTCGTAGTTCGTGAATCCAGTTTTTCCCCTTTTGTTTTCCCAATTTGTATGCGAGCCACCGGCCCGGTTTATTTGCATTTTCAAAAAAATTTTGTTTCGTGTTTCTCAATTGTTGTGCCAATTTCTCTTTGTCTAGAATGTTAAGTTTGTGTTTAATCAGATCCATAGATTGCTTGATATTCTCTTTTTGTGGATCTTGTTGGAGTGTAACTTCTAAGCTCTTATATTCCTCTTCTAATCTTTCCCGTTGTTGTCTTTTCCCCTTATTTTTATATACCATATATGCCCTCGCTACCCCTCTCATCACAGCCTTAGCTGTATCCCAATTGTTTTGTACTGAGGTGTCTATAGCTTTATTTTCCTTAAAGAAAAAACTTAGTTCTCTCTCCATCTTAGATTTGAATTCGTCTTCTTTTAAAATTGCTCTTTGAAGCGTCCATCTGGATATTTTTTGGAACCTTTCCAGATAAGTTTAATAGGATTGTGATCTGCCCAAGTACCTGTCGCTATATGTACCTCATCTATTTCTGAACTAATTTCTTTCGTCATCCACACCATGTCTATTCTAGACCATGAGTTATGTCGATTGGAGTAATATGTATATTGTCTAGCCTTACGATTTCTTTCCCTCCAGACATCTTGGATATTTAGTTCCTCAGCCAAGTTAAGAAAAGATCTCGGTAGAGTTCTTCTCTTCTTTTTCCTAAGCGTCTTTCCCATATAATCCAAATTTATATCTAGGATAGCATTAAAATCTCCTATTAAACAAATCTCCTCATAATCAATGCTACATATCTTATTGTGAAGTGTTTTGAAAAATTGTTCTTGGTTATGGTTTGGGGCATATATCTCTACCATCATGACCTTCCTGTGATTTATTATAACCTCGACTATCAGTATTCTACCCTCTTTATCGTTATAAATTAGTTTTGCAGTCAATTTTGGGTTTACATATAGTGCCACTCCTCTCTTTTTCTTGTGTCGGTCTAAGGAAACGAATAGGTTCCCTATTCTTGGTTGTACTAACAAATATTTTTGTTGTTCCTTTATATGGACTTCTTGTATTGCCACGATATCCAATTGTTGGTGAATAAGCCTATTAAAAAATTTCCGCCTTTTCACTGGCGAATTCAATCCATTAATATTCACAGACATAATACTACACTCACCTCCCTTCATCTTACTTATTTCTGGTTTTTGTGGATCTCGTGATTCGGGGCTCTCTCTCTTCCTTGTCTCTAGTTCCATGTTTCTCTGTTAACTCACCGGATTTGTTCCTTCTATCCTCTGTAGCTAAGATCTTCCCATCCATTGCCACACGTATTGTATCTCTTTCTCTTACCTCCCTTCCATCTTGATCTTCTAAATCTACTTCCTCTTGGCTATGGAAGTGGCGTTTGTAAAAATCTTCTGCCTTCTCTATCGTGTCCAGTCTATGCCTTCTATCCTGCCACGTAACAAGAATACCCTCTGGAGTTAGCCATCTAAAGTTTACATTTTCTCTTATTAGTTTGGATGTTAAGAATTGATAGCCGCGTCTCAGATCCCTCATCCTTTTAGGTATCTGTTTAAGGATGGTGATTGGTTGGCCCCGAAATTCTAATGGTTCCTCTCTAGATCTATGCAGAAGCTCATCCCGAATTGATTTTTTAACTAACCTTACATGTACTTCTTTTGGGAGGTTGTGCCTTCTCGCATAATTAGTTTGGACCCTGTATGTTTCATCAATTTCCGCCAGCATTTCCTCCTTCCCTACACCGAGTGCCTTTGCCATCAGTTCTGCCATCATGACCAACAGATCTTCCCCTCTTTTTTCTTGAACGTTCTGAAAGCGTAGATAATGAGCAGCCTTTTCTGCTTCCAGAAAAATGACTGTTGTTTCTAATTCCTTATTAGCCTGAAGGAGTGTTTCATTTAAATCATCTACTCTCTTTTCCTCTTTTTCCATTCTAGCTTCCATATCTTGAAGTCTTTGTTCATTTTTGACTAATTGCTGTTGAATCCCTTCAAATTTATCATCTATCGCTTGGATTTTCCCCTTTAATTCACCAGTGTCGTTTCTTATTTGGCCTATTTCTCTCTTCATCTCCTCGTGATTTTTGGCCATTGCCTCGTGTAGGTTTTGCAAAAGGGCATGTAAATCTTTAAAGGAATTCGAGTTAGATCTTTCCCTTTGCAGCATATCCTCTATAGATTTCTGATTGGAGGGACTTGAGGACATCCCCTGTCCCTGTGCTGCTGCCTTTTTGCCAGCGCTAGGCTTAGTTGCTCCCGAGATACTTGTCATGTTTCCCCAATTTTAACAGCGTTTTATCAATGTATAATACCCTGAGTCTTATATAAACCTTTTAACTCTATGACAAAAGATATATAAAACAGTTACCACCAGATACTTATTACCAACTAAGCAATTTATATAATAAAATTCTATAGTATGAATATAATCAAAGTCACGTTCTTCTTCTTTTCCCCCCCCCCCGTTTCCGGCGCAGAAATTGGCACCTTTTCCGTCTTCCTCTGCTGTCAAAGACCAGTAGGTGTCCCACTAAACAAACCTCCAGTTACTAAATTGCTATATCAAATGGCCGCCCGTGACAAGTAGAGTAGAATTTCAAAAGTTTCAAAAGTTCACAAATTCAAAATTTACCAGGATAGACCAGACTAGACCAAGCTGATCGCTTTCCACGCCCGACAATCCAGAGTTCAGTCTCTAAGGCTCCAAAGCTCAGACTTTGACTTGTTGTAGCTTTTCTCCAGCTAGAATACAGTCATATAGTCTTCGGCTTTCTTTCCCTTGCTGTTTTTGCCAAACGCCTCCCTCAAGACTTCTATCGCCGCTTATTCCCTCTCCGTGAGGCTCCCACTTCGAACCAGTACCTCTTTCACAAGCGCTTCCTATTTAATATTCGGATACACTCTCCGTCAGCTCCGCTCTACCGTTGTCCCGCTGCTTACGTGCTAGCTCCGTCCCTCTGTCAGATCTTCATGTCGGCCATTACTGGCCTCCTTCTCCCCGGTTCGCTCGCATCAGACTTTCTCCGGATCTTCAACACGAACTGCCGCTCATGAAGGTTCTCCGGGCAAAATCTTAATGGACCAAAACATATGTTTAATTCATTTCAAAGTATTTCAGACATTTATTTAGTTATTTAGATTTAGTACTGTTTTTAAGTATAAATGTTCACAGATCTTTTTAATCTCAGGTATATATTTTGGGTTTTGCAACTGTTCTCACAAAATGCCCGGTTATGTACAGCCAGTTAGAAAGTACCTTAAAAAGCAAAATGTGAACTTCTGAGCTGAAAAATCAGAAGAGATTTTTTTTTAAAAAAATAGTTGCCTTTCCTCTTTTCAGGTAAGGATTCAGGTAAAGAGGTCATTGTGCAACGAGTTTTTAAAGAAAAAAAATCACAGTATTAGGTAGTTACTCTGTCAATTATTCAGCCTTACTTTTAAATGCCAGGAAGTTTATATCTAGGGGTTACAGTGTTATTATTCTATAATAATTGCTTATTTTCTCTATAAAGATTAAATACAAAGAAGACTATGAGAAAATGAAAGGAAAAGCTTTATCAACAAAAGATTCAAGACTTCTGCACTCTATGCAAGTAGCCAAAATAAATAGTGAGGTAAATTTCCTTTCATATCCACTTTTATTATTTCTTTAGGACATACAGATCCCAGTGGTTGCATGCTTACAGTAAAAATCAGTATTTCTTCTCATCAGACTTCTTTATCTAAGCAAGACAATAGTGGTTAGCAGTGCTTTTTTTGTAAAAGAAAAAGGTGCCGGAACTCACACATGTCATACAACCCACCTTGCCTACCCTACAAGGTTCCATCCAAAAAAGGTGCCGGAACTCCGTTCTGAGCGTTCTATGAGAAAAAAAGCCCTGGTGGTTAGGGATTAAAAGCTTAAACCCTGTAGAGATTGGAGACAAAATAGCAATAATGATCAAATCATGTTTATTACATTAGAACATGCCACAGGCTCACATGATTCATTTCCTATTCTCGTGTAATTTCTTTTCATTGACATTTGTTCTATCACTAGATATGTCAATCATGTTTAACGCTAAGCAAAGTTAGCAAATGTATAATTCAAATTCTTCAAGATTAGAATAAATCCATATGTGCAATATTTCTGGTTTGGGGAAGATAAAAGATCTCCTTATATTATTATAACTGGTAATGTAACTTATTACCAGTTTCAGATCTTAGTTCAAAGAAACTTGTATTGAAACTTTGATTCAAAATAGGTTATTAAGGTTATTATTTTGGTATAAGATGCATTAAATCATTGAATTTTTGCCAGTCTAAATCTGCATGAGATTATCTGTTCATTTGGTTGAAATATGCAAAAGTGGGACCTCAAGCACATCCAGAGGCCAGATATTTCTCTTCTTTAGCACACTGGATTATATCAAGTGATGTAGTTTTGCAAGAGAGAAATCCTGAACTACCACTTGCTGTTATCCACATCTACTCAGAAGGAAGGAAGATCATCTTTTCCTTTTCATAAGAAGAATAAAATTTTCATTTTTTTCTCTCAGAGGTTAAAAACTGAAAAACAAATGGGATTACATTTTATGCCCTTTTAAATAATGGCATGAGGGCTTAATCAGAATGCTGATTCTTGAAGTTATCTCAGGTACTGATTCTTTGGTCTTTGCTTGACCCCTAGAAGAAATGGGGTCACAGCACAGTCCCAAGAAAAGTTATGGCATGCTTGTGGCACTCTGAGCTGTATTTGATATGCTGGTTAAAGTTTTTCCAAATGAAAACCAACATTTGCCTGACTTCTGCAGCCAAAGAATAAAGCATGAATTACTCCAAATGTAGTAACAAAAATAATTCTTTGAAAATAATTATTAACTTCAGTTAAGTGTTAGCAAAATTTTGTAAGCCATTATAAAACTTAAAGAAAATGTCACAATGCTAGCAAAGAAATTTAGTCTTTCAACTCTTAATCAGATAAGCAAAACTGTGCAGAGATTTGAGGGAACTGAAAGTTGTTGTTTTTAATCTAGTTATTGTGTGGCAAAGGTAACTCTTAATTCAAGTTTGGTGTTTCATCAGTCTGTTTTAATTTTTGGTAAGGCAATATGTTGACATTTCTGCAGATTGCATATAAAAAAGACTTTGAGAAGAATAAAGCACATTTCCATTTACCACTGGATATGATAAATCTGAAACATGCAAAGAAAGCCCAGGCTCTGGCTAGTGATGTTGACTATAGGAAGAAAATACATGAATATACAGCAGTTCCAGAAGACCTAAAGACACAGTGGGCCAAAAAGGCTCATGGGCTACAAAGTGAGGTAGGATAAAAGGCATTTCTTTTATTAGTTTAAAAAAGCTTATAAGAATAATTATGAGATTAGAATCTATTGGTTATTGTTTGGTCTATTAAATCTGGGTTGCAAAAAATCCAGATAATAACTAGATGTCAAAATTAACTTTTTGTCTGCTATCTATTGATCATCCAGAGTTTTATAGTTCAGATGGTACAGCCCAGGTATTGTCATTTCACAGGCTACAAGTTAAGACGGCAGACCAATCCACATGGAATTACATATGCACTGTAAAAATAAAATATATTTAATTCAATAAAAATTATTAAATTAATATATTTATTGTCACAGAAGAATATTTTGTTGAGCTGAACTCTTGTAGTACCAACAGTTTGTGTGAATAAAAATTTTATACAATTTTATATTTATAAAGTTGCATATACAACTTTATAAATTTATATACGTAGTTGTTATAAATTAAATCTTTATTTGCATTTATAGCCTTGGTGGAGCAGTGGGCTAATGCCTCCTTAAGTAACACCAGCTGCAGTGGGCTAATGCCTCCTTAAGTAACACCAGCTGCCTGCAATTAGTGCAGGTTCGCATCCCACCAGGCTCAAGGTTGACTCAGCCTTCCATCCTTCCGAGGTAGGTAAAATGAGGACCCAGATTGTTGGGGGCAATTAAGCTGACTTTGTAATAATGCCGCTTGGGGGCCCCCGAAAGCCCTAATAAGCAGGCATATACATAGAATGAAGGCTACTGCTAAGCTTGTAAGCCGCCCTGAGTCTTCGGAGAAGGGCGGGATATAAATGGAATTAAAAAAAAAATATTAGACTTATATCCCGCCTTTATTTTGTTCACTCCAGGATGGTATACATAATGTTCCTGTCTCCTAATTTCTCCATGACAGCTGTCTTGTCTGTGCTGAGCAAAAGGATCACCCAAATTGCTTTCACGTCTAAGGGAGGACTGGAAGTCTCTTAATTACTCTTGTTATACGTAGCTGGCCAATTTAATATATTTTAATAATGCCACTCTACTTAAAACATGTGAAATTTTATTTCCCCTTTCCTTTCAGCTTCAGTACAAAACTGACCTTCAGTGGATGAAGGGAGTTGGCTGGATAGCAGACCAAAGTATCAATATTGAACAAGCAAAAAAAGCAGGAGAACTCATCAGTGAGGTCAGTTTACTGATTTTATTCAAGTATTTATACTGCTGAAATCTTATAGAAAGGAAAAGCACTTGTACGTATGTTGATGGCATGACCCAGTGTTGTAGTTTTTCAAGCATGTGATTGACCAACTGTCAAACCACCAGTTGAATTATATTAAATTAAGAGCAACATTTTTTTTGCAAACAGAGAGGTTTGCAGAATTTAGCATTTTGTTAAAATACTGAAACTACTATTGCCAGTATAAGTTCCATCCTTTGCTTATCTGCAAGTAACGTCATGATGGACTTATAGAAGTAGTGGAGGTTGCCACATATTGGCAAAAAGTTTCCTGCTTTGATCGTTTGACTTCCCATACCATCTTTATTCCCCACATGTGTTCAAGGAGGGGGGAATACAGTTGAACTTGTATATGATACAGATACAAGTAAGTGGAGCTTGCAGTGCCATCTCAGTGCCTCATTATAGTTAGGAGTAAATGTCTATGATATTAAATCTTAAATCCATATCCATAGTAGTGCTTGTGGCACTTGATTGAGAAATTGGAGTGAGAAAGTATACGTGTTTATGTATTTAAGTAGCATACTTCAAATTATACCCATTTCAATTAAATATGAACGTACGTAAATAATGAAGAACATGATTATAATTAAAATCTCAACTACAAAAGCGCCGTGGTGGCACAGTGGTTAGAATGCAGTATTGCAGCCTAACTCTGCATTCCATTGCAAGGAGTTTGATTCTGGTCAGCTCAAGGTTGACTCAGCCTTCCATCCTTCGAAGGTCAGGAAAATGAGAACCCAGCTTTAACTTCAGAGTTGATAGCAATATTTTTAAAAAGAAACCTTGCAGTGCTACGTGACCTAGACTGGAAATGAATGGAAGGTGACATTGGTGACAATGTCTGAATCATCTTAAAATGTATTTTTACTGGAAGTTTTTAAGAAGAGACTGGCCAGCCACTTGTCTGAAATGGTATAGGGTTTCCTGCCTGAGCACAGGGTTGGACTAGATGACCTCCAAGGTCCCTTCCATCTTCTTCTTCTTCTTCTTCTTCTTCTTCTTCTTCTTCTTCTTCTTCTTCTTCTTCTTCTTCTTCTTCTTCTTCTTCTTCTTATTATTATTATTATTATTATTATTATTATTCTTATTCTTATTCTTCTTCTTCTTCTTATTCTTCTTCTTCTTCTTCTTCTTCTTCTTCTTCTTCTTATTATTATTATTATTATTATTATTATTATTAGAAAAAGTATCGACAGAGGGCTGATGCTCTAAGGTTCACAAGCATTGCAGACAGTTCCCAGATCCAACATGCGAAGAAAAGCCAGGAACTGCAGAGTGATGTGAGTCTGCTTTACCTTCTTTCTATATTGATTTGTTATTGTTAAAAACTAAAAAATCCCTGAGGACAAATTGAATGATTGACTTATTATGTGTCATCAAGTCAGTATTAACTCTTATTCATGTCAATAGTTTTTCTCCATGACAATCTGATCCTAACCTGGTCCTTCAGGTCTTCCAACAATGTACGCATTGCCACTGAAACTGAGTCCATCCACTTCTCTCCTGCTGCTCCTCTTTTCTTTCTTTCCATCTTTCCCAACATAAGAACCTTCCCAGAAAACTAGGTCTTTACAAATACCAGCAATGAAAAATAGGAAGATTTAGCAATGAACATTTTTCATTTCTTAGGTAAAGGTAAAGGTTCCCCTGCACATGCATGCTAGTTGTTTCCGACTCTAGGGGCCGGTGCTCATCTCCGTTTCAAAGCCAAAGAGCCAGCACTTGTCCGAGGACGTCTCCGTGGTCATGTGGCCGGCATGACTAGACGCCAAAGGCACACGGAACGCTGTTACCTTCCCACCGGAGTGGTCCCTATTTTTCTACTTGCATTTTTACATGCTTTCGAACTGCTAGGTTGGCAGAAGCTGGGACAAGTAACAGGTGCTCACTCTGTTACGCGACACTCGGGATTCGACCCGCGAAACTGCCGACCTTCTGATCGACAAACTCAGCGTCCTAACCCACTGAGCCACTGCGTCCCTTTTTCATTTCTTACATTGATTCATATGTAGTTCATCTGTGCTACTTAATGTTTGGCTTACTTAAATAATGTATCAAGATGTTGTTTTACCATTGTTTTGGGTATTGTGGTGATTAAGGCCATGTAGTAAACTACTAAGAAAAAACAACTTTACTTCTGCATATTTGTCCTCAGCAAGACTCTACTGTTTGTTGCTAAGGTTACGTGTCCGTCTTCCACAATTGCTAGACAGAATTGTTGAGAGTTAGATTGCAAGTTTCATAGATTATCATTGGCTGCATAGTTAGCAAGATGTTTAGATGGATTTGGCATTTTTATCCACCTACTGAGTCCTTCCCCAGGACCTGGGATGGCAGATGGTGTTTGATGGGTGTTAAAGGTATCATCACAAGATGTAACATGCTCCAAGTAAAGCTGCCTTTTGCAATTGACTGATGCTGAATTTATCAGTGCTGATAGTGTTCAAGTGGTGCTCTAGTTGCACCCAAGGCATTTTCTGGTAATATCTTTGCTATTATCTTAGTTTTATTTTGCCATAGTCCTTAGACTTCTGTTTATAGGTTTTTGTATTTTGTGGTTTTTTCCCAAGTTCTTTTTCTTTTGTTCTGCTGCCTCCAGATACTGCAGGGTCCAGTATCCAGACTTATTTTGTCTTTCTTAACAACAGTTGTTATGTCTGGGATGCTGTGTGGCAGGTGCTTGTCTACCTAATTCTAAAGTGCCAAAGACTTAGTTTCTCCATTTTCTATTACTTGGTCTATTTTGTAGTCTTGCTTGCAGGCAAAATAGGCAAAGTAATAGAAAATGAAGAAGCTAAACTGCTCTGGGATACTATTTTTATTATTCTGAAATCTTTCCATTATTTACAAAAGAGATATTGTACTACTTTATATTAGCATATTAGGGGAAAGCAGCCCATTCTGATACAGTATAATATGCAGAAGCTAGCATCAGCTGCAAACCAAGTTTTCACACCATATGTCAATGCTGCAAACATTGGGTGTTTTTGCTCTGACAATATAAGAGGCAGCCTTTTCCTTTAGATTGTTTTGCTTTGAATCAAATGAAGCTGGGGGGAGGAGAATGCTAACCCGGTAGTTTTAATAAGATAAGGAATGTCCTGCTACAGAAAGGAAGTGAAGCTTTGCATGTTAAACTAATTGGAGAATGTGATTTATGACATGTAAACTAAGGGAGGGAATTGTGTTTGGTACGATGTGTTCAAGGGAGGAGAATTCAGATTCTGGCATCCATCCATGTGTGCCGATGCTTCGTTCTCATTATTATAGACTTTTTAGAATAAACAATGCCTGAATGTTCTTTGGTCTGTGTCATTAATCGGAACTATGACACCATGAATAAGAAATTGTTTCATTCTCCTACTGTAATGCTTCTACTACTTACACAAATTGTTATCATAATATTATTGACAAATCCAATGCTTTACAAACTAGAATTTGGAGAAACAAAGTATATACACAAATAATTATGACTTCTTCATGAATTTATAGCTTCTTTATAAATACTAGACAAAAAATCCATCTTTGGCTTTCTTTAAAAGGATTACAATCTAAACTATATACTATTTTAGGTCATATGACTTTTTTCCCTATCCTTTCCTTTCCTTTCCTTTCCTTTCCTTTCCTTTCCTTTCCTTTCCTTTCCTTTCCTTTCCTTTCCTTTCCTTTCCTTTCCTTTCCTTTCCTTTCCTTTCCTTTCCTTTCCTTTCCTTTCCTCTCCTCTCCTCTCCTCTCCTCTTCCCTTCCCTTCCCCTCCTCTCCCTTCTCCCTTCTCCCTTCTCCCTTCTCCCCTTCCCTATTGGTGTATAAATTTATAGAAAAATGTATGGAAATCACCTTTGTTCAGTAATAAAGCATACAGACTGTGGGCAGAAAAACCCCTGTTCAATATCCAACATTTTATGCTAAGGTATGAAAAAGTCTGTTCTACCTGAAAAAGTCTACCTGAACCACTGTAGGTGTCAGTTAATGTCAACACTACTGGGTTAAAGGTTGGAGAAGGCATGTTTATATATTTGTAAGAACTAAGATATTTTTTTGTTGTGCCTTATGCCTCTGGATGACATGATTTTGTCTGCTTTTGTGAACAGATTGCATACAAATCAGCAAAAGAGGATTTCCTTCACAACTACACTATTAGCAAAGATGAGCCTCTATTCATACAGGCCAGAATAAATGCAGCAAATATTAGTGAGGTATGTTGAGTTTTGAATGCTATTTTGTATGGGGTTTATGGAGAAAGCCCGAAAGCTTACATTTTAAGTAATAGTAGAGAGTTGCTATCCTTGTGCAAGTTCTGGAACATTTCTGCCAAAATATTTTAGAAAGGCGCACAACCCTTGTGGGCATCCATACATTTATATATAATATACATTTGTATAAAATAAGAGCTCAACAATATCCCACAAGAATTTTGTGAATTATAATTTAGTGTGGATTCTGAGTCTCTGTTAGACAATGTTAGCTAGTTCCTGTCAGACAACTAGTGTCTAGTATTCATTAAGAGTGACAGGGTCTCTTTTTTGTTTTGGGATACAATTCCCAATAGCTCTATTCAGCATCACCTATGTCAGGAATAATGGAAGCTGAAATTTAAAGCATTTAGATTATCCCATTTGGGAAAAACCACCATAATTTTTTGCAGAACACCTGTGTTGCTCATATTGACACCTATAATAAGGATCTTCTTAATTTGGCCAATAGGGAAACAAACAAACTGGATTAACAATAGGAATTTGAGATGCATTTAAATAACGGGTAAAACAATACAATTGTGATTCCTTTTGGAGCTATTGGATGCAATTATAATGCCTGTGGTTCATGACAGCAAGCAAAATAATTGTGGTATTAACATATTTTTAGAAAATGTACAAGAGTAGCTGGGAGAAGCAGAAAGAGAAAGGGTTTGAACTTCATCTTGATGCTATACCATTCCTGGCAGCCAAGGCAAAGAGGGACCTAGCAAGTGACGTGAGTATTGAGTTGAAAATATGCTCCCTTAAGAATTATTAAAACTAGAATGAACGACTGCATCCTTGTTTAAACATTTTGCTAATCAATAAATGATATGTGATCAAGAAGAAACAGAATGCAGGACATACCTTTATAAGGAAGGTTACCTGGATCTGATTCCATAGTTAATAATGAGTAGACTATTTCCTTCTCCCTGCTGCCTTAATCTATTATTTTTCTCAACAGATAAAATACAAGGAGAATTATGAGAAGACTAGAGGAAAGTTGATTGGAGTGCAAGATGTGAGCCAAGACTCACAAATGGCTCACATGCTTCATGTATCCAAGTTGCAGAGTGACCTGGAATACAAAAAGGCATTTGAAGATGTAAAGAATCAATATCATGTGTCCATGGATATGATAAATCTTGTCCATGCCAAGAAAGCTCAGGACTTGGCCACTGATAGAGGATATAAGACAATCGTGCACCGCTATACAGTCTTGCCCACAGATATGAAGGTAGAATGGGCCAAGCAGGCTTATGGCTTGCAGAGTGATGTAAGTCCCAAAGTTCATTATTTTTACACAAGCTTATACTCTCTTAGCCATTTGTGGCTAATCATAAAGAATAACTTTAGATGGTTAATCTTTTATAGGTTTACTGATAAAAACTATGTTTTCAGTATATAATCAGTATATAGTCTGATTATATACTAAGACCATAAACACAATGGCTCGATCAAACGGTCAGGAGCTTGCTAAATTATAACTCTTAATATAATAAGTGATTCCAATATGGTAGGAGTTATAGTGTGTTCTGGTGTGGCACAATTTCTAAGTTAGGTAAAATGTACACTGTTTATCCTGGATCAAAAACAACTTCATTTATGGAATCCTGTGTGGATTTTTTTATACAACTTTGTGTAAATTCCTGATGGATCTGGAAATGTGTATATATTGCAAATTATGAAAGTGAGTACTTTTTCATAGTTAAATAATATTTACAAACCAATATTATGCTTCTCATTGACACCTATATGAATGGAAACTGTACTTAATATTTTTGGGTGAGCGTAGGCCACTATAATGAACAGATCAATGATGCAAAATACAATGTACTGTATTTAATAGTAGGATGTCTTATCTTGTGTTCCATATATATATATATATATATATATATATATATATATATATATATATATATATATGTATGTATGTATGTATGTATGTATGTATGTATGTATGTATATGTATATGTATATGTAAATGTAAATGGGGCTAATTTGACATCTTGGAATGGCAAGAAACTATGCCACCTATTTTCAGCAACCAATCATAGGTAGGTTTGAACCCCTATTATAGAGGCATGAGTATTTGTCTGATGTTGTTGAATTCACATTTCCCTCTTTCATGTAACTTTGGGTAGAATTAACACATGGGTTATTTGCACTGGCCTTTACAAAAAAAAGTGATTTAAATAAGTCATTCCTGTGTGCACCTTCACTAATTTCCTTTACTGCCCCAAATCTTTCCTATGGCTGTAACTCAATTCACACTTGGAGTAAGTCTTATCATACTCATTTGCCTTATTTCAGGAAAATAGAAAAAAAGATCTATGGAGAACCAACCCTGATTTTCATGACTGATATTTTGAGACTGTCAGAAACTTTTAGTAATCAGTAAAACAGAGTAAATAAATACGTTCCTCCTCAATGCATTTTCTTTTAAACCTTATAGCAAAAAGGTTCACTGTCAGCACATTCATGATCTCTTTTTCAATCCACCACCCTCCCTTTCACATTTCTTTCCACAGTTGCAAAGAAGTGAATAAAACAAAAGCAGGCTCTAATTTAGCTCAGTTGGTGTTCTGATGTGTGAGTTCTTTAGGTAGCATTTTTAATGTGTGAGCAGCCACAATGGAGCATTTTCATTTCCTTTTGTCAGAACCGATACAGAGCAGATCTGAACTGGATGAAAGGAGCCGGATGGATCGCCACTGGGTCATTAAATGTGAAGCAGGCTCAGAAAGCAGGAGAACTCATTAGTGAGGTGAGATTTCGTGACAGCTGCAGCGATACCTGCCCCATAATGCATGTAAAATGTCTGTATAAAATTAAAATAATTCCACTGAAAGGGGGAGAAAAGAAAAAGGCTCTCAAAACAAGGCATTGTAGTCATAATTAGAAGGAAGCCAGATACCAAACACAAAACAGTGGGAGTCCACATAGTCTTTGCAAAAGCAAAGGAGATGACAAGCAATATCATGAATAATAATAGCAACCAAACAATTGCTAACCCACCACCTTGCATTTTATTAATGAAGTTCATCAAGGCTTAACTTGTATATTTATGACTCTAATAACCAACTTTTGTTCAAGCTCTCCCCTTTTTTCAGTACAAAAAACAAAATGTAGCTTATAGTTGCTTCTGAATGCTACTTTCTAAGACATCGCCAGCAAATATTGTGAATGATTGAATATGCATACCTAGCAAGTAAGTTAAGAGGATTTAAGGATTCAAGAGAACTTTTGTGCAGTCACACTAAAGATGGTGCAATGACAGGCATGGTCATTTATAGCAGAAATACATTTAGTCTCAGATTTTCTAGTGTAGTTTTAGTGCTACTGAAGCTCTTTGACCAGACCAGCAAAACCACATAAGATATTTATGCTTTTACAATATTGTTTTAAGTAAGCAATATTCAGGCACTTGGCATAATTATTTTGCAGCTTTAATATTCTTACTATTGAAATGGCAGCACTTTGGAAATTGTGATTTTTACCAACTATATTTCACTTTTGCTTGTAATTATAATTTGAAGGAATGTATTTTCTAAAACATGGATTTCAAGTAGTCTTTGTCCCTAGCAACCCTAAGAATCTTTTATGTAATTGTTATCTTTATAGTTACGAGTGATAAGATGTTTTTAACTTTTGAAGCGTCTACCATTTTAAAAAAAATATTTTAAAATATTTTTATTACAACAGTTAATTTGGTGAATCAATTATTTTCACTTGTGGGAACAGCACAATAAAGATGCACTGCAATGTTAATGTAAATGTCACAATACAATGTCCTCGAAGTGAATGATATATATACAAATACAGGAAAAACATATGATTAAATATCTCATTTTTTGTGTAACTTAAGCAATAAGATAGGCTATCAGAAATGCCTCTTTGATTTGGCTTCAATGTTTATTATTTGTATTCATGACTTAAATCATCAGATTTCAAATAATGCACAAAAATATCATTGCGGTATTATATTCAAATAGCCATTTTACTTCAAGGGCTTACCAATATAGAATACTCCTTTGTATTTCAAACTTAGGGAGAATGCATGAGGGTTTTTTCATGGGATTCTGGGCATTTTATTATACACAATCCTCTTGATGAAATGTTTTCCTTAAATTTTAAGTGGAAACTAGTATGATCATACTAGTAAAAATTAGTTTTAAATGGAAACTAATTCTAATCTGAAAGTTATTAGGTGATAAACATGAAGAAAGAGGAATAATAATTATGTTTACACATTCACTCTAATCTCAAGGAACCTACAATTTTTTTTATTTCAAATAGCATGAAAGAGCAGCACAAAATTCACTGCTTTGATCTTTTTTTTTTCTCAACAGAAGAAATACCGTCAGCACCCATATGCTTTGAAGTTTACCAGTATTAAAGACACTCCTGAGATGATCCAGGCTAGAATTAGTTATAACCAGGCTGTGGATGTAAGTTGTAATGTATATACATTATGATTATAAGAGTGGTAGCCTCTTTGAATGACCTGATTGAAGCACTAGTTTTCTATGTCATTGACCTCATTCTCAGGAATAGAGAAACTTGTGTTAATGGAAACCTACCATTCTTCTAAAAAGCCTAGTAGAACACTCATATATAGAGAGATAAATTTGTAACCCTATCCTAACTCATACAGTTTGGTACATTAAGCATGTGTTTGCAATTGATTACCATATCAGCTTCATATTTGTAATACATATTTTTTCTCCTTAGGGAACATTTTAAATATGAATGTCTCTTTCTCTTACCAAAACAATTTTTAGCAATTCACTTATTTTACAATAAATCAATGCTAGTAATACAAATCACTTCAATCTTATACAGCCATGTACATAGATACTTCTAATCTACAGCTGATTATTTCTATAGTAATAGGTAATTCTGTGATGGATATACTCAAAGACAATACATGAGGAGATGAAAAATGATTTATGTTGTTTTATTTCAAATTTAAGTACAGCTTTCCACTTAGAAATAATCCCAATATAATGTAAAATAGAACAAGAAAATAATCAAATTAAATATAACATAAGTGCACAGCGAGATCTAAAGTCTGGGAAAATAATTATTACCTCATGGTGAAAAAAACAATACAGTAGATACCAGATAAGCATTACAGGGAAGTGGCATTTTTCTAAGTTATCACCACTGGCTCAGGAGAAGAATATGGATGGCATATTGATAAATAAATAAGCCTGGGAACCATATCATATTCATATTCAAGAGTTAAAATAATTATCTTATTCAGGACCTATAAATGAATAAATCTGCCATCAAGGATTTCAAAATTCAGAAAACAGCAAGAGATAATTCTGTCTTCCAGAGCACGTTGCCTGCAAGTGCTGTGTTTTAGAAAGGAATTTCTAGCACAAGGCAGCAGCATTTCGATTCTCCCCATTCACACTGAATTGAGATACTGGAATGCTATTCTTTGATAGAAGCTAATTAACATAGTAATATTTAAATAAAAAACCATTTAATGCTGTTGTGAATCATCACTTTATAAACTTTACCAATGTATATGATAAGCAAACAATGGCTTGGATGTATACCGAGGAAGGAATTCACGATTTGCCAAAAAAGGTTTCAGTACACAACTGGAAATAGCTGACCTCAAAGGGTGCTCCAGATTCTAGATACCACAACCTAAATTAACTCATTTTAAATCTCCAGTTAGTAAAGACAGTCACAAGAAAATTAATAAGGCTTAGATGAATTCTTATGTTGGCTATAGTTCTTGAATTAATTTTATAAGGATTCATTTGGGGGAGGGTGGGAGAGATATTATGCACAAAAACATGTGCCTTACAAATTATTTTCTGAATTTTGCAGAGGCTTTATAAAGAACATGGAGAGAATGTCAAACATAATTATACCCAAATAGCAGAACTTCCTGAAATCTTTCAAGCTAAGCAAAATGCTTTGAATATCAGTGAGGTAAGTTTTTTTCAGACACATCTTGACTTTCTTTATATTAATAGCTGTGATTTATGTAAAATGTATTTTTCTCTCTTTCTTGAGGATAAGTCTGATTGTAAATAAGGGTTTACAAGAACGGGCTTATGCATATGCATTTTTTGATGTTCTTTTCATTTTTAATAATGGCAATATTGCCATATTGTTGGCTGGTTTGGCTTTCTGAAAAGAAGATGCCAAGATGCCAAGACTGAACTGAGATGAAGTTTGGTGTTCTTATAACAAGTACTCAATTGTGACAATAAATCTTCCATAGTCTCCTTAAATCAAAGGGTGGAAGTTGCAAAATTTGCAACCAAGTTATTTGCATGGTAGTAACCTTACGTAATAGCAAGGAATCATTCAACTGTAGTTAAGTTTATGTTTTTCCTTATAGCACATATATCCTATCTTCTTGAGGATAGCTACCATTGCTTTTATTCAAAATGCCCCAGATTCAGTTTGCATTGCAAAAATAAAAAAATAAAAAATGGGTAGTTGGCCCAAATGTAATTTTCTATGATGCTTGGCTGCCATTTATGCTTCAGAATGCAATATGTTACATCTGGGGCATTTTAAGTGTTGATTTCTTCTTGCTAGTGCTGTTATTACTGACACCTTTTATGATAACTGCAAATTAAGATAAAAGAGAAGCTATTGCCAATACTAAAGGTAAACATTAATGGATATAAGCAAAATAGATTTGCTGCCCTTAGACAAGATAATAAAATGACTGCTTCAGACACATTGGACTGAATCTAGATTAACCTTTTTCAGATTAATCATAGTTCCAATTTGAATCAGTGGGTCTAACTGTCAGCTATTCAAGTTTGTCCAGGCAAGAAATCAAAACTATGAATACTAATATTAGCTTTATCATAAGATTACAGTAACAGAATCTTACAAATCTAAAAATACCTCTCCCCTCAATTGCCTTTACTTTCCAGAGAACTAGGGAGAGTCCCTTCTGAAATATTTCTTTCACCCTCGTTTCTGTTCGCTGAGATAGCTCTTCTTTGACTGTTGTCTCGGCTATAGTCCACTTCCTCCTCCTGTTTCCCAAGTTCATTCTGACATCCATTACACCAGCTGAAGCAGATTTCAAGATTCTGTCAGAAGTCAGCATAGCATCTTATATGAACTGTAACTCTAACAACCTACAATACTGACCTAAATAGAGAAGCCTATTTAATTAGAAACAAGTTAATTTATATAAGTTTGGGCTAGGCATTCTAGGTATAGAATGTATTGTTCTTTGTAGGGAAGAACATGCTTCAATAAATGGATGTTGGTCTTACTTACTATTTCCAAACAGACCCATTACAAAGAATCCTGGAATAAAATGCAACATGGTGGTTATAGACTGAAACTGGATGCCATTCCTTTCCAGACAGCAAAGGCTTCTAATGAAATTATAAGTGATGTAAGTTGATTTAGTAACAATGGCAAAGAAATAATTATAAGGTAAATTAGGTAAATGGATCCTAATGTACCTTTAAACATTATATTTGATACTGTATATTATATAATTTATATTGGCAAACTGGAAGGGGGAAGGGAAGATACTTTTAATGATCACTATTCTTTAAAATGGGTTTATTTAATATTAAAAGTCATCTTGGGATTTGAATATCAAAGTTAGTATTAGGACAAAGAAGAATATTCCCCCCACTGTCAATAAAATTCTTAAGGACAGTTGGAAAAGAGAATAAAATAGTATATAAAATTGCCTCTTATTTTGTCTGTATTGTAAACGATATGATAGATTAGAAATTGCTACTGAAACATTATGAAACCTATTCATTACTTTCAGTTGCAGTCTCCAAAAATACAATAGCTATTATATTATTATGAAGCTTTTTATTTTAAAACTAGGAAATTCAAATAACAGACTGAATTTACTTCTGAATATATTCTAGTATATTTTTTAGGTCAAACTATTCATCTATTGTTCCTCTTATTGCTTAAAAATGGTTTAGTGGTTTATTATTATTTAGAGTAATTCTTAAATGTTTTCTCCAAGTATATCAAGAGTTTAACTCAGAGATTTTAATCTAATCCTCAATAATATTGAGTTTATGCCATTGTATGGAGTTCAACAAATAAAACAAATGAGCAGGGGTGAGGAACTATTATAATGGGATTACATGTAACTATATTTGCAAAGGGTGTGAATATATAACACCTTGTGTCTTTAGTACCAGTTCTTACATAACAATTAGACACCAGCTGTTGTTTAAACAAAGTACAGGTTAATAAATGTAATTTGAATTTCTAAACCCACATTCCCTTTCTTGGAGAGCAGATGTATTCTAAACAAATTTGGTTTTGCCTGAATAAGGCCATTTGATACATATGACTTTATCTAAAGTCTTCACTATCAGAGAAGACAACAAAAAGCAATGTAAAAGTAGTTATTTTATTTCACTTTTCATGTTTTCATTAGGTTAATGTTTTCTTTCTCCTCCTCAGTATAAGTACAAGGAGGCATTTGAGAAAATGAAGGGACATTTGATTGGTCCCCATGGCTTGGAAGATATAAACACCTCTCACTTCATGCATGCAGCTTTGCTACAGAGTGATGTAAGTGGTATACTAAATCAACTTGTATCACTATATTTTTAATAAGCATACATTCAATTTGTAAGGATCAGCACATTCAAAATAATATAAATGGATGAGACTTTCACCTGTATTGGCATAAGAATATAAGAGTCTTTACAGAATTATCTAAAGTCTTATCTAATCCTATTTATTTCATCAACCAAGCAGATGCCTATCAAAACAAAAGAAAAAAATGCATGGATAAGACATAAATACCATAACTCCTTTCACCATCTTTTTCCAGTACCTGGTATTCAGGGCCAAGATGCCTCTGAAATATTATTATTTAAACCAGTGATAGCCTTGTCTTCCCTAAATAGGTTCTTAAGCTATCTGAGTTATTGTGCATCATATGATCTTGTTTCTGTGAGGATACAATAAAGGAGACCTGCATGTAAACTCCCTTAAGCTTTTGGAACTCAAATCCAACACAATGAGTAAAAAATAAAAATGATAACTTAATACTGCACCACTATTAAGTATGGAAATGGAAGGGAGGAAACATTGAGGAGCAATGCCAAAAGAAGAAGAAAGGAGAAAAGTGGATAGGACAAAACATTACAGTGGTTCTAATTTTCTTGCAATGTGATGATGATGACGACGACGACGATGATGATATTCTTTCAGTCATGTCAGATTCTTGGTGATTCTATGGACAAGCTCTTTCCATATTTTCTGACTTTGTATTATTTCTTTCAGTTGTTTTATGCTTTGGCTAGTGTTGGCTTTGTTCACCAATATAATACAGGCATTTTCAAAGAACACTTTTGAAATTACTAGAAAGACTTCTAAGACAATACTCATATGCTTAGGAACAGAATTCAGTAATGTGCTCATAATGTACCCCAAGCTTGTTGAGGAGCAAATAATAACAGTACATTCAAGTGGCCAGTTGTTTCCTGCGATTATATTGTTATTTTCTGTCCTGTTTCCTAGTTAGTAGTTATAATTATAATCGTAAAGTGAATAATTTCAAAAGAATTTGTCAGATTACTTTCTATGACTATCTTTTAAGTCATGACTGAAAAATAGCATTTGTTTTTACTTCCTTCTCAGATAAATTACAGGAAAGATTTTGATAATCAGAAGACCAAGTTCCACCTACCATTAGACATGCTGAATTTAGTACATGCCAGAAAAGTTCAGTCTTTGGTCAGTGATCAGGAATATAGACAACTGCTTCATGATTATACAGCGCTGTCAGAAGATATGAGGCTGCAGTGTGCTAAAAAAGCTTATAAACTACAGAGTGAGGTAAATTAAGTTCTGCAGACCATCTTTAACTGAGAGTTGAATAGCTTCTGTGAGACAGAGAGCCAGATCAATTTATGAAGAATTAGTGAAAATCACATTTGAAAATTGGGCAAGGTCAGATTTAAACCAACGTGGGGCTATGCCCAAAGAGGGCTGAGCCATTTAAAGTATAGTTTTATAATAATAACTTATACCTTTATAATTAATTATTTTCATCCCTTAATCAGTATAAATATGCCTCCCCATTCTGCTCCTATAAAAATTTAAATCTGAGTTTTAAGAATATATTTTCTAATATATTTATGTACTCTGTATACTGGGTTTATATGCTGCTCCAATCCAATAGGTCTCTTGAATGACTTACATTCAGTTCCTAAAATAACACCCCACTTTCTGGAACTCATCAGGAGTCCAAGGAGCTGTCCTTACTTGGTAGACAGGAAAATGTTGTTCAGATGGAATTTCAACCCAAAGCCATTATCCTCCAGACATTCCAGCCAACAATTAAATCTCGGTGGAATTGCTTAGGAATCTTACCAAGTACCCTCTGGAAATGATTGGATTCCACAAATGTCAGCAATAGTCTAGTCTCCTTGTTGACATAATTGACACTGTGCAATAGAAATTAGACAAAGGACATATATTAATCAGACTGTATTGTGCATATAACATGCATCTCCCAGGTTAGTTTGGTCTATAACAATAATTGTATGAAATTCTGGAATTTCTGAAAGCCCAACCAGAGATGGTAGGTTGCAATTCTCTAACTCCATGAGCTAGAGAACTCTACCCCATCCTGATAATGGAATCTAGCAGCCCAAGAAATTATGCTGCCCACCACTGGAAAAAAAATGGTGCAGTAACAGCAGGGCAATTGGCCTAACCCTGTGGCCCAGTGCCTCCAGTCTTTTGTAGAAGATTATGGATGCCAGTAGCTACTCTACTTTCCTAGACCCTGAGTTCATGCTTTCTGCCCAAATGAAATTTGAAAGAACACATTTTGAGGTGAACAGCTGGTTTTTGTTAGAAGAAACCAGATCTATGCTCACATCCATATCAAACTGTGGACAAGAAGACATTATTTGTTACAGATAGACTGTAACATTAGGCATTAAGAAGCAGTAGCCAAAGGAGCTTCCAAAAACCTTGCTATGAAGGCTTTGAGGCTGAAATAAAATGTCCATAGATGGAGACTGGTCTCAAATACCTTTTTCCCCAGGTAGGCTGGCTATTGCCTATTTTTTTTCTCACTCAGCAATACCTAAATCTTTGTATCTAGATTCTCCCTAACTATTAAAAAATGTGTAAATTACGTGTGTGTGTGTGTATTCACACATATGTACATACATTAGCGTAATATCCGCTGTTACAACCGTGACACTAAAAAAGTAGTAGCTTAAAGTTTTTAGAGTGAGTATAAACATGATCATTTCATCAGTGTAGGGTTTTTGATTGATATGAATGATTTTAGACGAAATATCAAAAATAATTTATAATTTTATACAGAATTGACTTCAGAATTAGGTATTGTTTTCCAGCAATAGATAGATATAGATAGATAGATAGATAGATAGATAGATAGATAGATAGATAGATAGATAGATAAGAGTTATGTAGAAATAGATAGATAGACACACAGACAGACAATACTGAGCTAATGTTTTGTGCATGTAAATGAAAGTGTGTTTAAACGCACCATCATGAAATAAGGAAATTCAATTCCAGCATGCTTGAAAATTATATAGGTTTCATGTAACATATGTTATTTATAATGAAAGCATTTGAATAAATGCTTCTTCGTTCTGTGCTATCACTTAGTTTTGATTGGTTTCTCATAGAATTTATACCGATCTGACTTGAACTTTATGAGAGGAGTTGGCTGTATCATACCCGGGGCCTTGGAGATTGAAGCAAAGAAGAAAGCTTCTGAACTCATCAGTGAGGTAACAAAAGATGTTTTTGATTTCTCCACTACAAACAAGGTTTTGCCAGATGTCTGTGTAAAACTGACAAAGAGGCTTCCTGATTAAGGGTGGGCTTTCATTCCCACCCTTCCTCTTTATTTGATCACTCAATTTATATCCTGGATGAACTGAACGGAGTTCAAGGTTTTGCAGACCTTGATAACTACTTTCACAAACTTTCTGTTCTGTAATCAGGACCCAAGTGATTGGTACATTAGGGTGATCCTTTGTAGAAGCAAATTCTCCTTTCCAGATGAAAGGAAGCTTGTGTTTTTATATTAGACATAGAATCACATTTCTCAAAACCCAAGTGACTCTATATAAGTGGCCTGGATAGAAAATTACTCTTCCTCATTACTATGCACTCTCTCTGTCTCCTTCTCCTGCTCTCTCATCTCACTCTTAAGTTTTTCTCCAGAGCAAAAGAATGGGTCAATAATAAGGCAAAATAAAGACCAAAACAGATATAATGGCAGAAACCACATTTTTAAAATGTGCATGCGATTTCCTTTCATGTATAAACATGGTGTAAATGTTTTTCGTCAAAACATCCTAGAGGTGAGGACAACTGAATCTCCCCCTCCTGCCCTCTTCTTGCTCATAGGTCCAATCTCTTTTTAAATGTCCTGTCTGAAGAAGCCTCTCTGGATTAAAAAGGCCTTTTAAAAGCAGAAAAGGCAGGGGCAGTGAGGTGTTCAGCTTTTATCCTTTTGGGGCATGTCCTATTCCATATGTGTTCTAATATATGAATAAACAGACCCAACCAGCCGGCTTATTTATCCTTTGAAAGCCCTTATATGAATGTAGCTATTATTGATAAAAGAGGTCCAACTTTTTCTAGCTCTAATATAAGTATTTCTTTCAGGAATTTTAATAAAAAATATTAGTTCTGAATTGATCTAATATATATTTGTTTATTATTTCCATCAAAGTGCTAAGATGTAGCTCAAAAGAAGTAATGCCAACAACTAATTTTCAGGGATTGCTTTTACTATGCAGGCCCGGTTAATAATATGGAGGCAAGGGATTAAAATGATATACTGTACAGGTCAATAGATTGCTATATGTTACAGATTCTGTGTAAAGTACTAGCCAAATCTGTAGCATTGAAAATATAATGTCCTTATCTTGCATTCCCTCCTTTTGTCTGCCTCTCGCTGTGTGAATTCAGAGTAAATACCGTCAGCAAGCAAATTCCTTCAAGTACACATCAGTGACAGACTCTCCTGGCCTCCTTCATGCAAAATTCAGCAATATCATTGCTAATGAGGTAGGTTCTGCTAACATGGATCAGAAAATACCCTCTTTAAAATGCAATATATGGGGAGGGAGGAAAGCAGCATGCTCTGAGAAGTGTAATATACTAGGGGGGAAAAGGGGGGGTGGAGGAAAGCACCAACAATTTATCCTTTAACATCATGAGATCATTTTTATTATTTATAGAGAAGCTTTTAATATCTCTTTGTCAATCAGACTGACAAAGAAAACAAATCAGAGCAGTTATTTCATAGTGACTCCTGCAAATGACTTCTCTTTTGTTCTTGAAAGCAGCCATAATGCAAAAGGGTATACAGGAAGTACAGTCTCAAAGATAGTTAACATCAATGTGTTCAAAAACTCACTTAAAGCACCAGAGGCCAAGAATCTTCCTTCTGATTTTTCAAACTATTCAGGAGACCTTTGCAGATTCATTGCACCATTAAAATTAAAATAAAATAAAATCCACCTTTGGAAACTGTTTGGTCCCCTAACCTTCCTTGCCATGATTTTTTTTTTCAGAGTAACATTGAATCTTTATGGAAATGTCATGAAATAAGGCTTTAGCAATCATGGATTAGTGCAGTCTTATTTCTGTAATTTGTAGGTTCGTTCTTTTCAACAACTTTTTTTTAGCATTGTAACATTTTTTTTCCAATTAGTAAGATTAATTAATTAAAATATTGATTGAGAAAAACATTAAATACTGAATATATTATTACATATTAAATAATAAATCAGATTAATGGGTAGAATATTTTGAAATTTTTAAAATGCAAATGTTTGTAAAAAACAAGAGATGCAATGTGGGAATATGCTTTTATTCTGTGTGAGAGAAATTGTACAGTGCTTTTTTGTAAAGATTTTTGTTCGCATGGGATTATGATTTTCTTTATTTTTATTTCTATACTTTAAAAACTCTGCCAGCTGTGTATTTATTAGCTGGATGAGGTTGAATGCAAGGAACAAATGTTCCTCTTTGCACACACACACACACACACACACACACACACACACACAAAAAGAGAGAGAGAGAGAGAGAGAGAGAGAGAGAGAGAGAGAGAGAGAGAGAGAGAGAGAGAGAGAGAGAGAGAGAGAGAGAGAGAGAGAGATGTTTTCAACATCAGGAGGCTCAAAAATAACACCCAGATTGAAATCTTCCCCATTTTGGGAGATCCAAGGATTGAGTCCATTAACAATATCATCTGGTTGAGGTGACTATTTTCCTTCTATTTCAAGAAAAAAATAATAGAAAAAATCTCCTGTTTTAGGGAAAATCCACAAATCTCCAGCTATTTTTTTATTCCTAGCATTTTCTCTGCAAGTATAGACTCCACTGTTTTTAGATCAACTGAATGATGATACATTTATTGGAACAGGAATTGACTGACCAATTTTTCCCCAAGCCTGACGTCCTGGCTAGGAGTGACTAGCTCAAAGTCACACAGTCAGATTTCACACTTAAGGCTGGATTATAATTTACAGCCTCTGGCCTGGTGCCTTAAGCATTAGACCAAACTAGGTCTCTTCTACAGCTATATGTGTCATTGAAAAAGAAAAGTATGGATATGATTGACATCCTAATATTCTGTTTCATCTGGCCTCGTACTTTCTCTTTGAATTATTGTGGGAAATTTCTCTTTTAGTTTGCACCCAGTACATCCCCAGTCATTCCCGATATCCAGATCAGAGAAAGTATACATACTATTCAGCACAGCTAACAAAAATGTAGTTTGATGTTTATTTATTAAACATCGGCAAACATCAAAAACATTTGCTGGCAAAAATGGGATAAAAGGCAGGCAAAAACAGAGAAAAAGCAAGACGTGAACAACAGGCAACAAAATTACATTATTTGTATACTTAGATCTAGGCACAGGAACTTTCCGAAGTTGTTAGTGGGGACAGCCCCACAATGGCCTGTTATTCCATTAGCTTCAACCCTTTTATGTATATAATATTATTATAATTGTGTATATAATAGTGGCAGAATAGAAATGGAAAGTAGGATGCTGGCAAATCAAATTCTATTCTGAGCATGCAGTGAACATGAAAGAAACAATTTGGTGGGTAGAAATAATGAATCCACTGTGAAAAAAACAGGGTATGTATGTACGTATGTACGTATGTATGTATGTATGTATGTATGTATTTATTTATTTATTTATTTATTTATTTATTTATCCATCCTATTTCTAAACCATCCTTCAGATGGGAAAATAGCAGTTGCAAGCAACAACAATTGCGGCAATGCAGTAGGGAGCACTGCTTTTTCTTTCTTTTTCTGCACAGAGAAAATTGATTACGCTTTCATTAGTGTTATTGATTCTCTTCAATTGTGGACGTTCTTAATCAAAGTTTCCAGTTTTGCACTGGAGATAGATCCATATTTTGTGCAAATATGGCAAATGTGTATGTATGTATGTATTTTCACTAAAATAATTCAAAACGTGTGGTATTTAAGAAATATAGGTTAAAAACAAATCCAAACCTGCGACTATACTTGCATTTTAAAAATACAGCTAGATAACATTTTAAAGAAATTTTTGTTAACCAGACTTTTAAAAACAATTCTCCTAGCGCCTGTACAAAGCAGCAGGAGAAGACACTTTGCATCACTGTAGGGTAACCCTAGGACTTCCTGAGTTTGAAAGGTCAAAAATGAATGCAATGAACATTAGTGAGGTAAGTGCTTACTTTAGTCTTAATAAATAATTTCTCCTTAATAAGTGTATTTAACCTTCTATTCTATAAGGGAGAAGTTGAAAGTTTTACCCATTTTACCAATATGTATGAAATGTAATTGCTATTTTCTGTCCTTGATCCTCTGTCAGAGTAGTTGTGGTTTATCAATTTATAATAATTTAAACCTCTGTGTTGCATTTTATATTTGGCTGCCATGATTCTTTAGCAGGAAAACCTGTCTGCTCTCAGTGGTGATAATTTTAATTCCCTTTTGCATCTATTATATCAGTATCTTAAATCATAGGCATTGCTGCATTTAAAATTTGCATATTCATTTTTTCACTTTTTATTGAAAATGATCTTTATGCTGACATTGGTTCCAGTGTAGTGAATTTTCAGAATTAAATATTCTGTGGTAAGATTGTTGTAATGATTGTAGTTGTTTTGGGGTGTTAATATTTGGGCAGAAGTACTATCTATCCTGAATTTTTCACCTTCTTTTCCTTCCTAAATTAATGTGGAAATAGAAGGAGCCAAGAATATGAATAAGTGCCTGCCAAAAAGATCTGGGTGAAAATTTCTATTCACATCAAATACATATATTTTGTAGGTGTCTCATGATTGTTTATAGATGTAATTATTCGTATATAAATTGAACAATCCATATAAAGATGGATTTACCATTTGATATGTTTATTGAATTGTTTTTATTTGATTTGATGTGAAGAAGCATCTTTTTAAAAGTGACAAAAACCTATGTGAACTATTTTGAAACCAGGAAATCTAAAGTTGCCATTTCCACTTTAGGCAAAATACAGGAAATCTTGGCATAATCACTGTGCTCAGGGTTATAAATTGACAATGGAAGCCATCCCTTTCCAGACTGCCAAGGCCTCCCGAGAAATTGCCAGTGATGTGAGTTGAATTATGCAGCCTTCCATCTTGTCTAATTTTTGTTAACTTCATGTAATACATTGTAGAAAGCAGATTTTACTGAATTAAAGCAGCTCCATAATGACGTGAGACAAGGATGTGAGATAGAATGTATTACTTATGAATGAGATTCTTTGTGTGAATTAAAAAAAAGTCACGATTAATCAGAAACAAAGCAGGACTGAAGCTCTTGCAATGGGAATAGGAGAAAGAAAAATATCTCTGGATGTTCAGTTCAGATTTACCCAAAACATCCAATATGATATCAATCCATGTAAATATATAATCCATTTATTTCCTTGGGTATTCCAGTAAAATAGCTAAGGGGGAATAAACAGAAATTTATGTCCACATTTGACTGTAATATATTATTTTCTGCTTTTAGAAGCTCAATGTTTTTTATGGGAATTACATTCTTCACTTTCCTGAAACAAAATGCACCCTCCCAAAGTCAAGTAATAAGACCACTATGAGCAATATTCAGACTTTTGCTATCATAAAAATGCTACTTTTCAGAGCAGCAGTGGTACCCATACAATCTGTAGATTTGTTCTCTTTGTTTATTGTGAGAATTCAATATTTGAACCCTTTTCCTGAATTCCCAATGACTTCTTGCAAGTACCATTTCTCTAGAGGATTTCATATATTTCAAGCTATATTCAAATGTAGCATCTTTTGCATAACAATAAGCATTTTGGCTACATCAAAATAACTTTCAGATAAACAGAACATAGCCTGAGTCTTGCTGAGATATGCTTATGAACCTGTTATGTCTTTGATGATACTGAAACACTGATGTGGCAGTGTACGAATAAAACAGATGCAGATGCTCTCACCTGTATAATGCTTCACCTCATATTCTTCTGCTCTCGTTGCTCAGCTTTCCTACCTAGCAGCAAGTTCCTCAAACACTTAATCACTGAATTCAAAAGGACTTTCTACAAAATCTCACTTTTTTCACATATAGAATCCTGTTGTTCAAACAATACAATTTCTTTTGGCATGTGCTGATCAGAGCCAAGTTTTTAACGTGTAAAAGATGAAAAGTGAACAGAAGCACAACACCAATAAAATATATGATGGCTCTTTCATGCATTGAATTGTTCACTGTGGTGAATGTTTTTTTTAATATATGTAGACATAAAGCTTACTTTTTAAAGCATCACAGATGCAAAGGTGCAAGATAAATCCTGTTTTCTTTTTTCCATCACAGCTGCAGTACAAGCACAACTTTGTTTCTGAGAGGGGAAAGCACATTGGTGCCAGAAGCATTCTGGATGATACCAATCTGCTACACTGCTTGCATGCTGCTAAGTTACAGAGTGAACAGGAATATAAGAAAGGCTCCAGAAATATCTGTTCTCAGTACAATCTCCCTATGGACATGGTTAATCTAGTTCATGCTAGAAAAGCCCAGAATCTTATCAGTGACCAGGAGTACAGGAAAAGATTGCATCAGTACACAGTGCTCCCTGAAGACTTGAGGATGAAGTGGGCCAAAAAAGTTAATTTGCTGCAAAGTGAGGTAATGCATATGCTTGAATGTCAGAGGTTAAAATAGTGTAACACCTAGACCAGGGGTAGGCACCATTGGCTCTTTTATGACTTGTGGACTTCAACTCCCAGAATTCCTGAGCCAGCACAGCTGGCTCAGGAATTCTGGGAATTGAAGTCCACAAGTAAAAAAAAAGAGTCAAAGTTGCCTACCCCTCATCTAGAGAATTATCTTGGACAGCCAACAACAACACGGTGTAAGATGAATCAAATTAAGTATTGCTAACTTTACTAAATAAATAGGCTTTTTATTATATACAGAGTTATATCTTTTAAAGTTTTTCTGCACCTGTCCATTCTGAAGGGCATGGTTGATTAATGAATTCAGAGCATTTTTCAGAAGTTATGCTAAAATATTTTATTAATTCAATTTTGGTATTGAGTTAATAAATAGAACATTGAGATAAACAGGTATACATGAAGTACAGTACTGTTGGCTAGAAGTTTACCCAAATCAAAGCAAAAGCATATCAGTTCCTGTTTTTCTTACTTCACGGTACATTTTATAGATACCAAACCCAAATTAGTACTTTTTAGAATGCAGTTTAAAAGCATTCAGCCAACTGGATCTTTTTAATGACAGCTAATGATAACAAAGAATCATTCTTGGATTCCTCCCTAAGCATAGCTAAAACAAAGCAAATTTTTGCTTTAAATTACAAACCGAAGGAATTGGTAAAAGTGCTGTTTCAGTAAGTAGGATCAATCAATTAATCAAACAAACAAACAATCAGTCTCTCAAATGGGAAAATGGTGCACCATAGGGCAATGACTTTTTTTTTGAATCAATATATCTCAAAAAGGCTAACTAAATAATGCATTCAAAATCCAAGATCCATTACTCCTGGGGGATTGAAATATCAAGTTCTTTAGATCAGTAGTACTGGCCATGCTGCTTTTGGTCACCTGCCATCACATGATTATAATTTCCAATGCTTCCTTTCAGTTTTCCATAAGCAAAGTCAATGGGAAAGCTAGCAGGAAGTCAGAACTTGCTTCTGCTCTCCTTGCTTTTTTGCCTGCCCATGATCATTCTGTTTATCAGTTTAGGTAAGGAAACATCTCTGAAATGATGACCCCAAAATGATGTCTAGTCTTTCCTAAGTTTGTCAGTGATACATTATTTATTCCCAAAGGAACAATTGAGTGCCTCAGAAAATATAAATGCAAATATAAATCAGGGATCATTCTCACGTTTTGCTTTTGTTTTTATTAATAGTTTTCCTACAAATCAGATCTGAATTGCATGAAGGGAGTTGGCTGGATGTCTCTAAGATCCCCTCATATAGAAAATGTGAAGAAGGCTGGAGAACTCATCAGTGAGGTACTGCTAACTCTTTTATGGGATTGTGCATCTGTAAAATGTGTATGCCATCAAGATTCTTCCCTAAACCATCATTATGATATGAAAGCCTGGACGGAGGGCATGTATTATCAATATCAGAGCAGACCTAAAGACCTTTCTCCTTATACCAGTATAACTAATTTACAAAATGGAACATGAGATATTCTGAGTGCATTTGTTTCTATAGGATTTTTTGTTTTTGATTTATATGTATATCACTGCCATAATTTATTTATTTAATTTATTTAAATTAAATAAATTTATGCATTTAATTTATGTAAATAAATGTATTTATAAATATATTTATTTAATATATTTAGTAATGCCAGTTAGCTCAGTAAAAGTGAACACTAAAAATATTTTCCCTGTTTATTTATTGCATTACATAATAATAATAGTTTTAAAAAGTAGTTTCCAAATCCAATAACATCATATTTCTGTTAGACAAACCATTCTTCCAGCCTAGATAAATAATAGATAAATAATAATTTTTAAAAAAACAAGAAACGCTATTGAGGATAATAAGGAAAATTATATTGACAGCGAATTGATTGATTACCAAAAAATGAGGAGAAAAATAGGTAGCTTAAATCCAAAACAATGAGAAAGTATATGGAAATGACTCAGAGAGACACCTCCACCCTCATTCACATTTGTATAAGAAAGAGAGAAGGTACAGTACAATCAGATCTGAAAGTTTCTGTTATTTTAGCTAATCTCAATAAAGTAGCTTTACTTTCCTGTGATACTGATATCCTGGTCTGGTTTATCTAGTGGGGCTAATAGCTATATTATACACAAAAATCTATTAGGTTACATTGAACCTATAATGAAAATGTTATGTTACAAATGACATCATTTGTATGGAATCTTCTTTATTATACTTTGTCAGTATTGCCCTTTGTTCTTTTTTCAGACAAAATATCGTCAGAAACCAAACAATCTCAAGTTCACGACAGTTACAGACTCTCTGGACTTTCTCCATGCAAAGAATAGTTACATTCAATGCAATGAGGTAGGTTGGGTATCTATGATATTGTAAGTCATAAATAATTGCCCTCAACCTTATAGAATACTGCTTGGAACCATGGTATTAGAAGAAATGTTATTGCTACAAATAAACTGATTTTTGCTGGCTGTCACACATATAGTAAATTACATAAAATAACAGTGGCAAAATATGTTGTGAATTTTCAAGGTATCAATTTATCCCTAATTTATATATTGGACTTTAGGTTTTTTTTTACTGCAGCATTGAAATCTATGAACCAGGGTCTACTGCAGAAGATACATATTTATAATTCATTACTTCGCAGCCCATGAATTTGTTCTGAACAACAGAAGTAAATGAAACTTATAATCTTTCCACCACAGTTACAGACAGACAGATGGTAGAGAGGTGATCAATTCTGCTGATTCTAAATTTCCAAGTTATTTAGGGCAGGTATATGGCTTACTTACTCTATTAACATTTGGAAGTAAGCAGATCTCAAATTATCATGGATTTTTCAAAAATCTACTGGTCATCATAGATCTGCATTTTGGCATTTGTATTGTTGGATAATCGGAGTACTAAAGAGGCATTGATAGATAGAGGCATTGAACTATCTCATAGGGATTGATTATCAGGCGAAATACACAATAGTTCTATAAGGTTTGTGCAGTGGCAACAATTTTACAAAGAGCAACTTCTGATTTTGCCTATAGAGTTTTGCTTGACAAATAGAGATAGCATTTTGTGTTTTTTTCTTAGTGGAAATAAAGCTTTGCCTAAAGTAAGTGTAAGCATAGGCATAGGTTAGTGCTATGTGCATTCTGTATTGCCCTTTTTGGGGAAAGTAGCATTTTAGATATTGTGGAACTACACTAAATGTTGTTTGTCCTAACAGCGGCTATATCGAGCTGGTCATTTGGATAACATGCACAGATACACCCTGCCCCTTGACCGCCCTGACCTCATAAGGGCACGTCTCAATGCCCTCCAGATCAGTGATGTAAGTAATTGTTCTTTTTCATTTGGAAGTTAATCTCATAATCAAGATTACTTCTCTCTTATAGATGTTGTTCAAACTATTTGGAGTAATATAAGTTTGAAACTCTACTGCAGGATCCAATCTTGCGTTGGTCAACGGGACCAAAGTTTCATTCTTCCAAGTTTTCGAGGTCTTGCTGGAGCCCATGCGCAGGGAAATTTTCTCTCTCCAGAAAGTACACAGATTGGATCCTGCAGCGTTATCTTGGGGCACGTGCATTTGCCTTCATTTGTGTAAAAGATTACTGCCTGCCGTTAAATGCCATAGACTAATTTCACAGATTAAAACATTCTGTAACAGTGAATAGACCATTGTGGACAATTAAACTATATGCATAGTCATGTGAAAAACTGATACACAAATAATTCCATAAAGTGACCCGTTTAATCAATTCCCGGAATATAAAAATAGCAGAGAACAATGCTGGAAAGGCTTCTCCAACACACAAAGAAGTAGAAGCAGGTAGCACATTGTGCATTGTACACTGGCAAACCTTTCCCTCTCATGTCAGAAGAAAAGAATAAGAGAGCTATATTGCTCATGCAGTTAGAGCGGCATTGCCATGCACAGATGAATGGCACAGTTGTATGTCTGGTGCGTTCTGTTTCTTCTCAGACCATTCAAATGGATCAGCATGTATCTGAACTGAAACAGCCAGTGAGTGCATGAGGAGGTGGAGGAGTTGGGGGCATCTCATTAAAAATGAAACTGCTTTTGGTAGATACACAATTGGATCAGATGCCACACACAGAAAGCTGTTGAGGGAGAACTGACCCCAGAGCACAGAGAAGAAGGAGGAAAAAAGCCATGTTGGTATTTGTAAAGCTGCAAAGATAGCCATAAATCAAATGAATGTAATGTGCGAGGATGAGTGCAAAAACTGTGCAAACTGTGATAAAGTAAAATGATGCATGGGGTTTCAAATCAAAGGATCTGTGTTAAGAATGAACTGCAACAGCAAGACCAAAGATTTGCAGATTTAAAGGAATGAAAAGGAGAGAGAAAAGGCGGAGGGAAATGAGACATGACTAGAACTTGAGAAAAGGGTCTAGATTTGGATCTCATCCATACTGGGAGAGGGAATGCCAAATTCCTCTAATATAAATTCTGCAAACAATTCTAAAGATTTGCCTAAAACTGCTCTTTAAAGAGGCTATCTTTTATACAGTATTTTTGGATGCATTCTTGCTTGTGTTCCATATCATCTTATCTTAAATGAGCATACTATTGACCAGACTATAGGAGCAAAATTTGTTAAAATTTCAGGCCCATTCAAAAACATGGAGGTGGCATTAATTTACTACAGAGTAGAAAAACATTATTCAGGAATCTAAGTAATCCGAGGTGGGTGCAGGACAAATTCAGAACAAAGTAAATGGTTACCTGAGGAAACAGATGTGGAAAGGTAGTAACAAAGTGTGAGATAGGAGAGCTGTGCACCATTACCATCTATGTCCTAGTGTCTCTAAATCTAGTGTGCTGTGTCTAGTTGTAATAGAAGAGTCTATCCTTGTAACAGTGCTTAAGATACTACAATTAATCTGTTCAATGTTATATTTGGGATGGAAGTTTCAAACCTGTGAATTTCCTTTTTGGTAGGATATTGATGAAGTGAACCCTAATCAGAAGTGCCATAATATAAACCTTGAGGTGGAAATATGATAGAGCCACAATGTTGGCCCTAATCTCTACCTGTTTCATGGGTCTCCAACTCAGAGCCTGAAAGCCTTCTAGTTTATTTGGCATTATCTCTATGAATGTTTAGGAAAGCAATAGAAAGTGTCACATTCACAACACAGCAGAACTATCACTGGAAGTAAGACAGCAGTTTGCTAATCTTGACCAGGCACCAAGGCTCTTCCCTTACATAAGAAGAAAGTGTGGCTTTACATATGGGTGGTGGTGAGGGTACATGCCTAGTTTTCCATCAAGGTGCAATCATAGCTGTGTAATAATATCTAGGAGTTATTGAAGCTGAATGTGTAAGTGGCTCTTTCACACAGAGCAACTAGAGGGCACTTAAGGAACCTTCCCTCAATGCTTATACCAGAGATACTCCTGAGTCATCACCTTGTACTGGGCATATACACTCTATCACGGCAGACTGTGGCATCACCCTGTGAGGGGCTTCCTTTCAACTAATACAATGTAGGAGAGCAAGAAAGCAAGATCACCAGAGTTTGAGCCAAATTTAGGCCTTGTTTTGCCATGCGCTGGTGCAGCAGCTTCTCCATTTTATGGCTTGAGAAACATGATAATCCATAGCCTATTTTCTGTGAATACTAGCTTTCTGGAAATTTAAGGTTATCCCCACCATCTTTTCTTAATCTGAGTTAAGCACTTGAAAGTGTGGATAATAAAATGGACTTCTGAGGTATGGTGAATTGGTTTTGTGAAATCAGAGCCAATGACTGTGGTAAAGACCAAGGAACTGATGAGTAGACTGATTCACTGAAAATTCTATGAATAAGGAGAGGATGGGAGATCCCCCACATGTGCTCCAGAGAACTGCTCCTTTTGAGGAGACTGCAGGACAATGATTTTCCAAAGGTTTGAGAATATGGGATCAGCCATTTTGCTTGCAACTCCAGCATATAGGTGCAGCAGCTTCTCCATTTTATGGCTTGAGAAACATGATAATCCATAGCCTATTTTCTGTGAATACTAGCTTTCTGGAAATTTAAGGTTATCCCCACCATCTTTTCTTAATCTGAGTTAAGCACTTGAAAGTGTGGATAATAAAATGGACTTCTGAGGTATGGTGAATTGGTTTTGTGAAATCAGAGCCAATGACTGTGGTAAAGACCAAGGAACTGATGAGTAGACTGATTCACTGAAAATTCTATGAATAAGGAGAGGATGGGAGATCCCCCACATGTGCTCCAGAGAACTGCTCCTTTTGAGGAGACTGCAGGACAATGATTTTCCAAAGGTTTGAGAATATGGGATCAGCCATTTTGCTTGCAACTCCAGCATATAGGTTTTTAAAGGGCACTGAGGTCTCAATTTTTTAAAAACGTTTTAACAAGGATTTGCATTTTATAAGGATTCAGAAGGAAAACCGAATTGGCACTCTCTAAATCTTGGCACCCTGGGCACCAACTCAGGGTTGGGCCTGAGTCCAACAGAGAGAACTGAATAGGTTAGCTATAATACTTGGTTAGAAGATTTCAGGATAAAGAACTTCACATTACATGGTCCTCATGATGATTTGAGTCGTGATCTCTGAGTTATGTGGCAATGCTGAACACATGAAGAGTTGTTCTATGAGCTGTGAAACTGTCCATGTGTTCAGCTGCATTCCTGTGTACAGCTGTGTTCTCTTCATAATTTGGATCTAACTAATGCCTTAATCATATCTGCTACCTTATAAAAACATCTCACTACTTTAGATAGTTTGATGGAACCAGCAGGATTTGGAGACAGCACAGAAGGTATTAAAAATGTTTGAAGTTATACATAGTGGAAATACAGTACTGAAATGTCTCTGCTGTAAAACCCAAATGCTACTGCTAAATGTTTCAAAAGACAGAATAGGGGCAATGTCAATGCAATATTGATGTGTCTAATGCATCAAAGCAAACTTTAATTATGACGTTTGTAACTCTTTCCAAATAGGACATTGTATTTTGTATGTAAAAAACTGAAGGGATGCATGCTAACTTTTGAGTCATAAATAAATAATTGTAATAGAATCAAATTTTAATTAATAAAGCCACAGCAGATATGTAAATAAGATTAATTTATTTATTCCCTTTGCTTTTCCATTTTTCAATGCAGAAACTATATAAAACATCTTGGGAGAAAACACGGGCAGCTGGCTATGATTTCAGATTGGATGCCATCCCTTTCCAGACAGCTAAAGCATCTAGAGAAATTGCCAGTGATGTATGAAACATTCCAAGCTGTACTTTTTGTGGCATTTAAAGGCGTTTATGACCTAACATCTCTTCCATGATTTTTTTCCATGCAGTTTCAAGGAAAGAACCTGTTTTCAATGCCATAAGAATCCCACAATAAGAACAGTCCCGTATATTAGAATTCACCAATATTCCTATTGAACTGCATATGAAAAAAAACTGTGATCAATATGCTGTGGAAATAATTAGCATCTTTTTATTCCATGGAGTATAATATTTGACCAAATACTATTATAGTAATTGACCAAATACGATTATTCCAACTCTGTCAGACTTGACACTGCCAGAGAACAAAAGTGCAATGGAGAAAAATACAAGTTTGCATCTGGCCCAGAGAGTAACTATCTCAATCATATTTCATGTATATCAGTTGGGCCCTTGTTTTATTTCACATTAGTTTAAATGTATTTATTTATAAATGCATTTATTCAGTCTATCATCAGTCATTCACTTAATCAATCAACTGAAAAACACTGACAAACTGAGAAAACTGAGGAAATTCAGGAGAAATTGACTCTTCTTGCTGTTGTCCACAGATATGACATTAGGGTACATGTGCTCTTCTTGTCAAAGGCAAGGGCAATAATTTTGGCACATTTTGTTCTATTTAATCAATTTGTGAAGAGTTTTAAAAATCAAAACTGATGCTTTTACGGCTTCACAGACTTAAAATATATCCATGGAAACCTTGATTTCCTTTTCTCCTTTAACTGTTCCTAAAATTTGGGTGGTATTTGCATGGTACTGTAACATAATTAGCTGTATAACTTGTTTAGGGTACAAAGTCAGAGAATGGTTCCTTGCTGAAAACGATTGCTTATTCCTGCTGTGCCTATACAGTATGTGCTGCCAGCACTCTGGATGTTCTGATGAAGAGCTCACCCTAGAATTTTATTTGAAATTGTCCTATATGTGTAATTGTTGCTTTGAATATACTGTATGTTTTCTACATATATTCTTCAACTATAATGAAATGTTCTCAATCTAAAAATAATTAGTATGCCGTACCAGGATTTTAGCATTTATGTACTTATAGGCTACAGACGTACATGTAAAATGGCATAATATGAAATTATGTGAGTATGCTTC
Source organism: Vipera ursinii (assembly GCF_947247035.1). NCBI lineage: Eukaryota > Metazoa > Chordata > Lepidosauria > Squamata > Viperidae > Vipera > Vipera ursinii. The sequence continues at coordinate 53,458,180 of NC_139518.1, read as the reverse complement.
CATATGATTGTGTAATGAACTAAAGATTCCTCTGTCTCAATATTCTCTAGTTCAAATACAAAGAAGCTTTCATAAGGGATAGAGGTCAACGGATTGGATTTTGCAATGCATGCGATGATCCTAAAATGAGACATTTCCTGAAGATGGGCCACCTCCAGAGTGACAACCAATATAAAAGGGATTCTTTTATAAACAGAGCGCAATTCAGAAGTCAAACTGATCAGCCAGGATTTATCCATGCAAAGAAAAGTCAGCAATTAATAAGTGATGTCAACTACAGGCAGCGCCTGCATCAATATACTTGTGACCCAGAGCAGCTGAATCTCAGGCATGCCAAAGAAGCCTACAAACTCCAAAGTGATGTAAGTATGTTAGGATCTATGGCTAAGAGCCCATTCTAGGCAAGGATATGTCTACTCAACGTACTCATTTTCATATCCAAACTTAATGTACATATGAAGGAAGCAGATTAGACTTTAAAAGTCAATAGGTCTTTTCCATAATATTGTGCCATTATAATGCCCAATGCACCAGGTTTAGGAAGGCTTTCATAGGAAATGCATTAAAAGGTGCAGCCACTGGGAGAGTTTTCCACAGTGATGTGATGTCGTGCTCATGTGGACAGTTTAGAGGAAAGAAGATTGTGGGAATAGCTGACTTTTGAAAGAGGAGAGAGAGAGAAAGAGAAAGAGAGACAGAAAAATACTAATGCATGTTAGGGGAAAAAATAGTACTCCTAAAATCAAGAAATTATTTTCACCAGTCCATGAGGAAAGGAGAGAAAGCTTCTCCAAATAAATCCAATTCCTGCATGCATCTGTAAGTTGCTGTTGTTGTGAGTGAAGAGCTACAAAAAATATGTAAAGATATTCCACTGTTACTTGGATTTCTGATAGATCTAGTCACTGCTTCACATTTCCAATATTTATTGTCAACAATAACCCTTTTCTGTCTGGAAAAGGGAGGAAAAAGAAAAGACTGTAATAAATGTTAACCTTTTGAGTCTTGCCAATGTTCTGTCAATTTCTTATGGCTTGGCAACTATTTTCTTGTATTATATAATGTGTGTGTATATGGTCTTTTGTTAACAAACAAATCATGTTTGGTATGAGAAGAAACTCAAGTGTTTTCAGTGGCTGAAGCAAAGAAAAGATCTGTCTTCCTTTTCTGTATATAAGACCAATTTTATCTTAAAATGCTAAGATGGGAGGACTCCATAGCACCTGATTTAGGAGAACAACAAAGGTGGCACATAATAGCTTGTGTTACTCCTTCATCTGTCCTTGCCTATCAGCTACTGCTTCCTGGGGTCGCCATATTTTTTTCTAGACCTTTAGTCTCTCTCTCTCTCTCTCTCTCTCTCTCTCTCTCTCTCTCTCTCTCTCTCTCTCTCTCTCTCTCTCTCTGTGTGTGTGTGTGTTTCACTTCATTTGATCTAAGTATTATAGTCATGGAAGATACATGCAGTTAGTACTGTATTTTGTTTTCTAGGTTAAATACAAATCTGATTTGAATTGGATCAGGGGTATTGGCTGGACTCCTCCAGGTTCTTACAGAGTGGAAATGGCCAGAAGGGCTGCAGAGCTGGCATATGTCAAGGGAACAGAAACGCAAGAAACTCAGGATCAGTATGATCCAGATTATGTAAGTGAATGAATGGGTAGCCTAAGCATGAGTGAAGGCAAAAATACTAATTTGCTAGCTTTTACCATGTTAATTTTTCAGCTGAAAATTTGTTATAAATTATAGAAATCAGGCACAATAAATATTGTATTGGATAGTCCAGCCTGTACTACAGAGCCACAATAGGAAGATGAATGGCCATGGAATACAGTTCCTTTTATTCCAGCAAAAGGGAAATTAGTTGCATGAGCTTTAGGTAGAGTTATGGTGAAGTATTCTGATCCAGGTAATCATATTTGGGTAGCACAGATGCCTTGGATCTGTTGGGACCAAGTCTTATCCCAATACGCATCTGGATAATTGGAAAAAAAGACAGCTGAACGTATACCATAGGTCTGTGAACATCTCAGCATTTCAGCTGGTTTCGATCTAAACCACTACTTGAAAATCTTTATTGCAGTCATAAAGATCTGTGGGTTATAATTGGAAGAAATTTGAAATAACCAAGCTATAAATCTATTGTAATCAGTTTTATACAGCCTAAGTACCCAACCTAGAAAAGCAGCTTTCGGATATTATTTCTGTTACTTAGAATATCATGATATATTGTTCGGCATAATTGTTAAAAATGGAATGACACAATAGTTTTTGTGAGGAGATAACATTCTGAATCTATTGTGATTTCAGGAGAAAATAACAGAAGGAGCCCAACAAGTCCAGTTGAATCCTGATGCAGCAGAGGTTCTGCAAATGAAGAGAAGAAAAATGAAACTAATTAAGAAATGAGCAGAAACACTGACATCTGTCTAATTAAAATGCATATATTTTTCAGCTTGGTCTCCAAATCATCTAGCTATTCTAATCTCCCGAGAAAGAGAGTAATGCACCGTTCAGAAATAGTTATTACAAAAAAAAAAGACCTTTGTAACCCTAGAGTAGTGGTTTAATATTAAACTTTATATTTTGCATGAAAAACTGCACCTGATTTTTTAAGCTATGTATTGTATTATATAATATAGTATTTATGACAGCAAATTAGATTAGTACTAGATGACTGGCAGGCTCAGCTTTGTACTAAAATATATGAATCGTGATTTGCTGAAAAGGAAAATATATATATATTTGTACTGAAAATAAATTAGTGGGATCACTTTCCAAAAAGTCTAGAGTTATTTTGTTGATTTGTTAATGATGTTCATTTTTTGAATTCCTATGTGGCTAAATTAATTCATGCCAGTGGGCACTTTTGCCTCCTTTTTTTAAAAAAAAAAATCCTGAGTAAAGGATAGAAAAGATTAGAAATGCAGTGGCTAGAGGAAAAAGTTTCATCTTCCATCTGTGCAGAAGTCTGTTTAAAACAAGATTCCATATCTTCCTTTACTGTAAGATGTTCACTACATAAAAGCATAACTTATCACTTGATCTTCAGCTGGCCTGAAGATATTGAAGGTTTATTGTCATCCAATCAATGTTTGTAGAAATGAATGAAAAGGAAATTCTGGGGAATTGCAAGCAAATATACATAGGTTCTTCTGAGTCAAATGATGCATGAATTCATATAACATTGAGAATTGTTTGCCCAGAAGACCTCAGTCTGTTTAATGGGGAACTTAGAATTTACATTCAGAAACCAGGAAATATGCTATCCAAATAGACAGCATACCTCCTGGTTTCTGAATATAAATTTGAACTTCCCCATTAAACAGACTGAGGTCTTCTGGGCAAACAATTTTCAATGCAACTAGTTTTAATTATGAAGGTTATGATCGTGTTTTATAGTTTTAATATCTCAAATGATTAAAAATATAATTAAAAAAAATAAAATAAATTTTGTACATTATTTTAAGCAAAGGATTGCACAGTTACTTGGCCATTATATAAGCAAGTGAATTCTAGCCAAAATACTATTCCCACCTTCATGACTACCATTCATAGTGGTGAAAATTAGACTCGTGTTTAATTTTTGTTCTAATCCAGTTGAGAAATCTTGTCACCCGTGTATAAACTCCTGGTTTATTTTTTAATCCACACTGATCTCCCCAGCTTACAATTCCATAAATATAGTAAGTTCCATTGGTAACACATGTTAAAGGACCTCCTGAATCGCCCTAATGAAAAGATTTAAAAAGGCAATTAACATTGACAATAACAACAAAAAAATAACATTAACATTTTATACTTAATCCTGAAGAATTACATTTTTTCAATATATTAATGACAGGGTTGAGAAAACAGATTCTTGGATTAAATAAGTTTATGATTTTTTTCTGAAGTGTAAATTCCTAGGTTAAAAAGTGATGGTTTTAAAAGCAAAGTATCCATTTAGATTTAGAAGGTTATCTGGGACTAAGATTAAATATAAAGAAGACCAAATATTTGACAACTGGCCTCAGAAATGACAAAGAAAATATGAAAGAGTTAGCCTTTTAGAATCAGCCATCAACTATAAAATAACAAGCAGTCAAGTACAGGTAGTGCTCCACTTACCACCACAATTGAGCCCAAAATTTCTGTTGCTAAGAGAGACATTTAAGTAAGTTTTGCCCCATTGTACTACCTGGATTGTTGTCGAAGGAAGACCAGGAGGCAGCAGGCACAGTTAACGGTTTATTTTGGACTCGGGTCCCAGGCGAGGCACCGCCGGGATTCCCTCTTATTTATACACAAAACTTTGCAACAAAAAAACCAATCAGCTGGCGGTGTTCTCCCGCCACGCGGCGGCAGCCAATCAGGCGAGATCAGCTGTGGCAGCCGCGGCTGTCAACGAGCTGTTGCTGTGGCCAGCTGGCAGCTTTGACAGCTCCGGATGTTCTGCGCATGTGCGGCCCAGGCAACTTTGACAGCTGTCAGTGAACTGCGCCTGCGCGGCAGTTTGACAGCTGTCAAAGTCAGCTGCTTGCTGCGCCGGCGGGGGGGTGAGAGGCGGCAGCCCTTTTGACAGCTGTCAACGGGCTGCCGTGTCTTCCTCACGAATGTGTGAGGAGAATGAACCCGTGTTTCCCTCACGAACGTGTGAGGTGAATAATTAGTTTAACAGCCGATATATAACACTACCTTTCTTGCAATGGTCGTAAATGTAAAAAACTTTGAAAGGTCACTAAATGAACTTTTGTAATTTGAGGACTTACCTTTATATACCTTTGAATTAAGGACGAATGTTGGGGAATGTTATCTGATATAAGGAGTAGATACATGTCCAGCACCTTGCCAGTCATTGCCTTGTATAGGCTATATACATTTTGTCTGAAGAGGAATTAGTGTTCAAATAGCAAAAAGCAACAAACCTGACAAGTATCTGCTCTTGTTCTCTGAAGACTTCCAGCACAAAACATGCTTTCTTCCACTCTGCTATTATGCGCATTTGGTGCATTACACTGCCTTTGGGAAATCAGTTTTACTTTGGCATCTAATAGTTGATGAGATGATTCACCTATAGAATGAAGACCATAAACACAAAAATATTCTATTTCCCATCTTCAGATTTGTGGCTGGGCCCAAAAAACAACTGGTAAAAATACTGAATTTAACTAATGCTACAGAAGAAAGAAAGAAAGAAAGAAAGAAAGAAAGAAAGAAAGAAAGAAAGAAAGAAAGAAAGAAAGAAAGAAAGAAAGAAAGAAAGAAAGAAAGAAAGAAAGAAAGAAAGGAGAACGATGCATATACAATAGTCCTGTATATTCATTTTGTTTAGTGACTGTTCAAAGTTACAACAGCACTGAAAAATGTGACTTAGGCCTGTTTTCCCCAGTTACAACTTTGCAGCATCCCCATGATCATGTGACCAAAATTCAGATGCTTGGCAGCCGGTTCATGTTTATGACCATTAAAGTGTCCCAAGGTCATGTGATCACCTTTTGTAACCTTCAGACAAGCAAAGTCAATGGGAAGCCAGATTCACTTAAGAACTGGGTTACTGAATTATGCTTTTCTTTGGGCACTAATAATGTCCTTGTGCTAAGATTATATGTTACATCTGTAACCCATATTCAGTTCTATACAAGACAGTCCATCAAGGACTAAAAATAGACATCAGTCTAGTACTGAACTTTGTTTTGTGAACTTTTGCTGATACTAATAAATCTGTCCACATCCAGAAGTCAAGAGAAGACAGGAAAGAGCCAGGTTCCATTATGCTGCATACATATGTGATGAACTGGAAACCCTCTTCTATCCTTTCCTAATCCCTAGGACCCCCTAGGCTGGAGCTGCAGGCAGGTATAGCACAATTGTCATCACACAAGTGGCAGCATCTCAGCAAAACCTGATGGGTCCAGTGAACTGTGGGCAGCAGTGGGAGAAGGCAGGAAAAAAAGTTGGGAGAAGGTGGAAAACACCAGATTGCAGCGCACCAGATGGCTATTGGACAACATCGAAGCAGCTTTCTGGAACTTCAGGTGACTGCAGTTGTTTTGGAGCTCAGTGCTTTTTTTCTAAAAAAAAAAAAAAGGTGCCAGAACTCTCATCTTGGTGGGTGCAGGAGGTGGGGGGGGGGTGGGGCAGCGCTGCTGCGGTCACGGGTGCGAGGGGTGTTGGTGGTGGGCTCCCCCCCAAGCCCAGAGCCGGCATGGCTGGTGCTGTGGGAGCAGCAGGGCCCGCTCTATATGGCGGAGCTGTGTGGAGCAGGTAGCAGAGGCGGTGCAGGCCAGGCAGTGCAGGGCAGCCACTTAGGCATGCAGGGCGAGGCAACAGTGACACAGGTCCAGCACCAGGTAAGCCACCAGCCTGGCTGACAAGGGGGAGCACAAGGAAGGAGTGCACATGGACTCCGCAGAACCCACCTCCCACTCCTTGTCCTCTTTTACTTACCTAGTTGAGATGGTGTAGTTGGGCAGCAGGGAGGGATGCAAAGTTCCTGCCTACTTGCTTTCGCTGCAGACAACTAGCCGGTGCAACGTTTGCCAGCCAGGTCTTTTGGCACGCTCAGCAGCAATTCCTATTGGCTTTCAAAAGCCAATAGGCTTTTGAAAGCCAATAGAGGGAGTAGCATAGCTTGTGCAAAAGCTTTTTTTTTGTGCAAAAAAGGGTGCCGGAACGCCATTCTGATTGTTCTATGAGAAAAAAAGCCCTGCTTTTATGTTTTAATCTTATGATTTTAAAAATATATTTTTTCTATTGTAAATTGCCCCAAACCTCTCCATGTGGATTGCATACAAATATTATATAATTGGTAAATAAAGGTAGAACATATGTTAAATATACATCAAATGATAATATGCTTCCCTACAAAGTCAATTCTTGCTCAATGACAGACCAAGGAGTTAAGTCGGAAAGGCAAGAGGAAAATCTAGAAGAGATCTGTGCAACTTGTAGAAGGGAAAGGCCCACACTGATAAATTAAAAATCTTTGTGATCTGCAAAGGAATGCTGGTGGGCTAATCAATGGTTTGGTGACTAGAGGAGCATCTACAGTGTTGGAGCTCGTGGTCATGGTAAGCCATAGAGGCACTAGGCAATATGACTTTCAGGGCAGTGGTGGTGATTTTATTACTTTTTTTTTAAGTCTGTGCTCTGTCCAAGGGTGCTTAGTAAGCTGCATGTACAGGCCTGGTCTAGAATTTATTTTGGAGCATTCAACTATCTAGAGCAGGCATCTCAAACTCATTTTGTTTGAGGCAACTTCTTATAAAAGAATTGCCATTAATTTGTTTTAATAAAATAATTTAAATTTTTTAATTTAATGAATTATATTGGTTGACAATGATTTTTTTTAGTACAATTGCCGAATGCAATAAACTGGTTTTAGGTATATGTTACTGGAAGGAAAAAGCAATCCCTGCTGCGTTACTGATCCCAGAGAAGCATTTGCATGTATGCAGATATCCTTAGGGTGCCATAGTTATGGATGAGAAATATTGGTTGCAAAGTTGGCATCTCTGGATGTAATACAGATATTTTGGACTTATTTTTGTTTCTTTGCACGTTTGATATTTTTAAAAAGGCATATGCTATTGACTACGCTTATGCACATATGTAACATCTTTTGCTAGGATACATGATCACTGCTTGTCCAAAATTTTAATATACAGATAATATCACCAGAAATTATTTTAGCCTTTTTAATAAATGTTGTTATTGATGTTAAGCTCACCAGGGAAAACATCATATATTGTTATGTATATGCTAGGTTAATTATTTAAAGACTGAAGTGCAACATAACTAGATTCTAAATAATCTATTTTTCAAAACACACAACAGTCCAAACAGTAAAAGTAAAGTCCAAATTAAGAATATTTCATTCTTAAGAATTGTTTAGATTCAAAATAGTTTTCAAGAGTGTACAAAAGATACTATTTTTTTCTAGAATCAGCTAAATTAGACATATTACATTGAGAAAAATGTTTCTCATTTCTTTCCTGTTACCTTTGATTTCATTGCAGAGATGTTAACATAAAAAATAGATTATTTTGTTATCTAATTTTACCTTCCAAAAGACAGAAGCAGATGAAAAATGTGAGGCTCTTTCCTGTTGGCTTTTTTGAACTAGCTGTTTTAGAATCTAAAAGTTTAGTTCCTAAAGAAGTAACCCTGTAAATAATTTTAATGTCCTCCTCTAGTGCAGGCTCTTTTATGACTCAAGAACTTCAACTCCCAGAATTCCTGAGCCAGCATGGCTGGCTCAGGATTTCTGGGAGTTGAAGTCCATGAGTCATAAAAAAGGGCCAAGATTGCTAGCTCTGCAATAGGCTTAGGAAAGCCAATAAGGGAGCTCTTTTTTTTTTTTGCAAAAAAAAAAGTGCCAGAATGCCGTTCTGAGCGTTCTATGAGAAAAAAAGCCCTGTTGGAGCTTATAGGTGAAACTGCAGAGGCAGCCTTTGTTCATAGAGAATATCATTGTGGAGTAATTTGTGCAGAGCTAACAAACCTCAGTTCAAATCCTGTCCATATGTTAGACTCAATGGCACTGATTGCCATGGCTTACCTGTTTCTGTTTCCCCCCAGCCTGATATGTAACATTCTGTGTTATCAGGGAATGTAAAATCAGGCAAGCATACTGATTTAACGTAACTTGTTTCCACAGCACAGTGCCCATCAATTGGCTTTAATTTCAGCAAAGCTGTAAAAAGAGAACAAAACATAGTATTTTAAGGCACAGTTACTTATATGTCCAGTGAACTGTACTATAGCCTTAAATTTGCTGATGAGATTTCTTCTAATTTCACTAGGTCAGAGCTGGGCATTTGTTAATTTTTTCTAGATCTTTCCAATCTATTTCATTAAAGTGTTTTTTATATGCTTGAATTAACAAAGTCATCTCTAGACTTAACTTCTAACTTTGGTTTAAAAATAAAACAGTAAAAGCAATAAATATATTTATACTAATCTTCTGTATGTAGGTGGTGAATGAGATAATAGAGCGAACAGTCTAGTAGATTTTGCTGAAGGACACAAACTTTTACAAGAAAAAGTCTAGCAGAAAATGGACATAGAAGAGTCCATCTGGGTACACAAGAGAAATTGACTACATCATGTCAAGTGATAAAACCATATTTTTCAATTGTACTATCATCAATCGTTCTAACATTGGAAGTGACATAGAATCGAACAAGCTAAAGTGAAGACAGACTGTCAAAAAGAGTGTATGAAAAAGATAAAGACATGATGAAAAACAAAAATAAAGAGTGATAAGCTGTTAGAGGAGAACAATGATTTTGAGATTAATCTATCAAATCACTTTGCTCTATTGCAAGATTTGGAAGAGATGAACATTATGGACCAAAATGAACAAATAGTCAAAAACATCCTTGAATATGCTACATCTATAGCACTGCCATAAAAACACTTTATAAAGTCATCAATCTTTTTATGAAACTATTGATTTAATGAATAAAAGATGGACAATAAACAATATCAGAATTTTCACTAATAAATTGGAGTACATTGAATTTTGCAAGACCATAAGAAACATATCCAAGAAGAAACGAGTCAGTTTAGTGTGAAGCCTGTGAAAAAGACAGTAGAAGTACACAGAGGGACTAATAGAGCAAAATGCAAGTTTATAAATACAAGAAAGAAGGTTTTTGCATTAAACCGTGAAAATGGCTCTGTGTGTAGAAGAAGACAGGAAATGTTAGAAATAATTGTAAAATTCTACTCAGAGGTATACAAAGATCAAGATCACTCAAACGTAATCACACCCACAAAAGAAGAAATGCCAGATATCTTAATGGATAAAGTATTAAATGCCATAAAATAAATGAAAAATGACAAAGCTTTAGGATATAACTGTGTTAAGGTTGAAATGCTGAAAGCTGGTGGTTACAGTTTATGCAAGATATTTGCAAACTATATTTAAGATACCTCAGAGAAGAAAAATACCAGATGCATGGAAAAATGCAGGCTGTCTTCAGAAGAACAATTGTTCATATCCAGATTGTTCAGCAAGTCATTAAAAGGCACAATGAGTACACAATGCCTCTGTGCATGGCTTTCATTGATTATGATAAGGTGTTTGACTTAGTATTACAGCAAGCAATAACTGAGGCATTGTTCAACCAAGGCGTAGACTGCTTACATAAACCTACTACAATCAATATATGAAAAAACAATGCTGACAATTTGCCTTGATGATCTTAAAGTGGAAATCAACATAGAACGAGGTATCCAATAAGATGATACAATATCACCTACCTTTTTCTCAGCCTGCCTTAAAGAAGTATTTCAAAAACTAGACTGGGCAAAATATGGAATAAAAATCAATGACACTTATATAATTCACTTAAGATTTGCAGATGATGTTTTTCTTGTTGTGTCAGTAGCTTAATTGCAAAAGGTTTCTTTGAAGCGGGAAGTTTGGGTGCATTTATTGGTTAATGTTTTAACGGCGGGAAATTCCGGGCTGCAGATTGGATACAGTTCAAACGGCCAGAGTATATAAGCCGGAGTTATTCTGACAGTTGACAGTTGACATATGTGTATTAATAAACCTTCTTACTGTTAAAACCTCACTGAGTCATTCGTCTGTCTGAACCTAACAAGTGGCGATGAGGATGGGATCGACGGCGGACTAGTGAAGGATCGTCGACAATCAGCTGAGCGTAAGGCGGTAAATTTTAAAATACACAGTCAACCGCTAGCGGCCGCGGCGGAATAAAACAACCTCCGAATGGCGCAACTAGGCTCTTTAAAAGAATTTGATCCAAACTACCCAGAGCATTGGGAGGAATATGTTGGACAGGTCGAAGGGTTATTGCTCGTTAATGGCATAACCGACGACCGGAAAAAGGCTGCTGCCTTATTGACCATCAGTGGCACACCCGTGTACCGGGTTGCCGTTGGACTCTGTCAACCTATGCCAGTGTCAAGCGTCTCGTACGCTGACTTGCTAGCCAAATTAAAAGTACATTTTACGCCGAAAAGATCAGAATTTAATTTAATTTAATTTAATAATATTTCTATACTGCCCTTCTCCCTGAGGACTCAGGGCGGTTCACAGGGCAGAGTAAAATACTAAATACAAACATTAAAAAAAGATTAAATGATTGCCCAAGTTAAAACAATTGGTATACAATTATAAAACCCCAAGATAAAATTAAGAAACCAAAAAATAAAAAACCCCACCAATCCCCATCAGGCTAGGCCGGCTTGTACAAACAGAAACGTCTTGAGATCGCGACGAAAGGAGCGAAGATCGGGCGCCATCCGGAGCTCTACCGGTAGCTGATTCCACAGCTCCGGAGTGCCCACAGAGAAGGATCTCCCCCTGGGGGCCACCAATCGACATTCTCTGATCGGTGGCACCCTGAGGAGGCCCTCTCTGTGGGAACGCACAGGGCGCAGGGAGCTTGATGCTCTATTGGAGGCGCATTTTCGAAAAACGCAATCAGAGACCGGGCGAGTCAATCACGAAATTTGTCGCTGCAGTCAGAGAAGCAGCATTACGGTGTAAATATGACAACCTAGAAATTAGGATTCGTGATAGAGTGGTGCTGGGCTTGCGAGATGAACAGTTACAAAATCGTATTATTGCTAAGCCCACCGGCGACCTACAAGAAGTCCTTGACGAACTTTTAACTTATGAATCTACTGGAAGTCGCGACCCCCCCCCACAATAGCATGGCTGCTTCAGCCGAAATTAATCAAGAAAGCCATGTGGACAGCGGGGAGGCGGATCAACAATGGGAAGCCGACATAGCCGAAGTCACCCGAAGGTTTGGAAAAATGGCGGCAAGACCTTCTCGCAGCGAAGGACCAGAACCGGGTCGCCGATTTCAACCAACAGCACCGCAACGACAACCGAGAGACAATCCGACCAGACCGCGCGACAGCGACACCAGATGTGGAAGCTGCGGGGGCAACCACCCCAGGGCAACATGTAGATTCCGCTCTGCTAAATGCAGAATGTGCGGAAAGACTGGCCACATTCAGGCCATTTGCCGGGGACGCCCTCGCGACAATCATCTTCATGAAATCGACGTTTGGGCCGAAGGTAAGGTAACCCCCTACCATAGTGGCAACGAGACCCCCAGACCTGTGGCACGTTTTCCCAACCGCGGGGAGGAGGCGCGAGTCAACCACATTGGAAAGCTAAAAATAAACCATGTCCTAAGACCAAAACTAAAAATTATAGTCCATCTGCAAGGAATCCCTTGCAAAATGGAAGTCGATTCTGGGGCCTCAGTATCGATAATTTCTAATGAGACCCTTAAATTTATTGAATTTAAAAGTGGCCGAAAAATTCCACTTAGCTCAACAAAAATTCAATTGGCCGATTTCCAAAAAACCCCAATAAATATTAAAGGGAAGGTCACCCTTAAAGTTAACTATAAAGGGTTTAATGGCTTCTTAGACTTATTAGTCACAGAAGGCCATAGAACTAGTTTAATCGGTCTTAATTGGTTCCCAGCCCTGGGAATTTGGGTCGGGGGAATAAATGCCATTAATAATAATAAGACCCTCAAATCTGTCTGCGATGAATTCGCAGACGTATTTGATGGGTCTTTAGGTAAATATAAAGGGCCCCCAATTAATTTTAATCTAGACCCAACAGTTAAACCCATTAGGCTTAAGGCCCGATGGGTGCCTTTCGCCCTTAAGCAAAAAATCGAGGCCGAGCTCGATAAGCTTGTAGGCCAAGGCGTATTAGAACCGGTCGAGGGTGGTTTGTGGGAAACACCAATCGTCACACCCCTAAAACCTAATGGGGATGTGAGGATTTGTGCTGATTACAAAGCCACCCTGAACTTAGGAATGAAAAAGCATGCTTACCCGGTCCCGATGGTGAAACAGGTCCTCGCCACGATCCAGGACGGCGCCATATTTGCCAAGCTCGACTTGGCGCAGGCGTATTTGCAACTTACTGTTTCCAGGGAAGCTGCTGAAGTTCAAACTATTGTCACCCACAAGGGGGCGTTCCGAGTCCACAGATTGCAATTTGGTATTGCAGCAGCTCCAGGCATCTTTCAGGAGGTGATGGAGAGGACTTTAAAGGGCATACCTGGTGTATGCCCTTACTTTGATGATGTCCTGATAGCTGGAAGAACTGAAGAAATTTTAGCTGAGCGTCTGGAACAGGTACTGGGGAGATTTAGAGGGGCTGGACTCAAAAAGGGAAAAATGCTGTATTGGAGTTAAATCCACTTAGTTCTTAGGGTTTAGAATAGATGAAAAGGGAATCCACCCTACAGCTGAAAAAATTAAGGCAATTAAATTGGCTCCTGAACCAAAAAATAAGGCTGAATTACAAGCCTTTTTAGGATTAGTCAATTTCTATCACACATTCTTGCCACATAAAGCTGCCATCGCTGAACCATTGCATAGACTATTAGATAGAAAAACCCCATGGCAGTGGCAAGAAAAACATAGAATTAGCTTTCAAACCTTAAAAGATATTCTATCTAGCCAATCCACAGTTACACATTTTATTGAGAACAAACCGATCTATTTAGCTTGTGATGCTTCACCTTATGGTGTGGGAGCTGTCATCAGCCACATGGATAGTCTGGGCAATCAAAAGCCAATAGCATACTATTCCAGGACGCTTACCAAAGCTGAACGGAACTACAGTATGCTCAGATTGATAGAGAAGCATTAGCTATCGTGGCAGGGGTAAAAACGTTCCATGATTATCTTTATGGTAGGAACTTTACCATATTCACTGACCACAAACCTTTACTGGGACTGTTTACCACTGATAAACAGACACCCCAAATAATGTCTCCCAGGATGCTGAGGTGGTCAATTTTCCTCTCTGCATATTCATTTTCCTTGCAACATAGACCCGGTAAGGAAATGGGTCACGCGGATGCTCTCAGCAGACTACCTTTAACTAACACTGATGGTGACCCTGCCCCCGTAGGACAAATTCTGTCACTACAGGAAATACCTGAATGCCCCTTAACAGCTAGAGAAATAGCTGAGGCCACTAAAAAAGACCATATTCTCAACAGGATTATGACCTGGGTACTAGGTGGATGGCCAAGTAAAAACCCGGACCCTAAATACACTGCATATTTTAGAAGGAAAGATGAATTATCATCCCATTTGGGTTGTATATTATGGGGTAACCGAGTTGTCATTCCTGAACTTCACAGGAATACGGTTATAACTGAATTACATGAAGGTCACCCTGGGATTGTCCGAATGAAGGCATTAGCCAGGAGTCATTTGTGGTGGCCGGGGTTAGACAAGGCTATAGAAGAGTGTGTGTCAGGGTGTTATCAGTGTCAGCGCTCTAGGCCTGAACAGGCACACACACACACGCATAAGTGGGAAATGGCCAGGAATCCTTGGTCTAGGATTCACATTGATTTTGCGGGGCCATTTCAAGGCCTAACCTTCCTAGTTGTGGTGGACAGCTTTTCCCGGTGGTTGGAGGTTGTGCCTGTTACTTCAATGTCATCTACTAGAACAATACAGGTTTTAAGGGGCCTCTTTGCCACTCACAGGTTACCTGATGTGATTGTATCTGATAATGGGCCCCAATTCACCTCTGCTGAATTTCAGGGTTTCCTCAAGGCCAACTCGATTAGACATGCAACATCGGCACCCTTCCACCCTTCCACCAACGGCTTGGCTGAACGCAACGTGAGAACCACTAAAGACGCCTTGAAGCGAATCATCCGTGGCGACTGGCACCAAAGACTTGCAGACTTTTTGCTGACTCAACACACAACCCCTTGCACGGCTACGGGGAAAAGCCCTGCGGAGATGAGGTGGGGCAAACGGCTAACCACTAAACTGGACAGGTTACACCCTGACAGACTACCCTCAAGTGCAGAACCTGACATCCCAAACAGGTCCTTCAACATTGGTGACCTAGTTTGGGCCAGAAACTATGGTCCTGGGGACAAATGGGTTCCAGGGGTAGTCACTGACATAATGGGGCCGTTGTCTTACACCATTGAGGGGGAAGGGAATAGAGTAAGCAAAAGACATATTGACCAACTAAGGAAGAGGGTTTCCGAAAATGTGTCAGTCAATGGGGGTCATATTGAACACAGGGGTGATACTGCATCTTGGCTTAACCAACATGACTCGTTAGCTAGTGGGGGAGAAGTAGAAACTCAACCCAGGTTAGCTGTAGCAAATCCACAGCATAGTCAAATCGATTGGGAGTTGTTTTCTATGGACAGGCCAACAGTACCTGTACAACAACAACAACAGCAAGATCAACATCAACAACAACAACAGCCACACCAGCAACAGCAATCAGTCATTAGAGAATCTGCAGAGCCAGTAACCCAAAATTCTAGGCCCATAACAATAAGCCAGTCTGTTAACAATGATGTAAGTTGCAAGCCCAATAGATACCCATCTAGGGTCC
Source organism: Vipera ursinii (assembly GCF_947247035.1). Taxonomy (NCBI): domain Eukaryota; kingdom Metazoa; phylum Chordata; class Lepidosauria; order Squamata; family Viperidae; genus Vipera; species Vipera ursinii. The sequence continues at coordinate 53,442,795 of NC_139518.1, read as the reverse complement.
ATAAGCCACCAAAATACTTGAGAGATTATGTCAACGAATAACATCAACTGGGGGGGAAGGGGTGTTGTGTCAGTAGCTTAATTGCAAAAGGTTTCTTTGAAGCGGGAAGTTTGGGTGCATTTATTGGTTAATGTTTTAACGGCGGGAAATTCCGGGCTGCGGATTGGATACAGTTCAAATGGCCGGAGTATATAAGCTGGAGTTATTCTGACAGTTGACAGTTGACATATGTGTATTAATAAACCTTCTTACTGTTAAAACCTCACTGAGTCATTCGTCTGTCTGAACCTAACATTTCTCTTCTCACATGACCCAGAAAAGCTACAAAGACACATACAAGAGCTGCACAAAGCAGGAGAACCATTTGGCTTAAACATAAACCTGAAAAAGAGCCAGGTTATGTTTAATAAATTCACCAAAGAAAGAAAAAAAATCATATCTGTAGAAGAACTAGACCTAGTAGATCACCTTGGCCGATGAATCTAATGGTAGGTGATATAATAAAGGAAAGTGAACAGCATGTTAAATGTGGTTGGCAGGCATTCGGCAAGTCAAGCACAATTTTCAAGTGGTGCCATGGAAAAATACATGCTTGGCATTACAAGACAAGATAGAAAAACCTGCACATGGATCAGAGAACAAACAAAAGTAAACAAGTAAAGAAAATAAAAGAGAATAAAATAATTGCGATGGAAATGGTCTGGTTACATAGCAAGAAAAACTGATGGCAGGTAGATCAAGGCAGTCATAGAATGGATCCCACTTGATAAAAAATATCCATGAAAGAGACCTAAAACAAGATGGATCGACGACATCGACAAGTATTGCTGGCCCAGTTGCCAAAAGAAAGCTCAGGACCGTATTGGTTGGAAGAGGCCTTCATCCTGCAGTGGACAGAAAATGGCTAAAATGATGATGATGATGATGATGATGATGATACTTAATAAACATCACATACTATTTTCTAAACTTCTGGAGATGAATTTGCTAGCTGTCTTAATTGTAACTTAGTTGCATTATAATTTAGTGTTTTTTTCTCAATATTTAACCTGCATCAGTGTTCTTACAGTTCAGCCCAAGTTTCCTTCTTTGGTTCCTAGTGATAATGATTGGAATTTATCCATGACACAAAATAGGAACTTGCCAATATCATTGTATGGGATGCCATCTTGCTCTGTATAGTGTCCATGTTTAATGACCTTGTCTACATCAAACTTCTGTTCATGAGCTTCTTTCCTATTGAGATTCTGTTCTCCAAGGGACACCTGGAAGTTGTGGGCTTCTGTTCTATGAAAGAAAACGGAACATTCAGTCTGAAAGAACAGTCAGTCACAATTATAGATCTGTGGGACACTTAATAAGTTATAGAGAACTGCACCAATTTCATCTGAATTCATCATCATACAAATTGTTTCTAATCGATTAACCCACACTAAGAAGAGTGTATCTTCTGATATAATAGCAAAACCATTATAAAATATAAGTCTATACATTGCCAAATTATAAAGAAATAGAGTTTAAAGGTAAGACTAGACCAGGGGTAGGCAACCTTGGCTCTTTTATGACTTGTGGACTTCAACTTCCAGAACTGCTCAGCCAGCATTGCTGGCTCAGGAATTCTGGGAGTTGAAGTCCACAAGTCATAAAAGAGCCAAGGTTGCCTACCCCTGGACTAGAAGAAACATATTATACCAATAGCAAAAGACAAAGTGGTGTCTTCCTGAGTTTTATATAGCTGCCATGAATTGTGCATTAGCATTGTAATGGTGAGATGTTGTTGTTGTTGTTAGCTGCGAAGTCGTGTCCGACCCATCGTGACCCTATGGACAACATTCCTCCAAGCCTTCCTGTCCTCTACCATCTTCTGGAGTCCATTTAAGCTCATGCCTACTGCTTCAGTGACTCCATCCAGCCACCTCATTCTCTGTCATCCCCTTCTTCTATTGCCTTCAACCTTTCCCAGCATTATGCTCTTCTCCAGTAAGTCCTTCCTTCTCATTAGGTGGCCAAAGTGTTTGAGTTTCAACTTCAGGATCTGGTCTTCTAAAGAGCAGTCAGGATTGATCTCCTCTAGGACTGACCGGTTTGATCGCCTTGCAGTCCAAGGGACTCGCAGGAGTCTTCTCCAGCACCATAGTTCAAAGGCCTCAATTCTTTGGCGCTCAGCCTTTCTTATGGTCCAACTTTCACTGCCATACATTGCAACTGGGAAGACCATAGCCTTGACTATACGCACTTTTGTTGACAGGATGATGTCTCTGCTTTTTAGTGTGCTGTCTAGATTTGCCATGGCTTTCCTCCCCAGGAGCAAGCGTCTTTTAATTTCTTGGCTACAGTCCCCATCTGCAGTGATCTTGGAGCCCAGGAAAATAAAATCTCTCACTACCTCCATTTCTTCCCCATCTATTTGCCAGGAATTGAGAGGGCCAGATGCCATGATCTTGGTTTTCTTAATGTTAAGTTTCAACCCAAGTTTTGCACTCTCCTTCTTCACCCGCAACAAGAGGCTCTTTAGTTCTTCTTCACTTTCTGCCATTAGAGTGGTATCATCTGCGTATCTTAGGTTGTTGATATTTCTTCCAGCAATCTTAATTCCAACTTTTGATTCATCTAGCCCTGCCTTTCTCATGATGTGCTCTGCATATAAGTTAAATAGGCAGGGCGACAGTATACAGCCTTGCCGGACTCCTTTCCCAATTTTGAACCAATCAGTGGTTCCGTGTCCAGTTCTCACTGTTGCTTCTTGACCCGCATATAGGTTTCTCAAGGGACAAATAAGATGGTCTGGTACTCCCATCTCTTTAAGAACTTGCCACAGTTTGTTATGATCCACACAATCAAAGGCTTTAGCATAGTCAATGAAGCAGAAGTAGATGTTTTTCTGGAATTCCCTAGCTTTCTCCATGATCCAGCGTATGTTGGCAATTTGATCTCTAGTTCCTCTGCCTCTTCGAAATCCAGACTGTACTTCTGGTAGTTCTCGATCCACATACTGCTGAAGTCTAGCTTGTAGGATTTTAAGCATGACTTTACTAGCATGAGAAATGAGTGCAATGGTGCGATAGTTTGAACATTCTTTGGCACTGCCTTTCTTTGGAATTGGAATGTAAACTGATCTTTTCCAATCCTGTGGCCACTGTTGAGTTTTCCAAATTTGCTGGCAAATTGAGTGTAGCACTTTTACTGCACTCTTTTAAGATTTTGAATAGCTCAGCTGGAATACTGTCACCTCCACCAGCTTTGTTGTTGCTCAGCTTTTCTAAGGCCCACTTCACTTCACATTCTAGGATGTCTGGCTCGAGGTCAGTGACCACCTCATTGTGATTATCAGGGACATTAAGCTCATTCTTGTATAGTTCTTCTGTGTAATTTTGCCACCTCTTCTTAATCTCTTCTGCCTCTGTTAGGTCCCTGCCATTTTGGTCCTTTATCATGCCCATTTTTGCATTAAACGTTCCCTTCATCTCTCCAATTTTCAATGGTGAGATACAGTTCTATATAAAAGAAATAAGGCCACGTGTTAACATTCTGAGATGAAAAGACATGACACAATCCTATTTATTCTCCAGCTTGACATGGCTATTTTCCCCAACTGATTTCTGCTACCTAAAACTGTGCACTTCAGAGTCCTTTACAGGATGGTTGGACCCAAACAGGTTTGTTTGTTCTTTGCATTTGTACTGAATCTGTCAAGTATGCTTACGTGATACAGTGTGCTGCAGTAAGAACCCAGCATGGCTCAATCAATGCTCCTCCACAATAATGTTCCTTTGGAACACCTGCTGAAATCTTCCTCTGAAGAGAAGCTTGCCATGGATGCTTGCCAGGAGTTGACTTGATACCTCCATAGATTCTCTTGAATGGTCTTATTATTTCTGGTTTCCCACATGTTCTGGATGTATCATCTATTGCAGGATTCTTGGAGGAGGTTGTTATATTCCTAGAGAACTTTGCTACAATATAAAGAAGACCAGACTTGAGATATTATATTATATCTAATTAAGGTAAAACTCAACAGTTTTCCAATATTTTCTTAATATCTGATTTTTAATTAGGGAAAGAACAGAAAATGTATGCAGGAATCTTTGGGGTGCTACCCCACATGTAGCAAAATTGAGATTCTATTAATAAGGCTAGGCCATAGATATCAGTTGGGCTTGTGTTTGCTTATCTCCCTCTTTCTAATGTAGCTCCTGCCCAAACTCCTTGATTCTTTGACTTGTTTGGTAAAGGATTTTCCCACATTTGTGGTCTTGGGAACTTCCATCTGATTCATTTGGACCCAGAGCCAGAGATCACTCAGGAATTCATGGCCATCATGGGAACCGTGGACCTGATCTAACTTTTCAAAGATCCAACTCACTGTGCAGATCACACATTAGATCTGATCTTTGTCTGATGGCAGTGGTATTGCGATCTGGATTGGAAATCATTAACATCAGCCCTTTGCCATGGACAGATCACTCCTTTTTAACTCTTGAGTTCTCCACACTAATCCCCCACCAGAGGGAGGTAGGACCTATTAGATCATCCCACCTCAGGTTACAGAAAGAACTCGGGTTTTTCTGCAAGCCCTGAAGCATAGTTCAGTTGAGTCATTTGTTGTGGCTTGAAATGTGGCCCTCTCTCACTCACTCTCCCTTCTTTTATTCCCTAGAATTCCTGTTAGCTTTCCTATTTACTTTGGTTGTGGGAAACCTGTGAGAAGAAAGTCAGTTGGGAAAGCCAGCAGGAAGTTGCAAGTCCAGCTGGCAGGTAAATAGCTGCTGCCAGGTGGGTCCAAAAAGTATGTGGGCTATGCAATAAATGTTGCATGGGTTAGGAAGGGTATGCACTCAAGATGCCATGCAGGTCAGAGAGGGCATCAGAGTGGGTTACATAAATTGAGAAGGGTGTCTGAAAGTGAATGAGAAGTGCTGTGCTATGACATGTGGAAGGATGGAAAAGGCTATGTGGGAGCCATGGGAATGTGTAAGAGGTGCTCAATAGTTGAGGGTGGTGCATGGGGAGAGGGATGGGAAAGGTGCCTTTAGTTTTTTGGGAATATGCAAAAGTACTGTGCAGTCAGAGACAGCAGATAGGGTTGGGAATTTAGACTGGGAACTGTTCTTGAGTGAGCCCAAATGGTGCTGCATGGGTTAGGGAAGGTGTGCAGGAGAATTTGTGGATATATTGTAGATGTATTGAACAGGTCGAGGAAGGCATTTGGGGGTGGTGTGGATCAGGAAGGTGTGTGCGGGGTGTGTGTGTTGCAGATCAGGGAGGGTCTGTGGGTCTGTGTAAGACATGCTGCATGGGTTGGGAAACCATGTGGGGAGGCAGTGTGGTGGCTGGCATAGGTCAGAGGAATGCACAGAGGAGTAGCATGGACCAGAAAAGGTGCACAAAGGATCATTTCTCCTTTTCCTCACTTCTTCCCTTCTTATTTTTTTTCCTTCCTTCCACCGTCCTTCCTTCTTCCCTTCCAAACTCTTCCATTTCCAGCAGGCAGGTAACCAACTGGATGAAGGAAAGAGCGAGACATTGCAAGACAGGCTGGGAAAGTGTCCCACAGAATGTTAAAAATGAAGATTTTGTGACCACAGCAATAGCACAGTCCTGGATCTTGGACTCATTCTATAATTCAGACCATTTGGAGCAACTTGGTTAATAAATTGTTGCACTGTGGTGTACCATTTTTCCTAGTTAAAGACAACAAGACTTGAGTAGCATTAGTTAAAGCCTTTTTATCTATAACTGTCATCTGGATCTTTTTCAGTCAAGCTCTATTAGTTCTACTAATCTAATCTACAATAGATTTCAACATATTCTGGTATATACTTGATTTGGCACAAAGAGAAATACTTTCTTCTTCCTACATTCTTAAAATATTCTTTAAAATCTTCTGCTTAGAAATAGTTCTGTGAAGAAAAAGAGGACTACAGCATCAAAGAAAGCTTCCTTAATTGCATTCTAAGAATCGTGCAGAATATTTTTTTCTGTAATTCATTTATTTTCTTCTTTCTTGTTTTTTATGTCATCTTCTTTAATATCTATTGATAGTAGACATCTCAAGATACGTTGTTTATTTGGTATACTTTTTGATGCTTTGCAAATGAGAAATCTTCCAGTATCATTAAAGTCATTGGGCATCATGTGAGCTGTGCTCTTGAGGTAGATGGATGACACAAAATTGACAGTGATTGCCAATCTAAATTAATGCCATACTAAATTAATGTTACACTGAATATACACCATGTTATTATTATTTATTCTACCTGTTGACAAGCATGGAGGGACATCACAGAAATCCCACTTCAATTTGTTATTCACAGTGACAAAGCACCAGGGTTTGTCATCACCATCTGGATTCCTAAAGGAGACAAGTTTCAAGATTCACCTGTCAGAAGAATGGATCTTCAGAAAAGAAGTTATTAATTGAAGAAGTGATAAGCAGTGGAACCGAACAATGTTCACACTGAAATATCAAGTCATTCAGAAACCAAGAAGACAAACATGATTAATAATGGCATCTTCTCAGTTTATTGTACTTACCTACTAATAATATTGTGCCAATGTCTAAGCTTAATTTTTATGCTTTTATAGACGTGCTATCAGAATTCATTCTTTAGGAAAGTATACTTGGGTATCAAAAACATTACGCCAAACTAGCAATTATTTCTATGGTGAGATCAAATATTTCTGATCTTTTTCGTTAAACAACAAGTTAATTGTACCAATCTATTGTACTGTTATTTCATCACTGGTAACAGGAACAACCTAACCTGAATCATACTGACACAGGGGTATACAGCGTGGTATAAAGGTAGCCTCACTTGTTAACCATCAGGTTCTTTTGGCATCTCCACTGAATTTAAATAAAATTGTGAACTGGCAGGCTTAACATCCATTCTTAAATTTAAACATGGTAACAACTTCTAGAAAAAGGAGACAGAAAAGATGAAGAGCATTCCAAGGGACTAGGGAGAGGTAAAGAGCCTGTCATCTTATAAGTCAGGGGTGTCAAACTGTTGGCCCGGGGGCCAAATGCATCATAGCAAAACCGTGCCTACCCCTTTGCTGGTGATGGCAAAAAAGGTGTGATACGTCTCAACACGTCACGTGACGTTGCAAGTTTATAAGTGAATACTTTGTGATTTGGGTTTTTTGGGGGGGTAAGAAAGCTTATTAATGGCTGAGCTACTGATGTCCTCAGAACACAGCCAATGACTTTTATTTAGTAATATTTGATTTGAAATGGGGGTATAAATAACAATGATATTCGTGGAATTGTGTTTTCATGTATACATGGAATACCTGCAGAAGTTATGATCACCAAGGCCATAATAGTCAGCATGTTCCATAAATGCGTTGTAACTACTGTCCAAAAGAAAATGAGACTTCCAGTGAAGGCATCTTTTTTGGAGGATTGTTTGACTAACATTTCCTCTATATGTGTGGCCATTTTCTTCAAAGCAGTCTTCAGTCCCTACAACAAGATTGTCATGTTTTGAAGATTTTTTTTGTTTTATTTCGGCCTGTTCTGGCATTTTTTCCTCTTGATTCTTATATAAATGAATGACGTTTCACAAGAATCTGCATTCCACCCAGTTTAGATTTTATCAAAAATACCTGAGTTGGATATTCTGAATCTACTGCTTACATCATGACAGTGATGATCACAATGGAGTTCAAATCAGTTTTATATGTAAAAGTGTACAATACAAAGAATATTAATCAGTTCTTTGTAAATTACTAACATATAATTAAAATGATCAAAGGCTGATTTATCTACCACGACCCCTATACTAGTTATGCCATCGCTGCCAAACACAGAGAATTCTCTTACCTAGTTCACAAAATTCTCCTCTGAAACCTTCAGGGCAGTTGCAGCTAAATCTGAACCTTAAACGATGCCTCTGGCAGGTGCCTCCATTTTTACAAGGATTTGGTCGACAAGGTGAGGATGCTAGTATTCAAGAATTAATTAGAATATTGTATTTAAATGAGATTGATAGCTTGTTCAAACAATTTAAGAAGCTCTTCATTCAAGGATTGCCCGTGTCGGGCAATGACTAGAGCTATGGCTACAACACATGGAACTATCAGCAATTCACTTTTAACAACAGATACCCAGAGACAACTACACCCCCCAAAAATGGATGTGTGACAACTCAAAGAAATACGGCTGACCTCAACAAACAGATCAGTTACACACTCCATGAGCAGAGTGCAGACACCAACAGTATAAACGTGATCTCCCCACCCCAGCGTTCTATCCTGATGACGTTGGCAGTTAGCCAACGAAAGCTTGATCTTTTAGCAATAAAAACTGTTTTAGTTTTTCTTATTTTATCATTTAGTTTGTTAATTTTAACATGCCTGGGATTCGCATTTTTAATCTTATCAAGGAATATATATATATATATATATATATATATATATATATATATATATATATATATATATATATATATACTGCTCAAAACAATAAAGGGAACACTTAACAACACAATGTACTGTATTTAATAGTAGGAAGTCTTATCTTGTGTTCCCTTTATTTTTTTGAGCAGTATGTATATATATATGTGTGTGTGTGTGTGTGTGTGTGTGTGTGTATGTATATATGTGTATGTATATATATATATATATATATATATATATATGTGTGTGTGTGTGTGTGTGTGTGTGTGTGTGTGTGTGTATCCCATATCGAAGGAAAAACACAGAAGAATAACCAGATTTAATATGGGAAAATCTAAAGTCTCCCCACTCTAATGTCTACAGGTCCATTAAAATAAATCCATGCAGGCTGTCCTGAATATTGTTTGCATTTAAGAAATAAGTTAATAAAGTGAAAAGATTTGAAGTTAGAGGATAATTTAGAGAAAAACAGTTGTGATTCTTCTTTGCATAATCCATAGAATGTAGCAGTAGTAGAAGTAATCCTAGAAATTAGTTACTGACAACAACAATTTGTCTCACCTTTATTACATAATGGTGGTTTGTAAGGGTATCTACAACTGCATTGATAATAAGGTGCTCTTAACATAATCAGACATTCTCCTTGATTGCAGCTGATTCTTTGGCATGTATTTTTCACTATGGTATATAATAACAGTAAAAAGAGCAAGAAAGTTAGGTAGATTTTTGAAGTTTTGGATATTTGCTAAAAGCAGACTTTATGTAGTACAATACCAATACACAGTTGTATTTTAAATATTTCCTATTTGTTCTACACCTAAATAATATGAATTTGTATGGCTTATCTTCATATTATTAAAAAAATTACCATGTAGTATTAATTATTATATATCACTAAGTTGCAAGGGTGTTTGAAACAGTTATCACAAAAGTGTTTAAAAAAGAAAATATTTTAAATTGGGAAATCCCAGAATTCCAAGCTAGCACGGAAAAGGTCTAGAATCTGCAATACAAGAGGCTAGAAAAGCTGGATACAGATATTCCACAGTCAATTCATTTTGTTTTTATTTATATTATTATTTAGTTATTTTTAACAGTGAAATTTTATGCTCCTTTACAGATTAATACTCAGACAGTCATGATCATTTACAAGTTTTTTTTGGCATAGAAGGTACAAAGAGTAAGGAAGGTGAGCATGGTGGAAACAGGTAGGTATCATTACCTAAGCAAAAGGAGCTGAAACATTTTTTAAATCCCAGAACAAGATGACATTCAGAAGTGAATCAGCTAGATGCTTCTCTAATTAATTGAACTATAAGAAGGTGAAGGATGTACCTAGTCTCAATAAAAGTAGTTTCAGATAAGCTGAAATTGATTTCATACTCTATCTATCTACTCTAGTGGGACTAAGATTAGGTTGTTATACCTTCCACATATAAATGTCCTTATCCTACTACAATTTATTCAATGGACTAATTTTTTTAAAAAAAATCCCATTCTAAGCAGTCAAATGCTTTATAGTTGTCAAATGTAAATAATGGAGATAAACGTAAGTATTAAAATATGTTTAATAGTTTTGTGTTTAAAAACTGCTTAATTTAATAATGTACTCGCTGGGCATCCTTGATTTGTACATAGTCTGACATCTTTAATAAATGTATTTATCTATTATTATAGCTAAAATATATAAAGTTTAATGCCTTTGTTTAGAAAACAACTGATTTATATGACTGCACTGTTTTGGTACCATTCTGACTATAGTCTTTTCATGTTTTATGAATTGGCTCATAAATACATAGATACAATTAAATAAATACATAAATTCATAGGTACAATTAAATAATTTTATGAAATGCCATCCTTAATTTTTTTAAAAGAAACTCACTTGATGAAACTATTACATCCTCATAATTATGTTAATATATTGTATTTACTTCTTAAATCTATTTTGAGCCAATATATAGGCACTTCATTTATGGGATTAATTTCTATTTTATTTCATTAATTATCTGTCAATACGTTCCATGATGTATCTATTTTTGTAAAATTTAGCAAGTTCTTGAATGTAGTGCTTCATTATCATTTTGATTTGACTAATATTGGCTAATATTTAAGAATGCTATATTTTATAGTTATACTTCAGGTATTTGATTTAAAGCAATTCGTCATAAAATATTCAATTTTAAATATTTTCTCCTAAAATTTACGCTACTACAGCTATATGAGATTGCTATTAACTTTGTTTAACTTAAACGGAAGATATTTGGTCTAATAACTGAAGATATTTATATTTATACTCTACGTTTAGCTATTGTTCTATTGGAATATCAGAAGACTTCCATACATAAATACTCAGCCACACCTAAAGATTGTTTGGTGCATTCATATTGCTTACCTTCTATGTACTTTATTCATTTTTTTCCAAATGATTCTAAAATGTAATGAGAATTAAGTAAAATGGCCACAATTGTTTTCTAGCTCCTTAGTACCAGTACATTGTTCTCAAATAATTGCAGTAAGCTCTTACATTTTCTTTCTTCTGCTTTAAACTTTGTTATTGGTAAAATAACAGTCAGAACTGAAGCTACTATTTTATATTCTATTTCAGAACTAAATCTTCTTCTCAAGTATCTCTCCTATGTTCCATTGCTATTATACTCTATGCCTTGGAATGGAAAATAACAATCTTTTGAATACACTAGGATATTTTCTATTCTTGTGAGTATATTTTACTTCTAGGAGATTGTTTTTGGATTTTTTTCCTTGTAGTAAACTATTTTCTCTTATCATCCATGCTTGAATCTATCTCAGTTTTCAAAATTCTTGTTTGAAAAAAAATGCACATATGAATCTTTAGCATGCAAAAGTAAACTATTCCGTTCATGCTAGGACCATAACTTTGCACTTGATTGAATTCTTCTTGTCCAGAATTTGTTTTTTTTTAGAAAGAAATATATTCAACAAAAATATGCATACAATTTATTGTATGTATTCAGGATTGGAAATTATAATGAATTCTTAATTTATTTAAAGTGGCAAAGTAATGCAGAACTTAACATTATAGTTTTAAACTTGAAAGTCCTTGCAAATTTCCAGCTGACTTTTAAAATGGGATGTAAATAAGTCTATTTTATATTTTGCAAACTATATGATTTATAACAGTATCTACATTTTTCAGCTTTACGTAATAGTAGTGACAAGATCAAGATGTATCTTACCACGGTCACACTTTGATCCTGTGTATGGTTCAGGGCAGGTACACGTATAGCTGTTTCTGTTCCTTTTACAGATTCCATTATTCTGACATGGGTTTGTCTGGCAGGGATTTACTAGCACAGAGAAATAAATCTCAAGTTTAATTTTTGAAATTTTTTAATCTGTACCATTTTTATTGAAAGGTTTTTCAACCAGAACAGTGATGTAATGGCAGGTTTATCAAGCGGTTACAGTTTTCTCAATTTCCCCCAGTTCTACATTTATCTAAAAATTGAATTCCTTTCTTTCGCTTCCCATATGCTGTCTCTCCATCTTATAATGAGCATAATGAAGTACCATCATGAGTGAAGAATTCGTATATCCAATCAGAGTCAAAAAAACTAAATCTGATTTCACTGCCTGCTGGCTCTATATAGTCGGTGCTGTATTCATCGTCATAATCATCAGCTGAATCTGCAGATATATCAGAAACAAAACAGACTATAATGTGAATGAAAAGTAGCATTTCAAAGTTGTTTAGTGTAGCAAATATATTGATCTGGCAAAATTAAACTAGACAATGTTATAGAATAAGCATGGTGATCATCAACACATTCCTATTCCGTTGTGTAAAGTACTGCGAAAAAAACAAAAAACAGCATGGGGGCATAGTTGGAGTCCTTGGATATAAATATAATATATAAATAAATAACTTCAACCAGGAAATAACGATCATCTCTGAAGATTTTGTCTGGATCATTAATTGATCTTTAATTCATTTTACCTTCACAACAGTTTTTACAAAGAGTTGAAATCTGAGGCAATGACTTAGCATAGATTGCCATGCATGTTTCATGCAGGGTGATATTTTGAAGGTATGATTACGATCCTATTGTATATTTAGAAAAAACAATCACACAGTACTGTAAAAGGCATGAGCCTAATATGCTGTTATGGAAGTTGTATTTAACTGAATGTCATTGCAAATAGATGAAAAATCTGATATTATACAACAAGGTAAATAACAAAAACTTTAATGCACCAGCTTCCTGGGCACAAATATTGCTGGAATATTTTGTATTAATATATTGAACTGTATTTTCTTTGTTGATCAGTCTTATGTGTTCATTGTAGTTCACATTATATTATGGACAAAATAGTAAACTGGATTGTCCAATAGAAAAAATATTCTTGATGAAGAATGTGCATGATTTTCATTTTGACTTGAGAATAGTTCTTGGTGTTAGGTTCATGTGAATGTATACATCTTCTCCAAAACACATCTATACGCATTAGATGCATTTGCCAATTGGCCTTCTGAAACCTTTGTTACTATATCTCAGATATTAAAAAAAACTTGTACAGAAAAGATTCATAATCAGTGGTGGGATTCAGCCAGTTTGCACCACTTTGGCAGGACCAGTTGCTAATTTTTTGTTGCCCAGGCCTAGAATGGACTTCCGGAAGCGGCATCCACACAGAGAACCAGTTGTTCACCTATTTGAATCCCACCACTGTTCATAATGACATTTCAACACATATGGAAAGTGTTTAAAATTTATTTTAAACAGTTAGATTAGTATATATTTTTGTAGGAATAATGCATACGCTATTTTAGGAAGTAATTGACATTCTAAACATAGTCAATGACAAATGTTCTGTTTATTGAAGCACTTCAGGCCTGTATCTCAACTTTTAATTCAAACTGGCATTGTTCAAAATCTTTTTATGAGACAGTTTATTTTTTTCTCCTTGATATCTATGGACTGCTCCTATATAATACTGTGTCTGCAACATTTGTTATGGTCTTCAAGGTAGGAGAAATGCCTTGTTAAAAGTAAATAGACTGTTTCAAAATCCCAATTCCATTCAGAGCGCTGCTGGAATCATTTCATCACAATCAAACTAGTACTGGATAAAGTACAGGTAATTATTCTGGTGTTAGTAGCCGTATAAGAGAAGGGACATATTCATGAACAAAGGAAACAAGTAGGAGATTCTCCTTAACTTTGATCATGGTGCCACATTTCCAGTGCACAGAAACAGATCTTTGTTCATAGCAATGGCTCTCAGGATACCCATTGACAAATAGCTTTCTGAATAGCAAAGTAAAGATGGGACACAGTTCTTTCCATAGACTTTTCACAGAAGTAGTTGATTAAGATGGGTCATCTGCTCTTTCCGGCAGGTGTCAGTGTAGTTTGTTGGAACCACTGGTGAGTTTCAAAGAGCAGGTATGGTAATGAGGAGAGTGAAAATGCATACAGGGATACTTTTAAAAGCTCTCCCCTAGGGCTGGGCCGATGGCCTGGTGAACAATGAGTCGCCTTGAACTGCTTATCAACGGCATTATCTTAGTTTTCTCAACTCATTCATTGGATTGCTGCCTTTATCTCTGTTCTTCTCTTGCTTCTGATGAAAAACACTTTTTTGTACAATGAATCCTTTATATTCCATATTAAAATAGAAACTTCTTTTTTCTATGGACCAAAACTGGTTCCTTGACGGTAAAAAAAAAGTTTCACCTCATTTATCGTTATATCAAGTCAAGACTTCTTTTATTCACTCATTATTTCTCAAGAGTCAAGCCTTTGCAATATGAAAGTGCTGCAGGACTGCACACCAGGCTGAGGGATAAGGAACTCATTCTAAGATAGGGCTATTGTCTCCACGGAGCAAATAAAGTTTAATACGTGGTAATGAAAAAGGAAAGGAGTTCATATTTTAACCTGACAGTATGTGGGATTATTTTGCAAAAGTTAGAACTTCTCTGTTTATTTATTAAACTTTGTAGTAATAATGGTATCTTTGGCTTTTTATGTACTTTTCCCATCTCTGTGTCAAATAATGTATGAAAGAAATAGTTTTCTCCCTTTTTCTAAATAATGGAGTCCATCTTAGTTGGATAGAACCATTTTTATAATTTCTCAATACCCCATCATGCCCATAGATGGCTTCTTATGATTATTGTTAGCTCAGTTTGTTCATTGTTCCTAATCAACTATTAGGAATCAAGTGACACCAAGATCTATTCAAAATATCTCTTCCAAGATAGCTTGCAAGTGTTATTTCTTTTGCTTCTAATGCTCATTTTTATATGGCTATTTTTTTTAGTCATTTGATTTAATTTTTTTTTGAAAAGCTTGCTTAGGACAATATATCTGCTATGTTTGCTACAGAAGTCAAGTTGTTATACTGTCCTAGCCTTTCTTCACCAACCACTTGGTATGTATATGATTATAAATTTGACCCTATACTCAATATCTATCTTGATTTGGATTTGTCAGTATAAAAAAGTATATATTTTTCATCTAGTATGAAAAATAAAACTAAGCTCTGTGTCAATTATTGAGGAAAATATTCTATATATTTCATGCATCTATTGTTGCAAAATCTTTGTATGGTACAACTAGTAATTTATTCATCATATCTAGTGATGGGATTCAAATATGTAATCAACCAGTTCTCTGTGTGGATGCCGCTTCTGGAAGTCCATTATGGGCCTGGGCCACAAAATATTAGCTATTGATTCTGCTGAATTGGTGTGAACCAGCTGAATCCCACCACTGATCATATCCATGCAATATTTTCTGTCAGAACATGTTCTGTGGTATGATAAAAATTACTTCCATATCTATTAGAAGAGTAGCCAAACCATAGCTGACCATGCTTTCTCAGATGCCATATGGAATAATTGCAAAAATATCTACTTGGCAGTAATAAAATTTCTATCAGCTATGAATCCAAGTGAAGATTAAGCATCAGTAAGGAGTCTGTTGGCCAAAAGACCAGAAAAATCCCAGCATAGGATTTATATAATATGATTATATCTACTTGCTAACTTTCCTTCTTTATTTGAGAAAACTATGACCTAAATATCAATCTATGTAGGTTCAAAATTGATTTTGCCCGATATCTTACATTTCTAGCAACAAATAACTTGAACTTCTCCACTGTTATCTTTTAAAGGGCTATTTTCTAACAGAGACAGAGAAAATATTCACTACTAATAGCTTTTTATCACAGTTTTTACTTTTTGCACATCTTGTGCTACTGTGATGGAAACTTGCTTTAAGTTCAAAACTTTAAAAAATCCTTCCTTTTGAAAAATAGTGAATGGTAATATATTCACATATAACAGAGGCAAGCATTCTGACTACATTTTAATAGTCTTAGATGACAAACTATATCCTAATCATCCTATTCCTAATCTTTAGGATTTGCTAATGCTAATAGATTTCAATGATCTAACAACATTTACCTTTACCTTTCTAGGTTGGCAATATACGGGTAGCTCTCAATTTCATTTGTTTAGTGATTTGGTCCCAGTTGTGTTGTAAGTCGAGGACTATCTGTACTACTAAGGTTGGGTGCAATAATAAGCTATTAATAAGTCTATGAATTTGCCTTCGATTCTAGGATAAACCAAGAAGCATCACTTACATTATATAGGAATTCCATGATTTATTTTTTTCTGAATCCTATTTTTTTAATCATTAGAGAACAGTTGTAGCAGTTACAAGGGCTACACAATCATTTACTGTATTCAAAGTTTATATCTGGCTAATAAATTAACTTACATTTCAGAATCATCATTATTTAGTATATTTGTATATACTGTATTTAATATACACATTATGATATATCAGCCAGATTCAAGTATTAAAGCTCTTGCTTAATCATATAAATTTTTGGTCCTGTTTATGGAATACTTCTGATGCAGAAAAGTATTTCTGCTGGCAGAATAAAGAAACAGATGTATTCTACCTTTATCAGTCCTCTATACTCTCTCCTTGCAAGAGGCCATAGAACAATGTGGCAAAGGGTGGCATGGAAAAGCTGGATTACAAACTGACAGTTCTTGGAACTTTCAGTAAATTAAATAAAAAGCTGAACAGACTTCTCAAGCATATGAGAATGTTAAATGTTAATGATACATCAACACATAGCAATCCAGTTACAATATTCTTTGTATTATTTGAATCCATAAAAATAAAATGTATGGTAATGCTTTTTTTAAAGAACATACATGAAACAATGGCTAACATTATTCAAAAACTGATAAAATGTTCCATGTAGAAAATATTTTACAACTTTTATATTACAGCCTTTTCTATCCATGGAAGTGCTCAGAAAAGATTATTTTCCCCTGCACATATTTATACTTATAACTTCATAATACAGACTACCCATTTCCACATTGATCATTTTGCATAGCAAAGCTTCTCATATTTGTATATAAATATATAAAATATTGCTTTTGATCAGGATTTCTATATTATAATAATTCTATAATAGGAAGCAAACAAAATATCATAATTAATCCTGTTTTTCCACAACTGCTGATGATAAATTAACAACTAGAATTAGAACAGAATAGAGCTGGAAGGGACCTTGAAGGTTTTCTAGTCTAGGCATCTGCTCAAGCAGGAGAACCTATACCACTTCAGACAAGTGATTGTCTAGTTTCTTCTTAAGTGATGGAGCACCCACGATTTCTGAAGGAAAGCTATTCCACTGGTTCATTGCCCTTACTGTTAGGAAGTTTCTTCTTAATTCCAGGTTGCTTCTTTCTCTACTTCAATATAGCAAGATCAACAACCTACCAATATATTCCGTGGTAGGTATTGGGCATGATTTCTACCAAAAAGTGTATGTGGCTGGAGATTTAATTTTTCATATGATGTCACACAAGTCATTCTACTGGAATCAAAGACATGCTTATCTACTTAAAGGGAAGTGTGATTTAAGGTTCTTGCCCAATAAAATTAGAGCTACATTCTACAAGCCAACTGCTCATAGCCAGAGATAATCATGTTTTGTCAAAATTTAGTGCAGCCATATATGGAATGCACAGAATACACTTTCACTGTAATTCTTCTCAAAGCAAAAGAGTCTCTGAAAGGGTCACATTGTCCTAATTATTCCCTCCATATTTTAACATGTAAATATTATGAAGCATCTGTCATAAAGAACACATTAAAAAGCATACTGTTTACCAGGTTGTTGGCGGAACCATGATGATATAATCTCAGAATGCTGAAACGAGAGAGAGACAGAGAGAGAGAGAGAGATGGATGAGACTTTGTAATGCTATACAAGACAAATCAGATATAAATGCTATCTGACAACCAAGAGTCGTGGTGGCGCGGTGGTTAGAATGCAGTAAGGTAAAGGTAAAGGTAAAGGTTCCCCTGCACATGCGTGCTAGTCGTTTCTGACTCTAGGGGCCGGTGCTCATCTCCGTTTCAAAGCTGAAGAGCCAGTGCTTGTCTGAGCATGTCTCCGTGGTCATGTGGTCGGCATGACTAGATGCCAAAGGCGCACGGAATGCTGTTACCTTCCCACCGTAGTGGTCCCTATTTTTCTACTTGCATTTTTACGTGCTTTCGAACTGCTAGGTTGGCAGAAGCTGGGACGAGTAACAGGTGCTCACTCTGTTACGCGGCACTTGGGATTCGACCCGCCAAACCTCCAACCTTCTGATCGACAAGCTCAGCGTCCTAACACACTGAGCCACCACGTCCCTTTTTAGAATGCAGTATTACTCACTAATTCTTCATTTCCATTGCCAGGAGTTCAATTCTGACCAGCTCAAGATTGATAAAATGAGGACCCAGATTGTTGGGGGCAATATGCTGACTCTGTAAACTGCTTAGAGAGGGCTGTAAAGCACTATGAAGTGGTATACTACTGCTATTGCTGTTAATAAAGCAGTTCATTTTTTAAAAAAAAGTCAGTTTCAGTACTCTCAATCCCCTTTAAAATAAATTCATTGTATGGTTAAAAATAATATATATTTCAACTAGCAACTATAATGTCATATTTAGTTAAGTCTTTTATAAACTACTTTTTCCTATTAACTGCGAACATTTTAATTAGGCATGTCAATGTACACTTTCAAGACAGGATTAAGGTTAAATAACATTATGTTTATTAGGTTAGCTCTATCTAGTTGTTTAGATTTGGCTATTAAGTTGTGAGTTATTATGCCATGACTTTCATATTTGTGTTGCACTTTGGTAATTTATTATTATTATTATTATTATTATTATTATTATTATTATTATTATTTAGCATGATGTTGTATAATCATTTTGAATTATGGGGATAAACAAAAGGGTTGTCTCAGAAGTAACTCTTTAATACATTGGCACCTTTCCTGTCTTTTATTCTGGACAGATCCACACTTCTGCTTCCTTCATCTCCTGAAGAGGTTACTCAGTGTCTCCTGAGGGCAGGAATGGAGACATATAATCTGCTACCCATTCCTAACACACTGTAAATAGGCTACTCACTTTCTCTCAGCCCACCTCATCTCAGAGGGTTATTATGGGGAACACAGGAGGAGTATTAGCTATGTCCACCCTTTTGAGTTGCTAGTGAAGTCATAAGGCAGAATAAAAATCAAATGCATATGCATATGCATATGTATAAATAAATAACTGCTGGGGTCCTATGTTCTCTGCTGGTTGGCAGGCACCTCCTTTAAAAATAGCAAGGAATAAACTCTTTGCTTCTTCTTTTCTTTCAGAATATATGCCAGTGGAATATTGCCCTTGGTGAAGTTAAGCTCCGTTACTTTTGAATTTTTCCTGAATCTCAGTGATCTCTGCTGATGTGTTTTCTGGCACCATCTGTAACATTTAATCTGCCAAGAACACATAGGCATCGAAATTAATTATTAGGTTAACATATTTCAGGGGAATCTAGTTCCGCTGTATAC
This sequence comes from Vipera ursinii, assembly GCF_947247035.1. Taxonomy (NCBI): domain Eukaryota; kingdom Metazoa; phylum Chordata; class Lepidosauria; order Squamata; family Viperidae; genus Vipera; species Vipera ursinii. The sequence goes on along the minus strand of NC_139518.1, from coordinate 53,423,471 downwards.
TCAATATACTCAGAGAATATTGTCACCAATTGTCAACTCTATTGTAGAGCTGTGCAAAGAACATGTTGATGCATGCAAAGTGTTTCCTTGGTGATCCCTATGAAAATGCCTCTGTCTTTAGGAGATAGCCTTCAGATGAGCATGCCAAGCTTTCCAGAGGATGCAGCTGCTTTAAAGCTTAAAGGACAGATGCTTTGCTTGTGCCAGCACACTTTGTAAAAGATTCTTATCTAATGCTTTGCACAGTCATATTAAATAGGTACAAAAGTAGACATAAGCATGAAAGTAAAACCTGCCTCTTTTTATTGTGTTCTCCATTCTTTAGGCTGCTATATTCTATGTTGCCAGAAGATGGAGGGCTTGACTTATTAAGGGAATACCACAATATGCACTATTTCTTTTCCAAGTGGTTTTGATGGTCAAGAATGAATAGAAGGATTAAAAAGCCAAATTTGCTAATTGTGTATGAGAAGCAGAGGCAATTTTTGTCTTAGGAAATCTTTTCAGAATCCTCTCTTAACAAAATACTTTTAAAATCAGTGCGAAACCTGTTATAGCAAATGTAAGTTAGTCATTTTGGGGGATAAAACCAGAATATAATTCTGTTTCCTAACAGCTATAAATGGACTAGCAGTGCCTCATGGAAGTGTCAAGCTTAGAAGAAATGATGGAGAGTAAGAGGTTTACTAGTGGCTGGACTTATAGAAAGGAAAAATTGCAACTTCCATTGCTTGGAAAACCTGAAATCTAGCTAATTCGAATGGGCTATGTTTTTGTGTCAAATAGATCCGTTTTCCTGAATTTATCATAAATACTTGTTCAATTTGCTGAAGAGAATTTGTTTTACAACTTATTTCAAAAGAGAAGAGAATTTCAGAAATTTCTCATAGATGGACCGTGATTTGCTGGAACTGATTTAGCGATAAAGTGGTCAGGAGCGCAGGTGAGGATTCCATGTCTTGTGTACAGTCATATCTGCAGCTATTTAGACTTTCTTTGGCTTCCCAGATTTCAATTATCCTTGCTTGTAGTAATTTTATTCGAGTTTACAACTACAGAGATAAAGATGAAAACTAAAGCAAATATAAAAGAGTAAAATAATAAAAGTCCAAAAAAGGGACAACACTTTATATATTTTTAAAAAGAAAATAAGGTGTCTATAGAAATATCCTCCCTCTTCATCATGACCAATACATATAGTTTCAGTAACTTATCATCTTTTCTACTACTACAATAAAACCATCCTTCATCCCATCTCATTCCTTATTTATAAACAGATTCTTAAAACTTCAACATTTAAATCTGGTCAACAAAAGTCCATTAAAAGTTACCAGAAATAATAAAGTATATATTTTAATCTTAAATAAACTAGCTTTATTTTACTTTCCTTTTTCTAGCACACTTTCTCTACAAATAAAACAAAGAATCTCCTCTTCTTTTATTTCCTATCTATAAACAAATTTTACAGCCTTATCGTTTGGTCACTTACAGCAAAAATACATTAATATTTATTCAGAAAAAATATATATATTTTAATCCTCATTAAATAATTCCACTTTATATTCCTTTGTTTTATTTTTAGAAATCTTTAGATTTAGAAATCTTGATTTCTATTCCTTTTTAATAGAGTGTAGGGCTTGATTTCTTTCCATTGTCTCTATGTTGCTTTTCAGAACCCTTTAAAACTTTAAAAAGTTTCTTTTGTAAATGAAAAATGAAAAAAATAAATGTCCAAGTCACTCTTCTGGTTTGTTATTTGTATATATTTTTTTATTTTAATCCCATTTATATCCCGCCCTTCTCCGAAGACTCAGGGCGGCTTACAATTTAAGCACAAATCAATGTGCTTAGCAATAGCCTTCATTCTATGTATATGCCTGCTTATTAGGGCTTTCGCGCCCCCCCCCCACGTGGCATTATTACAAAGTCAGCTTATTGCCCCCAACAATCTGGGTCCTCATTTTACCTACCTCGGAAGGATGGAAGGCTGAGTCAACCTTGAGCCTGGTGGGATGTGAACCTGCACAAATTGCAGGCAGCTGGTGCTACTTAAGGAGGCATTAGCCCACTGCTCCACCAAGGCTCTTTTAATTGTTAAGATATTATCTGGTTTCACCTGTATATCCAGTATAATATTTTTATCTATAGCATTCTTTTAGTCTGTGATTTTTAAAACCACATTCCAGTCAGGCTCAGAAGCAGTCTTGTTAATAACAGATGATCTTAAAAATAACCTCTGAGTGAATTAATCCCAAATATTCTTAAATTTGATCTGTTGGAATAATTTGTTCTATTCTATATTAATTGGTCTCTTTTCCTTTAATTACAACCTTTTAATTCTTTCTGCTCCTTAATGGATTACTGCCTTGTTGTGGCGAAAGGGCTTGCAAAATTCAATGAAGCTATGAGCTATGCCGTGCAGAGCCACCCAAGACGGACGGGTCATAGCAGAGAGTTCTGACAAAACGTGATCCACTGGAGAACGAAATGGCAACCCACTCCAGTATCTTTGCCAGGAAAACCCAATGGACAGTACCAAAAGGAAAAAAAAATATGACACTTGAAGATGAGCCCCTCAAGTCGGGAGGCATCCAATATGCTACTGGGGAAGAGCAGAGGGCTAGTACTAGTAGCTCCAGAAAGAATCAAGTGACTGTGCCAAAGCCGAAAAGATGCTCAGCTGTGGATATATCTGGTGGTGAAAGGAAAGTCCGATGCTGTAAAGATTTTTTTCCATAGGAACCTGGAATGTAAGATCCATGAATCAAGGAAAGCTGGACATGGTCAGACAAGAGATGACAAGACTGAACATTGACATCTTACAAATCAGCGAGCTAAAATGGACAGGAATGGGTGAATTTAATTCAGATGACCATCAGGTATATTACTGCAGGCAAGAATCCCTCAGAAGAAATGGAGTAGCCTTCATAGTCAATAAAAGAGTAGGAAAAGCAATACTGGGATACAATCCCCCAAATGACAGAATGATCTCAGTTCAAATCCAAGGAAAACCATTCAATATCACAGTAGTCCAGGTCTATGCCCCAACCACCAGTGCTGAAGAGGATGAAATTGACCGGTTCTATGAAGCCCTACAGCACCTTATAGAACTAACACCAAAAAATAATATCCTAATCATCACGGGGGATTGGAATGCTAAAGTAGGAAGCCAAAAGATAACTGGAATAACAGGCAAGTTTGGCCTTGGAGTACAAAATGAAGCAGGGCACAGGCTGATAGAATTTTGTCAAGAGAATACGATGCTCATAGCAAACACTCTTTTCCAACAACCCAAGAGACGGCTCTACACATGGACATCACCAGACGGTCAACACAGAAATCAGATTGACTATGTGCTCTGCAGCCAAAGATGGAAAAGCTCTATACAGTCAGTAAAAACAAGACCAGGAGCTGACAGTGGCTCAGACCATGAGCTTCTCGTTGCAAAATTTAAGCTTAAACTGAAGAAAGTAGGGGAAAGCACTAGGCCACTCAGGTATGAACTAAATCATATCCCTGACGAATATACAGTAGAGGTGGCAAATATATTTAAGGAATTAGATCTGATAGAAAGAGTGCCTGAAGAACTATGGATGGAGGTTCGCAACATTGTACAAGAAGTAGCAACTAAAACCATCCCAAAGAAAATGAAATGCAAGAAAGCAAAATGGCTGTCTGAGGAAGCTTTGCAAATAGCTGAGGACAGGAGGGAAATGAAAGGCAAGGGAGAAAAAAAAAGATACACCCAACTGAATGCAGAATTCCAGAGAATAGCTAGAACAGATAAGAATGCCTTCTTAAATGAACAGTGGAAAGAAATAGAAGAAAACAATAGAATAGGGAGGACTAGAAATCTCTTCAAGAAAATTGGAGAGATGAAAGGAATGTTTCATGCAAAAATGGGCATGATAAAGGACCAAAATGGCAGGGACCTAACAGAGTCAGAAGAGATTAAGAAGAGATGGCAAAATTACACAGAAGAACTATACAAGAATGAGCTTAATGTCCCTGATAATCACAATGAGGTGGTCACTGACCTTGAGCCTAGAATGTGAAATGAAGTGGGCCTTAGGAAAGCTGAGCAACAACAAAGCTAGTGGAGGTGACAGTACTGTATTCCAGCTGAGCTATTCAAAATCTTAAAAGACGATGCAGTAAAAGTGCTACATTCAATTTGCCAGTAAATTTGGAAAATTCAACAGTGGCCACAGGATTGGAAAAGGTCACTTTACATTCCAATTCCATAGAAAGGCAGTGCCAAAGAATGTTCAAACTATCGCACCATTGCACTCATTTCTCACACTAGTAAAGTTATGCTTAAAATCCTACAAGCTAGACTCCAGTAGTATGTGGACTGAGAACTACCAGAAGTAAAGGCAGGATTTCGAAGAGGCAGAGGAACTAGAGATCAAATAGCCAACATATGCTGGATCATGGAAAAAGCTAGGGAGTTCCAGAAAAACATCTATTTCTGCTTCATTGACTATGCTAAAGCCTTTGATTGTGTGGATCACAACAAATTGTGGCAAGTTCTTAAAGAGATGGGAGTACCAGACCATCTTATTTGTCTCTTGAAAAACCTATATGCAGGTCAAGAAGCAACAGTGAGAACTGGACACGGAACCACTGATTGGTTCAAAATTGGGAAAGGAGTCTGGCAAGGCTGTATACTGTCGCCCTGCCTATTTAACTTATATGCAGAGCACATCATGAGAAAGGCAGGGCTAGATGAATCAAAAGTTGGAATTAAGATTGCCAGGAGAAATATCAACAACCTAAGATATGCAGATGATAACACTCTAATGGCAGAAAGCAAAGAGGAACTAAAGAGCCTCTTGTTGCGAGTGAAGAAGGAGAGTGCAAAAGTTGGGTTAAAACTTAACATTAAGAAAACCAAGATCATGGCATCCGGCCCTCTCAATTCCTGTCAAATAGATGGGGAAGAAATGGAGGTAGTGACAGATTTTATTTTCCTGGGCTCCAAGATCACTGCAGATGGGGACTGCAGCCAAGAAATTAAAAGATGCTTGCTCATGGGGAGGAAAGCCATGGCAAATCTAGACAGCACACTTAAAAGCAGAGACTTCACCCTGCCGACAAAAGTGTGTATAGTCAAGGCTATGGTCTTCCCAGTTGCAATGTATGGCAGTGAAAGTTGGACCATAAGAAAGGCTGAGTGCCAAAGAATTGAAGCCTTTGAACTATGGTGCCGGAGAAGACTCCTGCGAATCACTTGGACTGTAAGGCGATCAAACCGGTCAGTCCTAGAGGAGATCAACCCTGACTGCTCTTTAGACGGCCAGATCCTGAAGTTGAAACTCAAATACTTTGGCCACCTAATGAGAAGGAACACTGGAGAAGAGCCTAATGCTGGGAAAGATTGAGGGCAAGAGAAGAATGGGACGACAGAGAATGAGGTGGCTGGATGGAGTCACTGAAGCAGTAGGCGTGAGCTTAAATGGACTCCAGAAGATGGTAGAGAACTGGAAGGCCTGGAGGAACATTGTTCATGGGGTCGCGATGGGTCAGACAAGACTTCGCAACTAACAACAAATTCTTTCTGCTTTCCTCTAGGATTCAGTTTTCAAAATTCCATCTTGTCACTTATTTTTTCTGATTAACAACATTTTTCCACAGGAAAATTTCTTATACTTAATTTCAAAAATGTTTCTTTTTCCCCCCAAACAGCTATATTTTCCTACAGGAAAAATTCTTGGAATTAGTTTCAAAATCTGATTTCAAATACTGGTACTTAGTTTGTAACTTTCCAAAATAATTGTTTTAATCACCCTTTTGCTGTTATTAAAGAAAATGTTTTTCAAATTGCTAAGGACATTGGTTTGTGCTTAAAATTGTAAGCCGCCCTGAGTCTTCGGAGAAGGGCGGGATATAAATGGGATTAAAATATAAATTAAAAATATCTCTAAACTTGTATAAAACTTCTTTCATTGAGGATTGAAAAAGATTTACCTGATGAAATGAAACTTTCCAGTATGCAGGTTCTTACTATCCAACAAGCAGTGAATGAGCAATTTATATTAAGAAATGAAATATGTGAATCCAGTGTCCTTTTGAAGGCTCAAAAGCATGGCTTAGGTAAAAGTGATAATCCCATTGGGTCTCAGAGGTCTAAACCCTTGTTTCATGGTTTCTTCATGGGAAGCTATTCTCTGTGCTGTGTGTGGGCAATTCTGAGTCCTCCCCTTATCTGGTGAGGAAATTCAAGAAGCTGGTCCGATTGCCAACTTCTCATACCATCAACCCTGTTCACTATGGAGCTATCTTCAGGTCATCACAGCTTCCCTGAAAATTTTCCCATACCTCAATTATCCAAGGAAAGTTTTTTAAGGAAACTAGTTGTATGAGCTTTTTTCAAGGATGAGTCCTATGTTTGCTACCGCTGAAAAAAAGGAAACAAGTAATGTTCAGGCTACAAATTGCTGGAAAATTTCAAAAGTATACTGAGTTCTTGGTCTAACAGGAGAGCTATGCAAAGCATTTGAAAGCACGGAATTACAAAGTATGTTAGCAGCTGTGTGCTTTCATGTTCTTACTTTGTTTCTGGTTCTCTATATTTATATTTATGTATGTGTATGCATGTGCACATGTGTGGACAGACCATATTTCTTCTGGGAGTGCCAATGTATCTAAGCATTGAGCAATTGTTTGCATACATAGATAATGAGGGACAGTTTTCAAAGCAGTTGCATCAACTTTCTAAGGAATGTGTCTGTTTTAATGCTTTGAGGAGATTCACTTACACTAGTATGCTTTAACAACTATTAGAATGCTAGTTTGCTCCCAAACATTCTTGATTATTCATGATATGCCCCAGACAATAGACTGGAGGTATTGCCAAGAGTGACTAATAATAATGATAACAAATACAACAAACAACTACAACAAATACCATTATTTCTTACAGGACAGCCAGGGAAAACTGTTGTGCCAGAATCAGCAAAGATTCTTACAGCATCTTAGAGACTTTGTTACTGAATGAGCTAAGGTGTTGGTTTAGGTTATGACTTTTAATTGAAAATCTGTACCACATCAGTCAAACTTGTAGTTTAGAAACAGACCACAATTTTAGGTGAAATTGCTTTGTTTTGGAGCATTGATTCTCTGGAATACTTACAATGAAAACTCTGCAGTGCAGAAATTGGCCCATTCATGTCTGCTTGCTCCTACCCAATTTTTACTGAAGTGCAATTATAGGTAATTATATATAATTATGTTAGTTTGGCTGTTTTGAAATTATATCTACTTTCATTCTATACTACAGAAATAAAATAAGATTTGTGGTGTCTACCTTTACCCTACCAAAACAGGAAGACAAATGAATAACTTTCTTCTTATTGTTAGCAAAACAGTGAAAAAAAATCTAAAATATTGGAAGACAGAAAATAACTTGAAGTGGCAATCTTATACCTAATACTTCGCTGAGAAATAACCCATATTTGTTCATTTGTATCTATTATACATGCAAATAAACACATTAATAACTTTATGTACATAAATTTGGGCTGTCAGAAAATACTTGGTAATGAAACAGTTATAGGAGACTACATTAAACAGTTATAGGAGACTACATTAAATAATTTATCCGTTGATCTTTTGGTTTCACACCGCTGCTTATAGCGCTAGTGAATTAAAATAGCAACTCTACACATAAATAATTGCATCACAAATCTATATATTTTTCTAAATAGATTCATTCTCCCTAATAGAGGCGTATTGGATTTCCCAAGCCTAGAATTGCTGGATTCAAACCTGAGCAGCATAAATGTCCCTTAAGCCTCCAGATGAAGCCAAAGAGAAGGCAGGTGTAGTTTCTTCAGTATTGTCCCCAGCCCCCTTTTCTCCCCTTGCTGTTGTTGATCAGAGATCCTGGTATATCCCATAGCAAGAAAATTTATGGAAATTCTAATCTAAATGCAATCAGGAGCCACATAACTTCACCCTAGTTTCTCAACAATCACTCCTAACCCTACTGATGAAAGGACAAGAAGGGATTAATCTCCAGTTTGTTTTGGCTTGGAGTTAAATGACGCTTCCTCATTTCTCTCGACACTTGCTACCTACTTAGACACCTATTTTTTGCTTGATGGTTTTCAAAAGAAGTTTACTTTGCCTGTCTTCTTAGTGACACCAATTCTGGTTATGCAGCCATAAAGCTCTCTGTTTGTAATTTTTAATTTCAATCCCCTGGAGTTTCAAGCATTTTCTTTCTTGTGACGTGCTACAAGTTTGAGGTTTAGTGATATTTTCCCCCTCAAACACGAAGAAGAGAAATAAATTTTGAAAAGCCTATAGAAGTTTGAACCAAAGTGGAATGAGTTCATTATTCCTATGAGTAGTTTCACTGCTAGATCTGAAATTCTATCTCCTGCTACATTCTGAAATTCTCTATTTATCTCATGTGATAGTGAGAAGACACACACTTGGTTTCTTCTTCAGAATAGATCTGATTTCGAGACAGGAGCAACAAAGCCTCTTCAGTTAGTTTCACAAGGCAGACCTTCCTATGAGTCTGACATGAGATTTTTGCATTATCAAACATTTTGCTATCTTTGCTGAAAGCGCAGGCTACATAGCTCAAGTTAAAGCTTATGGAAACCCATTAAGAAGGCACTTAGCTGTAAGAGAACTCTCACGCTTCAGGGCATATGCTGAATGCCTTCAGGGGTCAGAAATGAATTTCCCCTCTATAAGAGATCAGTTCAACATTTGGTAATGCATCTAGCTAAGACATTTTGCAATCCTGTAGCTTCAGGCACACCCTTGCCTGTCCTATAAAAGAGAGCATATGGGGTTCCCTTGATCAATGAATAATGCTGAATTGGCAACTTGCTTCTTCACGCTGGAGGCTGAAGGTTAACAGTGCAACACCACAAAAGATGTACACAACAGATGCTTGAAAGCTCATGCAAGTTTTTTTAAAAAAATAATAATTTTAACTTTAATATATTATTTAATGTGTGTCTATATCCAATTATTATGTAGTTCCATTCAAAGATATGTCTCTGATCCAGGTTCTACTTCTTCTTAAAATTGGGTGAAGCCTAGGATACATCTACATGGTCCTCCTAATCTATCTCAATAATGTCTCATTTTTAGTTGTGTAAAGTCACATTTCCATGATGTACTAGAGGAAGCTTCTGGATTTATATTAAATACTAGATGGCCAAGGTATGCATTGTCCCAACATAAAAAGTACATGTTTTATTCTACTCTCTATCATTTCTAGCCATAGGTTCATTCTCTCTTATTTTTGCATCTGTTCATATTTTTTAAAGACAAGCCCATAAAAATATGTTTGTCACAAATTAATACAATCTAACAATATATTTTGTGTAGTTTTGTACATGTGAAAAACAGACCATTTGCAGCACACAGTGTGTGCATATATTATACATTATACACACATATATTGTACATACATGCTCATTTTTTCCAATAAATATCTTTCCATTATTAAGCTCGATAACATACAATATTTCCCTCAATGCATACATTTTGCATACCCTTTGAAGAACTGTATTACAAAATGAGGAATTCATTTGCAGTGTTGTGGACCTCCAGATAGTGGTACAAAAAAAGGACTGTGGGTATGATTTCCATATAAGTAAGTGGTGGGCATCATGGGCTCTGTATAATTATATTGTATTATATTATTTATGCCTACTGTATATTTCTGTCCCCTTGGGAGTTCATGGCAGTACATATGCACATAAAACGAGTGTCTTCCCTTATTTTAGTTTTACAAAAGAAACCCAGGCTCTTGTGAGGTGGAAATTTTCAGTTGTCTCCCATGGGAACTAATTGCTACTTGAATTGGCAGAATGTATAAGCCATGGCTCAAGGGAGGGAGTGACAATGCGTAGGTATTGCCTTGCTCTTTTTATTACAGACTTCTGTTTGGAACTTACAGCTTCCGTTCCAGGTAGGGCCAAAAATTATAGCTTCATTTCCTTTAATCTAATCATTAACTAAACAGAACAAACATGGTTGCAAAATCAGGAATGAGAGACTGCTATATTTGATGAAAGAAATCCTAATTAGAAAACCCAATTAATTAGCAGTTAAATAATAATTAATGTAAAGAACATATACTAAAATATATGTGCATGCACTACATTTTTTAACTTCCTTTGTATCATTGATAAATTATTTTAAAAGGTATTTAAGAGTATTGACTAACGGACTTGTGTCTGCAAATGTAATCTATTTCAACCATTATACAAAACAAAGAGGAGGAGTTAATGTTACATTTACACTCCTGAACATGGGTAGTATAGCGTACTCATGTTCAGGATGGTAGGTATAACAACATTAAAGCTCTCAACACATACAGAGTGCAAATGCACAGTTTTATTAAAATCAGAATATTTAAATTGGCAATTCATTTTGTAGTGAAACATTAGAGGCAAATAATATAATCAACTCATGGAACAGTCGATATTCTTGCTTCTAGGATTTATTTTCAGAAATTTTGAACAGTTCAATTATAACAAAAAGAAATATGTTTTATTAAAAATTCTCCTGCTTTTTCATTTCATCACTGCTAAAGAAAATAGTTTTTCTATGTATTCTATTTATATTTATTGATGTAAATTTTTGTTATACAATTTTGACATGAATGATATACTCAGAATTATGTTAAGTGCACAATGGAAAATTTCAAAAATCTCATCCTGTTATTTAAGCACAAGCCAAATTTAGCTTGTAGGAAATGGATTAATAAAAGAAATATTTACATCTATTTTCAAAAGAAGAAAAGAAATATGGAGGAAGATAAAAAGGCCAATGTTGAATATTTGTTTATGCTATGTCTTTTTTCCAAAAGTTGCTTTTAATTCCCCCTTTACATTGATTATTTCCAAAAAAGCATTAATAAATCTGAATCCTTACAGTTCTAAGCTACATATATCTCCTGATTACTGATAATATACTTAGCATTGCCAATAGAGTAATAGAACATAATGTTTTCTAATATAGGCATGACATTAATTCATCTATCACTTTTAAATGCTTTAAAATAAATATACTTACTGAAACAGGAGTATTTCCGAGAAAGACAATCAGAGGGAGAAGTGGCAAATAGATGAACCAATTAACCATTCTTATTTTAAACAGATTTTCTTTCTGCTTGTGAATATGCTTTTTGTTGTTTCTATTTTTTTTCTTGTTTCTCAACCAAAATTGCTAAATAGCAGGTTTTGCAAATTATTAACCACACTTTCAAATTTGATCACACTGGACTAGCAAGTACAACTGGCATGGAAAGTTTTTTTCTAAGAGGGCTATGCTAAGGAAAAGCGTTGCCATATTTATCTAATTTATTTGTGATGTCAGTTTTAATAAACTGGCTTCTAAAATGTGAGATATATTTGGATCATTGGTTAATCATTACATTTATGATTAGGTGCAGTTTAACAAAAAAAAATATACTAATCCTACCAATTTCAATGGTAGATATTTGTTCTTTGGCTGCTTTCATTCCATGAAAAAATTTGTGGTGGTACATTGCATAATTCATTATGGAAGCAATATGTCAATAAAGATTCTTAATCACCCAGCTAGAGTTGTCTGGAAGTTGAGTCATGTCAACTGGAATTATTTTCTTTTTGATTTGAAACATTTAGTTGCTTGTCCAAGTAGCTTCTTCAGTCTTTCCAAGTTGATGAGGGGGACCCTATATATGTTCACTAAGGTGCTTTAATTTTTCATCTAATCTGAAGAGGCTACTTAGGTGAGTAGGCAGAGAGACACTAAGAGTACCTACTCCTAAATCTTTTCTCCTAGGTGGGTTGTTAAGTGTGACCTCCCTGATGAATCTGTGAAGCGGTCTTGATCTTCCTTGGGACTGATGCAAGAGCAGCATAAAAAATGGGGGACAGGTCGTCTCTGAAGCTTCCACCATTATTGAGGGAAGGATTTCTACTTTGGCGTAAATAGATTCCTTCGGTCCTTTCTCTCCCTGTCCAAAATGTGAACATCATTGTCCTCAAAAGAGTGTCCTTTTTTAAAAATGAAGGCATACTGCTGATTCTGGTCCTGTAGTGCTGTTTCTTCTGTGCTGGGCTATCCTCTTGTGTAAAGGCTGCTTGTTTTCTTCAATGTAGAGCTCTGAACACTCCTCACTGCAGTGGATTACATGCATTACATTATTCTTATTTTTATGGTGTCTGATCTTTAGGGTGGATAAGCCTCTGTCTCAGTGTGTTGGTGGGTTTGAAGAACACAGATATGTTTTATTTTCCAAGTATCCTTTTTAACTTCTCTGACACATCAGTCATGTAAGAAATGATAGGTTCTTTTGTTGACTCTGACTGTCAGCACTTTCTGCCATTCTTTTGTTAGATCCAGACATTGATTTAATAAAGGCCCAATTTGGATACTAACACAATGAGACATAGATTTGTCCAGAAGGTCAGTCCCCAGGAAGATCAAGACCACCTCAGAGATTCACCAGGGGGCCACTCTTAACAAACCACCTAAGAGAAAATATTTTGGAGCAACAACTCTCTGCCTACTTACCTAACAATCTCAATTTAGATTAGGTGAGAAATGAAACCATTCTGGAGAACATATATGTGGTCCCACTAAACAACTTTCTCAGACTGAGGAAGCTATTTGAATAAGCAGTGAAAATTTTCACACCAAAAAAAAAAGTCCAGTTATCATGATTTATGGAAGCATTATTTAAGTTTTAATACAGAAAATTACTGAATTTCCTTTGACATCATTATATAGAAAATAATTTACAATTAGAGCAAATATGGACTTTGATACTGGTATGGTATGTTTCTCAATTCCATAAATGTTTCTATAAATATGTTTTTTTCTGGTTAGAGAAACAGAAAGATGAAAGGAGTGTAATAAACAGTTTTATGTGCTCTGACCTTGACTAAAATGAGATGCCCTGAATTTTAATATACTCCTGAATCATCAAAAATCAGATTGAAGATATGGAGTGTAACTAATATCAACATGCTTTATATCCACAGAAGATAAATTAAAGGGAGTAAAACTGCTATTGACAAACATTGATTATATGCACTCTGAAGGACTTTGAAGCTGAGTCAGATGCTTTCTACCAGTCTCCAATCTTCTCTTTTGAATTTCATTGCACAAGGTTTTACTTTTTAATTATTTTTCTTGAAAGCTCTTTGATCAAGTAAAATATAGATCACATTTGGATGATATCATGTCCTGTACTTTCTATGAAGCTGTGCCCTTGTACATCATTTTCAAATATATTTGCAGAAGTTACATCTTTTTACATAAAATTTAATCTGTGATGCAGAAACCTGTTATTTTTTTAATCCAAGATCTGTAGGCTGAATTTATCACATCATGGAAGTTTTTAATATAGTTTATCATGCATATGTTACCTTGGGCACATACCTATCACAAATCTTCTGTATGTTTAAATTGAGTTTCATGCATGAAAATCTAAGTGAAATTTTCTTGAGGCTTGCTCAGTAATCTTGTTAGTTTCCTTAATATACATTATGTATTTTGGATCTTTTACAAATATGCAATCTGGAGCAATTACTCTTGATTACAATTTGAAAGAGAGTGTGATGAATATATGCTTTTGGCTTACAGTATATAGTACAGTATTTGGAATCTAACAAGAGATCTATTGTACATTTTTCAGGAATGGGAACTGAATAAAAACTGGTATTGATTGTTCAATCAAAAGACTGTGGATATTGTTGAATATTTTTGTTTTTTATTTTTGAAAAGTACAAAGAAGATGATTTTTCAGCAATAGGGTCATTTTTTATGCTCCATTAAACTTATAATTTATAATTATAATTATATAAATTTATAATCCAACTTTTTTATTCTATTTTATTTTTATTAAGATCATGATTATATATACAAAAAGCCAAAAAAATTTACACAAATATGAGCTGCCACTGCTGTGGCTACTGCCTGTAGATGGCCTTGGGTTAGGCTGAAACAGGAAATAAGATTTCTCCCGTGCTTGGGACTTAAGCAAGTGCATTCTAAATACTTAACAAACATTTAACATACATACATACATACATACATACATACATACATATATATACATATATATATATATATATATATATATATATATATATATATATATATATATATATATATATATACATATACATATACATATACATATATACATATGTTAAATGCTTGTTAACTTATTTAGATTACCTTGCTAGGCCCCAAACATGGGACAAATCTTCATTTCCTGTTTCGGCCTAACCGAAGGCCATCCACAGGCAGTAGTCACAACAGTGACAGCTCATATTTGTGTAAATTTTAGATTGCTAACAAAGAATTAAAGGGAGACTGATATGCATTTCAAACTTATTTGGTTTCATCAGTCAGCCATACCCCTCTGAGATTCGAACCTGTCCTGATTGCACATTAGGCAGTTGTTTTAACCTCTAGGCCACAAGCTCTATCTCACTTTGTTAGCTGAGAAGCAAGGGAGATATGTGTTAAATGCTTGTTAACTTATTTAGATTACCTTGCTAGGCTCCAAACATGGGACAAATCTTTATTTCCTGTTTCGGCCTAACCGAAAATGATGAAAATGATGAAAACAAATAAGTTTGAAATGCATATCAGTCTCCCTTTAATTCTTTGTTAGCAATCTAAAATTTACACAAATATTTATTTATTTTTATTTTAATCCCGTCACTGTTGTGACTACTGCCTGTGGATGGCCTTCGGTTAGGCCAAAACAGGAAATAAAGATTTGTCCTATGTTTGGGGCCTAGCAAGGTAATCTAAATAAGTTAACAAGCATTTAACACATATCTCCCTTGCTTCTCAGCTAACAAAGTGAGATAGAGCTTGTGGCCTAGAGGTTAAAACAACTGCCTAATGTGCAATCAGCCCAGGTTCGAATCTCATCTCCATTTCAAAGCTGAAGAGCCAGTGTTTGTTCGAGGACATTTCCGTGGTCATGTGGCCGGCATGGCTAGACACCAAAGGCGCACAGAACACTGTTACCTTCCCACCGTAGTGGCCCCTATTTTTCTACTTGCATTTTTTACGTGCTTTCGAACTGCTAGGTTGGCAGAAGCTGGGACGAGTAACAGGCGCTCACTGTGCTATGCGGCACTCAGGATTTGACCTGCCAAACTGCTGATCTTCTGATCGACAAGCTCAGTGTCCTAACTCACTGAGCCACCGCATCCTACATATACATATACATATACATATACATATACATATACATATACATATACATATACATATACACCCGTATATACTTGAGTATAAGCCGACTCGAGTATAAGCCGAGACCCCTAATTTTACCCAAAAAAACTGGAAAAAGCTATTGACTCGAGTATAAGCCGAGTATAAGTATAAGCTTGGCCCCTTCTTAGCAACATATCTATATTCTGTGCCACGACGAGCTGCTTGTTGACTCTGGCAGCATCCCGAAGCTGGCTCGGGCCGCGGTTCACAGGGTCCGCTCATCAGGCTGCCAGGCTTCCTGGCAGCACATCCCGCAGGGAAGGTCTGCTAGGGAGGCGGCAGTCAAGTGTTGTTTCCCTCCTCGTGCGTGTGTGTGTGTGTGTGTGTGTGTGTGAGAGAGAGAGAGAGAGAGATACCTGCGGGAATGGCTGGTAGAGGTGGCGGCAGTCCGGCGTTTGCGTTATTTTGTGTGTCGAGCCCCGTGGGCCCGACACACAGGAAGGGGGGGATGCCGGAATGCCGCTTCCCTACCAGCCATTCCCGTGGGTCTGACACACACACACGCACGCACGAGGGGGAGAAACAATGCTGGACTGCCGCCACCTCTACCAGCTCTGCAAGCCTTTGCCGCCCCTTCTCTCCGCTGCCTATATATATGTAGGTCTTGGCGTATTCGGGTCTTTTTCTGTGTAGGATTGGGGGTGTCTTGGCAACGTTTCGACAAGGTCCCACTCCCACTCGTCATCTTCAGGCTGGTGTCTTCGGTTTTGTGCTTGTGCGAGCGAAGCGTGATCGGAGCTGCCGTCTCTTTATAAATACTGGTGGGGATGTGTGGGGTGCTGGCTTTGTTGCTGTAAGTGGATTGGTTGGCTGTGATGTTACATCATGATTGGTTGATGGGGTTATTGTTAGGGGATTAGTTGGCTGATTTTTAGCATCCTGTGTGGCTTAGGTGCTGGCTGTGTGCTCGTTAGTCCTTTGTGTTTTAACAACCTGGGTAATGGGCTGTGTGATGACATCCTGAGCTCTATTGTAGTGATTTCCTGAGTTCTGTGTTGAAATATCCTGGGTGGTTTGCTGTGTTGTGATATCCTGGGTTTTAGCATTGTAACCTTCTGAATTCTGTGATGTAATGTCCCGAGTAGAAGGCTGTGGTGTAACATCCCGGGCTTTGGTTTGGCTTCGAGTTTGTGGTCTGGCCCTGTGTTCATGGCGTATGTCAGTTTGCTTTGTGTGGGGGTCGGGGGGGGGGGAATGCAGCAGCTGAAGATGCTACCGAGGTTTGGTTTCTGGATGGTGGTTGCATTTTGTCTATGGGGTGGGTTTGGGTTTGAGTCTGGTGAGGGTGATTGTTGGTGGTGTCCTGTGTTGTGGGTCCGGTGTCGGTTTTCGTGGCTGGGACTCGTTTGTTGACTAGGGGTAGTTTCCAGATGTCTGGTAGGCGGGAGGTATCATCACATTTATTCATGTTGTGGGGGTGTTTCTCTATTTCAATGGCTTCCATAATTATTCTCTTGTTGTAGTGTTCAGTTTTGGAGATTAATTTCGTTCCTTCAAAGTCAATTTCATGTCCTGTTGCTTTAAGGTGCTGGAAAAGGGAGGAAGTTTTTTCTTCTTTTCTGACTGCATTCTTGTGTTCTGCAATGCATGCATTTATTCTCCTATTAGTTTGTCCAATGTATATGGCTGGGCAGATTTTGCATGGTATTTCATAGACTCCTTGGTTTTCTAGCTGGATCTTGTCTTTGGGGTTTCTTAAGATGTTGGCTATCTTTTGGTCAGTGCCAAAGGCTGTCTTGATATTGTGTTTGTGGAGAATTTGATGCCTTTGATGTAGGGGAGGAGGAGGGCGATGCCATTGTCCTGTTCTGTGTCTCAGTTCTTGGGGGGTGTCTCTCTTTGGATTAGTTTGGTAATTGTGTTTCTTTGGAATCTGTTGGAAATTAATACGTTAGTGAGAGTGTGTAATTCAGTTTTCAGGTGGTCTTTGTTGGCTAGGCATTTGGTTCTGGAGATGAGGGTCTTGGCTATGGAGTTGATCTGTGCTGGGTGGTGATGGGATTGTGCGTTTAAAGACCCAAATACGCCAAGACCTACATACCTATACCCGTGAAAATCTACGAAAACATATATATATATATATATATATATATATATATATATATATATATATATATATATATATATATATATATATATATAAATTTATATTTCACATATTAGAATGTTTTTTTAATCTTGGCAACTCTAAGGTGTGTGGATTTCTAGAATGCTGGCTAGGGTTCTAGAATGCTGGCTAGAATTCTGGGAGTTGAAGCCCACACATCTTAAGGCTGCCAAAATACTATCTTAGAAAGTGGAGTTTTGAGAAACTTTAGGTAATAATCACTGTGATTGCTTCCCTTTCATACAGTCTAAAACTGGATTACAGCAGTTCTTATAGAAACCTTGAGATTTGACTAACAAAATAACAAAGATCACTTTAAAAATACATACTATTGTGTTTTGTAAGATTATTTTCATGGTTATGATTTTATATGGGACTGTCCTCATCTGTCCTTGCTACATCTACAGTCATTGTCATCATGAAATTATAAATGAACATGGTATATTTACAAATGGCACTGAATAGATGGCTAAATACTACTAAGATAAAATTATGATAGTGATTATCTTCATTGCCATATTATCATCTCAGTATTTGGAAATCCCTGTATAGATTGCAACATATGAGAGAACATTTTAAATGGCACCTTATAGGAAAGGTGAGTGGCATAATTTAATGAATAAATAAATAAAACAAACATAAATAAAACATAAATAAAACATAAATAAAACATAAATAATAACAAACAAACAAACAAACAAACAAATAAATAAATAAATAAATATTGTTCATAATCATCATCAGTCTTGGAGAAAAAATATTTTTGGACTAGAACTTATATTTTCCCTCACCACCTATCTTCCTTAGGGCCTCAAGGGAGCTCAGTTCAATAACACCTATAGCAACATCATACTGCAATAATGAAATTGCTAATTTTCTCATCTTAACCAAGAAAAAGTGTGAGCCATGGAATGTCACTGGATGATTGGTTGCTGTTCTGAGCCCAACTTGTCCTCAAAGAATGTTGTTTTGGCAAAAAAAAAAATAGAGGAAGGACTACCATGTATTCTAAATTCCTAAAGAAGATGAAATATAAACCTGCCATAAAAATGAAGCTTTGTCCCGTCCTTTAATATAGAATTCTGGAAGTTGACAATAACAACACATGTTTCCAAAAAAACTCCATGGACATTTCTATATGGTCACCAGAAGCTGAATTCAAGGCATTTGTATTTTTACATTATATAAAATATATTATCAGTGGCCAGTGTGGCTAGCCATCAGAATATTATGCCTTTCGGTAATTGATTATCAGCAGTAAAGTCTTGGAGCCTGTTAAGCATGCGTTTTGGATCCATTACCTTCAAAGTCACCTGATTTACTAACAGTGTCTCTGTTGTTGTTGTTGTTAGCTGCGAAGTCGTGTCCGACCCATCGCGACCCTATGGACAACATTCCTCCAGGCCTTCCTGTCCTCTACCATCTTCTGGAGTCCATTTAAGCTCACGCCTACTGCTTCAGTGACTCCATCCAGCCACCTCATTCTCTGTCGTCCCCTTCTTCTATTGCCCTCGATCTTTCCCAGCATTAGGCTCTTCTCCAGGGAGTCCTTCCTTCTCATTAGGTGGCCAAAGTATTTGAGTTTCAGCTTCAGGATCTGGCCTTCTAAAGAGCAGTCAGGATTGATCTCCTCTAGGACTGACCGGTTTGATCGCCTTGCAGTCCAAGGGACTCGCAGGAGTCTTCTCCAGCACCATAGGTCAAAGGCCTCAATTCTTTGGCGCTCAGCCTTTCTTATGGTCCAACTTTCACTTCCATACATTGCAACTGGGAAGACCATAGCCTTGACTATACGCACTTTTGTTGACAGGGTGATGTCTCTGCTTTTTAGTGTGCTGTCTAGATTTGCCATGGCTTTCCTCCCAAGGAGCAAGTGTCTTTTAATTTCTTGGCTACAGTCCCCATCTGCAGTGATCTTGGAGCCTAGGAAAATAAAATCTGTCACTACCTCCATTTCTTCCCCATCTATTTGCCAGGAATTGAGAGGGCCAGATGCCATGATCTTGGTTTTCTTAATGTTAAGTTTCAACCCAAGTTTTGCACTCTCCTTCTTCACCCGCAACAAGAGGCTCTTTAGTTCTTCTTCACTTTCTGCCATTGGAGCAAAACTATGCAATCTCTAGTGATTATGTGAAATCAAAGAAAGAAAAATCAAGATATAGAAAGTGCACAGGCCGTGAATCAAAGATGCCAAAGGACTGCAGAACCAGTCCAAATTTACTTTGGCATGGGAAGGACTGGTTCTGGCATAGGAAACTCAGATTTTCTCCACTCCTTAGGCCTTTTAGATCCAGCCTGTCTATCAACATACTGTAGAAATTTATATTTCTTTTATTTAGCAAAGGAAAGAAACAGATTAATTAAATAGAATGGATTTATTGTGTATGATGTGTACGTGATAAATACATATCAGCAACTTTATTTTCAATGGATAGTGCACCCCTGACTCAATGTCGGGTATTTGAAAGAAAAAGTTTTTTTAATTTCCCAACACCTAATTTTATAGTTCTCTTCTGTTGGCGTAACTTGAACCCTTATCATTAAGAATTCACCATGTAGGTATAAATGAACCCAGTTAATCCTTTCAGAAATGATGCAGGATCAGGCCTCCAGTTCACAACACTTACCTTCAAAGGATTGTTCAGTCCTGTAGAATTAGATGTCAAGGAAAGAACTAAGAGGAACATCAATAAAAAAAGAAACTGTGAGGAAATGCAATGTAGCACAGATCGTGATGAATTAAACAACATCCTCTAAATCTTCACACAGTAATTGATTTGCTCATTTGTACTTTTTTCCTATTCTTTAATCTTTCAGCAGGGCTTCACTCTTCCCTTCTTGCTTTTTAAATATTCTGTGTTCATCTGTTGTCTACAATATTGTTTCTGATCTCTTCCACTTTATCAGACATTTGTACACAGAGAGTAGTCTGCATGGGCTGGACTTTTATAACGACTAAAAAGATAGGAAAAAAAATAATCACCTAGACTGAACAATTCACATCCTTCTAAGTGTCTCTTTGATTTATTAAGCGCCTCTGCATAAACTGTTCCTTCCTGAATACCTGAATGAAAGGATGGTGAGCATGGGCTTCAGATCTATTAATTCAGCCAAAAAAGGAGAATTGCATCACAGATGTCAAATGTTCACACTGAACTAAAGGGCTATGTTAAGCATATCATTTTGATATATTAACTTTTGGATGAGATGAAATGTGCATCTATTTTACATTAAACTAATACCGATGCAGACAATGATCTGGAGCCAAACATTACCCACAAGAAAATTTTATTGTATGAAGAAATAATCCTCACCAACCTTGGATGTATAAATCTTTCACTTTGCTGGTGGTTAAAGTTCAGGGAGAATTGGATTATAATAGAATGACTATAATTAAACAGTTACTAAAGTGTCACCAGACAAGGATTTACATTAGGGGTCCCTAAACCCCAGGCCACTGACTGGTACCAGTCCATGACCTGCTAGCATCATCTGTTCATGCGTGGGATCTAGGTAGGTCATGAAACTACAAGCCCTTCTGGTCTGTGGAAAAATTGTTTTCTACGAAACCAGTCTCTGGTGCCCAAAATGTTGGGGACTGCTGATTTACATGACACAAATTATCTGAAGTCTTATAAACATCTCTTGTTCAGCCAATGATTAATTTCTTCAAACAGTTCTGATTGTCCTACAGCAAGCACAATAATCAAACCAGATTACACATTCATATGCCATGCTATCAAAACTAGATATTTAAAGATTTAGTATTTATGATAGAAAGTTCTATAAATATCTATTTTCACCTTGGCATAGAGAATAAGATGTCACTTTTCCTTTTATTTCCAAAAAGGATAAAATAGGCCCTTTCATTGGGTTTTCACATGAAATATTTTCTTCACTGATATTCTAACTGATCTACAGAGAAGGTATTTGAAGACAATAATAGTTTTCTCGGCAGACTTTATCTTGCAGATAAACCTAAGAAAAGTGTGTAGGAAAATCCCTGTTGTTTCAATAAATCTGGGCATAATTACCTAAGAAGGCACTAGACTGGGAAAAGCTGTTCCAAGATGATTATTGTTGATTGTATAATAGAAATACTTAGGATAGTTGCACATTTGTAGTTTTCTACAAACCATTACTTTCATAAGATTCTTAAGTGTTTCTCAAATTGCATTCACTAACAACTGAAAGATTTTCCATTAGCACATGGGTGTCAAACTTGATCGCGTCACGTGACATATCATGATGTATCATGATGGTTTTTTTGCCTTTGCAGAGCTGAGATGGGCGTGGTCTGCATGTGGCGCATCTGGCCCGCGGGCCACCAGTTTGACACCCCTGCATTAGCAGATCTCAAGGTCCAAGATAAGGAGGTTGTAGAGTTAGGATTTATTCAATTCCATCAGCTTATTCATGAACAAAGACATGTTGGCAGGCCAGTTTCCAGATGTTACACTGCAACAAGGCCCAAACACGAAATAATTACTATAAGTCATTTGAATAAATGTCCAAAGAAAGAATGAACTTTTAATGAAAGTCCTATCTTCAATATACCTTTCTGAAAATGGATTTTTTTTACTGTACTGTACCAAGAGGAATATATCAAAATATGCCAACTGTCTCTTAAGATTTTCTTTAACAAATCTTACTCCAACTTGCGATAAATATTTGTGTATGTTTGTTTGTAAAGACTTACTGGCATACATAGCTTATATCTTGTGGCAAGGGAACATTTGATATTTGCTTTTGAAAATTAGCAATGCACTTTCTTTTTAAACCCAAATAGCTTGAGGGCTTTAATTCTTGAGGATGTTCTGCCTAAAAGGAGCAGCAAGCAGGACGGTGAAAGATGTGTGAAAAATATAAACTATTCTGTGGATCTCTCAGCCATATGCCCAGTTTTTGTGTGTCTCTATAAAAACATATTGCTATTACTAGCCTTTAGCTTAGCTGCCAGAAGTGGTGCATAAAAATGATCTTTCCAGCAGTTCTAGACAGATTACTAAGCTGTGAACAGATAACTCCATACAAATAAGGGAAAGAAGAAAAGCTTGGAGGAAAAAAGTAGAAACTGACAATTTCATTGCAGCCCAAAGTAGAAAAGATTCTCTCTCTCCCTCTCTCTCTCTCCCTCTCTCTCTCATGACCAAGGGGAAAGCTTTGATAAACGGTAGGGCAGCTCCTCAAATCCACAGCTCTGAAGTGGAGGTGGAACGCTGCAGGAAATAATGTGAGCACCCCTGCTGTGGAAGTCAAGGGAGACAAGGGAAATGGTTGAGGTAATAAAAAAAAAGTTAATATTACAAGAGTAAAATGCATTTGAGTATAATTCTGGACTTTAAATTTGATTTTCCAAATCTTGGCGAAAGAAAAAGGCAATCTGCTTCCCTAGCAGGGTTTTGTCACATTGAGTTTTTAAAATATAGAATAAATTTTAAAATCTATTTAAATCACCTCCTGGAAAGACATGCATAAATAATAAATGAAAATACGTTCCTCACACTAGGGTAAAAAATGTGGAATGCTACTTTAAAAAAATGTGAGGGAAAACATTTTAAACTTCTGAATTGTGTGAGGACAAGATGAGATGGGCACCATCCATCCACTGAAGAGCTTGTTAATGTGGTAAACTGGACATCAAAAGCATCTGGTTGGGGGGGGGGAGAAACAAGTGTTTTCAAAAGCTAGAGGTTTCATGATATATAAAAAAGGTGAAGGAAAAAATATTTCTAGGTAAGAAGATCTGCCTTTTTTGTTCCTTGATTAATCAGAAATACCCAGTAAATTCAAGAAAAAAATTATTTACAAGAATCAGTATCAACCCTCACAATTTTTATATTTAAGGAATTGTAGCCATTTTGCAACTAATTCTGAAATGATATAGGGTCTCCTGCTTGAGCAGACATTGACAGAAGATCTCCAAGGTCTCTCCCAATTTTATTATTTCGTGTCAGATGCTAAAAAGAATGGTGTGGGATGTATACGTGCAGGTGTTTAGATTGATTTTTCTTGGAGATTAAATACTTCTTAGATGTGAATGACAGTATTTATTTATTTATTTATTTATTTATTTATTTATTTATTTATTTAAATTTATATACCGCCCTATTCCCGTAGGACTCACGGTGGTTTAAAGGGAAAATTAAAAATTAAAATACATCACATACAATTAAAATCGATTAAAACTAAGATTAAATTAATCCCTGAACTTAACTAAAACCCCATTAATTAAATAATTAAGACCCCTCAGTCTGGGCCAGACAGCTCAAAAAACCAGGTTTTCAAGTCCCTACGAAATGAGTGAAGGTCTGGGGCGGTCCTAAGCTCCGTGGGAAGCTGGTTCCAAAGGGCCGGCACGCCCACAGAGAACGCCCTTCCCCTGGGAATAACCTGCCAGGATTCCTTAACCGGCGGTACCCTAAGAAGGCTCTCCCTGTGGGAGCGCACAGGACGATGGGAAGTTGATGCCGGCAGCAGGTGTTCCCTTAGATAATCCGGACCCAAGCCATTTAGAGCTTTATAGGTCATTACCAGCACCTTGAATCTCACCCGGAGGGCAACTGGAAGCCCATGCAGCTCACGGAGAAGAGGTGTTACATGGGAGTATCGGGAAACTCCCATAACAACTCGCGCAGCTGCATTCTGCACCAGCTGAAGCCTCCGAGTGGTCCTCAAGGGCAGCCCCATGTAGAGAGCGTTGCAGTAGTCTAGCCGGGAGGTCACAAGCGCATGGGTGACTGTGCGTAGGGCATCTCGGTCCAGATAGGGCCGCAACAGGTGCACCAGACGAAGCTGGGCAAAAGCCCCCCCCTGGTCACGGCTCCTTTGTGATCTTCAAAATTGAGCCGTGAATCCAGGAGGATGCCCAAGTTGCGAGCCCTATCAACGGGGGGTAACACCTCACCCCCCATCATTAGTGGTGGAACAACCTGGTTTATCCAAGATGCCGATATGCACAGCCACTCAGTCTTGGCAGGATTGAGTCGAAGCCATCCAAACCCGGACCGCTTCCAGGCAATGGGACATCACGTCGAGTGCATCACTGGCTTGGTTCAGGGTGGAAAGAAAAAGTACTGATGATACCCCACCCCGAAACCATGAATGAGCTCACCCAGCGGTTTCATGTAGATGTTGAACAGGAGGGGAGAGAGGACCAACTCCTGAGGGATTCCACAAACAAGAGACCTCGGGGCGGACCTCTGCCCTCCTGTCAACACCGACTGCGAGCGGCCCAGGAGGTAGGAGGAGAACCACCATAAAACGGTGCCTCCCACTCCCAACCCACTGAGACACCGCAGTAGGATACCATGGTCAATGGTATTGAAAGCCGCTGAGAGATCTAAAAGGACTAGGACAGAAGAACATCCCCTGTCCCAAGCCTGCCAGAGATCATTCACCAGTGTGACCAATGCCGTCTCCATGCTGTACCTGGGCCTCAAACCTGATTGGTACGGGTCCAGATAATCAGTTTCCTCCAGGAACAGAGGAAGTTGATGCACCACCATACTCTCAACAACCTTCACCAAAAAGCGAAGGTTGGAGACCGGACGATAGTTATTTAAAACAGCCGGGTCCAGGACAGGCTTCTTGAGGAGTGGCCTCACCACCGCCTCCTTCAAGGCAGCGGGGAAGATACCCTCCTTCAAGGAAGCAGTTATTACTGCCTGGAACCAGCCTCGTGTCTCCTCCCGAGCCGCATAGACCAGCCAGGAGAGGCACGGGTCCAGTAAACAAGTGGTGGAGCTCAGTCTCCTCATAATCCTGTCCACGTCATTGGGAGAAACAGGGTCGAACTCAGTCCAGATAACATGCTCAAGACCGCTTGATTCCTCCATGCCAGACTCTGCCCAGTCAGAGTCCAAACCGGTCCGGATCTGAGCGATTTTGTACACCAGATGATGACTAAACTCCTCAGCCTGACCCTGTAAGGGTTCCTCCCTCACCTCCCGATTAAGGAGAGAGCAAGTCACCCTCAATAGGGCGGCTGGGCGATTATCTGTGGACATGATGAGGGCAGCGAAGTAATTAGACCTTGCCGTCCTCATCACAGCGAGGTAAGACCTTGTAAAGGCTCTTACTCGCAATCGGTCAGATTCAGACTGGGTAGACCTCCAACCGCTCTCTAGACCCCATCTCCGACGCTTCATCTCCTGGAGCTCCACAGTAAACCATGGAGCCCAACGGGATCTGTGCCGAGTCTGGGGTCGCAAGGGTACAACACGGTCGAGTGCCTTGGTAGCCGCCGTTTCCCAGGCATCAACCAAGGCATCGACCGGGCTGTGAGTGAGGGAGATAGGTAAGGACCCAAGCGCCATCTGGAACTGTTCTGGGTCCATTAGGTGCCTGGGACAGAACCATCTGGTCGGTTCCACAGCCCGGCAGCGGGGGGTGGCACAATGGAAGACCAGCCGCAGGAGATAATGATCGGACCATGACAGGGGGACAACAGATGGCGAGCCCCCTCCCAAATCATCCAACCATTGTCCAGATAGAAAAATCAGGTCAAGGGTGTGACCCACCCCATGAGTCGGGCCCTGAATTTCTTGGGTCAGGTCCATGGCCGTCATGGAAGCCATGAACTCCCGAGCTAACTCTGACGACTCTCCCAGGGAAGGCAGGTTGAAGTCGCCCAGAATTATAAGTCTGGGAAACTCCACTGTCAACCCTGAGAGGGTGTCGAGCAGCTCAGGCAGGGCCGTTGCCACACAGCTGGGCATCAGGTATGTTAGCAACAGACCCAACTGAGCCCGAGGGCCACATCTCATGAGAAGGGACTCACTCCCGCCTATCTGGACAACGGTGGTCTCCCGCAGACATAAGGTCTCCCGTATAACCACCGCCACCCCACCGCCCCTGCCCTGAGCCTGAGACTGGTGTAGCACACAGAAACCCAGAGGTATGATGTAGGCAGTCACTTAGAGTCTAAGTCTTAGACTATTTCTTAAAAAATGGCTGGTATTATTCCAGGAAACAAATAGATAAGCTGCTCAAAAAAGCATTCCAGGCTGATAAGTGTTGATATGGAGAAGGGAGTGACATCAGATGTGTTCTGTCTTGCTTCACCCCATATTCACGTACCCTTTTAGAGCAAATTTTATGATGATTGACCACCATCAAGACTGATGTCCACTGCTGCTTTCACTGCACGGATGCAGTGGAAACAACAGTGAAGAGTGTTATTTGTGGCGGTCTTGCTGTTGATCTATTTAGAAATCTGGCTGCTGGTACTATTCATGAATGAATGAATGCACTTTTTATTATGGTCAAAGTCCAGCAATTTAAAACAATCTAAATGCATTAAAATAAACAAGATATGAATAAACATGACTTTGTAGCCGTCCCCCTTGCAATCATTGCAATGTTTATGGAATGTTACTTTCCCTTCTGAAAGAACTTGGCATACGTTTGTAGCAAGTCAATGTAACCATGGTCAAGAAAAGCCAGAGAACTGCAGCAGTAAATAACCAGATTTTATCTCTTAATGAGAATTTCTCAGATCAAAACAGGAAAAATGCTACACCAGGAATTGACAGAGAAAGCTTGGCCATAAGGAGTATAATCTAATAAAGAACCAAGCCCGGTAAGAACAGTGATGAACAAAACAACTCTCAAGTCCTTATAGAAGAAACAGTCTAGGAGAAGTAAAAGAAGTAAAAAAGGATACTGATGAACAGGAGACAGAATGATTGATTCCTAAAGGGGAAGAGGAAATGCATCAACACTGCAAAAAAGATAAATGGGAAAGTTGTGTTAGCTGGTGGCTCTGTACTATGAAGTACAGAAATAAACATGTACTCCAAGAAACATATTAAAATATATGATGTGCTGGGAGTACAGACCAGAAATATGACCAAGCAACTTCCAATATTATTAAGCTTCTTCACATTTATCCCATCCTGCTAATTCACAGGAGAAACAAATGATATTGCCAAGGCTTGCCACAATTATATAATTATGGACTTTGAAAATTTAGGAAGGAAGGTCAGGTGGTATTCCCATCCATTTGTAGGGTTGTGGAAAATAAAGAAGAAATAGATGAATACTGCAAGCAAATGACTGTGTAAATGATGTCATGGAAGATAATTGACTTCTGGGAATACTGCAGGTTGCATTTATTAAGGACTTCTAAGGCAATTTTTTGCTGAATCATGGAGAACTTGATCAAGAGGGCTTTAAAGTAAATGTGCAAGTTTGAAATTAGTAAGTTAAATTTACTTCATAGATAATACATTATTTAAGTAAATGAGAATAGTTTTTTAATGGGGCCTATTAAATCATTCATTAAAATCAGAAAACCATTGTTTTATAACACTAATAGTATTTGTTATCTGTACTTAGATAAATAAGTTGAATTTGAACCCTTACTAAAGGTAGTTAAATATAATTTTGAAGGAGTAATGAAAATCTGATGAAATTGATCAGCTTGAATATTAGAAGCCATAAAGGAGGTTAATGTGAAATAATTTCAAAGTTGTGAGCTCTTCTTTAGTATGTTCAAAGATAGGATTTTAACTATGTATTGGGGCTATTTAAGTTTTCATTTCTACTATTTGACACAATGGTCTGAATGATGCCAACCAAAACTAGGCTTCTGTACTCTTAGATAGGATCAATAAAACAAAAGTAGACACAAACCCATTTCTTGATATAAAAGAATTAAGATTAGTGGTAGGCATGTCTTCCCTTCCCCCAGCCATTACATTCTTTAGACAATAACAGATAAAGAGTTGAAAAATAATTTGATCATGGGGATGAAAGTAACTTGTTCTGAATACAAGGGTACCAATAAACCATACTGGCCCTCACACATCTAATTTATGGTTTGTATTAAGGAAAAATGATTCTGCATGAAAAGGTGTTTCTCCTCACACTCAAAAGAAAATACACATCTATCTCCAATTACTGTATTCTCAGTGAATTCAAGGTAATTCCGATATTGCAGCAGAGGGAAAAAAACCAAACATTTTCTGTCAGATAAAGATGATATCAGATTCATTATGTATTATTACAATGTCTTTTAATGGAATACTAACTTATAACCAGTATATAATTTATATTATAGCATATGAACATTCTTTGACTCATTTTTTCAACCAGTATGCCTACTTTATAAAAATGTTTATTTCTTAAAATACTGATAACAAAACCAAATAGAAAAAATATATATACACACAATGTTGTGCCTGGTTGTTTTTTTTTGCATGAGGTGACGACAACTTGCCTAATGTTTGCAAAAGATGGGTCAGAGTCTGTGTTAGCTTAGAGCTAACTATTAATCTGGATAATTTACAAAACCAGTTTCTTATGGAAAGCATAAAATTCAACATATGCATGCTGAAAATATAACAACCATGTGGGGGAGAATGCTGTGTTTTGAGGTCAGCTTGTGTCTGAAATGGAGATGGTAATAAAGTAAAACCAATAAAGAATGAATGACTTAGTAGATGCAAAAATTGTTAGAACCATTTACCTGTCACTACCTATTCCTTACATTTTTTTAACAGTCAGATATTTTTGTGGTTAAAAATATGTCTTGAAATCTCAGATGGTTAGTATATTCAATGGATCCTAGGCTTGGAAATAAAACATCTGTTAACTGATATCTATACAAAAGTGTAATATGCTGCTATAAAGCATAGGCTACTGATTTTGTTGTATTAAATAATTAATATTTTAGTATATTCTATATCATATAGAATAGACAACTTAGTATTGATTTTAAGTAACATGAAGAAAATTTTTACTTGCTGTTTTAAGCTAATATTGCAACATTAAATCGGAGAAATGTATTGTTCTAAAAACCTAAAGAGAAATGTCAGTTTTGCAAGGATGAACTTTCTAAAGAGAGTTGTATTCTTGCTTGTTTCTTTAAGACAGAATGAACATAGATTAGATTCAATATTTTCAAAGCTATAGGCATTCTAGGAATTCACAGCCATAATCCCATATGCACCTATTTATTCAACTACAACTTGGCATCTTGTAGATGTAAAAGAGATGGATCTGAGTCCCTCCAGATATGCAGTGTTCATATCCTTTTGATATGTAAAAATATGTATAAACTGATTAATATTTATTTTGAAAGTTTGCAGCTTCTTTATTTCTATAAATAATCAGAATGAAGCACTTGACCCAATGGATAGACATTACTTTGTTTAATGTGAATCAGTGCTTTTATCTCACTACATATTTTCATGCCTGAGTATATGTTATCTGCTGTCAAAATTTATCCTCTAATATCTGAGGTCATTATTGACATGTGCCTTTATTATAGAATGAATATGTAAAAGTGTGTCATTGGATTGCTTAAAATATAAGAAAGGGGTGTAATTTAAGAAGGGCTGGTCATGAGTGGACATTACTAGATCTGAGCAGCATAAATCAAGCTTCTTTTAGACAAGGTATAGTTACCCTAAAAGTCATCTAGATCTGGACTATAAAAGCCCAGATGACCACCATATGGAAGCAAAGTTTCCTTGTCTACTACTGTTGTCATCTAGTGACCATCTCAAAATCCAAACTGTTTATCTAGCTTACTACTGGTGGTCCTCATCCAGCAGCTGGTTTGTTTCACAATGTTCACTGTCATGATAGTGATGAAAAAGTAACTTTATGACCATTCCTTGCATTTATAACGTTCATACATGTAGAAAGAAAAGGAAGGCTAAAGTAAGATCATAAACACAATTGTAGCTTCACCCAGTGACTGTTTCACTTAATGATCAAATTGCTGATCCCAATTGTAGTTGCTAAATGAAGGACTAGCTATATTGTTATAGAATTGTATCTCATTCAGGCACATTTGCAATTTTGAGACATGTCTGGCAACATACATTAAACGGGTGCTTAACCAAATGACTTCATTCATGGAGTAGCAGTTGTAACAGTTAATCACAAATCATCCTTTTACAATATGAGAAACAGTAAAATTGCTTTCTTTTATTTTTTCTAATTTTTAAGAATGTTACCTACTACCCATTTTACTTTATCTTCTTTTTTTAAAATCAGCTTTATCAACTTTTAAATCCTGACCCATTGATTCATTTTCAGTGTGCTTGTGTCCAGAATCCCAAAACAAACACCTCTTTCTGTTGGTATTGCCTGTGTGCTATCTTCTTTGTTAAAGCTTATATTTCTATTTGCCACTTTAATTTATTATGTTCTGCTGAAGAAATTGAAGAATGATGTTCAAACTGAAAGTTGAGCAGATATGGATTTAGATAATGGAGATAAGTACATTGTAATTGTAGGACCTTAGAATAAAGGTACTAGAAGAGTATTCTAATAAAAGAGGCCTTCATTAGCTTGATGCAGCTGCTTTAAATATATGCAGGAAGTGCTTATTTAATGACCCCATGTTCAGTGACCATTTGAAGTTAAGACAGCTGTGAGCAAGGGCTACTTATAAATGGCCCTCATAGTTGAGGCTGCTGCAGCAACTCCATGATTTTGGTTCTTGACAACTGGCTCACAGTTATGATGTAGCATCCTGCAGTCATGTAGCTGTCATTTGCAAGTTAAGCAAAATCAGCAGGAGAACAGAAATGGTTATTGCATACCTGTGGGATGCTGTAGTCCTGTGAGAATTGCCTAACAGTAGCAACTGGGATTGCTGGAACTGTTGTTGTAAGTTAGCATGCTCATGTAATGTTCTGAGTTATGACCACCTAGCTTAACAATTCCAGTTCCAATTCCAAGTCCCCATTGTTAGTAAGTGAGGACTATTTGTAATTCTGAATCTGAGTAAATCTACTGTGGCTTTTGACATGGTGCTTACATTTTGTTCTGTCATGCAGACTTCAGTAGAGTGACTATAGTGGCCAATTTAAAAAAAATAAAAATAAAACAAGGAAATGGAATAAAGCAAATATATTCTTGTGTGAAATTACTTCTTGTGAATTAACTAAAATAACAGGTACCTAAAACAGTAAATGTGACAATCTAGTTGCCTGGATCCATATGGCAATGGACAGCTTTCAAAGAAGAAAGCACAAATTGGCCTTTTAAATCTGGGACTGCACATATCACACCCTTCAATTTTTGTAGATTACAAGGCTGTGATTTCTGTACATGAATTGGCATCTATTCTAGCATTGGTGTAATAACTGGAATACAATTCTTTTTAACAGAGCTGTGTACTTTCGAGCCTTATGCTTGATAAACTGTGCTAAATAAACAGTTCTAGGCTGCATTAACAGAGGTATAGAATTAAGTTCACGTGAAGTGTTAATACCACTTTACAATGCCTTGGTATACTTGGAATACTGCATCTAGTTTTGGTCACCACGATGTAAAAAAGATGTTGAGATTCTAGAAAGAGTACACAGAAGAGCAATAAAGATGATTAGGGGACTGGAGGCTAAAACTTACAAAGAACAGTTGTTGCAATTGGGTATGTCTAATTTAATGAAGAGAAGGATGAGGGGTGACATGATATCAGTGTTCCAATATCTCAGGGGTTGCCACAAAGAAGAGGGAGTCAAGCTATTCTCCAAAGCACCTGAACGTAGGACAAGAAGCAATGGATGGAAACTAACCAAAGACAGAGCACCCTAGAACTAAGGAGAAATTTCCTGACAATTAGAACAATTAATCAGTGGAACAACCTGCCCCCAGAAATTGTGAATGCTACAACACCAGACGTTTTAAGAAGTGTCTGGACAACAATTTGTCTGAAATGGTATAGGGTTTCCTGCCTGAGCAGGGGGTTGTACTAGAAGACCTCCAAGGTCTTAATAATAATAATTTATTTACAAGAGGCTACTATGGGTTGTTTTTCAGCAGACCAGAATTAAAACATATAAACATAGCTAATTTGGGGAAGGAATTTTGAATTGACTAGAAATACTTTTTTCCCCTGATGAGCAGATTTACTTCCATTTCTAACAGAAGAAATTGGGAAGAGAATTGACTAATTTTTATCATGCAATATGTTACTAACAATTTAATAGGAGAAATACAGTATATTAAATGGCAAATTTCACTCTGGCCAATGGCTTAATATTCATACCACCATGTTCAGGTGGACTAGATGGAAAATGTATTAGGCATTTTGAAGTGAAGTTTGAAGTATTTAGTCTGGTTTTTCTTTGCACATTATTGGACTGCAAATGTGAGTATAAGGTAAATTTTTCTCACTCTTTCTCTTTTGACTAGGGAGCTTTGGAAATCAGATATTTTATATTTTATGAACCAGATGGTATTGACTTTAATAACTCTCATTCATCCATGCATACAGCAAAAATCCTCCCCAGTTGTTTCTTTAGGTTGACCTCTGCCCTGCCCATTCTGTATCAATGCTGGGATAAACTATAATAAATTTTGAACATTCTACAATACAGGCTTGGATTCATAAATGGAACATATACTTTCCACTCCATTGCCAGTTATTTTAATCTCTAGTAAAGTTAAAATATTAATACCTATAAAAGATGTTTACCTAAAACATTAGAAAGCCACCAGTAGTCAAGCTAAAATGTACAGAACTGGATGAACAGATTATTTGAATTAAAATATGTTTGTTTTTAATACCTACTATTAAACTATGTTTCAATCGGTCAGCCTTGAAACTGGGATTGGTCTGTCTGCTGTATATGCATAGTGAATTAGCCATGAAAGACACAATCTGCTATCATGCACAAATTGGTATTTACTCTTGCAGCAGTCATCTGGAAAAAAACTAATTTGCTTCATATAGAGTGAAACTCTGTCAGAAAGGATACAAGCTCCAAAGTAGCTACGTATGTTTTCTCCCTAGGTTTATATAATGAATTTTTTTTTTACAAACGGCAAATTTCTTTTGTTTAATTTTTAATCTCTTCCTCCCCCTAACAGAAAATATACAACTCCACCACTAGAGGACACTAAAGCACAAGCCTACAGAAAGCAAAACAGCAAAACTTTCTAAAAATGTGTTGAACTGATATGAATTATTCTGCTGCTCAAGTTCTATCTTCAGTTAAAATGGAAATGTGCAGATACATTCCCTGCTCTCTTTCAACTGGTAGGAATAAATTTAAACAAAACTAGGGTTCCGTTCTCCTTGAAAAAGTCTCCATTCAAGGCAAAGCTGTAAGGGAATATTTGTCTGTTGGACTTGTTTTAAAAAGAACAACCCACAAAACAGATCTGAAATTTATTTTTAAGAAACAAAAATAGATTTGAACTGAGTCGAATAATGCTTGAAGTAGATCTATTGAAATGGTATAATTTCGGTTGCTTGATTTCTACTTATTTCAATGAATTTAGCTATAATAAATTTGAATCCAAACAGATGTCTCAACTGGTTTCCATCTCCCCAAAATTTGTATGGTAAAAGCAACACTGTTATTATGCACAGTGATGAAATATCTTGTCTGTAGATCAATTATATTAACAGTGGAGAAAATAAGACTTTTATTTGAAAACACAGTGAAACTTTGGCCTACTTTATCGTTATTAATCAACAGACAGCCATTTCAGACTGCACTTCTTGGGCACCTTAGGAATAAAGAAAAATATTATGTTATTTTCTAATATAAGAAAAACATTCAGAAAATGTTCTTTCACTGATACTTAAACTAAATAGGACAAGTACAGACTGCAATGGATAGTTAGGATGCAGAAAACAAAATTGCAACCAGCCTGCCTTCCATAGAAGATCTGTATATTGCACGGGTTAGAAGGAGGGCTGAGAAAATATCTACAGACCCCTCACACATCCTGGACAAAAACTGTTTCAATTCCACCCCTCAGGACGCCATTATAGGGTGTTGCACGCCAAAACAGCTAAATATAAGGACAGGTTTTTTCACTCATGCTCATCCTCACAGTATTATCTTATGTCTAAGTATGACTGTAGTATTATCCTTCTCATCTTCTCTACTACCCCTTCTTATTGGTATCATTATTATGATTATTGTTACCTTGTTGCTTTGCATGTATATTGAGAGCTTCTTCACAAATTGCTCGTGTGTCTAATCACACTTGTCCAATAAAGTATTCTATTCCAATAAAGAATTCTATTAACATTTAAAAATATGTTTTTAAGAAACTGAAATATGTCTCAGTCTAGATTTAATTAGCAGACTTAAGCAGACATGTTAAAATGGTACAATGTAAGCATGTATTACTTGTTTTCTACTTATTTCAATAAATAATTAATTTCAATCCAAATAGATGGATTTCATTAATATCATTTACTGTTTAATTTACATTCAATATCACCCATTGCTAATATGGTAATTTCATAGCTCCAATTATAGTATATTTTATAGTAAAGAATTAAATTATATAGGTATATGGTTATGTTATGAACACTTTCCTTTTAAACAGAAAACATTAACAGAGTAGTAATGATTAATAGAATGATTAGAAATGAAATACATTAAAGACTGTATTACATTGAGAAAATATTGAAATTAATTTTTAAATAGATTCATAAGAAACCAATATGAAGATAATGAAAAATCCATGAAACATAAGAATGTTAAAGTTAGTTGGAAGCCATAAAGCAGCTGAGCTTTCCCCAGAGAAAATGATTTTTTTCAGATGCCACTTCTTACAGTAATTATTTTGTAACATGCAAATTAACTGGCTTTCCATATTATTATATTTTAATCACATATAGGTATTAAGAAATAAATCTCAAAATGGTTTTTAGTTCCACAGAGCAGAAGAAAAAGAAGAAAAATTAACATATCTAAATGATGTCAAACTTGCTTTATCTGGAAAGGTTTTCTTAAGACATTTTATAGTCTAGCTAACATTAGTTCAAGACAGGAATGGATTAAACAGTAGGTGTATATATGTCCTAAATTGGTCTATAGTCTTTTGCCCTTTCTTTTTAAAGTGTCTTTTCTTATGAAAAAATATTAATGTTAAACTATACAGAAAGCAAAATAAAAACAAAAATCTGCCTCAAATGTGATCAGATTTAGTCTATTATTAAAAGAAAATTCACTAAGGCAAATACATGCATATCCTTTAATATCAGTCTTCCCCCTCGTGGGTAATTCATTTGCAGAACATTCATCATCTTAAATCATTTTGCTATCTTGAACTGTCTGGCAAAAGTTGATTTCTTGAAACATTTTCTCCCCAAGCCCTAATTAGACAACATCTTGACTTACATATGTGTTCACAGTCTCTCCCCCTCTTTTGCACCACTATGAAATTTATGGACCGCTGTTGGGAACAAATATCAAAACAGCAGCACCTCTGACACAGATTCTTTGAAAAGAGGAATTTCTGGGAAGATTTTTTTTCCCTCACTCCTTGTTCCACTTTTTCTCCTGTTCAACTGGCCTCCTATGCAGTAATTCCTTTAATATGCAGAAATTAATCATTATACCCAGAAGCAAAATGAAACTATAACACACATCACATTCTGCTGAAGGAGAACTTTCAGGATGCTAACCCCTTGGCTTATACTAGTTTTATAAGCAATATTGTAGTGTAATTTGTACATCTGCACTGCTTCCTCCTTAATAGGGGTGAAGCTGATGATGTTGAAAGTAACAGAACATTGGTTACAGACTGTGAAATTACCCAGTGGGAGTAGATACGCTGCATTTTAGCTTCTTTCCTGAGCAAGAAGTTGAACTAGTCATGCAGAACTATAACAGCTGTGGTAACTTCTTTCATTTCTTTTGCTTTAATAATGAAGCTTAAACAGAGGGTATTTAGTGGTTCTGTCTTTTTTCATATGTGAAAAGATCCTTTCTATATTTTTAAGCAAGTTAACTTAATTTTATTTACATTAGCATCTAGATTTGCAACATGGTTCTTGACTTCAAAATGCCCCACACTTGTGATCAGTAATACATCTGAATCATTTTCTTCTTGACTTCAAAATGCCATACCATGTGATTAATAAATCTGAACCTTTTCTTTCCCTGGAAATATTTGGGGTTTTTAAAATTCATTTCTGGCAAATTTAATTTAAATTTACATTTTTTTAGAGGATCTTTGCCTGAACTATGTGTGAGGATAGATCCTTCTGAAATGTTGGTACTTAGCTCTTCCCATTCTATCAAATGCAAAAAACATAGGAATTCAAAATGGGGACCTAAATTTGGAAACTGGAATTTCTTTGGTAAACGTTTATACTTTTTAATCCCCGCCCCGTGATGGAATGCATCCATGTCTCCTCCAGCCCTTCTAAATGGTTTCTACTCTTTACTTGTAATTCTCTATCTGTCTCACCTTTAACAAGAAATCAATCAACGATTCCCGAAAACATATCCATTGAGAAATGGTCATTAGATAGTTGAATCTAAATACCGTACTCAAATTAAATGAAGGTGCAAAGAAGATGCTTGCTTTTAGGAATGTGGCTGTAAAAATACCAATTACTGCCAGATGGCAGCAAAGGATTAGAGTGGTCTATATCCCTTTGCTATCATTTTGTGAATTTATGGACTTTGAGGTTTGGTATCTGTTTTCATAAGGTTGCATTGGTACCCAATGTTATCAAAACCAGAGAAAACCAAGACTTTTTAGGAAAGGGGAGTTTTTCTGAGTTCCATACAGGGTGGCTTGTTCTATTTAAAGCATGGTTCTGTATTTGAAAAAGACAGATTCTATTCTTAAAAGGTCTCATTCTATTTGAGACAAGAAAACTAACATATAACTCCAAGAATTATTTTAGCATTTTAACTAAAACACCCAATCAAAAGTGCTATACGAATATTCCAGCGTTGCTCAACTAATATTGGCTTCCAGTATACATTAATACTTGACAATAGATAAGTTTGATGATATAGCTTGATGATATAATCCTCCCTCATTAATTGGTAATTCCATTTTCTGTAAAGGTACTCTCAGAATCAAAGAACCTCATAAAAAATTACTAAACAAAGAATTTATTTTCTGAAAATATTTTTCAGATATTTCAATAGAAATTTGTCTCAGAATATAAATTAATCTGGTATTAATATACTCTTAGTCAACAATTTATTGCACTCTGGGTTCCCTACCTTGGATGCATGACACACGATATCTCGATTCTTTAGTATTATCTTGATTTCCTAGTTTCATTAATGGAAGATAACTTGTGAAATAATAACTTAAATCAGCAAGTCTTTTTATAATTGTCAATCCACATGGAAACAGGCAGTGGGAACTAAAATATCTTCCTTGGGCTTCTCTCCAGGTCTTCTACTCAGCACGGGATATGATCAGGACAAAGCACTCATTAAACAGCTTGTAGCAGACACAGAGTGCCAGTAAATCCAAAAAATACTCTACTTCCCTTAGGTCATATTTAACTAAACACCTAAACACTAGAGGGTCACTACTCTGGCATGATGTCACCCCTTCTCCTCAGCTGTACTTGAAGGCTGATACAGGAAGATTCATTACCTGGATAGAAAATGCCCCTATGAATTTGGATACACAGAAACAACACAATATGTGTTTCTCCAGTGCATGTGTTACAGACAGATTGATGCTAGCCTCATTTCACCATTACTGCATTAGTGTTGTAGGTGCAGAGGACACTTCTAGACTTACTGCTGCTTTCAGATAACCAAGTCTGCTGCAACATGCAATGACAGAATAACTGAATTGGAAGGGACTTTGAAGGTCTTCTAGTCCAACCCCCTGCTCAAACCAGAAACCATGTCCCATTTCAGGTAAATTGTTGTCCAAACTCTTCTTAAAAATGTCCAGTGTTGGAACAACTTCTGGAGGCAAGTTGTTCCACTTATTAATTGTTATACTGTAACTGCCAGGAAATATCTCCTTACTTCTAGGTTGGTTCTCTTCTTGATTAGTTTCCATCTATTGCTTCTCATCCTACTTTCGGATCCTTTGGAAAATAGGTTGATCCCCTGTTGCCATGTTCTGTGCAGCAGGACTTAAAATTCATTGGAGGATGACTTCTGTCAGAAACTAGACTTAAAATCTAGTTCACCATATTAGAGTGCTCTGTAATTTGATAGATATTGACTTCCACATCCTTATACCTATCTAATGTTCCTATTTTTCCAAATATATACTGTATGAATATAGTATATATTTTATATACAGTATATTTTATATACCCCAGCTTTTCATATTTTTTATTTTTAGACTCTGATTATCTTCTATTTTTTTAATTGACTGTACATAATCCTCCTTATGCTGATCTATGAACCTAATAAAGGTTTGGTTTGAACCTGACAACTTCAGTGAAAATGACTTAGAGGTATATTTTCATCACTGCAAGAGCATTCCATTGATAGGAACTGGAATGGATTTCTGTGGTCTCCTAAAGAAATCTCTTACTTTTATTGAAAAATTATTTGCTAGGATATTTGGTTGTTCAGCTTTTAAAAAGCAATATTGATATACATTGCATTATGCACATGTACAGGGTCCTTACCATTCTTTTTGTTAAAGTCCCATCTTCCTGAAATTTGGGTTATATGTGTTTTTTTAGAATAAGAGATTAATTTTATCAAATGAAATTTATTGTGTTCTTGTTTCACTTGATGAAGCAAATATATCTGTAGCTTTGGTGAATATGTGAAGAAAATATATTGTGAAATGCTATTTTCTATATAATCCCAAATCATACAAACTCTTAAATTCATTTGTCAATGCTGCTAACATCGGATGTTTTTGCCTTGACAACAGATGAAAATGCAGCCATTTTCTCTATGCTTTTAGAATTAGTTGTTGTTGGGAGGGGGAATTGGGATGAGAGTTCAGTTAGTCATAAC
This sequence comes from Vipera ursinii, assembly GCF_947247035.1. Taxonomy (NCBI): domain Eukaryota; kingdom Metazoa; phylum Chordata; class Lepidosauria; order Squamata; family Viperidae; genus Vipera; species Vipera ursinii. Next base: position 53,384,405 of record NC_139518.1, on the reverse strand, counting down.
AATAATAATTCTGCTGTGGGAATCCAAGGACAAACTGGGTCCTGAGCTGATAACGTTTTGGCGGGCTGGAGAGCTGGGGAGAAAGCCCGCGCTTCAAGCTAATTGGGAAATGTGCTTTATGACTCTTTATTGGGGGTGGGAATTGTGATTTGTTATTTTGTATCCAGAGGAGGGGAATTTAGTTTTGGGGTTCAACTATGTAGTGCAGATACTTTGTTTCCTGAATAAAGATTCTTTAAGGTAAACAATGCCCCGAAGTTCTTTTGAAGGGTTTCATCTGTTGGAACCATGACATTAACCCCAAAACTGCAATTTTTACCTATCCATCCTGGGGTCTGAGCTCCAGTCGCTGTCCCTAGAGTCGAGGGTTAGACTGACAAAGATTCGGGGAAGATCTCAACATGGAAAAGGAAATCAGCATTCCGGCAGTGGCTGCTGCCTCAGAGGAGGGAGCGCAAGCCAGCGCACCAGCGGAGAAGGAAACTTTTCATGTCTCCCAGAGGGGGGCAAGACCCAAGTGGTGAGGAAAATGGATCTGGTCGTTGGACTGGACCCTAGCCAGTGGAGACTCCAGACACCTCGAGATGGCCTTGCCACATTCGAGTGCATCGAAGGCAGACGAGGTCGAGCTGCGAAATTTATAGAATATAAACTGAGAGCAAAACTCATCCCTTACTAGCACTGATGATGTTAACCTAATTTAGGTAATGAAATTTCTGCAAGAAAACAACCAAGCTCAGATAGCACCAAAGACCTCTCATTTCAATTCTGAGCTACAAATATTTTCCTTTATTATTAATCCTGGAACTATTCATTCATGACCATTTCTTTTGGATTTACACACCACCAGCAGACATTTAAATACTAATTCCACTGCATTCAACCTACTTTTATATTGAGTTCTCACTTCCATATAAAAGATAATTTATTTTTCTTATACGTGATTTTTATTCTTTCAACAAATATTCATTTTTGGAACAAGCTACATGCTATCCATTACTTTGCTACCAGCATTTGCACATGTTAAAAATCTTTCCATTTTACTATCTTTAGTAAGCATTCTACCAAAGTACAAAAATGTAACTTGAGCTTTATTTTTTCCCCTTTTATGCATGTTGTAATTGTTTGCTCCATTCTTCTTCATAAGCATGTTTACTTGGTTTGAGAAATTAATTTTTGCATTCATATTCCTTGTTACATCATACAATCTATTTTCTATCTAAATTTTATTTTAAATAATTGAGTTTTAGTCAATATCATCTTTATATACACATTATTAAATCTCAGCATAATACTTATAATGTTATCATAAATATTGCCTATATATATCTATATCTATTAATTTATTGAACAATCTGTGGGACATAACAACATAGTTATTTTTTTTAATTAAAGTTAAACCATTCCGTAAGCATTCTATTTATTCTTATGTATGCTTTATTTCCATTTTATATAATAACTTTCAGAAACCAATCCTCAACTTCATATTTATAGAAAATATAATTCAGCCCTATTCACTGTTATGCGTACTGATTTGCTGAAGAGCAAAAATCTGGCCTGTACAGCAAACTAAAATCTCTTATCTTTGCAAACCAACATATTTTCCCTTCATTTGGGAACTACATTCAGGTTATTTTGTGTTTGAGAGAACACCTTTTTGGTAAGATCCTTTCTGTTCACCAAAACATCTGGAAAAATTGTTTACAGCTGCCTTAGGTTCTTCTCGTGGCTACTTGTTACATTTTTGTAACTTTCTCTTTTCCTTCCAAGTTTGAGGCCCTAAAATATAAACATTTTTGTTGCTGTTAGTTTTAATCATTGTTTATACTATTTATTTGTAACTGATGTCTTTATTTCAGAAATCTAGTTTTATTTATTTTTTATTTAATTATAAGCTAGTCAGAAAATACAGTGGTCAGGACCATGCAATTAATAAAATAAAGATTAATTAAAGACTGAAAATCTTTAGCAAACTCTTCCAACGTATCATATCATTTGCATGTTTACACATTACTCTATTAAAATAGAATTTAAAAATTGTTATCTGTTCATATTAATGTTTTTTTTATTGGAAGGGAGTAATGAGTTAGCTAATAAGCATTATAAACATTTCCAGCTTGTAACCAGGGGCTGGTAATGTTGATTACAGAAAATAACATGAATGTAAAAAAAGAGGGAAATGGAACATCCTATAATTCCTGAGGTATTATCAAACTACATCCAACTAGGATTGATTCAGAAAAAAAATAAGTGAAACAAAAATGTTTATGCATTCAGAATTTGCTATTAAAACATCATCATACTCAATGCTTTCTGGAGTGCTAATGAGCCCCAAATTTAACAACAAATCTTAGCATAATAAGCTTATTTGCATAATCCAGTTTGTTCCTTGCAATTATAGATAGCAAAGGCTTCTGCCCATAAGAGGATAAGAGATTTATTTTATTCTATCCTCCCCTTGCAAAGTAAGAAAGAGAAAGGGAGGGAGTGGGAAAGAGAGAGAGAGAGAGAGAGAGAGAGAGGGAGGGAAGGAGGAGGAATTTCTGGGAAATAGTTCTACATGAACTAAAAGCCTAAGGGATTAAAAAAAAAACTAAGAATGATGAAGACTGGCTGCCAATTTAGTGATAGAAATCTGAGGAAGTATAAATAAATAAAGCTTAAGTTAACATAGAAGCAGGATGTTTAGAATTTAAGATTTCAGCTACTGTTTGTCAACACTGACAAAACTTTCTGAACATATGAAATGAGTCCATAATTGAGAAAACATAGACTGGTTGCATAGGGGACTTTTTAGGTCACTCTTCAAAGAGCAGGCTTGGGTGCTACAATTCCAAAAGGGAAGCAGAGTCAGGAGAAAGAAGGCCTTAATTACATGCAGCAAATATCATTACTCATTTTATTATATATGTTTTTCCTTCAGGCACATTAATATTTCTATTTTGTGTAGAATATTTGGAATATCTTGGGAGGTTCTTTGCGGGCTGCATGTAGATTGTGCTCCCCTACAGTAAATATATTTTCCAGCAACAAGCAACTACTGTATTGCACAATTCACAGATTGTGAACATAGTTATTGTGTTATCTTTCATTTGTTGAGCAATGTATTGGATAAGGAAAGAAAAGTAGACCATAACTGGTCAAGAGCTGTTGAGTATTGCTCTCAGGGTTATCATATAAAAGAGTACTTTATTTCAATACAATAAATACAATATTTAAACCAACGGATAAAAAATAGAAGGAAAAGTTGTTTTATAAGAATTAACATCTTTCTACCTCTTTTATAGCTTTCCTGTGAGAAGGGCAAATTAATTAAAAAAACCCTGAGCTTCAAGTACCTCTTCTTTTGTTTAAGTTTTATGAATGTCCTGTTTTGTTCAAGATAGTAATATTTTAAATATTCAAGGCAGTAGAAATAACAGCTTCATTTGTAAGGATCTTTAAGCAATAAATTGCCAAGTGTTTAACTTTTTCCATACAGAATGTTCAAGAATACACACCCAGCCTTGCAGTATTAAGAGTCCTAAGAAATGTCACAGAAGTGCAATGATTAAAACAAAATGGACAAAGGGGGTGTGCTACATCACAACATAAACCCTTGCCTTTCATATTGATGTTCTGGCATCAGATGAAAGTACAGAGAAAGTACAAAGTTCACGTGCCTTGTGCCATGATGTGTACCATTGTGCCCTCTTGTATGGGCCTATGTTCAGAGGTATCACTTCATAATACAACTATTGGTCTTCATATCTTACTTCTTCAAAGTGCAATTTTTACTTCCATAGAATGCCACAGGGAGCACCATGACTTGGAAAAATTTAATCTTTATAGTTGATACATCTCCTAGTTCTGAACACATTTGTTTATATCAGGGGTCTTCAAACATGGCCCTTTTATGACTTGTGGCATGCCTGGCTGAGGAATTCTGGGAGTTGAAGTCCACAAATCATAAAACGGCCAGGTTTGAAGACCCCTAGTTTATATTATTGTTTTATAGATTTATATAGTTGTCCATCTCAAATATATGACCCTGCACACATTATTTTGTTCAACTTAACAGATTCCAGGTGAAGTAGACATTGAAAGATATTCATTGTTCATACGTGGTGTTGATCTTGTTATGAACTCTACTCTGCGAGCTGCATTGGCTTCCGGTTGCCCTTCGGGTGAGATTCAAGGTGCTGGTGATGACCTATAAAGCCCTTAATGGCTTGGGTCCAGGTTAGCTGAGGGAACACCTGCTGCCGGCATCAAGCTCCCTTCGTCCCGTGCGCTCCCACAGGGAGGGCCTTCTCAGGATACCACCGGTCAAGGAATGCTGGCGGGTTATTCCTAGGGGAAGAGCGTTCTCTGTGGACGCGCCTGCCCTCTGGAATGATTTACCTGTGGAACTTAGGACCACCCCTGATCTGCGTTCATTTCGCCGGGACCTGAAAACCTGGTTTTTCGATCTATCAGGCCTGGACTGAAGGGGTTTTAGCTTTTTAAATATTGTTTTAATTGGGATTAATTAATTTAATGTATTTTAATTTTATATTATCTTTTATATTGTATTTTATGCTGCCCTGTAAACCGCCCTGAGTCCTTCGGGAATAGGGCGGTATAGAAATTTAATTAAATAAATAAATAAAATAAACTGTTAATCTTTCTAACCTTATTAACCAATCTAACCTTTTTAACCAACTGGCACTTGTGAAGTTTCTTGTGTAGGCTGATAGACAAGTGTACATGAAATTATCCTTGGAATGTATACATGATTGGTACACCTGTTTTAAAGAAGAAACATGGAAAAATTCAAATACTTGGCTAAAGGAAACTAAAGGGGGGAAAAAAGGAAATTTCTTTGATCTAATTGGAAATTTTGCACCAGTTTTGGTGTGATTTTCTCATTTGTGTTTTTGAGCATGTGTCTTTTCTCCCGTCATCACTATACCGCTGTTATGATCCCTCATTGCAATTCATACACCTGTCATTTCTGAGTGTCACTAGTTCCTGCCATGCTGATTAAAAAGCAAACAAAAAGAGAGAAAAAAGATGTAGGGGTGAAAGAATAGCTGCATAAATAAAAAATTACAGTCTGTCGTATTTGAGGAAGCAGCTCATGTTTTAAACACCAGCTTTTATTTTATGGCTTAAACAAATACATGGTTTTTTACTATTATTATCATCAGCTTTTTGGGGGGGAGGGGAAGAGGGGAAGGACAGGAAGAGAAAGAAAGAGAGAGACAACTAACGTTTTGCACTTAGCGATTCAGTGGTTAATGACTTAATAAACTTTAAAAAATCTCATTTGTTGCATCCCTTGAATTGAGGGGGGAAAAAAACCTCAAAGACTTGATTTTCTGTGTACCTCAGTCCAATATTGCTACCTGCTGGGTTATGAATACAATCTGTAAATAAATTGCAAGTGGCCATGGGCAAAAGGAAGAGCTTCTCTTTGATCTTGCTAGAGAGAATGAAGTCAAATGTTCAATCAATCAATCAAATTCATAACTTCTAGCTACAATTGGCCTGACAACAGCCTATTATTTATTTTTAAAATCTTACATTTCATTATTGCAAAACACAAGAACTCTCATTGAGGGGAGGGGGAAAGGACTAAATTATTGATGTGCCTTATATATGACTGAGTTTGTTGTTTCTGACATGCTTGTCACTAACTATTGTCACAAAGAATTTACTAAGATGTTGCTCTGGAAAACTTGGCAGCAAGTGTGTGTTGTGCCAAATTTAAACTGGGTAAAGTTACTTTGCTCTAATGGCCTCTTTCTTGCAGAATTCCTAGTTGGTAAAGACAGCTGAAGGCAGAAAAGCTTTAGAGTGTGAAAAAAATTCACAATATCATGAAAAAAGGGACTGCACTCCCTTTTCCAACACTATCTTGATTTTATTTATTGGAGAGAGATTAATTTATGTTTCAAAACCTGGGAACCTAGAAGAGGTAGAAAACAATTAACTGATTTCTATTGTTCTAGATAGAAAAAGGTATTGCTAATTTGTAGAGGAATTATGAAAAGTAAATATGAGAAAAGTGAAGACAATTAACTAGCAGAAATATCTCTTGAGCATTTTTTACAGTAGTATCTGTCAAAAAACAGAATAGCTGCAAAGGATGTGGGGTGCTGGAAAGGGAAGTGAAAGAAACACTTAAGGTAAAAACTTAGACCACTCACCTTAGGCATGTTGCAGAAAAAACTGGATTATAACAGGTGTACAATAGGTTTATATAATTCTGATTAAAACTTAACATAATATTGCTAATCTATATTATTATTAATATATTATTAAATATTTAATTTTTATTTATTAATTTTTTATGATGCCCATCTATAAAGTAACTCAGGGTGGCTTGCAGATTATATAAAAAAGTATAATTCATTAAAGGAAATCTATATTTTATGCTACAACCAGCGAAAGGATTCTAGAACCGAAGTAGAGCAAGATCTTCAAGGGTGCATAAACAAGTGTGTTGAAATTAAGTTACAGAAGCTCATTATTGCACTCAAATAATAATTGTGATGTTTTCCAGAGGCACCTAATGGACTTCATACAAACAGGAATAACTAAATAAGACCTTGATGAAATCAGGGAGAAATTACTGAATATTTTAAGTGGTTTATCATAATTCTATGAATTCTTCAAATACATTCACTGAATGAAGAAGAGTTTTACTTATTAAACTTTATGTCTTTTTATGCCTATTCAAATGAAAATGAAATTATGGAACTTCCAAAAAGGAGGAAGATAGCTCACATTCAAATTGCCAGTCTATAATCTAGCTGGCTCAGCAACCATAATTCTTGCATCTAGACTTTTATTCATTTAATTTGCAAATTAGAAACTGCAAATTGCAAACTCCATCTGGAGTTTGTTGAGTGAGGAAATGTATAAGTTATATAATAAACAAACATACATGCTAGGAAAAAATACTACATTTCTTCAGGTTTTTACTTAAAGATATTGGAACGGAGCAAAAGGAAAAATTGGCCATCTTAAACTATGTTAAATTTTTTGAAAAAACAGACGGTATTTTTTTTCCAGTAAGTAAATTAACTATTCAATAGTATGGATGTAACAAATTCTCAGCATTCTAGCTGTTATGAAGTTTTCTTTGAAAATCTGACCAGCTTATTTTTAAGAAGCACTTTTCTTCCTCTCTTCTCAAGCTCTTGTCCCTGGGTTTGGTCAACTGTTCACTAGTGGCAGTGATTGTCCAACTTGAAGAAACTAATATTTTGCAGCTATGGTAAAGAAGAATGAATTCATTAAAAGATAACAGAACATGATTCCCTTTTATTAATTTCTCTGCATACATAATTTAAAAAGCAACTCTAATCTAATTATGAACAGCCAAATGTTTATGGGTTACCAAGATCTATGGGAATATGAGTTTTCTGCCTATTTTTTCACTTTCATGCTCATTCCTCCAATCACTCATGTGGCTCTCACAAATGGGTTGGCCAAGCATCTAGCCCAAGAGCATCAATGTCCTCTATATAGAAGATAATGTCATGGGCATTAGTTTGGGCAGACTCAGAAAGACATTAGAGGACAGAGTGCTGTGGTCCATGGGGTTGAGAAGAGTCAGACACAATTTAGTGATTGAACAACAAAAATCCAGGTAGAAAGCTTTGCTGGAATCTTTTATTTCAGATCTTTTATACCCTGATGTTGGTAAGCTAAAATGCTTTGCACAGTGCTGATTTAACAGACTATGACTGTAAATGTTAATCTGTCCAATCATTTTCCTCATTCTTCTGAAATATGTTTTCCTGTCCCAGGAGTTGTGTATGCCAAGTATTTGATTAGATATTCACATACCTCTCTCATTTCCAGGAAATGATATAGTTTTACTTTACTTTACTTTACTATTTTATTTATTTTATTATTTTATTTTATTTTATTTTATTATTTTATTTTATTTTATTATTTTATTTTTTTATTTTATTTTATTTTATTTTATTTTATTTTATTTTATTTTATTTTATTTTATTTTATTTTATTTTATTATTTTATTTTATTTTATTTTATTTTATTTTATTTTATTTTATTTTTATTTTATTTTATTTTATTATTTTATTTTATTTTATTTATTTCATTTTATTTTATTTTATTTTATTTTATTTTATTTTATTTTATTATTTTATTTTACTTTACTTTACTTCATTTTATAAAATTTATTTGCCACCAATCTTATGGTTCAAAGAGATTGTAAGAATGGTAGAATCTTAAGTATTCTATTACTAGTGTCTTCAGGAGGTAGTTCTAGCCACAATAGAGACATATTTTAAATTGTATTACACTATTAACTACTATTAACTACTTTAGTTTCAGTGACACACTCAGCAATGTACGTAAGGAGGTAATAAGGAAAGTGCAAAGATGATAGCAATATGCCATCAAATGACTATATTCATTTGTTGATTAATTGCAATTCTGCTCAATCATTTCCTTTCCCTTTTAATAAGATAGAGCCACTTTGGATTATTCTCTCTATATATTTAATTATTGCCAGTGCTAAACATGCCTGTTTGTTCTACTTAGTTACAGAAAAGATTTAAGTTCTTGGAAAAAGTCTATAGTTTGTAAGCAATGGCCTGAATAGATATTGGTAATATCTATAATGCTGAGCAAGATTTTATTTTATTTTAAGAATATAAGTTTGAATATTTTGGATGCAGTTTAATCATATTAAGCTATTCAGTTTTTACAACCAATTTAAACATTTAAACAGCTTTTAAAAATATTAAAATAACTTACAGTAATAATTAAAATTAAATATGATTATAATAATTATTATTTATATAATAAATATAACTCAATAATTGTTATTTTAAATATATATTTTGCTTGTTTAAGTTCAGTTCCACAGCAAGCACTATCCAGAAATCATAAGATAGTTCTGTTCGTTTTAGTTTAAAAAGGATATTACTGAGTGGGAATATGCAGAAGGCATATTTTAAAAAGACAGATTAAAACACTGGAGCCCTTCAACTTAGTACAAAGGCAAGGGAATCAAAAAGGTGCATAAAATAATGCATAAAATTGTTAATAATTTGTTGAAGGTAGATAGGTCCCACTTTTGCTCTTCTTCCATAATGTTGCAATTATTCTATGTACTGAAAATAATAATTATTTATAGAACACACTCTTTTGTAATATGGTATACTGGGTTTTTATGCAATTATTATAAAGTGCCAAGGTCTACCAGATAAACTACCAATACACTCCTTATCTCCTTAGCTTAATGAAGACCTACATAACTATCTTTAATCATATGTTATTTATTGACTTTATTCAATATTTCTCATTGAAGTATTTATTATTTCAAATATTTAAGAGAACAGTTTCTTTAAAATAGAGGTGCATGCGATCATCAAGAGCTGCAGGGATCTTATCCCCTGAAATCCATGTTTGGTCACTATAATCCTTCAATTGCTAGAGAAGAGAAAATTATTAAGTAAGTGATTAAGTAAATGACAGAGAGCAATTATTCCAATTACCGTATTACAGAAGATTGATTTAAAAGATGTAAAACCTATCAATCAATCAGTGAGCCAATGAATTTGATTAAGAATGTTTAGTATCTCTCTTATCCACCTTTAGTCTGTATGGCTTTTGACTTTAGAAAAAGTTGTGCACTCCTGTACTTTTATGCCCTTTTTATGTATAACAAAAGAAAAAGAAACTAGCTCATTATTTCATTCTAGAATATGTTAATATAGTACAAATTCATCTAATAATTACTCATATGCTCAACAAACAAAGTCTATCTGGAGAGTCTAACACCAGGATTATTAGAAAAATTTAGAATGAAGGAAATAAGAGCATTTAGAATTTTAAAAAATCCTTAAATTTAACCTGGCATTAAATGAAATTCATGACATAAAATATGACTGCATTTGCTTTTATAGGATAAAGATTATAAATGATACCCAGTTGTTATCAAATATTTTTTTAAAAAAATGTGTGCCTTGAATCATCAATACTTATTGTTTGTTTTCAACAAAGCCTTGATTTGAATGTGGTGCAGATGTCTTTCATTTTTTTTCTCATGGAAAACTTAAACCAGTTCTGTCTAGTACTGAACATCAAGCCAAAAAAGATCTACTGACACCATGGAACTGAGATACCAAGACAGCTGTAGAAATGAATGCTTTCTTTGACATGTAGCAATTGCATAGTTCGAGTGTGTAAGTCTGGGGATTCTCAAAAAACTATAGATTTTTCATTCAGTTATTTGTGGCAGATATGAGCCAACAATACATTCATTTTTCAGTGAATAGATAAATGGAGATGGTGAAGATACAAAATTAACTATCGCGGTTGACAAATGTGTCTGCTTTTCTTAAATAGTCAAAGTCTTTATGCTAGATCTATAAATAAACCTTCATTGTTAGACATCAATGAGATACCGCTTAAGTTTTGGAATGAACATAGACTGTCATCTACCAAATTCAATTTATTACATTGTGCTTAGACTTGGTTATGTTTATGCTACCTAAAAAGGTGGAATATACCAGGGGAAATAGGAAACAAAACATAAAAGAGAGAGCATCAACTGTGACAAAAATAATAAAAAGTGAAAAAGGACAAATAGTGCAAGAATAATGAGAAGTTTTAGTTCTAACTGATTCTATATGAAAGTTCAAGTACTGATTGCAATTCATTGTGATGCTGTTACGTCTATCAAGAACTGTGTTATGTCCTCTGATATGATTGTTCTGCTAATATTTTCCTTTATGATTTGATAAAGCCATTTATCAAAATGGCCAAGTAAAGAAACAAAAGTAAAAAAAATGTGTAATTGTATTCAAATAAAATAATTTATTATAAAAAATGAAAACAATAAGAATACATATTACAGTGGAATACGTAGCAATCCTGTGGAGGATCAAGTAAAAAAGTTACAAATAAGCTTGATTTCAAGAAAAGGTTTTAAAAAATCATTCCATTTTTAAACAACTACAGAAAATAAAGACATTTATGCTGTCTCGAGGACTTGAAATTAGGCATTTACAAGTGTCTGTGTGTGTGTGTGTGTGTGTGTGTGTGTACGAAAGAAAGCAAAAATAAGCTTTTAAAGTTTACAAATATAAAAAGTAACATTATTTTAAAAACATCAATGCAGACATCCACAACTATACCCTCTCTGAAAAAAACTGAGGAAGTGGTTTTTTTTTCAAAAAAATTAAAAGCTCAGCATTTTTTTTCATTCCTTTCTTTCGGCAGGAGGTCTCCTGATATTCAGTGAAACATCAGCTTTGCTCACAATATCTCAATCTGCCCCCTTCAATCTCTGTATGACGTTATTATACATTCTCCAGTTACAAGAGGAAGACCTCTAATTTCAAGCCCTTTATTCCCTTTCCTTTCTTTTTCTTTCTTTCCAAAGGGATGAGACTGGATTTCTAAGGACCGAGATCGCCTGTTTTATTGCCCCTACGCTGAGCACAGTGCGGATCCAAGCTCTCCTCTCATAAGTCACGGCAACACATTGATTTTTGAAAGTCCTCCTTTGTCATTGTGTGCATGCATACTGTGTCCCCACTGAACTTTTCATTCATTACCTGGCAGAGTACTTTTCTGACTGCCGCTGCAGAGCAGTAAAACTTTGCTCCTTTTTCACAAGAGAAGCCAGCTGCTCAAGAGACTTGCAGCCTAGATAGTGGGTGGTCTTTGAGGTCAAGGCGATAGATAGAAATTCAACACAGAGCCTTTTGTAAGCCAATATTTCTCTGTTTTCCTTTCCGTTCGCTTTATGGCAGGCAGTCTTGAATATTTTCTGCAAGACTTTATAGACTATACTGGTGTAACTACTGAAATGACTGGTGTATAAGCATTGCTACTTTGTGACTTGAACAGAAAGCTCTTAATGGCTATTAGGGACTGCTAGTTCACAACCAAGGAGACTGTATGAATTATTGAAGAAGAAGAAAAAAAACCCCTAAATTGTATGTCTAGTCCATAATTCATTATTCTTTAAAAATAGTGGGGTATAAATGTCTATTTTTTCTTGATGAATGATGGGAAGCTTTTTTTTAAGATAAGGGGTACATATTTTGTAATTTCTGCAAGGGGTCCAGCAATGATGGGAACAAAGTTTTTGGTTTTGTTTTGGAGTGATGTGGGTTTTGTTAGGCCCAAGGTACACACACCTGTTAAGCTTAGAGTAAACTTTAATCCATTGTTTATTAAAAATTATCAAAGACTGTGCTATCAAAAATTACTGTTTTGTTACTGAAAATGGTCTAATGTTAGAAGAGTATGAAGGTTTAAAATACAGCTTTGGATGAACTCATATAGCCCACACCTGCTCTAAAATAATCATAATTTCAGTGCAAATTAGTAACACTAGCAGTAAAAAGTGTAGGGTTGGATTAATGAGACAATCTCACTGGCCCATTGCCTAAACCCCAAATCAGTATTATTTCCATGTTAAAGTCACTATGAGATGAGGTTTTTTTTAAAAAAATGAAGAGTCACATTACACGACTAGAAAAAAGATTCTTTTGTGTGTATGTATAGCAGTTTGGCGGGTCGAATCCCGAGTGCCGCGTAGCAGAGTGAGCGCCTGTTACTCGTCCCAGCTTCTGCCAACCTAGCAGTTCGAAAGCACCTAAAAATGCAAGTAGAAAAATAGGGACCACTCCGGTGGGAAGGTAACAGCGTTCTGTGCGCCTTTGACATCTAGTCATGCCGGCCACATGACCACGGAGACGTCCTCGGACAAGCACTGGCTCTTCGGCTTTGAAACGGAGATGAGCACCGGCCCCTAGAGTTGGAAATGACTAGCACGCATGTGCGGGGGAACCTTTACCTTTACCTTTATAGTATTATTGTATCAGGTAATATTTGAGGAGTTGATTTCTATCGAAATTCAACCTTCCTATGCCCAAATTCAGTGGCACAGTAAGGAGGGAGGTAGCCAATATCTTTACATATGGTTTATATATATTTAGTCATAAGGTTCCCTTCCTACCTATCCTCCTAACTGATCATGCTTTATGTAATGAAAGCCTGTGCAGGTGGTTAAATATAATTCTGAAAGGGATACATTGCAAGACTGAAAATCATAACTGTTTGACAGAGCAACAGTGATGATTTATAGAACTTGAGCTTTTTTTTTCCAAGGGCTTCACATTTGCAGAATGGGCAGGAAGCCAGGCAATGCACAGCAAGTAATATAATGAGGTGGAGTTTTATCATGAAATTTTCATAGAGATCATCTTTCTCTGGCTTAGTTAATAATGCTTTACCAAGTCACACATGAAAAGCTGGTTTCACAATTGCACTGAAAGTTGAATGCATTTGACTGCAGCCCTACAGGAATGAGAATATACGTAACATAGAAAGTTTTCCCATTTTTTACATCCTTAGTTTATCCTTAGATAAATTCTCTATCCTACTTCCAGGCAGATACAGTAAAACAATGGATTTGGTGGGAAGAGGCTACTTTATAGAATGTCTTCAGAAAATGGAGAAATTCCTCAACAATTTTCAAGAGCAGTGATCATCATTAACAGGGCTTCTTCCTCCCCCCCCCCATGCTCTCCTCTCTTGAAGGAAGAGAGACATCCACCTTGATGAAAATTGCTTTCACAAATTTTAACATTGTGGGGAAAACAGTGGTGAACACAACAGAAATGATGGGAAATGTCTGGAGAGAACTCCACAAGGTACATTGTCCTTTCTAGGATACTTACAATATTTTCTCAGAAAACTGTCTCCTGAGAAATTCAAATTAAGGTCTGTTAATAATTAAGAGATATAGTAATGCCTGTTTCAAAGTATTGAAGCAATCTTTTTTCAGACCATAAGAGCTAGTATTGTATGTTTGAGAAGGAATTATAATTTATAGTGGGACAATCTGTCCTTTCTACCCACTGGTGAACTAAAAAGCTGTTTTTATTCCCTAGCATTGACAGGATAAGCATTATTTCATTGCTGTTTGGACTCAAATTGTACCCATCTCACCTTAGTGTGGAGTGGAAAACTGTATCTCTTAATCCTTATGTTGATTGTCAGTGTTGACAATCTGGAGAATAATTTGCACAGTTTTTGGCTTTTCCCTTGAGACTCTTTTTGAAGCCCAGGCTATGGGGCAGATGTGGTAGCTCTCTTTGCCTACTCCTTTGATCTGCTTGCCCCTCAGCTATGGACAAGAGAGGACACTGCAGGCAAGCCAGCTGTCTTTGTTCCCCCACAGCTCCCTTTCCACTTTCAGCTGACTAGATTGATTCGTATTCTTTCTAAGTAACAGAAGTGAGCAGCAGTAATCTCTTTCTTCTCTGTGCCAAACCACCTGTTATTGCAGTTTTATACTTTCCTCCATTAGGTACAATGATCTAGATGCTCCACCAATTTCCACATCATTAATAGTAACATCACAATATGAAATGGTTGTTTTTCGTTTCTTGTTTAAAAATAGAACCAATTATTCGTTCAAATTCCAGTTCTTAGAAACAGATCTACGGATGTAGATTTATTTAATAATAAATGAAAGTCCATTTGATTTGAAGAAAATCAATTCTACATTACAATGTACTTTCCCTTTTTTAATAATCATATTTCAGCTACATTTAATTGAAATATGAGTTGCATCAATTAAACAAAGCAAAACAAAAGTATTGTGGAGAATCTGTAAAGTTCTTTAAGAATCAAAAAGCCAATACTTCTGTAAATCCAGGAGGGAAAAGCCATGTATCATCAGAGAAGACTGAATAATTTCTGGGCAAAAAACCACTTGTAGGGTAAAATACGGAAAGTGACATACTGTCAATGATATCATTGTCCTGGTTGATAACATGACTGAATCGCTGATGATGGAAGCCATGTGTCTTGTCCATTGCATTGGTAGGGAAATTTGAAATTTCTTAACCTCAGTTTTATTTCATGCTTTTAACTTCTTTAATTCACTGTTTTGTAATTTGTTTCTGTGCTCTGTATAACACTGCTCCAAAATGGAATACCATGATGAACATCTTCATATGACATGCTAGTTTAAACTATCTCTACACTCTATAGACATAGTAGAATTTTTGATACAAATTATACTTGATTTCAAATGCCTGAAATAATCACTTCAATTGGTTTGGCATTAAAGTTATAAGATTATTTGGGAGTAACTCTTTAAATACCTAATAGTTTAATATTTAATATTGTGCTTAATTTGATCCTATGTTTCTGTAAATTATCATTCTTTGAGAAAACACTAAGCTTTGTTTACCCCAAAGATACTTTTTCCAAAAGGCTATTGGACTTTCTTGGGTTTTTTCTTTGAAAATGTTTTGCTTCTCATCCAAGAAGCTTCTTCAGTTCTATAGTTCTTTTATAAAGAACTATGGGTCTTTTATAAAACTTTCAGTCACACTTGTTACTCAACTAACACGTTTCTGAAACTAAAAGCTTCTTTAACACCAAGCATTAGCACCGCTTTGTTGAATTTGCAGCTGTTTTGTATCAACCCTGTGGCATCAACATTACCACTGGATAGAAAATAAAAACTGTTCAGAAAAGGCAAAGACATTTCCTCCTATCAAAAAAAGTAAAAAAAGGGATATTCAGTGCCTTGATATGCAGAAATCACTGGCTGAGTTTACACAATAGAAACATATATCTCCAAAAAAGTTGGTAAGCTTCCTTCTAAATATCGCAATGTCCTTCCTCCCTATTGTATAATAGTGTTCTTTTGCCAGAAAAAAAGAATGATAAAAGCTACATTTTTTTGAGCAACATAGCATCGCATATACAGACAGAGTTAGAGGAAGAAACTGTAGTTGCGTGCCTTTTATTTTATGACACAGTTCAATCTTTCCTCTTTTGTAAAGACATTGCTTAAAGTGAGAAGAGATTAAAATAAGGTGCCAAGTGATGAGATAAAATTTGAGTCTCTTGGAAATAGGCTAATGGTAATATGTTTTATGCTAAGGGTGAAAAATAATGCACTTAAACCTTCTGGCATGTATACAACAACTTGATTTCCATTTCTTTCTAAAGGATTATTAGCTACTTGACTTTCGCAAAAAAAAGCGCTAAGATTTATCATCTCCAAAGTAATTTTTCAGTCCCTTGGGACAATAAAATAACTTGCATTTGAAAAGCCTGTGGTTTCTACGCATGTTTACCTCATGTAAGATTACAATTCTGGATTGCAGAGCATAAGTTACACATGGTAACAGCTGTTAACACAAAATGTAAACAGTGGTGGTTAATTATGTTAAACCATTTATAAGCATATCCAGGAGTGGATGGAATTGGAGTCTAATATGGCAAAGACATATCTGAATACAGTTAATACTGGTTCTATAAGTACATAGTAAACCTTTGGAAGGAATCACAGTGCTTTCCCTTTCAGTATAACTCTATGCCACAGTTTGATTTGTAACACATTCATTGCTATTTTTCAGGATTTCATATACTATTGCAATTGTAGATCCTCTAAATCAAACCTAAGTGACAATGACCTACTCGTGAAACATTTGCAATTAACATATTCTTTATTAAACAGTAGTTATAAACTTCCTTTAAGACTGACTCTGCTTTTGATATGGTTTATAACCATTAATGTTAATAGTAATATATTTCAAATACAAAAGACTTTGACACTACAGTAAAAGTCAAATAAGAAGCAGTCTAATGAATATATATCTTCCAGAAAAACATTTATTTTTACACACACACAAACACACACACACACACAAAGCTGGCATAGTTTAGATATTATTAATTGCTTCCCTTTGCATCCTAAGAAGAACAGACTGTGCTAGTAGGTCTCTGGACTGAAACCAAACCCTGGATTAAGCAGATCAGATGTAATGGTATGTGGGGAATGCTATTTTGGGAGACAGGGTCAACAGAAAAGACAGCCAAGAGAACTGTCAAATAAAAGCCAACTTATCATGAATGAGGCTGCGGCAAGCAGCTCAGAAGGGACCCTCCTTAGTTCATGGGCTGTAAAAGGGACAGGGGAGAAATGTACATTTAGACTTCCAAGAGGGTCCTTCATGGTCCCTGAGCTTGGCTGTTTTCTTGCAGACATTTCATTACCCATCATTAGTGCTATTAGGGAGTGGGATTTTCTCTCAATTTATATTCTAGCAATTTGCCCTGTCAGTGTTGGTGGGAATCATCGTCTGCTTACTGGTGGCCTGTTTGCCTGGATTGGTAGTTCTTGAATGGTGTATTATTTGCTAATTGATTGTTGGTTTGATGTTAATATTGCTGTTAATTATGCTTATCTAGGTGTTAATTGCTAGTGATTAGGTTGTTCTGGTTTTTTGTTCCCTTTTTGGCTTGTTGATTGTCTTGTTTGCAAAGTCTGTAGGTGTGATTTATATCTATGTGTTTATTGATTGTAGATTTGTCAGGGTGCCAGGCTTCCAGGAATTCTCTAGCATTTTTGCACTTGGTCTAAGATGGTTTCCCAGTTTCCTAGTTGAAACCTTGGTTAAGTCTGTCCATAAATAAGCCAAAATTGAAGTTCAGCTTCAGTAGTCACTCGGTGCCAAATCTGGGCTAGGGGTGGTGGTGATCAAAAACACATCCCAACAGAACTGCTTCAAAACTTCTTGGTATGTGGGCGAGCATTATCGTGAACCAACACCACACTAGAAGTGGTGCCATAGAAAATCCCACCAAATGTGAAGATGCCAAAGGAGTACTGCTAGTGAAGTTCATGGAGCGTGGTTCGACCATCAGTTCAGAAGTCTACTGTGAAACATTACAAAAGCTCAGATGAGCCATCCATAACAAGCTTTGGGGCGTGCTGACTTCCGGTGTGGTGCTGATTCATGATTATGCTCGCCTGCACACCGCTATATGCACCCAAGAACTTTTGAAGCAGTTCCGTTGGGATGTTTTTAATCACCACCCCCTCCATACCCCAGATTTGGCACCGAGTGACTACCACTAAGGAATTTCAAAGAGACCTATGACAAGTGCCTCAGTTTGAATGATGATTATGTCAAAAAGTAATGTAAAGTTGTAGTTTTCTAATGTGTATAATAAAAATTCTCTATCTGTGAGTGTCTGACATTGATAACCAAATGGAGGTTTATTTCCAAATTTCCCTTGTATATATTTCTATCCAGTTTTTAAGTTTTCACACTGATGTGAGTGGACTTCACAAGTTGCACGTCTTTTCAAACAATAAGGAACTATACTCACCATATCATAGCTCAAAATGAAGAAAAGAAACAGCACTTTGCACATTCTATAATCAGTGGTTTGTTGAAGTTGGTTCATACAAGTCCACAAAACTCAATTTTTATATTTTTTGAATTTTATGATCTGAGAAGTTGAGAGCAAAATTAAATCATTAGCATGCCTATCAGCCTTTTGGTGGCTAGTAGCACAGAGCATCGGTAGCAGTGGAATCAGATGAACTGGTTCATGAACATTTACCTGCATGCCACTCCTTAAAACATCTGTATGCAAAAGTGTTCCTCTAGTAGTTTTGAAGGATGGACCATATGATACAGGGAATGATTTTAAATTTTAATTCATCTATTTAAATTTTAAAAACAATTTGTTTTCAAATTAATTCATTAAAAGTTTTACTTACAACAATAAAAGATCAGGGAAACTAAAAAAATGCAAGAAAGCAAAAAATAAAACAGAACAAAAAAAATTAAAAGGAACTTCCTAATCTCCTCATGACAAATATAAACAAATCAAATAAGCAACATCTTCTCTAATCCAGCTATCAGCAAAAAGTCCAAACACAGCTCTAAAATAATAACATTAATACTATACATATAAAAATTCAACATTCCACATCTCAGCTCTTAACTGTAAGATGAATTCTTACAGTTAAAATGATACTGATACCCTAATGCGGCTGGCGTCAACTTCCCTCCGCCCAGTGCGCTCCCACAGAGAGGGCCTCCTCAGGGTGCCACTGGTCAGAGAATGCCGACTGATGGCCCCCAGGGGGAGGGCGTTCTCTGTGGGCGCGCCATACCTTTGGAACCGTTTAACGGTTCCGATGTGATCTAAAAACTTATTTATTTGAACAAGCCAGCCTGGTCTGATGGGTTTGGGGTTTTAATTACTGTTTTTAATTAATTTATTGTATTTGGGCACAATTGTTTAATTTGTTTTTAATTTTTGTATTTTGTACTTTTGGTATTTATTGCCCTGTACACCGCCCTGAGTCCTTCGGGAGAAGGGCGGTATATAAATAAAATAAAATAAATAAATAAATAAATAATGCAGGGGTGTCAAACTTCTGGCCCGCCGGCTGGTTGCATCATATGGATGCTGCACCCACCCCAGCTCCAGCAATGCAGAAAAAAGACACAATACATCACAACATGTCGTGTGAATACATCACAACATGTCGTGTGACGTGGCGAGTTTGACACCCACGCCCCAATGTAAACAAAACACTGCTAAACTTTAACCTATTTGTTAAAATTTGTTTTGTATATATACTTTTGGTTTTATATCTTTTAGCTTTTTATAACTTTTAAAAATTATACTCTGATGTATTTTCTATACTTTTTAACTCACCCTTTTTAACTACCCTCCTTATGCTGGCCTTTGACCATAGCAAAGTCAAGATTCAATACACATCATTTCTCCATTCCAAATGCCAACAATTCCAAGAAAACCACCCTAAATAGCAACATAACCCATTCAAATAAACATTCCATCTTTCAACTCTAAACAAATACACGTTTAGCAAATATAAAGTAATCCCACTATCCTAATATAAACAAAAAAACGAAAATTTAACATAACAAAGAGGCCTAATTTTTCCTTTAAAAAAAACCAAGTTCACAAGTAAAAACAAATATAGAGGCAGTTTAAATACTACCAAATTTGTATTTGTAGTAAATGTAGGAGGGAGGGGACTTAAAGATTGCATTTAAAATGCAATGTACCACATTTTTACAATCCAGATATTAGCAAATCCCAAAACAGCCACCCAAAATAATAACATATCCCGTTTTAATCCTGGTCAAATAAACAATCTTTGTATTCCATTCTTTATACAACATACTGTTTCTCTGTAATCCATTCAGATGGTTGCTAATTCCTGTTACAAATTTTTCCAATACTGTAAACAACCTGTGAATCCAGGAAAAAAATGCTCCAAATACTCTTTGGAATTGTCATTTTTATTTCCTTCTTAATTTTTAAAGATTCATTCTGTTTTTCTTTATATCTGATGATAAATTCTTATTCAAATTCTTATGTTGTTCTCAGGTAAATTTTTATCTTTTTCTATAGCAATTGTCAATAAGACACAACATAATTGGTATAATTAATTCAGAAGATGCTTGTATAGTTTCTCAAAGATAACTCAAAATGCCATTATATGTTATTTGTCTTGTTATATCTCCATACCAAAAACAATTTTTCTTTCCCACAAACATGCATTTATTCTTTAAAATTAATTTCAAAATGCAATATTCCAACATTTCTGAGCATTAATCTGTTTAAAATTTTCCGTAGCCAAAACCTTGTTTTGTTTTTTGCTGTTTATTTTAAATTATTAAATATCATAAAGATACATCTTCATTTTCTTATATTAAGGATTGAAAGCACTCACATGGTATCACTTTGAAGGCAATATCCTTGCAAGAAACAACTGTAAGGAGAACAACTTTTGACAATACAGGTAGTTCTCAACTTACGACCACAACTGGGACCAAGATTTCTGTTGCTAAGTGAAACATTTGCTCCATTTTGCTCCATTTCCCACAGTTGTTAACTGAATCACTGCTAATTAGTAACCCGGTTGTTAAGTGAATCTGGGATCCCCATTGACGTTGCTTTTAAGAAGTTGCAAAAGGCGATCACATGACCCCGGGACACTGCGACCATCATAAATGTGAATCAGTTGCCAAAAGTCTGAATTTTGATCACATGACCACGGGGATGCTGCAATGATTGTAAGTGTGAAAAATGGTCTTAAGTCGCTTTTTAAAGTGCCATTGTCACTTTGATCGGTCACTAAATGGTAAATTGAGGTCTTCCTGTATCGTCACTTTATCCAGACAGAGTTGAAGGAGCTGATCTACTTGTTGGCTCCCTATTCAAACATCAGTTCCACTTTTGACAGAGCCATCTTCACTCTACTATCTTTCCTGGAAGTTATTGGTTTTTATATTGATAGACTGTACAAATAAATGTATGCAGTCCACAATTTCTTTCAAACCGTTTAGAACATTTCTCCTTCAGCCCAGTGAAAACGCTAATAGACTAAAAGCACTAATAGTTTATCAGGCTTAGTAAATCAAGCTGGAAAATGTATGAAAAGGCTCAACCCATTGTTTTCTGATGATCAATTACAAGCCTTATCTTATATATTATCAGTATTGATAGGAATTCAGTAATCCTTATATACTGATTACACATAAGATACATTATGTATTACATTTACTTTAAAATGTAAATTTAAAATATAAAGAAGCTTATGGAATTAAAAAGGGCACCCACGGTTATATAGTTGCAACATAATAAATGATGTAAAACAATGTGTAGAAATTATAAGTGAGCATGAAAAGCGAGTGAAATCATAATCTTTAGATAATAAAAACATACAATTTAATAGTGAAGTCTTAAGCATCTATTTAGAAAGAAAGAACTTTTATTTCACTTTTAAACATTCACCTTATCAATCTAGGACAAAGCAATTTTCATTCAAATATTTCTTCCCATCTTTTTCTCTCTTTTTTCACCAAGGGGTTGTTTATTTATTTATTTTAGTACCTTCCAATATTAATTCCACAATTAGCCTACAGCAAAAATTAGCCCCTTTTGTAGATTTAGATATAAAAATGGGACTGGCATTGTTGAAACTATAGTAACACTTTAAAAACAGATGCAGCCTGGGGTGAAATTATTTCTTATGTCTGTGTTTGAAAAACAGATGATAAAAATGTGTGAAATGAATCATTCCACTATAGATAAAACTGAAAATGCCTATTAACATTTTTTTTTATCTACAAGCACATGTGCAAGCAACTAATCAGACTCACTTGTCACCACTTGGTGAAATCAGATGTAATTAATGGATTTCAGGTAAGCTATAATGGTTATAGGGCTTGGAATAGGATATTGTATGTGTGGACAGGTATTTATTGTTTACCAAAGGTCAAATTCTTTCCTTTGATTCCAAGAAATTTCTTCAGATATGTACAGTATTTTATCAATGAAAGAAAGTGGAAGTGTTTCTGTTATCTCCAAAAAACTATAGTCCCTGTCCCTTCCCCCATTTTATTATACCTTCTGTTGTTATTTTTGCTTTGATGAAGAGATTTCACCTGTAGCTAATAGGATCAATTGCAACTTTTAATGGGGATTTATTGTTGGAATGCTGGAATGTCTACTGTAAGACAAAAACAAACATAAAACAAAACCTAACTTGTTGTAGACCGGTAATGTATAATATATATAATGTATCCCAATTCAGGAAAATCTCAATTCAGGAAAAAAAATTCAGGGGAAAAAAATCTTAAACCTTGTAAGGGGGGGAGTAGGGAGTGGAGAGGATATCAGAACGTGAATTCCTTTTGAACTATTTAGTGCATGGAAATTGACAATGTAAATAGATTCTTCACACCTTTCTTATTGCTAAGACGTTTATTCTTAAACATCAGAAACATACCCCCAAATATCCAGTGAACTGACAATCTGATATTATTTGCAATTTATGAATGAGTTGTTGATTAGTTAGGGACAAATAAAATCTTGACAGAGAAAAGAGATAAATATAATAAAACAAAATTTTATAGAGGTAATTTTAAGTTTATCACTTAGAAATTTTAAAAAAAACATATGTTATTTAACGTGGTCATAGTACCTGATAAAACAATTTTAAAATAGTGAAAATGTGATTTGGCTACAAAAAAGGCAAATGCAACTTTAGTACACAATCTGGGGGTTTGTTTTGGTGTCACAACTAGGCTTAAAGAGTACATGACAGGTGTGGCCAAGAAAGCTTCATATGATATGCTAATTGTGATTCTCCAGTTATATAGTCCCATGTATAATACTCTCTGTGTTATACTTTAAGGGCTGTCCTTGAAGTCCACTTGGAACTACAAATGATCCAGAATACAGCTGTATGGGCAGTGTTAGGCATTCCTCAGGGTAAGATGTGACACTAGTGTTCCAGAAGCTCATTGATTAGTTGTGGTTTAACAGGTGCAATTCAAGGTGATAGTTATCACCTACCTAAGGCCTTCATGATATAATACCAAATCATCTGAAGAACTGTCTATCTGCCAAGGCTTCTGCCTTTCTGATAATATTAGGAAGAATTGGTATTGCTCTTCCTCATCAAATAATGCCATCTATTGAATTCAAAAAGTATGTCCTTTCTCACGGTGTCTGCCCTGTCTAATGGTGTCCTCCCCGGGATCCATTTGGTTCTTACCATGATGATCTGGAATGATGATGATGTTTTGAAAGTCTTTAAAAATGTTGCTGTTCCCTCAGTCCTTGGGTAGAATGCTGGTGCAGCTCTTAACAGTTGTGTTTTATGGTACATCGATTGTAGGTTTCTGGCACACATATGATTATCTTTTCATTGTTTTCTGTTCTTTAAATGTAAGCCTCCCAGAGTGGTTTTTGAATCTGGCAGAGACTAAATGAGAAGTACTAACAGTTTACTGCATGTTATCCTTCCAACTGTACTTTTGAAAACTAAATTGTGAGAAAAACAACAGCTTTATAACTCTGCCTAGGCATGGCCTTCATGAGGAAGAATAGAAGATGTGTGTCAAGGTTCTGACTAATGAACCCAACCAAATAAGCACCAACGAGATGATCCAATCTCTTTATGCAAAACTTTATTGACTACATAATTTTGGCACAATTAAAAGCAAAACCAGCTCTATTTTTCCCCCACACAAACTTCTATAATTAAAACATACAATTCTTCCTCTTCCTATTAGTGCATGTCACATTGTCCAATCAAGTGTCAAAAGTTGGTTATGAAAAAGTGTCTCTGTGGGTTGGCAAACATCTGCTGAAATGTCTTTGGTTCACATGGTTGGATTTCTTGCTGTCTGGAGTCTGCATTCCATTTCCCTCCTCCCCCCTAGTGCAGGGGTAGGCAACCTTGGCTCTTTTATGACTCATGGACTTCAACTCCCAGAATTCCTGAGCCAGCCATGCTCAGGAATTTGATATTTGATCTTAATCAAACGTATTTGATCTTAATCAAAAATGTCCTAATACTTCTGTCCAAAAGGAACCTGGTGCCTTCTCTTGTTGCCTGACTCTAATTTCTGCACTGGGGCTGTTGGTCTTCTTCTTTATTCTGAACTATTTTCACTGGAAGTTAATGTATAAACAAAAATGTCAATTAGCTTACAATTTCTCCTTTACATTGTTGTATGCATTTCCCCCCTGTATTTTTATATATATGAAATAGGGAGCATGGTGGCTCATGAGGTTAGGACACTGGGCTGATGTTTGGCAGGCTTACGTTCAAGACCCATTGCTGCCACGGGGCAGGGTGAGCTCCCTTCACATCCTCCAGCTCCTGCCCACCCAGCAGTTTGGAAGCAGGCGATCACAAGTAGATTAATATGTACCACTTCGTTTGGCAACTTCATGGAAACATGGAAGGAGCCCCCAACTGCATACCCCTGGGGTGATGTCATTGGCAAATCCTTTCATGAAAAAAAATGGTTTATATATGTAGGTATGCTCATTAATCTGCAGCATTATGGAGATTTTGGGGTGCTTGGAAAAGCAAGCAACAGGACTGGTTTGGAACAGTTACTTTAGTATTTTCTCCCTGAGCAACTCAATTAACAAGAAAAAAATATATAAATAAAATTGACACTGTTTAACCTGCTATTATATACTATTTTTATACCATTTTATTGCTTGTAAACCACCCAGAGCTGTTCTAAAATGGGGAGCTATATAAATATTGCAAATAAATAAATAAAATGATGCCACGAGGTGTCAACATAACAGGAAATGGAGAAGCCTCTAGCTACACCTTTTGTTATAATTTTTCAAGTTTGGATATGATTTGATGTCCCTTGGGTGCACCGTATGAAGACTGAATCAGTTCCAAACTCGTCTCTGTTGCATCCGTGCAATCTTGTGATTCTTTCTTTTCAGAAAAAAAATATCTCACGCTTGTTGAGTGGCATACAAAAAAGAAAAACACCTCCTACTAAGAGAACTAGAACCTGGGGAGGCAGAGCAGAGGAGAAGCCGTTGTGTCTAAAGTTCAGAAATAAAAAAATGACTTTTTCTTTTGAGCTCCTGTTCCCTGATGTGACACTGTGATCTGTATCAAATGCTTGGTGGCAAGGATTTTTGTCAAGCTTTCTGTGCTAAAATAGATTTAACCTACCAGTTGCTCTTTGTGGATTTAACAATGTATGTGACAATAATAGGCTGCTACTGTTATATTGTTAGCACATGAATAGTCCCAATTATATATAGTTATCTTGTCCTCTATACTTTCAGGTATGAAATGTTTAGTTCCATGTGTACTTGGAAAAATGCTTGATAAATGCCAATTGTTGTTATTTTTTGTTCTTTGGGTAATCCAGCATAATTAGTGAATTTATAAAAATGCTTGAGATGAAGGTAAATTCAATGTCACTTTTTTCCCCCACATTTATAGTAAACAAATCTTGGAATATATTGTACCCTATTATATTATTTGCTTTTCTGGGATCTCATACCACCATCATGAAATCTTGGAAATATAATACTTTCCACACAGTGGAAAAGGCCCAATACTGAAGCTTCTAAAAGTCTCATGGGAAAAATCAGTAGATGGCAAGAAAAAAAAGAAAGAAAAGAAACTCTTTCCCCGGAAGCATTGAAATTCACCTCATTTTTTACTACCATTGGCCATCTGAACGCAGGCATGGCTATTTTGTATCTGTAATGGTGACTGTTATCCTTCAGTTAAGATACTAATGTTCGATGATGACATCAGCACACTCTCAAATGAAACCCTGTCTTGATATAACTCTGAAAATGAAGTTCTTAGTTATGCTCAGTGGTGGGATTCAGCAAGTTTGCATCAGTTTGGCAGAACTGGTAGCTAATTTTTTGTTGCCCAGGCCCAGAATGGACTTTTGGAAGTGACATCCACACAGAGAACCGGTTGTTCACATATTTGAATCCAACCACTGGTTATGCTGGTCTATGACTGTAATGAAGATTTGATTTGAGGTTCTTAGCTCCACTATGACACTCACACAAATCAACACTACACTGTTCTCATACTTCCATGAAAATGTAAGACTTCACGGTCTGATAGATGATAGATTAGATCAGGCATGTCAAACTTGCAACGTCACGTGACATCGCATGATGTATCACGACTTTTTCCCCATTGCCAGCAATGGGGAGGGCGTGATGCATCTGGCCCATGGGCCAGCAGTTTGACATGCCTGGATTAGATAGATGATAGATAGATAGAGATAGAGATAGAAAGACAGACAGACATTGTTATGTATAATGTTATAATATATTGGAATATTTCTGACATCCTTGCTATTTTTTAAAGCTTTCTGTGTTGCACACAGCACACCACATACAAAAACCATATAAATTTGAAAGCTATTCACTATGATACAATTTTCAAAAATATTTGATTTTTTTGGTGCCAGTAACTTGAAGATGTAGCATGTAAATATAGTTGGTGTTTCAGCACACTTATTATCAGTTCATGCAACATATCATGAAACATTTGTTCCTGATTACTTACTGATAAACAGTTCAGACCTTGATTTCTGATTCAAATGATTTATTTATTTATTTATTTGCCAAAGTATAATCAAAAGTTTAAAGTATTCTTACTTCTGCATGTGAATTGCATTTAATTTTTTTTGATAGCCAACATTTGTGAAGAAGAAAAAAACTTTCATGAAATTTGCAATTAATTGTACCTAAATCAGAGTTAAATTAGATTTAAAATGGTTAATTTTAATTCTTGAAAGAATAATTAAAGCAGAATATTTTTATACATTCCACACAATTTGACAGATTATTTTTCTTTATTAATACAAGGCTAAAGATTATTCCAATGGCTATACAAGCAACCATAGAAGCAGATACACTGCAAGTGGAGTTAAATATGTTTCATTGGATTTAAGGATAATCACTGGATTCATGATTTTAAAAAACCTAAACCTAATTTGAAGGTGTTACAAGTCTTATAGTCAATTTCCTTTCTGTTTGCCAAGAATCTTGCTTACTATGTTTTGGGGTGCATTGTGTCCTTATCAATTCATAACATACCATTAAATCAGAACTGCTGGTGAAAGGTTCTTCAATTAAGCAAGATCAGAAGAAACTGATATATAAATATCTGCCTATCTTATAGAGTGCTACAGTTAATCAATCCCAAGAACAAAGAGTTTGGCTTCAGCTGAGGAACAAGCCCTGCCTACCTGAGCAGCCCTGCTGGAGTAATGGCTCACTATTGACAAGATGTTTGTAGGGTGGAGGCCTCTCTCACTAAAGAAGCTGAAACACAAAATAGCTCAGCCTGTGGAGCAAATGCCACTCTCGGCTCAGAGAAGCACTAATTCCTCTAAAGACTCAACTGAAAAGCCAGGGGAAGCTGAGGGGAAGACTACTCTTATCGATTATCTGTTCAATGAAAGGTCAAGACTCCTTTTGAGGGTCACTGTTCTTTCCATGAACGGTCCTCTTCCCCGAGCCCTTTTCCTCTTGGTTTCTTTGCTGAGTTATTTTTGCCAGACTTCCAGGTGGAGAGACCTGAGGTAAAAAGTGAACTGCAAATGAGCTAATCATCATTAATGTCTTGACAAAACCTGCCAGTCCAACATCCCATCTAATGGCTGACAAATGTCAGGGTGACTTGTATGCTTTTTTTTGTTAATTGAATTGGTTAATTGGATCCCAAAGGCCTGGCTGCTAATTATGAGTTGTCAGACAGATATGCATATACGTCCAGCACATACATTCTGATACGGGGAAAATAATGTACAATAAATGGATATCCTTGTGATCAGTGGGAAACATATACATATTCTAATTTTCTCTTTAAAAAATATCAATGGTGGAATTTCCCCAACCACCACATGTTACAATCTTCTTGATGTAATTTTAAAAAATAAGGGATAGAAAAATTCCAAATCTGTCTTTTTCTTTTTTCTAAGGGGAGCATCTGCTCAGTCAGCTCCACATTCATTAATTATCAGCCAATTAGTGAAAGAAAAAAAAAGCCCTCCCGATTTGCATCTTAATTTGTTACTTAGTAAAGATGTTTTTATATATATATAAAAGTTAAATACTCCCTCTGGTTTGCAAGCTGGAGAAAGTGAGAAAGGGGATGGCAACTTCCCACCAAGAAAAGGCAATTAATCACTATACTTTGCACTTCTATTGAGCCTTTTATCCCCAGATCTCAAAGCGCTTGGCAAAATTAATTCATTAAGCCACCTGGCACCCTGGGAGCTGGCAAAGAAGTAGTAAGTTCCTTGGGGCAAGAAGTGTCTTTGTGTATGTGTTGTACAGCCCCAAGGACATTGCTAGCTTATTTATAAAATGAAGAAGACATTATTGGTTCCACCAATAAACTGAAGCTAATGGACAGTCAGTGACTCTCCTTACAAATTCTTGGTGAAATGGTATAGACAAACAGGGCACTGTGTGCTATGGAATCAGTTTCCCTCTCTGCACTTTGATCCATTCCGAATGGATTGCTTAACTTCTATATGTTGAAATATACAGCTGAAAGAGATCTGGAAATGTTGATCTGCTCAAATATATCACTTTAGTGCAAGATCTTTTTTTTTAAAAAAATAAAGTCTCTAAGGCATTATCTGAGCACCTGATGATCCATGGAGCATAGGAAGAGACCATGAACAGCATGATCTTTGCCAATAGATACACAGGGGAGGAGGTTCAATGCATTGTAGATTTTTTTTCCAGATGTCTCTTTTAGGCTGGATGATATCACTAATGACTTTTTTTCTTTTCAAATCCTTCCTCAACAAGTATATTTGACACAATTATTTTTAATATTTACTGTACAACCAAAATCAAAGCCTATTTATTGGTTGGGAACAATAATGCTTCTGACTTAATAGATTCAAAAAAAGAATGTATCATATTATTGTTTAGTTGTTTAATTTTTACATTATCCTTTAAATGGGCATTTTTGCAATTTATTTCCCTGTCACCTTTTAGATTAATATCTGGAAACAGTTTATGTATCTAACTGCTTTGAATATTATTATGTTAGGCAATAACTTAAAATGTAAGTGATTTAAAACATACTTTAAAGTAAGCTGCCATTTAATCATTCTTTTAATTAATCTAGTTACGTGTCATTTGTATGTGAAAAATTTCTATTGTGCACCTAAGGAATTACATAGTAAACACTCTGAATTAGACACAAGCAGATTCATCACATTTGTTACTGGCAATTTGTAATATAGTTCAGAGATCTCCAACCTTTTGGGCACCAGGGACCGGTTCTGTGGAGAGAGGTTTTTCCACGGACCAGATAGTGCATGATTTTGTGTGCTGCCTGCATCCCACAGATTGGGCTTTGTTTGTCTGTGCGGACTGTTTGCTGGCATATCGCAGCCCAGTACTGGTCCATGGACCGGGGCTTGGGGACCCCTGATATAGTTCAACCATTGAGAGATAAAGTTTCTACCCTTGAACATGATTTTGATAGCAACAATGTGCTGGATTTATTATTAAGTCTCCATTACTATAAATAATGTCAGTTGGACATATAGACTTGTGGAGCTGCATATCAATGGTAAAACTTTTGAAAAAGACTTGATACAAAAAAGGTTTTAAAAATACATATTAATGTATCAGTTATTAAATAATGTCTGAACTATCTGAAGATGAAAGCAAAAGGCCTGGCTGCAGATATCCAGAGAGAAGATGACATTTCATCTCAGCATCTTGGAAATGCCTAGTAAAATAGAAACATTATTGGAATGAATAAATTAATCTTTCCTAATTTTTGATAAGTACAACATAGGAAAAAATAAGGCCTATCTGAGACCCCATAACCGTGGTTTAATTCCTACAAGGAGACTTTAGTTATCTCATACCACCACCACCACCACCCCCCACACACATACACACCTTTGCCCATGCTTTGTTTCATATTTGAGAATTTCTGGATAATTTCTCCAACATATGCTATCCATATCTTTTAAGAGTTAATTTTTCTACTTTTATTTTTTCAGTGCCAGACTCACTCTTCTATCTTCTGGATACTTTCAGAGTTTGCTGAGGCCAACAGCATCTCAGGAAATGTACTCTTGATCAGAAAATACACATATCTTTGTTGAATTTTTGAAAATGCAGATAGCTTTGTGAACTGATGAATTGTTAAAGATTCAGATGTGGCTTCCAAGTCACGGTTAGGTTTTTCACGATATAAATAATACAGGGCTTAGTCAGTCCTTGTGCATAGTAACAAAGCAGTATAGAAGAATTTGGGAGGTGAACTGAAATGTTCTCCATGAAAAGTCTTGATATGCCTGAGTGAAAATAGAATTCTGATGTATTCTGTAGGGATTACTCTGTGTGTTGTTGCTATGCTTGTAGTATATCAAATGAGTCCCATGTTATTGTTATTATGAACAAACAGACTGTGTACAATTCTGCTGGAAAACTAGATATACCATATTTTCTCTGAAAATTGAAGTTGAAAGTTAATGACATAAACCAGCCATGGCGGTCACAGTCAATAGATTCAGGATCACCTGAATCTCATCAGGTTGTTTCATAAGACGATGCCACAACAGAGAAGGCACTCTTCCTGGATATGACTATATGTCATTGTTTCACAGAGGAATGCTTACTCTGACCTGATCTTGCCTGATCTGATGGAATGGGCAGAAGCCTCTGGAGTCAAGGGTTTCTGCAATTTGTTTTTCCCTTTCTATTCTGTATTTGTTTTTCAACATTTATTTTCATATTCAACATCTCTGATTCCTGATATGATTGTCTATCTTGCCTGTGGTTTCTTCTTGGAATTCTATTCTCTAACCAGAAAATCAGATTGAACTTGCCACGATATTCATCAAACTCCTCTTCTTCTGCATCATTATCCAATGCAAAGCTGGAAAATCAACATATTAAAGAATTGCTCAAAAGGTTTATTTTTTTTATTGAAAAGTTTTAAAATACAATTTTCCTTTGAAAAACCCCCCTTCCCCCTCCCTCCTCCCCTCCCTACCTCCCCCCTATCTCCCCCCCTCCCCCTCTCCCTCCTCCCTCCCCTGCCCCCCCTCTACTTCCCCTCCTCCCCCCCTCCCCCCCCGACTTCCCAGAGCAAAATACAAGGTATATATCTAAAAAGCAATCATAAACAATCATATACTAACAATTATAAACTCTAAAATCCATCACTCTCTAGCTTATATAGAGTAAGCCAATCCTTAACAATACTAAATATATATGAACTAAAATAAAAAAAACTAACATCATTCCCATCTATGTTCTTCCACAATTCACTATTACCTAGACATATTCTCACTTACACACCACAAGCACCTATCCCTATTAACCTCTCTAGCCAAAATAGGCTATAATAGATAATTCTTACACAAATTAACCCGCATTAACCCACAAAACTTTCTTCCTCTTCCTCTATAGTTAATTATCCATTAATTCCAAATTAAAAATTCTGTTACCATACATAACGTCCCAAAACTCTTAAAAACCCAACTACCACTTGACTATAAGTATATTGTGGAAGTTCCATAGATTTCTACTGGTCTTATTTTTTAGTCTTTTTTGAGCGTTTTAAGGCAGCACGCGTCACCCTCTGTTCTCTAAGATCATCCAAAAGAGTTGCAGCTTGATCTCCTCCTGTACCCTTCTCGTCCATCTGTCCATCTTCATCCTCTTGACATTCTCCTTCTCCAGATCCCTCTACAGCTTCCAGAAGTGTTGATGGGGTTGCTTTTAAAACATTGTTGTAAAAATCATGTGCTTGCTTCACAGTACCCAAACAGTACCTTTTGCCATCATACATGAAGCTCAGCCCAGCTGGGATCTCCCATCTGAACCTTATATCTCTTTGCTTGAGCTCTTGCACAAGAAATATAAAGTCCTTCCTTCTCTTTAAAATCTTTGGAGGAATTTCTTTTAG
Source organism: Vipera ursinii (assembly GCF_947247035.1). NCBI lineage: Eukaryota > Metazoa > Chordata > Lepidosauria > Squamata > Viperidae > Vipera > Vipera ursinii. The sequence continues at coordinate 53,352,301 of NC_139518.1, read as the reverse complement.
AACCAAAACTTCTTGACCAGCAATCACAACTTTAGTATCATAGGCAGCTTGTATAACTTCATCTCTAATTTCCCTTTTTACAAAATAGACCACCACATCTCTAGGCAACTTTCTCTGCTTAGCAATCCACGAATTCACACGAAACACTTTGTCCATGCCTTGTTTTATTTCAGATGCTGGATGGTTCAATACCCCCTCAAGAGCCTCAGAAACCAGCTGCTTTAAATCTTCCTTAATATTCTCTTTTAGGCCTCTAATTCTAACAGCAAACTGCATCTGGTAAAATTGAGCCAAACTCTGTTCGTTATCCATTTTGTCTTTTAAATCTTCAATTTCCAATACTTTTGCTTCTAATATAGCATTCTTTTGAGTCAAATCTTCCACTTGATCATCCAGCACCTCCACACATTTAGCTACTTTATGCACTGAGGACAAAATGTCTACCTTCATCTCTCTAAGTTTCTGTTCCATCCTTTCTTCCATTCTCTGCTCCAATTTCTCCAATTTCTCCTCCATCTGTGCAAATTTAACACCCATTGACTCCAAAATTAACTGGGTATGTTTTTCAAGATCCTTCGATGTCAATACATCAGGAGAATGCAACGCCTGCAGTAATGATTGTTGTTGCACCGGAGAATTTCCAGCACTCCGAAAAGTTCTAGGGGGAGGTTTAGCCGCCATCTTTTACTTACAATTGTGACGCACTTTCACTTTAAGTTTTAAGCAAAGTTCATCAAGCTTGAGAGTAAAATAAAATAATCCTCTTCATCTCTTTATCTTTCCTTCTTGTACTGCTCTGCCTGCTCTTTTCCTTTCATAGTCTCTCCTTCAAGCAGGGATGGTCGCAGACGCCTGGCTCTGCTCCATGAAATCCGGAGCAGAGACGCTGGCCAGCTGGGAGCAGCCCAGGCTACGGGGGAGTTCAATCCTTCAGCCGCCCAAGCTCCAAGCTCAGGCGGCCCTGGAGAACTCTACCCCTACCTGGGGGCTCACCCCTCCTCTTCTCCCGAGGAGGGGGCTTCAAATTCACCCGAACAGCTGATCGGCGCTGTTTCGGGTGAAAAAACAACAGCTGAGCCGCGGGCAGCCCGGGAAGGCTGTCTCCGTCGCCGCGGAGGCACCGGAAGTCCGCTCAAAAGGTTTATTGATGTTATTTTGGCATTTGACTGCATTGTCCCAAACTCTGTATTTGCTACATTCTTCCTGATTATGAAGCTCATTCCATATTTGTGTGTGTATGTGTGTGTGTGTGTTCTGAGTAGTAAATAGTACAAAAGTGAAAAATTCCAGGCCATTCCAATTTGCAGAAGCCTAACATTTCATCTTTCACTATTGCACTTTCCCATTCTGATGGTTCTTAGGTTCCATGTTCTCACTATAATTCTCTCTTTGCAGCTTTAGATTTCTTTTCTTGCATGGCAGAAGCATCAACAACTAGACATCTGGAAGGCTTTAATCATTGGATCATAAACACTCCAAAAGATGCTGATCTCTTTCTCAATAGCATGTTGAATACCATTCAACATAGGAGGGGGGAAACCATCTGGCACTATAAAAGTCAGTTGCTTTATCCTATTATCCATTTGTTTTTCTCAGTAAAATACAGGAGTGGGTTACCACTGCCTTCTATGTAAAATATAATGATGCCTTTGCCATTGTCACTAAAGTCAAAATGTGTCTCTAGCATCTTCCTCCTACATCTCTGCTGCCAAGTATAGGTTTTTAGCTGGACAGCTGGGCTGACCTTTATGCCTTAGGTGATTCTAATGGGAGTACATATTTTTTTGCATACAGTCCTGGCATTGTTCACACATCCATCTCAGGAACCCACCCCATCCTCATTACAGCATAACAGGATTTGGGAGATAATCATACATATTTTTAATAATTGGAATAGATCAACATACATATAGTGTTTCAGAGATGAACACCATGGAACACAATTGATTCCTTTGGCAAATACAAGCAAGAAAGATAAAATTACATACTCCTCTTCAAATATGTTTCTTATCTTCCAATAATTAAATAATAAATCATGTTCAAAGAGGGCAATTTGACTACTTAGCCATGCTAACCATAGAAACCTGAAGTACAAAGCTGTAGTAAGCCTGCTGGTGCTTCTATTTCTGCTTACTTAGTAAACTATACCAAATAAATAGGCCATACTTGGGAAGGGAACTGTGGATGGGTGAATGAGTCCTAAAGCAGTCCTAAAGTGTTAAACAGTCCATGAATCATTTTTTGCTTCTCTCACCCAAAAAGTTTTAATTTTTTCTCCTCTGTAAATATTGATTTTATGCACATTGACATGCCACCTGCTGAGGATTCTTTCGCTATTGATAACCAATGCCATCCTTTCTAAGTTCAGAAACAGAGAGTCAGCTTTCATGTTTGTAAACAGTATTGATCTGCATAAATAAGCTCACTGTTAGAATGTGGGATTAAACAAGGACAGATAGAACACTGCAAGATTAAATCCGGAAACAGTTAATTAAAAGCTGAGCAATAAACCCAGGTAATAGCCAACCACCAATTAATGCAAATATCTGTAGATCTAGGAAAAGATTTCTCCCCATTTCAAACTTTTCTCTCTGCCCCCATTTTTCATCCACATCCTTCCAAGTCATCCCAGGTACTGAATTTTAACAAGAAGCAAGATTCTATGGTTTTAAAAGACCAATGCTTTATTTAAAAAACTATTTGTGCAAGATGTTTATGTAGCTTAGTGAAATTCCTTAGAGTGCTATGTAAGTTTTGAGTTCCTGAAAGGTGAGATATAAGTCTAACAAATTGGATATCATTCTCTGCAAATAGGCATCATGCCTCAGAGCACTATTACTTTTTCAACATTTTTGATAATTAAAATTGTGGGTAATTTACAACTGAACCTTTCACCAGCATTTAAGATGTCCAGTGTGCACATTAGGAATATCTTTAGTAGAGTCAATTTGGTGTAAGAGTTAAAGCTGTAGGTTCGAACCTGGGACACCATGAATTCTACTCCTATCTTAGGTTCAAAATAGCTGTTCAAACTTGGGCCAATCACTCTGTCTTGGTCCTAAGAAGTAGGAAATTACAAACCACTTCTCAAATCTTGCTAAGAAAACTTCATGGACTTGTCCAAGCAGGAATATATAAATAATTTATATAAAATTTATATATATATAAAATTTTTTGTTAACTATTTAGTTTACCTTGCTAGGTTCCAAACATGGGACAAATCTTATTTCCTGTTTCAGCCTAACTCAAGGCCATCCACAGCCAGTGGTCACAGTAGTGACATCTCATATTTGTGTAAAAAAGTTTTTTTGTTAGCAATCCAAAAAAAAAAATTTACACACACACACACACACACACACACACACACACACACACATATACACATACATATCTATCTATCTATCTATCTATCTATCTATCTATCTATCTATCTATCGGCACACATTTAAATCTTCCAGAAAAGTATAGCACATTTTACTCTGCATGTTTATTTACAAGTGGCCTAGCCTGATGCAGATTATCAAAATCAAGAAAAAATAGGACAATGGTCCTAACATGCAAACATGGCCCTAAAATGAAGTAGAAGTCTACTTTGCCCACACATTTACTCCACGAGCACAATCACAGGTCCTAACAGCTAGACAAACATCACATGTTCTTCCTCTAATGTGATATATGCCATTATTTGCCAGCAATGATCTTCACTAGATTCTATTTAGTAAATAGGATAAACTTTGTGCAAAATTATTAATGGATTCAAATTTGAAAAAGTGTTCAAACAAAGTACTCTCAGGTTATTTCAGCCTCTCAGAATAATCTATTGTGGATTTCAAAGTAATAATAAAGTAAAGGGGTTACAGGATGATTAAGCAAGAGACTGATATTCTACATAACGTACATCAAAAGATTTCTGGTTATCTCAAAAGATCAGCAAATACTGTGAAATTTGTAGGACAGTACAATTGTTCTTTGAGAAAATACTGATTTGTCTCATACGTATAACCTGCATCAGCCCAACGATCTTGTCTTTTCCTCCCTATCAAGTTAAATCTATATTAATCTAGCAATTCTATGCATCTGATAAAGTAAGCTGCTGTTCATGAAAATGTTTTAGTAAGAAAAGGTCCTTCTACACTTCTCCCGAGTTTTAACAACTATTTATTAGGTTTATTTATTTGATTTGTATACCGCCCTTCTCCCTAGGGACTCAGGGCCTAAACATTTTTTTTCTTGCAATTTTCCTTTAACACTTGTCTCTTTTCCAGATTATTTCCAAATAATTTAGATTTCCAATTATTTTACCTGTAAATTAATTCCAGGAAATCCCTTAAATTACTTGTCATTCAATCATTTCTTCTCAATTAACATTTCTTTACAGATCCCACTAGATTAACTGGTTTCTCAGATTCCCCCTTTTGCTTCTGCCCTGTTATTCAAATATCTTTTTTCCTTTATCTCACTGTACCGGTTTTTCAGGGTGTGCATATAGCTATGAATGAGTTTTCGGAGGAAACAAAAGGAGTATCCGATGCTATATGGCCTATTTCCTTTTTCATTTCAAATACTGTAAGCAGAAGTCAGCCAAGATTTAACCGGGACAGGTTGTCTATTCAGCAGGCTTCATTTGGATAAATTAGTCTTCTTTTTTTATTCTCTTATTTCCACACCTTCTACACATTTCTCTTACAATACCACAATAACCAGGAAAGAATAGTAAGTATTCCCTCCCAGTTCTTTAGAACTCATGTATTTGTTTAAAACATGAATCTCTGATTTAATAATTTTGTAATTTTTTATACATATACGGGGTAAACTAACAACATATGTTAGCATTGCATTTCAAGATGTTTTTTCCCTGATTGGTTAACTGCTTTTTTGATATATGTTCTCTATATTTGAGCCATAATCTATGATAATATTAAATCATCTTAGACAATACGGTATGAAAAACTATTTTATTGGATATGCCAAGGGATTAATTTCATCAGGCTCAGTAGGCATTTTCTGGATTCCTACATGTTGTCTGGAGAGATTGGCAGAAAAAGTATCTGAAACACCTTACTTTTTGGATAAAGAGCAGCAAAACATAGGCATTAATCAATTTATCATTGCAGCTAAGGAAGTCCGAGAGAAAGAGAGTGTTGGAAAAATTGTACTTTCCTTATAAGTACAGAACAACGAGCTCAGCTATTCCATCTGGTGTCCAGGCTAAATAATAAGTTATATCAAGCTATTCCCGTGAGAGATTCCACTTACAACATCATCTCTCCCACAGGATGAAAACATATCCATTGAACAGCCCTGGAAATTAAATGCTTGTCACTCTGTTTCTCTGTGCACCAGCATTCACATAATACATCTTTTGTTTTCCTATTCTGAATAGAAATTTTCACTGGCCATAAAATAATAGGCGGGAAGTTTGTTAAGTGTCACCACTTTGCATCATAAAAATATGAGCTGATATACACCAGAGCCATGTTATCACCGTAGGCATCCCATTTCTACTCAGATGGCAAAAAATATGATTACGTCCACATAATTTTAGTCACTTGTGATTACTTGTGTTGCACACACAAAAAATCTCAAAATTAATAGTTTTATGTTATAATTAGGTTATTTATTCTGTGGAGTTTGCATTTAAAAACAAATGCATAATGAAACAATGTATCTCCAACAAAATATAGGATTCTAATAGTAACTAGGGTATAATTATAATCAAATTTATGAAATTTATATGCCAACGAACTCCCAATGATGCTGGGTAGTTGATAGTGTATATGATTACACCTATACGTGTAACATACATACATACTTCCATAATAATAATAAAAAGGCAATCATACTGAAAGTCAGAACAACAAGCTTTCTTGATTAAAGAAAAAGAAATTGTATCTTACAATTCTTTTTCTTATCGCCCTCCTTGATATTTTTACTTATATGGTGAGTATATGGTTGACATGTAGTTTCTTGGAGATTTCTTGTTGAATATCTTCTGTGTTAGCTTAAACTACACTTGAGCATTGATCATTGTTGTAAAAATTAGATTTTTTAATTATTCTTCCCCCGTACCACAGATATTGGAAATAAATGAAAATACCGATTGCATAATCACAACCTACTCAAAAGTTACTGTGTTTTGGCCCTCAAGACTTATAAATGAGACACATAATAAAAGAGAACAATCTTGGAATTGAAGCCACATCTGCAGTTGCATTTATTAGTTGCATATCAGATTCTACAAGCTGAAGGGTTTTACTTATACCCTCACAATTCGAAATGAATTCACAGGTGTGCATGACATGCAGCACAGAAGGTCACATAAAAGCAGCATATCAGAAGGTGCACAAGGTAAGCAAATTTAGAATAAATGACTGTAACAAACAATGGAATGCACATCCATTACTTAGACACACACAGATGTTACAAACCGAAAAATATCTCTGTGTATCTTTGTTGATTAAATATTACCAGATGTCCATTGGAAAGATACGTTATTTAAAGTGTGCTGACATGAAAACCCTTGAAAGAGTTAGAATAATGTTAGGTAAACGTTTTCCCCACAGTATTTTTCTCCAAGCCTTGCTTGCTTTACTCCCACCCAAAGCTTTACAGATGTTAGAACAATAAATTCAATGAATAGTTTCCCACACTAGAATGCCTGCATGCCAAGGAATGCAGAAGTGATTTTTGGCCAGTTTCTGACACTGATCTACAACTGTGCTGCTTATATTCTATTGCTCTTGTATCAAGTCTTCAACTGCTCCCTGCCAAGAATTAAGTGCTTGTTCTATAAACCTGGTATAGATTATCACTTAGCAGTATAGATGTATCTAATAGAATTAAATACTTTGGCTCTCGACCAACAACAGATGTGCTACATATAATGCAATAATAATGAATCTGAAAGCACCAAGGTATGTCAAGGGAATGTTGCACACAAGATCATATTTCTGCTGTTGCCCAGTCAAATCCTTTTAAAAGACTGATCTGCAAGTTAATTGTTTGTTTGGGGGGGGGAAAGTCATGTGTAACAGCTAATGTAGAGTGCAGTTTTTAGTTCTGTTGACTAGAATCTGTTTGCATTTATCTGGATTTTGATCCATGGGCCCATTCTCTTATTAATTTCATTTTCAATATTTTACTTCTGTAACTAATTTAAATTCACAGTAAAAACATTTGACAAAGGATAATTGTTGTTACAGTATTTTTTTAATAGGGTTTTCTTCATCTCACATTTTATTGTAAAAAAAATATCCCAAGGTGGATGGACATTGAGTTTGATTAATAATACTGTAATTACAAACATAATAAGCATTATGCAATATACATCTCTAGTATCACAATAGAAATTAATGTTATTACAGCAATCATACAGTATAGAATGTACACAAAAATCTAACCTAAAGACCTAATATAGCTTGCCTTTATTTCAGTCGTATCTTGATGTGATTGAAAAGTATAAAAAGATTTAATTATAAATAATTGTCTTAATAGAGTCAGTGATTTTCATGACCTATTTGGTGTTTTAAAGCCAGTCACTGATCACCATATTTGTTTGGTCTAGCTGAGATGACAAATACTTTTAGCAAAGCGTTGGATTTCTTTGTCCTGAAAATATTGTTTTTAGGAGAAATGGATCATCTCAGTTCCTGGTTACTGGGAGAATTCTTGATTGTCACAGTGTTTGGCCGAGTATTGGAAAGAATTCACAAGAGGTCATTTCAGGATGGTTGATAAATTTTGTTGGATCAAAATTTATAATCAGCTGATGCAGACTTATATTTTTAGATCAACATGCAGATTGGAACACAATTATATTTTAGTGTTAAAACTTCTCAAGTTTAGGAATGTAACTCTGGCAGTAAATTATATGATTATGACCACCTACATCAGCATTCACATTTTTTGTGGTCGAGTTCATTAATTGTATCACTGTCCTTTTGTTGTTATAGACCTAACTGATATAGCTGAACATCAAAATTTATGCTTTATTTATTTAAAATATGTTTCTTCATTTTCAGGTCAAAATAGGTCAGGCACTTTTCCTAGATAAACACCTAAAAACAAAAATAAAAAATAAAAAAGACCAATGATATCCAGACTGAAGGGTGCAGGAAAAGAGAGGCAGAAACAAACTTGGCTAGAAACCTAGATCAACCAGCTCAAATAGAAAAAATTCCTTCCTCGCTGTGTAGAAGCAGATAATTCAAGGTACAATCCTAAGAAATCTGAATGATTGTACTTATTAGAAGAATGGGCAATCTAGGGAAACAAAATTCTTTTCCTTCCTGTCCTCCTTCCATTTTGGCTGGAAGTTTGCCTGTTTTGTGAACTAGGAGGAGTGTGTATCTTGTGTTGTTTTGATAAATGGTCACCCCTATCAGTGTGAAAAACATTCACATAGATACAGGTAGTTTTAGACTTACAACAGTTCAGTTAGTGATTGTTTGAAGTTACAACAGGATTGAAAAAAGTAACATGATCATTTTTCATACTTAAGACAGTTGCAGCATCCCCTTGGTCATGGATCAAAATTTGGATGCTTGGCAACTGATTCATATTTATAATGATTACAGTGTCCTAGGATCACGTGAATCCCTTTTGAGACCTTCTGACAAGCAAAGTCAAAGGGGAAGCTAGATTCACTTAGCAACCGTGTTACTAACTTATCAACTACAGATGATTCGTTTAACAAATGTCGCAAGAAAGGTCATAAAATGGGGCAAAACTCACCTAACAAATGTCTCATTTAGCAACAGAAATTTTGGGCTTAATTTTGGTCATAAGTCGAAGATTACCTGTAGGAGGAATCAAACGTTGGTGGGGTCTCAGTCAAACTGATAGAGTCTCTGCATCCCATCTGTTCTTATGCTGCATTTTACTGGAACAATTCTTGACAGATGATAGTTGATGGACAGAGGTAAAATCATGGACTACTTTTCTATGTGAGATGATAGTGGTCCTTGTTATATGTCTCACTGTAATCAAATGGCTTGTATCAGACAGGGCTTTTCAACCTTTTCACCCATCGTACCACTTTTAGGATATGGCAACATCCGAGTACCACCAGTCGTCTAGCTCCAGCCATCTTTCGCTTAGGCTTGTGGGGTGCTGCCACTGGTTCAGCTCATTCCCCTCCCCCACTACCACTTTTCTAGATGGTCGCGTACCAGCTGCCAGGTGCCAATGAACCACAGGTGGTACCCATACCACTGGTTGAAAAGCCCTGGTATCAGAGACCTTATAAGTTTTACTACATTTTTTTTAGTTTTATCATTTATAAATGAGATATTCTGAAGGTTCTGTTTAAATATAGAAAAGCTTTACATTACTAACAGATTTATTTTCAGTGTATAGGCACAAATTATGCATGTTCTAGATTGAGGATACCAATGAAGACAATCAAGAAGCCAAAATGATGCTGGGTGTTCAATGTAAAAGTCAAGTAAAAAAAAATTACGTCCAGATTATTATGCGGTCAGGATTTGCATCCGCCAGCTCGTTATTACCAGCAGATTGCAACTATAATTCCAAACAATTCAATTATTTTACAAATAATTTTTGACTAATGAATAAATCTAAAGCCACTGAAGGATAGACCTGAAGGCTAATTTTAGCCAATGAATTATTCACTGAACACTATTAAAAATGAAAAGGATGGGGGAGGCAACTAGCTTAGGAGAACAAGAAAGGGCTCTAGACAATTGTCCATATTGTTGTAAATCATTTGAGCAGAAAAATTCAGGGAGAAAATAACATAGCTGGAGAGTGACAATTGATTCAAACTAATTGGAAGTTAAATTAAATGATAATTAGCATTAATCAATAGTGAGGTTGGTATGCTGTACATCCTTCCTTAAGGCAATTCACCTCCAATCCCCAGTGGACTAATAAGGCTGGTGATCTATGAGCCCTACGTGTGCCCCTGCTATCAATAAAGAAGCATGTCCCTGCAGCATTGACCAGGGGGGAGGTGGGTAAAGAAAAGATTATTTGAATGTGCAGCAGCTCTGCCATCGAGAGAGTTGGCCGCTGTGCTCCTCCTGCAGTTAATTGCAGCCTCATCAAAGGACAGGGGCCCTCAAATGGCAGAGGATGGTAGCAGTATCTCAATGCCTATCTGCTTTCAAAGAGGACATCACAAGGATTCTTAGGTTAGCATATTATTCTGCTTTTTTTGTTCAGTCTTAGTTTCATCTATTTCTTTCTGTTCCTTTTTGAATGTGTGTGGTGATATTACAGTATAGATCTATTCTGATAGCACCACAAAAACATAAGAAGAAAAGAACCTGGGGATTGGGCTAAAGGCCAATACAGTACTGTGGTCACAGTGGGTAGTCAGGTGTTTATAGCAAATCCATAGGCAAGACATCTCACTCTGAGATGGTGCTAAAGAACTGAGGAGGCCAGATTGAAAATACAACTGGGAATTTTGCAGAGTAATTGGTTACCCAATGCAAATAAATAAATAAATATATACGTACGTACATATATACAAACCATGGGTAGGCTTGGTATCGTGTAAGCCATTTTAGCATGACATTCATTATTAAATATGCATAAATATCTTAAACAATATTCAAAGGAATAAGAAACAAAATACTGCTTTCTGAAGAAGGTGATTTCGTTCACTATCAGCAAAAAGTTAACCACTCCCTCAGCCCCTCGATCTATGACAAACATAAAGCCACACTAGAACAAATTCACAGTATCCATAAAATAAAACAGAATCTATATTATAACCAGCTTCATTTATCTTAGCTTGTTAGATTCCATTTTGTTTGTTGCTGGGGTTGTTTTCAGCCAACCTCAGAATAGGAAACATAAATATCTGAAAACAGAGACAAGATGGACACTATTTTTCCTCCTATGGAGATCCACCTGTGATATGAAACATATACCTCTTATTGGCTTCTGAGCGGTTTTGTGGATGGAAAAGGGGCTTCTGTTCTACCTGAATAAATACTTCAGTCAAATGATCCTTTGCATAAAAAGGTAATGAATTCTAGCATCATTGTATAGTAGAAAAGAAAAGATTCAAACTAGTGCTTCATTCTCCAGATTGTATTTCACAAAATGTCACACTGGAGCTATGTTCAGATTCTTCATCTGAGCTGTCTGTGGGCATCTAACGAAGTATTCTTAGCCCACTGATACTATAGAACTATTATGACTGAATAAAGCTAATAGATATCAACTAAATTTCTTTCATCCAATAATGGCTTATTTAATGGATATAATATTAACCTGGGGATCAGGTTATTTGCATTTTCTACTACCATAAAACTGTTCTACATCTTAAGCAAATGTAAAATATTGCACAATTAACTTTTCAATATTCAAAAATAAATGGAAAATTTCAACAGATGTTTCTAAACAGCTTCCATGGGTTCAGAATCTGACTGCACAAATTGGATGTTGGCACTTTATTTACCCATAGATGTTGTTAACTTATAAAGGAATCCAACTGCTCATTCCTTGCTGATATTTGAAGGCTAACATTAAATGCTTCCATGCCAAAGAATAGTTCTGCCTGCTTTCCTGCTGACTCTGTATTTAAGAAAGCTCAAGTCACTGTTTGTAGCTATTAATAGTTGAACATGTAACCGGATTATTGGTCAAAATACAAATAGCATGCTGCTTATTCTTTGAATAGAAGTCCTTTTGATGCACAAGTTGCAGCCCTTATATTTCTGTGTGCCTGTCTTTCTAGATCAGCCACCCTCCACCTGCACCTCCAACTCCTTCCCATCAACATGCTCCTTGTTCAGTCTCACGTAGATTATTTATTCCTTGGCACTGAAACTTTTTCTCCAAAGAATTAACATTTGGATCTTATTTATTGACTAGCAAAGTGCCAGGTATACAGCTATTTATTTTGATGGGGGAAATCAATGATAAATTGAAAAACAAGGAGGATCAAACAATGAGTCCTATGTGATCACTGTTGGAAAACATCACATCAGCAATTCACTGGGTTTTGACAAAGAACAGGGTGGAAAGGGTTGAAATGATGGGAAAAGTAAATCCCCTCGCAATTTTATACATAGCTCTCTCTTTTTCTTAAGGTTGAAAGTTAAAGCAATTCACAGGTTAAATCTATCTTTGTACCCACCCACCCACGCACCCTGAATAGGGAGAGGGGGTTATCTAAATCTTTATTGCTATTTTAATGTAATTTCACCCTGAGAGGGATTTGAAAATAAAATACATTTCCTGCTGGAGATCATGGGTTGTGAGCGCAAGCAAACATATAGCCTTTGGCTTGGCTCAGCTTTATATAATCACTTATGTTCCAGCAAGCAACTCTTATTGGCCAAGGTTTGCACCTGCAGTTAGAAGAGCTCTAGGCAAGTCCAGCATTTCATTTAGATGTCCCTTATTACAATCAGTCATACCTATTCCTTGTAGCCACAGGAAATCTGATGCTTAACCCATATGTTTTTAAAATTAAAAACTTAGACAACAGCCAGTGTTTCAAAAAGAAAGAGAACAAGGAATATATTAAGGTATGGAAGATGTTGTATAATACATCTTTCTTCATAGTTTTACCTATTTATGTGAAAGTAAAAGTCAGTCAATTAACTAAAAAAAGACATGTATCAGTTTAGTGGTCACTAAAGATTATTTTCAAGTTTCTTTCTTGAACCGCATGAAAAAAGAGGGAGAAAAAGAAAGAAAAACAGATGAAAAATTGCAGGCTAGCAGCATATTAGAAATACTGTCCAAAATTTGCTATAGAAGCATTTTTGGAGTTTCCTGCACTTATATGGATGACATCGCCAGGGCTCGTTGCCTTGGAACAGTGAGGAAGATTCTCAGGGATGACTCACACCCTGGACGGTATCTCTTTACTCTCCTACCATCCGGTAGGAGATATAGGAATATAGCCAGCCGTACCAACAGGCTGAAAAATAGCTTTTATCCGTGGGCTGTTAGGCTTTTAAATGGGACATAATCTTATGCAGAATTGACTTGGGAGGCCGGTGTGTGGTGTAGTTGGTTCACATAGTGTGGTGGGATGGAGGGTTTGTTGTCACTGTGTGTTGGGGGGAGAGAGCACAGGGGGAGGCTCAGCTAATCTCAATGTACACATGTTGTACTTTGACAATAAAGGTTTATTATTATTTATTATTATTATTATATAATAATGCTGTTACTATTGCGCCCAACTAGATATACATATACCTATATGAGTTGCTAGATGCAGGATTTATTTTCTAATTTTAAAAAGTACTTCATTAAATCTTTATTATAGCACTTTATGCCTTTTGCAAAGTATCTCAGACTGCTACTATAAAATTTCCTGCAATTAAGAAGCAATGGTACTTCCCTTAGAACTCTATTATGCTTGGTTATTTAAACCTGGCTCTCTTCTATGTAATCCTAACTCCCATTTTATCTAGCTGGAGAGCATATGAACTATAGCAATCAATCCTCAATCTGTATGTCAGCATGGGGGTTGATTGCTATAGTTCATATGCTCCCCATTTTTATATACCATGTTACCCCGAAAATAAGACCCGGTCTTATAATTTTTTTGCCTCCAAAAGAGGCATTAGGTCTTTTTTTCCCTCACTGTCTTGCCTCATGGCAGTGGCACCAACAGTCCCATCCAGCAGGACCCCGCATGACCGCTGGTGGCCCACTTCTTCTGTGGTCCCACATTGCTGCTTGCAAAGTCTGCCCTGGCCTCTATTTCGCCAGCAGAGGACTTCAGGAAAGGCCTGTGCTGCCCAAAACAAAGTTACAATGTGTGCATTGCTCCTCTGCCTCCGTTTTGCTGGCAGAGGCCTTCAGGATAGGCCTCTGCAGCACAGAACGGAGCTTCAGGTTCCTGAAGTCCGTTCTGACTTTGGGACTAAAATCAGTATAGTCAAGAAAGTTACTAGAAGTTTTCTGGTGTCATGATGGGCTCTGAGAAGAGATTGATGACAAGCAGCCAGACTCAGCTCTGTCAGACCATGAACAGCCATCTCCGGCACCACCAGACAGACTGCTGTTTGAACTGGGATAGGCCAGTAATCAGCGGACATTGCCTCCATAGCTATGAAAATGAAGACATGGAATTACTGCCACCTCCCAACACAAGAGCTCAGAATGGAGTAGAGCAAAGGCACTGTGTGAGATTGCTTACACAGAAGGAGTCTCTCCCCACTAAATGAGCTACACTGGGTTGCTTCTATTAAAATGGAGCAACAAGTACAAGCTCTCTGTTGATGATAACCACTTGTTAATTCCTGCTCCATGTGCCTTGACTCATGAACGTCTGAACCCATACTGGCCTTTGGACTCCGATTGACTACTCTCTAGCATGCCACTTGGATTTGGAATTTATATAAGCCAGACTTGCTGAACTTTGGGAGACGTTGTCTTCGTGCTGCAAATGAGTGTGTGTTTCTGCAAGCTTCATTTAGTAAAGAGAGAAAAAAAATCTGTCAACGCTGCTAACATTGAATGTTATTGCTTGACAAGAGATGAAGAAGTAGCCATTTCATATGTTAAACTTGTGTATTGCTTTAAGAGATTGGATTAAGGTTGGGAGGGGGGAAGAGGAGGATTGTTCCTCAAGGCCATCTGAAATTAAAGAAGATAAGAGCTTGGCGGGTTTTCTAACAGAAGGGAAACTGATTCTTTAAATTAATAGGAGAATATGATTACTGACAAAATTAGAAAGGTGGAGAATTGTGTTTTAATATATTGTGCAAGGGGGTGGAGATTTCAGATTCCAGCTTCCTTGGAGCAAGCATTTGCCGGTGTATTACGCTAATAAAGGACTTTTAAGGTAAACAATACCTCAGAGTCACATTAAGAGCCCATAGGACAGAAACATGACAAAATCTTTTTGCATATTCATGTTTATGTTTGATCTGGGACAGGACAGCTTATATGACTTCTGAGAAGCTGAACTTTTCTAGACAGACTATCACTTTGGCCTTTCAGCATACCAGAAAAAAGGTAAAAAGGAGCCTTAGAGAAGAGGGAAAAATGGTCCCAACACTGTCTGAGGAAGTGCTTATTCTAATTGTTTTCAGTAATTTTGATCCAACAAAATAGCACATAGGAAGATTTTTAAAACTCCCGCTGCTTTATCAATTGATTTATTGGTAATTACATGTTACTGACACAGAAGCATGAGCTAGTGCTGTTATGAAAACACACCCTAATAGATGTTTGGTCATATTTTGTGAATAACATGATAAACGTTTGGTAATTAAAGTATGATAGTTCATGGTTAGACATCATGCGGCAAAAAAGCAAGTGTGTTATCTGTCTCTTAAGCAGGCCAGAGACAAGACACAACCAGATACACTAATTCTACTTTAATGGAAGACTACATTTACAGAGTCTTGGAAGTCTGAAAGTACAAATCTCCTACTATCTCTTTTTACTATCCGATTAGTTAGGGCAGATCCTTTCCAAGTTTCTTTCTCTGCTTAGTAATTGGTTGAGGGATCCTTCTCTTATTGTCTGATGGTTCCCATCTCTTCCTTTCCTCCTTCTCTCCCATCATCCAAGATCATTCTCACATTCTATTACAAATGTTTAATACCAGATAGCTCCAAATACATCTGGTATTAGATTTTCATGCTATTTCTTACTTTGATTTAAAATTAAAAAGTATTGTGCTGGACCTGGGTTTGTCAGAATGTGATATGATATTTGATAAATATATCAATTGGCAGATGTGGAGAATGATGATTTTGACCAGGGAATTCTATGATTTCTATGCAAGGGATAAGGGATGGCACTTTCAGTCTTCATTCTTGGGTTTTCATTTTGTACTATTGGAATGAATGGAAAAGAACAATACTGCAAAGAGCACCAGAAAGATCAGCTAGATAAGATGAATAATCATTTAGTTCTCTGAAGAGAAAGATCATGTTGATAAATACCCCCAACAATGCTTAGCAAGATCTCAAATGTCTTTCAAAGAGCTGCTTGTATAAAAAGAATAAGTTTCTTATGACAGGCATGCATTCCCTTTTTCAGAGGTGGACCAACACTGATTGTTTTCACTGTTGGAATTTGATTGTTGTGCATACTGATTTT
This sequence comes from Vipera ursinii, assembly GCF_947247035.1. Classification (NCBI taxonomy): domain Eukaryota; kingdom Metazoa; phylum Chordata; class Lepidosauria; order Squamata; family Viperidae; genus Vipera; species Vipera ursinii. Next base: position 53,336,248 of record NC_139518.1, on the reverse strand, counting down.
TTTTTTAAAAAAATATTAAATCCCAGGATACATCCTGCAATGCACCTCCAGGGCTGATGTTTTAAAGCTTTGTTTAGACACTCTAAATTCGCCTTTTCTTGGACAAGTGTTGGAGTATCTCTGTCAAGGAATTTGGTGAACATCTTTTCTTCTTCTGATAAAAGAGAATAGGATACTTTCCTTTTCTGTAGAGTGATCTAAGATCTTATCTTTTTTATATATACTTTACACAGAGAGAGGCACTCTTCTAAATGAGAGGAAGGATTGTTCGTTTTCTCTGTTTAAGTGTAGGATTTAGTACTTGGTTATTTGGACTCAGAAATCTGCTGCAACTGGACATATTGTCAATGCCCATAAATCATTATTCTCAAAATTCATGGTAACTAATTTTGAGATGCTGTAAACACTAAAATATTTGGACAAAATCTTAATAGGATGAGATAGGAAGAACATTAATATAATGGTTACATTAATGTCTAGAAGGATGTGAAATGGATTTCTGCATATACATCTTTTTGTACAAATTTATGTCCCTATCTATTCTCCATTTTTGGAGAAAATGATCCATTTGCGGGCAGTGACTAAAACCATTATTGGCCCGACATCAAATTCCTTTTCAACAAAGCTGCACAAAACACTTGTTAACTTTCTAACAAATGATTTTCAGGCTTCTTTTAAGCATCTTTCTCTGGATAAGCCTACTTTTACTGATGTTTTGTTCTACCGTTCTTACTTCTGCATCAGTGTTTTTTTTAATAAATTGAAAATCGTATTTTTTTCTGAAGGTAATATTTCTAATTTAAAAAATTCCCTAATATATAAATTTATGCAACCAGTTTTCCCAATATAATATAGTTTTACAAGGTTTTTACATACATACATTGTTTGTGCCTTTTTAGTAGGAATTTCTTGACTGGACAACTATACCATGCAATTCTAAAAATATTAAAAAATAATGTTATACAGCGCTTCAAATTAAATTCCAAAATGCTGTTTTAGAGCAAGTGGGATGTAGACATAGCTGTCCTTTAAACTGCTGTGAGAGTTAGGAAATATTGTAACATGCTAATAGAAGGATGTCTTTGGGCCATCATTATTTGTTACTTCAGTCTGCTCTATACTAGGCAAAACTGGAGAAATTGTTTATCCAATTTCCATTTCCACAAACTTGATGGAAAAATTCAAAAGACACTTTTACAAACTAGTATAAACAACAATGCAACAATGCATTAAATCCAATGCATTCTGCTCCAGAAAGCTCAGTGCCAGTGCCCCATAGTCTTTCCTTAATATTGTATCTACTTTCCTACATTTTTATGCCTACATCAAACAGTTGTACTTTAGTTGCATCTCTCACTTTTTTTGTGGGGGGGGGGGGGAATAGTGTTCATTGGAGAAAAAAAAGATGATCTGGGCTGCCAGCTGAGGCAAAGCTTATTTTTGTGGTCTCATAAATCTACTTTCATGGACTTTTATAGACAATACTGTATACTGTAAACCATCCTTTTTGAGGCCTATACCAATTATAGCTAATCACCTCAGTGGTTCCTCATTCTTTCAGGATTTGCCACTGTTGGATCTGTTTCATTGAGATGGAGGTAACCTTTCAGTGGAGAAATTACTCTATACCATACTTGTGCCTCCTTCCCAGAACATCAGTGGTAAGAATGCAAAAGAAATCTGATATCACTTGTTCATAATTGTAAGACGTCTTTTTACAGAATCCACCTATTCCAGATCTATGAGTAGTGTATTGAAAACCTCTGGTCAGCTACTTATGTCTACTTAATTAATGCAAGATGAATTGTGATCTGTTACTTGATTTTCCTGGGCTCCAAGATCACTGCAGATGGGGACTGTAGCCAAGAAATTAAAAGACGCTTGCTCCTTGGGAGGAGAGCCATGGCAAATCTAGACAGCACACTAAAAAGCAGAGACATCACCCTGTCAACAAAAGTGCGTATAGTCAAGGCCATGGTCTTCCCAGTTGCAATGTATGGCAGTGAAAGCTGGACCATAAGAAAGGCTGAGCGCCAAAGAATTGAAGCCTTTGAACTATGGTGCTGGAGAAGACTCCTGCGAGTTCCTTGGACTGCAAGGCTATCAAACCGGTCAGTCCTAGAGGAGATCAACCCTGACTGCTCTTTAGAAGGCCAGATCTTGAAGCTAAAACTCAAATACTTTGGCCACCTAATGAGAAGGAAGGACTCACTGGAGAAGAGCCTAATGCTGGGAAAGATTGAGGGCAATAGAAGAAGGGGACGACAGAGAATGAGGTGGCTGGATGGAGTCACTGAAGCAGTAGGCGTGAGCTTAGATGGACTCCAGAAGATGGTAGAGGACAGGAAGGCCTGGAGGAACATTGTCCATAGGGTCGCGATGGGTCGGACATGACTTCGCAACTAACAACAACAACAACAACTTGATTTGTAAGCAACTATCAAGACAAATTACTGATAGTTGTTCAGAGAAAAAGCTATTATGTTCACAATTAATATTTTCTTGTGATCATGTAGTCTAGGAAAGTATGGTAGATTACCTCAACATCTTTTGTCTTTTAAGTTATACAGTGTAGAATGGCTGGAGCCCTGGTAAGTCAACCAGTGTTAGGCCAAAGCACTGCTGCAGAGACCAGGAAGGGGTGGAAAACATCATTGCTGTGGCTGGAGGTGGTGCAGTCCCTTGATTGATTGGAAGCAGCAGAGCTTCTGGTGAAGAGGAAAGCAAAAGGAATGGAATTGTGGGCTGGTGGGCTATGGTGGGGAACTGTGAAGTAAAGGAGTCAGACAACTTTGGGAAAATTGGTGGAGAAGCAAGGGCTAGTGTTGAGGGGGATTTGGTCACTTACCTTCTTCGTTCCCCTGAAGCTTGGGTGGGAGCACATACGTTTGGTATCCTTTGGGGTGCAGTTGACCTGAGAATAAGGAGCTGGAGTTGGTTCCTGAATAGGTGCAATAGGGAGTTCAGTGCTACTAAGAATGCCAGACTGAAGAGCACTTAGTCCAACTAGAAACTCTTTGTGAAGTTCAAGAACTGGGCAAGAACCTCTGAACTGTATGTTTGGCCACCTGTTTGTTTGACCCCTTCTGGATTAGAAAACACAGAAGGTAACCTGTTGGTAGGTTTATGCAAAAGTATCAGCTTCTTTGAGGGAATGGATATTCCCCTTCCATTGAAGAAGATGGGTGGTAGATCACTGGACTCCTGTGTTGTAGATGATTATCATCCAGTTTTGAACCTTCCTTTTATAAGGAAGGCTGTTGAGAAGATAGTTGCATGGCACTTGGAGGAATGGAGAATAATTCAACTCCAAGTGCCATCCAACTAATTATAGGGTATAGTACAGAAACAGCATTGCTATGCCTGTGAATAATGTACATGGGAACTGGGATGGGGTGGTGCATCTATCTCTGTGCTTCTTAAGCTCGGATACTTTTAATCCTATTGATTATGCTAGCATGCTGAACTGATTGCAGGGCTTGGGAGTTGGGGCTTGAAGAGCAAGAAACAGCTTTGGTCCTGAATATCTCACATTTAACTTCAACAAAGGATGTCATATTCTAATATTGTGAGCTGAAGGATCACAAAGAACCCATAAATGCACAAATGTACAAAAATGAAGGTGTGTTATTTAGCATACTTCGTAAATTTATTTCTACAGTATAATAGTTGGACTGACTCTGCCACCAAATAAATAAATAAATAAAAATCCCATCTTTGTAGGAAACGACCGAAATTAATATTATAGGAGTCATATAAGAAGCTGCAAAAAATTGCTATTAGCAAATGAACTGTACTTTTTGATAAAATCAAAAAGATCTTTCTAGATCTTGAGTGCCTACTGAATCCATTGACTGAGATAGTATCTCCTCAAATAATACTTTGTTATGGCAATGTATTATTTTAGTGGCACACACATTAAAATACTGTTAATATATTGTTTAATAAGCCTTATTAAACATGTTTTTTCCCAGAGACCTCAAGCTATCTATCACCAGAATGATTTTTTCCCTTCCCCTTATTTTAGACTATAGCTTAATAGAGTGAAATACTTTCCCCAGCAGATTTTTCCCTACAAATTGCTTTTCAATAACCTAAGCGTAGCATGAGGATAACTTGCTCACAGCCCTCTTCTGCATAACAATGGGAGCTCACAAATGTGTCACCAGCAATTATGATTCCGGCTTAGTCATGTGATGGAATGAAAGATTATGGTGGTTGAGCCTAATTAGTGACAGAATTGAACAATAGCAGAGATCAGTCTTTCTCTGGGCTGGCTGAAATGAGACATGCACAGTGAAAAAAGAGTTAAGAATGAGCTATTATTTGAGCTGAAATCAAAGATGGTAAGGCGATGCCAGCCCAGTTTGCAATTTTAGGGACCAGAGGGGAAGGAATTGGATTGATTCTGCTGCTACATGTTTACTCCCACCCTTTCATCTGGAACTGCTGGCTTGGGAAGGAACTGGTATACACAACACTGAGCTCACCATCATTCTGTGGTGACATATCATTTTATAATAGCATGAGTTATAACAGGACAGTTGAAAGTTCATCATTGATAAGTGAAACAGAACTGAAATATTATATGAAAAGCATCAAACAGCTTCCTAGTCTAATGCAATCATTCCTGCATTATATTCAGAAACATAATGACAGCTGTCATAGGCCGCTTTTTACGCGGCCGCACTGACAGCTGTCAATAGACTACGCATGCGCAGCCGCACACGCGGCCCACAAGTACACGCGGCCGTTTGACAGCTGTCAAACGGCGCGCATGCGCGTTACAACGAGAACTGTCAAACCCGCGGCTAGCCCTCAGCGGCAGCCGCAAGCTGTCAAAGTTGGCGCATGCGCAGTAGCGGCGGCGAGCTGTCAAAACGCCGCCCGCCCGCCAAAACCAGCTGACGGGATCCCCTCCCTGGCTAACTCGCTAGCGTTGTCGCTGGGGTGATTCTGCCCTGACAGCTGACCGATTGGCCCCCTGTTCTTGGCGGGAAGAATATGCCCAGCTGATTTGCTGTCCCGTTTGACAGCTGTCTATATAAAGCATGTTTCCCCCCTGTTCTATTGTCCGGGCTGACTAAATAAACCTGTTGAACGAAGACGCGTCTCCCTCGTCCTTCCCGCCGTCAATTCACCTGGCGACGAAGGTGGGATCCCGGTACTAGCTGAAGTCACGGCCCTGGAAGTCGCTGTCCGGTCAACGCTGAAGTCACTAGCTAAGTCACTGACCGGACTAGCTAACCATCCGGGCGCCCTAAGTACCGCGGACCCAGCATGGCGAACCTAGGACATGTGAGGGAGTTCGACGTCCGGCACCCCGAAGGATGGGAGTCGCATTGGGGCCAGGTTGAGGGGTACCTCCTCGTAAACAAAATCACGGAGGACCGCCACAAGGCCGCTGTGCTCCTGTGCCTCAGCGGGCCGGCAGTTTATGACATCGCTGTCGGCCTCTGCAGCCCGGACCCAGTCGCCACGATACCGTATGCCGAGCTCACTGACCGCCTCAGCAAACACTTCATGCCAAGGCGGTCGGAGCTGTATTGGCGACTCTACTTCGCCCAACGGAAGCAGCAACCAGGTGAAACCTCCACCGCTTTCATCGCGGCCGTCAGACACGCCGCCCGCAAGTGCCACTTCCCCGACCTGGAGGACCGAATTCGCGATCAGGTCATCGCCGGTCTCCAAAACGCGCGCCTGCAGAGGAAGCTTGTGGCAAGGTCCACAATGGACCTCGCAGAGCTCACTCTAGAAATAATGGCGTACGAGGACAGCCATCGCGACGAGGCTGAGGCGTTTGGAGAAAACTCGGGCACCACCGTCCATCAAGCCCGGGAGCTTGACCAAGGACCCTTGGAGCCTAACGCCGGGGTCGATGCAATTCTCTCCCATTTCAACCGAATGGTCGCCGGCCGGGAGAGGAACCGCAACCAAGAACGACAGACAGCCCCCAACGCGAAGAAAATGCCGACCAATGCCAGGGCGAAGTGTGCAAGCTGCGGCGGGAACCATGCCAGAGCTACCTGCAGGTTCAGAAACGCGAAGTGCCACGGCTGTGGCAAGACCGGCCACATCCGATCAGCTTGTCGCAGCCTAAACCGGGAGACCCTCCACGACCTTGATGAGATCCCCGCAGGTAGGATCGCCCCTCCCCGCCCTCCCCCGGGGGTTGTAGGGTCCGTATGCTCCCTAACAAAAGCTCCCGCTAACAACATCCCCGGAGCCAAAGTAAGAACGTGGGTCAAAATTCAGGGAATTCCCTGTGAAATGGAGGTTGATTCAGGATCCTCCGTTTCCATCCTGTCAGGGGACACCCTCCAGAGAATAGCCAACAGAACAAATCACCGCATCCCCATTCAACCCTCCAGGGTCATGCTGGCAGATTTTCAAGGGGCGCAGATAGATTTAAAGGGACAGGCCGTTCTGAAAGTAGAATTTAAAAAATTCTCAGGCCACTTAACAGCCCAAATAACCAAGCAACCAAGAACTAGCTTAATCGGGTTAGATTGGTTTGAAGCATTAGGCATTCGCCTCGAAGGGACAAACCGCATCCACACCAATTCTTTAGAAAATATCTGCAAAAATTTTGCGGATGTGTTTGACGGCTCACTAGGCAAATACAACGGCCCCCCCATCGACCTCAAGTTCAAACCGGAGGTCGGACCAATTAGAATTAAAGCCAGGAAAGTTCCCTTCACCCTAAAACCAAAAATAGACAGGGAATTAGACCGCTTGCTCAAGTTAAGAGTCCTAGAACCCACTGACAGCGGAACTTGGGAAACCCCCATCGTGACACCTGTCAAACCCAACGGGGAAGTGAGAATCTGCACGGACTATAAAGCGACCCTCAACCGCGCACTCAATCCCCATGCATACCCAGTCCCATCAGTTAGAGATGTCCTCTCAGAAATTGGGTCTGGCTCAATTTTTGCCAAATTAGACTTAGCACATGCTTTCCTGCAACTCCCTGTGACCAGGGAAACCGCAGAAGCCCAAACCATAGTGACGCACAGAGGGGCGTTCAAAGTGAACCGCCTCCAATTTGGCATCTGGAGCCTTGGTGGAGCAGTGGGCTAATGCCTCCTTAAGTAACACCAGCTGCCTGCAATTAGTGCAGGTTCGAGTCCCACCAGGCTCAAGGTTGACTCAGCCTTCCATCCTTCCGAGGTAGGTAAAGTGAGGACCCAGATTGTTGGGGGCAATTAAGCTGACTTTGTAATAATGCCGCTTGGGGGGGGGGGCGAAAGCCCTAATAAGCAGGCATATACATAGAATGAAGGCTATTGCTAAGCTTGTAAGCCGCCCTGAGTCTTCGGAGAAGGGCGGGATATATAAATGGAATTAAATTAAATTAAATTAAATTAAAAAAAAATCTCTGTGGCGCCTGGAATATTCCAGGAAGTCATGGAACGAACCCTCAAAGGCATCCCCGGAGTCTGCCCGTATTTTGATGACGTCCTCATCGCGGGCGACTCCACCCACTCACTAGCAACCAGGCTGCACGAAGTCCTCACAAGGTTCCGTGCAGCCGGATTAAAATTGAAACGTGAGAAGTGCTCAATTGGAGTACCCTCTGCAGACTTCCTGGGGTACAAAATAGACGGCAAAGGCATTCACCCCACCAACGCTAAAATACTAGCAATACAAGCCGCACCCCCCCCAAAAAAATAAAACGGAGCTCCAGGCATTCCTGGGGCTCCTAAACTTTTACCACTCATTTTTGCCCGGAAAAGCCACAATAGCGGAACCACTCCATAGACTCCTAGACAAAGGAGCCCCCTGGCAGTGGACCCCAATTCATAACGATAGTTTCAAACAGCTAAAACAATTACTATCTAGCGATACAACCATATCGCACTACAACGAAACCAAACCGCTATGCATCGCTTGCGATGCTTCACCTTATGGCATCGGGGCAGTCCTCAGCCACTCCCTTAACGATGGCACGCAAGCACCAATCGCATACTACTCTAGGACACTTTCAAAAACCGAGCGCAACTATGCGCAAATAGATAAGGAAGCCCTGGCTATAGTAGCTGGAATTAAGAAATTCCATGATTACCTCTATGGCAGACCCTTTAAAATCTATACTGATCACAAACCTCTCCTGGGCATATTCACATGGGACCGCCAAACCCGGCAAATTTTATCCCCGCGAATGCTTCGCTGGACGACATTCCTATCTGCTTACTCTTATCAACTAATCTACAAGCCTGGGAAGGAAATGTCCCATGCGGACGGCCTCAGCAGGCTCCCACTGCCTCAAATAGACCCTGACCCAGCCCCAGCCGGCCAAGTCCTGGCCATACAATAACTTCCAGAATGCCCAGTAACAGCAAAAGACATCGCACACGCTACAAGCAGGGATCCCACCCTCAGCAGGGTACTCTCATGGGTCACATCAGGTTGGCAATCATCCTGCCCCTGCCCCCCCATCCAACCATATTTTGCAAAACGACACGAGCTATCAACACACTTAGGCTGCATCCTCTGGGGGTGCAGAGTAATAGTCCCTTCATGCCACAGGGCCAGGGTTCTCCAAACACTACATGAAGGTCACCCTGGCATTTCAAAAATGAAGGCCCTGGCACGCAGTTATGTCTGGTGGCCATCCTTAGACAGGGACATCGAGCAGCATGTAGCCGGCTGCTATCTCTGCCAGCAAACCAGACCCGCCCCTCCACACGCCCCAGTTCACAAATGTGAAATCACTTCCAATCCTTGGTCCCGCATCCACCTCGATTATGCAGGACCATTCCAGGGACAAACCTTTTTAATCATTGTAGATAGTTACTCTAAATGGCTGGAGGTTCTCCCGGTTTCAAGCACCACATCAGAGGCCACCATCCAAGCACTAAGGGGAGTCTTTGCCACCCACGGTCTTCCAGATGTCATAATTACTGACAACGGACCTCAATTTACCTCCCGTGACTTCCAGATCTTCATTAGACACGCAACATCGGCCCCGTTCCACCCGTCCAGTAATGGCCTCGCAGAGGTCATGGTGAAGACCACCAAGGACTCCCTGCGCAGAATGATCGTCGGAAACTGGCACCGTCGACTCGCCCGCTTCCTTCTCGCACACCACACCACCCCCGTGTCCACCACCGGGAAATCTCCGGCTGAACTAAGATGGGGTCGCCGACTGGTCACTCGACTTGATAGACTGCACCCAGACAGGCCAGCGGCCGAAAAAACCAACAATTTGCCACACAAAACATTCACTAAGGGACAAAATGTCTGGGCCCGAAATTATGGGGGAAGGGATAAATGGACCCAGGGGGTGGTTCTCGATCAAACCGGCCCCCTGTCATACACCATCAACGTGGGCGGGGGACTCACATTTAGGAGACATGCAGACCAGCTTCGCCCCCGGTCACCCCCCAACACCACCATGCCAGAAGTGGCGGCAGACAACTCTGAACCCCCCAGCACCACCTACCCGGAAGATATCCCTTGCCATACAGACCCACCGCCCATTCCCCCCGCAGAAGCCCCCGCAACCATAGAAGAACCTGCACCTCGCAGATCCACTCGTCAGAAGAGGCCGCCAGCATACTTATCGGACTTCGAATGGGCCGGAAGTTCACCAAACAGTTCCAACACCAGTTAAAAGTTACTTCAAGTTATGTGTTCAGTTCAAGGGGGGGGAAAGGGTTGCATTATATTCAGAAACATAATGACAGCTGTCATAGGCCGCTTTTTACGCGGCCGCACTGACAGCTGTCAATAGACTACGCATGCGCAGCCGCACACGCGGCCCACAAGTACACGCGGCCGTTTGACAGCTGTCAAACGGCGCGCATGCGTGTTACAACGAGAACTGTCAAACCCGCGGCTAGCCCTCAGCGGCAGCCGCAAGCTGTCAAAGTTGGCGCATGCGCAGTAGCGGCGGCGAGCTGTCAAAACGCCGGCCGCCCGCCAAAACCAGCTGACGGGATCCCCTCCCTGGCTAACTCGCTAGCGTTGTCGCTGGGGTGATTCTGCCCTGACAGCTGACCGATTGGCCCCCTGTTCTTGGCGGGAAGAATACGCCCAGCTGATTTGCTGTCCCATTTGACAGCTGTCTATATAAAGCATGTTTCCCCCCTGTTCTATTGTCCGGGCTGACTAAATAAACCTGTTGAACGAAGACGCGTCTCCCTCGTCCTTCCCGCCGTCAATTCAATTCCACAAAAAGAAAAATAGTCACAGATTAAACCTGCTCACCAGAAAACTGTAGTCATAATTAAAACTGCTCCTATGTTTTGCTTTCTTCCAAAGGCTCATGGTAGAATAAATAATTCCCATTTAATTTCATGGTAAGTCCAACACTGAATGAGGTCTTGTTTATAGATATGCGTTAGTTTGATATTCTGCCAATTGTTATTGGGCAATAACTATTACTTAGTAATGGTTATTGCCCAAGACAAATACAGAATCCATTCAGTGCTGCAGTTAGTTTCCATAAGCTTCTGAATTCCCCAGTTCTCCATTTTCTCCCTTCTTGAATAATTATTCAAGCATGTTGCTCTTAATAGGTGGGAAAAGCAAATTTGTAAGGAAGATATTCAATAAAACAGTTCTTTCTGATTAATTCTAGTCAGCAAAATTGTATAAGTTGTAATTTACACAGTGACTGAGTTCACATTGTGCTAAATATTGTTTCATTATGATTGCTGAATAAGCTGCAGTTGCCCTTAATAACACAAAAAGCAAAGCCAGAACTTTGAAATCACAATAATTGAGTTAACACAACATGCTGAATCAAAACCATGCAATCATATTGTAGCTTAGCATAATGTCTGATCCAAACATCTGGCCTATAATTACAGTTTTAGGGACTTTGTTGAGGAAATTATAAAAGTATTCCCAGTTTAGCAGAATAGACCAAAGTATTATCTTTGGGAAAAATGTCAAAAGATGCTGAAGGCATAGAAGCCATCATATCATTGATGAACGAAGCTTAGAACAATTTGTAAATCAATATTAAAATGTTAATGTTTCACACATCAAATTTCCATTTTAGGTCTAAATTGATTGAAATAGAGCTAAACAAATGTGCTTTCATGACAAAGTGAGCATCTTTATGTAATAAAAACCTATTTAAAATTTTAAAATAAAATTGGATACAGCATTCTCTTCCTCATTAGGCTGAAAAACAATGACATAATTTCTTATTGTCAGTCTAGGATTGAAAGTAGATCTCATTCAAAATCCAAACCCAGTACTTTCAAATTATGTTTTATGAATGGAATGAAGTGGTAGAAAACTGGAAATCAGGAAGCAGCATATCTAATGTGTATGTGGTGACAGTGGCAGACAATTTTGAGCCTGTAGCTAATGTGTCAATACACTGATTTTTGTCCCTCTGCTGTGTTTTTTTAATTGATTTGAAATTGCCATGATTAGGAAAAGGTAAGGAAGCAGAAGAGAGAAAAGGCATCTTTGCTGAAACAATGCTAACATACTGTATAATTAAGATGTGATAAAGCAATTGGGTGAGTCTTGTTTGAATGATCCATACCCATTGATGCAATGAGAACTAATGAACCAAATCTGAAAGTTTCAGCATTGGATTTTGACAAATGTGTTTTTCTATTGAGAGAATAGAAAATGATTATAAATGGCCAACTGGGCTTCTGTTCAGGCATGGACATTTCAAAACACTGGCTTTAGGTCCTGTGTTGGTTCCTGGCGGTGTAAATTATTTCACACTTCTGCTTCCAAATCAATTGGGTATCTCCTCTACTTAAGCAATGTTGAAATAAAATCTTTTCCACTCTAGATAGTTTCTCTGTATTTGAAACTGTTGTGGAGCTTTCAAAAATAGACGGGTCTTGTGTTGGAAAGTGAAGGGATACAATATTTTAAATAAACTTTGTTACTGTTCAAACTTTCATTTTACTGATTGAATGGATTTTGAAAAGACTGTACTGAAATTATGTTTATTTCTATCTACTAATGTTTTAATAATCTTTACCCAAATGTGATTAGAAATCTCTTAGAATGAGAGTCCAGTTCAGCAAAATACCATGATGAGAAAAAGGATATTCAAGTGAATAATCAAACAGAATATTTGATTATGAACTAAAGAAGGGTTTTTTTAAAATAAAAATTGTAACTGATATAAAAAAAATACAGGAAAACATACAGGACATCTTACAATTAGAAAACTTGTGCATCAGTAGCAAATGTATCATCCGTCCTCTGGTATTTATGTGAGTAACTTGTGATATATAAACTTATTAGAATTTCTGTTTATATAGCCCTACAGGACAAACAAAGTGCACAGTCACCATATGCTTTACTGCTTAACTGTAACAGGAAACAGGAAACTTTACTGAGAACAAAAGAACATAGATATATGCAAATGTATAAACACTGCCATCTACTGGTTGGCTGTAGTTGTTGCACAAAATACATTCCAACAATGTATTCCAACAAAACTTAAAATTTTATACTTCTCAGTGACAGCAATACTAGTGTCTGAGAATGGAGCCCATGAACTTGTAGGCTGATCTAGTCCTCCTCTGTATTTTGCAGCTGAGAAATGGAAGCCTGAAGTGGCTCTCAACTACAGGACACTAAAAGTTAAAGCAATGGTACATATACTGAAATCATGCTAAACCACATGATGGCTTAGCTGAAACGTACATACTTGTGCCCATAGACATCCTCTCAGACACATTTCAGACAACATGACAGAAAACAGGGCACAGTTTTCTTTTTCATTTATCAAATTATTAGGAAGCTCTCAGTCTTCTAGAGCCCTATCACTCAGTGTTCAGTCTTCTAGGGATTATTGTTAAGAATACAATGCCATATTTCAGTCACTGCTCTATCTATGAACAGTTAAGTAAATCACTGTTTAAATGTAGCTCAAATCAGTGGGGACAATAGAAAATATAAAGAAGATTCTGCTACATAAATTCTATAGAATTTTTCTTCAATCTATTTGTTGAAACTTAAAGGCTTTAAATTCAGTGTAAATTCTAAATTCTGGAAAGATTACAGGAACAGAAAAGCAAATCTTTATATAAGATAATGCATGAAATTATACATTTATTAGATAATATAATGTCCCAGAATGGGTTGAAGTAGATATTTACTTGGTAACTCATTGGGCTGATATCCTGTATAGCCTATGTTTTAAAATTCAGTCTGCCTACCAACAAATACAAAAAACAAAACAAAATACAAAATTAAGAGAGAACCAAGGAAACACATCTGAATGTAATAATTCTTGAATATAATAATCTTAGCATAGCATGAATATTCAGAATTGTAAGGCTGAGATGTTTATTTTATAGTATTACTATAATTTATATTTATTTTTACTAGCAGACAAAACATGCCCTAATTCAATCATAACGTAGCCATGGACTCACATGCCAGTCCCAAGTCTCAAGACTCACATGGGAAGGGTTGAAATAAGTTTTGTCAACCTATTTTGTAAAAACCTCACCAAGAAAATGCTATGGAAAGACTCTTGAATGAATCAGACATGGTGCCCAATGGTAGGAACCCAAGACTAGAAGGTATCCAACAAACTACTGAAGAAATAGGAGGATCTGCAATGAGTAGTCCAGCATTAACAACGCACCTGGGGCAAATCCAGTAGGAATCTCAGCTACTAATATAACCACTGGTGAAAGCAAGGGTCTGTTTTGTACAAAGGCACATTGGTGGCACAGTGGTTAGAATGCAGTATTGCAGGCTATCTCTGCCCATAGCCTGGAATTTGATCCTGCTGGGGTTTGAGGTTGACTCAAACTTCCAGCTGTCCAAATTGGTAAAATGAGGACCCAGATTGTCGGTGCAATATACTGACATTGTAAGTTGCTCAGTGAGTGCTGTAAAGCACCATGGAGTGGTATATAAGTCCAAGTGCTATTTCTATTGCTATAGCAAAGCAGAATCTCTGCGAATTGAGCCAGGGTACATTGGATATCATCAAACAACTGGTGGCCAGGTTAAAAATTAATCTCCTTGGCATCAGCATATGCTGCACTGGATAGAGATCTATTTCCAATCTTTGGAATTTTTAATCTATTATTCAGGACATGACACCAGTAAAATGAATGGATTGTCATTTATCACAGGTAGGAATATCTTATGTCTTATGTCTTAACCACTGATAGTCCTGTCACTTTCGTACCCAGGTTCAGACCATGAATTTTTGGTGACTAAGATCAGTCAAATTATGCAACATAAAAAATAACACTACCAAAGACGTTTGGCATCACTGAAATCCCATCCATGTATGCAAATGAGATGAAAAATAGATTTGAACTGCTGGAAACTGCTGAAAAGATGACTGACAATGACAAGAAATTCAGTCAACCATCACTGAAACACAGTTGAACACACATCATACAAGAAGCCAAAGAAAAAACACAGATGAAACTATCAAAATAGCTTAGTGGGGGAAAAAACCAGCTAAAGCAAGGGAAAATGGGAGGAAACAAAGAGAATGAATGCAGATTTTAAAAGAGCAGCAGAGAAAGAAAACAAGGTTTACTGGGATCTGTGTTGCAAATAGTTGGAAGAGGGCTGCATGAAGGGCCACGCCAGAAATAATTTGAGCAGGTCAAAAAGATTTGAACATTATTTATTGTTCATAAAAGCATCATCAAAAACAAACAATGGAAAGAATTGTCTGACAAGATGTCAAGAACAGATGATGGGAATATACAAAACAGCTGTATGCCAGCAACAAAGAGGCCCAGCCTTCTCAAGATGATGAGGAAAGGGAAGCAGAAATAGAACTAGCCATCCTTCAGGAGATAATTGTGCAGCCAAAGAACCAACTGCCAAGCAACAACGCTCCAGGTGTTGATATCATCCCTGCAGACTTGCTCAGGTCCATGACACCCACAACCATCACATCTTTATGCCACAAAAAATTGGGAAATGAACACATGGCCAAAAGATTGGAAACAATCAGTGTTTATTCTATTGTCTAAAAAGGGTGACTCCAAGGATTACTCCAATTACTGCACAACTGCCCTCATCCCTTACCATATCAAGATTCTTCTTAAGATCATACAATAACATCTGGCACCAACCATCAAAAGGCAATTACCAAATGTTCAAGCTAGATTCAGAAGGGGTCATGGCACTCATGACTATATTGCAAATCTACTCTGGATCATGGAAAAAAATCTCAAGAATATAAAAAGAACATATTTGTTGACTACAGGAAAGCCTTTGATTGTATTGATCATGACAAGCTAGAAGACCTTGGGATGCCAACACAACTTCTCAAGTTAGTGCAGTTGTTATACACAAATCAGAAAGCTATTCCGAAACACTGGAGACACTGGTTCAAGATAGAGAAAATAATGTGACAAGACTGCATTCTTTCATCTTTCCTATTTATCCAGCATTCCAAAGTGATCACAAGGAAACTGATCTTGAAGAATAAAAAATCAGAGTAAAGATTGGAGGAAAAAACACTGACAATTTTTAATATACTGATGACACAACTTTCTCTCAGAAATTGAAGAAGGACTGAAACATCTGATCAAAGGATTAAATAAGAAAATGAGAAATTTGGTCTCTTCCTCAACATCAAAAAGACCAAGCTCATGACCTCTGAAAGGAATGGAAATGTCACGATAACAATTGACGACGAAGAGATTGAATGCATGCAAGAATTCACTTTTCTAGGATTACAGATTGATCAAACCAGTGAATACAGTCTAGAAGTAAAGCATTGACTCACACTAGATTTTGCAACAAGGATAAGCATGCATCAAGTATGGAAAACCAAAGATATAAATGTAGATTAGCATTCACTATTGTGTTTCCCATAGTTATCTAGAGTTGCAACAATTGAATGATTAAAAAACTAGACAGAAGGAAAATCTGTTCATTCAAGCTGTGGTATTGGAAACGTTCCTGCACATTCCTTGGGCAGCAAAGGTGACAAAAACAAATACTTGACTGTATAAAACCAAATATATCATGGAAGGCAAAATCACCAAATTCTGCCTTAGTTATTTCAGCCATGTCATGTAACTTAATTGACTCAATTTTTCAAACTCAATTGAAAAAGCAGTTATGCTTGGGATGGCCAGTGGTAAAAGGAAATAGACAACCGAAAAGCATAGTGGTTAGATACCATCCAAACTGACACCAGTCAGTGCATAAAATAACTGAAAGAAACCAAACAAAATAATAATAATAAGGTGGAGAGAGTTGGTCCACAGGATGAATGAGAATTTGACATGATTGAATGGATGGCATCATAGTCATCAATTTAACCATAATAATAACAAAGGATTTAAAAATAATAATCACTATACAGTATGTGGGGGAGGAAACTAACATTAACTTGTTAGAATAGTCTAGATTACTTTTAATTGTTCCATTTTCTATCTCTGGCTTAGACCTTAAATTCAGATGGTGGTGGTGGTGATTTTAAATCTGTAGCAGGCATGTAATTAATGATCACAGTGTTCTAAAATATTTGATGTATGTTCTGGTCCTATGGAAATTGCAGTATTTACTGTAAGGATTTTATAAACTAAATAATATCATTTTTTTCATACACATAGCTTCATGAGATGTATAGAGATCTCAAATACAATATTTCTGATCGTGCAGATCAGAGCTTCTAAGGGCTTTCTACAAGATAAAACATAGCAATATAAATAAATTAAGTAGTATATTTTTGTAAAATATTCATTGTTGATAGTTTTACCATTGTATGTGATTCTCATGGTTTATATACTTTCTATGGCAGATTTTTTTTATAACATACCCTGTTATCAAAGGTCTGTTCTGGCTGATCATACAAATTTATGCTAAATCACATCTTTGCATAGAATCATAGGATATGAAGCCAACACATCTTTCTCCTCTATGTGGAAATTATTATTAAGCAACTGCTTCTTTTCTTTTTAATCCCATTTATATCCCACCCTTCTCCGAAGACTCAGGGTGGCTTACAATCTAAAGCACAAATCAATGTGCTTAGCAATAGCCTTCATTCTATGTATATGCCTGCTTATTAGGGCTTTCCCCCCAAGCAGCATTATTACAAAGTCAGTTTATTGCCCCCAATAATCTGGGTCCTCATTTTACCTACCTCAGAAGGATGGAAGGCTGAGTCAACCTTGAGCCTGGTGGCACTCGAACCTGCACTAATTGCAGGCAGCTGGTGTTACTTAAGGAGGCATTAGACCACTGCTCCACCAAGGCTCTTCTCTTTCATGCCAACTTTATTGCAATTTATTGTTTCTCTTTCTAGCTACCTCTTATGCCCATAAAGTTGTCATTCTGCTTCATAGTCTCCATATATTGCCATCAAAACCGTAGGTGATTTGCTACCAAATCATTTAGACAAGGGGAGAGCTCCTTAGGAATCAATGGTCCTTCCATCTTAAGATAGTATGAAGATTCACCCTCTTAGCACACTTCCTGGGTTAGATGAGCCATATTAAGATTCAAGGGTTCACGATTTGTGGGTTATAAAATTCTGGAAATCACTATGGAGAATTCCTCAAGCCACATTTTATAAGAACTTTGAAAGCAACTTGGCAGAAATCGGACACGTTGTGAACCGTCCCCCCTACATCCAATCATTCTCAAGCAGGAACACGCAGGAGTGTAAGCTGAGCTCATGGAGGTCAGTAATGGCCTTCATTTAACCTCTCCCATATGACTTCACTTTCCCAGTCTGCCAGTCTGTAACTTCTCTCATTATTGGAACTAATTGCATGAGAACAAATCAAGAGATGGCAGAACATCTGGTTTGCATACTGTACATGCCACTGTAAGTTAACCTTTCACACTCTGCCAAAAAATATGTGAAAGTGTGGTAGAAGTACAGCTGCATGTAGAATTTCACACAGAGAACATACAGTATCTATGGCTAAAAAGGAACAATGAAGGAAACATTTCTTTTATTTATATGTTGTTTTTCAGAGAGGAAGAGAGTTCTAATGTAGAATTGCCTTTGTATCAATAATAACTTTTTTTGGGTGGGGGGAGATTAAGCTTAGATGGGGATCAGCAGACAGGATTTTTTTTTAACCTGTTGGAAATTTTTAGTAATTGGAAAAGTTTTCTCTAGTGACTGCTGCCCAGTTTTATTTAATGAATCATGCTTTTTATTTACCTGTTAAAATATATTCCAACTAACATTTTCAGAGCCCAAAGTGGCATCTTCTCTTATTTTAAGCCCACAATAACTACCCTGTGATCTAGACTGGACTGACAGAGTATGACTTACTGAAAGCCACCCCTTGAGCTCTATGGTCAAGTGTAAACTTGAACAGAGCTGTGCCAAGTTTAATACCTTATTGACTCAACTACACTCTCAGGAAACAAATTTAGAATGATGTAGAATGATGTGGAAGAAACACAGAGAGAAATGTAACGTGCTGTTTTGCATTAAGCAATAGAAGAGAAGGTTTGGTGGAATAACAGGAAAATAATGTTCATAGAAATATATGTAATGTATCAACTACTTTGCCTCAGTGATACCATATTTATGTGAAAGATAATATTTTTTTTTGTTTGAAATGCAAGGAAATCTTATCTCTCTATTCAAAGAAAGTCTTTTGTAAGTTCAAGACAAGTGTGGACTATTTTATGATTGAATGTAAATGCCTGCAAATAAGATAAATATATGAAGGAGTAAAGCTTTTTCATAGCTTTTTAAAGAATTTCAATCTATTTACAGTGGGAAAGAATTTTAAGTCTCCAACAGAAAAAATATTGTTTTATTGGAAGATGAATTGGGAAGAATACAAAGGCTAGTGTGAGTCTATATAGTGCATGTATTTCAAGCAGTATGAACTTGCTGAGTCAAATTTCCTTGCAAGCTAAACCAAACCCATAAGCAGCAGTGTTCCAGCTTATGGTATAACAGGGAAATTAAAGAACTTGTAGGCAAAGCACAGCTGGGTGTCCCAAGGGAAAGATTTGCAAAATGAACCAGTCTAGGAAGAGGAAAGGGAATTAGGAGTTAGGGAAAACAACAAAAGCCATTGTTAAATAAAGAGAGAGACATATGTAGTCAGACTGCTCATTTTTCTTCCTGTCTTCTGGGTTTTCATAAAATCAGCGAGTGGATCTTAACATTAATAAAATTCTCTCCCTGGGGAAAATCAAATTAAATTGGATGCTGAATTTCCTAAGTTACAAATATTGTTAATTTGAACAAATGCTGAAATAACAAGCAGTTTTTGAGTTTGGCTATTTGAAGACACGAATTAGAGTATTGTTCCAAAGAAGGATAGCATATTAAGGAAATTTAACCATCCACTTAAATGTTAAAAGTTAGATCCATTAAAGTTTCAAATGTTGCCTTTCTTGATCAGGAGATCGATATCTTACTAACATTTCATCATTTTCTCCATTGTTCAAGTAGTTCTGTGGCCTCTCGATTGTAGGATTTCCCAATAGGTCACCTTCAGAATGATTCAAATACTTGTAAAAGGTGCAGCTAGATAGCCTGGTGCTTACACTGGCAATTTCCCTACAGCAATTCTCTTGGGTGATTGGCTCCCGAACAACTATCAAGTCAATTGCTCAGGGACAAGTATCAATTTGCTCAAGGGCACTAAAATTCATACTGTAAATACTTACCCATTGCTATTCATTGCTATTCTCTCTCTCTCTCTCTCTCTCTCTCTCTCTTTCTACCCCGCTTCCTTGGTGTGCAAGGCCTAAGGCAGAAACAACATCCTAACATCACAGAAGAACATGAAGTCTCTGTGTAAACCATAGCTGACAGCTGATGTCTGGACTGAGTTTATGTCTCCAAGGGTCCCAGGGCTCCCTCGACCATATACTGCTATTGCAAAAGTGAGTTATTTGTCAATAGAAGGAGGAGTAAAGTTTTAGCAAAAATTGTCAGCATTCATTTGCTACACCTGACATGGAATAGTGACACACATTTTTATCTGAATAGTCACATATAAGTGCACACAGAATTGCCCCTAATCTTGGACTCAACTTAGAAAAAAATATGAATATTGCAGATCATTGTGAGCTTACTACTATTGCTGCTCTAAATATACAAATTAAATAAAATAAATAAATAAATAAATAAATATTTGTAAGTAACTGCAATATTGTTGGGAGGAGGGGAATTGCATGATACTGGAGAAATTCCATCAAGCGGGGTTGCTACTTCAGTCACACTGCTGTCATAGGGAGCCAAGGATGCTATAAAACTTCAAAATCTAAAGCAGCAACAACTGTTCAGAAAAACTTTGGTTTTCTTTGCCCAACTTGATTAGGAAATATTAGTTTACCTTGTGAGCCTCACCTTTGGATGCCCAATCAGCTGCAATACTTCCTCAAGTGACTAATAAAACTTATGAGATTATTCCTTTAAAAAAGTATTTTGCAATTCTACTGTTGACCCGGAATTAGTGGACAGTATAGGAAATATCAGTTGTGAATGTGCAGATGGCCCTACTGTCTTTGGGCTCTTGCAAAGTCCTGGATGCAGGGTCATGAAAGGCCAGCAAGGAAAATACTCAATGTCCTAACCCACCTAAGAACATATGATATCCTTAGGGAAACACCCAAAAGGGAATGTGTTTCTTACTTCTGCTCTCTTATCTACAGTATGCCAGTCTTACTGGGTGAAATCTTTATCATATGCATGTCAGCTTTGCTGGATGGCTTGCTTATGTAACCAGAAAGAATAAATACAAGGATTTCTTGTCTTTTGGGGCTGCTCTCATTTAGAGGAGCCCGTCTTTTTGTTCAGCTGAATAAAAATGTAAAGCTTGAAGGCAACTTCTGGTTTCCTGTATTTTTTACCAGCAAAACCTCAGAACCTGCATATCAGAAGTACGGAACCATTTTTATTCTAAGGCTAAAATCAAAACTCAAGTTATAAATTTTTATCTGTTTGTTTTTTACAATGGATGATTTTAATGGTTTGTTTTTAAATGTTTTTTATGTTGTAAACCACCCAGAATTATTGGAAATGAGAAGCACAGCAAATAAATTTTATAAATCAATAAATTGAAATCAAATTTTTGTTCTTAGAACTTGAATTGGGGGTTTTTTGGTGTGGAAATTGACTTTTAAATTTATTTAAGATTGATTCTTCATTTTTCATACATTTAAAGCAGCCGCACTATTAGCTGTCTGATAAGCTATTTGATACTGTGTTTATCTAAAGCCATATCTGTCAAATCAAGCAATATTCAGGAATGCTAGAAAATTAGTCAGATCTAGGATTTTGGAATACTGCTAGCAAATTCTGCATCATTAAGAAGGTTTTGGATAGTCCTCATCTACAAGTTTTTATTCTTTAATATCAAGGATTTCATGGTATTGAGTTATGGGAATGTCTCCTGTCTCTACTCACCTTGAACGGATCTAAAAAAGTTGAGACAAATCCTTTAATCCGACCTTAAATGTTCTTAAGAAGTTTGAATATCTTAGGAAAACAGCAGAACAATGGAAATTTTCTTTGCCATTAGATTGAATGTAGGCACTTTTATTTTTCGGTCTGGAAAAATAAATCCTTTCTCTTTACTTTCGGCATAGCCACATAATTAAAAATGAGAAACACGCTAAATAATGACATCAGTCCATTTCATGTTTAGTTAGAAGTCAGTTCTATTGACAAGCTAAATGACTGCAGTCTTTCAAAAAACAAACAATAAACTCCTGGAAAAAAACAAACCCTGAAGCCCTGCATTTGCAGGTGCAAATCAGTTTCCTAAAACATGATTGATGGGTTTTGTCTTCAGCAATTTTAGAGAAGTTTTTCTTCCCTTCTGAGTGAGCTCTGTGTCTCAAGGATTAAAGCTATTCTTTAAAAAACAAGAATGATTCACTACAGAGCACTCTTACATTCCTGAAATGCAGCTTGTTTTTTACATTTCCATTCTTCTTCTGGCTCCACATTCAACACAGGAAGCAAAGAGAGGGTAGGCAGAATGTTTGCAATTAGACTCTGCACTTAAGAGGGAGCATGGAGGAAAATAAAGAAATGGGAGGGCAGAAAGGGTCAGGTTGTTTCCAGGCTGATTCCGATGAATTTTGCAGGTGTACCAGAAAATCCCAAATTCTTTCCTAATTCACTACCCACATGTGCAAACTCACAGACAAACACACATGTGGAAAGGGGGGGAGGAGGAAACCATTGCTATCCATCACTCTTCTGCATTTGGCAGTTTAGTTTTGTACATTTTAATTGAATGGGTTTTAATATAGAAAACTTGATGAAAAGAATGCAACTGGTTTTCTCTTAATAACTGTATGGGAAATTACAGTCTGCAAATATTTAGCCCAGGATATTATATATATATATATATGTGTATGTATGTATATATATATATGTGTGTGTGTGTAAATTTTAGATTGCTAACAAAGAATTAAAGGGAGACTGATATGCATTTCAAACTTATTTGTTTTCATCAGTCAGCCATACCCTTCTGAGATTCGAACCTGGGCTGATTGCACATTAGACAGTTGTTTTAACCTCTAGGCCACAAGCTCTATCTCACTTTGTTAGCTGAGAAGCAAGGGCTTATATATAACTTCCTGGCTCAGGAAGGGCTTATATATAACTTCCTGGCTCAGCAAGGGCTTATATATAACTTCCTGGCTCAGGAAGTTAAAACACTGCCTGATATATAATCAGCCCAGGTTCGAATCTCAGATAAAGGGTATGACTAACTGATGAGAACATAAAGAGTTCGAAATGATCATCTTAGCCTCCCAAATTCTTTATTAGCAATTTGAATAATTTGCACAAATAATGAGCTGTCATAAGTTGACTATGTCCTGTGGATAAGCCCTGAGTCGGGCCAAAACAGGAATGAAAGAGTTAATTAGCAAGGTCCATTCAAAAAACCTTGACAAATACTTAAACATATATATATATATATATATATATATATATATATATATATATATATATATACACTGTGTATATATTTATTTATTTATTTATTTATTGATGGGATTTATATCCCGCCCTATCTCCTGAAGGACTCAGGGCGGCTCACAATAAAACATATAATAAGTACATAAATCAAGATAAAATGAAATTGAGAACATCAGTGCAATAAAAAATTAGAGAATTTAAAAATGAATTAAAAATACTAAATATAAATTAATTAAAATGCCTGTCAGTCTAGGTCAGCTTGGTGGAACAGGTGTGTTTTGAGGCCGCGGCGAAAGGATTGGAGGTTTTGGGCTATCCGAAGCTCAGGGGGGAGCTGATTCCATAGGGTTGGTGCTCCCACAGAGAAGGCCCTCCCCCTGGGGGTCGCCAGCCGACATTGCCTAGCTGACGGTACCCTGAGGAGGCCTTCTCTGTGTGAGCGTACTGGACGATGGGAATTTGTTCCCGGCAGCAGATGGTCCTGCAAGTATCCCGGACCTAAGCCATGTAGGGCTTTAAAGGTAAGTACCAGCACCTTAAATCTCACCCGGAGGGCAACTGGTAGCCAATGCAGCTCACGCAGGAGGGGTGTAATATGGGAGTATCGGGAAGCTCCCATCACAACCCGTGCAGCTGCATTCTGCACCAGCTGAAGCCTCCGGGTGGTCTTCAAGGGCAGCCCCATGTAGAGAGCATTACAGTAATCAATACGGGAGGTAACGAGTGCGTGGGTGACTGTACGTAGGGCATCTCGGTCCAAAAAGGGGAGCAATTGGTATATAAGACGAATCTGGGCAAATGCCCCCCTAGCCACGGTTCCAATGTGATCTTCAAAACTGAGTCGTGAATCTAGGAGGACGCCCAGATTGCGTGCTTTATCAATCGGAGGTAACATCTCTCCTCCTATAGTCAGAGATGGAACCTCTTGGACTAAACGAGATGACGGTATGTACAGCCACTCAGTCTTGGCCGGGTTGAGTCGAAGCCTGTTTTCTCCCATCCAAATCTGTACCGCTTCCAGACAACGGGACATCACATCAAGGGCATCACTGGGTTGGTTCGGGGTGGAGATGAATAGCTGGGTATCATCAGCATATTGATGATATTTCACCCCGAAGCTACGGATGATCTCTCCCAGCGGCTTCATATAGATGTTGAACAGGAGGGGCGAGAGCACCGAACCCTGAGGCACTCCACAATTAAGAGGCCTAGGGCTTGACCTCTGCCCTCCTCCTCCTGTGTGTGTATATATATATATACTGTATATATATATATGTGTGTGTGTGTGTGTGTGTGTGTGTATACTGTTTGTGTATATATATATATATATATATATATATATATATATATATATATACTGTATATATATATATACTGTATATATACTGTATATATGGATCTTTGATCAAACACCCGCAAAAACCTCAGAAAACAAATACTGTGTGTGTATATATATATATATATATATATATATATATATATATATATATATATATATATATATATATATAAAACACTTAAACAACACAATGTACTGTATTTAATAGTAGGATGTCTTATCTTGTGTTCCCTTTATTTTTTTGAGCAGTATATATATATATCTATATCCAGCCTGTATTTTGTATGGGCGGAGTTATACCATATATTGTAAATATGTATAAAGTACAGTATTCAGATTGGGTATTTTTTAAGTACTGTACAAGCAATACCTGTTTTAGACTTATCACAAGTAGGGAAAGCCTCACATGTACCATGAACACTGACTAAAAAACACAACGGAAACATTGTGACATAACCATATCAGCGGGCATAGATATACATTATTAATTAAAGTAAACATAGCTTCAACTGATCTGTTTAACTTTTTCTCCTGGCATTTTAGAGAATTCAACTTAAGAATAATAATTATTTATGTTTTTTTTAATTACACCTTGAGCCTAAATTTACCCGATTCCACTCTGTACAGAAATTCTCCATAAGTTGAGTTATTGCAGTTCCACTATGTTGGTTCAAGTTTCAGTGTAGCCTGCTCCTATCTGGAACTGTTGGTGCACGTCAACTATTGATATAATAACACTGATATTTCATCATTTTGAAGGTATTCTTGGCTCATAGAAGTTCCCTCAAGATTATTATTTTTTTGTGATTGATTGATTCATGTGAAAGCAATGGCACGTGGGAGATTACTATGTAGCAAAAAATAGAACATTTTGTTCTGTGGTTCTTGATGGAGATCCAAACAAGATCTCCTCTCCTCCAAAAATATATGGATCTGTTTGATTTCTTTGTGATTTATGTTATCATGGGCAAGTTATTATATTTTGGCACTGATCTAATAGCCAGAAAAAGTTATACATTTTTGTTGTTATATTATATTCTTAAAGCAAACAAAGAAGCAGGTAAAGTTGAAGTCAGACTTTTTCACTTTGAGGTTTTCTTTCTATTTACACAGATTATTGAATTTTCAAGCATCCAATAGCTTTGGTCACCATAATAAGATATCTGCTTGAGGAAATGTAGGAAAGGGCATTTTTCTCTCAGATTTTCTAAATATATAAGCAATGATCACAACATTAAAGCCCCATTTTTTTTAGCTGACATTACAGAACTCCTTACTAACACATTGGTTGTTGTTGTACACTACTTCTTTCAAATCCTTTCTATTCCTGTTTCCATATGGCAGTGTTGGAAAAAGGCTTGGAGAGTACTGTCACCAAGATGTGTAGAATATACAGCTATTCTCCATTTAATTGCTTGAGGTGGCAGTTGCAGATACTAGACTGTTGCCTGGATGAAAGTTAATAAACTGGTTTGGATGGATTGCATTTGATTCTTCATTGATATTCTAGTCAGTCTTAATGTTGCCTTCAAGGTGACAACACTATGAATGAATAGGTCAGTGACTTGGGAAACCTCCTGAATTCGGGAATTGCTAGTATGACCACTGCAATATTACCTGCAGTGTCAGGGTCTCACAGTAGTGATTCATGCCTTCATTACTACGTAATGACACCGAGCAGTGGTGGTGCAGTGGTTAGAATTCAGTATTACAGGCTAAATCAATGCTCAGTCCAAGAGTTCGATTCTGAATGGCTCAAGGTTGACTCAGCCTTCCATCCTTCTGAGGTCGGTAAAATGAGGACCCAGATCATTGGGGGCAATATGCTGACTCTATAAAAGTGTTTAGAGAGGGCTATAAAGCACTATGAAGTGGTATATAAGTGTAAGTGCTATTGCTAGTGCCAGTGCTCATTAAACTACTACAAAGTGTTGTATATGGAAATATTTTGAGGATCACTTGCATTTAATACATCTGGCAGAAATTATTAACCAAGGGCACACTAGTCATGAAGTGATTATCAGTATTATAAGCTTCCAGGTATGGCTTGGCTCTTACCTACTGTATTTCTCCAATTGGAATTGGTTCATCCAGTATGTTCATCCTGGGATAAACTCTTGACTGTGTCCTACCTTTATGCAACCAGAAATTTTACAACTGTCACCAAATTCTAAAAAAATGCATAAAATAAAGTTGATATGCAAAGCATTTTGTTGTTACTATAATGTCACTATCTTTTATATTTTTTCATATATATCATTAATTATATTCAATGTATCACTCTTACTTATGTCTGTTCTATGATATCAACTTTATCCTGATTTAGTTATAATATGGGCTTGGGAGGGTGTATTTTTACCATGGATACTTAAATTAATTGATTGTAAAGTGATTAGGAGTCCCTGGTATATTTGGTGGTATATAAACAATTTAGTATAGCTGAAAACATAAGTTGTAACTGAGTGGTCTCATTGCATCACAGTTTAACTTTGTTAAATTATGTCCTAATGGCACATTTTATTTAATGCCTTTCAAGAGTATCCATTTTTTCCCAACTGGTGCATAATACTAATAAATGCTATTTAAGGTGTTGCACTTTACAAAAAGAGACTCCTGAAATCTTCCTTAGTGCTATTATTCAATTATTTTCAGCTTAGATTCTTTAGGTAGAGCTATATACTTACCTACATTTAGGTTAACTTAAATTGGTATAAGTTGACTCATTTCTATCATTCAAAGCTTGTTTGGTTATTTTCTTCTCCAAATCATTTGTGGTAAATGTATCTGGTGTTTGAGATGAATGACTCTGGTTTAAAAAGCTGTCAGGTACCCCAAGTACATTATTGATTGCTTGATGGTATACCTTCAAGTCATTGTTGATTCCTGGTGACTGCCTGACAACGGCTTACAGATTTCAGAAGTGGTTTGCCATTGTTTTCTTCAAGTTACAGCAAAGAAAATGAATTAGTGTCACATCCTGGTCACATTTGTAATGTGACCAGGATATGACACTAATTCATTTTCTTTACCGCAGCATTACGTGAGTAATTCTCTATCTCTCATGCTTGAATTAGAAATGGCTACTCTTACAGCATCACAGATACTATGATGGATAAAACTGTTTTCTCAAGATGGCTACTCAGCTACCAACCTGGAAAAAATTACATTTCTCCACTTTCCTGAGTAAATTGCTTCCAATGCAATGTTTTGGGTTTCTGTCAGGAAGGAGATAACAATACTGTTAGACGACCATCAGTATCTGCATCAATAACATTAGGGTAGAAAAAGAAACAGATATTCAAGAACAGGTATAGACTGAAAGCAATTCAGATTCCGCACATTCCCCTCACAGGAGGATAATGGAGTCCTGAATCCTAGGTGTTTGTAGCGAAGACAAGCAACTGACAATATGTGCCTTGCAATCTCATAGTGCAACTCATGTGTTTTATGCCAGATGTCAGAACACAAGTAGGAGAAGCTGGGGTTTACATCATAACATTGCAACCCAAAAAACAATATATGTGCTAAAGACATATGGTCTGAATTGATTTTGAAATTAACCAAATGTTGATGTCTTACAAACAGCCCAATTTGCACAATCTGGTTCAGATAAAGAGAATTGTCCATCACTATCTGAGAAAACCCTATTGTTTCTTTGAATGTCATAAAAAGTTACAATTGAAAGAGTAGGAGTTTTTTAATGAAAGTCTTGCAACACGATATCATATATAAATGTAAATAATAATCTAAGATCAGAATAAAGTTTGGTATATGCAGCCATTATCCAAGCTCACTGTTAGCATTGCCTTCAGAATAGATTCAAAGCACATGAAAAACACACTAAAATCCATAGAAACCACTAAGCTTCAGAATGATAGGATTTATATATTTTTTTCCTTAGTTCAAGAGTTACTTTAACAGCGAAAAGTATTTTTATAAAAAAAAACCTGGAAGACATTTATGATTTTTTTTTATGAAAAGAAGAAAAAGTGAAATGATGATTTCTGGATTTTCTATTTGAAAAAAGTTTTCAGGATTGGATAGAAGGGAACCTTGTAATGGACGTTCAAAGAAGGAGAAAGCACAGTATGTTTGTTTATAATTGTAAAGAAGATTGGAGATAGCTTCTTTAATTATTCCAAAGGTGCTTTTCAAAAGGCAATTGGACTTAGTTTTTTTTCCCTTGAAAACATTTCACTTCTCATCCAAGAAGCTTCTTCGGTTCAGTTTTCTTTTTTGTATTGTATTAATATTGCTTTCTATACTTTTTCTTTTATCTATTTTCTTTCTGATTTTTCTAACATTTCTACTTTTTCTTAATATGTTTTCATGCTTATCTTTTACTTGTATTAAACTATTACAATGATTAAAATATTTAAAACTATTAAAAATTATATGTTATAAAAGTTACTAGAACAGTTAACGTTATACTAGGGACACAAGAGATGCCTAGAGCACTGCTGGAAGAATGCAAAGAGTGAAGCCAAGCCAGCATAGGTAATATTGGGATTTACCTTGTGGTGATAAGGGGGAAAAAAGTTTCTTACTTCTTCGTCCTTATTGCTTCTACAGATAGCCCTCCAGGGGTCCTGTTTCAGGTGACCTGGTCTTTCCTGAGTAAGGAGGAGCCAGTGTAGCTCCTGCAGGGCCACTATAAGGAATAGTCTTGATATCTATCTATTCTTGACTTCACTCTGAGCTCAGCTCTGGCTGGGCAGATCTTTTGAAACTGACTGAGAAATGTGTGAACCCTGTTATCTGGGAGGGATTTAAGAAGTTACAACTAATCTAGAATGCAGCAGTGTATACAATACTAGATGTCCACATTATACCTCGTATTAAGTGAACTGCACTGCTGTCAGTTCTTCCAGGTGCAATTCAAGGTGCTGGTTATCATCTTTAAAGAACCTATGGCACAAGACCTGGCTATTTGCAGGAGCATCTCTCCCTAAGCATATCTGCTCATCCCATTAGATTGCATGGGGTAAGCATGTTCCAGATGTCTTCTCTGAATTCCTGCTACCAGAGAATCCTCAGAAACATGTGTTTTCTGCCCCCACTTTATGGAACACCTCCTTCCCCAGTGATTTAGCTAGCCACCACTCTTAGCCTTTCAGAAGGCCATCAAGATCTGCCTTTTTACGAAGGCTCTGGGATAGGTTATAATGGAATAGAAATAATGAAATGAAGGTCATTGGAACTTGCTGCAAGGCATTCTAATGAGGTGCAGGCTTTTTGTTTGATTATTTTATTGTTTTGTGGTTATGTTTTACAGTTACTGGTTTTACTGTTATTGTGAGCTGCCCACAGTTGTTTAAGATGGGTAGTCATACAAATCTTTTAAATAAATAAATTTATTAAGGATTTTTAAACCATCATTCATCTACCTTTTCAATCTCTCTCTTTGTTAAAAATATTAATTGTTTAATATTTTGTGTTTTTAAAGCTCTCACACCTCCCACTTTTCTGCTTTGTAAATCTGGAAGGTTTGTCGGCAAACTTTCCTAAACATAACAGTGATTCTCACTGTTGAAAACTTTTTATTCATTTGCTCTATTTTCAGACCATGGCTGGCTACTAAAAATAAAAGTGAAATAATATTCAGGTGTGAAACAGATTATTGCTCACAGCTGGAGGCAAAGAAATTGCAACTCTGTCCCAATTATTCTAATTTAATTGGGTGTTAAAACAACCTGGAATTCCAACAGGAGTGCTTAAAACAAGAGCTGCAGATGTCTAACTAGGAAAAGAAAACCCATCCTTACTTTTTAAAGAGTTCTTTTAAAATGAGACAGTTATTCTATTGTGTTGGCTTACTTATTGTAATTGGTGCTTTAGTGAATCATGCTTCAGAGAAGCAATGTATTTTTTTTTCTAAGAGTTTCAGTTAGTAACAGAGGTAGAAACTCTGATTTATGGAGTTGATTGGTTCAAGTTACTGGACTACATTACTCTATACCTCCCAGAAGTCAGAATGTATTTTTCATGAGGTAATGGAGGAGCACTGTAGAACTTCTATATGGCTAGGGTTCACCTGTGAAATCTATAGTGAATGAAATGTATACGTAATTATGATGGTTATGAATTCTGGAGAAAATTGCATTTTTTAAAAAAATAACAATTATTGTAAACATGATAGTATAAAATAGTTTGCTAAACATTTCTTTGATTCTATTTCACATCTTAAGGCTGCAATCAGAAGATTACAATATGATGATAAATGGACTCCCTCCCCCTATCCTAATGTGTATTTTTGTGATTCTGAGCCAAAAATCCCTGTAATTCATAAAACTTGTACAAAATACATCCAGATGTAAATGAGTTGCTGAGCTATAAGATCTTTTGTTTCTCCAACTAATGCATGAAGCCCCCAAACCTTCTGGAAGGTGCTATATAAGGAAAGAATGTTTTTGATTATTGCAGGAAGCTTGTTCCAAGTAATGCAGCATTGTCAGGACATGCAGTAAATTGACCAGTTCTATAATGTAATTATGAATTGAAATTTTTTGATTATAGTGCTGATTTTATTAAAGTCATAGAACAAGTTTGTGCTAAATATGTTGAACAGCTCCCATAATCTAATCAATATGCCCAATGAGTTCCTGGCTGGGCATTTTTTTTTTATTGTCAGTTGATTATCCCTTTTTTATATAAATATGAAGGCCTTCTGATAACTTTTGTTTATACTGTTTATTAGAAAGATAGAGATAATTGTATTTGCTTAAAAATAGCAAATTTTATTACATTATGTATTCATTTTACTCAGAAATAGTCAATAACAGTCATTGATGTAGTTAGGTAATTTTTATCTTTTTTAAAAAAAAATAGTTATGCTTGTTTGCCATAATTCTCCTATTCCAATGATGGTGAACCTTTTAGAGACTGAGTGCCGAAATTGCGACCCAAAACCCACTTATGTATCATCGGGTGCCAGACGGGCATGGCCCATTGGGTGGATGTGGCCAAATGGGTGGGATTTTATTTATTTATTTTTATTTAATTAAATTTCTATACTGCCCTATTCCCGAAGGACTCAGGGCGGTTTACAGGGCAGCATAAAATACAATATAAAAATAATATAGAATTAAAATACATTAAATTAATTAAGCCCAATTAAAACAACATTTAAAAAAGCTAAAACCCCTTCAGTCCAGGCCTGATAGATCGAAAAACCAGGTTTTCAGGTCCCGGCAAAACAAACACAGATCGGGGGTGGTCCTAAGTTCCATGGGTAAATCATTCCAGAGGGCAGGCGCGCCCACAGAGAACGCTGTTCCCCTAGGAATAACCCGGCGGCATTCCCTAACTGGCGGTATCCTGAGAAGGCCCTCCCTGTGGGAGCGCACGGGACAAAGAGAGCTTGATGCCGGCAGCAGGTGTTCCCTCAGATAACCCAGACCCAAGCCATTAAGGGCTTTATAGGTCATCACCAGCACCTTGAATCTCACCCGAAGGGCAACCGGAAGCCAATGCAGCTCGCAGAGTAGAGGTGTTACATGGGAGTATCGGGAAGCCTCCATCACAACTCGTGCGGCCGCATTCTGCACCAGTTGAAGCCTCCGGGTGGTCCTCAAGGGCAGCCCCATGTAGAGCATTGCAGTAGTCCAAATGAGAGTAGTAGTCTAAGTGGGAGGTCACGAGCACATGAGTGACTGTGCGTAGGGCATCTCGGTCCAGATAGGGTCGCAACTGGCGCACCAGGTGAACCTGGGCAAAAGCCCCCCTAGTCACGGCTCCTATATGATTTTCTAAACTGAGCCGTGAATCCAGGAGGACGCCCAAGTTGCGAGCCCTATCAACGGGGGGTAACACATCACCCCCCCATAGTTAACGATGGAAAAAACTGGTTTTCCCAAGATGCCAGTATGCACAGCCACTCAGTCTTGGCAGGATTGAGTCAGAGCCTGTTTCTCCCCATCCAGACCTGAACCGCCTCCAGGCAACGGGACATCACGTCGAGGGCATCACTGAGTTGGTTCGGAGTGGAAAGAAAAAATTGGGTATCATCAGCATACTGATGATACCCCACCCCGAAGCCACAAATGATCTCACCCAGCGGCTTCATATAGATGTTGAACAGGAGGGGAGAGAGGACCGACCCCTGAGGAACTCCACAAATGAGAGGCCTCGGGGCAGACCTCTGCCCTCCCATCAACACTGACTGTGAACGGCCCAGGAGGTAGGAGGAGAACCACCGTAAAACAGTGCCCCCCACTCCCAAACCCCCGAGACGTCGCAGTAGGATACCATGGTCGATGGTATAAAAAGCTGCTGAGAGATCTAAAAGGACTAGGACAGAGGAGCAGCCCCTGTCCCGAGCCCACCAGAGATCATTCATCAGCGCGACCAATGCCGTCTCCGTGCTGTACCCGGGCCTGAAACCTGATTGGTACGGGTCCAGATAATCAGTTTCCTCCAGGAACAGAGGAAGCTGATACACCACCACACTCTCAACAACCTTTGCCAAAAAGCGAAGGTTGGAGACCGGACGGTAGTTATTTAAAACAGCTGGGTCCAGGGCAGGCTTCTTGAGAATGGGTCTCACCACCGCCTCCTTCAAGGTGGCAGGAAAGACACCCTCACTCAAAGAGGCAGATATCACTGCCTGGAACCAGCCTCGTGTCTCCTCCCAAGCTGAATAAACCAGCCAGGAGGAGCTTGGGTCCAATAAACAGGTGGTAGAGCTCAGCCTCCCCATGATCCTGTCCACCTCCTCGGGAGTCACAGGATCAAACTCAGTCCAGATAATACTACTCTCAAGACCGCTCGATTCCTCCCCATCAGACTCTGCCCAGTCAGCATCCAACCCGGTCCGAATCTGAGCAATTTTGTCCGCCAGATGCTGGCTGAACTCCTCAGCCCACCCCTGTAAGGGCTCCTCCCTCACCTCCTGATTAAGGAGGGAATGAGTTACCCTAAACAGGGCAGCTGGACAATTATCTGCGGACACGATGAGGGCCACGAAGTGATTAGACTTTGCCATCCTCATCGCCGCGAGATAAGACCTAATAAAAGATCTTAGCCGCAATCGGTCAGATTCAGATCAGCTGGATCTCCAACAGCTCTCCAGACTCCATCTCCGATGCTTCATCTCCCGTAGCTCCATAGAAAACCATGGAGCCCAACAAGATCTGCACCGGGTCAGGGGTTGCAAGGGTACAACACGGTCAAGTGCCTCAGTGGCGACCCTCTCCCAAGCCTCCACCAAGGCATCGGCCGGGCTTTGAGTGAGGGAGATAGGTATAGACCCAAGCGCCATCTGGAACCGTTCTGGATCCATCAGGTGCCTGGGGCGGAACCACCTGGTCATCTCTGCAGCCCAGCAGCGAGGGGTAGTGTATTGGAAGACCAGCCGCAGGAGGTGATGATCGGACCACGACAGGGGGACAATATTTGGCGAGCCCCCTCCCAGATCATCAAACCACTGCCCAGAAAGGAAAACCAGGTCAAGAGTGTGACCCCCTCCATGGGTTGGACTCTGAATTATCTGGGTCAGGTCCATGGCCATCATGGAGGCCATGAACTCCTAAGCTAACTCTGATGACCCACCCAGGGATGGAAGGTTGAAATCACTCAGAACCATAAGTCTGGGGAATTCAACCACCAGCCCTGAAAGGGTGTCGAGAAGCCTAGGCAGGGCCGTTGCAACACAGCTGGGTGCCAGGTATGTCAGCAACAAGCCCAACTGAACCCCAGAGCCAAACCTCAGGAGGAGCGACTCACTCCCACCAATCTGTACGACAGTGGTCTCCCGCGAATATAAGGTCTCCCGTATAACCCCCGCCACACCCCCGCCCCTACTCTGAGCCCGAGGCCGCTGTAGCACACAGAAACCTGGAGGGCAAAGATCAGTCAGAGGGACACCTCCTTCTGGGCCCAACCAGGTTTCCGGAATGCATGCCAGATCTGCGCGTTCCTCCTTGATCAAATCTCGGACGAGGGGAGCTTTGTTCACCACGGATCTGGCATTGAAATACACCAGTCTAAGCTCAGGGACCTGATCTCCCTCACCCCCGGATAAACGGGTAGCAACCGGAGGGTCGGAGCACGCTACCGCTTGAAAACAGCGGGGGCGTAATCCCAGACGTTGGTATGGCCCTCTGTGCAACCTCCTGCTGCCATTCCCAATCGTCATGGGGATAGGAAACCCCACCCCATAGCCGGAAGAACCCAAGGTCCCCAACCCCAAGCTCGTCTCACCGGGAACCATCTCCGGCCTGGACTGACAGCCGGTTGATAAAATACCCTTATCCCTCCCACCTCTATCATTCGCCCCCCTCCCTAACCCCTTAAACCAACCGGCTAAAAAACATAGTAGGGGCTTTTTAATTAAGTTCAGCCAACAGCCCCTATCTATGCCCAACCACCTCTCAGGGTCCCAACAATTGGGCCCGTCCTCAAGGGAGATGGAACACAAGGCGGTAGGTCGCGCCCAGGAGGCAGGAACTCTCCTGAGGGCATATAAATCCTCAGTAGAGTAATGTAAGCGAACCATATGCCAAGGATGTTCGCATTGGGTTGTTTACAGCAGCTAGATGAGCAGAGCAGCACTTTGGGTGGGTGTGGCTATGGTGGTAATGGCAGAATGAGTAGGACTAAAAAGTTCAATCAATTAATTCCAACTTTGCGAGATATTTTTTCCCGTGAGAAGATGAAATTGATTGATTGAATATTTTTTTTGCACACAGTGACAGAGGCCTAAAGCAAAAAAGTTATAAAAGACAGCTGAAGAAATAGGACTAGGTAGACAGCACACGTGCCCACAGAGAGAGCTCTGCATGCCACCAGGACTTAGGGTTAGGGTTAGGTCACCATGAACTCGGAAAGCAAATTGGATATTAACAACAAATTTGGATAACTTGGGTATGGTTAGAAATTTCAAGCCTGCCCTATCTATCTTTTGTGGTAAAATACATTGGAAAATCCCATTGGAGAAAAATAGAACTTAGGGTTAGGGTTGGGTCACCATAAACTGATTCAGCAAAAGGACATCGCCAACAAACTGTGAGTGCTTGGGTGGGGTTAGGAGGGTACTTGCTTTCCTAGGCTGCCCTATCTATGTTTCCTGATAAAATATATGGGAAAATCCCATTGGAGGAAAATTCCACTTAGGGTTAGGGTTTAGGGCACCATGAACTCATACAGCAAAATGGACATCGCCAACAAACTTGGATTGCGTGGATATGGTTAGGAGGGCACTGATGTTTCTAGGCTGCGCTATCATGGGAAAATCCCATTTGAGGAAAATTCCACTTAAGGTTAGGGTTAGGTCACCATGAACTCATATAGCAAAATGGACATTGCCAACAAACTTGGAGTGCTTGGGTATGGTTAAAAGAGCACTTATTTCTCTACCCTATCTATGTTTCCTGGTAAAATACATGGGAAAATCCCATCGGAGGAAAATTCCACTTAGGGTTAGGGTTAGGTCACCGTGAACTCATACAGCAAAGTGGACATTGTCAACAAACTCAGAGTGCTTGGGTATGGTTAGGAGGTTACTTGCTTTCCTAGGCTGCCACTGACCTTTCTGTCCTGCCCTATCTGTTGTGATTCAGGGTCAGCCTGTGTGTTCGGCAGTTGGGTCGGATGACTCAGAGGAGGAGGGGGGTGTTGAAGACCTTGCTGAGGGGGTTGAAGATCTTGCTGATGAGAGCCCTCAGCCAGGACCCTCCCACTTGGTCACCACGGAGACCCAGCTTTGTGAGCCTGACAGCGTGGATGAAGATGACCCACAGCTGGCCCTGGTTAGGGCGAAATGACTTTTCTATGCTGCCGTATCTATCTTTCATTGAAAAATAGATGGGAAAATCCCATTGGAAGAAAATTCCACTTAGGGTTAGGGTTAGGTCACCGTGAACTCATACAGCAAAATGGACATCTCCAACAAACTAGGAGTGCTTCGGTGTGGTTAGGATGGCACTGACCTTTCTATCCTGCCCTATTTTTCCTGGTAAAATACATGGGAAAATCCCTTTGGAGGCAAATTCCACTTAGGGTTAGGGTTAGTTCAGCATGAACTCATAGCAAAATGGCCATCGACAACTAACCCGGAGTGCTTGGGTATGGTCAGGAGAGGAATTACTTTTCTCTCCTGCCCTATCCATGTTTCCTGGTAAAATACATGGGAAAATCCCATTGGAGGAAAATTCCACTTAGGGTTAGGGTTAGGTTACGATTAACTCATACAGCAACATGGACATCACCAACAAACTTGGAGTGCTTGGGTATGGTTAGGGTGAAATGACTTTTCTACGCTGCCATATCTATCTTTCATTGAAAAATAGATGGGAAAATCCCATTGGAAGAAAATTCCACTTAGGATTAGGGTTAGGTCACCATGAACTCATACAGCAAAGTGGACATCACCAACAAACTCGGAGTGCTTGGGTATGGTTAGGAGGTTATTTGCTTTCCTAGGCTGCCACTGACTTTTCTGTCCTGCCCTATCTATGTTTCCTGGTAAAATACATGGGAAAATCCCTTTGGAGGAAAATTCCACTTAGGCTTAGGATGAGGTCATGATGAACTCATACAGCAAAATGGACATCGCCAACAAACTCAGAGTGCTTGGGTATGGATAGGATGGCACTGACGTTTCTATCCTTCCCTATCTATGTTTCCTTGTAAAATACATGGGAAAATCCCTTTGAAGGAAAATTCCAGTTAGGGTTAGGGTTAGGTCACCATGAACTCATACAGCAAAATGGACATCGCCAACAAACTCAGAGTGTTTGGTTATGGTTAGGAGGGCACTGACGTTTCTAGGCTGCACTATCTGTTTCCTGGTAAGATAGATGGGAAAATTCCATTGGAGGAAAATTCCACTTAGAGTTAGGGTTAGGTCACCATGAACTCATAGCAAAATGGCCATCAACAACTAACCCGGAGTGCTTGGGTATGGATAGGATGGCACTCACGTTTCTATCCTGCCCTATCTATGTTTCCTGGTAAAATACATGGGAAAATCCCTTTGAAGGAAAATTCCACTTAATGTTAGCATTAGGTCACCATGAACTCATACAGCAAAATGGACATCGCCAACAAACTTGGAGTGCTTCGGTTTGGTTAGGAGGGCATTTGCTTTTCTAGGCTGTCCTATCTATTTTTCATGGTAAAATACATGGGAAAATCCCATTGGAGGAAAATTACACTTAGGGTTAGGGTTAGGTCACCATGAACTCATGCAGTAAAATGGACATTGCCAATTACCTCGGAGTGCTTGGGTATGGTGAGGAGGGCACTTACTTTTGTAGGCTGCCCTATCTATATTTCTTGTTAAAATACATGGGGAAAACCCTTTGGAGGAAAATTCCACTTAGGGTTAGGGTTAGATCATCATGAACTCATACAGCAAAAAAGACATTGCTAACAAACTCAGAGAGCTTGGGTATGGTTAGGAGACCACTTACTTTTGTGTCCTGACCTATCTATGTTTCCTGGTAAAATACATGGGAAAATCCCTTTGGAGGAAAATTCCAGTTAGGGTTTTGGTTATTTCACTATGAACTTAGATAGCAAAGTGGACATCGACACATATTTTTTTGCACATGGTGGTGTAGGCCTAAAACGAAAAGGTTTTATAAAACCGAGCTGAAGGCCCAGAACTGAGGCGACAGCACACATGCCAATAGATAGGGCTCTGCGTGCCACAGGTTCACCACCACGGTCCTATTCTATTCTATTCTATTCTATTCTGTTCTGTTCTGTTCTGTTCTGTTCTGTTCTGTCCATTCCATTCCATTCCATTCCATTCCAGCATCTTGACTTTTTTGACTTCTTCATTGACATCCCTGTTTCCACTGGTTTTTGCATTATTAGAGAACCAGTTTGATCTAGTGGTTAAGCCACCAAGCTATAAATTCTATTTGACTCTATCAATAATCCTTGAGTTAGAATGTCATAAAGCCTCCCAATTATATTTGCAACTTAGGATTCGTTTGAGTGGATCATGTTAAATAAACATGATCCCTCCTTGCTTTACTCAATGCATTCATTAATCAAATGCACAAGTCATTATGTGCACATGAGGTATCTCAGGGTGGGGCAGACCATGCTGGGTCTAGTGCTGGAACAGGCTATCCAAGGTCTCACCCAACCCATTGAGATACCTCATGCTCACTTACAATCCCTTTGGATCCCCATAGTTGCTTCTCCTCTCTAACCTGCCCCGCTGGGTGTCCACAGGCTTTGCTTTGCTAGCCTCCTGGATTCCACTTGCTCTCTCCACCCCATTTCCCATCACTTACTTTTCAAAGATCTTCAGAGCTCCAGAAGAGTCTGACCCACATGACAGAAAAGCTGAAGTCTTTTATTCAGACACTTGTGAATTTGGAAGAACATGAGACCCAAGGAAAAAAGCTCCACCAGCATCTAAATAAAAGACTTCAGCTTCTCTGCCATGAGACCGGTGTCTGCAGATTATAGTCTTTTTTTTTAATTGAAAAGTTTTATCATACATTTTATCTTTA
Organism: Vipera ursinii; assembly: GCF_947247035.1. Classification (NCBI taxonomy): domain Eukaryota; kingdom Metazoa; phylum Chordata; class Lepidosauria; order Squamata; family Viperidae; genus Vipera; species Vipera ursinii. The sequence goes on along the minus strand of NC_139518.1, from coordinate 53,297,577 downwards.
ACAGTCCCCCCTACCCCTCCCCTCCCCCCCGACTTCCCAGAGCTAAGTACAAGGTATAAAAAACAAAAAAACAATCATAAACATCCATATGCTAACAACCATAAACTCTAAAATCTCTCTCTCTCTAGCTCATATAGGATAACTACAAACACTATTAATATTAAATATAAAAAGAAAAAAGGGAAAAGAAGAAAAAAGAAAGGAAGACTTATTCAAATGCTACATGAAACTTCTTAGTCCCATATTTGTTCTGGATATACTCAATCCATTTTTTCCACTCCATAACATAACGTTCTTGCGAGTGATCTTTCAAATAAGCCAAGATCTTTGCCATCTCTGCCAGGTCAGAAACCTTTAAAGTCCATTCTTCTATAGTCGGCAGTTCCTCCTTCTTCCAATATTGACCTACTAAGAGTCTTGCTGCCGTAATTAAACTCAACATCAGCTTAGTGTCCACAACCGTAGCATCTGTAATTATACCCAACAAAAAAAGTTGCGGACAAAACTTTATCCTTTGCTTGAAAATCTTCTGCATGTTCCACCATATTTTTATCCAAAAAGCCTTAACCTTTTTACAGGTCCACCATATGTGAAAATATGTTGCATCTTCATCGCCACACCTCCAGCATTTAGGCTGATAATTCGGATACATACTTGCAACTTTTTTAGGATCTAGATGCCATCTATAAAACATTTTATAAAAGTTCTCTCTTAAATTTTGAGCTTGTGTAAATTTTACGTTCCTCACCCAAATCTTTTCCCACGTGTCCATTGTAATAACTTCTTGAATGTTTTGGGCCCATTTTATCATACAATCTTTAACAAGTTCTGTTTCTGAGTCAATTTCTATCAATGCAAGATATATCCGTTTAATATGTGCTGGACCCTGATTTCTAATTTGCTTTATCAAATTTTCATCAGTCATTGTAAAACCATTTTTCTGATCTTCTTTCCACCTGGCCCGTAGCTGAGTATATTGAAACCAAGTTTGAACAATCTTCTCATCTCGCAAGAGACTATATGGTTTCAAACACCAGACATTTCTTTCCAAGCTTAAAATCTCCTTGTACGTAGTCACATCATGTTTAAAACCAACATTTATATTTTCTATTGCGTGTTTTGGGATTACCCACAATGGTATCTTACAATCTAGCTTATGTCTGTACTTCTTCCAAACTCTCAACAATGCCTGTCTTAAAATATGCACTCTAAACACATTATCTACCTTCTTATCATACAACAAATATGCATGCCAGCCAAACAACAAGTCGTGGCCCTCAAGATTTAATAATCTCTCTTGTGTCAAATTGATCCAATCACTTATTCCTGCTAACGCAGCAGCTTCATAATATAATTTAAAATTAGGCATTTTAAGACCACCTCTTTCACGAGTATCCTGCATAATCTTAAGTTTAACTCGCGGCCTTTTCCCTGCCCAAACAAATTTATTGATACCTCGCTGCCATTCCTCCAAATTAGAATCTTTCTTAAGAACCGGTATCATTTGAAATAAAAATAAAAATTTAGGCAGGACATTCATTTTCACTGCTGCGATTATATTCTGCAGATTATATTCTATGTCAGCCATTCACACTTATGGTTTAGTCATTTTAGCTTTATAAATAGTTTTAAAAAAACCTAAGTCTAAGTGCTATTAGATCAATTACATAGATTTATATAGCACTGCTTGCAAAGTTGATCTTGTACTCCTTATTAGACTTATAAACTTAATGGCATTGGTATTATGTTTTGTTATTTGTGCCACCACTTACATTTTAGTTATTATAGTATGTAGAATTAGATTGCCTTACATTTTAATTATAAAATTTACATATAACTAAAATGAAAATATTGTAAGTGTAAAAATGTAAATATTCTTATAACATGTAGAATTAGACGACATACTATAAGATATGTCAGCCACAATAGCATGATTAATTGTAGTACTGAATGTAATGTTGTGAATTGCCAAAATAAACATTGATTATTATTTCTGAAGATTGTATTCCAAACACATGCAAAGAGTGGGGAATGCCAACAAAATTATTATAAAATTGACAATTGGCAAGTCAATGGGAATAATATTAACCGGATCTACATTTATAAATAGCAATAACAATAACAATACTTATATATTGCTTCATAATGCTTTAAGTTTACACAGTGCTTTTTTTGAAAAAGAAAAAGGTGCCAGAACTCACACATGTCATACAACCCACCTTGCCTACCCTACAAGGTTCCATCCAAAAAAGGTGCCGGAACTCCGTTCTGAGAGTTCTATGAGAAAAAAAGCTCTGAGTTTACAGCACTTTTAAAATGGTTTACAGACTCGGCATATTGCTCACAATAATCTGGGTCCTCATTTTACTGACCTTGGAAAGATGGTAGACTGAGTCAACTTTGAAGTGCTCTTACAGCCTTCATGTTCCTATAAATAACATGCATATATAAAGGTAAAGGTTCCCCCGCACATGCGTGCTAGTCGTTTCTGACTCTAGGGGCCGGTGCTCATCTCCGTTTCAAAGCCGAAGAGCCAGCGCTTGTCCGAGGACGTCTCCGTGGTCATGTGGCTGGCATGACTAGACGCCAGAGGCGCACGGAACGCTGTTACCTTCCCACCGTAGTGGTCCCTATTTTTCTACTTGCATTTTTACGTGCTTTCGAACTGCTAGGTTAGCAGAAGCTGGGTGCTCACTCTGTTACGCGGCACTCGGGATTCGACCCGCCAAACTGCCGACCTTCTGATCGACAAGCTCAGCGTCCTAACCCACTGAGCCACCGCATCCCTTCAACATGCATATATACATATATATAAACATAAATAAACATTAGCATGTGCTGCTATTGAAGTTCCTCAGTGTTCCTTTATACCTGCAGCCTACTTGGACTTGGTAGCTAAGGTTATCTCCTAGCTTCTCTATGGTATCAAAGTCTGCACTTTTAGAAATCTTGGCTTCCTTGAAGTCTTTCAATTTAACATTAAAACTATCCTTGCAAACCCAAGAAGGATTTAAAATGCTTCACTATATTTAGACATAGGCTTGATTTGTGGGATGTGGATGTTATATCTTGATATTATCTTTTTAACCTTGGACTAAAATCAAAAAAATTTCCAGTATATTTAGTCCCAGTGGTTTTTAGAGACCACACTAAGTTAATCCAGGTAGAAATTTATTGATAAATTTTAGTTCTTAAAACTATTATTGGAAAACATTTGATCATTAGAATTTGAGAATGCCAGAAGTATTCTTAGGCAGCATATTTGGCCTATTGATCTTCAAGTAATCTAAGTTTCCTGAAACACAAAAGAAATGCCTTCTTAAATAGGTAAATGCTAGTCTCCTATATTTTCTCTATACAGCCCTAATATTCTGCTAGGTAGACTGGATGCATCCCCTTCTCCTCTCCTCTCCCCTCCCCCTGCCCTCTTCTCCCTCTCCCTTTTCCTCCCTCTCCCCTCCCTTTTTAACCTTTTTTTTTAAAAAAAATCTGTTTTATCTGTACATGATGGCTGGCCTTATAACCAAAACAAAGATCTGATTTTATTCCAGATGCTTTATGTGATCAGCATGTCTCAGTGGTGTTAACACTGTCCTAACATTGTTATCCATGACAAGCAAATATCATTATATATAAGAAAGCTGGCAGAGCATAATCAGAGAATGAAGTGATTGTTTTTATCGTCTCAGAGGCCAACTCTCTACAACTGTACAGACAAATGAGTTCGCAGTTGTGTTTTTCAAAGGCTGTATTTTAATCAAACAGCACACACAAGAGCTATTTCTTCAAACATTTTTAAAGCCTCTTACAGAAAGCTTACATGTTATACAGTTTTTAATAATTAAACCAGTCAATCTGGATTTATTAATGAATTTTCTATGGACACAGTTCATGCCATCTTGAACTTAGGATTTACCCAAAACAGACTACTACTAAACTTAGTTCAGCCATCATACTTTTTGATTGATTAAAACTGATGATAGCATGAAAATAAATAATAGGACATGTTTCAAATATTACAATGTGTTACAGAGAAAACAACATGATATAAGACTGCCACTTATGGTTGCCTTAAATTTATATGAAAAGACAGTTATGATATCAGTGAATAATTGACGTACATAAAAATACCAGCCAGGGTTGACTTCAAAAAACTATGGAGATTGCACTGAGATATCGCCAAATAACACATGTTGCATTTAAAATATTTTAAATCTGCTTTATTTATGTGTCAAAAGCATGAGATGTGAATGACTGGCTAGCTTCCTTTCTGTCTGTCTCTCTCTGTCTATCTTTCTATGCTTTAAGCCTGCTCAACACCAGAACAAATCTGAATAGCTTACAATATAAAGTAATAAAAACAGTACTAAAGAAAGAATGTTATGCCTAGACAAGGCTAACTCTATGTGTAAAGGTAAAGGTAAAGTTTCCTCCACACATGCATGCTAGTCGTTTCCAACTTTAGGGGCCGGTGCTCATCTCCGTTTCAAAGCCGAAGAGCCAGCGCTTGTCCAAGGATGTCTCCATGGTCATGTGGCCGGCATGACTAGACGCCAAAGGCGCACGGAACACTGTTGCCTTCCCACCGTAATTTTTGTGTACAGCAACACAAAAATATACCTGATAGCTCAGTGTTTCATGTCATGTCTATAAAATATCTATATAAAATGCCTATAAAATATCAATTTTCTTACTGGATTAATTTGAATGTTAGTGGATTATCAAAACTGTATTAGAATGTAGAGTTTAATTTGGTAGTAGAACTGGATGTGAGGTTCAGCTTAGTGGACGTAGTTCCTGATTCCCAAAAATGACAAAGAAAATGGTTTGATATACTGTGTATAATTCTGGTTTGATGTTATTTGGTTCCATAAACTGGGAATATTATGCCCATATATTGTTCTCCAAACTGGCTTTCTCAATTCAGTTACCATATTTTGTTTGCTCAGTTTTATCATCCATAAATCTTTATTTTTTATTACAGATCTCAGACCCACCAAGTCTGTTAAAACAAAATACAATAAATTATCGCAAAACAGCATAGGTACACTACAGCATCCTAATATGCCACATAATACAACCAATAATCAATCCCAGATTAAAATACTGTTATCAAAGCAAGAATTCAACCATCTGCACATGGAAACATAGCAACAACCAGTGTTGTTTTGTAATTTTTGTTTGCCAAAGAAAGCTTCACATAAAATTCAGCTAGTTGTCTGGGGAATTGCTTAATGACAGGATTTGGAAGCACTACAAATATCTCAATATAAATGACAATAGAGTAATACATGGGTCAATGGTTCAGTATTCTCAGAGTGACAGGGGAACAACCCCTCCAGTACAGCTCATGGAAAAATATCAAATCATAATAAGATGACTAAAATTCTTGAATTAATATTTTTTAAAAAAAATAGAAATCTGTGTAAGTAATATATATATAGATGTAAAAATAACTGCCTAATGTGCAATCAGCCCAGGTTCGAATCTCAGAAGGGTATGGCTGATTGATGAAAACTAATAAGTTTGAAATGCATATCAGTCTCCCTTAATTCTTTGTTAGCAATTTACACAAATATATGAGCTGTCACCGGTGTGACTACTGCCTGTTCGATGGCCTTCATGATAGGCTGAAACAGGAAATAAAGATTTGTCCCATGTTTGGGGCCTAGCAAGGTAATCTAAATAGTTAAACAAGCATATATAAACTCACTCAGAAAGGGAGAACAAATCTCATTCCTGTTCCAACACTTTGAAGCCACAGGACATGAAATTGATTTTAAAAAAACCAAAACTATTGCCAAAATTGAACATTTTAACAACAGAATAATCAGAGAAGCCATTGAGATAGAAAAACGCCCCCACAGCATGAACAAACGAGATGATACCTTTCGCCTACCAGCCATTTGGAAACCCGCCTTGATTGACAGACGAGTCCCAACCACCAAGAATGATACCAGACCCAAACTCATGATCACATCACATGACATCACCACCACACAACCATTCAAAAAGCAAATCCGAACCCACAACGATAACGACACATAACCACAAAACAGAAACCTAACTACAGCTGCAACATCAGCCACTTTAAACTCCTCTACACCACACAATAAGCAAACTGACACCCACTATAAAAACATGGCACCACCACAAACACGGAGCCGAACAAAAGCAGCATAACTCACCAGTTCAGGTCTAAGGCTGGCAGCTGAGACCAGCCCATCCACTCAAAACACACCCCCACCCAATCAGAACACAGCCCCCATTCAAAACACACCCCCACCCAATCAGAACACAGCTAACCTTCCACCCAATCAGAGCACACCTCCACCCACAGAACACACCCCCTCTGGCAGTTTTAAAAAGAGGAACAAACAGCCACTACCACACACTTCTCCCAGAAGAACAAAGCTGAAGCCACCAGCCTGAGGATGACGGATGAGATTTCATCGAAACGTTGCTCTTATACCTTCAAATCTACATGGGAAAAAACCCGAATGACCAAAGATCTACATACAAACACCCACGAAAACCTCAGAATATATATATATATATATATATATATATATATATATATATATATATATATATATATATATATATATATATATGTTTTCGTAGATTCCCGCGGGTGTCTGTATGTGTAGATCTAGAGTCTCGGGTTTCTTCCCGCGTTCCTTTCATCTTCAGAAAGTTGTGGCGACGTTTCGACGAAATCCCATCCGTCATCATCAGGCCGGAGTGTTCCTCCTGCTGCTTCCAGGAGCAATGCCTGGAAGCAGCAGGAGGAACACTCCGGCCTGATGATGACGGATGGGATTTCGTCGAAACGTCGCCACAACTTTCTGAAGATGAAAGGAACACGGGAAGAAACCCGAGACTCTAGATCTACATATATATATATATATATATATATATATATATATATATATATATATATATATGTATGTATGTGTGTATATATATATATATATGGCTTAGCACAATATACACAACCAACCATTTAATAATAACCAAATGTTATGGCCCAAACTACAGGCATTTGCTTGTTCAAAATGAGTCATTTAGATTTGGAAGAGACTGACAGCCATTCACAAACATATGCTATTCTATAACAACCTCAAGTGTTTTTAGAGATTTTCATGGTGAAAGGTTCCAGCGTGAACAAATTTTGGGCAATGGGAAATTTGTAAGTTATTAATTTCTAGTCCAACATAAACACTGACGAAGCTTGGCTGCCTCTTGAAATAATGAATTGCTTCACTGGGTTTTGTAGTCAAATACTGGTTCCAGAAAGTTTGCTGAAAATGTCTCAAGTGGGAGCAGTCATCTTTTCCCCTCTTAACAGTATTTCTAGGAATTGTATTCTATCGTGACACAGCATCATTCCCATTGACTTAATTTGAAGATTTAAGAATAGAGAGAACTGAGCTCTTCAGCCATGCTAATGCTTCATGCCAAGCAAAGAAATGTGAAAATGCTCTCTTGGTAATATATTAAAAGTAATACAAGCATTCTAGTTTCCCATCTACACCTTCAAAATACTCACTTCTAGTTAAATGATGAAATAATGAATGTTCTTGCCTTAAAGTTTGCTTTGATTAATTAATAAAACTGGACTGGATATCATAGCCATAACCATAATCATCATAATCATAACCATAATCATAGAGTTGGAAGGGACCTTCTAGTCCAACATCCTGTTCAGGCAGGAAACCCTATACCATTTCAGACAAATGGCTGTCCAGTCTCTTCTTAAAAACTGCCAGTGTTGGAGCATTCACAACTTCTGGAGGCAGGTTGTTCCACCGGTTAGTTGTTCTAACTGTCAGGAAATTTCTCCTTATTTTAGGTTGCTTCTCTCTTTCATTAGTTTTAATCCATTGCTTCTTGTCCTGCCCATTTCCACACACTCTATATGAAAAATGTTTTCTCTGTTTATAGAATCTTTTTTTCTTTTTACTGGAATGAATAGTTTTATGAAAACATAGATTTAAGTTCAACCGCATATCTGAAAGACAAACTTTCTCTTTATGGTCTGTTAGTGATTCCTACAACTGAATGACCTCTTGGTGACACCTTCAATAGGCCAAGTATGAAGAATAAAATCAGATAGAAAGGCATCCTCTTGGATGCTGTTCTGCAGCTGTACTGCTCCATGTTTCTGGAGGTTTGCCATTTTGAAAAAGTAATGTCAGATTACTTTGGAAGTTTGGCAGGATGTCAGTATGTAGATTTAAACAAAAAATCTTAATGTCCGACTGCATTTCTATTTCCTCTCCCCAACATGCATAAGTAATCTAGTCAATATAGGGGTTTTTTTTAAAAAAAAGATTAATGTTACATATTGCTGGACCAAGGCACTTATTCCATCTCAGCCTTAGGAATTGACTGTGGGTAGTCACTGTTATTCAGACTAACTTTCCTTATATAGAGAGGGGGGGAGGAGGAGGAAGAGGAGGAATTATTGCTGAATTTAGTTTTAGAATTAGAATTGCTGGACATAATCTATGAGAAAGATTAGATAGATAGATAGATAGATAGATAGATAGATAGATAGATAGATAGATAGATAGATAGATAGATAGATTGACAGATCAATAGATTTGTTTTATCTACAGCTGTAAACTAGTTATATTATCACTTTAAATGTAACATTGTGTCCTGTGTACATACAGTATTATATTGTATACATAAGGCATTCAATAGTTTTACTATTATGTAATAATTATGCAACATATATTCTAAGGCTATGATAGCCTTCTTCAACCTAGGAAATCTCCAAATGCATGATTTCAAATCCCAGAATGGCCATACTGGTGGAAGAATTCTGGGACTGAGGATCCCTACACTGAGAGCACAATGCAATTGCAGAATAGTAGTTTGGCTTGCCAAGTTACCAGCCGTGTTTTAGGAAAGGTTTGCATGCTTCCCAAGGTGTGAGCCAGCTTTGCACCAAAGGGAAAGATGAGCTGCTCTTCCTGCAGCATCACCCAAGTCTCCTTCCCTTCCTGGAACTGCCTTGCAAATAAGCACCATAACTGGGAAAGTTCAAAGCCGTCAAGAATCTGACTGCTTGCCCAGAGCACCAACTCTTCTCCCCACTAAAGTGGTACCTATCTATCTACTTGCATAGAACATGCTTTCAAACTGTTAGGTGGACAGAAGCTGAGGTAAGTGACAGGAGCTCACCCTGCCATGCAATGATAGGTGCTCTGCTGGAGCAGAGACCATCTCCAGTATCATTAAGCCACTAAAGTTTTAAATGAGTGGACATTTTGCATAATTAACATAACTAAATATTCTAAAATACTTCAGCAAATATATCATAGCACTCATCTATCTTGATCTAATATACCAAGTAGGATGTCATCATATAATGTTTATGCATTCTGTGTAGAGTGCATATTTGGTGAAAACTCATTGTAGGGGGAAAGTGAAATATTACATCTACTATGAGCAATGTAGCTGTGGATACTTCCCTGGTGTCCTCTGAATTTCATACCTTAACTATATATTTAATCATATTGATATTGAGCAAAGTCTAGCTTCATTTTTATGTTCAAATATCCACATAGACCCAGCATGTATCAGAGGCATTCTTAGAAAACAGAGGTCTATTGTATATGTGAAAATATGCTCATTAAGAAGAAATCTAAATGGTAATCTAAATGAAAAAAAACATGAGTTCTAGAAGAAAAATCTGAAAATAATGTATTTTTATTGGCCATACCTTAGCATAGCAACCAACTTTATAAACAGTGGCTGCCAATTATGAGAGTATCTATGACATGCTTTCAAAAATCTAAATATGCCATCAAAAATGGTCAAGGCCTAATTTTTATGTACTGTTCATGGTCATTTTAGGCTCATAAAAATTGTGTAAATGCAACTGAGAACCAGCCTTTTGTGATAGAAGGAATTTAAGAGATGGTTTTGGAAAGGAAGAAAGCGAATGAATACTATAGTGACAAAACATGTTTTTGGGTGTGTGCGGCAGAGAAATTTGCAAATACTATTATTGGGTTGCATTTTTCACAAGAGTAATAGCTGAGAAATACAATTATGAATTTTCAAACAAAATACCATTTAAATGTCAGAAATCTGTCAGCCTTGCTTCTACTATTTTTCAAATGCCAAGCCACAAAGATTACTTCAAAATTGTATACTGTACATGTTTCAAAGTTCCTAAGAGAACATATTTTACTATATCATCAGACACTTGCGCATATCTTTTATTAATGTCCATGGACAGTTTGACAGATACTTGTTATCAAAAGTTTTCATTTTCCAGAAAATTTGCTGTAGTTATTACTTTAGCCATCTCCATATTATATTTTTTCTCCCTTTTAATTGGTATTACATTGCTGTTTGTCAAATTTTAAAAAATAGAGGATGGGATAAGCCTATGGACATTTGTTTTGTAAATATTGGTTATACATTGATTTCTTTTCCTCTTTGTATCAACATTAATATTTTTGGTCTGAATTAAAACCAAAAATTAAATAGAATAATTGACTTCAATTTTTAGCTTTTATCAGAATGTAGTTTGTGCCACAATTTATTAAAAAAAACTGAAAAAGAATTGTATTTTTAGTAACTCATACGTACAGACTAATTGTAACTAAATATATTAATCCTGAATTCTTTCCTTGTATGTTTTATTTTCAATGGACTTATTAGCTGTAGGACACTCAAACAGAAGGTGGCAGTAAAGTATAATCTAGAATGAATACCTCATTTGAAGACAGGGTGTTGTAGAATAGCCAAGTATTTGGGGCTGGATAAAGTACACTTCTTACAGTTTGTTTATAGTTCTGCAAATCTAAGCTACAGAGCATAGTTTTGGATGCATAAATCAAACTACGATTAGGCCAACACTTTTCTTAAAAATAAAACCCAGAAATAATATCATTTTTAAATAATATGTTAGGAAAGGTTAATAGCTAGAAAGTAAAATTGTTTAGAGCTGATGTTCACTTATAACGTTATTACTTATAATTCAAGTATGTTTTATTTATTATAACACAGAAGGAATAACATATTCTATATTGTTAACACCACCAGAACCCTTATTTTAAAAATTCATTTCACACAGGGCTCTTCTGTATGATTTTCAAAGCTTCATTAGCTGCTTTTGTGAAGAGCATTTCATTTCATCTCATTTCATTTATATTTATTTACTTGGTTTCTTGAACAACTTTCAGATCAAGCACACAACAATTTTCAGAAGAAAGAAAATATTCTTTATTCTTTGTAGGTATCTTTCTCTGAGCCAATTAAACATGCTGTTCGCCAGAAAAAGTTTAATGTTTTTATTCATTTCTGATTTCAAAAACCTACATCATCTCTTGATGTTAGTTCCTCTTGCTAATAGCCAATAAACAACTACCTCCTTTGCCTAGCAGTGGGGAGTTATATAATTTTCTGAAAGAATAATTTACATTGTGGCATTCTTACCGTTAAAGCCCCAACATCACCCACCACGCTGTCACAATCTCTGTGGCGGCTAATGTTATTTTAGGATTTCATCCATTTTCATCCTGTTGAAGGTAACTTTTAATAGCTCTTCTTAAAGAACAGCTGCTTCCTGTGTCCATGTTTTAGAAAGACCTGAAGTAAGGGTTAGAGGAGAATCATCTTTAAAAGCTGAACATTTTACCCAGCGCCTTAAAGAACAAATTGTTCGTTTAGTGTGTAAGGTCAGCCCTTCACAGTTTACTCAATTTTTTGCAAAAGAAGGCAAATTCTTCATCCACTATTTGCAACAGTAATTTTACCCAAAGCCTTTCACTTCATTTCTTGAAACTGCCTTCTCAAATATTTTATTACTTTCTGTAAAAGGCCAGCATGACTGAAACATTTGGAAAAAAGGCAGGACTTTTATTTTTAAAAGCCCCTTTAGCATCATAGGCAGCTCATCAACACACTTGCCCTCAAAGAATGTGGGCAATAGCATTATCTTAATTGTCTTCAATCTGTTTCATTTGTTCTGTCAACATAAATCTTTTAAAAGAGGGGTGAATATAGATAATCAGAAAATGGTTAGTGTGTGGCAGTGCGGCTTTGAGGATTTAGTTGGTATTTAATTCAGCAATATGCAAGGAAACTGGAGAAAATATTTATCCCTAAACAGCACTAAGGGATGATAAAGTAATATAAGCAGAGCAGTTTATCCATGTCTGTTTAGAACTAAATAAGAAACAAAGAAATATATGTAGTTTTTATTCTGTTGCCTAGATATTCTATTGTTTCATTTGGTTTGCAAACTACAGTACAGAAGGCTATAACATCAAACAACATCACTGAAAGGGGTAAAATAGGGAACAAGCTAGAACTCGCAAGAAGTTCATTCTTTTCTTTATCTATTTGATAATGAGATTAATGCCTTTGGCTCTTTAGCTACATGAAGTAACGAATCTATATTTCAAATTATAACTGCTACAAATGATGTTAGTATATCACTCTCAAAGATATTGTTTAAAACACTCTGTTTTATTTATGAATTGTTGCTTTCTTTATTTTTTTTCATGGTCTTGTAACTAACTTTAGCATTAAAGAATCATTCAGCTGCAGTTCTTGTTTTTCTATGAACATTTTTATGCCAGATAGCTAAATTTGGGGTGCACTTAGCACTAGCTCTCAATGTTAACTTTTAGAGGAGATATATATCAGAAAAAAATGTAGAAAGGATATATAAAAAGCATCTGTATTTGATTTTAAAGGTATTCTACATTAATTTCTGATAAAATCAAAATATATACAGTTGCTTCTTTTTCCTTACACTATTTTATAATTTATTTTAATTTGCTGTGTCCAAGGTAAAAAAGAGATTAGCAAGACACCTACAGTTTTTATAGTCAGAAATATCTGCATGAATTTAAAAGCTAATTTCTAGGGAAATGTTCACAACTATGAACTATTGCTTTCCATAAAACTAAGTCCTTCAGTCTTAAGGATTTCTTTCAATAAAGGCCAAGTTGCAGACAGTACTAAAACACACATACATACACACACACATCCTATTTATTTGTACACACTTATAATACTGACGAACATCCTATTCCCAGGATGGTGGGGAACGGCAGAAGGTGCACAAACAGAGGGCCGTATCGTCACCGGGAGTGTCATCTCCGCTCTGTACAAGCGGTGAGACGCTCCGACCCTCTGTACTTCCCCGGAGGACCCGGGAGCGAAGGTGTGCAGCCTCCTATGCTAAGGCTGGTCTACTTGAATGCCAGGTCCGTAGCTAACAAGGCACACCTTGTTCGTGACCTAGTGGAGAGCGAGCACGCGGACCTGGCTTGCATCACGGAAACCTGGCTGGGCCAAGAGGGTGGTGTCCCTCTGGTTGACCTCTGCCCGCCAGGTTTCCAGGTGCTGCACCAGCCTCGGACCCATGGGAGGGGCGGGGGAGTGGCAGTTATCATCAGGGAATCCCTTAGCCCACGAGAGATCACCGTCCCTCAGATGGTCGGGTGTGAGTCTCTCCTACTGAGATACGGCCCGGGGGCGCAGTTGGGCCTGCTGCTGGCATACCTACCACCTAATCGTGCAGCGGCAGCCCTGCCCGAGCTACTCGATGTCCTCTCAGGGTTGGTGGTTGAATTCCCAAGACTCATGGTCTCGGGCGACTTTAACCTACCGTCCCTGGGAGGATCGTCCGATCTGGCTCGGGAGTTCATGGCTTCCATGGCAGCCATGGACCTGTCGCAAATAATTTCTGGACCGACTCATGAGAGAGGCCACACCCCAGACTTGGTGTTCTTGTCTGGACGGTGGCGCGATGATATCGGTGGGGGTGCCACGACTGTTATGCCCCTGTCATGGACCGATCATCACCTTGTGCGGCTAGACTTCCCCTTTGCCACCCCCCGCCGTGGGTGCGCGGTGCCAACCAGATGGTACCGCCCTAGGCGCCTAATGGACCCTGATAGGTTCCAGGCAGCGCTTGGGGACGCACATGCACTCCCTGCTCACAGCTCAGCGGATGCCTTAGTGGAAGCCTGGGAAAAGGCAGCCACGGAGGCTCTGGACTGAGTTGTACCCTTGCGGCCTCTGACCCGGCGCAGATCCCAGCGAGCCCCATGGTTCACCGCGGAGCTCCGGGAGATGAAGCGTCAGAGACGGGGCCTAGAGAGCCGTTGGAGATCCAGTCGATCCGAATCCGACCGATTGCGATTAAGAATCCTTACCAGGTCTTATCTCGCTGCGATAAGGGTGGCAAAATCCAACTACTTTTCCACCCTCATCGCGTCCGCAGATAATCGCCCGGCTGCCTTGTTCAGGGTGACTCGCTCCCTACTGAACCAAGAGGTGAGGGAGGAACCCTTGCAGGGTCGAGCCGAGGAGTTCGGTCAATATCTGCTGGATAAAATTGCTCGGATCCGAACCGGCCTGGACTCCAACTGGGCTGAGCTGGAAGAACAAGGCATGGACAGTCTTGTCGACGTCATCTGGGAGGAATTTGATCCTGTGACTCCTAAGGAAGTGGACAGGATTATGAGGAGGTTGAGCTCCTCCACATGCTTACTGGACCCGTGCCCTTCCTGGCTGGCATATGCAGCTCGAGAAGGGACACGAGGCTGGTTCCTGGCGGTCATCTCTGCTTCTTTGAGTGAGGGTCACTTCCCCACCGCCTTGAAGGAGGCGGTGGTGAGACCTCTCCTCAAGAAGCCCACCTTGGACCCATCCTCATTGAATAACTTTCGTCCAGTCTCCAATCTTCGCTTCCTTGCGAAGGTTGTTGAGAGCGTGGTGGCGCACCAACTCCCTCAGATCCTGGATGAAGCGGTTTATCTAGACCCGTACCAATCGGGCTTCAGGCCGGGCTACAGCACGGAGACGGCATTGGTCGCTCTGATAAATGATCTCTGGAGAGCCCGGGACAGGGGCCATTCCTCTGTCCTAGTCTTATTAGACCTCTCGGCGGCTTTCGATACCATCGACCATGGTATCTTGCTGCGACGCCTCAGGGGACTGGGAGTGGGAGGCACGGTTCTGCGCTGGTTCTCCTCCTTTCTCCAGGGTCGCTCGCAGTCGGTGTTGGCAGGGGGACAGAGGTCGACCCCGAGGCCTCTCGCTTGCGGAGTCCCTCAGGGGTCGGTCCTCTCGCCTCTCCTGTTCAACATCTACATGAAACCGCTGGGCGAGATCATTCGCAGCTTTGGAGTAGGGTACCATCAGTATGCTGATGACACCCAGCTTTTCATCTCAACTCCAAACAACATCAGTGATGCCCTCGACGTGATGTCCCGCTGCCTGAAAGCGGTCCGGGAATGGATGGGGAGGAACAGGCTTCAACTGAACCTGGACAAGACTGAATGGCTGTACATGCCGGCAAGCCAGGATACTCAGAACATCCTATCCCTTAACATCGGGGACAAGTTACTACCCCCTGTTGATAGGGCCCGCAACCTGGGTGTCCTCCTTGACTCGCAGCTCTCCCTGGAAGATCACATAGGAGCTGTGACCAAGGGGGCCTTCTCCCGGGTTCGACTAGTTCGCCAATTACGGCCTTATCTGGACCTGGATGCCTTACGTACAGTCACCCATGCTCTTGTGACCTCTCGCCTAGACTATTGTAACGCTCTCTACATGGGGCTGCCCTTGAGATCCACTCGGAAGCTTCAACTGGTGCAAAGTGCAGTGGCACGGACACTCTTGGGAGCCTCCCGATACTCCCATGTCACACCTCTCCTCCGTGCGCTGCACTGGCTTCCGGTTGCCTTCCGTGTGAAGTTCAAGGTGCTAACAATGACATACAAAGCCCTACATGGCATGGGTCCGGACTACCTACGGGAGCATCTTCTGCCAATGTCAGCACCCCACCGTCCTGTGCGCTCCCACAGAGAGGGCCTCCTCAGGGTGCCACCGCACAAGGAATGTCGGCTGGTGGCCCCCAGGGGGAGGGCATTCTCAGTGGGTGCGCCAGCCCTCTGGAACAGCTTACCAACCGAAATCCGGATGGCCCCTGACCTCCGCACCTTCCGACGCGAATTAAAAACTTACCTGTTCCAGCAGTCCGGCCTGGCCTGATAGCTCTAATTGGGTTCCCAGTTTGTATTTTACTATTGTTTTTTTCACTATTGTTCATTCTGTATGCCCACCTTATTCTGTACACCGCCCCGAGTCCCTCGGGAGAAGGGCGGTTTATAAAAACAAACAAATAAATAAATAAATAAATAATATGCAATATATTTTTCAGAATAAAATTTTATTCCACAGGATAAGATTCCTCACAGATGTTAATTTTGGAGATATTAATTGGATATTAATTAAGGACACTATGTATTAACTTAAAATAACTGTTTTAAGAAGGCATTACTTAAGAAATATTTACAAATCAAATGCACAATTACAAGAGGGAGTCTTATTTTTGGTAAGATTATACTTAATGGAATAATTCAAATCCAACTATTATATTATAAAATTGCAATTCTTTCACCTTCTCTGATATGTGAGAGAAATTCTATTCTGTAATAACCATGGCCCTAAAACTGATATATTTTACAAGACTTTTTAAAAATGTTGGGGTTTTTTTCCCTAATGAACAGCTGTTCAAGAGTTTGTCTTGCTTTTGAGAAATTGGCAAATTTCCTGATTCTGCACTTAATTGTTTTTAAGGGCTTGAGAGTCACAGTGAATAATAACATAAAGCAGAACTGCATTACTATATTTATGTATGTGTGTGTGTGTACACACAGTGCATGTGTGTGTGTGTATACACATGTCTATGTATGAATGTGACATTTTCTTCATTGTTTATTGTTCATCTTACTCAGACATGTCGAACTTGCAACATCATGTGATGTTGTGCGACATATTGGAGGTTTTTCTCCATTGCCAGAAATGGGGTGGGCGCAGTTTCCTGGTGACATGTCTGGTCTGCGGCCCGGCAGTTTGACAGCCCTGATCTTACTATTTTACTATGTGAGTATTTTGATCACTTTTCATGTGATTCATATTTCAAAATGGTGAGAAATGTACAAGCAGTTAGAGAACAGACACACACAAACACAAAATGATTTGTAGGCTTGAACCAGGACAGAGATGTATATGCCCATAAGTGTGTGTACTGTATGTACATCTTCTTCTTTTTTGCTATATTGTATGTTGCAAGTATTTTCATATTTTTTAAAGATTTTAAAAAGAAAGATTAAAAACTAATACAAACTAATATGAAGTAAGAAAAAGAAAAAGAAAGAGAAAGCTAAAAGTACAAGGAAAGAAAAAAGTATAAAAAGTATAAAAAAGTATAAAAAGAATAGAAAGAAAAAAGATACAAAGAAGTAGCTTCTGTTATAAGCAGTTGTAAGTACAATTATAAATTTACTTTATATAATTATGACATAACTATCTTATTTCTATAACTTATCCTGACTAATCATCAAAATTATAACTCATAAGTTCATTTTAATGCAAAATATCTATGTTTGCAATAGACAATAGTATAGATATTATCTTTCATCTGATAATTTCATCAACCACTTCTCAACTGTATATTAATCTTTAAAAATCTCTGAATCTGTGTATGTATTTGACTCCATAATATTATAGCTTTTTTACATGTCCACCAAACATGGTAAAATGTCCCTTCTTGTTTTTACATTCCAACATAATTTTGAAGTCTCTTTATACATTCTAGATATTTTTATGGTGATGCATCATTTTATAAAATTATTTTTAAGATTATAACATAGTATAAGTTGTAATCCTTCCAGCCACTTACTTTACCATTGTTCCATCTATATATTTATATATACTTATTAATCAATTTTAGCCCAATGATACATTCTTTTACTTGTTATGTATTCTGTTTCAAATTTCAATAAATTTATACATTATAGTTTATACATTTTAGCAAATACATGTTTACAATTTGTACATTATTCTGTTTCAAACTTAGTCTTACACTGTTCAAAAAGATGAATTCTTTTGTCTACTTTAATTTTTTTTGTCCGAATTGTAAATAAGCGAAAACATTGTAAATTATATCTTCTGTCACCAGTTCTTCTCTTGATTTTATTTCATATTTTCCTTGACAAAATTCTAGTACCTCACAATAGGTTAGCCATTTCTATTTGCCTATTATTTCTGCTTCTTGTGCTGATATCCATAAAAATTATTTCAGGTACCACCCGGCTTTATATTTATTCCATATTATCAATATGGTGCATCTAACATAATGATTTTTTAAAATCCACATTAATCTTGACATTATCGTACCAAAAATATCCAGGCCACCAAAATCTCAACTTCAATAGTTTTCTGTTGAACAACCACTCTTTCTTTCAAACAAACAGTGATTTGCAAAGTACAATTTCAAATCAGGTAAACCCAATCCTCCTCTTTCCTTTGCATTTTGTCCACCTTACATTTAACTCATGTTTTCCCTCTGCTTCACAAATTTAGATATATCCTTCTACCAACGTTTAAATGGTTCATCAGTTGTCAAAGTAGATATTGTCTGGGAAAAAACCCCATCATTCTAGGCAAGACATTCATTTTTATTACAGAAATTCTCCTCAGCAATGACAGTTGTAGTTTCTCCGATCTTAACATATCTTTTAAAATTTATTCTACGTCTGAACATATTATTTTGAAATCACCTAAAATTCACATTTGTTATAATGATACCCAACTACTTTTTCTTCTTCTGAATCTTAAAATCAGTCTTATTCATCAATTCTGTTCAGTCTTCCATTTTCACATTTTTGTTAATATCTTAACTTTTTGTTAACATCTTCATCTTGAAACCTGTTTATTGTGCTTGAAACCTGCTAATGCACTAATTTATTGTAATTTGCCCATTAATATGTCAATTTCCTTTAAAGGATCTTCCAGTACCAACATCAGGTCATCTTGGATCTCCATTAACAAATATTTGTGCTTTGTACAAAGTGTAATTCAATCTTACCCATTTTAAAAAGTTCTCTCTAAAATTCATATCTTCCAAAACCTTGCATGAGAAAATCCACTTCAGATTGTCAAAGGTCTTCTTTGCATCTAAGAAAATCAATGTGGCTTGTTTTTCAGTATTTTGCTCCAAATATTCCAAAATCTCGAGCACATTTCTAACATTTCTTTTAACTGTCTTTTAGATAAAAATCATAAATTCTTGTAAAATTATTTTCAGTATTATCAGCTAGAATTGTTGTGAAAAACTTGAAGTAATTGTTCAGCAATGATATTGGACTAGTTAAGGGGTAGGCAACCTTGGCTCTTTTATTACTTGTGGACTTCAATACCCAGAATTCCTGAAACAGCCATGCTGACTCAGGAATTCTGGGAGTTGAATTCCACAAGTCATAAAAGAGCCAAGGTTGCCTACCCCTGGGCTAGTTTCTTACTAGAGTCAAATCATGTCCCTCTTTAGGTGTCAATGCTATATTTGTCCTGCTCCCAATTCTCTGGCATATTTCTTCCCTGTAGATAGAATTTATTGTGTTTTGTAAATGTTGAAAAAATTTATTCTCAAATAAGAATCACTTATTAGAAATAGGCTGTTATACAAATTGAACAAATAATGAAGGAAGGAAGGAATGACAATGAATGGATTAATTTATAATAAAACCTGATAATTCATCCGGTCCAGGGACCTTTCCGAGTTTAATCTTTTATAGATTCAGAAAGTTTTCTTCTTATCATAGGTTCATTAATAATCTGTCTCTGTTCCTCTACAATCATGAGTAAATTTTGTTTCTTTAGATATTCATCTAGTTTCTCTAGAATAATAACATTTGCTTTATACAAGTTAGAATAAATTGATATAATGCTTTTTGCCTGGCTGTGCTATCCATTAATACATTATCGCCATCTTGTAGTTTGTGGAATAAAATTTTACTCAATTTTATTCCACATTAAGCAATTGTAATCCATAAACTAAAATTTTAGAAAAATTGACACCTATAGTACCTATCCTTGCTTTCAGTTTCCAGTTGCATCTGTTGTGTAGTTTCCTCTGACATCTCCATTTGAATCTCCTCCAATTCCTCTTAATTTCTAGAATTTTTCTAGAAGTCCCCTCACTATGTGAGCAGAATTCAATTGAAA
The DNA here is from genome assembly GCF_947247035.1 of Vipera ursinii. Classification (NCBI taxonomy): domain Eukaryota; kingdom Metazoa; phylum Chordata; class Lepidosauria; order Squamata; family Viperidae; genus Vipera; species Vipera ursinii. The sequence continues at coordinate 53,277,519 of NC_139518.1, read as the reverse complement.
TCATTGCTGTTTAAAAGTTAAAAACACAATTTACAATTAGTCCCATTGAAATGAGATCTTTTTCTGCTTTAAATTTCCAGTCAAAAAAGAATATTCTTTTCTCTAATGCCAGATTCTAACCATTATTTATTTAAGAACGATTATCTCTGTATTATCAATCTTCAGTCTTATATTGAAATGGTTCTGCAAAACATGATTCCTTGTCTTCTCTCTAACAATGTGCACCCAAACATCTCTTAGAACATTTCTTATTCTCACAAATCTTGTATCTGTTCCATTTACTTTTATTAATTTCTGCCTCTGTATCCACCACCTGCACCCCAAAATGCTAAGGCTTTAATAAACTTTTATCTAATACCTTCAGCAAAATGCTCTGCAATTGCTCTGAGTCTAAAACAAAGTTCCTTTACTCTCCATTCCTATAGAGGCAAATTATTTAGTTCTCTTTCCAATTATTTGTCTATAACGTCTGTCTTACTCTCCAGAATTTCCATTTTGTCATTATTTTGTTTTATATTTCTAGACACAAGTTTTATAGAACTTTCCATCTTCTTAACTTCTTTCATCTCCTCTTTCAAATGGATCAGTTTTTAAAAGGCCAGTAATTTAGTGACAAGTAATTCATCTAACTTACTGCCCAATTGCTCAAACATTTCATGAAAGAAATCTGGTATAAGCCCTCCCTTTACAGGTTGCTCAACTCTTCCCCTCCTCTCCATTCTTACTGGTTTGAATAGTGGATAGTGAGAGTCTGAATACTTGGCCTGGCAGCGCCTGGAGACACCAGAATAGAAATGAAAGAACTGGAGAAAATCAGAAAACATAAGGAATTACAAATAGAAGTAGAATGACTGTGAAAAAGATAGTACTAATAGTAACATGCACCTTGGATGCAATCATAAAACATTTGGAGTACCACTTGAATACCATTGACATTGACAAAATCACAATCAGTCATATGCAATAGATAGCTTTACTTGGAACAGTTCACATCTTGCAAAGATAGTATCAAACAACAAAAATTCCTATAGCAGGTCCTTGGAAAGGACATAATAGGTGGATAAAATTGCCAAATCCATATCTGGCTGACTATGCAATTAATCACAATAATACACTATAAGTAGAAATGCTTATTTACTTTGTTTTCCAAATCTCAGCTGTTTTTGCATCCCAAAGGATGCCAATATTCTTTGTTTTTTAATAAAATATTTATGAAAATTTTACCATATTTTATATGTAACAACCTTCTTCAAAAGGGAATACCTCTCCCTGTACAAAAAATTCTGGCTCTGTGTGTGTGTGTGTGTGTGCGCGCGCTCGCGCATGCATACATATGTATATAGGTTCATTTGTTGTGAATGCAGTCCTATACATGCATGACAATTGTACTAAAATATTCCTATTCTGGAAACTATCTTGTCATAATCTGGGCTTGTGTTTCCTTGTATGGTTACTTTTGGGCACACTTGAAAATCTGGAGGAACCTGTCTGATCAGGCCCTGTCTCAATACTAGGAATAGGACCAAGTCAGAATAGAAGCTCTACCTATCCTGAACAATAGCCTGTTAACAAGCCAAGCCTCAGGATAATACAATTCTTTGGCTCTTGAAGGGAATATATTTCATTGCAGTGGGCTATAATAGGGTTACAACTATGCTTTCTTTCAGTAACTCTTTCCGTTCTTGCTTGCAGCACAATGTGCTGATTTAAAGTTTCTCTGGAGGGACAGACATGCATGTAATTCCTGCCAGTTAAATGCTGACACAAGGAGAACTTCTTTAAAATTCTGGGGATCAGGCTGTCTGGCTATTATCCAGATGCAGTTTTGTGGCCAACCCTCAAGTATTTATGGCAAAATAGTACTCAAGTTATTGCACTGAGTGCCATTTTGGGAACTGCAAAAAGGCCTGCAGTGACCAACTGTCAAGACAGGAAACAAGCATTTTTCATTTATAACTAAAAGTTGACGCAGTAACTAAAGAAGTACCAAAAGTCCAAGTGATGTGTTTTTTTCATATAATTGAAAACATGAAAATGGAAACCTATTTTTCACCATAGGCTAGTGTAAAAAAAGATAATATCCAAAGTATGGTGAACAAGGAATATGGGACACAAAGCCACCAATTCAGATCATCTTAGATTTCTTTATTGAAATTCAAAGTATCATATAAAGCAGGCACATTGAGAAAAGTAACTTTTTAGTGTTCTTCTTCTAAAATAGTTGCGTAGCACTGGATTCAAATGCTATACAGTATTGCCATTTTAGGGTGGATGCTCTATTGCATGTGTCATTAAGACTACAACTCAGAGCAAATGTGACTGAACTCAGTACAATTCCTTTCTGAGAAAACATGATAGGACTGTGCTTGAGTTAATGATAGATAGCTTAGAAATTAAAAATTCCAAGAATCAAATAACCTGTAAAATCAAGAAATTAAAATCTGAAAGGTGTCTAGGCGAAAGGCTCAGTGAATCTATTGGAATGTATATGAATTGTGTTAATCTGTTCATTCATCCAAATAGGATGCTTTGGTAGCACCAAGTTTATTTATAACAAGTTTATTATTTTAAAAACTAGATGTCAGTTATTCAAAAAGAGTGTCATGGTTCTGACAGACAGAGACAAATAAAGCAGAACTCCAAGGCTTGGAAATTCCTCAAAGAACATGTTTATTAGTTACAAAGTATCAGCATGTCAAAAGTGAAACCAAGTCTGAAGACACACGTAACAATTCCCCAATACAAAGTTAAGAAATCCTACCCCTAAAGCTATGCAAGCAACTATGTCCCCCAATAAATCATCTTGGCGGGCTTTTCACAAAATGTCCAGCCTACAGTTTTGGAAGCAGCCGATGACCTTGGTTCCCATAGGACAAAAGTTTATTTAGACTAGTGAATCACCTGGCAAAACCCCCTCCCTCTGTTCTATGTGTCAACTGAAAATGAGTAGGAAAAATGGCTGCAGCCATGCTCATTTTTAGAGTTGACAATCTCTAAGTTGATGATGTAACAATCAAAAATAAGTCTTTGGCAGTGTAATAAACAGTAATGTAATAAAAATATACTATGCTTATTCTCTGGTTAAGGGTTCCAAATTGCACCCATTCCCTTAGACCAGGTGAACTTCTGAATGAAGATGTCAATCCTTGAGATACTTTGAAGACTGATACTGGGAACAACCCTAATTTTCCATTTTAAACAATTTATGGCAAGTATGAAAGTATACTCTAATACAGTTGAAGTTTCAAAACTCCTAACCAGAATCTTTGTGAAAAGTGACATAGAATGTGTGGAGCAAAAATAAGCAAATATATATATATATACAAGCAAACTTTAAAAGTCAGAATTATGAATGAACGTAAAGCAGAATTGTTGCAAACTACTCTCCATACAGTTGCCAATTTTACTGCAAGGTTATTGCATGTAATCACTGTGAGAAAAGCTCAGCGTAAAGGCATTTATCTCCTTTTTCCATAAGCAAGGATAGAACAGAGTTCAATTTGTATGTGTACCATAATTATCCAAACAAGAAGCATACTTATAATTATGAAGAGAGTCACAATGTCCTGGGATAAACAATAGCAGAGATCCATCCAAAATTTTCAAAGAGGAAACATCATATTATTCCATGAAAATTAATCAGGTATTATATCATAGAGGTGAAAACAGAAAAAATTAGTGTGTGGTTATGTCTATATGTAAATTATTTCCCAACGGAAACTCATTAAGATTCTTCTGCTAAGTGTTTTAAGTGATTAGTAAAGGTTCATACATTCCCACTGTTTTTCTGAATTATATTTCATTGTAAATAAAACATGAATACAGGCATAGCTTGTAATTTTAAATTGTCTTCAAGTTCTTAATTGGTTGATTTTTATGATGCCTTTAATGAGTTTCATTTTGTGTAAGCTGTTTGAATGCTGTTTGGTGGGAAATGTATGTGCACATTTAAATATTCATTAAATTAATTAAGTCTATATGTGTCAAAGTTTGGACTTAATCTCACATCCCAGTAACTGTAGTATGAAAATGCTTTGTTATCTGTTTCTAAATGACATGTCTTATGACATTGTTTTTCTCTCATTCCCAATCACATGCAAATTCAACCTGAATTTACTTTCAGCTGTATAAAGCTGAATGTAAAACAGAATGTAAACTTGCTATATGAGTGATCTATGATTAATCATGACAATGTTAATGTTGAACTACTCTGAGCCTGGGAACAGCCAGCTAGCTTCATGATGTGTGAACATGAAGCTGAGGAGTGTGCCAACTTGACCCAGCCAAAGACATTACTGAATAATTACTGAAAGATACTTTCTACTATCCTTCTCCTCCTCCCACAAACTTTTGAAGATTTGCTCCACCGTCAATTCTAGAGAACATGAATGTTCAACAGAAATATAAACTAGTTATCCCCACCATTTTCTCTCCTACCTACCATTGGCCAATTGAGTTTGCAGTGAGCTCATCCCTTCCCTTTAATCATTGGCCAGAGTCAGTTTGGCTTGCTACAGAAAAAAATGGAACATTTTCTTAGACAATTGCAATGTAATTTTTTATTATTTCCCAAAGTCATAATGAGAGCTCCACTTACCAACAGAGTAAAGTTCATCTGTTAACAGACAATTCTGGGAGAATAAGTTTTACTATGGCCATAATGAAGAATCATTTACATTTTTGTAGTACAAGAATTTTATACTACTAAAGAGAAACTTCAGCTTCTCTCAAGATCATCATCCAGTAGAGTCTGAAAGCTGAATCTGTTTTGCAGGTTTAACCAACGCAAACAGCAAAGTTAGATGAAGACATTAAAGTATAGTCTTGTGCTGTATATTCAAGATTTCTTGAAATTCTACATTATCTCAGACTAAAACTCTCAGGACCTGCTTTCCAGCAATAGTCAGAGGCAAAGTCCAAAATAAGGTTAAAATTATAGATCATAGAGCTGAGTTAGAAACATGTGTCTTCATGTCTTTTGTCTTAGTTCCAAACACAGTTAGTTGAGGGGGATATTTTCAACTGACATTATATTTCCTTAGGTAGGCCAAAATTTCCCTGAGTAGCCTTTATACAGTTGGTGGATGTAATAGCATGCAGTAAATAATAATATCAGTAACCAGGCTTCCGGTTTGCTGACAGCTGTGAATGGACTCCTGGAAGACGGCTCCCATCTTCCACATCCAGATTCGCATTGCTGGGGGGTCCTAAAAGGACCGAAGAATCACCCTGGAGGGGTGTCCAGACAGAAGGGGCTTTTGCAGAAATGCAGGGGGGCAGCAACCCCCTTGTTAGTGCCTGCATTCCCTTTGTACTGGTGAATGAAAGACTGACCATAGGAATATGGCCAGCTCCTAGGTTGCAGACAGCCGAAGTCAAATCTACCACCAGGCAACATTAAAGCAGCATGGAAGAGATGAGGATAAGATTCCTCTCTTGTACCTTAATCATCTTCTTTTCACCTAATTAAGCTGCTAAGTACTTTTCCCCCTGTGGAGAGGGAGGGGGAATTTAACCCTCCCTTCAGAAGGCGGTGAACAAATTCAGGGGTGTTTTTTGGAAACAAAAGAACATTTAAGAAAGAAATAACAAAAGAAAAGAACTTTTAAAGTACTTGGGGGACACTCAGTGGCTAAATCTGAAATTGCAATTTTGACTTTCTCTTAAAAAAAACAAGAAAATATTTGAGAAAACAAAATAAAGAGTAACCTTGAACACCAGATGTGAAAGTTTACAATGGAAGAGTTTCAAAAACAAATTCATGCTCTATGGGAAATATCTTACCAAACTTATCAGCTCCTTTCTACAGCTGGCGATGAAATAAGAGCTTTTGGAAAAGAATTAGAAAGCATCTCGATGAAACAAACTCAAATTCAAACTGTGACTACAACTAATATTTTACCGGGACAGAACTTAACAGAAGAAATTGAACAATTAAATACATTGGCAGAAGAATTAAACAGTCAACAAATACAGGTTTTTGAAGATGGTGATGGAGAAAATATGGAAGGAAGTTTATTTGCACCAGGACAATTGTATCAAGAGGTGAAAATAATAAGATGGGGTGCTGTTGGCAGATTCTTTAATTCTTCAAAGGTGGAGACTCGGGGTCCACTTCAATATGATATAGTAATACAAGAATGCTTTGATGACCCTGACACAAAGAAGCACAAAATGACATGACAAAGGAAGAAAGCAAGAATAAGATTGAAGAAATATGAACATTTTTAAGAGGCCTGAAATAGATAATATTAAAATAGACAGGATGGTACTGGGATTACGAGAATGTTTTGATTAGTAGATAAAAATATTGATTAACTAATAAAAAAATAATAAAGATAAAAAACAAAATACAAATGTATGAATATCAACATTGAAATATTGAGTTTTTGTAAATGATATGGTTAAGAAGTATATATGCTAAGAATGATAGAATGTAACTAATATATTGGGATGCAGAGACATGAAGGATGTATTGAATATTAAAATGGAACAAATTTTGGTTAATGTTTAATATGTGGAAACTATAAATAAGAAACAAGAATATTTTATTGTCCTCCTCTTTTCTTTTTCTTTTTTCCTTCTTTTTTCCCCTCTTTTTTCTTTTTTTTGTCCTCCTTGTGATTTGTATCTTAATGATTACTATTTTAAATATTGTATAATTGATATAGATATAGAAATGAGATAAATGAGAACTGGACTACATTACTAGGTATTGAAGAGAATTGTATAAAGGAAAAAGAGGTTATTTAGTAATATGAAATTGTGAAATCTTAAACGTTTTAATTTTAATATCAATGTAAAATTAAAGCTAGGAAAAATAGATAAGGTGTTTGATGTTTTAAAGATGGAATGTTAAAATATGAAATATACTAAAAGATTGATGGATATATATCCAAAAATAAAATAAAATAAACTATTAAATGATTGATGGATAGTAATAAGAAATATGTTAATTTAGGTAAGAGATAGTATATATCGAAGAAAAAAGAGAGAGGAAGTATTGGTTATAAATAACATGGAGATTTGTAATAATATGTATTTGTCTGTAATGGAACTATTGTAACCCAAACACCACGTTGCTTTTTAAATATATTATTGTAAACATTGGAAAACTAATAAAATATTTTTTTAAAAAAATAATATCAGTAACCAAAAGTCAGTACTGTAAAAGAAATAATCCTTGATCTGGAAATATGCATACCAGTGATAGAAAAATTGGATAAAATTTAGCAACATCTAAGTTTGTCCAGTCAAAAATCCATACCAAATCCCACAATAATTTTTGAAAAAGCATTGGAAAAAGAATCTATTTCTCAAAGCTTGATACAAAAGAGAGTAGGTAATTAAAGAGCTTATGCTGGCTAATTTACATTTTAAAAGCATGCATTGAAAATATTTACTGGAGAGAATTATATCAGGAAATTTGCATTAAAAAGATTTCTCTGGGAATTCCTGTTAACAACTTTGTTTAATAGAGAAAACCCTGGAAATGTAAATGATATGCATTTTTCCCTTTAAATCACAGATTTATAATTTGAAATAAAAGTTTAAAATATATACAACCAATAACATAAAACAAAATACCATTTATGATCTAAATCTGTGTCTAAAATATAAACTATTTTAAAGCCTTCCTTAATTTCTGTCATGATGAAGTTGAAGGACTAAGAGTGTCAGTTTATGCTGCTTTATCAGTTGTTAGCCAAGCTGCAAAAGGTTGTAGGAATATAGTTCTCAAGCACCTCCCAACACACACCACACACACACACACACACACACACACACACACACACACACAAACACGAACACACAGACAGAGAGAGTATATCTTCAATATATTACTAAAACTTTCCTGTTTGTCTGTAATCCTCAGCTAGGTGAAACAGTGCATCATAGGACTACAATTTTTGAAATAATGCATCTCAAATGGGCTAACTTAAACAATGTGACCAAAATAACACACAACTCCTGTGGGATTGAAATTAGGCAAACTTGTTGCTTTAGCACTGTCGTATCACTGCAGTCAACCACAGTGGTGTGAGTATTGTTTCCAATGCTCCTTACTAGCTTCTCAAAAGGAAAATGAATGGGGAGGCCAGTAGGAAGTCAGAAATCATTCCTGCTCCCACTGCTTTTTTTCTCCCTATGGTCATTATATTTATCATTTTAGGTAATGAAATATCTCTGAAATGATAACCCAAGACATCATAGGTTACCTTAATATGTATATGTACAGACACACAGAAACATCACACACACACACACACACACACACAGAGAGAGAGAGAGAGAGAGAGAGAGAGAGAGAGAGAGAGAGAGAGAGAGAGAGAGAGAGAGAGAGAGAGAGAGAGAGAGAGCGCTTGATTCTCGGCTGCAAAGGCCTTCTGGAAAGGCCTCTGACTGAAAAATGCAGCCTGGAAGTCCATTCTCAGCTGCAGAATGAAGATGCTACTTTGAGCACAGAAGAAGTGGGCCGGTGAGGCAAATGTCGATCCATTTATAGCCTGGCTGCAATGGTAAGTTCTACCCCCCCTATTTCATGATGTCTTCCTTCCTTCCTTCCTCCTTCCTTTAATGGTTTGTTTGTTTGTTTATTTATAGATTTCTTCATCCAGAATTCTATTGTTTCTTTCTTTCTTTCTTTCTTTCTTTCTTTCTTTCTTTCTTTCTTTCTTTCTTTCTTTCTTTCTTTCTTTCTTTCTTCCTTCCTTCCTTCCTTCCTTCCTTCCTTCCTTCCTTCCTTCCTTCCTTCCTTCCTTCCTTTCTTTCTTTCTTTCTTCTTCTTTCTTTCTTTCTTTCTTTCTTTCTTTCTTTCCTGTCTCTCTCTTTCCCTCTCTCTTATGTTTGTGTATCCCTCTAGCTATAGGGCCTTTTATTCTACTATCTCTTCTTTGATATCAGTAAGAACTTCTACTAAAAAATTAATATGGGATGATAAGGCCCAAGGTATTTAAATTAATGAGATGTTAAATATTATGTAGCTTTATATCTAATTAGATGACATAGATCAAGCTTGATCCCAAGAGCATTTCACAGTGTTTAATATCATATACATACAACTCAATTCCAAGATGAAGTCAAAAGGAGCAGTGGATTTTTTTTCCATTCACTTTTAATATAATCTTTCTCCTCCTTCACTACAAAATATTTGCTACAGAAATCTGCTTTTCTCCTCCACTGATTATTATAAACAGGATTATCAGAATGCAAACTATCCTGTGACTTGACAGGATTGGATTTGGTACTTTGTAAACTGGTGGTCTACAAACACATTGTGGTTGAAGAAATTACAATAAGGGTTAGACTCACAAAATTTACAATCTTGGAAGGGGCCAAATTTACAATCTTGGAAGGGGCCATTTATGTCATTAAATCCAATTCCTTTGCTCAGTGTCATAGCATAAAAATTAAAACTTCTTTAATGAATATTTTTGAATTTGTTTGAATGCATCTTGTGAATGGGAATTTGTTATTTTTCTTAGAAGGTGATTCACTCTCATACAATTAAATTAGGAAGTGGGATTTTTCCCCCTAGTATCCTGATGAAATCTGCATTCCTGTAACTTAATCCATTTGCCTATATGTCCTGAGGTCTTGACCTCCTTTAGGTGATATCCTTCCAGGAATTTGAAGGGTACCATTTTATTCTGCCTCAGTCTTGTCTTCTCAAGGATAAAATAGTCCCAGTTCATTCACTATTTCTTCATAGGATTTAGTTTCTAGTCCTGTGATCATACTTATTGACCTTTTTGAATCCTTTTAGCTTTTTGAATCCTTTTAATATGTGGTCCCACATCAAAGGGCACATTTATGTGTCAAGCTTAGGGGAAAATGTAGCCAATATGAATTTAGCAAAATGACTTATCTTAAAGAATTATTCTGGTATCACTCATCTCTAACATTTATATAGATAAACTTCCATTAATCTTCCACCCAAGAAACTTAATCAATGCCATGATCTGGCCAGCAGAAGGAATGGGGGCATGGCAAAGAGAGCCTTTCTAGTTTCATGGAAGTACAGATGAGTCTGCAATTAGTTATGATCTGGAAAGAAAAAAAAAATAGTTGGGACTTGTTTTGTCCATCTTCTGGTTAATGGAATGCCTCCTCATAGTAAATACAACACTGTTCCTGGTCATCAAAAATGGAGCCAACAGGAAGGAATATATCCAAGCTGATATCCAGGAGTTCCAGGAAAATCATAGTTTTTATTTTTATTTTTTTATTTTAATTCCATTTATATCCCGCCCTTCTCCGAAGACTCAGGGCGGCTTACAAGCTTAGCAGTAGCCTTCATTCTATGTATATGCCTGCTTATTAGGGCTTTCACACACCCCCAAGCGGCATTATTACAAAGTCAGCTTAATTGCCCCCAACAATCTGGGTCCTCATTTTACCTACCTCGGAAGGATGGAAGGCTGAGTCAACCTTGAGCCTGGTGGGATGCGAACCTGCACTAATTGCAGGCAGCTGGTGTTACTTAAGGAGGCATTAGCCCAATGCTCCACCAAGACTCTTAAGATTTGCTGAAGTTCTAAGATAGTGTTTGTTGCATTACCATGTACTCTACTATAGTTTCTACTGAAGTAAATCTATCAGTCTTACAGAGTCTAATGAGTGTAGTTCATTGAAACCAAGTCACTGCTGTTTAAAGTATGAAATGTGAAAGAGAATTATAATGTCTGCATAGACTAGAAAAAGAGAAAGTAAAAACAGATAGGGTGATGTGGAGTTGACCTGGTCAATGGTAAGTGATGGCTGTAATGGTGACAAATAGAGATTGCAAATCATCCTGCACTGTAAGATCATGGGCAAGGATGAAGGCAGTCTAGTAGAAAAGAATAAGATTGTTTTCAGTAGTTCTGTGATGAACTGAACTGCATAAATGAATGAGTTTATGAGTGCTGTCACCACCACCAGGACAGCAATTAAAGGTTGTTGTATAGATCAGGAAATAGTGTGGAAACTGGGTCTGGTTGCCATACTATGGTCTGGAAGGAGAAAAAAACTGTGAACACCTGAGAAGAATGGTAACATTGCAGTGGATCAAAGAGAAAAACAGAGAGATGGAGAAGAGCTACCGAGAAAGGCACAAGAATAGAAATCTGCTAGTTGGAGTAGGAAGATTAAAAAGGAGGAAGAAGTTTAGAATGGACTTTGGCTTGGGAAAGCAGAGACAAGAAGATCAAAGAAGAGACGATATGGAGGAATAATATCTAAGATGGAGAGAATAATAGGGAAAAGTTGGACAGTTGGGGTGATAGACTAAAAGGCAAGAGAATGGTAGAAATTTGAAGAGTTTGAGATTGAAGTTGTATAAGATTTGCTGAAGTTCTAAGAAAAATGGAATTGGGGAAAGATAGAAGATAGATTAGCTGTGTAAGAGTGAACGAACAGTGAAGAAGAAATAGAAAGAAGAGAGTTGAGGAGGATTTTGAAGATGAAGACTTTGTAAATGAGTGGTAGGTGGACTGAGAAAGAATGAGAAGACAGTATTTTTAATCAGTGTTTGTTGCAGCCTCAGTTCTCTCTGGACCTTAACATTAACAATAATCAAGGGTTATGGATTCAACTCAAACTATTATTAATTACAGCCCAATACAATTTATTAAATAATATATTAAACAAATGATATAAAGACAATAATATGCATCAGTTGTCAATCTATGGGGAATTAGAACAAAGAATGTTGGACGCTAGCTTACAAACCAATTGAATTAAAAATTGTGAGAAAAGACAGGACATTCAGAGAATAACACACTTGATTCAATAAGATAAAGAAGAAGCTGGAGTTCAGAGAGTGCAGAGGAAATGGGAAAAGTTTTCAAGAATTCTACACACTTTATACAACGTTCAACTATAGAGGAGGGCAGAAAGAGAAACATACTCTTATTGTAACAAAAAAAGTCAGAATTTTAAAGCTTTTTTGCCACAGAAAGGAGGGAAAAGTATTTCTAAGTTGTAGTTTCACACATACACATGGAGAGAATACTTTTAGCACATGCAGCAATTTCACTTGTTAATGGAGAATAAAATAAAATCTTTCTGAACTGAAGAGGTGGGGAAGTCACCTGTTAATTGTAGTTTGTTTTATCCTCAAATTTTAGTATTAGGGAAAGGAAAAGAGAAGATCCCTGTTAATATCTGATTTGTCACGATCCCCCCCATAGTAATTTTACTCAAAAATGAGACAAGCTATGTTACTGTTATCTTATAACATAATAACAGAGTTGGAAGGGGGCTTGTAGGTCATCTAGTCCAACCCCCCACCAAAGCAGGAGATTCTACACCATTTCTGATGGATGGCAATCCAGTATCTTCTTGAAAGCTTCCAGTGATGAAACTCCAACAACATGTGAAGGCAACCTGTTCCATTGGTTGATTGTTCTCACTGCCAGAAAATTTATCCTAGGTTGAATCTCTCCTTGATCAGTTTCCACCTATTATTCCTTCTCTGGCCTTCAGGTGCTTTGGAAAAGCCTAAGACAGAACCTTGTGGTACCCCACTGCTTACTTCCCACCATGTGGACCTAGTATCATTAAGGACGACTTGTTGAGTATGGTTTGTCAGCCAGTTACAAATCCATCTGATGGTGATGTTATCTATCCCATTTATTTCTAGCTTTCCAATAAATAGGTTGTGGTCTACTTTGTTGAATGCCTTGCTGAAGTCTACTTTGCTAAATGCCTTGTTAGTCTAAGTCTAACAACTAACCATAATTGTTGGGGAGGTTCTGCTCTCTGTATCAATTATTTTCTCCATGGAAAACTCCTTTTCTTTGACACATGTTTGAGATAATTCTAATCTGCCTCACTAGCAGGCTGACTCTAAAATGAAGTACCCATTGTGAGCATATGATTTAACTGGCAGTTCTTACAACTTGAAAGTATTCTTTCAGTAATGTCCTGGACAAGAATTTCAGGCCTGCCCCAAAATTATGACTTTATACCATATATATCCATACAGAGTATATTGGAAAGTTGGAACCAATCTTCTACTGTTATTAATCTTAGATGCATTTCGCTAAGAACCAAAGTGTGACATCCTATATTCTGAAAACAATATACAGGTAGAATGGCTACATTCACCTACACAACTTCCTTCCTTCCTTCCTTCCTTCCTTCCTTCCTTCCTTCCTTCCTTCCTTCCTTCCTTCCTTCCTTAAGTTATAACAAAGGAGGTTTTTTTACATTTCCTGCTGATTCTTCTTCTTTTCTTTTGAAAATGTATTTTCCAATAACGTATTTGCTACACGCTTTTTCTTCTTTTTCCATTTCCAAAAGGATTCCATCTACACAAATTCCAGATCATCATCATATAGCTCATCATATAGCTCATTATCTCAATAACAGTTGTCTTGGCAATTAGGATACATTCTCCAGTATAGGGAGTTTCAGTATGTTTGCTTAAACGAAAAAGAGAGATGTTAAATCTTCTATGCTCTGTTCACATCAAATCTTGTGTTTTGTTTTCAGGACAGTACAAGGTGAAATTAAGTATAATGATCCCCTAGAGTAATTTCTTCCTTAATTTAGCAGTAGAAATCCAAAACATTATTATTATTTTATAGCTAGCAGACTTACCACAGGTTACTTGAAGATTAAAAACATTTGGATATTTTTATGTCTTTGTCCTGAAATGTCATTATTAAACAAGAACATCAGAAAATATGTTTGGAGGAAAAAATGGTAGTATCAAATCAAATAACATTTAAAGAAATATCCCATAAATTGCTTATTGAAGGATAGTGATCATAAGCAGCAATATATTTTCATGGCTTGAAACTCATCTCATATTTTTACTAGAATCCGGTGCTCATTATTGGGGGAAGCGGGGGCATTGATAGGTCAATACATCTTTAAAAGAAAAATGGGTAAATTAGGGAGCAGGTATGTTTTGGTTATTTTCTCAGGGATAGACTGTAAATCAGAGGTGTCTTTCTCAGATGTTCAGAGATTCAGATATGGAATAACTTTCCTATGGAGTTTGACTAGCATCTAGTGTGCTAAATTTTCAGCACTAGGCAACAAACTTTTTATTCTTCTGGACTTTTATAGTCAGGAATATCTGCTTTTAATGTGTCTTTTAATGTTTAAATTTTCAGTATTATTTATCCTTCCCTTCCCATTACTTGTATAGCTACCCATCTGAAACCAGTAAAACTGGATGATGAACAATCATAAAACAATTAAAAGAGTTAAAAACTAATGCAAAAAAGAACTTAAATACAAATTATAATCTGTCAGTGTCAAGATAACCAAGAAATGGGATCCTTTACACACTCAGGACCCTGGGCCATAGCACATAGTCTATATTTGACTTAGTTGAATTGAGCGTAGATGAGTATTTTTGATGTTAACTTGACAGTATTTATGAAGATTCTTAGTCATCCAGGTCATGCTTGTCCCAAAAAAAGCAACTGAACTTTTCTTGTTTTTTCACTGAAGATATTTCACTTCTCATCCAAGAAGTAGTCCCAGTTCTGACTGAATGCTGGGGAATGGAAGGATTTATATTCCTTGCAATTATCTGGTTGTTAGCACTTTGAAGGCAGATCATTAGCTCTTTGAGAGTTGTTTAGGGCCCTTGGGGATTTATCTGTGCCCTCAGGGTCACCTGAATCAGAGTGCAGATGGGTGTGGAATCTTCTTGGAACTGCTGAAAAGACTGTGTTGTAAACAGGAGATAGGTGGTATCATATCTCTCCCACTCTGTTGAGAGAGGGCTGTTCAGTGTTAACATAGATGGCCTCTTTTACCTCAAAACATCTTCAAGAAAAAGCACCTTTGGGACATCTTGACAATACTTCCTATAGAATAAGAACAAGATTCTTAAAGTGTACATTCTGAGAAATATAAGTGTAGCTCCATCTACACTTAATTTACACCATGACTGGTTGAATGAGACTTAGCTGTCTATTTCAGGATTGTAAGCTATAATGTCAAAATGTATATCACACTAAGCTAAGAATGAACTAAATCAGGTTTATTGTGTTACATACATCCAATTTATAGTTATTTCTATTTAAGTTATAGGATTTAAAACTATTAACTGAACACTTAATTTGGTTTCAGCAATCAAAACAATATAAACGATAGATTCTGACAAAGCCAACGTGGTGTATGTATATAGATGGGAATAAACCACATCTACAGTATAGCTTTTGGTTCAATAGATTTTATTCCCTTCTAATTTGCAATTGTTAAATATTAAAACTGTCAGCATTTAATCAGACTCAGTGGTACCAAATGACACTCCTGATTTATTTAAACAAGCAGCTTTCGCAAAACATTGGCTTAGTGAAGTGTTAGTACAATTTATTTATGAAGACTGAACATCTAACAAACCCTGACAAAATGATGTTTGTTTTGATTTATAGCCCACCTTTCTCCTCTGGTGAGCATTCCAGACGGCTAACAACATTTTAAAACAGAAACAGTATAAAAGTTTTTAAAAAAAGACTAAAGTTAATAGAATTCACATCTCAGTTTTATTAATCTTTTATCTGTCAGGTCTATTTTCTTTGCAAAATCCTCTGGTATAGAAGATGATTTCTGGTAAAAGGAGGTATATAAGAGGAAAGGGAGTGCTTCAACCTTTATTCTGCAACCTAGTTGTCCTTTGACCCCTCCAAGCCCAAGTTTGTGATATAACAGTCCAAAGGTAAACACAGCTGCAATATAACAACATTGGTCTGCACAGTTCATGGCAACTCTCCAAGAACTCAGTTATCTTCATTTTTATTGCCTAGAGTATACAGAGTTACAGAGACAGATTGTCATGTAGCTGATCGATAGCCCACCCTGCATGACTGGTGTATCGCATACTGTACAGGTGGTAGTAAAGGAGGGTTATGTGAGAACTTGGCCTACATCCAAGGCAATCTAGGTTTGAAAAAAGATAATTTCAGTGCTTTACTTTTTTAATTTTTGTCTTACATCCTAGCAAACCATAACGTACCACAAAATCTAACTCTAATTGTGCCTTATTACTCAATAACATATAAAAACTTTTAAAATAATAAATGGCACACCTTAATAATCAATATCCCCATTTCAATTTATTTAAAGCAATCAAGAAAACATGAAATAATTTAAATCCTAGCCTAAAATTAATTTTGTTCCTTGAATTTTGGACAAAATAGATAACAAATCCCCCATGTTGTCCACAAAAGATCCTGCTAACCAATTATTGTAAGGAAAGGCAACCATCACATGCTGCCTTTTACATTTGATTTTAATAAAGTTGATTTAATAATATTTAAACCAAACTACATTATTTCATGGAGGTGTCACATCACGTGATAATACTTTGTATTCAGAGTAACTGTATGGAAGGAAAAACCGATTAAAATAAGTATTAAAATTAATGATCTCTTTACTAAGTCAACAAGAAATTTCCAAACATGGAACACAATGAAAATGTGTTGTGGAATATGTTACTTCCCAAATGGCTGCATGGACCCATAACACTTTACAAAGCACCAATTTACAATACTGCTATTTGCTAATTATCCGTTTCTTTCTTTTGGACTGACTAAGAACCTGGAGACCTGAAGACATTATACCAAGAATATCATATGTATTTGTTTTAGCCATCTTCATGAAGTCTGATAATTTGGCAGCTGCTGTTCAAAGCTCAACCAGTATTTCTTATGTGAATGAACAAAATCACAATGGCCAGACAAATTTATTTGTGTCTGTGTACATAGATAAAATGTAAAGATAATTAGAACAAGGAGCTTACTGGAAACCATGGGATGCCTGGAAGTCACATTTAAATAAATAAATAACAATAAAAACTCAAGTAGACAAAATCAAATTAATGAGAATTTTGCACATGATATTATCAAGATGGGTGAAACAGAGGAGGGATTGGCTTTTGTTTTTGAATTAGTTCCAAACAGAAATTCTTTCCTAGAACATTCCCATTTGTGTGAATCATGGAATATAGGTAATGTTGTGTACTGGGTTCGTTGCTTGAGGGACGAGACGAGGCAAGTGAGTTCAGTCAGGAACATACTTTATTTGCCAAATCTAACTTTGCAAAAACTGTACCCCCTTGCAGTGATGCCAGGATGTAGCTTACTACTGGTACTGGGTACACATGCTGTTTGAATGCATGATTAATTGTGCACTTGTAATCAGCATAAATCCTGATCTCTCCATTGGCTTTTAGTGGTGTGACGGTTGGGGTTTCCCATTCACCCCCATCTACAGGCTGTAGTACCCCCTGTTCGACTAGCTTATCCAATTCAGCATCTATATTGTGTTTAAGAGCAAATGGCACTCTACGAGGTTTAATCCTGACAGGCATTACAGTAGGATCTAGTTTAAATGTTACCAGCAGGCCCTTGTAAGTTCCTAGACTTTAGTCAAACACATCTGCAAACTCTTCGCATACTGTCGCTAGACTTACGACTTACGTCCAGTTGATACTGGTGACTTGGATGCCTAATGTATCAAACCAGTTGACCCCGATCAGGCTCGTTTGCTGACCCTGTACTACAACAACATCCAGGTGCCCAGAAACCCCCTTCAATTTAACAGCCAATGTGGCCTCGCCCTTGACTGCGACTCTGGCATTCTGGAAGTCAGTCAGTATAATGTCAGATGGCCTGAGCCTGGCCCATCTCTTGCTGCGATTGCAGACAAACTTGAATATTTCAAGTGATATAATGGACATGACTGACCCTGTGTCCAGTTCCATTTTGCAAGGGACCCCTTGCAGCTCGACCTGAAGTCAAAATTTTGGCTTAATGGGATGGCGAGCTCCCATGCGGCAAATGCTTCTGCAGCTGGAGCAAAACCCTATGCTAAATTGCCCCAAGGCCCTGGTACCTCTCCTGATCAGAATGTCCGACTGGCAGTTCAATTGTCAGTCCTTCTGGTGACCTCTGCAGATGGACGCGATGTGGCTGGTCTTCCCACAGGCCTGACACATGGCTGTCTGGA
The DNA here is from genome assembly GCF_947247035.1 of Vipera ursinii. Classification (NCBI taxonomy): domain Eukaryota; kingdom Metazoa; phylum Chordata; class Lepidosauria; order Squamata; family Viperidae; genus Vipera; species Vipera ursinii. The sequence continues at coordinate 53,259,561 of NC_139518.1, read as the reverse complement.
ACCTACAGTTCATGCGTTGGTGGCGGCTGCCACACCCTGGGCACCTAAGGAAGGGACCTTCCTTGTAAGACGTCCTATGTTGATTGATGCTGCGACGCTACTGATCATTGTGCCATTGGAACTTGTCAACTTTGATGTTGTCGTTGTAGTCTTCAGCATGTTCGGCATCCTCGTGGTGGATGGTCTCCTTGTGTTGTGCGGTTTTGGTGGGCTTTTACGGCCCCGGCGGCAGCTTCATCCACCATGATCTCCTTCAATATGTCTGGAAATGACAGTGTATCTTTGGCAAAGAGTTTTTGTTGCAACTCTCGATTTCAGAGGCCATAGATGAGCCGGTTCCGAAGTCTCTCCTCTACGTTGGAGAACTGGCACAGGCTTGCAGCCTGCCTCAACACCATGATGAATTCGGATGCTGTTTCACCCGGCTGTTGAACCTGCTGTTCAAATGCATGCCACCAAGCTATTACTGAAAGCTTGGGCTGGAAATGGTCACCGAGCCATTTCTTCAAGTCCATGAACATTACGGACTCCAGTGGTGTTGGCGCAAACAAGTTCTCCACAATGTCGAATGTGGCTGGGCCGCAAACACACAGGAGCATTGTGGCCTTCAGGCCATCTTCAGCGACTTGATTGGTGCAGAGATAGTTCTCAACCCTGGATAGATACGAAGACCAACTTTCTGGGTGAGTTATGTCAAATTCTTCCAGCTTTCTGACCTTCACCATTTTGGTGAGGTCTTCGCAGCTGGGCTCATCTTCTTGTCCTGCTCCTCCATATGCCCAGGGACTGGTCCTCAGGGCTCGTGGTCGCGAGCGTGGCTGTGCTAGGCCGACCGTAGGGGGGGAATTGCTTTCCCGCCAGGCGCATTCCAGCCTCACCCCTAGTGACTCTGAGCCTTGTAGAAGGAGCTGGTTCCCACCTTTGTCACCAGTGTTGTGTACTGGGTTCGTTGCTTGAGAGATGAGGCGAGGCGAGTGAGTTCAGTCAGGAACCTACTTTATTTACTTGCAGGAACCGAAATGGGAAACAGGGCTGCGAGTGCAGCTATTTATATCCTGGCCTCTAGGTTTAAAGCAACCCATTGCCGCCCTAGAGGCAGCCAATGGTGGCGCTGGAGATGGGTTGTCTGAGGAGCTGGGAACCGTTAGCCAGCTCCCTGCTTAAACAACCTTCCAGCATTCAAACTCCATGTGGTATACACAGTAAAACAAAGCCCTATACATTACAGGTAATGTCTGGCTCAAGATTTGTGATTAATCCAAAGGAGGCACTCAAATCTGATGTGTGATATATGACTGATATTACTACAAGAATTATATTTCTCAGTGTCCTGTATACAAAACCTCCACTTGCAAATAGGACAGTTATACAACTAAAAGAATGGGGTACTTTTCCTTCTTTTTTTGTGACAAAAAAAAGTTAACTCACAAGTCATCTAAAATTGTACAGTCACTGATACCAAATTTAGGACATTACTTGTGTACAGCCAGGACCAGAAGAAGCTTGAAAATCTGTTTCTAATAGGTTAGCGGATTTTATAAAATTGAATGGTGGGACTTCTTTTTTTCTAAAGTTTCCTGGTAGTTTTCTCTTCATAAATTCAGTTTTTCTGTTTGAACAAATTATACCTATTTCCATAGATCCAGGCTTGTCCATAAATAAATTTCCTTAGAAATGTATAAGTCGCTTATGTGTAAAAAAGGTTTGCTTGCAAATTTGTAAACAAAGATAAGTTCTTACCACTCTGCATCTAACAATGTTGGTAACCACTTCAGTAAGTCTTCAATAAGCCTTCAATTTCCTTTCCTTTCATTCTCCTCCCTCTCTACTAAGTATAAAGCCCATAACTCAGAGACGCTAAGCTATTGCCCAATTTGTTAGAGTAGATCAGTTATTCTCTGCCCTCTCCTTTTTCCCTGAGTTTTTGAAAGCCATTTCCCCTTCAAGCTTCTGCCTGCCCTGCTAATAATGCCTTGTCATGCAGTGACAGAATTATGCTTTCACACTGGTTTCACATGTCACAAATAATTGCTCTCATTGCTTATCATATTGAAGTTGTCAGGACTCTCTTAGGCTTATAATTTGTGTGGGTTGATCATACTTTGGTGAATCAACAGGTCATGGCCTATGGCCTTTAACCTCTGTGAGTGGCTGAGACTGACCTACAAATCTTACAACAGGGACAACAGACAGGCTATGGGATTGCTTAAAGCACTGTGTCATTTGGTGCATTTTTTCCCTGCCTTTGGTCATTCTTTTTTATATTTTTCTTAGTTTATATTAGTTTTTTTAATCTTTAATAAAAATTATTGCAAAAAATGTTTTACAAGTAGATGTAACACTTGTCTTCTATTTCTTCATATCTTTTACTGTATGCATTAGAGAGCAGGGACGTGTTTACCTATGCACCTAAGCAAATGCATGTTTGCATAAAGTTCTTTATTTTTTCATTTCTTATTTCAGCCATAATCATCTGTGCCAAATGCTAACATTCTCCTTACATTTAAAATGAATGAACTCATCCCAAGAGATTTTTCTGTTCATGTGTAGCTTTAGATGTATCTTTGCTTTACATGCTTCTTTAATGGTTAAATTTCATAAAGCATTATTATGTAGTCTCACTTCACCCAATACACAAGGGGAGATATGATATTCTCAATGGAAACTTTTATCATGGATGAGAGGCCAGTCCAGATATGTTGCATCACTCCAGTTGTTCAGCAGTTCAATACACTAGAACAGCATTTCTCAACTTTAGCAACATTATGATATGTGGACTTCAAATCTCAGAATTTTAAAGTTGCCAAGATTGAGAAACACTGCACTAGAGAAATGGTAACTGCAAAATATCTATTCTGCATAGTTGTTTACAATGTGCAAAAAAATTGTGCCAGAAGAGGAATGAACAGAAATGTCTTTATGGCTGGATGTATCTAAAGTACGCGTGAGCTTAAATGGACTCCAGAAGATAGTAGAGGACAGGAAGGCCTGGATGAACATTGTCCATAGGGTCGCGATGGGTCAGACACGACTTCGCAACTAACAACAACAACATCTAAAGTTCTATCTTACCTCTCTCAGCTTTCATGAGCAATAGAAAGGGTGAGAAAAAAGGATTTGTCTTATGTACTTAGTATCCCAATTGCAAAAACTACAGCTAAATTGCCAGGTGTTTGTCTGATGCCCTATGTTTGCTTGAAGGCCTTTTGTAAATTGAATAAATGAAAGCAAAAGATTCCTGATATTTCCAGGTTTTAGTTTAAATGCACTGACCAAATCCACGTTGATTAGTAATAAGTGAGGAAGCTTGTTATAAGGAAATTGCTGTTTAGTTAGAAAACATTCTTTAAACTTTTGGCCACTGATGATCAGTTTGGTTTGTGATTAGCATGGCCAAGGGGATGAATTAGGAGGATGTAAGATCCAGAAATGGTTTCTAAATTTCTTGTCAAATGCTCCACATTTGCAGATTTATGCAGCTGCTAATGATGATTTTTTTAAAAAAAAAAAGTTATTTAAATTTGTTTTGTTTTTGAACTGATATTTTTTTCTATGACATTGTGATGGAGTATCTCCTCAAGCAAATAATGGAAACTTTCAAAATCGCAGTGACTGAAAAAAGGAAACTACTGTTTATTTTTTTTTTAAAAAACAAAACCTTCAGTAAGCCACATTGGGAAATGCTTACAAACAAAAGTGATCTCTATTTCTCTACTAGTTTTTTCTTACTCACTTCACCATGATGTAAAAAAGATGTTGAGACTCTAGGAAGAGTACAGAGAAGACCAACAAAGATGATTAGGGGACTGGGGGCTAAAACATATAAGGAGTGGTTGCTGGAATTGAGTAAGGTAAAGGTAAAGGTTCCCCTGCACATGCGTGCTAGTCGTTTCCAACTCTAGGGGGCGGTGCTCATCTCCATTTCAAAGCTGAAGAGCCAGCGCTTGTCCGAGGACGTCTCCGTGGTCATGTGGCCGGCATGACTAGACGCCAAAGGCGCATGGAACGCTGTTACCTTCCCACCGTAGTGGTCCCTATTTTTCTACTTGCATTTTTACGTGCTTTCGAACTGCTAGGTTGGCAGAAGCTGGGACGAGTAACAGGCGCTCACTCTGTTACACGGCACTCGGGATTCGACCCGCCAAACTGCCGACCTTCTGATCGACAAGCTCAGCGTCCTAACCCACTGAGCCACTGCATCCCTTAGAATTGAGTATGTCTAGTCTAATGAAGAGAAGGATAAGGGGTGACATGATAGCAGTGTTCTAATATCTCAGGGGCTGCCACAAAGAAGAGGGAGTCAAGCTATTCTCCAAAGCACCCAAAGGCAGGACAAGAAGCAACGGATGGAAACTAATCAAGGAGAGAAGCAACCTAGAACTAAGGAGAACCTTTCTGACAGTTCGAACAATTAACCAGCAAAACAACCTGCCTCCAGAAGCGGTGAATGCTCCAACACTGGAAGTTTTTAAGGAGAGACTGGACAGCCATTTGCCTGAAATGGTATAGGGCAGACATGTCAAACACAAGGCCCGCGGGCCACAAACGGCCCGCCATATGATTGAATCCGGCCCGCACAACTCTCCCAGAAATTACAAAGGTCCGGCCCCCACCACCTTGGCGCCGGCCCGGCTGAGCACCTGCTCAGTAGGAGGCAAGTGCTGGTGGAGCCCAGCAACATTTGCAGCTCATTAGCCCCTCAACAGCTCATTGGCCAGAGCCCAGGCAGCCTCCTCCCAGTTCCAAAAAAAAAGTGGGACTAAAAAAATTCAATCGATCAATTCAAACTGCTCACAAAAAAAAAAACAACTCTCAAAGTTCGAATTGATTGAATGAACTTCTTTGGTTTGTGGGACTGCCTACAAACTTCTTTGCTTCTTTGGACTGCACGTGGAGTCAACGGAGGAAGAAACAGGAGGAGTGGAAAGGTGAGTGGGACCTTTTTCTACTTGCTGTGTGGGTGGGGGCGGACTTGAGGAGGCCAGAGAAAGAGCCGCTCTGTTACCTCTGCTGGCATGCTTTGGCGTTTCATCTCCTCGTTTGGGCGCTGCGGAGGGTGAGCCGAGGCGCCCGGCCAGATCCTGCAGTGCCCCAGCCCAGACGCGCCCGCGGGAGCTGAGCCGCTTGTCTCCTCGTTCGGTCGCTGCAGAGGGCGAGCCGAGGCGCCCGGCCCGATCCTGCAGCGCCCCGGCCCAGACGCGCCCGCGGGAGCTGAGCCATTAATCTCCTCGTTCGGACGCTGCGGAGGGCGAGCCGAGGCGCCCGGCCCGATCCTGCAGCGCCCCGGCCCAGACGCGCCCGCGGGAGCTGAGCCGTTAATCTCGTTCGGGTGCTGCGGAGGGCGAGCCGAGGCGCCCGGCCCGATCCTGCAGCGCCCCAGCCCAGACGCGCCTGTGGGAGCTGAGCCGTTAATCTCGTTCGGGCGCTGCGGAGGGCGAGCCGAGGCGCCCGGCCCGATCCTGCAGCGCCCCAGCCCAGACGCGCCTGTGGGAGCTGAGCCGTTAATCTCGTTCGGGCGCTGCGGAGGGCGAGCCGAGGCGCCCGGCCCGATCCTGCAGCGCCCCAGCCCAGACGCGCCTGTGGGAGCTGAGCCGTTAATCTCGTTCGGGCGCTGCGGAGGGCGAGCCGAGGCGCCCGGCCTGATCCTGCAGCGCCCCAGCCCAGACGCGCCTGTGGGAGCTGAGCCGTTAATCTCGTTCGGGCGCTGCGGAGGGCGAGCCGAGGCGCCCGGCCTGATCCTGCAGCGCCCCAGCCCAGACGCGCCCGCGGGAGCTGAGCCGTTAATCTCGTTCGGGCGCTGCGGAGGGCGAGGAGCGGCTCTGCTGCTGGGGGCGCATCTCGGCCAGGCCTTGCAGGATCCAGGCCGGGCGCCTCGGCTCGCCCTCCGCAGCGCCCGAACGAGGAGACAAGCGGCTCAGCTCCCGCGGGCGCGTCTGGGCTGGGGCGCTGCAGGATCGGGCCGGGCGCCTCGGCTCGCCCTCCACAGCACCCGAACGAGATTAACGGCTCAGCTCCCACGGGCGCGTCTGGGCTGGGGCGCTGCAGGATCGGGCCGGGCGCCTCGGCTCGCCCTCCGCAGCACCCGAACGAGATTAACGGCTCAGCTCCCACGGGCGCGTCTGGGCTGGGGCGCTGCAGGATCGGGCCGGGCGCCTCGGCTCGCCCTCCGCAGCACCCGAACGAGATTAACGGCTCAGCTCCCACGGGCGCGTCTGGGCTGGGGCGCTGCAGAATCGGGCCGGGCGCCTCGGCTCGCCCTCCGCAGCACCCGAACGAGATTAACGGCTCAGCTCCCGCGGGCGCGTCTGGGCTGGGGCGCTGCAGGATCGGGCCGGGCACCTCGGCTCGCCCTCCGCAGCACCCGAACGAGATTAACGGCTCAGCTCCCGCGGGCGCGTCTGGGTTGGGGCGCTGCAGGATCAGGCCGGGTGCCTCGGCTCGCCCTCCGCAGCGCCCGAACGAGGAGATTAACGGCTCAGCTCTCGTGGGGGCGTCTGGGCTGGGGCGCTGCAGGATCGGCCCGGGCGCCTCGGCTCGCCCTCCACAGCGCCCGAACGAGGAGACAAGCGGCTCAGCTCCCGCGGGCGCATCTGTGCTGAAGCTCCTCTGCCGGGCTTCTTTCGCATGCAATTCTGGGCCAGGTGCTTCTGAGGGCAAGCAGAGGTGCCTGGCCCGGATCCTGCAAGGCCCCGGCCGAGACGCGTCCCCAGCAGCCTCAGGCAAAGTAGCTCGCATGCAAAACAAGCCCGGCAGAGGAGCTGGAGCAGCTCCGCTGCTGGGGACGCGTCTCGGCCGGGCCTTGCAGGATCCAGGCCGGGCGTCTTTGCTCGCTGCTCCGGCTCCTCTGCCAGGCTTGTTTCGCGTGCGAGCTTCTTTGCCGGCCGCTGCTGAGGGAAGATCTCTGGAGAGGAGCATAAGTTGGCAGGGAAGCTGCATGAGGGAAGGCTGCTCCAACCAGCCAGCATCCTTTCCACGCATGAGTGGAAATGGGGTTTCCCTTTCAAGAAGGGCCAGCCTCCCTCATGCAGGACTGGGAAGTGCTGCTCCCTGCCTCCTCTTGCTCTCCAGAGATCTGTCAAGGCAGAAGAAGGAACACACACACACACACACACACACACACACACACACACACACACACACACTCTCCAAGCTTGGAGACTAGGAGGCTATCTACATTTGAGCTAACAAACTACCAATCATGCCTGGGCTTGGGAAGAAGGCCCTTTCCATCCTCTGCACATGCTTGGCTGCAGATGTTTGGGGAGGTGAAGAGCTTGTGGGGCAATGAGATGTCCCCACATCAAATTAGCTGGTGCAACGTGTTCTCTCCTGACCTAGGCATTTCGAGTAAGCTGCGCTGAGTGAGCAGCATTGAGCTGGCCACGCCCACCCGGTCACGCCCACTTGGCCACGCCCACCTGGCCACGCCCACCCGGCCCCCTGAAGGCAACCATAACGCTGATGTGGCCCTCAGTGAAATTGAGTTTGACACCCCTGGTATAGGGTTTCCTGCCTGAGCAGGGGGTTGGAAGCTTTTCAACCTTTTCATCCATTGTACCACTTTTAGGATATGGCAACATCCCAGTACCACCAGTTGCCTAGCAAGGTGTCAAAAACTTGATGATCAACAAAAAAGGAAAAAAGTGATGAAGTACAGGTAGTCCTTAACTTACAACAGTTTGCTTAGTGATTGTTCGAAGTTACAATGGCACTGAAAAAAGTGCCCCACAAGCCAAAGCCGAGCAAGACACCTGCCTGCCCACCCGGTGGCACAATTCCTCCTGTCCGAGGTTTTCATTGTTGTGAGCATAGCGGGGTGGGGTTGTGGTGGTGGTGTTTGTTTTTTACTCCCCCTCTCTGCTGGGTGGTTGCAGCAGGTTTTGGTCACTTCACATGACCCTGGGACACTGTGACCGTCATAAATATGAATCAGTTTCCAAGCATCTGAATGTAAATCACAAGACCCTGGAGATGCTGCAACATTCCAGCTGATCGGTGCTTCTTATGGACTCAGCAGAAGCACCAGTATCAGTGCCGAGCTCCAGCTGGAGACTGGCGCTGATCCTGGCACTTCTGCTGAGCCCTGAGAGCCCTGCAGCTCCAGCCATCTCTTGCTCAGGCTTGTGCGGTGCTGCCACCGGTTCAGCTCATTCCCCTCCCCCGCAACCACTTTTCTAGGATGGTCGCGTACCACCTGCCAGGTGCCAATGTACCACAGGCAGTACCCATACTACTGGTTGAAAAGCTCTGGACTAGAGAACTCAAAGGTGCCTTCCAAATTATTATTATTATTATTATTATTATTATTATTATTATTATTATTATTATTATTATTATTTTCTAGAATTATCAGGGAATACTTCCTACATACTTCTAATGTCAAGAGAAATGATCTGTAATAAAATAAGGTCATGCGCTACTTTTCATGCATTGCCTCCATCATACTGTCGTCACACATAGGGTTGTGCAAACATTTATTAACACCGCAGTTTTTTTATTGTGCTACTTTGCCTGTGCTCAGATCATACAGATCTGCACGCTGATCTCTTAAATACTCTTTTAAAAAGTCCTGACCTAAATTCCTAAACTTTATACTTTTTTAAAACACAAAAAGTTAGTGATAAAAGGCTCTTCCTTGAAGACAATAAATGGAAAACCCTGCTATTCCAAAAATACTGGAACATTGCCAAGTGGTACTTGGGTATCAATGAACCACAAACCTTAGAGACAGTCTTGTAGTGTATAAAAATAAAAGCGAAGGACTTTGAAGGAATGTAGTCTTTGTTCTCAGTTACACGATTAAGCATGTTTATTCTTTTATTCACAATTCTCAAGAGCAATTTAACATAACTTTGTTTAATAATAGCTCCAACTGAAATTGCAATTTATCCAACATTATATGTTCTGTTTTCTCCACTGATTGTTTCCAACCACATCCACTGATTGTAACAACAAAATACAAGCATGTAAAAAACAGAAGGAACTTTGTGTAACATAGTTGAGTTTCTGAATAACAAGCAACTTCAATAATGCTGAAGAATCAGAATTTGAAACATATCAGTAGGAAATTTTCAGAAGTAGGATACTGTAGTGTAGACCATTGTATCTTGATTTTTTCCTCTCCATATCAATCCACATAAGTTGAAAAGAACACCTTGGTTGTTTCACTTTCTTCCCTGTACCAAACTTCCTTCAAGTTGTTGTATCAATGCCTCTTAAGATTTCTAGCTTGATTGAAGGCTTTCCTGAGAGATTTTTAGAAGTTTACTTGGACTGAATTCCTCCTCTATCATAGCTTTCTTTTCTAAAAGATTCAGAACAGTTCTGAAAAAGAATACAATTAAGCCTGAACATCTGAAACCTTTCCAAGTGTTAAGAAAAAAATAACTTTAATGTGACAGAAGACTAATATTATTAAGTAATTTGGAGTAATAATATAAAGTTAAAATTTAGATTTTAGCCTTGTTTTCATCAATCATTACAGTACATGTTATAACTCAAAGTGTAGCCATACAATCATAGAAACTTACAATGCAAAGGACACAATGCTCATTTCAACCCTCTGTAGTCTGCAGGAAAACCAGTTAAACCATCCATGAATTGCAGTGCTCCAGTCCTTCTAAAAACGCCCTGAGAGGAAAAATCTATAAAGTATAAAGTAGACTATTCCATAGTTCCAGCTCTTACCATAAGAAGTTTTTCCTTAATCTACGTGGCTGCAACTTATACTCACTGTTTCTGGTCCTAGTTTCTGAGGCCATGGAAATAGTTATTGACAATCTTCCTTAGTAGTTTTGCTTTATGTTCATAAACATGACTGTTATGTCTCTTCTCAGTCCTCTTTTCTCTACACTAAATATCCCAAATTCCCAAGGCTATCCCCAAGGACATCTTCTAAACTCTACCATCTTTACTGCTTGCTCTGAATCTTTTCTTAACATGTCAATAACCTTATATATTCAGATTGAACATAGTACTGTAGTAAAGAGGTAGCCTCGTCAGTGCCGAATACTTTCTATATCTTCTAATTTAGCCCTGATTTCTGCTTCTAATGCAGCCAAGAATCATGTTAGCCAATCAAACAACTTTCTCACATTGCTTACTCTCACCTTGCTATCAAAGAATACACTCAAATGTTTCTCAGAACTAATATATCTAAGCCTTGAAAAAGTATGTTCATAAATTTAAACTAATCCCAAAACAACAATAAAAATATTTTTTCCTCATTAGTATGTTCAAACTTTGTAAACATTTCCTTTAAAAACTGATTTGGAAGGAAATGGATTACCATGAGCTAAATCTGAAGTCAGATAATTTTGAAAAATTAGAAAAGTTAAGACAATTTATTTGCTATCAATTCTAAATACATTTATTTCAAAGCCTTTCTAGTATTGTGGTGATCTGAGTTTAAAAGTGATTAATATTTATCTATACCAAACAAGATGGTGGTGGCCAGATTATGGAAAATTGTAGAATAATATTGTCTAAGTTTGGACACATTCTGCTAGAGAGAAGTTCCCTGAGGATGGGCTCCAGAATACGTCCAAAAACTCAGAAGACTAAATTTCTGGTCCTGGTGACCGACCCAGATAAGTTTGGATGATTTGTTGATATGACATTCCACAATCACTTTTTAACATTGATGTATCAATGTGATTTCCCCATTTAGTTCATCCAGCCCAATCCAAACTCATCCAGCCCAATCTATTTAGTCTTTTAATATCCAAATTTGTTGGTATGTATTTAGGAATCAATATAGATGGTTGTTCTTGTAGCCAAATGAAATGCCATGTATGTTTTTTTTATAATCTTGCAATAAAGTAGTGTAACTGAAACAATACAATTATTAATTTTCTGAAAAATGAATAGATTTGTTTTCTTTCTAAGAGGGTACAACTTTACCTGGGAGATGGTGGCCATGCTTTTGTTAGGCCATTTCTAGGAAGACAGTATAACTCAAAAGTTTACAAAATTAAATAGGTGTGATGCTTTGGAATCCTTCACAATATTTCCATCTAATACAACATTTCCACATAGGAAGAAATTCAGACATGAGTGGAGAAAGAATCAGAGTTTTGCTTGATAAATAAAAGATAAACTGGTATTTTTATAAATTAGTACCAAAAGTCCTTATTTATAAAACAAGATTAGTCAAAGTCTTGGAAAAAGCCACTGCAAATACATAGGCATTGACCACTAATCTGAGGAAGTTTGTAGAACTACCTCACAAGCATGTTTCAGAGTTAAGCAGGAACATAAATCAGAATTTGCAAATGTCATTTAACTTTTCACCTGTCTCAAGATTCAGAATTATTGGCTTTTCAATAAAAAGCATATGTGTATTTTTAGTCTTGGGAATAGTAATGAAGTGAAGCAGACACTCTCCAGGTCTCCTCTACCATCTCTTTTCTTCTTTATTTCTCATTGAGTCAAAATAATTACTGTATCCTAGAGGGAGCATTTCTCTCACTCTGCCAATAAATGCTGCCATCTTGCCTCTTCATGAGCTGCTCTTCTTCCTTGTGGGATTATGATTTGATTTATGAGAAAATAGAGGGCAAATTGCAATGTCCATGTTGATGGATGACATTATTTGGGCTGTTTTGCTGATTGTGTATGGCTAACCTTTTTCATAGTCTTCTAGCAACTGATCAATTGCAGCACAGCCACTCAGAATAAACAAACAGGATGAGACAATTAGCCTTACTGTGAAGAAAATATAATTGCAGTAATTTCTTCCCCAACTACAAGTCAGAAGACACAAATGAATATCTATCAGACTTCAAAATAACAATATTAGAAGAAAAGTGCTTCATGTACTTCAATTAATATGATAAGTATGATAAATTAGTGAAATATAATTTATAGCCCTGACAATAAAATCCTGTACAGTATGGAAAATCATACTTGCCCTTTAGGCAAGTCAAGAAAGCCAATTTAAGCATCTTTCTGTCCCATTTTACTAAAGAAACCCAAAATGGGTTTATTTTCAGTCTCTTTCTCACACTCTCCTTTTTCTTAGTACTGTATAATCTTCTCTGCAAATATCCTTCTGATTGTTCACTCATATCTTTCATATCTCCATGATTAGCTCTACATTCCTTGATGAGGGGCTGAAAGAGTGTGGGGCTCATGGTCATCCAGCTGGGTTCCAGATCCAAAGGAACCTGGATCTTCTCCTTCTTAATCCAGCAATAGAGCTCTTGCTCTATTTCTCTCAAGTATAATTTAATACAAATACAAATAGGGCACATGTTATCTGATGTGTATGGATCTCCATAAGCCAGCCTAAATTTCTAGGACTGTGTTAAATCATTTGGAGGGCCACTTTGATAAGTGCTTCTCCTAACAGTTCTGTATAAATCCTATTAATTTCATTGATAAAATATGAAGGCGCATCGTCAACCTTGGCCAATCTCCAAAAATGAAATGTTAAAACTGGGAGTATTAAGATGAGAAATAAGCAGAAAATCTACAGCTTAAATAGAGAAGTTGAAAAAAAGTCCCAGAGATTGAAAAAAGTCATGGAAACAGACTATACAAACTACTTTCATATAGTTGCCAAAAAATATGGATGTGTTTATGTTATCACCAGGAATTAAGCTTGACTTGACCTCATTCATTCAGTTAACTATAGATTATTGTTTCTTGGGTCATTAATCCTGAATTTCAGTTCAGATTTTTGCTTGCAAAATTCAAATGTGTAATGATTTTGCCGCTGGAATATGTTTTAGGGTTAAAATTACAAATTAAAAGTCATTTAAGTATTTGAAAGCATTACAGAAACAATTATGTTAATTTGTTTAGCAAAACCATGACCTTTTTAAACCTTGAACAACTTGAGAGATATTGCCATTGGACCCTTGTCACACGTGGCATCATTCCCTGTTTCCTATGATGTGTTCTGTGACTATTCTCCACTAGAGAGATAAGAGATCCGTTTAAGCTCTCTACATGGGGCTGCCCTTGAGGACCACTCGGAGGATTCAGCTGGTGCAGAATGTGGCCGCACGAGTTGTGATGGGAGTCTCCCGATACTCCCATGTAACACCTCTTCTCCACGAGCTGCATTGGCTTCCAGTTGCCCTCTGGGTGAGATTCAAGGTGCTGGTGATGACCTATAAAGCCCTAAATGGCATGGGCCCAGATTATCTTAGGGAACACCTGCTGCCAGCATCAACTTCCCATCGTCCTGTGTGCTCCCATAGGGAGGGCCTCCTTAGGGTGCCTCCGGTCAGGGAATGCCAGCGGGTGATCCCCAGAGGGAGGGCATTCTCTGTGGGCGCGCCTGCCCTTTGGAATGATTTACCTGTGGAACTCTGGACTGCCCCCGACTTGCGCTCGTTTCGCCGGGACCTGAAAACCTGGCTTTTTTATCTATCTGGCCTGGACTGAGGGGTTTTTTAGTTTTAAGTTTTAACATTGTTTTATTGTTGGGCTATTATTAATTTAATTCTTTTTAATTCTATTTTTATCTTAATTTTATATTGTCTTTTAAATATTGCCCTGTAAACCGCCCTGAGTCCTTCGAGAATAGGGCGGTATAGAAAACTAAATAAATAAATAAATAAATAAATAAATAAATAAATAAATAAATAAATAATTAGTCCATCAGTGTCTGATGAACTTAATGAAGAAACAGATGGAATATGGGTTAGATAGTGGCATACACCCCTTCATGGATTACTGCCTTGTCATGGTGAAGGGGATTGCGTAATTCAATGAAGCTATGAGCTATGCCATGCAGGGCCACCCAAGACGGAAAGGTCATAGCAGAGAGTTCTGACAAAACGTGATCCACTGGAGAAGGAAATGGCAACCCACTCCAGTATCTTTACCATGAAAACCCTATGGACAGTACCAAAAGGCAAAATGATATGATGCTGGAAGATGAGCTCCTCAGGTCAGAAGGTGTCCAATATGCTACTGGGGAAGAGCAGAGGGCTAGTACTAGTAGTGCCAGAAAGAATGAAACAACTGGGCCAAAGCCGAAAGGACGCTCAGCTGTGGATGTGTCTGGTGGTGAAAGGAAAGTCCCTAATAAGCAGGCACATACATAGAATGAAGGCTATTGCTAAGCACATTGATTTGTGCTTTAGATTGTAAACCGCCCTGAGTCTTCGGAGAAGGGCAAGATATAAATGGGATTTTTAAAAAAATGTCCGATGCTGTAAAGATTTTCTCTCCATAGGAACCTGGAATGTAAGATCCATGAATCAAGGAAAGCTGGATGTGGTCAAACAAGAGATGACAAGACTGAACATCAACATCTTAGGTATCAGCGAACTAAAATGGACAAGAATGGGTGAATTTAATTCAGATGACCAGCAGATATACTACTGTGGGCAAGAATCCCTCAGAAGAAATGGAGTAGCCTTCATAGTCAATAAAAGTGTAGGAAAAGCAATACTGGGATACAATCCTCAAAATGACAGAATGATCTCAGTTCTAATCCAAGGCAAACCATTCAATATCATAGTAGTTCAGGTCTATGCCCCAACCACCGGTGCTGAAGAGGATGAAATTGACTAGTTCTATGAAGCCCTACAGCACCTTATAGAACTAACACCAAAAATGATGTCCTTATTATCATGGGGGATTGGAATGCTAAAGTAGGAAGCCAAAAAATAACCGGAATAACAGGCAAGTTTGGCCTTGGAGTACAAAATGAAGCAGGGCACAGGCTGATAGAATTTTGTCAAGAGAATACGATGGTCATACCAAACACTCCTTTCCAACAACCCAAGAGAAGGCTCTACACATGGACATCACCAGACGGTCAACACAGAAATCAGATTGACTATATGCTTTGCAGCCAAAGATGGAGAAGTTCTATACAGTCAGTAAAAACAAGACCAGGAGCTGACTGTGGCTCAGACCATGAGCTTCTCATTGCAAGGTTTAGGCTTAAACTGAAGAAAGTAGGGGAAAGCACTAGGCCACTAAGGTATGAATTAAATCATATCCCTGTTGAATATACGGTAGAGGTGACAAATAGATTTGGGGAATTAGATCTGATAGACAGAGTGCCTGAAGAACTATGGACAGAGGTTCGCAACATTGTACAACAGGTAGCAACCAAAACCATCCCAAAGAAAAAGAAATGCAAGAAAGCAAAATGGCTGTCTGAACAAGCTTTGCAAATAGCTGAGGAAAGGAGGGAAGCAAAAGGCAAGGGAGAAAAAGAAAGATATGCCCAATTAAATGCAGAATTTCAGAGAATAGCTAGAAGAGATAAGAATGCCTTATTCAATGAACAGTGCAAAGAAATAAAAGAAAACAATAGAATAGGGAGGACTAGAGATCTTTTCAAGAAAATTGGAGAGATGAAGGGAACATTTCATGCAAAAATGGGCATGATAAAGGACCAAAATGGCAGGGACGTAACAGAGGCAGAAGAGATTATGAAGAGGTGGCAAAATTACACAGAAGAACTATACAAGAATGAGCTTAACGTCCCTGATAATCACAATGAGGTGGTCACTGACCTGGAGCCAGACATCCTAGAATGTGAAGTGAAGTGGGCCTTAGAAAAGCTGAGCAACAACAAATCTAATGGAGGTGACAGTATTTCAGCTGAGCTATTCAAAATCTTAAAAGACGATGCAGTAAAAGTGCTACACTCAATTTGCCAGAAAATTTGGAAAACTCAACAGTGGCCACAGGATTGGAAAAGATCAGTTTACATTCCAATTCCAAAGAAAGACAGTGCCAAAGCATGTTCAAACTATCGCACCATTGCACTCATTTCTCATGCTAGTAAAGCTATGCTTAAAATCCTACAAGCTAGACTTCAGCAGTATGTGGATCGAGAACTACCAGAAGTACAGGCAGGACTTCGAAGAGGCAGAGGAACTAGAGATCAAATTGCCAACATACGCTGGATCATGGAGAAAGCTAGAGAGTTCCAGAAAAACATCTACTTCTGCTTCATTGACTATGCTAAAGCCTTTGATTGTGTGGATCATAACAAACTGTGGCAAGTTCTTAAAGAGATGGGACTACCAGACCATCTTATTCATCTCTTGAGATACCTATATGCGGGCCAAGAAGCAAGAGTGAGAACTGGACATGGAACCACTGATTGGTTCAAAATTCGGAAAGGAGTCCGGCAAGGCTATATACTGTCGCCCTGCCTATTTAACTTATATGCAGAGTACATCATGAGAAAGGCAGGGCTAGATGAATTAAAAGTTGGAATTAAGATTACCAGGAGAAATATCAACAACCTAAGATATGCAGATGATACCACTCTAATGGCAGAAAGTGAAGAGGAACTAAAGACCCTCTTGTTGCGGCTGAAGAAGGAGATTGTAAAACTTGGGTTGAAACTTAACATTAAGAAAACCAAGATCAACCAACCATCCAGCCCTTTCAATTCCTGGCAAATAGATGGGGAAGAAATGGAGGTAGTGACAGATTTTATTTTCCTGGGCTCCAAGATCACTGCAGATGGGGACTGTAGTCAAGAAATTAAAAGACGCTTGCTCCTCGGGAGGAAAGTCATGGGAAATCTAGACAGCACACTAAAAAGCAGAGACATCACCCTGTCAACAAAAGTGTGTATAGTCAGGCTATGGTCTTTCCAGTTGCAATGTATGGCTGTGAAAGTTGGACCATAAGAAAGGCTGAGCGCCAAAGAATTGAGGCCTTTGAACTCTGGTGCTGGAGAAGACTCCTGTGAGTCCCTTGGACTGTAAGGCGATCAAACCGGTCAGTCCTAGAGGAGATCAACCCTGACTGCTCTTTAGAAGGCCAGATCCTGAAGCTAAAACTCAAATCCTTTGGCCACCTAATGAGAAGGAAGGACTCACTGGAGAAGAGCCTAATGCTGGGAAAGATTGAGGGCAATAGATGAAGGGGACGACGGAGAATGAGGTGGCTGGATGGAGTCACTGAAGCAGTAGGCATGAGCTTAAATGGACTCCAGAAGATGGTAGAGGACAGGAAGGCCTGGAGGAATGTTGTCCATGGGGTCACGATGGGTCGGACACGACTTCGCAGCTAACAACAACAACAACAAAGTGGCATACAAATTTAATAAATAAGTAAATAAAAATAAATAGTTCTTGAAGCTCATGAAGACTGAGACCTTATTTACTGCCTGGAATGAGCAGGTAATATTGATCTTGGATCTGATCATGCCTATGTGGATTCTTTGTCCCTGCTCTAAGGGGTGCCTCAGGGATTAGCCCTTTCCTATTTAATATATACATGAAACTGCTGGATTATGTTCCCTTGGCATGGGGTTGAGTATCATCAGTATAGTGATGATATATCATCTACTTCTTCAAAGAACAAGTGGCGGCTGTGGCAAGTATGGTCTTTGAATAGATACAGCTTGTGTATCTATTGTTCTCTTTCCTAGATTGGAAAAACTGCTCATTAACACTCAAAGCTTCATCATGTAACTCCACTGCTGCATGATTTGTACTGGTTCCCAATAGACTTCCAGGTGCAATTTAAAGTACTAGTTATTACCTTTAAAATCCTACATTACACAGGTCAGGTAACTTATAGGACTACCTATCCTAATGATTTCTACT
This sequence comes from Vipera ursinii, assembly GCF_947247035.1. NCBI lineage: Eukaryota > Metazoa > Chordata > Lepidosauria > Squamata > Viperidae > Vipera > Vipera ursinii. Next base: position 53,242,015 of record NC_139518.1, on the reverse strand, counting down.
TATTTTACTGTATCTGGCAGGATGGGAATACACCAGGTCCCCTTGATGAAACAATGTCAAAATATTGGACACTAGAAGAACGCCTTTTCTATCATGTCATTTGCGTAGTGGAACAGCATTTCCTCTAGAGATATGGATGATCCTGACCCAATTGGCCTTCAGGAAAACTCTGAAGATCTGGCTTCTCCATCATATGGAATTAGTATATTGATAGACTTGGCATGGGGTGGTTTGTTTATATATATAAGCACTGTAATGGCCTCGGGGTTGTTTCTTGTTTTAAATTGCCTTTAAAAGAAAAGTACTGTGTTTTTATTCTATTTACTGCCCAAAGTTCCTCTGGCAGCTACATAAATCTAATAAACAAACAAACAATTCAAGAAGAAACTATACTCACAAACATGGCTTTATTTGGATACATTCCCAGATTCATTCTTTGCCATTTATAGTTAAAAAAATTTTTTTACATACCATCTGGTATAAATCTTTACTTGGTTTATGTCTCTGGAAAGAAGCTGTCAGCCAGGAAAGATAATACTAAACCAAACACCCATGTTATAACACAAGTCCTTACATTCCTAAGTTTCTTAATCTATTTAAGCTACAATTGGATAGCTAGCATTAATACTTATTTTTTCTTAATCTATTTTAGATATTTAAGATGAACTGCTCTAACAGTTAGTTCTTTAATTTTAACAGTGATAACTTACATACAAATATTCTAGGAAAAGCAGACAATAAAGCAACATGTACGTGGTGAAGCTCCTTACTGAAAAAGACTGGGGATTCAGAAGGGTATAATGAGCATCTGTCAGTCATAAAGTTATTCATTATCTCTGTTGGAACCCAGCATTGTAATTTAGACTTATCTGCTAGGTCAGAAAAGTCTGACAAATACGTCCTCTGAGATTGGATTCTTTTGATTAGTTCAATATTTCTGAAGTTCATTAAGGCAACTATTCCATGTTTTAGGAAAATTTACGTATAAAAATAGGCAAGTTCAGAACCTGGATGACTCGAACATGAAAAATCAAAGAAAAGCATTATGTTCACATTAATAATCTACTAATAAAGGTCAGACTTCTAGAAAACTTGTAGTCTACATATAATGTTTTAAATAGTACCAAATTTAGTTTGTGAAATAACTGCATTATGGATAATGGATATTCTTAACTATTTTTAATCAGTTTCTGGATTCTAGCATGAAGGATCTCAATCAAATTGTTGTCTATGCTGACACTATTGATATTAAATTGAAATTATCATTGACTAGCTAAAACATGGCATATGCAGTAAATGCTGGGTTTAGAAAATCAGTGGAATATGACTTGGAAATGCTTTTGCCTGCAATAGTTTGTTAGATGTGTCTAGTTATAAGGAAAACACCAGACTGTAGTATCTCTCTCTCTCTCTCTCTCTCTCTCTCTCTCTCTCTCTCTCTCTCTCTCTCTCTCTCTCTCTCTTTCTCTCTCTCTCTCTCTATGTGTGTGTGTGTGTTAGTGTAAGCACACATATATCTAAATTTATGTTTAATTAAATTATTAGGCTACCATCTCTCAATATTTGTGAATAGAAACATTAACATTAATGTAATATAACACATGTTCCATAAAACACAGGACCCCATAATCTTGAGAATAGAATAGAATAGAATAGAATAGAATAGAATAGAATAGAATAGAATAGAATAGAATAGAATAGAATAGAATAGAATAGAATAGAATAGAATAGAATAGATATTGATTTTTTTTTCTAAAAGCTTCCTGTTGTGAAACTTGCTGGACTTTTGTTGCTGATATATTGCAGTGATGTGCAGTCACTTTCCCCTCAATCTGCTTCTTCTCAGGTAAAACAAACATAAAGGGCCTCTGTTTCTCTTACACATTGGAATTTAGAATTTGGTAGCAAATTTTGGAAGGGTTCTGGGATAGCACACAAGATTTCTGAAGCCCATATATAGTATTTTGTCTTTCAGTTTTATATCTCTGGTTTAGTATGACAAGAGGAGTTTAAAACCATACAACTGATGCAGACACTTTAAATGCATGCTTATGTTGTCATGTTTAACTTTAACATTGAGAAGTTCTAGTAACTCCTAGAAATGCTGTTCATAGCTATCTCTAAGGAATTGTCAGGAAAATCCTGGATTAGTTATGATTAACATTATTAATGACTTTGGGAATATTACATAATCACTTCAAGAAATGATAAGTTACAGAGGAAGCCAGAAACATTTAGTCTGAAAGGGGATGATCTCAGCATCTACAATGATGAAAGCAGAATGAAATTCAGTAATATAACTTGTACCAAGTGAAGGCCATGTGTTTAGGGATTACAAGAGAGCTCGTGACATTGAAAAAGAGGAAAAACATCTGATGAGCCTGGAAATCATAAGAAGATAGAGTTACCCTGAGTTCTATCTTTCACCCAGGGATGTTTATCTGACTCATAGAGAAACATTCAGTTCTTTTGTTTTCATGAGGGCAGAATTCATGATGCTGTTTTTATACAAAATGGGGAAGCTAGTTAATGAAGCAAGAATGAAAGATGCTAAGTATTGATGCACTTGGTACAACAACTACTGCTCTGGTGACTAGAAATGTAAACTAATAAGTTTAAATTTAAAAATATTAACAGTACATATGTCAAGTCCAGGGCAACCAATTCCATCTTCCAACCTCGAAAGACCTTGAGCTTAATGCACAGATACAGCTGAAGCTTCATTTCCATTCAACATTACTGTCTTCTCTACAGCTGAAAGACAGCAGTTTTTAGAATTGACCGTTAACTTACAAAAAACAGGAATAAAACATTCTGGGGGTATGTCTACATGTTTAACTTTCACTACAAGTCCTGTTATCTCAATCTTTAGGGTTTAGACTTGGAAAATTTGGAAGATTTGGAAGAAGACACCTGGTTGCACAGATAGATTATCTGTAACAGGAGAGACAGAAGAAGTATAATGTTGCAATTACTCCTAGAGCTCTTACTGATTGACCCTGACATCTCAGCTGGTAACTTCAAGGGTTGGATTATCAAAATGTACTTATTTGCAGCGAAATACTGATTGCCAATTATCATCTGCATGCTCCTACACTGTTATTGAACCATCCCATTTCCACCATAATCTCTGATGATTGCAAGGAAGGAATTATCTCTTAGTTGCAGCCAGGAATTCCTTTTAGTCATCTTATGTAATGCATCCCTGGCCCACAGTTAGATCATGGAGCAGGTGCAAGATTATTAAATGTTATCAATACATTTGTAGTGTGGATTGGCTTCAGTAAAGGTAAAAAGGTAAAGGTTCCCCCGCACATGCGTGCTAGTCATTTCCAACTCTAGGGGCCGGTGCTCATCTCTGTTTCAAAGCCGAAGAGCCAGCACTTGTCCGAGGACGTCTCTGTGGTCATGTGGCCGGCATGACTAATGGGCAATTCTCTTTTGACTTAAACCTGATTCTAAACCCTGTAAAACAGACATGTAACGTAATGTCCCGCAACATATCAGGACAGTTTTGCCATTACCGGCAATGGGGTGGGTGCAGCTTCCGGATGATGCGTCCGGCCTGTGGGCTGGCAGTTTGACATCTCTTCTGTAAAAGCAAATCATTTAGTAGTATTGATCTATATCACGGATGTCAAACTTGATCGTGTCGTGTGATCTATTATGATGTATCACGACTTTTTTTGCCTTTGTGGAAGAGGGGTGGGCATGGCCTGCATGGACGCATCTGGCCCACAGGCCGCCAGTTTGACACCCCCCCTGCTCTATATGAAATCACTCATTACCAAAGCAATCCAGCACAACACGTTTATAAAGAAAAAAGAAGACTGATGTGTGCTAAGTGTGGTAAATAAATAATTGGTAAAACAAGAGGAAGTACAATCAGAGGATTCTTTTTCATATTTATGGGGCATATACATAAGTAGTTATGTTGATATGCATATTATTTATATGCATGTTTTTGCCCCTTTCCCTGCTTGTCATTTCTTACTATAAGAGACAATGCCTGAAATTTTAGGTTTAAGTAAAAGAAAGGATCTGTTTTTCTCATTAGCTATGTATGGAGGCGAAAGAATCTTCTCACTTAGTAAAGCACTTTTAGTTCCTTGTTGTTTTATTGTAGTCAAAATTATTAAAACTCTTTTAATTTGGATTTTTTAAATGTGATGCTATAGTTCTGCCAATTTTTCTACATGAAACGTTAATTTGTTGATTTTTGATCCTTCCTTCATATACAAATCCCAAACAAACAATCTTATTATTCTCAATGTAACCAAAATCTATTATTTTTATATTGCTATTTCTTTAATTAGTACCAGAAAAGTGAAATAAATTGGTTAGAGAAAAATGTATGTATGTAATGTATGTATGAATACTGGGATTCAGATTCTGAATCACATCTTATGATGATGTCACTGAGTTCTTGGTCCCCCAACTACCTGTAAAGTTCTCTCTGAAATTCTGATTGGCACCATTTGGAATAGATAATTTATCTTGAGTAGTACATTCATTTTGATAACTGCAGTTAATCCACATTTCAAGGTATCATTTAATCTCTACTCATAACTTAATCTTACTTTGGTATATTTCTTGATTGTTGCCTGCCAGGTACAAACCGAGTTATTACCACTGAGTGAGCTGACAGCCAGACTCTTCTTGTGGAAAACTGATATTTCTTTGTTTAAAAATCTTGAAAGATTTTTTGGTTTTATATCCAGAATGTTCTCCAAAACTATGAATTTTCATGAACTTTTCATTGCCTTCTTGATAGCAATAAATCATTTTCATAACATTCAAGTTTATACTCCTATGCACAGATTCGGAGACCTATTATTTGTTAATCACCTCAGAATTTTCTGCCAGTATTTCTACATTACTGATGAATAATAAAGGAGAAAGCAGACATCCTTGCCTTGTACCTTTATTGATTTTTGAAATGTAAAGAAAGCCTTCCATTAGACATAATGCAGTTGGTTCACAAGTGGTCCTCAAGATACATCCAGTCACCTAATGATCATTCAAACTACAGCAAACCCACAAAGCTATTTAACAACCCATTCTGAAGGCAGTCCCTGGAGAGTCTCCCCTAGTCCAGAGGCATACTGTGCTCCACTTAAAGACCCACGCATTCATTTAACAGCTACATCAGGCCTTCTTGCTTAGTGGCCATCACCACCTGCAACTAGAATGGGCAGACTCTGTGACAGTAATATTGCTAAGGCCACCTGTACACTTTTAACCCAAACTCTGAACTCATCTCTAGGGTTTTTAAAACTCAGTACTACCAGCAGGAATTGCCAGTACAAAATGTCAAGTTTTTTCCATATATAAAAAGATAAATGCAGCTTTCTTTTGTTCGTTTGTTTTTAAGTTTTCTTGTATTAATTACAAACCAACCTATTGCCTTTTATATTTCTCTTTGGAATAAAGCCAGTTTGGTACTACTTATAATAACTGAATATATTTCTCCAGTCTGCTTGCTAACATGTGACTATATTTTCAAACTACAACAATTATAAATACATGCTATTGCTTCATAGGAAATAACAGAAAATTCCTTTCTTGCTTTTTAAATTTGCATTTAACCTTGCCAATTGACAACTTTAAGTAGCCCAACTTGATTTCAAAAATTGTATAATAACTCAGTTCCCAGAAATGCAATCTGTTACCCAGCTTCCAGGCTAGAATCTACAAACAAAATATTGCAAAGCCAGTTATCTTTAAAAAGGCACTTTAAAACGCTTTTGTGAATCATCCAGCTTTAAACAGAATTAATGGCTGTCAATCTGAATGGCCGGAAGCATTGATTTTAACAGTTTTCCATGGCATTTTAAAAAGTAATTAGACTTTTGTACTTTTGTGCAAATGTGTCAACAACTCTACCTGGTATTTTTTGTGAATGAGAAGATGATTTTTATGCTGAAATAATTACTGTTAAGTATTGAAGGAGGTGTTGAAAACAGAGGAATGGGAAAAAGTGCAAAACACTATAGACACTGTGTTGCAAAATGTGGATGCCTTCGAGGATTAGCTGCTATTTGGATGATGCACATGCTTATTAAGTTTATTTTCCTTTTCTAAATAAATCTTCTCTCCTTTTTTCATTTTTTTAATTCTCTTTCCTTCTGTTTTCAATTCAGTTTGGTACCCTCTTTCTCTTCATTTGCTTTGCTTTCCCCTCCCTTTTTAAAATTTCTATCTCCATTCTGTTTTTCTGCTTTAGGAAAGCTGTTTGTGCTCAGAGTCAAGAGGGAAACCTCAGTGTTCATATCCACATGTACTGCATTTGGGCCTGGGGACAGACTTGTATATCAGAATAGGAACAGATAATTAATATTTAAACAGGATGACTTCATTTTACTTGGAATTAATTGTAATTAATATCTGTTAACTATTCAGGGTGTGAGTGTGTGTCCTGCCCTGCATCATTTGTATGCAATTACTGGGTGCAGATAGTGAAATCCTTTAACTTTAGGATAAAAGAGGAGAAAAGTTAGGCATACTGCAAAAATTCTTTTTCTGTATACTATTAAATATTCTTAAATTGAGAATTTTGTTCCTTTCTCATGAACAAAACACTACTTTCCTACATTTCTACTTACTTAAGGAAAGAACATATTTTAGCCTTTATTTCAATTGACAAACCTCATGCAAAGGAAAAATCTAAACTGTTCCAAACTATGTCATTCCAATCTTTTCAATAAATTATAGCCAAAATTCCACTAAACCAAAACAAACTTATAACATGTTTTAAGGGTTTGGTTTGATAAGCCAGAAAAAATGTTGCCATGTCAGTCTCTTTTATGCAACAAACTAATGTAATTATTTGTTTTGGAAATAAATTTGTTTGTTGTATACAAGAGACTAACATAGCAGTATTTTACACTATATATATTTCCTTTGTTTGACTAAAATGGTGGTGGAAATCAAATGTTTCTCTGTGTGGCTTGAAAGTCTTGCAATTCCCCAGAAGAAAAGTAAACTATATCACATTTTAGACAATGAATGATTTTAGCAACACTTTATATTACTCGCAAGACAATATTTTTCTGCTTTCCCAATTTGTAAATTCATTCATTAATATTTACTAATGCATGACTCGTGTGATTCCTAATACAATTATACCAAGAATAATACACATTTTCTTATACAGGTAATCTTTTACTTACAGCCATTCATATAGTGACCATTGGAAGTTATAACTGATCTGAAAAATATGACTTATGACTGTTTTTCACACTTACACCATTGCAGCATCTCCATGGTCATATGATCAAAATTCAGATGCTTGGCAACTGATGGCTGCAGTGTCCTGGGGTCATTTGATCACCTTTTATGACTTTCTGAGAAACAAAATTAATGGAGAAGCCAGATTCTCTTAGCAAGTGCATTGTTTCACTTAACTGCAGTAAGAAAGGTCGTAAAATGGAGCAAAATTTAGTTAGCAACTGTCTTGCTTAGCAACAGAAATTTTGGAGTCAATTATGGTCTTAAATCAAGGATAGTATAGGGGAAAGTGGGGGGCATACCGGCTTATTCATGCGAGATACATTTTTTTGTTCAATTAATAGCATAGAAAACAAGTTTCTGCACATTCTTTAAAGCAACCCACCTCCCTGGCTCACAAGAATATTCTTAGGAAACACTTAAAAAGTCTCTACCCTAACTGAAAGATAAATTGGATTCTAAGTCATACACTAATAATCCAGTGGGTGAGATTTCTGTCACCTTACCACTTTGTCTTTCAATAAATTGTATTTATTGGAGAACCTGGCATGAATATTGGTTTTGAATTGGCTATTAAGAGTTTGACAATATAAATGTTCTTTTCTTGCCCTCTGAAAGATGTTTTAACAGCATTTTGTGATAAGAAACTTAGACCCATAAACAAGCAGGTTAATTTTTGAATAAATAAGGGAACATGGGATATCTTCTGCATCTCTTCTGCTACCTCTCCAGATTTAACAACCAAATAAATCATTTATGTTAGGATCACACAGAAAATGTTAGTACTTACAAAAATGTCCATGATGACATTTTCAAAGTAATAATGAACAACATAAAAATAACAAGAAAACACAATTCAAACAGTTTTGAATCCAACTATGCTATAGAATAGAATAGAATAGAATAGAATAGAATAGAATAGAATAGAATAGAATAGAATAGAATAGAATAGAATAGAATAGAATAGAATAGAATAGAATAGAATAGAATAGAATAGAATTGGAAGGGACCTTGGAGGTCTTCTAGTCCAGTCCCCTGCTTAAGCAGGAGAACCTATACCATTTCAGAAAAGTGACTGTCTAGCCTCTTCTTGAAAATCTCCAGTGATGGAGCTTTGAAATCTATGAAATATTATGAAATCACTACATTTTACTGATGCAAAATCATAAAAAATATCAAGAAAAGCAACAAGGTTTTCTGGTACCTTAACAATTAGGCAAATTGTGGGTATAATTATACATGGGAGAAACTAGCCTGCAATAGAGATAGAAAACTCTTTGCAAGTGAACAGTTGTTTACAAGGCAAAGATTGCTGTACCAGTGCACTCATGTGATGTAAAGCACATGAGTGCACTATCCCTTTTCTCCAGTGTGTTACATATTCCTATTTCATAGAAATTTAATTTAATTTAATTTAATTTAATTTAATTTAATAATATTTCTATACCGCCCTTCTCCCTGAGGACTCAGGGCGGTTCACAGGGCAAAAGTAGAATACAAAATACAAATATTAAAAAGAAATTAAATGATTGCCCAAGTTTAAAACAATTGATATACAATTATAAAACCCCAAAGATAAAATTAAGAATACAAAAAATAAAAAAACCCACCAATCCCCATCAGGCTAGGCCGGCTTGTACAAACAAAAACGTCTTGAGATCGCGACGAAAGGAGCGAAGATCGGGCGCCATCCGGAGCTCTACCGGTAACTGATTCCACAGCTCCGGAGCGCCCACAGAGAAGGATCTCCCCCTGGGGGCCACCAATCAACATTCTCTGATCGGTGGCACCCTGAGGAGGCCCTCTCTGTGGGAACGCACAGGGCGCAGGGAGCTTGATGCCGGCAGCAGATGTTCCCTGAGGTACTCCGGCCCCATGCCATGGAGGGCTTTGAACACCATTACTAGTACCTTGAATCTCACCCGGAAGGCAACTGGTAACCAATGCAGCTCACGGAGCAAAGGTGTAACGTGGGAGTATCGGGAGACTCCCAACACAACTCGCGCGGCTGCATTCTGTACCAGTTGGAGCTTCCAACTGGAGTTTTGTTGACAAGATGCAATGTAATCTACTATAAAATGGTCTATCATAAATACATGCCCAATTGTGTCTATTCATCAAATGGTCTATCATAAATACATGCCCAATTGTTATTCAACACAGGAGGGATGTGTTCCACATCCTGTCTACTAAGGTCTCATTCAGAAGATTCCAGGAAAACAGACTTTGCTGTTATTGAACATACTAGTTGGAACATGATCCGTCAGAGACAAGATTAGCCCCAGATGTTTTGGCTTTTTGTAATGCCTTGAAGACAAGCTATGTCGCAATGGATAGGGGTCAGAATATACTGTATGGTGTGCATTTTGGTTCTATTGGTGGTTATGTTGATGCTGAATTGATAGAGAGGAGTTAGGTTTTATCTTAACAATCAATTATGTATTTGTTATTATGTTGCTGTTTATAGTGTTTTTAACTGTTAACTATAGTCAGTCATGATTATGAGTTGGGCAACAGTAGAAATTGAAATTGAAATTAACAAATAAATCATCTATGACTCTCAAACTGCACAACATCAACTTACTCTAATTAAATTGCTCATCACCTCTTTGCATATACTATGAAACTTCATGAGTTTAATATGGTTGCAGTTATTCAACACTGCACTGTTTCATCTCATGCATGAAAACAGGTTCCATGTATAACAGTCTTGTTGTCTCACCTTCTTTTCTCAGCTACAGGCTCACATAATTCAGAAAGAATGCTCAGCAGCATTTTGGTGCAGAATATCATTTGTTTTTATTATGTATGATATTCAAGCAAAAAGTCCTGTGGCCTGAGGGCCCAAAATGATATCAAAAAGAAACAAACCGAATGTGCTTAGTGTGCTTAGTGGCAAGGAGAACTAACTTTGGGAAGGGAGACAGAAGACTAGAGCTGAGGGACTGAATGCTGAATAGTAATGACTTTACAAAACAACATTTTACTAGACAATTCACTTGTGTAGTATTTAATATATCTGCATTACCATTATTTTTTATAACACTACATGTACATAAAATAAGAAGGCTTTCAAACCCAGGTTGATTTGGTATAATCAAAGGACTAGGACTCATATTTCAGTTCTGACTATCAAGCTTACTGTATAGTTGCTTTTCCTAATTGATGTATATTTGCTGTTGAATATATTGCTGGTCCCCTTCATGGATTACTGCCTTGTCGTGGCGAAGGGCCTTGCGTAATTCAATGAAGCTATGAGTTATGCCGTGCCGGGCCACCCAAGACGGAAAGGTCATAGCAGAGAGTTCTGACAAAACATGATCCACTGGAGAAGGAAATGGCAACCCACTCCAGTATCTTTGCCATGAAAACCCTATGGAGAGTACCAAAAGGCGAAACGATGTGACACTGGAAGATGAGCCCCTCAGGTCGGAAGGCGTCCAATATGCTACTGGGGAAGAGCAGAGGGTTAGTACTAGTAGCGCCAGAAAGAATGAAGCGACTGGGCCAAAGCCGAAAGGACGCTCAGCTGTGGATGTGTCTGGTGGTGAAAGGAAAGTCCGATGCTGTAAAGATTTTTTCTCCATAGGAACCTGGAATGTAAGATCCATGAATCAAGGAAAGCTGGACGTGGTCAAACAAGAGATGACAAGACTGAACATCGACATCTTAGGTATCAGCGAACTAAAATGGACAGGAATGGGTGAATTTAATTCAGATGACCATCAGGTATACTACTGCAGGCAAGAATCCCTCAGAAGAAATGGAGTAGCCTTCATAGTCAATAAAAGAGTAGGAAAAGCAATACTGCGATACAATCCTCAAAATGACAGAATGATCTCAGTTCGAATCCAAGGCAAACCATTCAATATCACAGTAGTCCAAGTCTATGCCCGAACCACCGGTGCTGAAGAGGATGAAATTGACCGGTTCTATGAAGCCCTACAGCACCTAACACACCAAAAAATGATGTCCTTATTATCATGGGGGATTGGAATGCTAAAGTAGGAAGCCAAAAGATAATTGGAATAACAGGCAAGTTTGGCCTTGGAGTACAAAATGAAGCAGGGCACAGGCTGATAGAATTTTGTCAAGAGAATACGATGGTCATAGCAAACACTCCTTTCCAACAACCCAAGAGAAGCCTCTACACATGGACATCACCAGACGGTCAACACACAAATCAGATTGACTATATGCTTTGCAGCCAAAGATGGAGAAGTTCTATACAGTCAGTAAAAACAAGACCAGGAGCTGACTGTGGCTCAGACCATGAGCTTCTCATTGCAAAGTTTAGGCTTAAACTGAAGAAAGTAGGGGAAAGCACTAGGCCACTCAGGTATGAATTAAATCATATCCCTGTTGAATATACGGTAGAGGTGACAAATAGATTTAAGGAATTAGATCTGATAGACAGAGTGCCTGAAGAACTATGGACAGAGGTTCGCAACATTGTACAACAGGTAGCAACCAAAACCATCCCAAAGAAAAAGAAATGCAAGAAAGCAAAATGGCTGTGTGAGGAAGCTTTGCAAATAGATGAGGAAAGGAGGCAAGCAAAAGGCAAGGGAGAAAAAGAAAGATATGCCCAATTGAATGCAGAATTTCAGAGAATAGCTAGAAGAGATAAGAATGCCTTCTTAAATGAACAGTGCAAAGAAATAGAAGAAAACAATAGAATATGGAGGACCAGAGATCTTTTCAAGAAAATTAGAGAGATGAAGGAAACGTTTCATGTAAAAATGGGCATGATAAAGGACCAAAATGGCAGGGACGTAACAGAGGCAGAAGAGATTAAGAAGAAGCAGCAAAATTACACAGAAGAACTATACAAGAATGAGCTTAACGTCCCTGATAATCACAATGAGGTGGTCACTGACCTTCAGCCAGACATCCTAGAATGTGAAGTGAAGTGGACCTTAGAAAAGCTGAGCAACAACAAAGCTAATGGAGGTGACACTATTCCAGCTGAGCTATGCAAAATCCTAAAAGACGATGCAGTAAAAGTGCTACACTCAATTTGCCAGAAAATTTGGAAAACTCAACAGTGGCCACAGGATTGGAAAATATCAGTTTACATTTCAATTCCAAAGAAAGGCAGTGCCAAAGAATGTTCAAACTATATCACCATTGCACTCATTTCACATGCTAGTAAAGTTATGCTTAAAATCCTACAAGCTAGACTTCAGCAGTATGTGGATTGAGAACTACCCGAAGTACAGGCAGGATTTCGAAGAGGCAGAGGAACTAGAGATCAAATTGCCAACATACGCTGGATCATGGAGAAAGCTAGAGAGTTCCAGAAAAACATCTACTTCTGCTTCATTGACTATGCTAAAGCCTTTGATTGTGTGGATCATAACAAACTGTGGCAAGTCCTTAAAGAGATGGGAGTACCAGACCATCTTATTCGTCTCTTGAGATACCTATATGTGGGCCAAGAAGCAACAGTGAGAACTGGACATGGAACCACTGATTGGTTCAAAATTGGGAAAGGAGTCCGGCAAGGCTATATACTGTCGCCCTGCCTATTTAACTTATATGCAGAGCACATCATGAGAAAGGCAGGGCTAGATGAATCAAAAGTTGGAATTAAGATTGCCGGAAGAAATATCAACAACCTAAGATATGCAGATGATACCACTCTAATGGCAGAAAGTGAAGAAGAACTAAAGACCCTCTTGTTGCGGCTGAAGAAAGAGAGTGTCCATAGGGTCGCGATGGGTTGGACATGACTTCGCAACTAACAACAACAACAAATATTGCTGGTGCACCTAGTTCAGTCCACCCCATTCCACAACTTCTTCATATTGCTTAGAAAGATACTATGCTAATTGGATAACACCTTATGGCTTTGGACTTCCATGTTTCATTCTGAGAGAAGGGAGAAAATAATGATTTAATCTCCAGAGCCTTAACTAAAAGGGTTAGAATCAATCTCCCACCCTAAAGATATATTGGGATTATATTTTGTCCTGGAATTCTGGACATAGCCCCAAGCTGGGAAAGGCAAGATTAGAGGCACTGCTTTTACTCTTAGTCTCTCTCTAGTGTTCCTCTCTGTTATGTAAGGAGCAAATAAAATTCCCAGGTTTCCACAGTATGTAACAAGAACGGGATTCTTTTAGGCACAGAATTCTCTACAAGGTTTTTCTGCTGAGAAAAGAACTGAAGTGATTGTGAGATTCACACACAGTAACAGACATTTATTTTGTATGGAGAGCATACATCACATCAGTATGCATTTGGATGAAAAGGAACTCATTTAATTATGTATTGAGTTTTGACTCCCTAAAGAAATGGTTATGTAAAAACTGATGTTTGTTTATATGTTCAATGCATTCAATTGCAAAAGAGCAGCTCCCCCACCAAGCTATCATTACCCATGCCTATGCATTTCTACAGTATTTGAATTTTATTTGGCTTATATTGAAAGCTAGTTTCTTTGATACCAAAAATCTATACTTCTTCTATCAGATGACTTTTGTTGTTGATATTGCTGTGAGTTAAAATGCAACATTACATAGAGACTGCCTGATTTCCCTAGGAATTTATCATATGGATCAAATCTGTGCTTGATAGCATTGCAAGGTGAAGGATGGATAAGAGATAAGGAAATTCCAGAAGAATATTATTTCTTTTAGTTTATGCCTTCTCTCACACATTCTCTTTCCTTCTATATATGGATGAGAATGTAGACTAAGTCCAGCTGATAGAAACATGTTTTAGGGAGGTATGTATAGGGTAACAAAACCTATAGGATAATAACTCCTTTCTGAAATAATAAAGTAAATAGATGAATATGTAAGATCAGGTTTTCTTCTTGAATTGTATTGCATTGCCTTCAATTGATGGAATTAAATTAATCCATTAAAGAATGCAAGTTTAGGAACAGACAATCCACAGAAGAAAGTAGGGACTCAGAGAATATAGATATCTGAACATATATAATAGAATTTTATAAATGAACTATTGAACAATCTACTTTTCTGAAGCAACCCTCCTCCTCTTTTCCCCACAACAACAATTGTTGTGTTACCTATGTATTAAATATATAAATATATTCATTACATTGCAGATGACAGTCTTAATGTATAATAATCAAAGTATGGATGATCAGAATGATTATTTACATTTGTGCACCACTATGCCTGTAATGTGACAAATTGTTTTATAACCAATAAAATTCAATAATCAAACAGGATATTAAAAACCCTATACTTTAATTCATAACTTGGTTGCAGAGAATTTCTCTTAATACCATCTATGTTACAGGGATTTGGTCAAATGATTACAGTCACTACATTGATTTGCTTCCCTCCTTTGCAGTTGCTATTGAATCATTACATGTGCATTTTCATGTGTATATATGTGTGTATACAAAATATGAATATATGGTGGTTTGTTAGATAGTGTAATTGTAAAAATAGAAATCTGAATGACACAAGAATAAAAAGGATGGGGCAGACTCAATGGCTCAATTATTCTTTTATTTATTTATTTATTTTAATTAATTTTATTTGTATACCGCCCTTCTCCCGAAGGACTCAGGGCGGTGAACAGGGCAATACATGTTAAAAGACAAAATACAAAAATTAAAAGAGATTAAACAAAATGCCCACAACTCTTACAATAGGTTAAAACACATTAAAAGTACCGTAATAAAAACCCAACCCCATCCCATCAGGCCAGGCCAGCTTGTTCGAAGAGATACGTCTTTAGATCGCGCCGGAAGGAGCGCAGGTCGGGCGCCATCCGGAGCTCAACTGGAAGATGGTTCCATAAATCCGGCACACCCACAGAGAACACCCTCCCCCTGGGGGCCACCAGTCGGCACTCCTTGACCGGTGGCACCCTGAGGAGGCCCTCTCTGTGGGAGCGTACTGGGTGGAGGGAAGTTGATGCCGGCCACAGGTGCTCCCCAAGGTATTCCGGACCCATACCATGTAGGGCTTTGTAGGTCAATACCAGCACCTTGAACCTCACCCGGAAGACAACTGGAAGCCAATGCAGCTCGCGGAGCAGAGGTATAACATGGGAGTATCGGGAAACTCCCAGCACAACTCTCACGGCTGCATTCTGTACCAGTTGGAGCCTCCGAGTGGTCTTCAAGGGCAGCCCCATGTAGAGAGCGTTGCAGTAATCCAGACGAGAGGTCACGAGGGCGTGAGTGACCATACGTAAGGCATCCTGGTCTAAATAGGGCTGCAACTGGTGCACCAGGCGAACCTGGCCGAAGCCCCCCCCCTAGTCACAGCTACTATATGGTCTTCTAAAGGAAGCTGTGAATCTAGGAGGACTCCCAAGTTGCGAGCCCTATCTACGGGGGGTAATAACTCACCCCCCATAGAAAGAGATGGGATATCCTGAATATCCCGAGATGCCGGTACGCACAGCCACTCAGTCTTGTCAGGGTTGAGTCGAAGCCTGTTCCTCCCCATCCAGACCCGAACCGCCTCCAGGCAGCGGGACATCACGTCGAGGGCATCACTTCTTCAAGCTATTTTGTGTGCAAAAGAAAGAAAAGAAGCCTAGTTGACACATTTTCTTCCTTATCAGATCAAATACTGAAAAAAAATCAAAGGTCACCTGTTGCAGACATTAAATAATGCCTTTTTCCATTTTGAAATAGCTAGATGTATCATAAGTATAAAAAAAAATACAGAATGATAAATGCATGGTGATACTTTGAATCCAAATCCAATCTATTCTATGCATATTTGTCTCAGCAAAGTTTCTGCTACACTTATATTTTTAATGTATTTGAGAGTTATGCTTGCTTTTAAATGACCCTTATGGTTTAAAATATGTCAGATTAAAGTTGTTGAAATCCAAATATCTAAAAAAAAACCAACCCTAGGATATTTGAATTGAGAACTGAACTTTAAATACTGCCTATTCCCTTTCTGGGAGCTGATAGTAAACTAGGAGAAAGATGGCTAGAACCCCTAGGTGTTTCTTAAACATTTGCTATGAAAACTTGCTTCTTCAGTCGGCTCAATGGCCTGAATTAAGACAAAGCCTACAAATAACCATTAGGATTACATAGAAGGTGGTGATTTTCTTGAGGCTCACGATATAAAGATATGCTTTAGATGGGGGAAAAATAGTCAATGACTGTACTAAACATGAACATTGTTTTAGTCTAAGCCCTTTCAATGGCCCCCTGGAAGAGAGTGTTGAGATTGTATTACACTCTAATATATTCCAGGTGCAGAGAAGAAACTGAATTATAAGATCCTGATGGGCCAGGTCCGTTAAAAATAATCTATTACATTCCTCATTCTCGGAATTTAATTTATTGTTAATCACTGTTATTACTAGCATTTATTAGGTAGGAGTTTTTAAATGAGTTATTAGGCCCAACATTTAATATGTAATCCCTCGTAACTGATTATCGGAGCAATCAAAAATATTTTAAAAAAAGGTTTCCCAGTGAAATTAGCAGTCTGTATTTCTGCTGAAACAAAAAAGAACATCAGACACTTTTTTATGTACATTCATTGAAAAAGCACATGCCCAGCTTTCCACCTATTGGATCAAATAAAGCTCTGGATCTGGGAATGGTTAAGCTTGCTAGGTGTTGGATTTAATGAAACAGTCAAATGAAATAGGCAGGAATCAAATTTCAAGGGCAAACTTACTAGATTTACTAGACTTTTTTTTAACACTTCAAGATGTAGTGCAATTTAATGGGAATATTCTCTTATCACGTGAAAACAAACTGATTAGATTTATACATGTAATTTTCCTTGGTCTCTTAACTAATTTCAAAACTTTAGCTTTAGTTATACTAGATTACTCATGCAGAGGAGAGGCCATCTTTTTTCCATTTGATTTGTTTGTATATGCAATATCAGCAGATTTTAAATAATCAAATTCTGTATGTCTAATAATTCTATGCTTATTTTCTTGTCAAATCAGTTTGCCTTTGGAAATTTTAAAAGGCAGCAATTAACACCATGTTTAAAAGAAAGGTAAAATATTCACACAAATCCCGATGACTGTGCAAGCACTCTCCTAATTTTCTTGGCAACAGTATGAAAGTGATTGGCCTCTTCTAGGACTTTTCATTTCCCAGATTAATTTATAGCCCTGTGATTTTCTGATGTTCTCCCACCCTAGTAGTCACCTGTCCAGCCTTGCTTAGCCAAATTTAGCTAGCTGTTGCTAACTTGCTGGAAAGAAGAGCACTGTAAATATAAGATCTATTTAGGTGTAAATAAAAGTGTAAATGCCTATTTTTTTAAAAAAGGAAAGAGTGAGCGACCCTAAACACTTTAGTACTGCAGTTGTGGTTTCCCTGTATCCTGAATTTTTGTGAGAGTGTAATGTATTGGGATTTTTACTTGAACTGTTCACATGTCTGTTTGAATGCTGCTTATGGTTGCTCAGTGGTGTGTCTGTGTAACGGTCACTGACTAAGCCAGACTTGCTGTCTCCAAGAAGATCATTGGACGATTTGGGGCGGGAATGGGTTCCTTTAAACCTATGGGCCACCGCGTAGTGGCCAACTGTATAAATAGCTGCGCAGCAGCCCCTGTTTCAGTTCTGTTCCTGTTTGCCTCACTAAAGCAATGTTCCTGTTTGCAACCTCTCATCTCGCTTACTGCCTCCAAAGAACTCTGCCATTCCTTGGATAGATTAAAAAAGTCTCCTTTACTCTAGGACAAGGGTGTCAAACTGCCGGCATGTGGGCCAGATGCATCATAGCAAAACTGCATCCACCCCATTGCTGGCAATGGCAAAAAAGTCACGCCCTGAGTCCTTCGGGAGAAGGGCGGTATACAAATATAATAAATAAATAAATAAATAAATAAATAAATAAATAAGACACATCACGTGATGTTGCAAGTTTGACACCCCTGCCCTAAGATCACAGAAGGAGGGGATTTGACAAAGGAACAAAAATGGGAGAAGTGGGTTCCACTTCCTATTCCCAAA
This sequence comes from Vipera ursinii, assembly GCF_947247035.1. Taxonomy (NCBI): domain Eukaryota; kingdom Metazoa; phylum Chordata; class Lepidosauria; order Squamata; family Viperidae; genus Vipera; species Vipera ursinii. The sequence goes on along the minus strand of NC_139518.1, from coordinate 53,223,841 downwards.
TTCCCATCTCTGACATCATCCAGACTGTGATAACTTTAATTATATAACAGGAAATAAAAACAGAACTGGATTAAGAGGGAGCCCAGATGAATAACAATTATAGCATCCAACAAAATTAGCCAAGCTGATTTAACTAAAATCCATGCAATAAATATTAGGGATTTTTGAGTAGTGATAACGAAATGCAATAACTAAATAGCATGGAATCAAATACTATTAAAGCATAATCCAAGTGTCAAGTGGATGCTTTTGGGGAAGAGCTGTATATCCTTCTTTTATTTATTTGACCAAAGACAGGAATTTGTCAGATTGTTTTCATCTCTGTCAAAGAGAAATCTTTTTTATAACTAAATCCCCTTGAGTTGCACTAAACTAGGGTTGGAGTGGTAGGAAGCAATACAGCTAGTCACCCAAAGGAATCTCTGAACAAGCGCTCCACAGGATTCCTCAGCCCTAATGAAAAGTTGAACAGCCACAGACCTTACTGTTTTCATTTCTTCACTAAACTACCAAAGAAATTCAGATTATGATCCCAGCAGGTATAATATTGATCAACTCCAATAAATTCTTGTAAATAAAATATCTTGTATTCCCTTTGTAAATATTTCCATACAATACTTTTAACTGCTCTCTTTCTTTAAGAAAAAAATCCACAGGGATCAGACTCTAAGCAAGCTCATAGGAACACACACATTCGTAAAAGTAACTTTCCAACATTTTTTCTCCACTGCAACAAATAACCCATGCCAGCATCACTGCAACAATTTTTGAAAAGATTCTGTTCTCTTCGTTATCAGCAGAATGCTGTTTTTAATCTATTGCTGGAATTTATTATAGAGTAATAATAGTGAGGAAAGCTAAGGCTCAAAATGAACTAAGACTTGCAACCAAAGTCAAAAATAACAAAAAAAGCTTCTTTCAACATATAAAAAACAAGAAAAAAGTTAAGGAAATGATTGGTCCATTAGTGGGGGAAAGTGGCAAGAAGGTGACAAGCAATAGGGAGAAAGCAGAACTATTTAACTCGTTTTTTGCATCTGTCTTTACACAAAGGGAAAAAACAGTCCAACCTACCAAAACCAGTGCCATAAAAACAGAATAGAAATGCAACTTAAGATAGGCAAAAAAATGGTAAGCGAGCACCTGTCCAGCCTAGACGAGTTCAAATCACCAGGACCAGATGGACTACACCCCAATGTTCTCAAGGAACTGGCAGACGTGATCTCAGAACCACTGAACTATATTTTTCAAAGATCCTGGAGCACTGGGGAACTACCAGAGGACTGGAAGAGAGCTGATGTAATTCCCAACCCCCTGAGCAGGGGGTTGGACTAGATGACCTCCAAGGTCCCTTCCATCTTATTATTATTATTATTATTATTATTATTATTATTATTATTATTGTTGTTGTTGTTGTTGTTATCGTTATCGTTATTATTATCATTATGTTTCCATTTTGAAAACAAATATATTAGAGGGTCAGCCTTTGCAGCAACATTTCTACAACTTCAGTTCTTATACCATATTTTGATTTATCCAGCTTAACTGGTGATATCACTAGACCTTGTATTTTCTGATCTGGGTGTATGAACATTAAGATCACTTACAATTAACTATGCTTAAGCCAACTCTGTTGATTTCCAGAATTGTGAGGCAATTATAGGGGGAATCTACCATTGGAAAATACACAACTCCTTTAACAGAAGTTAAGGAAAGTGCTACAAGACCAGCTCTCTAGAACATACTCTAGAACAGGGGTGTCGAACTCCAACGTCATGTGACATGTCATGACATATCACGAGCCGGCAGTTTGACACCCCTGCTCTAGAACACCTTGTTTTCTTGAAATGCAAGGTGAGGTGCTGTGAAAATTCAAATTCCAAGCTGCCTCTCTAAAAGGTACATTATAATACTCTTATTTCTATAGTCTATCGGACTCTATCCTATCAAATCATAAAGACCATAAACCACAAGGTTTTTTTCTCATTTTTATGCAAAAAGTCCACAAGAGGTTTCCAGTCACTAATAAATGTAGCTGATGTATTTTCTCTAATCAAAGAAGTCAGCTTATTCATCTCAGCAAGATCTGTTAATTTCACCAAGCATTCCTCCATAGTTGATAGTGTCAAATCATTCCATCTTGGATCTCATCGCAATAATTACATATACTTCTTCCAATATTTTCTCCTTTTCTCCTGTTGTCAGTCCAATTGCAATTATTCTCTATTACTTTTAAATTTTAGAGAATCAACCTACTTAAGCACAATTTGTTTGAGTTCCCTCTGGCTATATTCTGACCTGGTTTCTCTATGTGTTTGGAGCTTCACCAATATCTCAAACTTTCCCTTCCCAAACATTTATAAAACTCTAAAACTGTCACATAAAATAATAGGGAACATTCAAACAGACTTTTTCTTCTTTTTTTTAACTGTCCCCAAAATGTTACGATTTCGTTTGCAGATCCAAAAGTAGTATATTCCTAAAACAATGTACTGTAAGTATATATCTGATTCCTGGGTTGCATTTTCAATTTTAGGGTGATTGCAAAATCCACAGTTGTTGGTGTGATTTTAGATTAATTATGGTAAACACTGTGCGCTTTTGGGTATCTCCCTATGAGTCAAATATATCATACTGTCAATAAATGTCACTGTGTATGGAAGATGGTATTTGTTTGTTTAGCTAAATTAAGGAACAAAGAAAATAACATCATTTTATAGTTACTTTTTAAAAAGTTATTGTTATATCACATTGTTACACTTCTCTGCATATAGATTTTTGTTATTTGTTTGACATAATGATGTGGCTGTTTTAAAATAAACCCTTTCCCTTGCAATATTCTCCACTTATATCGATTTTGCACAGAGTTATGACTACAATTGGCATGTAACGTAAGTCAAATTTCCTAAGAAAGCATCTGTAATATAGAGTTTTTTATTTTGTTTTAGAGCAGAATTGAAAGGATTTTTTACTGAAACCTCTGCACTTATTTGATTAAAATTTTACAAGTTCATTCTTTAACCAGGTCTTCTGAGACCACAACTGTCATCCAATTATTTTCATAAGTCAAATAATCCCAGCAATTCATGTATTTACCTGGACAATCAGTAATATATATACTACTAAAACTCTCATTTTTATGACCTATAACTGGGAGGGAAGGAGTGAGGGAGTGAGGGAGGGAAGGAAGGAAGAAAGAAAGAAAGAAAGAAAGAAAGAAAGAAAGAAAGAAAGAAAGAAAGAAAGAAAGAAAGAAAAGATTCTAAAAAATGGCTGGAAAAAAGGAAGGAAGGAAGGAAGGAAGGAAGGAAGGAAGGAAGGAAGGAAGGAAGGAAGGAAGGAAATAGAATTATTATTGGATGCCTTAAGCCATCTACCCCTCTAGATGAAATCTATCACCTAACTGGTATTACCCACTTGCTGTTTGCAGAGAAGAAGCAGCTATAGAGAGAAACTCAAATCATCAGTATCTAGACAACACCTTTTCTATGGCGTACAACCAACTTAGCAGAGACTAAAATCCAGAAAAGCTTCCTTAGGCCGATGGAAGACTTTGAAGAATTCGAAAGCAAAGTGAATCTATGAAAAGTTACAAACAACCAACACTGGATGGAACCAACGGAAATGCTGTACCCAGGTCTGATAAAAGCTGGAAAGTATGGAAATTGTTGAATAGACTCTGCATGAGTACAAGATCTACAGACACTCTGAATAAATGGGGCTATCCCATGGCTTCTGTTCTTTGCTAACCACAAAGAACACATGGTGACATGTGGACAACCACACATATGTATACCTGCCCTTTGTGTTCCAATTAGTATACGCTTGAGGGAATCATGGCAGCATGACAGAACACAATTAATATTGCTATTTTCTGGGCAAGATCAGTTTAATTTTTACATAGTTTAATCTTGTATTTTATGGAACTGAGTGGCAAATATTATGCTAGCAGCTAAAAAGCCAATATCAGGTGTACAAAATCTAACTTTATATTTAAATTTTTATGTCATATGGTATGCCTTATTTTAATAGTGATGCTTCTGACATGAATAAACAAGCAAAAAAAACAAGGAAACTCAATGGGAAAGCCATTAAAGTCAGAAGCCACTTCTCCTCCCATTGCTTTTTTGCTCACATATGATCATTATGTTTTTCTATTTACATAAGAAAATATCTCTGAAACAATGATCCAATGGGTCATAAGTTGTCTAGTAAGATATAAAGCTTTAAATTTATGTATCTGACTTTGAATTGGGCAAACTGAGGATTCTTCAAAGAAACCCAGCTGAAACAGGTTGTTTTTATAACTGCCAACTGGAATGCAGTTTGACAAGGACTAAGGAAGCATATAGATGGATAACTAAAAAAAATTGACATCACCCTTTCAATTACGCCTCTCAAAAGTTTTGCATGTCTTTGTGATTTCAATTTAATGTTGAACTTCGGCCTGTGAAAGATCAGCCAGAAGGCTAAATTTGGCTCAGGAGCAGGAGAAAGATGTAACTGGCACATAATAATGACAGGGCAGCATATGAAAGAATGGGTTGATGCCATCATGACGCCATCTCATCTTGTCCAAAAGAATTTCAAATGTATTCTTTAGTCTGACAACAGGTTCATAAAAAAGTGACTCTTCTATCTGGCCCACTGTATAGGAGGAGATAAGGATTACAAAAATGCTTCAGGTAAATAAGATGGTGTGTGAAACTGATTGGCAGATGTCACCAATTTTATCCTGCCTTCTTAAGTTGCCGTTTGAAAAACCTGCTCATATGTGACCTGAAAAGAGAATAAGACAAAATGAACACACAGACATCAACAAAGGACTCTCTACTTGATTTCAAAACAAAAAAAAATGTAAATTAATCACTGGCAGGAAGAATCTCCAAAGGGAAAAAAAAACATCTCAGTTTAAGCATCATCACCAACAGCATCTGTTCACTTTAATATAAAAAGATAATTGTGACTAAAAGTGACTAGAGGGGAAAAAAGAAAGAAACCTTGCAAGATGCGTTCATTTTCAACTCAGCTAAAGAGGATACATGATGGCACATTAAAAAAAAATGTTCACATGGTATTCTTAAATGAAGCTGAGGTAAGTACAAGGATGATCTCCATCTAACAAGGCGGAAAAGCTGATTTGCAACACATGATTAAATCTAAACTTCTTTCAGTGTTATTTGGTGAGTCAACCAGGTTTCATACAGCCCAAATGAGGTAGCATTTTCATGCTTTTATTTTTGAATGTGGTAACATCATTTTGATTGATTTATTAGCCTCCTTGTCGCTGTAATGTGAGCTTTAATCTTTAGAATTTCATGAATACCCTCAGCAAAGGATTGCTTTTGCTGCTAACAATAAATCAGATGGATCAACAATCAGGTACCTTGCTGTACTAAAGAGACCAACAATTGACTTTATAACCATCTTATGAGTAATCTGCAAACCCAGCCATTGTCTACACGTCCACTTCATCCCTTATACCCAATGATAAAAGATAACCTGTGATCAAAGTACGACACTTTGTTAAAGAAAAGTTATTGTTTTTTGCCCAAACTTTCTTCTTAAATGCATGACATATCTTCATACATATAGTACTGAACTGTGTGTTAAACATTCCATTTACTCTCACAACATTAATTCAAGCCTATCCACTTTGCCATACATATTTAGAGAAATAAATTGCTTTGTGGGAGCAAGTTTCAAATATTATGCTAGCAGCCAGAAAAGCCAACATCAAGTGGATAAAATCTAAATTAAGGATAAAGCAGTTTAATGCAGTCCAGCTATCTGGGACCTAAACTCCCAGAATCCTTTCTATTGCACATGCTGCCTTGTGTTCATCAGGCTGAAATTCTAATCTTTAAGCAAAATTGCCTATTCCTGATCAAAATCATGTGAAAATATTCTACAGTGCATAGTTTAATGCTATAATACTAGAAAGCTCTATTTTCTCAGAGGAAATATATAAGTTATTAGCTGTTTTCTTGAACTCTTGATAAAGAGAAAAACAAAAGATTTATCATAAATTATAATTATATTATTGGGCTTTATGGCCCAGAAAATTGGTGATACCTTTGTAGACCAAGAGTTGCCTATTATACCCAGTTTTGATTTTTAAGATTCTTGAGAATTTTCAACTATTATAATGGGGAAAAAACGGTCCTTATTCTGGAGATCACCAAAATGAGGTCTTTTTAAAATGTACCTTCTTATCCTGTTTCTTTTGGCAGGGAACTATACTTTATTTGAAATTAAACAGTGTTAGTACAATAAAGTAATTTTGCTTGATGAAATTATTTAATTATCTGTTCAGGCTAAAAGATGGTCTTTTACACTGTGCCTGGTATATTGAGAGCCAGCTTTGAAGACACATTACAATATGAATTTTAATTATAACTAAACTACATAGAAAGTGCAGGTGGCTTGTGCTTAAGCACAGTGAAGAAACCAAAGAACTGTTCATCAAAAACAAGAGAAACTATGCATAACAAAGCAATATCATTGAATAAAATAGAACAATAACACCAGCCACTAACAACAATACCATACCGTAAGTGTGGGTTGAAGGGATAATGCCAAATAAGTTATGGATAGGAGACAAAGATTAATCTCTATAACCTTTGCCATTGTTCCAATTCAGGTCACTATACTAGGACAAATCTCACAGCTAAAATTGTTTTCAATTATCATTAATTGTGGAACACCAAATAATGGAACTATCTGTGCATATTTCACATTATGACATATTAGCAGAAGGGAATTTGTGGAGAAATATAGAGTGCCTCTTGTGGATTATCAAATAGATAATAGATAATTTGAATTTTCATGTAATGAAAGGACTATTAGGCTTGTCAAAGGCCCTCACTGATTTTGTGTTCCCAAATATGTTGGATTATAATTTCTGTTAGCCCAAACTTCATCATCCATTGCTACATTGCCTTGATAATTAGGACCCAGATTGTTGGGGGCAGTAAGCTGACTTTGTAATAATGCCGCTTGGGGTGTGTGTGAAAACCCTAACAAGCAGGCATATACATAGAATGAAGGCTACTGCTAAGCTTGTAAGCCGCCCTGAGTCTTCGGAGAAGGGCGGGATATAAATGGAATTAAAATAAAAATAAAAAATAAAAAATTATCTATCATTTCAGAGGAAGTCTAGGTTAGGAGAAAAGGTAATCATCCATTTTCAAGCATGACCCCGCAATAGGTAGGCGAGTGGGTGAGTACTGTAGAAGTCTTGTACTGTAGGATAAGGTATCATGCAGACTGATTTTTTTTTAAAATCCCAATTGGATTAGAAAGCAAGGGGCTTGATTGAAAATATAAGCTTGATTCCACAAAGTGCAGTGTTATCTAACCAAATCAAAGTACTGAGCCCCTGTGGTTTTTCTCCCCTGCCTTCTTTTTTTTCCTTCATTTGCTGTTTTATGATGACTCTTTCTTGTTTCATTGTGATTAAACTGGACATTTGTTTGTCTGAATTTCATTTCACCTTACTTTTATCTCCTAAATTGTTATTCAGTTGGTTGGATTAAAATGTTTATAGAGTTACACACAGCATTAGCTGTTGCTGCCCATTCTCCCACCCTCAGTGATAGACTCTGATGCTCGTACATTCACTCTGGCTTCTTTACAGCTGATGCCTGCAGCATTAAATGAAAGCATCTCTTTTATCACTGAGTTCTTTTGCTTCTGAACTCTTATTCTTATTCAGGTGCCACCTAGTTCAAGATATTTCTTCAAAAATGAGATACATTAAATAAAGCAACCTCTATTCTGTGTCTCTATGTGTGTGTGCGTGTGTGCCTAACCCTCACACACATTGAATAGTTAATTGCAACAATCACCAAGATCTTTTTCACATTAATTTATTTATTTACTCATAGACATCATGATGAAACTTGTAGGGGGTATTTCATAGGTTCAATTATTCATTCAAAAAATAAAAACCCCACTTGTGGCCAATCTACTTTAGCTTGCAGCTAAACAAATCCAACATCATGGAATAAACCTTCCTATATCATTAGGTAAAGGACTGAGAATAAAAGCACTAAATATTTATTTGGGATATATTAGGGACATATCTATTCAAGGACATAGATTTTTTTAAAAAAATTGGGGAAAGGAGGATAGGAAAAAGGTTTGTGAGAGAAGAAAATTAAATTTTGTTTGAACTTACAATAAACGAACAGAGTAGTTAAACTTCTAATAATTCAAACATACAATTATCAAAATGAATTAAGTTTCAGCCTTTTTTTGGTAACAAAAGAAGGATTTTATCTATGGCCAGATTCAAGGATTTAAAAGTTGTTACCTTAAGAGAACTACAAGATACTAGTGGGGCTAAAAGTTTTACTACAATATAGTCATCTCCCATGCAAGTCTATAAAACGAATTGCTTTTTGGTGCTTAGGCTAAACTACACTAGTGAAATAGTAATAATCTAGTCCTGGTGTTATTCTTACCTTTCAATATGACTACCACTAATACACTTTACAAGAAATAAGACAATTTATGGGAAGAATGATGCTACTAATAAAACTGATACTTTTCAATTGGTTTGTGTGTTCTGCATTTAAAAACATTCAACCTAATTTTATTGATTAAATTTAGATATCCCACATTTAGCTATCATCAGACTAATATACAAAATCCCTTAGATAACAGATAATGACAGTCTGTCATCATTCACAGCAGTTCTTTTAGAGTAAAACAGGGGAAGAAAAGATGAGGTAAATAAGATAAAAATCCTATTTTTCTATTTCTGCGATTTCCTTTCTCACTTTTTTTAACCAACAACCACAACCAACAGCCCATCTTACATCTTACACTGAACTATATCTTTCAAAGATCCCTGAGCACTGGGGAACTACCAGAGGACTGGAAAAGAGCTGATATAGCTCCCATCTTCAAAAAAGGAAAAAAAAATGAATCCAGGAAACTACACACCTATCAGCCTGACCTCAGTATCTGGGAAGATCTTGGAAAAGATAAGCAATGAATCGGCAAACACCTAGAGGCAAACAAAGTCATTACCAAAAGCCAACATGGGTTTGTCAAGAACAGATCATGCCAGACAAATCTTACTGCATTATTTGACCAGATGTCAAAATTAGTGGACCAGAGGAATGCTGTGGATATAATTTACTTGGACTTCAGTAAGGCATCTGATAAAGTAGACCACAAGTACTACTTGATAAGATAGAAAAATGTGGGTTAGACAGCATCACCACCAGACGGATTCATAGCTGGCTGACCGGCTGAACTCAGCATGTGGTCCTCAATGGAACTGCATCTACATGGAGGGAAGTGTGAAGTGGGGTGCCCAGGGCTTTGTTCAGGACCCAGAGCTCTTCAACATCTTCATCAATGATTTGGATAGGGGATAGATGGGGAACTCATCAAATTTGCAGACAACACCAAGCTGGCAGGAATAGCCAACACCTCTGAAGATAGGCTTAAGATATAGAAGGATCTTGACAGATTTGAATATTGGGCGCTATCTAACAAAATGAAATTCAATGGTGAAAAAAGCAAGGTTCTACATTTAGGCAAGAAAAACCAAATGCATAGGTATAGTATAGGCCTTGCTCAATAGTAGTAACTGTGAGAGGGATATTGGAGTCCTAGTGCACAATCACTTCAATATGAGCCAGCAGTGTTCTGCAGCTGCCAAAAAAGCCAACACAGTGCTAGGCTACCTTAACAGAGGGATAGAATCAAGATCACATGAAGTGTTAATACCACTTTACAAAGCCTTAGTAAGGCCACACTTGGAATACTGCATCCAGTTGTGGTCACCATGATGTAAAAAAGATGTTGAGATGCTAGAAAAAGTACAGACAAGACCAACAAAGGGGATTGGAGGCTAAAACATATAATGAACGGTTGCTGGAATTGGGTATGTCTAGTTTAATGAAGAGAAGGACGAGGGGTGAAATGATAGCAGTGTTCCAATATCTCAGGGGCTGCCACAAAGAAGAGGGAGTCAAGCTATTCTCCAAAGCACCTGAAGGCAGGACAAGAAGCAAAGGATGGAAACTAACCAAAGAGAGAAGCAACTTAGAACTAAAGATAAATTTCCTGACATAACAATTAATCAGTGGAACAACCTGCCTCCAGAAGCTGTGAATGCTCCAACACTAGAAGTTTTTAAGAAGTGACTGGACAACAATTAAACTGAAGAAAGTAGGGAAAAGCGCTAGGCCAGTCAGGTATGAATTAAATCATATCCCTGTTGAATATACAGTAGAGGTGACAAATAGATTTAAGGAATTAGATCTGATAGACAGTGCCTGAAGAACTATGGACAGAGATTCGCAACACTGTACGACAGGTAGCAACCAAAACCATCCCAAAGAAAAAGAAATGCAAGAAAGCAAAATGGCTGTCTGAGGAAGCTTTGCAAATAGCTGAGGAAAGGAGGGAAGCAGAAGGCAAGGGAGAAAAAGAAAGATACGCCCGATTGAATGTAGAATTCCAGAGAATAGCTAGAAGAGATAAGAATGCCTTCTTAAATGAACAGTGCAAAGAAATAGAAGAAAACAATAGAATAGGGAGGACCAGAGATCTTTTCAAGAAAATTGGAGAGATGAAAGGAACGTTTCATGCAAAAATGGGCATGATAAAGGACCAAAATGGCCGGGACCTAACAGAGGCAGAAGAGATTAAGAAGAGGTGGCAAAATTACACAGAAGAACTATACAAGAATGAGCTTAACATCCCTGATAATCACAATGAGGTGGTCACTGACCTCAAGCCAGACATCCTAGAATGTGAAGTGAAGTGGGCCTTAGAAAGCTGAGCAACAACAAAGCTAGTGGAGGTGACAGTATTCCAGCTGAGCTATTCAAAATCTTAAAAGACGATGCAGTAAAAGTGCTACATTCAATTTGCCAGAAAATTTGGAAAACTCAGCAGTGGCCACAGGATTGGAAAAGATCAGTTTACATTCCAATTCCAAAGAAAGGCAGTGCCAAAGACTGTTCAAACTATAGCACCATTGCACTCATTTCACATGCTAGTAAAGTTATGCTTAAAATCCTACAAGTAGACTCCAGCACTATGTGGATCGAGAACTACCAGAAGTGCAGGCAGGATTTCGAAGAGGCAGAGGAACTAGAGATCAAATTGCCAACATACGCTGGATCATGGAGAAAGCTAGGGAGTTCCAGAAAAACATCTACTTATGCTTCATTGACTATGCTAAAGCATTTGATTGTGTGGATCACAACAATTTGTGGCAAGTTCTTAAAGAGATGGGAGTACCAGACCATCTTATTTGTCTCTTGAGAAACCTATATGCGGGTCAAGAAGCAAGAGTGAGAACTGGACACGGAACCACTGATTGGTTCAAAATTGGGAAAGGAGTCCGGCAAGGCTGTATACTGTCGCCCTGCCTATTTAACTTATATGCAGAGCACATCATGAGAAAGGCAGGGCTAGATGAATCAAAAGTTGGAATTAAGATTGCCGGAAGAAATATCAACAACCTAAGATATGCAGATGATACCACTCTAATGGCAGAAAGTGAAGAAGAACTAAAGAGCCTCTTGTTGCGGATGAGGAAGGAGAGTGCAAACTTAACATTATGAAAACCAAGATCATGGCATCCGGCTGTCTCAATTCCTGGCAAATAGATGGGGAAGAAATGGAGGTAGTAACAGATTTTATTTTCCTGGGCTCCAAGATCACCGCAGAGGGGGACTGCAGCCAAGAAATTAAAAGACACTTGCTCCTGGGGAGGAAAGCCATGGCAAATCTAGACAGCATACTAAAAAGCAGAGACATCACCCTGTCAACAAAAGTGCGTATAGTCAAGGCTATGGTCTTCCCAGTTACAATGTATGGCAGTGAAAGTTGGACCATAAGAAAGGCTGAGCGCCAAAGAATTGAGGCCTTTGAACTCTGGTGCTGGAGAAGACTCCTGCGAATCCCTTGGACTGCAAGGCGATCAAACTGGTCAGTCCTAGAGGAGATCAACCCTGACTGCCCTTTAGAAGGCCAGATCCTGAAGCTAAAACTCAAATACTTTGGCCACCTAATGAGAAGGAAGGACTCACTGGAGAAGAGCCTAATGCTGGGAAAGATTGAGAGCAATAGAAGAAGGGGACGACAGAGAATGAGGTGGCTGGATGGAGTCACTGAAGCAGTAGGCATGAGTTTAAATGGACTCCAGAAGACGGTAGAGGACAGAAAGGCCTGGAGGAATGTTGTCCATAGGGTCACGATGGATCGGACATGACTTCGCAGCTAACAACAACAGGCAACCTTGGCTCTTTTATGACTCGTGGACTTCACCTCCCAGAATTCCTGAGCCAGCCACGCTGAGGGGAAAGGAAGAAGTTTCCATGCTGAGCCATGTTGGCTCAGTAATTCTGGGAGTTGAAGTCCATGAGTCGTAAAAGAGTCAATGTTGCCTACCCCTGGTATAGGGTTTCCTGCCTGAGCAGAGGGTTGGACTAGATGACCTTCAAGGTCCAAGGTCCCTTCCATCATCATCATCATCATCATCATCATCATCATCATCATCATTACTGTTTATTATTATTATTATTATTATTATTATTATTATTATTATTATTATTATTATTATTATTATTATTCACATAGTCAGCCAGATGTTCAGACTGGATTTGGCATTTTTGTCTACCTATTGAGTCCTTACCAAGGACCTGGGATAGGCAGATGTGGATGTTTGATGGTATTATAGATATCATCGCAGGATGGAAGCAGTTCCTAGTAAGGCCGCCTTTTGCAATTGACTAATGGCAAATTTGTCAATGCCAATGGTATTCAGGTGGTGCTCTAGTTGTTTTGGGATTGCACCCAAGATGCCTATTACTATTGGTACTATCCTTGCTTGCCTTTGCCACAGTCTTTCTATTTCTATTTGTAGGTCTTTGTATTTTGTTATCTTCTCCAGTTCCTTCTTGTCTATTCTGCTGTCTCAAGGCACTGCCACGTACACTATCCAGACTTTTTTGTCTTTCTTATCGACAATTGTTAAGTCCGGGGTGTTATGTTGCAGGTGCTTGTCTATTTGAATTCTGAAGTCTCAGAGCAGTTTAACTTTATCATTTTCTATGACTTTCTCTATTTTATGATCCCACCAGTTCTTGCTTACAGGCAAATGATATTTCTTGCAGATCTTCCAATGCATCATTGTTGCTACTTTGTCATGCCGCTGCTTGTAGTCAGTCTGTGCAATCTTCTTGCAGCAACTTACCAGGTGCTCCACTGTTTCTTCAGCTTCTTTGCATAGGTGGCACTTACTGTCTGTTGCTGTCTTCTCAATTTTGACTTTGTATTCATTTGTCCATAAGGCTTGGTCTTGTTCAGCCAAAATTAGTCCCTTGGTCTCTTTCTTCAACTTTCCTGCTCTTAGCTGTTGCCAGGTCTTGTTATTATCTGCTTTCCCAGCTATTTTTTTTAAAATGTACTGGCCATGTAGTGCTTTGTCTTCCCATGCCTCTATTCTGTTCTTCATTTGATCTTTCTTGTAGGCCAGTTTGGTTTTTCCAGTAGTCGTAAGCCTTCCTGATATATTAATTTCAGTGCATCTTCATCATTGTCCTTCAGGTATTCTTCCAAAACCATTTTTTCTTCTTCAACCATCTGATGTACTTGCAGCATTCCATGCCCACCTATTTGCCTTGGTAGATAGAGTCTGTCAATGTCACTGCGTGGATGAAGGGCATGATTCATTGTCATTATTTTTCTGGTCTTCCTATCCATTGCTTTTAGTTCTGCTTGAGTTCAGTCAACTATTCTAGCTGTGTATCTAATGACCCGAATTGCCCAGGTGTTGATTGCCTTCATGATATTTCCTCCATTGAGTTTCGACTTTAAGATCTTCTTCACTCTCTTGATCTATTCACCTCTAATCTTTTTCTTGACTTCAGTGTGCTTGATGTTGTCAGCTTGAAGGATACCCAAGTATTTGTAGTAATCTTCCTCATCCAGACTCTTAATGTTATTTTTGTGGGGCATCTTTATTTCTTCAGTTTCCTTGTTTGATAGTGAATGTAGCACATTTGTCCAAGCCAAACTCCATTGCAATATCTTGGCTATATATACGGACTGTGTTCAGCAGTGATTCTATTTCAGATGATGCTTTTCCATACAGCTTCAGATCATCCATGTAAAGGAGGTGGGATAGTCTGGCAGATGTTTTTGATGTTTGATAGCCATGTCCTGAGTTATTCAGTATTGTTGACAGAGGAAACAGTGCACTAACAAATAGTAGTGGTGATAAGGAATCTCCTTGAAATATTCCTCTCTTGATATTAACCTCTCCCAGTCTTTCACCATTGACCTGCAACTGTGTCTTCCATTGTGCCATTGATCTTTGCACAAATTTTCTGATGTTTCTACTAACTCCTGTTATTTCTAGACACTTGATTATCCAGTCATGTGGCAGAGAGTCAAATGCCTTTTTGTAGTCAATCCATGCCACATTCAGGTTGGTCTTCCTTTTCTTGCAGTTTTCCAAGATCATTTTGTCTATTAGGAGTTGATCTTTTGTTCCTCTGCTATTGGGGTGGTTTCCTTTCTGTTCGGGTGGAAAGAGATTGTTTTCAACTAGATGCTGTTGTACTTCATCAGCTACCACATCAGTTAGCAATTTGAAAGTTGTTGGTAAGCAGGTAATTGGCCTGTAGTTGCCTGGTGTTGCTCCTTTTGCTGGATTTTTCATTATTAGGTAAATTTTCCCAGTTGCTAGCCACTTTTTAATTTCTCCTCCTTCTAGTATATTGTTGAACTGCTTGGCAATGAGTTGGTATATAACAGTTAGATGTTTCAACCAAAACCCATGCAGTTCATCGTCACCTGGTGCTGACCAATTTTTGATCTTCCTTGCTCTTTTTTCTACCATTTTTATTGTTATTACAAGTTCTTTCATTTCAACTTCTGTTTTATTTGCATCCATCTCTTTTTACCAAGCTGCATCCTTGTTGTGTTTCTTTGGGTTATCCCATATCTGCTTCCAGAACTGCACTGTTTCCTCCTTGTCAGGTACTGACTGATTTGTTGCAGTTTCTCCATTGATGGATTGGTAGAAATGTTTCTGATTGGATTGAAATTGGAAGTTCTTCCTATAATTTGCAATTTGAGCTTCATATCTACTGATTTTCCTGGCTATAGCTGTTATTGCTGCTTTATTATTTCCAGTGGTTCCTTGATCTTCCTTGTTTCTAAGTGGTATTTCTTGATTTTTTTGGTCTTCTTGTTCTTCAGCTTCTTTTCTTTCATCTGTTCTAGCTTGCTTGCATGTGATCTTAACTTACTGATCTTATTTTCTAGTCTAACCTTCCATTTTTGTGATGCACTGTTTGTTTGTTTTTCTTCTTTGTTGATTTTGCATCCCAGATATTCAGTTATAACTGCAGCTGTGGTGTACATTAGTTGGTTTGTTTCTTGCAGTGAATTGGTGCTTATACTTGATATTGCAGTATTTGCATCTTTTAATGCTTGTGCTAGCTGTTTCTTTGGAACAAGCTTCAATGCAGGCAGCCTTATTCTGTTGTTTTTGTGCTGTTCTAGATGCTCAGTTATTCTTTGTTTCAATTCTTTTATTTCTTTAGAGGGCTTTGTTCTTCCTGAGGAAGAGGTGCCCGGTTTCCAAATGAGAACAGTTGTATACCTCTGCTGGATTCTTTCACTGCCAACTCCCCCTGGCTTGCCTCTACATTCTGAATTACTTCTGGCAAGGCTTTGATTTCTTTGCCCTGGGTAAACCTTTGCAGTTCGTCCAATTCTGTTTCTGTGAATACTTTATTTCATATTATAAATTGGCGTTGATCTGCTAGTCTCTATTCTGTTATTTATGATTCTGGATTTTGTTCTTTCCAGAACTGGTATATTTGTTTTAGATATCCTCTTCTTCTTGGACTTGATCTGTAATAACAGATCATTATTTCTTTGTTCAATCATTGTGTATTTATGATGGGAAACACCTTTTCTTCCAGTAGTTCTGCAGCTGCTGGCCCTGGTTGCTCAGCCAACAGTCCTGAGTCCTGTAACCTATTTTTCACCAGATATTCAGGAACTCCAACATTTAGCATGGACCTTGTTAACCCGGGCAACATCCGAGCCAGTATGCCATTCTGAAATTTACATCTCACCATATTTTTTTATGGGATAGACACTCTTTGTCTGACTCCTCTGATGAGACCTGTCCAGTATGTTTGAACCTCTGGCAAAGCTCTCATCTTCCTCACAGTACACAAGCCCCACAACCATGTCAATGTAGTGCCTCACTGGGGTTCTTGTTGTTGTTAGGTTTACGAAAGAAAAATACCATAATATGTCAGCTTTAACAATTGGAAGTGTAATGTTACAAAACCTGGACTAGATCCCATTTTCTAGATTTAACTTCCAGCATCGGCACTTTTAACCTGTGCTTTACAACAGCATAATCATTTTGTTCATGCCTGCTAACTCACTGAAGGTGGAATGGACAGATCAGCTTAACTCTAAGGCAGCAAGAAATGTTTACAGTGTTCTTAAGACATGACTAAACAGGAAACAAACTGACAGTTAAAAATGCAACTTGTGTGTAATTTTTTGAAAGGATGGATAATAAAAAGAATTATATACCAATGAAGCTGAAATACATCCAAGTCAAAAGAAAACAGCAATCTTATGCCAGACATTAAAAGGCCTTGTCATTACCATATAATAAGTTATTCAATTACAAAATACGTAGTTGCACAATTCATCCAATTGTAAATAGAACTCTTTCGTTTTTATTTTTTAAAAATCCATTTTAGCCCATAAAAAGACTTTAATTTTAGTTATAGAAGCAATTAAGCTGTTGTTGTTTACCAAAATGCTTTTATTGTGTCTTTCTCTGTGCAGATTATACTTCTCATATACTAACTGGATAGTTGCCAATGTCTTTCGTCAAATCAGCATATAGTATTAAGGACTTTGAAAGAGCACTTCCTCTTTTCCTGTTTTATATTATAAAAAATTGTAGTACTTTCCCTTTTGTTCATTTAAGAGTAATGAACTCATAGGTTTCATCAAGCATTTAAGTGGGGATAGGGAATAAGGGAAATTCTAGCTATATATTATACTCAGCTGCAGTGTGTTTTAATTCTGTATTTATGATGGGAATTTGTTTTTAACTTACATTAAATTTGTTTGCTTGGAGTCATTTGCCATATAACATGAATAACTAAATACAGACAGAAGATAATATTAAAGTGAAATGTATACAAATAATCCTTGACTTACAATCATTTGTTTTAGTGATCATTTGAAGTTACAAACAGCACTGAAAAAAGTTACATGTTCATTTTTTTCATATTTGCAACCATTGCAGCATCCCCATGGTCACGTGATCACAATCTGGATGCTTGGCAACTGGCATGTATTTATGACAGTGTCCCAGGGTCATGTGATCACCTTCTGTGACCCTCTGACAAGCAAAGTCAATGGGGAAGCCAGATTCACTTAACCATGTGACTAACTTAACTGTAGTGATTTTACTTAGAACCGTGGCAAGAATGATTGTAAAATGGAGGCACAACTCACTTAACAACTGAGCTCAACTGTGGTTGTAGGTCAAGGATTACCTGTATACAGGTAGTGTAAAAAAAATAAGCCTAACAAAAAATACAGAGAATAACGCAAACTATTACTTTAAGCACACTTACTGGAATTGTTAATGATAATGATAATATCCTAATAAAATATTCTAAAAAGGATGCTATGCTCAGTCAAGAAAAATAAATCAGTATAAATTCAGAATTGATTGCATTTAAAAAAATATTTACAAAGGAGAAAAACAAAACTGGGAAAGGACGAAAAAGTGGTATTTGAAAATGATAATTTTAACATATAAGCATTTTCAAATATTTTATACTGCAAAGTATACAAAGGTATATTTCTCTGTTATGGCCTCTACCTCTACACATGCTTATATAGCTGTTGTTCAGTTACAGATGACATCATTTAGCAGCATTGCCTGGCAGGAATTATTTATTTGCAATTTTCTTGGGTAGGTAAGCACATTTTCAAGCAGTGTAGTGGGCCATGGTCCCCCATTAATATTATTTCTAAGAATAACTTTGGGCCATTGCAGTCTTTTAAGAAATGAAAAATGATGACGATGATATATTTTGCTTTTTCCTGTCTGTTTCTCTGTCTCCCTCTATATCTAAATAATTGTGAGTTCATAGAACGCCAACAGAAGACATTTTTGTACTCGTCTAGATGACTATACTAGCCAACTATATTTTAACCAACAACCACAACCAATAGCAAAATCTGAATCTACAGTATATTTTCATATTGTCTCAATGCTTCAAGGATTGTACTACAAATGACCATACAGTTACAAAAAAACACCCCTCAAAACACTTCAGTGCTGAATTGTTCCAATGCCCGTTTTATATCACTTAATCTGGCTCATTATCCTGGTATCATTTTGCTGAAAATTTTCCAGCTCAGTAAAATGATATGAATTGAAGTGGGGAAGAATACATCATAAGTAAACAGAGTGCACAGAGATAGACAGAACAGAATGATATTGACAGAATGATATTAAGAAAGTTGTGCAAAATATCAAAACAAAAGGCTTGATTTGGGTTGCTTTTACTAGCAGCAAAACAAGACAGCAATTCTTCACCATTCATACAGAAAGTAGCTACATAGTCCAATCAGTTTTCAGTGTTGGGAATGACAATTGCTGGTTGGCTTGGGGCTCCGAGTTTTATTGGCTAAGAACACCTCATTCCCATGTCATCTGTCTTTTGCTTCTTGTTTTTTGCATAGTTTTTAAATTAATCTATATAGTTTTTAAAAGTTTAATTGTTTTTCTATTTATCTTTTTATGAACTATAAGCCACCCAGAGTAATCTTATTGAGAAAATTGGTGGCATATAAATTTAATAAATAGAGAAACTAATGGGCCATGTGGCACATAAAATTCTGACCTCCAACAAAAGAAATGCTGGGAGTGCAAGAAGAGCAATGGAAAGCCGCTTCCTTTGTTTCTCTGCATTGTTGCTTTGGGTTATGGCTTCATAGCACTAGCACTTATATACTGCTTCAAAGTGCTTTACAGCCCTCTCTAAGCAGTTTCCAGAGTCAGCATGTTGTCCCCAACAACCATTATCATTTTACTAACCTCAAAAGGATGGAAGGCTGAGTCAACCTTGAGCTGGTCAGAAGTGAACTCCTGGCTGTGGGCAGTTAGCCTACAAAACTGTATTCTAATCACTGAATCACTACCATTCTAGAAAACTGCCAGCTAGAAAATTGAACCATTGGTCTTTTACTTGATATGCATATAACTGAGTATTACTACATGGAAAAACTCAGTATATATGATTTCTGAATCATAACCCTATCAAATATTATTCATTTGCCTCTATCTCTTTTTTTGGGGGGATATCAGAAATGCTGTTCTTTGAGTTAAAAAGAAATTGCCTTGTTTCTGTAGGTGTTTCTAAATGGCAATGAATTTTGACTATAAGCCATATCTTTAAATTTTATTCTTCAAACATGACCTTTAAAGAGATCATGTTGATCCCCTGGGCGAAAACATTCCCTCGGTGCTTAAATGATCTGAAGGCCCCCAAACTTCATTGAAATAAATCCCAATTAGATATCCATTAACAACTGTAAAAAGATCACTGGGTCCATTACCAGCAGCCTTAAGACATTTTAGCTCTAATTTTTTAAAACAAAATTCTCCCATCTTCCACTTATTTAGTTCTTTAATCAGCACAAAGAAAACCTACATCACATTTCAGTATCATCAATTTAACTGCAGCACTCTTTCAGGATGTTTGATTATATTTTGGATTTCTATATTATTTCAAAAAGATTGTAAAAAGATATACATAAAAAACAGATTATATTCAAGCAAAACAGGCCCCAAAGATTTTTCCTTTCTTTCATTCATCATGCCGTGTACGCCAAAGGAACCTAGCATGATACTGGAAGGTCTTTGCAGATTGGTTTTATGCTATACACAATAAGAACCAACCAAGGGATGTAATATGCCACACATATCAAGTCTAATACTTCTACCAAAATTCTTTTCCTTCAGTTTAATACTTTACAGTTTAGGAAATACAGTCCCTCCACAGAATGACTTCATATAGTTATATGGTTTACCAAGTGTCAATCACCATATTCCATATTCTTTGGCCAGATTTGTCACATACCAAAGATTATTTCTCCAACAGTAACTTAGAGTGTCAGGTACAGTCGTCCAACCACCATTTTGCAAAATTAATAGTCATAAGGACAGGCTTTATACTATTTCAAGACTAGTGATGCTATGAAGGTACAAAAGCCACCCGCACAGAAATGGCCAAACTAAGACCATTAGAATATGCAATATGCTGAATGGTAGCTTCAAACTCCAGAGAGATTTCACCTTTTTTCTTCTGAGACTCTGAAGGAACACTAGTAGCCTTATAAAGCCTACTGATTATAGGCTTTATGAGCGGGCAACACAGCCCAGTTTTGAAGGCTTTCCAGAATACCAAAAGGGATAAAGCTAGTCTAATTTAAGGGGGAAGAATGGTCCATAAAGTGGGCATAAGAACAGAGAAAGCATGTCACCTGGGTCCCATCAAATGAAAGCACCCGCAACATGCCTGTTCTGGAAGATGTAGTGGGGTGTGGACTGATGATATTGAGAAGAGACAGTCTCTCAGATAATCAGTTCCTATGCTATGAAAGGCTTTAAAGGACCTTGAATGATTCAGAAGCAAACTGGCAAGCAATGCAGTTTATGCAGCAGAGGTGTGACAAAGAGCTACTCTAGGAGGCCGGATACCTTTGATGACATTTTGTTTATTTTTATTTTTTTTTAATCCCATTTATATCCCACCCTTCTCCGAAGACTCAGGGTGGGTTACAATCTAAGCACAAATCAAATGTGCTTAGCAATAGCCTTCATTCTATGTATATGCCTGCTTATTAGGGCTTTCTCCCCCCCCCCCAAGCAGCATTATTACAAAGTCAGCTTATTGCCCCCAACAATCTGGGTCCTCATTTTACCTACCTCCGAAGGATGGAAGGCTGAGTCAACCTTGAGCCTGGTGGGATGCGAACCTGCAATAATAAAATAAATTGCAGGCAGCTGGTGTTACTTAAGGAGGCATTAGCCCACTGCTCCAGCCAGGGACCCAACAGTACAAACTCTTTATGTACTCCAGCGAAAGTTTTGTTTCTTTCAGAGAGAGGAAAATACCACTCTAAACCAATTTGGGAGGAGGCGAAACGGGGTTCTCCCTGACCATTTTTGAATAAGCATAAGCTTATTCAAGCTCTCTCATCCAGAGGAAGATAAAATCAAACACTGTAAGCCATTGTCCAAAACACTGAACCAGAATTATTATTCTCCAGAATCATTTTCTGGGTCCAATCTCTACAGACTTAAAGCATTGTAAAATGATACTTCCTATGCTTATTCTTATTAAGCAGTCTAGAGGAATATAGTGTTTGATACTGAACACCACTCTGAGACCAGCAGAACCAACTGTAGATGACTAAGAGTCTTCCAGTCACTGAGTCAAATGATGCATGTTACTCTATCAAGCTAAGCATTATGTGGCACTGGAATCAGCAAATGAAAATACTTTTCCATATTAGTATTTCTTAAATTATAGCTCTAGTAAATTCTGATATGACACCTAGGGCCTGTCTATACCCAAATCTCATGAGTTTTATTCTTTTGCAAAAATTGTTTGCTTCTACTAAGGTTATAGTTTAAATGAAATACATTTAAATGAAAACTGCTATTCTTTTACTATACAAATTGAGTATTCTGCAGCATCTTCTGTGTTCACTGCATGATTATAGTCCTGTTTGGACTACTGCAACGCTCTCTACATGGGGCTGCCCTTGAGGACCACTCGGAGGCTTCAACTGGTGCAGAATGCGGCTGCGCGAGTTGTGATGGGGGTTTCCCGATACTCCCCTGTAACACCTCTACTCCGCGAGCTGCATTGGCTTCCGGTTGCCCTCTGGGTGAGATTCAAGGTGCTGGCGATGACCTATAAAGCCCTACATGGCTTGGGTCCGGGATATCTGAGGGAACACCTGCTGCCGGCATCAAACGCCCTTCGCCCAGTGCGCTCCCACAGGGAGGGTCTTCTCAGGGTGCCACCGGTAAGAGATTGCTGGCGGGTAACACCCAGGGATAGAGCCTTCTCAGTGGGGGCGCCCGCCCTTTGGAACCAGCTGCCAGTGGAGCTTAGGACTGCCCCTGACCTCCGTTCATTCCGCCGGGGCCTGAAGACCTGGCTCTTCGAGCTCTCTGGCCCAGGCTGAGGATTAATTTATTTTAATTGGGGGTTTTATTATACAGGGATAAATTTAATCTTTTTTAAACTTGGTTTTTAACTTTTGTATTTTTGGTTTTTAATTACCCTGTAAACCGCCCTGAGTCCTCTGGGAAAGGGCGGTATAGAAATGTAATAAAATAAATAAATAAATAAATAAATAAATAAATAAATAAATAAATAAATAAATAAATAAATAAATAAATTATTCCAGTGCAACTGTATATATATATTTATTTGTGGAAAGGCTTGTGTGATGACATCACATAAATTTATTTTGGTGAACTAGTTGTCACATTTGTGGAAGGTGTGGAAGGTGTTGAGGTTCCCAATTATTCCTGTTCAGTTATCAGTCCTTGGCTGTTCAAATGACTTCTATGTTTATTGTTTTCTTGCAAACAAGGTGTTTTGTGTAATGTAATGTAATACAACATAAAGTAACATATAATGCTGTGAAGCTTTGTTGTCTAGTTTCAAGACTGCAGCAGAGAATTCATGTTGAAAAATAAGTCTTGGTGCTCTACAGTATTTCCTTATTAAGTTGGATTTGAGTTTGGAGAGATTTTTTGTCTTTCCTTCCTTATTTTGCATTTGTTTGCTAGACAATGGCTGTAATAAATTGAAATTCTGTTATCAATTTACTTTTGCAAATCATAATTATCTTGATCAGAATTGATCATAAATGCATTCTGACTTTATTCTTTATTATTTTTTTAAAATACACTTTGTTGAATTATCCATCTTTTAATCAGCTATGACACTAAATGAAGAAACTCAGGAAAAGCACTCAAGCTTTAAAAGGCATATTATCTCAGAGCTCATAATTGACTTTGTAGAGAAAGCTATTTCCTTTTCCCAGAAATAATTATTGGTTTCATCATAGGAATTTTTTTAGTCTTACTTGTTGGTTGATACATATAGTGATGAATGTTGCTTCTCAAACATAAAATCTACTATTCCATTTGACCTTCCTAACATCATCCAGAATAGTGTATAATACATATTTGTGAATCAGGACCTGGCAGATCCAAAATTTAATAAATTTAATAAGTAAAATGGGACCCATAAAAAAGACTGTTTATTTATTTACAGCATGGATTCATCAAGATGTTGGGGATATAACTTCCTTTATGCTAGCTCCTTTAATGGAAGTTGCAGTCTGGAACTGTAGTTAAGTCATGTGTTGATTAAGGATGTTATAAAGTCTGTAGTTTCTATAACTCAAGGCACAAAATTATTCAGATTAAATTAACAGAATCTTGATTTCTCTATGTTACTATCAGATATTAGGAAATGGTCTATATGTACAACAAGAATTTCAAAGCAATAAGCCACATTAGAGAATGATAGGTCAACTGATGTTGACCTATCTGAAGTATCCATTTTGGAAAGGGTAATCACATATATAGCCTTCTCTACTTGCATAGCTTTATCTGCCAAACATTTGTTTTATTTCCTGAATTCTTCTTGTCTACTATTTGGAACTCAGGTAGGGTTTAGCTATGCATGCAGAAGAATACATAATACTGTTAGTGTTCTGGCTCTTTGAGCTTTCCGGCCCAGGCTGAGAGTTTTTAATTGGGGGTTTTATACTTTTCAGGGATTAAATTTAATTATTTTTAATTGTTTTTAATTTTTGTATTGTACTGACGTTTTTAAATACCTTGTAAACCGCCCTGAGTCCTACAGGAAAAGGGCGGTATATAAATTCAATAAACTTAAACTTAAAGTGAGCTTACTATACTTGTTTCAATTGGCTTTATCTGCTGGTACATTTTAAATGATACTTCTGCCCTTTGTATTCCAGCAGATAAGCAACTTGATGAACAAATCATGTCATCTTTATCCTCCTCCTGCTCATCATTATCTCTGTCTCTCTCTGGAATAAACTATTTGTATTCATTAGACTTTTTGGGGGGGTTGTCTTAAAAGCAATATAAATTCACATAAAGCCCTCTCCCAAATGCAATGAACCATTATAAAAACGTTGTTTTAGATCTCTGCTGGAAATGGTTGAACCTCCAGCTCAATATAAGAAGTGTCTAAATGTGTGTTATGAAAGGAGTAACAGATTAATTCTCACAAAATTGGTTTTTTACATCATGACATGTTTCTGTTACTTGCTTTTAAACATTGATCTATGAACTCCACCTGAGAAGCTGCCTATCTCTAGATGTGCCTTTTTCCAAAAAATGATGCTCATAGGAGAACCATTTTTTTCCACCTAAAATAAACATTTCTGGAAACTCCTGCTGAAGAATAAGATTATCTTTCCCCAAGCTTTTCTTGGCTCAGAACATTTCTGTGCAATTATAAAAGATATTCACTTCCTTCTGATCAAGTGATAGGGCACGTGAGCTGGTGCTGACAAATAATAAAAGCAGATTATGCCAAGGCCAGCATGAACGCTGTTCAGATTATGTGGTAGAAACGTCTTTCAAAGCAACACATTGCCTATCTCACTAAGAAATAGTTAAGAGACAAATAATATTGTTACTTTCATAATAATTTATTTCCTTTATTAAAAATATGTGGAATTTGTCATTCCCCTCCATCATAATTGATTTAACAAAAATCTCCATTGACAAATTGATTTTTCTGAACTTGCCAAGTTCCTACTGCACACTTAAGATGAAACAATCTTTAATTTATTCCTACCAGTTAATCCCAACAAACCTCTCAAGCAGCTGGTCTCTATCAGCATAATCATTATAACAACAGCAGTATGACCTGCTTGTAGACAGATTGGTAAAGGGAGTTCATTGTTGCCTGAACATGTACCTGACTTTAACATAATGGTTTTATTTCTTGATTATGAGATGACTCCTTAAGGAATTGGCCTCTTTGTGGAATACATTTAAACAGATTGTGAGGTTAGTAAATGCTTGTATTGTGATACTGACTTTTTAAATATCACTGTTGGGTAGACTGGTAAGTAGATCCTAGAACAAATAGTATCTTTTTATTTTCTTCCATGTTATCATCTAGTTGTCTGCTAAAATCAAACTAATAATAAAACTAACAATTTATAGAGTTAATTTTTTTTCATTTCTAAGAAGCACAGCCAAATCTTTTAAAAGTAACGGTAGTTGATATTTGCCAAGAAGTTAATACATGACGAGCTAGCCTTAAATCACATTTGTAAATAATAGTATCCTAAAGTTGTTCCTTATCTTTGTTCTTAACAGATGCCAAAGAGGCATCTTATCTTTTGAACTGTAGCCAAACTATAGCCAAACATACTGTACAATAAAAAGCAACAATATCTATCTACGTCTATGTGATATAGAATGAAATAGAGCATCAATCTCTAAAATGTTATACCTTTATTTTTTCCTTAGCGAGTAGTATATCAAGAGCTGTATAGCAAGTATACATTTCTAAAGTTCACAAACATCCGTTTCTAGCCATGATGACATTAAGTGAAAATATGTGCATTGTGACATAATGATAGACTCTCAGCTTTCATTGTTGTATTGCAGTGTCACACATAACTACGTAAGGAACAGAGTGTGCATCATAATTCATGTTTAGTTACCTACACCACTTGTAAGAGGATCAATATGTATGTAGCCATTTATTTATTCAAATTATATATTAAATATTTTTTGTAGTTTTGTATCTACTATGTTTTTGCATGAAGTTTTATCTTCATGTTCCTTTTTAATGATAATATGATCTGGGATTATACTGTGGGCCATATTGGATTCAGCTCTGAGCCTCATGTCTATTCAATTAGTTTTCACATACTAAAAGTAGAATCTGACCCATTACTGATATTCACCTTATTAAAGTGAAGATATGAACTATGACAGACTGAAAACACTAGTTAAATATTCAGATTGGATAGATATTGGATGGAAACAAGGCTCTTTGATCTGACATGTGCTCAGTGAATGCATAAGGCACTGTCTTCATTCTCAGATGAAACACAGCATCCCAGAGGAACAATTCCATTGTGCAACAAGATAGAAAAAAAACAATACTGAGAATAAATGTTTTAAATTAGGATGATGAAGGTGTGTAACAGGTATGTCTTCAGGGAATAGCTTTCTTAATAGAAACATTCAGAATGAGATCCTTAATTTAGGAATTAAAATTGAACCATATGTCATTATTTTACAGAAGTAAATAAATTCTTAGTTGCAATATTTATTTATTATTTATTAAAATTTTATTACTTGCATTTCTATACTGGCAAGTAGCTAAGCATATTTTAAATTATTGAATATACTATTTTTATACTTGAACATACTATCTGTAGACTACCTTTTGGATTCACCCACCCACCCCCCACCGCCAAGGTTTAAACCCTTTAACAAACAGATATGTAGAATTAGGATTTGGAAAAGCAAGAATTTTTGGTAATTGTGCTTCATTTCCAGGACAATCTGTATGCAGAAAGTTTTGCTTGGTGGATTAAAAGGGCCAAAGTCAAATAGGTGTACTAAATTATAGATTTAACATACCCATTTTATAGATTATTTCAATAAAACACAACAAAAATCAATAACATTATTCAATTTTTCTTCAAAATTTCAGAATCACGTTCTAAGTTTCACAACTGATAAAGAAAACATGGGACTTTGGACTTCTTCCCCCAACTAATGCACTAAGGATTATCTAAAAACATTGAACAGTGGATTCAGAATGCATAATGACAGTGACAAAGGTAAATTATATT
Organism: Vipera ursinii; assembly: GCF_947247035.1. Classification (NCBI taxonomy): domain Eukaryota; kingdom Metazoa; phylum Chordata; class Lepidosauria; order Squamata; family Viperidae; genus Vipera; species Vipera ursinii. The sequence continues at coordinate 53,196,838 of NC_139518.1, read as the reverse complement.
ATGTTCCTTCCTTCCTTCTTACCCTGAATATGTCTGCTGTGCTGCCTCATCCTAGCAAGCAATGTTAATGGTGGGAAAGTTTGTGTTTCTGGAAGGAATGAGCAAAGAATGTTGTGAGACTATGTGTATAAACCAAAGTGTGAACATCATATCAGCTTCTCTGTTAAACCAAACAAGCACCTATATTGGGAAACAGATATAGGAAGATGCTGGAGGCAGAGGATCACTGTAGCATCAACAACAAAGGCAGTTCAGTTCAGGATGTATTTACAGCCTCAGAAAATAACAGCAACGGCATAATTTCATACTGTGTGGGAGAAAGCAATGGTAAAACACTCCTGATATTTTATCAAGCAAACCACATGGACCAACAAGATAAAGTGATTGATGATGTAGTGCTGGATGATGGGCCCCTTGGGTCAGATGGCAGGCAACATGCTACTGAGGAAGAACGTTCAGAATATTACAGATGTTTATGCCACATCTAGATTACAGCTTTCCTCTCACCTAGTTGATGGTGTTGCCGTGCAATAAAAGAAAATCCAAAGCTACAAAGAAAATCCAGTGCTGTAAAATATGGAGCATAGAATCATAATCATGAGAAAATTAGCACAGTGAAAGATTAAATGAACTGACTGAATTTTGATATTCTTAGGTATCAGTGAAATGTGGAATTAGACACTTTCGCTCAGAAAATCACGTTTACTACTCAGAAAAACAAAGAAGAAATGATGTTGGTTTCATGATCAGGAAGGATACAGCAAGGACACTACTTGAATACAATGGAATCAATTATTGTAATATACAGTTGTCTTTGTGAACACTCCTTTAATATGCTGACTATCCAAGTTTATGCTCCAGTCCCTAATCTGGAAAAAGAAGAGGTTGATTAATGTTATGGTGAATTCAATTGGAAATTAATGGATTATAGAAGCAACTATGTTACTTATGGTTGGACTCTGAAATAGCAAGGTTGTAAATATTAAGAAAGAAAAGTGTGATTATTTAAGATATCTCTCTCTCTCTCTCTCTCTCTCTGTCTCTCTGTCATTTTTTCTCTGTGTGTCTTTCTCTGTGTGTGTCTTTCTCTCTCTGTCTCTCTCTCTCTGTGTCTTTCTCTCTGTATCTCTCTTTCTCTCTCTCTCTCTCTCTCTCTCTCTCTCTCTCTCTCTCTCTCTCTCTCTCTCTCTCTCTCTCTCAAATTTATGTGGCATCTGACTCTGGGCAGTAGAAGAGCTCAGTAATAACAGCAAAACCATGACCAGGTCTGGCTGTGGAACAAATCACAAACTGCTCATTTGCAAGTGAAACTAAAATGGAATAACAAAGGCAACTACTTTCTGGCATATGGCTCCCACTCAGTTTACAAACAGAACACCAGGAATTACTTACCCTCATTAATGGAGAATCAAAAGAACTGAGGAAATAAAGATGTTTTTAAAGATGAATGTGAAAACAAACTGTCCAACTACATATCAGTACAGATTGGTCGAAGGAGGAGAAGAGAGGGGAGGGGAGGGGAGGGGAGGGGAGAGGACGGGAGAGAACTACTGTATCAGCCAGGAACTTAACAGACTTTCAGATTTTTCAAAGAGACAAGAAGCAGAATTACAGCGGTATCAATAAAAACAATGAAGACAGGCAGCCACTGAAAAACAAGAAAAATCTTTCAAAAGATCATTCTCTTTTAAAAAGGTTTGTTTAAAATGAGGCACTAAAATATAGCCCTCCAGATCTCAACTATACGTCCCAGCATCCCTCATCAATTTCTTGTTGATGATACTGGGTGTTGTAATTTACTGACATCTGGAACACTGAAAGTTTGCCATTCTTGAATAACAAGGACTTTGAGTGGAGTTTACATGAATAGCATAGGAGAAATGAGGAATTGAAATGTTGGCCATCAACTGGACATAAAAAAGAACCTAGGTCATTAGACTTTTAATTATAAAAATTAGCCAAACTTTATAAAAACTTTATAAACTTTGAAAGTTTATAAACTCAGTCCTTATCTTCATGTCCCTGTTCCAAATTCAAATTCCCTTGTTTTAAAACACACACACACACACACAGAGGGAGACACACCCCACAAAAATTAGCATACCACTTCAGGAATTCAGTCCATTGGCTAGTAGTTTAATTGTGCTTTACAGATTCCTCTTACATAAAGTCTGAGCAGTGAATAGCTAAAAATCCTGGGGGAGTGCAGAGTGTTGCACTGAAGACTGGTATCTCTGAGAGGAAAGCAGATGCTAGAATTCTCTTATTGCTCTTGATGTATCATGCTATTCAAAACAAATAACTTAAGCCCCACTTTTGGCCCATCTGTTTTGTATTTCAAGAAGTTAGTGTTCCAGTTAAGAGTGTATTAAAAGACCAGGCTGGACCCACACAGATCTGTAGCTTTTCTAAAGCAACACAATGTTTTCCAGAATGATTGAGCAATGCTATTGAGGAATAATAAGCTTTAATAATAGGTTTTCCTACTCTAATCATGTATCCTGTTCCCACTGCAATAATTTGACCCTTGATTTCCATCAGTGAGACTGATATATGCAATGATTCTATATTCAGAATCCTAAAAGACGCTCAGTACTGGATCTTAAAGTGTTGCCTCTCCTATTTTAAAGTTAAGTCTCTAAAGCCTTCTGCTAACCCTCTGATTGCGGGAGCCTTAATTTCTCTGCCACTTTTGTTTTCCACAATTATCCTTAAATTATGCACTGTGGAGTTGGCTGAATGCATTCCAGTGCATTCTTTGGCAACCAGACTTTGTGTTTTGTTAAAAAAAAAAATCATTAATCTGCTTGCCACTCTGCACTTGAAAAGACACAATTGTTTTTTTATTTGCTGAAATACAGAGAAAAGTGGTTGAAGAATGTAGAAGCTGATTGCAAAATATGAGATAGTGAAGCCACCACAGTTTTGTTTGCATTGTGGTGGTGAATATTTGTCTCTTCATTAGGAATGGAAGGCTAACATGATAAATGATATACTTTTCTTTGGGAAAACAATGCCATCAAACCTCTAATTAGTCAGTTAATATGATATTTGTCCCCTTCATGGATTACTGCCTTGTTGTGGCGAAGGGCTTGCATAATTCAATGAAGCTATGAGCTATGGTGTGCAGGGCCACCCAACACGGAAAGGTCATAGCAGAGAGTTGTGACAAAACATTATTGTATTTATTTATTTATTTATTTATTTATTTATTTTATTGGATTTATATACCGCCCTTTCCCGAAGGACTCAGGGTGGTTTACAGGGTATTTAAAACAAAAACCGATACAAAAGTTAAAATCAATTTAAAAAGATTAAATCAATCCCTGAAAAATAAAATAAAATTAAAATTAAAATTCTCAGCCTGGGCCAGAGAGCTCAAAGAGCCAGGTCTTCAGATCCCGGTGAAATGAACGGAGGTCGAGGGCAGTCCTAAGCTCCACGGGCAGCTGGTTCCAAAGGGCAGGTGCACCCATTGAGAAGGGCCTCCCCCTGGGTGTTATCTGCTGGCAAACTTTTACCGGCGGCACCCTGAGAAGACCCTCCCTGTGGGAGCACACTGGACGAAGGGAACTTGATGCTGGCAGCAGGTGTTCCCTCAGATATCCCGATGATATCCACTGATATCACTGATATCCACATGATCCACTGGAGAAGGAAATGGCAACCCACTCCAGTATCTTTGCCGTGGAAACCCCATGGACAGTACCAAAAGGAAAAAAGATATCATGCTGGAAGGTGAGTCCCTCAGGTCGGAAGGCATCCAATATGCTACTGGGGAAGAGCAGAGGGCTAGTACTAGTAGCACCAGAAAGAATGAAGTGACTGGGCCAAAGCTGAAAGGACGCTCAGCTGTGGATGTATCTGGTGGTGAAAGGAAAGTCCGATGCTGTAAAGATTTTTTTCTCCATAGGAACCTGGAAAGTAAGATCCATGAATCAAGGAAAGCTGGACGTGGTCAAACAAGAGATGACAAAACTGAACATCGACATCTTAGGAATCAGCGAACTAAATGGACAGCAATGGGTGAATTTAATTCAGATGACCATCAAGTATACTACTGCAGGCAAGAATCCGTCAGAAGAAATGGAGTAGCCTTCATAGTCAGTAAAAGAGTAGGAAAATCAATACTGAGATACAATCCCCAAAATGACAGAATGATCTCAGTTCAAAACCAAGGGAAACCATTCAATATCACAGTAGTTCAAGTCTATGCCCCAATCACTGGTGCTGAAGAGGATGAAAGTGACCTGTTCTATGTAGCCCTACAGCACCTTATAGAACTAACACCCCCAAAAATGATGTCCTTACCATCATGGGGGATTGGAATGCTAAAGTAGGAAGCCAAAATAACTGAAATAACAGGTTAGTTTGGCCTTGGAGTACAAAATGAAGCACAGCACAGGCTGATAGAATTTTGTCAAGAGAATACGATGGTCATAGCAAACACTCTTTTCCAACAACCCAAGAGACGGCTCTATACATGGACATCACCAGACGGTCAACACAGAAATCAGATTGACTATGTGCTCTGCAGCCAAAGATGGAGAAGCTCTATACAGTCAGTAAAAACAAGACCAGGAGCTGACTGTGGCTCAGACCATGAGCTTCTCGTTGCAAAATTTAGGCTTAAACTGAAGAAACTAGGGAAAAGCACTAGGCCACTCAGGTATGAACTAAATCATATCCCTGACGAATATACAGTAGAGCTGACAAATAGATTTAAGGAATTAGATCTGATAGAGTGCCTGAAGAACTATGGATGGAGGTTCTTAACATTGTACAAGAAGTAACAACTAAAACCATCCCAAAAAAAAAGAAATGCAAGAAAGCAAAATGGCTCTCTGAAGAAGCTTTGCAAATAGCTGAGGACAGAAGGGAAGCGAAAGGCAAGGGAGAAAAAGAAAGATATACCCAATTGAATGAAGAATTCCAAAGGATAGCTAGAAGAGATAAGAATGCCTTCTTAAATGAACAGGGCAAAGAAATAAAAGAAAACAATAGAATAGGAAGGACTAGAGATCTTTTCAAGAAAATTGGAGAGATGAAAGGAATGTTTCATGCAAAAATGGGCATGATAAAGGACCAAAATGGTAGGGATGTAACAGAGGCAGAAGAGACTAAGAAGAGGTGGCAAAATTACACAGAAGAACTATACAAGAATGAGCTTAACATCCCTGATAACCATGTTGAGGTGGTCACTGACCTCGAGCCAGACATCCTAGAATGTGAAGTGAAGTGGGCCTTAGGAAAGCTGAGCAACAACAAAGCTAGTGGAGGTGACAGTATTCCAGCTGAGCTATTCAAAATATTAAAAGACGATGCAGTAAAAGTGCTACACTCAATTTGCCAGCAAATTTGGAAAATTCAACAATGGCCACAGGATTGGAAAAGATCAGTTTACATTCCAATTCCAAAGAAAGGCAGTGCCGAAGAATGTTCAAACTATCGTACCATTGCACTCACTACACATGCTAGTAAAGTTATGCTTAAAATCCTACAAGTAGACTCCAGCGCTATGTGGATCAAGAACTACCAGAAGTACAGGCAGAATTTCGAAGAGGCAGAGGAACTAGAGATCAAATTGCCAACATACGCTGGATCATGGAGAAAGCTAGGGAGTTCCAGAAAAACATCTACTTCTGCTTCATTGACTATGCTAAAGCCTTTGATTGTGTGGATCACAACAATTTGTGGCAAGTTCTTAAAGAGATGGGAGTACCAGACCATCTTATTTGTCTCTTGAGAAACCTATATGCGGGTCAAGAAGCAAGAGTGAGAACTGGACACGGAACCACTGATTGGTTCAAAATTGGGATAGGAGTCCGGCAAGGCTGTATACTGTCGCCCTGCCTATTTAACTTATATGCAGAGCACATCATGAGAAAGGCAGGGCTAGATGAATCAAAAGTTGGAATTAAGATTGCCGGAAGAAATATCAACAACCTAAGATATGCAGATGATACCACTCTAATGGCAGAAAGTGAAGAGGAACTAAAGACCCTCTTGTTACAAATGAAGAAGGAGAGTGCAAAACTTGGGTTGAAACTAAATATTAAGAAAACCAAGATCATGGCATCCGGCCCTCTCAATTCCTGGCAAATAGATGGGGAAGAAATTGAGGTAGTTACAGATTTTATTTTCCTGGGCTCCAAGATCACCGCAGAGGGGGACTGCAGCCACGAAATTAAAAGACACTTGCTCCTGGGGAGGAAAGCCATGGCAAATCTAGACAGCATACTAAAAAGCAGAGACATCACCCTGCCAACAAAAGTGCATATAATCAAGGCTATGGTCTTCCCACTTGCAATGTATGGCTGTGAAAGTTGGACCATAAGCGCCAAAGAATTGAAGCCTTTGAACTCTGATGCTGGAGAAGACTCCTGCGAGTCCCTTGGACTGCAAGGCGATCAAACTGGTCAGTCCTAGAGGAGATCAACCCTGACTGCTCTTTAGAAGGCCAGATCCTGAAGTTGAAACTCAAATACTTTGGCCACCTAATGAGAAGGAAGGACTCACTGGAGAAGAGCCTAATGCTGGGAAAGATTGAGGGCAAGAGAAGAATGGGACGACAGAGAATGAGGTGGCTGGATGGATTCACTGAAGCAGTAGGCATGAGCCTAAATGGACTCCAGAAGATGGTAGAGGACAGGAAGGCCTAGAGGAACGTTGTCCATAGGGTCGCAATGGGTTGGACACGACTTTGCAACTAGCAACAACAAATGATATTCGTGAAGGATTATCTGCTAGATTGTATAACGCCCTGGCCCTATACTTCAAACTGCACTGATCCAGAAAAGTAATGTAGAGATGAAATGTAAAGTCAGTAACAGGGTGCAAGCAAATTCAGAAAGGAGAAATTAAATTTGTGTCAGCCATATGTGATTCAGAATTATGATGACAGAAGACACTAGTTACAAAGATCACAATCTATGTCTCTGTTGGAGGCAATTTCCAAACATGCATGTCAAATTGGGAGACAGAGAATGTATTCATATAGACATACTGCATGTAGAAGTATACATATAAATGTCTATACTGGGTAAAATTTGTGCAAAAAGACAATAAAAAGAAAAAACATACATAGGGAAACACACAAAGACACAAGCACACACAAGCCTTGGTGGAGCAGTGGGCTAATGCCTCCTTAAGTAACACCAGCTGCCTGCAATTAGTGCAGGTTCGCATCCCACCAGGCTCAAGGTTGACTCAGCCTTCCATCCTCCCGAGGTAGGTAAAATGAGGACCCAGATTGTTGGGGGCAATTAAGCTGACTTTGTAATAATGCCGCTTGGGGGGGATGTGAATGAAGGCTACTGCTAAGCTTGTAAGCCGCCCTGAGTCTTCGGAGAAGGGCGGGATATAAATGGAATTAAAATAAATAAATAAAATTCATATATGACAAAAATGAACATAAAAATATCACTGTACCCTGTTTTGTTTATTTGATAAACAAACTGATCCAGACATAAATAAAAATGAACTTATAAAATGGAAAATGAGAAAGTGAGCAAAAGTGCAAGTGATAGATTTGCCTGTCTGTCACAAGTCATGATTAAATATCATGTGAAGACTCAGAGGGCAAGTAAAGATAGAGCCAGAACTTAGGAACAGCTGGGATGAAAGCAGAAGTCGGGATGAAAGTAGAACTGAAGCAACAAAGTTTAAGAAGAAACTGAGAATGTAAGAGTAAGAATCATAAGCCAGATGTGAATTAGGGCTGTGCAAATCTTTGACTTGAAACTTCAGTTCAAAGGAATTTTGACTGAATCAAAATTTCGATATGAACTGATTAACGATTCAATGATACAAAACAAATCAGATGCCTTCAAACTGATAAAAAGATTTAATGGACTTTGTGCATGGACATTCACAATTTTATCCAATTGAATTTTATAATAAATAGATTTTACTGACAATCTGAATTTTGAATCATAAATTGAGAACAAACTGCACAATTTGAAATGGATCTAGGATGATTTGTGCACCCATGGTAAGAATATTGTTTTGCTCCAACAATGCTTCAGTGATTAAGAAAATAGCTCATTTTAGAAACATTCAATGCAAAGTCACAATGGGCAGGGCAAATCCATATGCTGAAACCTATGGAATTAAATTTGTGCTTTCCCCATAGCTCACTTTGTGGGAAAATCCTACCCAAATGTCTGTAGCCCAATCTGCATCCTTGCCTTCTTTTGACAAAATCCCACATTTTTTTTAGCAAATGTGAGTGATAATTTTAGATTAAAATAGTATTTTCTTCAACTCTGCTAAACACCAAAACTCAGAAGTATGCTGTAATACAGTGTTGCCTGAAGCTGACTTATTGTCAGTAAAAACTTGGCAGCACACAAAATTATATCAATTCAAAGAGATTCCATATTATTTAAGATAACCGGTTATGCAGATGGAAATTATTTATCTTCAGCAATATTATGATTAATTCTCTCTCAGATAAAGAATTTTTCTATATTTTACAGATAAATTAAGTTTTACCTTAGAGAATATAACACACATATATATCATGGCTACAGGTGGTCACTCATAAATACTAAGCAAAATAAAATTAAGAACAATTAAGCCAAGATAATTTAAGATCCACTGATTTGAATGATAGTTAGTAATATTCTAAAGTTATTGTCAACTTTGAAAATGAGCATGGCTGCAGCCTTTTTCCCTACCCATGTAGGAGGGGGGTTTACTAGGTGCTTCGCTAGACTAAACAGATTTTTTCCTGTGGGAGCCAAGGTCATTGGCTGCTTCTGGGGCTGCAGGCTGGGCGTTTCATGAAAAGCCCGCCAAGAAGATGTATTGGGGAACGTAGTAGCTTGCATAGCTTTAGGGGTGGGATTTCTTAACTTGTATTGGGGATTGTTACTTGTCTATTCAGACATGGTTTCACTTTTGACATGCTGATACTTTGTATCAAGAAACATGTTCTTTGAGGAACTTGCAAGCCTCAGAGTTCTGCTTTATTTGTCTCTGTCTGTCGGAACCATGACAGTTATATTTATTGAAGCCAAATGTTAAAAGTGCTTAAATCTATCCAGATATTATCCAATAGCTGCAAATGCTAAATTAAAAGCATCAGCATATTTCAATAAGAAATATCTCCATTTATATCTGGATTCCAAGCAGATGTTTTCTATCCACAGTCCTGTTGATATAACTAATTGCTATATTAAAATGCCAAAATTTGGAATAACTGGCTGGTTTAAGCATTATCTATAAAATAGAATACATTACAATGCAAACAAAGTTCACAAAGTTCAATATAGTGAATTGAGCAATGAATAGTATTATCTGCCCTGTTTCATGGAAGATGTATTTGCTGCTAAGAAAATGACTTTTCCAGAAAGCATTTGGTTACTGAAAATAGTACTTTTGTCACTTCACCAGCACATGGTCATCTGCAAGTAAAGGGAAAGAGGCGCTTAAATATCATGTCTTATTTACTTGCATTGTGTATTGAGATACAAATATTTAACAACAGCATTCATGTGATAAATTTGTGACAACCAGTTTAATCTAGTGGTTAAGGCACCAGGCTAGAAACCAAGAGTTTTTGAGTTCTGGTCCTCGCTTAGCCATGAAAGATGGCTGGCTGACCTTGGACCAATCACACACACTCTTTCAGTTTAACTCAACTTACAGGGTTCTTGTGTATTGGATATGTTTGATGCCATAAGTTATGTATAAAAATAATAAATGTGGGACAAACAAATGAATAATGCCCTCGTATTCATGATATCATTTGGATTTTATTGTGATTTGCTGTGGTTATTCCTAAATCTGTTCCAATGACTGTTAGCTACAGTGCTATTGTCTGATTAGAGGCAATCCCTAAATAAGGTTGATATCAACATTCTCTACCATACCTATGCTTTATTTGAGAATATTTATTCTATAGATGTTGATGTAGAAGTAAGTAGCACAGATGATTCTATGACATATGGTATGATAGAATAAGTTATGGCATGAATCTAACATTTTCCCTCCCTGTTAAGCTTCAGCTGTAGCTTACTATTTGTTATCAACCATACTTTCTTTTACAAATACATACACTTTATATTCATAACATCTTCACTATTGCACACTGGAGGGTAGTTTACATCTTTTCTAAAAGAGTCCTATGTGACTAAGAACTATAAACACTATAGTGAAATGGCTAATTAATTTGCTAATGCATTTGTTTCAAAGTATGCTTTAGAAACCATTTGTAAATGAACATTAAACAACCCATCATTTTTAACAGCTGCTATATAATTGTAATACCTGTGAGGTCATCTATTTATTCTAGCTACAACTTAGCAAAATACAAACAGGACAATGTGTGTACTACACAACACAAACTCTACCCAAGATTTTGAAACAGCAGAACATGGATACATATACAACAAACAAAAAGACAATTTCAGGAAGTAACTTGAGCCCTACTTACTGTCCAGGTCGATGACAGTATTCTATCTATATTTTGAAGGTTTTGATAACTTAAGATTTTAAAGATAAAATTGTTTATATCATGCTTTAATATATGATATATTAATGTTATATGTATACAGTTAAACTTTTTTATCTAAAATAAACAACTGCAGAATACTCTTTTTTTGTTGTTAAATAGAATTTTTATCATCACTGACCAGTATTTATGAGATAATAAGGCTTTCTCTCTTAAGCTTAATTCTAAGGTATCCATTGTATTACTTATTATTATTTGTGCATATTAAAAATGAAACAAAAAAGAAACAAGAATAAAGAACACAAAAAAGTAAAAGTAAAAAAAAAGGTTTTTAAACCTATCCCCTTGACATCTCAAAGGACTTTGACAGATGAATTAGAGCTCCTACAGTCGTTTCAGTGTTATAAATAAATAAAGTTTAAAATAATATTTTACTCCACTATAGTCATTTAAATTTTACCAAGTTTATTCAGGCAGATATGAAAGAAATACTGTGAAAACCTTCCTTTAAAGGAAAAAGAATTCTGATTTAGGTCTTATTATAATAGTAAAGAAACCAAGGATGAACAAACCACACACAAAAAGCCAAATGGTTAAAGGCATACATAAACTATACATTAATTGTCATCAGAACTTCATCTTATTTAGTGCTGAATAGACAACTGAATAGATAATTAGATAATAGATAATTCAAGTAGTTGATGTGTGAGATTGTTTGCCTTCTTAAGAACTACTCCAAAATATTTAGACCACTGAGGCCAGAAAATGCAACCAAACACACAACATAGACACACAAACTACATATTGATTCATTCAATATAGCTTCAACCTCAGAAGTTAACCTAGGAAAGTTAATTTGTAATATGTGTGACAAAATCTATTCCAGAAGATCTCAACAAAATTCAATACCTCCGTGTCTGGTTTAGTTTAGAATCTTAAAGAAAACTTTTATCAATTGTGTAACCTCATAACCAACCAGAAGACTCTGCAGCCTCCACAACTTTTTTAAATGTTGCTTCCAAATTGTAATTATCAAAGTGATGGAAAGGAAAATTCTTAAATCCTTAGATAGTAATCACATTTTTAAAATCAATAAAATGCATTTTGATTTTGTTTGCTTTGTGGCTTTGAATAAATGTTGATTCTTGGCAACTGCCTTGACTACTCTCAATATTTTTTTGGCAAGATTTTCAGAAGTGGTTTGCTACTGCTTTATTCTTAGGATTGAGAGAGAGTGACTGGCCCAAGGTCACCCAGCTGGCCTTGTGCCTAAGCCAGGATTAGAACCCCCAGATCCCAGTTTCTAGCCTTGTGCTTTAACCACTACACAAAACTGGTTCTGATTGCTTGTTAAATTTCATTTAATCAAAGATTTTTTTTCTTGATGATTTAGAGCTAAATCTTCAGCAAACCACTCAAAAATCAATGCTCTGCTCCTATCTTAGAGGAAGTTTCTGAGTTTTTGGAATGTAGGAGCTATGCAGTTTCTGATCTTTAACAGAGAATATCCAGTTGGTCAACTACAACTTTGCCAGAATTTCAATTAGGTTATGGTATGCACTCAAACTTCATATGGTTTTCATTTCTTATAACTCTAAAAAAAACCTGAAGAGAGTTGTGAAAGGATATAAAAAAGCAAAATAAGCCTGCTCTCTGTTTTTCCCAAGTCACATCAGGGAAAAAAATAAAAGGAAGCTACTAACATTATGGGCTATGACTAAAAATGTTGCATCAGGAAAATGGATGCCTCAGAAGAACTTGAAACACTGTGGGCTATCTATACAGGAAGTGAGAAAGCATGGCTACCTTCAAATAAAAAAAGATTTCCCTACCAGTTTTGTCTGAGTCCTAAGAGGCAAACTATACATACATCCTTGTGAGACATTACAAAAGAAAAGAAAAAGAAGAGGATATTTACTTCAAAACTAGCTCAATTAAATGCATTTTAAGAGTTGGCTGACAAGATGAAAACAATAGGGATACTCAAGCTGGACGTTGACATTGGCATATTAATGCATGCAGTTTAAGTTTGCATATTGGGGGATGAAACTCACAAGATTATCAACAACACTTTAGGGCAGGCGCAGACAATTAATTTTCCAAGGGGCCACTTGAGAAACTGGGACTATTGTGAAAAACTGGTCCAATAGGGCTGTGAATGTGCATAGGCATGCTTGCACATATACACTTTTTTTTAAAAAAAGTAGTCGCCTTCAAAATAAAAGCAATCCACACAAACGAAACAGACAGCCAAAGGGGTGGATGTGGCTCAGGGGCTGTAAAATGCCCGAGTCTTTTTTAGAGTGAGCATTGCTTGTCAAAGTACATGTTATTTTTTGACTAATCCCCGGTTATGGGAATGTGTCAGCTGCCACCTCACCTTTACACTTAGCAACCATTCAGTATTAGCAGCCATGAACTGGGGGGGGGGGCTGGATGGGAGACGAATGCCTCAAGCAAAACAAAAACAAAACAAAACAATCAGCTGGGAACAGAAAGTAGCTGCATACCAAACCTGGTTAATAGGTGGGTCAAGGATTACGCGGAGACAGCAGGCTTGGCTACTTAGATTTATTGAGGTACACCAAGGCGAGGTAGTGGGGTTACAGCTCCCTTTTATAGCCTGCTGTTCGTTGGTTCCGCCAATCCTGGACCCGCTGCTTTCCCGCTCGCCGGATGGGCCAATCGTCTGCGTTGGTTTCTGACAGCTCGGGTCCGCGTGTGGAGCTGTCAACGTTGCGCCTGCATAGTTGCTACCGGCAATTTGACAGCTGTCAAATTGCCGCGTGCTGAACTGTCACTGGTGATTTACCTCACGTAGCGTTTAAAACCATTTCATAACTTGATGTAACATAACTAACAGTTAATACAATTAACAAATGAATACATATCACCCCTTACCCCTCCCCCAAACTGGTGCAATTCCTCTCCTTATGTTGTTGTGCGTTACCCCGCCATTCATAGTCTCGCAAATATGTTGGTGGTTGTCTCCTTCGGCAGGAGCGTCTTGGGGTTCCGTCGTTCTCTTGTTCCCCTTCCCCCTGTGCTGGTTGGTGGAATGTGGGAATTTGAGGGGTTCCGGTTGTCATTTGTGGGGGTGATGTGCGGGGCGGGGTTGGTGGCAGAATGTTTTGGGGTTGCCGGTTCCGTAATTGGTCTATGTTTCTGCGGATGTGTCCATTGGATTGTGTCTGTATAATGTATGAGAGTGGCCCTGTTTGGTCGATTATGGTGCCCTGCAGCCATTTTGGTCCCGATGCATAGTTACGGGCCCATACGGTTTGGCCTATGGAAAATGTTCTTGACGGAAGGGGTTGTTCGCTTTCGATGTTGCCTCTGTCCGGGTGCATTCTATCCAGTCGGGTGATCAGTCTTCGTCCCCATCGTAGTTCTGCCGGTGATTTTCCAGTGGTGGTGCATGGAGTGGTGTGCTGGGCGAGAAGGTATTGGGAGAGTCTGCGATGCCAGTTGCCCTGTACTATTTTTCTGAGGGCGTCTTTGGTGGACCTTACCATGACTTCAGCCATCCCGTTGGAGTAGGGGTGGAAGGGAGCTGATGTAACGTGTTTAATAGAGTTGCCCCTCGTGAATATCTGAAATTCGCGAGATGTAAATTGGGGTCCATTGTCAGTAACAAGGGTGTCAGGGAGGCCGTGTGTAGCGAAAAAACCCCGTAAAGCCTGGATTGTATTGGTAGTGGTGATGCTGTGGACTGGGGCAATTTCAAGCCATTTTGAAAAACTATCTACTGCAATTAGGAATGTTTGCCCCTGGAATGGTCCGGCGAAATCCAGATGGACCCTGGACCATGGGTTCTTAGTTGCCTCCCATCTGTGTGGTGTGTTTTGAGGTGGGGCTGATCTTGTCAATTGGCATGGGTAACAGCCCGCGACATAATTCTCAATGTTGCTATCTATGTCCGGCCACCACACATAGCTCCTTGCTAGGGCTTTCATTTTTACGATCCCGGGGTGGTCCTCGTGAAGTGTTAATAGGGTTTTTTCTCTGTGCTTTTAGGGAAATACCACCCTGTTTCCCCATAGAAGGCACCCTAGGTGGGCTGATAGCTCGTGTCGTCTAGCATAAAATGGCTTAAATTCCTCCCCCGGGCAAGTGGTTGGCCATCCTGCGGAGACCCATTGATATATTCGGCTGCAAATTTTGTCAGTGGCTGTAGCCGAGGAGATGTCCTTAGCTGTCAAGGGGGTATCTGGAAGTTCTGTGATTGCCAGAATACGCCCAGCTGGAGCTGGGTCTGGATCTGAGTCAGGCAGGGGCAGCCTGCTGAGCCCGTCTGCGTGTCCTAATTCTTTTCCCGGCTTATGGATTAATTGGAACGAATAAGCTGACAAGAAGGTTGACCAACGCAGTATTCTAGGTGAAAGTATTTGCGGGGTTAGCTTGTTCCACGTGAATATGCCCAGAAGGGGCTTGTGGTCGGTGTATATGGTAAACGTTCTACCGTATAGGTAGTCGTGGAACTTCTTGACCCCCGCAACGATGGCTAGCGCTTCCCTGTCAATTTGGGCGTAATTTCTTTCTACCTTTGTAAGGGTCCTAGAATAGAATGCTATAGGTTTTTGTTCCCCTGAGTCTAAGAGATGACTTAATACTGCTCCTATTCCATATGGAGATGCATCGCAGGCGATGCAGAGTGGGAGGTCTTCTCTGAATAATGTTACAGTAGAACTGTGGCATAGGGCGTTTTTGAGTGTATTAAAACTGGCATCGTGTTTGGATGTCCAGAGCCAGGGTCGTCCCTTATCTAAGAGGCGGTGCAATGGTTCGGATAGAGTAGCCTTATGAGGTAAGAATGCATGATAAAAGTTCAAGAGTCCTAAGAACGCTTGTAACTCTTGCTTATTTTTAGGTGTTGGGGCAGCTTTGATAGCTTTGATTTTAGCATCAGTGGGGTGAACTCCGTGGGCATCTATTTTATAGCGTAAAAATTCTGTTGAGGGAACCCCTATTTGGCATTTCTGTTTGTGAAGTTTAAAACCTGCTGTTCTGAATCTTGTCAGAACAGCTGACAGGCGCTCTGCTAAAATTTCTTTATTTTCTCCAGCGATAAGGACATCGTCGAAATAGGGGCATACCCCAGGAATCCCTTTTAAAGTTTTTTTCATTACTTCTTGGAAGATTCCTGGGGCTGCTGAAATGCCAAACTGTAAGCGTTTGACTTTAAAAACCCCGCGGTGAGTTACAATCATTTGCGCATCTGCGGTTTCAGGAGTTACTGGAAGCTGCAAATACGCTTGCGCCAAATCAAGTTTGGCAAAGATGGCGCCGGACCTAATAGAAGAGAGGACGTCTTTCACCGCGGGGACCGGGTAAGCATGTGCGTTTAGTGCCCGGTTTAGAGTAGCTTTATAATCGGCACATAATCTAATTTGGCCGTTAGGTTTTATAGGTGTAACTATAGGGGTTTCCCAGGTCCCACCGTCGGAGGGTTCTAGGACTCCTATTTTGACGAGGCGGTCCAGCTCGTCCTCAATTTTTTGTTTGAGGGCGAACGGGACACTTCGAGCTCGAATTCTTATGGGTGTTACCTCTGGTTTTAGATTAAGGGTGATCGGGGGCCCTGTGTAAGTTCCGAGGGAGCCGTCAAAGACGTCTGCAAATTGTTTGCAGACGTCTTCGAGGCTTGCGGCCTGTACCCTGTTGATGCCCGTTAGTTTTATGCCTAGTGCCCTGAACCAGTCTAGTCTGATTAGGTTGGATCTGTTCTCTTGGGTCACTAGGATGTTAAGGGGTCCTCGGAATTTTTTAAATTCCACTAGGATTTTTGCTTGACCCTTCAGGGGTATTAGGGACTTCTGATAGTCCGCCAGGATCACCTGGGGAGGTTTTAAAGGGATTTGTCTCCTGTTTCTGCGGCAAATTTCCTTGAAGGTTTCCCCTGAAATGAGGGTGACTGCTGAGCCGGAGTCTACCTCCAGTTTGCAAGGTACCCCTTGTAGCTTTGCTTTAATTTTTACTTTAGGGGTTAGACTGTGGCTAAACCCCCTCCTACCTTTTTGTTAATAGCCTGTACTAGGTGGCTGGGGGGCCTGGTTTTTTGTCTGCCCCGGGGTGTCATACCTGGGGACGTTGCTTCAACTTCGTGGAGCTCCCCGCGGTTGCGGCTTCTGCATGCCGTTTTGATGTGCCCCGATTTTCCACAGTTGTGGCACCGGGCGTTCCTGAATCTGCAGGAGGATCTGATGTGGTTTCCTCCGCAGCTGGCACAAGCGACTCGGGGCTCTCGGTTGTTGTTCTTGGGTCTCGCCCCTTCCCTGTTGTCGGCTTTTCGGGTTTGGAGCTTTTCGAATCGACGGTGGATGGCATCCACGTCGGAGAGGTCTTCTAGTTCTCCTTGGTCTCTGGGAACTGTTTCCCCTTGATTCACGGCCCTGGTTTGGTTATTTTCGGCTTTGGCGAAGTCTTTGGAGTGGGTGTTCTCGTACGCCTGAATCTCCCTAGTGACTTCAGCTAGATTCAGGGACGTTTTCGCCATTATTTTTCTCTGGAGGTGCTCGTCTTGGAGGCCGATGACCAGTTGGTCCCTTATCCGGTCCTCCAGGTCCGGAAAGTGACACCATCTGGTGGCTTGTCTTACACTCGCTACAAAGTCGGCTGCCGTTTCCCCTGGTCTTTGGCGACACTTCGCGAACTGGACCCTCCAGTAGATCTCGGAATGGGTCGGCATATAGTGCTTGCTGAGCCTTTCTGTGAGCTCCGCATAGGTTACCTGTGTGACCGGCTCCGGGCTGCACAGACCGACGGCCACGTCGTACACCGCGGTCCCGCTGAGGTATAAGAGTGCTGCTGCCTTAGCCCGGTCTTCGGTTATTTTGCTAACCAGCAGGTACCCTTCAACTTGCCCAAGGTGTGATTCCCAACGCTCGGGAAATCGGGTGTCAAATTCGCGTATCTGGCCGAAAGCTGCCATGCTGTCTCGGTTCTCCCTCGGCTTGCTTGAGGTGGAAGTTACAACTTCCAGTGACTAGCTCTGAGCCTCCAGAAGGGAACCTTCCTAAGCTCAGTGACTTCAGCTTAGCAAGCCGATCCCATCCTCGTCGCCAGTGGTTAATAGGTGGGTCAAGGATTACGCGGAGACAGCAGGCTCGGCTACTTAGATTTATTGAGGTACACCAAGGCGAGGTAGTGGGGTTACAGCTCCCTTTTATAGCCTGCTGTTCGTTGGTTCCGCCAATCCTGGACCCGCTGCTTTCCCGCTCGCCAGATGGGCCAATCGTCTGCGTTGGTTTCTGACAGCTCGGGTCCGCGTGTGGAGCTGTCAACGTTGCGCCTGCGTAGTTGCTACCAGCAATTTGACAGCTGTCAAACTGCCGCGTGCTGAACTGTCACTGGTGATTTACCTCACGTAGCGCTGAGCTTGTCGATCAGAAGGTCGGCAGTTTGGTGGGTCGAATCCCGAGTGCCGCATAGCAGAGTGAGCGCCTGTTACTTGTCCCAGCTTCTGCCAACCTAGCAGTTCGAAAGCACGTAAAAATGCAAGTAGAAAAATAGGGACCACTATGGTGGGAAGGTAACAGCGTTCCGTGCACCTTTGGTGTCTAGTCATACCGGCCACATGACCACGGAGACGTCCTCGGACAAGCGCTGGCTCTTCGGCTTTGAAACGGAGATGAGCACCGGCCCCTAGAGTCGAAAACGACTAGCACGCATGTGCGGGGGAACCTTTAGCTTTACCTTTTTTAACGTTTAAAACCATTTCATAACTTGATGTAACATAACTAACAGTTAATACAATTAACAGATGAATACATATCAAAACCTATGACTGAAGTGACAGTTCTAAAAGCATCTTGTTTGAATTTGATTGGACATGGCCCCAGTGATGGGAGCAACTAATGGAGGGAAAAGTTAGATTTGGGGATTTTGGTGCACGATTTTCAGTTCAGGCTATGGTTCAGTTCATAATTCACTTGACTTTTAGTAAACTATACCTTTGTCAGAGTTAAGGATCATTCGTTCTTAGAGGTTCAAGCTGAGGCAGATTTGACATAATGTATCAAGGCCTAAAGAATTTGAGATCTTTGAGAGTGATGTTGAAGAAAATTATTTTACAACTATAATACTGTAAAATTAGAAGACTAAATTTAAAAAATGATTTGTAGATATATATTTCTCAATTAGGAATTTCAATTCAGGCAGAAATTGCATAAATAAAGTATATATTTCCTTTCATGCATATTTTTTTAATTCTTTTATCACGACTGAAATGTGGGTTATGTATGCATGAATGTATATACAGCTATTTTTCTATGAAAACTATTTTAATTTAAAATGTGAAGAAGACTGAATACCATGCTACATCTTGAATAAAAAAAATGCTTTATAGACCATTGAGAGGCTCCCATATAGATATCCATTCTCTCCACTGCCTATAGGTAAAAAAAGAAAAAAGAAAGACAAACATTGTTAAAAAGAGGTTTTCTTGTTTTTATAAAAGTGCAACAGCAATACTTCAACTCTGCCGTGGATCAAGTAATTCTATAATTCTGATAGCTTCTAACTCCAGGCAGTCTTACTAGAATATGAAGTGCAATTGAGATGTGCACCTCTCTAAGGGAAACTTCCTGTAAAATACAGATTCTGATCCAGTCAGAATACAGAGACACATATTTTAATGCTTTTCACTTCCTCTTTTCTTTGGAACTGTTAAGAAAGAAGAAAGCAAAGTGGGTTTTGTATGGGGAAGGGAGAAAAGGTGAGTTGAACATCTGATTCCATCTCATTTCATGGAACAGATTTCTAACAAATAGCTAACAAATGAACATCATTATAGAGTATAATAAAATGGCACCTTAATGAGTGATTTTTAAAATTGTTATGGTATGTTCTAAAAACTAAGTTATCCTAATAATCATTTCAAAAATATCTTTTAACAACAATTTTTCAAAAGATCGAGGATCAGAATTTTAGCACAAAATACAAAAAGATTTGTTGTGTTAGCAAAAATGAATTCTTATTGAGATCTCCTTTTCTTATTGCTTGCTTTTTAAATTTGTATATGGAATTTATACATGCCAAACTAGCATTTTAAGAAGATAATGCATCATATAGATCCCTTCTGTATATAATTTTCCAGTTACAATAAAATTAGATATGATTATGAAAACCTTACCCTGTATAAATTGGTTCTGCCTCAGAAATTATATTCAACCCCTGTATCCATGTTATTTTTTTGCATTCTTTTACAGTTAAAATATGCTCAGCGCTCATTAATGCTCAGTGAGCATTAAAATATGCTGATTATGTACAATGGAACAAGCCATCAAAATAAATGAAAATGAGGTAGACTGGAGCCAGTCAGGCCAATCCACAAGACTAAAAAAACCATCTACAGTTGGATGTAAACTGATTACTTAAAATAGTTATAAATCTCCCAGTGCACTGAAGATTTACTGTGAAAAAATATTAGGATTTTTGAACTGATTTGTCTGTTTCAAATAAATCTGTTTCTGGTCATATTCGGTGACTAAATTCTCATCATACATATCATCCCTAGAATGAAGATGAATGATATAATACATATTGTTATTGGTCACCCATTGTACAAGATAGGAACATTCAGTTTTTGTAGTAAGCTCTGAATAAATAACCTTCATTAAACAATATAGGTATGTTTTTTTCAATCTTTTCTTTTAATTTCTAAAGGCAGGTAAAATCAATTTTTAAATGTATTTTATATCTGCAATTGTGACTACAATAATTAATGTAGCTAGAAATTAAAATTAATTTCAAATTTGTTCCACTTATAGCATTCAGCATTGGGATCATAGTTTGCCCAATTTGCAGAGTGAAGGTTTATGAAGAGTTATAGAAAAATCATTCATATGGCTGGCTGAGGAATTCTGAGAGTTAAAGTCCACAAGTCATAAAAGGGCCAAGTCTGAAGACCCTTGATATAGAACTTTGGGGAGCAAGGAGGCATGGTTTGGCAATCTACAATCGTATTGACGTAGGCATATATAAAATGATAGCTGTACAATAAAAAGTTCCAATTCTCCTTAGCTACATTCTGGATTTTGCAGCACACAAAAGCAAAATAAAGTCTACACTTTTTGGTATCTTCCTTTTCTAACTTGCCCACAATGTTTTAGCAAGCTGCTATCTTATTCAGCAGAAATCCTGTTAAATAGAATTTTGTTTCAGTCATGTTTTTATTTATATTTCCATGAGTTAGAGTAATCATATGTTTATTTAGAAATTGGATGTTTTGGGATATCATCATCATCATCCTTGAGCAACTTTATCTGTATAATCACAACCCACTGTCATTTTTTTCTACTTGCTTTATTGTCAAGAGAAAGTATCTTGGGATTGTATTTCCTTGGAGTTTATACAATGGTAATGAGAACAATTATATATCTCCATCTGGAATCCATTAAATCTGATTATGATTGCTGACTTTCTTATTCTTATTACTATCTGGATTAGCTAACCCCATTACAACGAATGCACTCCCTAAACTCTATGGGAAATATTATTTCCTGTCATCTAACCATAGACTCCTTCTCTCCTCATGTAAACGGCATCATCTTTTGCCTCAATTACAAGAACTGTAATACATTTAAACTCCCAGACGACGTATCTGCAGGTGTTTAACCAAATAAACAACTCCCCTCCCCCATCTGATCTTCCCAGGATCAAGTCTTGCATTCTCTCAGTCAGCCAGATGGCTTTGTGCCTAAATTTTGCAGGTGCTGAAGGGTGGAACATCCAATGTCATGGCCTTTCGAATCAGAACAAGTACATTAAAGAATAAATCAGAAGAAAATACAGATGTAATGATTACATCCTAGTTACAAATTCAGGGTTTTACTAATAGAAATACAATCCAAAATTAATTTAGGCACAGTCTCACTGCTTGATGACTTTGTAAAAATAATGCTAATCTAAAACATATGTCATGGCGTAAAAACCTCATTTTCTTTGTGTATGGTATATTTGTTTTTGTTTTGTTTCAATTAGGCCTTGTTGATGAAGTCAGATGACTTTTAGAATTTATCTTTGCTTAGTTTTGCCAAGCTTTCATAGACTAACATTCCTAAACTATGTATGATTTTAGGACAACGGTTAGCATGCTATGGAACAAAATAAATTATTTAGTCCAAAACAAAGAAGCAGGTACATCTTTCTGTAGTGGGCCACATATCTTATTACTCTATGGCAGAGATATTGTGTCTTTTTCACTAATGGCTACAACTTTGATTGAACTAGGAGCGCACACAAATGCACACAAAAACCATGCATGTGGTTGGATATACACACATATCCAACCACAGATGCTCCACACTGTCTCAGATCATTGAAGGGAAAATATTGTTCCACTCTCTTCTGTTTCCAGTGAGTGTACTGATGAACAGACATACAGAGTCCCAAGGCCTTTATTATAATTTCTTCCTAAAATTCAGTTAGATTGGAAATAATAAAAACACCTAATGGCATGGAAGGAAATAACATCATAGTGCTTTGTATGCCAGCTTGAATCTGTAGAAGAAAGGTGGAACATAATTCTAACAAATAATAATAATTGGCTGTCGTTAGGTAAAGGTAAAGGTTCCCCCGCACATGCGTGCTAGTCGTTTCCAACTCTAGGGGCCGGTGCTCATCTCAGTTTCAAAGCCGAAGAGCCAGCGCTTATCCGAGGATGTCTCCGTGGTCATGTGGCCGGCATGACTAGATAGCAACCAATTGTAATAGTTGACTACATACTTCATTGTTGTTAGTTTTTCTTACCCTCAGTGAAGTGATGACTGGATAGGAAATAATAAGGCAGAGAGAACAACCAAACAACCAAATATTTGAAGATGCTCTAAACAAATTGCTTCAGAAATCAGTTAGGTTTCATTTTTACTCCTCTTAAAATAAACCACATTAGCATTAGTAATCAAGCTCCTGATATCATGACCACATTCTTCCCTCCCTCACACATCAGTTCTGGTTTATATGAGGCCATCTAATGCATTAGATCTTGGCACAGCTAGCTCAGAATTTAAAACTGTTTGTTTTGTTGTCAGATTACACATTCATTTTCATTCTGAAAAAGTATTGCCTAATTATAAGCAGGCATTCCAACACAATCCACTTACAGCTCTTTCTAGCTATAATAATTGTTCTTAATGATTATTTAAATGGGCCGCCTGGGGGTTGCATGTTCAGCGGGTATATATTGGCTATCATAGAATTCAGGGGAAAATATACACCTCATAGGAACAAATTTTTGCAGTGAATGATACAATTTTTGCAGAACAAATATATAAAGCTGGAAAATTAAGAACTCTTAACTCTGAATTTCCAAATAATGCCAAAGCTGAACAACAACAACAACAACAACAACAACAACAACAACAACAATAATAATAATAATAATAATAATAATAATAATAATAATAATAATAATAATAATAGCAGTCTTACTTGGAAATGTTTACATCCTGCAATGATACCTTTAACATTATCAAACAACATATGTATATTCCATGACTTTAGGAAGGACTCAACAGGTGGATAAAAATGCCAAATACAATGTAAACATATTATTGACCAGCCATAATTATATTAATATCCCCTGTGAGGTACTACTTTGATGTGGTTTTGTGCTCTGAGGTAGATAAGAGCTATGCCAGAGGTTTAACCATACTGACAGACTTCATCGGAAGAGTCTGACAAAGAGTGTTGCTCCCAGAAACAATATGGTGAGACATAATTTACAGAATAATAGTTAGCTGCAAGAAGATTACACAAATTAGCTAAAAACAACAGCATGAGAAAATAGCAACAAATGGCATAATTGGAAGATCTGCAAGAAATACAATTTTCCAAGTAAGAACTAGATAGGGCTCAGCAATTCTCTGATAGGGCTGTGTGGAGAAGTTTGCTCAGCATCTGTTGTTACCTGAATGTATTCTCAACTGGATGCTGACCTTATTGCAGGTCTTAAGGGAGTGCCCAGGAAGATTCTTGCCCTTTTATCTTGGATTGGTTTGAACCTGTTTGGCCTGAGAAAGTGGACAGTTGTGAATTGCTGTGAGCTTGGCCACCTGCAATTTAGATTCATGTTCCTCCTCACTAGTTAAAACTGTCCAGTTAATATCATGAGGGTGGGTCCTAGTGGTGATGAATTCTTCCTAAAGAGAGGAAGTTGTACTTCCAGTTCTTAAAGAGAGGTTGGTTCTCCCCCTTCTCAATAAACCATTGCCGGATCCTACCATACTGGATAATTTTTGCCCAGTATCTCACCTCCCCTTTTTGAGAAAAGCGATTAAGAAGATGGTTGTGCAGAAACTTCACGGAGCTCTGGATGAAATGGATTACGGTATCTAGATTCCTTTTCAGTCAAGATTCAGACTCAATATGAGATGGAAATGACATTGGTCACACTTTTAAATGATCTCTGGTGTACCATCTCTCTTGATAGTGCTCTATAGTACCATCAAATATTGGCAGCATTGGATACAAATGAAAATTTGGGAAAACATAAACAATAAAATTGGAGATCCAATTTTAATGTCCTTTTCAACTATGCCCTTTCATATTTATTGTTCCTTTTAAATTCTCCATTTGCAATAAAATTCAAGTCTAGTTTTGGCATTCTCCACTTTACGGAGCAGTAAAGGAAAACTATGGACACCCATGTTTCTCTTTCATTGCATCTTCAGCTCCACTGACTGAGAGAAAAACTAAACATAGGCAAGCAGAGATATGGCTTCCTTCACTGCCCACCTGCCTGCACCCCATGTTTGAGGATCACATATGGCTCCCTCAGTATTGGCATTTCCCAATGTCAGGATGACATGATGTTTAATAATTATCTTACATTTCTTCTACCCAGTACCATATTATTTACAGGTACATTGATATTGTTGCAATTTGTAGTTTCAGTTCAATATCAATATCTCCAATATTGCTGAAACATTGAAATAAATGCATTATTCTCCAGTGGTTCTCCTCCTACCTCCTGGGACGTTTGCCGTCGGTGCTGACAGGAGGGCAGAGGTCGGCCTTGAGGCCTCTCGTTTGTGGAGTTCCTCAGGGGTCGGTCCTCTCACCTCTCCTGTTCAACATCTATATGAAGCCGCTGGATGAGATCATTCGTGCTGATGATACCCAGCTTTTCATCTCTACCCCAAACCATCCCAGTGATGCCCTCGATGTGATGTCCCATTGCCTAGAGGCGGTTCGGGTCTGGATGGGGAGGAACAGGCTTCCGCTCAATCCCGACAAGACTGAGTGGTTGTATGTTTCGGCATCTCGGGAAATTCAGTCTATTCCATCTTTAACCATGGGGGGGTGAGGTGTTATCCCCTGTAGATAGGGCTCGCAACTTGGGTGTCCTCCTGGACTCACAGCTCAGTTTGGAAGACCATGTAGGAGTTGTGACCAGGGGGGCTTTTGCCCAGGTTCGCCTGGTGCACCAGTTGCAACCCTATCTGGACTGGGATGCCCTGCGTACAGTTACTCATGTGCTCGTGACCTCTCGTAAAGAATACTGCAATGCTCTGTACATGGGGCTGCCCTTGAGGACCACTCGGAGGCTTCAGCTGGTGCAGAATGCGGCCGCGCGAGTTGTGATGGGGGTCTCCCAATACTCCCATGTAATACCTCTTCTCCGCGAGCTGCATTGGCTTCCAGTTGCCCTCCGGGTGAGATTCAAGGTGCTGGTGATTACCTATAAAGCCCTAAATGGCATGGGTCCGGATTACTTACACGAGCATCTGCTGCCGGCGTCATCTTCCCTTCGTCCTGTGCGCTCCCACAGAGAGAGCTCCACTGACTGAGAGAAAAACACAGAGAGGGCCTCCTCAGGGTGCCGTCGGTCAGAGAGTGTCGGCTGGCGGCCCCCAGGGGGAGAGCATTCTCTGTGGGTGCGCCAGCCCTTTGGAATCAATTACCGGTGGAGCTCCAGATGGCTCCCGACCTTCGCTCTTTCTGCCGTGATCTGAAAACCTACTTATTTGAACAGGCCGGCCTGGTCTAAGGGTTTGGGGTATTTTTAACTATTTATTGTTAGGGCTAAATTAATTTAATCTTACTTTTAACTTTTGTATGTAGTGTTTTTATTGCTTTTATTGCCCTGTAAATAAATAAATAAATCTGTCATGCATTCTAAAACCACTGTACATAAATAAAAGAATGAGTGTTGTGAATAACATCTAACAAACATTATAACTATCATAGATTTTTTATTCAGCAGGTTTACTGTTCTATTTTTGTCTGTTTATAACACAAAGTAAAATTTATTCTATCCAGCTATAAGCTAAAATGTAACAGTTACATAGCAAAGGAAACTAATTTATCATATGCTAAAGCATTTTGTACCATTAAATGATAAAATGAGCAATTTTACAGACTATTAATTCTCTCTTGTCCTTATATTAATGAATTTGATCATATACAAATTATTGTATGCCTTTATGCGTCAGTTCTCAGTAGGAAGATTGAGTTTTCATAAAATAATATAGTAATTTAGATATCAAGAGCAAACTAATCCCGTAGTGTAACAAAAACCTGCACAAATTCAGCAGTGTGTCTGTGTCTATTCTCCCTTTCAGATACTACCGGTATGTATGAGATGCACCATTTTTAGGCTTACAACATCTTAAGAAGATATGATAAAGTTTCAGTAAATTCGCATCTCAAATATTTGCTATCATTTTTTGTGTATTCATTTTTTAAAAAAAGCATGGCTGCAGATTTCACATATCAGAATCCAGTATCCAGGAATTGTTTACCTTCCCTTCTGTTAAAATGTTATACAAGAGAACAGACATTTGGAACAGACCAAGAAATATTGTTTCTAGAATCGCAAACCAACCTTCTTCTGATAGAATTGCTTCTAATTTAACTAGGAAAAATGATTATCATTCCTTGTGCAGCTCTTATCTGTCCCAAAGGCCTAGCAAAGGGCTGGAATTAAATTATACCAATACTGTCTATTCCAATAATTAAACTTGATTCTCCAGATGCTTCATAGTCTGTATAAGTATCGGGAAGGGTAAATAACAGTAGCAGATACTTCGTACAAAAACCCAAGGATTGCATTTAGCCAGCATGCTTAATTGGGTCAGATAAAGTTCTAGTAGATGGATAATCAGAACATGCTCAGATTTGTTAGTGTGAGCATTGATTGGAGGAGGTTTTTTGTGACTTCATGTGGGACAATCCCAAGTCCTTTGATAGGTCATGATTCAAACCATTGGGTAAAGTAAGAAAAGGGATAAATTTAATCATCAGACTTAATTATGTTATGTGAGCAGAGCCTTCTTGTGAAGCTAAGATTTACTGTACTTAGCTACATCAAAACTATGTGTATATGTACAAGCTTGAGAAGGGAATGAAAAATATAACACCAGTCTTGAGGTAAGCAAGCAGTAGAAATTGCAGCCTAGTATATATATATTGCTATAGAATTTTATTGCTATCAGAACATATTAAAATACATAGTATCAACATTTTATTACTATCAACACTATTATTTGTCATATTTTTTTTCCTTTTGTCCTCTTATTGTCTCCATATTGTTTCAACATTTCATTTCTTTAATTTTTTAGTCAGGATTATTCTATTTGATTTTGTAGATTGCAGTTTGGGTTGCCTGTTGTAAATTCTAGCTACATCTTTTTTTAATTGGCTTATTTCATCCTTTGCTTATCTATTCACAATTTATTAAATTAACAATTTTTGCTAGTCAGTGAGGTTACCGAAGGTGAATTATTTCATTAGTGACAGGCAGAGGGAGATATGGTGCTAGTACATGTGATATTTAAGAGCTTCTTTCTTCTGATTGTTCTTTCCACCAGAAAGAATTTTCTACTATAAAACTGATTTACCTGTCCTTTTTTGTCTTTTTTTCCCTGAGAGTTTAAGTAGAATGGGGCCAAGGCTTTCAGCTGGGCAACTTGGGGGGAGGGGGGCTGCATCTAGATTGTTTGTATCTATGCAGCCCAGAAATATTATTATATCTTCTGCCCCTTTGTTCCTTTACAAGCAGAAAGGATGAGAAACAAAAGGGAAAGAAATCAGTCAGAGGCGATCAACAGGAAAGTTATCAGGGTCACCAAGATGTTTAACCCCAATGCATGTTTCTGATGCTGAAGCAGAGCTGAATAGAGTGAAAAAGCAGCTGCAACAGCATTTTTTTCTACCTGTTCTTCCTTACATCTTGTGGCATACAGTAGCTCTTCTGTTGCACTCCTATTGGGACAGAATGAAAGTTATTTAATTATGAATGTGAGGAGGTGTGATGGCTCAGTGGTTAAAGACACTGAGCTTGTCAGCTCGTAAGCTGACAGCCCGGGT
This sequence comes from Vipera ursinii, assembly GCF_947247035.1. Classification (NCBI taxonomy): domain Eukaryota; kingdom Metazoa; phylum Chordata; class Lepidosauria; order Squamata; family Viperidae; genus Vipera; species Vipera ursinii. Next base: position 53,169,066 of record NC_139518.1, on the reverse strand, counting down.
TTGAGACCTGCGCTCCGTGCAATGGGGTAAGTACTTGCCCCATCTCCTGCCCACCTAGCAGTTCGAAAGCACGCAAATGTGAATAGATTAATAGGTACCACTTTGATGGGAAGGTAAGAGTATTCTGTGAGCCTTTGGCATATAGCCATGCAGCCAATGCTGGGTCCCTCAGCCAAGAAACGGGCATGAGCACCATGCCCTAGAGCACAGGTCTGCAACCCAGAGCCGCATGCGGCTTTTTCAGCCGTCTCCTGCGGCTCCCAGTCCTCTGCCATGTACAGTCCCCCCCCAAAAAAAAGTGGGACCAAAAAAGTTCAACCAATCAATTCAAATATGCAGGATAGGTGCATATCTCACCTTGGCTCCACTCTTCAGTCAAACCCTGTTCTGTGCATGTGTGCATGTACGTGCATGTGCACACATTTTTTGCGGCTCCCAGTTTTTCCTTTTGTGAGGAAACCGGTTCTGAGTGGCTCTTTCACTGTTTCAGGTTGCTGACCCCTGCCCTAGAGTCAGACACAACCAACAGGAAAACCTTTATCTTTTTTATTATAATGTAGGAGTTATGTTGGCTGCTGTATATGTAAAACCTGAGGTGGTAGGACTTCTTGTAAGTTACCAGTTGCCTTGCCCATGCCTAAGGTCCTGGATGGATGATAGCCAATTGCTTGTAAAGGTATTTGTCAATTTAGAGCAAAGATCTAAATGGGAGATTGCTAGCTTATTTGATTGAATAAGCTTCCAGCCATCTTTTAGAACTGTGAGGCAAAAGTACTAAGATCATGGAAAGCAAATACATTAGAATTACGTCCATTCTACTTTTCTACACCAGAGTCATTTATGTAGAAAAGAGCAGGAGATAGAACTAACATATCAATAAAAGAGGGGGAATATTCATACACATCATGTAAAGGTCATTTTTAACAAGGTCTTCTTTGGTGATTCTTCAGATATGCTAAGCAAAAGGTGCTCCAGAAGAAAGAAAATTCTTAAACCAGCTATGTTAATAGCAAACCCCATTCAAGATCTAGATTCAGAGATGGCTGCTGTCTGGTCTGGCCTGTCAGAAATGTAGAGCAATTAAAAGGTCTATAAGACACCAAAAAATGAACCTTCCAGCCCTATGATTCTATTTCCTGTGATTTTATCCTACCATTGTTTCTGATTTTCACCTGGAGGACTGGTTCCTTCCCATAAAGCCATTTTCCTCCAGTCAGTGCTTCACTATCAAACACTTTTCATGCAAAAGAAGAAGGGTGCATTGATTCATTCCATTGTAGTCAGACAACCAAGAGTTTCCCCTTAAATGTCCTTATTCTACCTGACTATCTTACACAAAATCTAAATCACGTAGCAAAAGCCTATCACAAGTTAAGCATAAAGTTTTTATGAGTTGAACTCTGAACTTTAAAAAGTCTGAAATCTTTAGCAATTGCTTCTTGCCTGCAGGATAGATGCAGTTAGTCTTCTGCCTTGTGGGCATGCCCTCAGCTGCAATCCTTATTGATGTTCCTTTGCTACTGCTTTCAAAACTGTTAAAATTCCTTCACTCAAGTGTTCTTAGCACTTATGTTGATAGGGAATACTTCAAAGGATACATCTTTACTTTATCAAATCTGCTCTAATTTTGCAGATGGAATCAAAGAGCTTTATTTTAAGTCTAGTCAAGTTTGCCAACTGTCCTAAGCCCCAGAAATCAATTCTCTGTAACCAGTGTAATCAAATTTGGTGTAAAAGCTTGCAATGCAATGAGGCAAGTTGCTCCTTGGAGTAACTGTTGAGCTCAGCTATCTTACATGAGGGGTAATACAGGCTTACAATTTAAGGGTCCCCCCCTTAAGGCAGAATCTGATATATTTCAGTCTTTGACTGCAGTGATAGGTGACCTATACATCATTCTCTTTCCTTCTATTCATTATTTAGAAGCATGTTGTTTTGCTCTTTCTTCAAAAACAAACAAATAAATAAACAAAAATTCTCACCAGTCCTCAGGAGTAAAATACAACTTGGGTGTTCTGATGGAGCTATTATAATGTCAAGAAATATAATGCAATCAAATGTGCTGGCAGGCTTTTATGAGTGACTTGTACAAAAAAAACAGTAGTAATGTAGCTAAGGCCTTGGGCATTAAATTCCATCAAATACTGAAGGATCTTTTTTCCTGTCTTCTTGCTTACGTGTTTAAGTATCTAAACCCCAGAATGTGATATACATAAATCAAGCATTCATGCCATTAAATTATACAGATATAAAGACTTATTAAATAGGTTGTTTGCCAATCACAATTATTCAAATGCAGTTGCATGCAACATTATGCAATATTTATCTCTGGGAGGAAAAAAGAATCCTTCAGTTACTTAACCCCCAATTATTAAAAGTTCCATTACTTTTCAAAATCAGTTCTTAAATTTCAGTTGCATAGAACAAGTCCTCAGTATCTTGGTTAAGTAAACTTCTCTTGCATTGTTCTATGTAATGATTTATGAATTAGCCAAAAAGCTGATTGGGTCACTTTAATCAAGATGCTGTGAGGGTAGAATTAGGAGAGGTTCTTATGTAAGCTAGCTTGAGTTCAAAGAAAAATGTAATTTATAAATGTAATAATTATATATCTAATAAATATAACTGAAATCTACTGTGCTAGAAACATACATGTATGCTTACCTGTCCTATATATATATTATTTATATCTGAATTATCTGTCCCCCTGAAGTATTAATGGAAGGTACTAATTGTAGACACCTGGAGCCTCAGTTTAAATGGACTTTAAGATTAGCTCTCAGAATACTTTTAATCAGAGAACTATGTTAGCTATCATCTCAGCCATTAGCTTTCTTTTTCTCAAAGTTCCAGGGATCAGATCTGGAATTTGTTCTTTCACAGAATAGAAAGAACAGAAAGAAGAATAATGTTTGGGATAGGAAAACTTTGATAGAAGCAATCATAGGGGGAAAGCAAAGTAGGTCATTCACACAAACAGATCAATGAATATAACTACTGCTGCAATTTAAAGCAGACATTGGAATGCTGTCAGAAGCAACATATGCAGCATATCTATTGCCATTTTATCACTTCCAAAGATCAGTAGGAAAAAAACAGGAAGTCATCTGGATAGGTAAAAATACGAAAGGAAAATTCAAAGTAAAAACATTTGGACAAACAGGTAGATCTGTCTGTCTGTCTGTCTGTCAGTCTGTCTGCCTACCTACCTATTTACCTATCTATCTATCATCTATTTATCATATAGCTGTCCATCTCACAAAAAATAATTCTGGGTGGTGTAAAACAATGTTTTTCTATACATACAAAACAACAGTTTTCTATGGTGAGAAAACTATGTGGCTTGCCATCAACTACCTTTCTAGCAGTTCTTACCAACACAATCAATTGAAATAAGTAAAAGTAATCCTAGTTTATCAATATATAAAGGGTTATGTGTTATTTATCTCTGATTATAGTATCCTGGAGTGACCCATAGGAAGATAATATGCTATTCTTCTTTCTCTAAGGATTGCTGATTTCCCAGAAAAATGGCATGCATAGAATCAAATGAAGTTTTGATGGCATACTGTATACCGTATATACCTGAGTATAAGCCGAATTTTTCAGCCCACTTTTTGGGCTGAAAAATTCCACTTCGGCTTATACTCCAGTCAACAAAAAAACTTACCGAGGACTTGTGCGCGGCCGAGGCTTTGGTGCTTCCGGGATCGCGCGCACCTCTCCCAAGCCACCGCCGTCCGGAGACCTGATGAAGTTTGGGGAGGTGCGCGCGCAAACCTCCCCAAACGTCGGCAGGTCTCCGGACCTCCGTGCCCTGCCTGCCTGCTTCTTTCCGCAGCGGAACGAAGCAGCCTGCCTGCTTCTTTCCGCAGCGGAAAGAAGCAGCCTTGCAGAGCGCGGATCCAGCCTCCGCCAGTGGCGGAGGCTTGCAGAACGGCAGATCGTCTTATACTCGAGTCAACAACTTTTCCCAGTTTTTGGGGGTGAAATTGGGGGTCTCGGCTTATACTCGAGTCGGCTTATACTCAAGTATATACGGTATATAAAAATCAGAGGTACTCTCTGTGCAGTATTTCCTTTCCAGTATGTTACTTTAATCATGATCTGAATTTACATTTCAGATCAATGAATATAACTGATTATCAGCTATAAAACCTTATTTAGTTCAGGGCAAATGTATCAGCAGGATCTAATGCTGTCATTAAATGACTAAATGAGTGTTGCTTCATCACATCACAAGCTTCTGCCCCCTGACATCACAAGCTGTGTACAAAAGAGGAAGAGCTTGCATCACAACAGCACAATGCTTGTTTCATCACAACTGCCGTAAGTGCTGCCGTCACCCCACTCTTGCTGCTAGTTTCTACTACAAAGAGACCCATTAGGAAAAGGCAAAAAGAGCATTCTTTGTGGGGGCTCTGCCTCTTTGGACCAACTTGTCCCCCAAAGTAAGTGCATCTTCAATCCTCAAAGCCTTCCAGAAACATGCACCAATTTAGCTCTTCCAAAAAATCTTGGAGACTGGAGTATACTGGAACTCCTAGTTTGGAGAATGTAATTCATACTCCACTGCAACTAGCTATTTTGTAATGGGATGAGTGTCCTAGTGTATTCTTGTATTTATTTTATTGTTAAATTGGCTTTGTTTTTGCTCCTGTACACTGCTTAGAGTCTTTCTAATTGAAACTGTTTATAGTTTCATAAATAAATAAAACAAATAACTCTTATTCTTCATAAGAAAGACAAAAAATCTGCATGCATTTCAGGTCAAGAGTATGTGTCAGATAGAAGAGTACATTTGCATCTGAATATGTTAAATAATGTCAGCTGGATTGACTCAGAGTTTGCATCAGAATGCATCTTTGGCTGGTAGAATCAAAGACATATTATAAGAGACTGTAGAATCAGACTGGGAATCAAAAAACAGGGTGCATGCATACTGACAATGCCTTTCTGATCTCTTCGGTGAGGATGACCGACTTTATGCACACAAGCACTATTAGAAAGTTGCTGTATTCAGCAAAATTGCTTGAAATTGACTTGTGAAGAGTGGCAGCCAAAGCAGCATAAATGTTAAAAGGAGTGAATTTAAACATGGTACTGTTTGTTTAGGATTTTGTCATGTTCTCACTTTAAGTTTGGTTGTTGTTGTTGTTGTTGTTTTAAAAAAACACATTTCTTTCAGTTCATTTTTGTGGCAGTAAATATGGTGCTATCAAGTCACAAAATTGTGAATTGCTGTCTTTAATGGATATTTCACAGATCTCACTAAAGCAGAAATGTTGCTTTAGAAGTTAAATTATATAAAATGAATAAGTAACCCCTACCATTAAATCAGATGCAAACCTTTGCTAGAAGAAGATGTCTTTGGAGAGACTAGATAATATGCTTATCAGCCAATATGAATGTGAAGATCGATGTCTATGGAGATTCTCAGTCATCCAGGTCGTGGTTGTCAGAAAAGTGCTTTTTCAAGAGGCAAGAGTTACCTCTTGAAAAAGCACTTTTGAGAGAACATGAAGATTGTTTGTACCTTAACTTTTATATTAAAATCCTCTAATTTTTCTTTGATTTCCTTTAGGCAACATAGAATGAATATGTATGTATATGTATGAGATTCTGCTTCCACTGAAGAGTTAATCAGAGTTAGCACTTAAGCCACCAATAGGAAAGAGAATTTCTCCCTCCACATGCATGCACACGTAGACATCCCAACATAGAAACCTCTCAGTATGGTCATGGATGGTGAATGTGTTAAATGTCTAATGAATTCAGATACTAAGCATAAGGAATGGCCAACATATTAAAAAGGAAAGGATGTTCTTTATTTTCATTATACCCTTATTTTCCCTAGAAAGGGATAAAGTCCAATTCTCAGGGCAATCTTATGGTTTAAATCCTGCCATATGCCATAGAAGTTTCCATTTTCAGAGTCAATTACTCTTAGCACTCCTAAAAAATGCATCCTGGCTAATTTCCTTTTGAAGAATGGAAGATTGAGTCTGATTTCAGAAGCAGAATCTCATTGTTCAAAGCCCTGGTGGGATGTAGCATATCCTCTGATCAAAGTGCTCCTAACAGTTAAAGAGACTAAAGAAATAATTGCAATCTTGATCAGAGAAATCTCTATTAGAGGGATTAAATTGTAACATCTCTCTGTGTGTATGCAGCTGTATACCTGTAACGTTCCCTTCCCAACCTAGTGTGAATTATTCGTTAAATAAGAACTGCTAAAAAAAAAACGGTCAGCGAACTGTTGCCTGTTACAGCACTATAGAGTTTGGAGGTATTTCGCTGTTTAGGCTTCCAATTTTTTTTTCCAGAAATCCACTTTCATGACTTTGGGCTTTGTTACCAACTTACATTAATAAGGTTCAGCCAACACAGAATCTTTTGACTCTTTTTCACTCGCTGTCCTCACCTGTCAGCCCTCTCTTCATCAACTATATTTATTACAATCAAGCCCTGTCAACTGTCACAGCTTACATACAGACTGCCGGTAAATATGTCTTTCCAGTCATTAGACATTCCTTTCAGTCACCTTGGGATTTCTACCTTGTCTATCTCACTCCAAAAAAACTTTTGTTCAGAAGTATTAAACTCCCACAGAGCAGTGTCAGCTTGGGGCCATTACTGTAGGAAGTGACAGAAAACACCAAACTGTCACTCATTAAGGATCTGGTTTTTCCAGAGTTGATGCAAGTCAGCTTTAACCCCCCAAAAGAATCATGATTTATTTAATATATTTGCTTCTACAAGTGTCAACTCATCAGCTTAAAATGTTTCTCCTTTAACTCTATTGAGGCCTGTACAGCAAGTTGCTTTTGAAAAATTTTCTTTTTTTTTCTTTCTTTCTTTCTTTCTCTTTCTTTTTTTTTTTGCTCTAAGGCTTAGTAATTAAAACAGAATAGAAAACATTGGAGATTTTGCTCCATTGCTGTAGTTAGGAGCCCTTGGTTTAATAATTATATGTACTGTAGAAAGCATTCCTATTAAAATTAGAACTGGACACTCTTGGGAAAAGACCACCTAGTGAGCAAGTTACTTTTATGCCAGGCTCCTAAATCCAGGGCAAGATAAATTATCAGTCCATGGACAGATTTAAGGTGAGAAAAACAATTAGGGAAGGAAAGTAGGAGGAAACCCCATTTTCCCCTAATTATGCTGTGAAGAATTGCTCTAATAGATCCCTATTCCCAACTCACCTGAAGCAAAGCATAAAGGTGAGTTGACTTCTGCAGTTGTTCTTACAGCAAGTAAAATGTTCTTTCTTTTTCTTTTCCTTTGTGTGTAAAGGCTGGGGGTAGTACAAAAACATTAATATATTCCAAAACATTTTTTCCCCTTCTTCACAAGAACAATGTTAGAATGATTTGTCAGAAATGATCTCAGCTTGGCATTACATTTTAAACTGTGAAAGAAATTTCTGTGCCTGCGAAAGCAGAATTGTTAAACATTGTTTCAAAAGTATATTTAATATGTGTAATTCTTCCCCAAGATGAGAAGCAAGAGCTGGTTCTCAACTGGCATATTTTGTAGTATAGAATGAGTGGAGCAATGAGTAAGGATCTGGGGAAAACAAAGTGAAAAGAGGCAAGCAGTATTTGAAATCAATATAGTGGGTAATAATAGGCAGAATGGGAAGAAGATTAAAAAGTTACAAATGGGAGAAACAACGTTATTAAAGAAAAGGTATGTGTGGGACACTCAGGAGATGGAATTCATTGTGCCCTTGATTTGTGACACAAGACAGGTAGAACTAAACATCTGAATATTGGATGAGTAAAGAATTTCTTCACTCTCTAAAAAAGAACTTTCAATGGTTGTGTTGCCATTGCCATTCTACTATTTGCAGTGTGTGTGTGTGAATATATTGTGAATGAAAAAGCAAACAGAAGACTTCCAGTGCTGATTGTGCCAATGTTGTGCTCAGTTCTAAAGGAACAACTGGTAAAAAGATCTAAATATAGAGTCTGAAGGATTCTACAATGCTAACGTTGGGTGAATAAACTGCCAGCATTCTAGTTAGCTTGTTCAATCTTGAAAATCTGGCAGATTAATTTTAGGATTTATGCCAATAATCTCTTGAGTTCAGCATATTCAATGGCGGAACCATCTGCCTGGTAGGTATATGGAAGGCTAAATAGGCCCCTTATGCTTCAAGGGAAAACAGATGGGTCAGGGGAGCTTAGAATGATCAAAGGACACATGAGGGTATTATGGTGGTAAAAGGCAAAAGGAGATATGGTAGGAGCTGGACTGCTTACAGGATGGCCTGCTTTGTTTTTGGTACCAAAATTGCTTTTCAGATCTCCATGTGCTTCCCAAGACTTTATAATCAGGACTCCAGAGTCTTTGTTTTATGGTCTCTGGGAGAGAGATGAATATTCCTGGTCTAGACCCCTGACCTAGACCAGATAATTTACAAGCAAGTACCTGATTAGCATCATAAATTTGTTTAACAAATACCGTACATAAATAATAAATTTAGCTGGTAAGCACAAAGTCCAGAAATGATTTCTAAGGAGAAACAAAGTTGGATGTGTTGTTTTCTTTGGTTAAAGCTGTTAAGTTAGTCATCTATGCTAGTATGATCAGTTTTCCAGTATCTTTATATTTTGTGCATAAATCATGCTTCCTGCTGTCAACATATATATATCAACAAGCTTCCAGATTTATTTTTCAATTTCTTTATCCATTAAGCCAAAAAGAAATGTCTTTGGTTTAATTTTGATATTCACTTTTAAAATCTTCTATATTAAAACATGAATCTTAACCATAATTTAATTTACATTTTAAATTCTTAAACCACATATTTTCTCATTATTTGAAATTCTTTGCCCATTGGATCATTCAATGCTTCATACATTCAATCTCCATATTCAATTTCAATAACAATTTATAATAAAGTGCTACTTCCAAGTAGATCTGGTCCAGGAGGATACCATAGTGTCAAAAGCTGCCAAGAGATCCAGTAAGGCAGGATGAATACACCCATCTCTATCGTCAGTTCTCCAGAAGTAACCCACAAGTGCAAACAATGCTGTTTCAGTGCATTAGCCTGATCCAAATTTTAACTGAAAAGGATTCAGATAATCTGCTTCATGAATGGTCTCTACAGCTGGGACTACTCTCTTTATAGCTTTCCCTAAATGATAAGATTGGAGGCTGGATGGAAAATAATTGTAAAGTCCAAAGCTGAGCTCTTGAGGAGGGGACAAACCACTGTCTCTTTCAAGACAGGCAGAACCACCTCATTTTTAACATCTACATGATGACAGGGGTAAAATAAGCAGCAACATAGAGCACAATGTCATCAATGTGCTAATTATATACAATTATACATTTTTTATCTGGACTCACCAAGTGATGTCACCAAGATTCTTTCACAGTATCTGGAGGCTGTGAGAATCTGGATAGAGAACAGGCTTCAACTGAACCCTGGTGAGACCAACTGGCTATGGGTTTTGGCACTTTCTGGTGTCAAAACATTTGTTAAGTGTTAAGTGTCCTAGACGTTATCCAACTTTATCTCCAAATGGGAAAGTGCTTCCCCAGGCAGAGCTGTTGCATAGGTTGGAGGTCCTCCTACTCTCATGGCTCCTGTTTAAAAAGCAGGCAACAGACTATAGGACTGAAACAGCCAGGGCTATCAGGGTTTTTGTACAGGTTCATCCTATGCACCATTTTTACCCATATATGGATTGAAAGGCCCTACATTCAGTAATGAAATAACTTACAGTTATGCCTTAGTTTCCCACTGCTATTCCATGTACAGACTCCTAGTGAGTTTCTGGGAACAATTCAAGGTGCTGGTTGTCACTTTCAAAGCCATACATTTCTTATAGAACCATGATTTTCTGATTGATTCTGTTCACCTCAGCTAACTAACAAGGCGCATTGGAAAATGCCTAGCTTTCTCTGTCACAACCCTATAAAACAGTATCCTATTGCCGAAATCCAGAAGCCTCCACTCTCTTGGTCTTTTGTAAGGTATCCCCTCAGATATTTGGCTTAGGAAGTTAAAGCAGCCCTGCTGGTGGATCTGTCGTATTCTTGTCTTTATAATTTGAAAATGGAATAATTTTTAGAACCTGTGTGCTAGTTATATTATTATTTTTGATATTTATTATATAAATTATACTGGGTGAAGAGGATTGGGAGGGGAGAGTTAATCCTTTGTGTACCACTAAAAGTCACTGTTGTGAGCCAAGCGACAAGGCTACCCTGGGTCACTTATTTGCCCTTGATTGTAAGCCTAGTTTATCAGTATATGACCTTTGAATATATGACAAATTCCATGGTACCATGGCTTGAAGTATTATTAAAATATTACTTGATTTCTGTAGCTAGATCACTTAAATAGTCATGCTCATTAGTCATAATAACTGTTAATATTTTCCAGAAACAGAATATTTGAATAGACACATGGATCATTGGAATATCAAGTTTTAAGTATATGGTACAGTAGATTAGATAGAAATGTCCTGTTTTATGCATATTCATAAGAACCTCAAAATGTACCATAACAGAACAATAACTAAGAGGAATAATTATAATGAATTATTATTATTATTATTATTATTATTGTTGTTGTTGTTGTTGTTGTTAAATAAAAAACTAAAAGAAATAAAAGATGTGTGAAATCCCTAAAGTAGAAATATAAGCAAGATGCAAATTACATACCGTCTCTGTTCTTTACTCAGCTCTCCACTAATAATCAACAGACAATGTGAAACTTTGTCTCTAAACTAAACAATACTGAAAAGACTTCACAAGTCGGCCTTTTAAATTTAATTGACTGCCATACCTAGGGAAGCTTCAGACTAGGTTAAAGAAATCTTTCCAGGATTTTTATTGTGCCAAAATAATTATACAGGAAGCAACCAACAAAAGAAATAATTGCTATTATGGTTTTAAGGGAGAAGTGATGAGGGGAGAACCAAGAGGTTCAATGAAAAATAGATAGGAGCTGGGAAAACATAAACAAAAAAGTCTTTTAGCATTATAATTTTAAAAGAAATGGCAGTCATATTTTGCAGGTGTACAGAAAGAACTCTCCGGCATTTTGCCAACTCATGCTCTGGCTCCCATTTCCTTTTGTCAAGAGGTATTTGACTGAAGTCACAATTGTCTTGGGAAATAAAAGAATGAACTGCTACATGAATAACTTAAGTGAGAAATTGTAAGCAGTATCTTGGCTGCAGCAATAAAAAGTCAAGCTAATGGATTTGGGCGCTAAATAACATGGGAAACAAAACACCTAGTCATCAGGATTAAGGCAACAAGCAAAGTAAAAACCTTGAGCTTCTCTGGGGTAAATTGTTTTTATAGGAGAAAACAGTTATATTTGGAAAAATAATTCTCTCTATATTAACATGTCAAGGATTTGGGGGTTGACTTTAAGCCAAACAGTCTTCTATTTTTATGTAACAGTGATAGAGTATGTATGGATACAATAGAAGAAGTTGGAATTTTTTAATGAAACCAGTATCCTCTGTATTTCTACTTCTGGCAATTTCAGAAAAGTCCAATCCTGAGAGTTAAATTTACTTTGCTGAAAAAAATGTCAGTTTGTCTTTTTATTCATTCTTCTTAAATATAAAAGAAAAACAGTTCTCTTTTTTCCATAAGAAAATAAAACTTTGGAGAAAGTTTCATGGGTAAGGTAGGGTATATCTCTATTTATCTTAATCACAATGTAGCCAAAGGCTTTATGTGTATATCCTATCATTTCCCCAGAAGTCTACATCTTCTCTGGATTTTTACACTTCAGTTAAATCCCAAGAGAACAGACCGCTCCATCCAACAGTCAGGAAGGATGCTAAGAAATGAAGATACATGATAGATATTACCAACAGCATCCTCTGCTATCTTGTGACAAGTCAACTTAAGAAGAAGGAGGTGGAAGAAAATATATTTGAAAGAAATTCAAACATGACTATTAAAGAGAAAAATGAAATCCCCTTTCCCCCAATAAACTGAATATAAGATTTAAACATAGTTTTATCAGGAAATTGGTGATATTTGTAGTTTTTGAAGGTATTTTGTAAAAGGAATAATCTCAGCTGCTTTTATTTAACATGAGAATATAAACGAGCCTTACATATGAAGCAACCATAATATTCAAGTTACTCTACACAAATGTATTGCACAACAAGCTGCAGTTCTTGAAGAGCTGTTTTTACAACTACTAAAGTTTTCATGTTTTACAGAGCAAGGTCTAAAATGGTCATCTGACTATTTGTAAAAGACTAGAAGAGGAACACTTACATAAACTTAGCAGAGCACCTAAATACATCTATGAAAACTAGTGACTAAATACTAAATTTCCATGGTGATCACTGAAACAGATATGGAATTACACTTGCATTTACGTTCAAGTTAATGTAAGTGCAACCACTGCAAAACTCACACACAGAGAGAGAGAGAGGGACAAAAGCAGAAGGTGACCCAAGCAATTTGAATATTTTGGATGCCTCTGTATTTTTCCTCATAATGCCTCCTATTGACAAACATCAGTCCAGAGTTTTTGAAGTTTTTTTGTTCATTTTCTTTCATTCATTTGCCAGCTAAGCTCCAAAATCTAAGTCAATTTCTCAGTTGTGACTTCTTTGTGGCCAAGTTGAATGCTATCCTCTAGGCCTTGTGATAGCAGAAACTACAGTGGCATAATATTTCCTTTTCTAGTGGTGGGTCCTACCCTGAAACTGACAAATGTTGCTATCCTTATTTAGAAAAAATAAGGATAGCAACATGCTTAACGTGCTATGGAAGAGGTAAATTTTGTCAAATTTAATAGACTAGTGCACTTAGTCATCTGTCAAAATGTGTTCCGATCTTGCACAAATGTTTTGTGTAGGTGCAGTCAAAGGGAGCCCAATTATAAGGTACAATTAGATTCCTTTGTACATGAGTTAGCACTATTCCAAGAGATTGCTAAGCATATATTCCAAAGCAGGCATGGGGATAGTTGCAAAGTGTCTCCTATTTCACTATGCAATCTTACTGTTCAAGTGGACCTGTGTGTCAAAGTTGGGGGCCAGTTTGGTGACCTGGAGAATACAGAGGGAGAATGGGAATGAACTGAACTTTCCTGCTGACAAAATAGAATGGCCTTGGAAGACAGTGTCCAGAGATTGCAGTGGTAGAGAGTTGTCTGCACATTCTAAAATGGCCAATAGTGTTGATTCTATTGCTCACCCCAAGCAGAGAGAACAGTAAAGCAAGTCCAATTGTTTCCATGGCAAAATCTGTAGTGTGGTAACAAAGAATACACTTTATAAAATACGTATGATAAAGATAACTCAAGGCTGTTTCAGTATAGGGGAGGGATGAAGTGACAATAACATGAAGATGTTGCAGAAAAGAGGTTTTTGGGAGATGTTTGCTCTATAGTTAGATGCAAGGGAGGAAAGGTTTACAGGGAAAAAAATCACATTGAAACTCAAGCTACTCCCGGTTATCTATTCCACCAGAATGCAGTCCCTTACTATTTTCTTTATATAGTCTATTAAAAACTGGCTCTAAAATGCCTTTCCTTTCTTATAAATTCCAAGATAGAATTATAGTAATGAACAAGAAAGGAACCAATTTCACACTTTGAACAGAGAGACATGATGGATTGGAAACAATAAGAACATCTTACTCATTCCCTTGTGAAAACATTGCCAAACTGGGTGTGATGTAAACTGCATGAATAAATTCAGTTATCCTGGAATCCTTATCATGAGGAAGAGAACTGACAACTAATTTAAGACTTTCCACGGCTTTAATATACTCAGGTCATACTGAGCAGCATAATTGCCAGATGTTTGTCAAATGGAACTCCAGGATACTCCTTAAGTGCAGACTTCCTCTTTTAAGAGGAGTGGAATGTAATCCTGCAGTCCAGTCCCAAAACCTCAGTCTCATATGAATTCACTTCAGTTTGCTCACTAATAACAGAGTTGGGAGGGACTGTGGTGGTTTTCTATACCATTTCAGACAAATGGTTGTACAATCTCTTCTTTAAAAACCTCTAGTCTTTTTAAGACTCCAGAAGTTGTAACCTACAACTTCTGGAGGCATGTTGTTCCACTGATCGATTAATTGTTCTAACTGTCAGGAAATTTCTCCTTAGTTCTAGGTTGGTTCCCTCCTTGATTAGTTTCCATCTTCATAATAATTATGAATGACAGCATTGAAGGATACGGATAGGCCCTTTAGAGTTAAAAAGCAAAAGTAATAGAACCTAGTGTCATAACCCTAATATGTCATACTACTCCAGATGACCTCTCCCAGCAATTTCATATGGATATTGAATTATAGTGCTGAAATCTACATACAGTACTAATGGTCTTATTGTTGGCCACTAGCTGATGGTACCGCCTTCTTAACATGGTCTTTAGGAAATTTTGAACTGCTGTAACACAGTGATGCCAAAGCTGGACTCGTACAGGTAGTTGAAAACAATTGTGAAAGCCAATGAGAAATACAAGAGGCTTTAAAGAGCTGTATTCATCCTCACCTAGCTCTTGGCATAAGTAGTCCAAGATGATCAAAACAAACCTAGTAGAAATGGGCATGGATGATTAGTTGCAAAGCTCCATGTAATATTTATACAGAGTCCCTGGGCAAAGTCACTGAGTGTCAATCAGGAAAGAAGCAGGAGCAGAAACTTGTTTTGCCCTTCTACGCTCCTATTATACTTGTTCAAAAATTGGCAAAGTGAAACGCAGCATATTCTGTCTATTAATTAGATTGTGGGTCAAAAGTCATTGAAAGACTGAGTGGCCCCTTTTCCCATAAAAATCATAATGTAAGGGGAAAACTTATTGATCCTTTTACCAGCACAGAAAGCAGACCTGTAATGAACACTTTCTCAGGTATTGCTGAGAAATACCTGGAATAGGAGAAATAAAAAGCTCGAGCATTTATCTGGGATGATGTCATCCCTGTTCATTGGACAAAAAAACAAGAACAAAAGGTGATTTTTAAAGGTGGGAACATAAGCTTAGCCCCAGTTCCATATAAACTTCAGCATGTTGTACATGGCTTCTCTCCCCCACTCCCCGCCCCCTACTCTGCACCTCTCCTTTCTTTCCTATCAACTCTAGAGCAAGGACTCTCTTTTTTTAATTAACTAATCTGCTCTTGAGGCAAGAAGTTACTGAAAAGTAGGATGAAAATTAGTAAATTAGCAAACAAGTAAGTGGGTATGTAAGCAACTAAATAAATTGATGAGGTCCCATTATATTTTTGGTTGAAACTCTGCAGAAGCTGAAACTGTGTATAGATTGGGAAGGATGATGGCTAATATGTCGGACGAAATCTGACAAACCTGACCCTCTAACAAAATGCTTTTCCGGGATACTGGGTGTGTATAGGATGTACACACAAAGAGTTACTGCCCACTGATAAGTAACGTTATGGTTTGGACATATACTTTGATTCAACATTGTCACTAAAAGGGCACAATAGCTATGGGCAGCTGTGGTGGCTCAATGGTTATAATGCAGTATTGCAGACATTTGATCCTGACCAGCTGAAGTTTGACTCAGCCTTCCATCCTTCTGAGGTCAATAAAAGGAGGACCCAGATGAATATGCTGACATTGCCCAGAGAGTACTGTCTACACGCGACTGCTATTTTACCAGTACTGGCTGACTTACTAGAGAAAGCTGTTCACAGAAAGGTATAACTTGTAAGCAATAATTTATTTTCTTTGTCACAGTGAAAAGGCTAGGAATAGCGTTGTCCTACTTCTGTTAAAGAAGAACGCATTAAAGAAAACAATGAATTCCCTCTTTCCTATCCTGGCAAGCATCATCTGTCAGTGGGAAAAACTTCTACCAATCCTGCTTTCCAACCGGGACAGGGGTGGAGTTGAGCAAATGTAAGCAGGGGCTTGAAACAGAAAGTTTCCACGACCATCCACCAGCGCAAGCACTAGACTGCAGGTAGGAAGTTGTTCCATCTTTGTAACCTGACATTTGGAATACAGGTCATCCTCAACTTACAACAGTTTGTTTAGTGACCATTCAAAGTTGAAACATCACTGGAAAAAGTAACTTATGACCAGTTTTCATACTTACGACTGTAGTAGCATCCCCATGGTTATGTGATCAAAATTCAGATGCTTGGCAATTGACTCAAAGTTATGACGGTTGCAGTGTTCTGGGGACACGTGATCCCCTTTTGTGAGCTTCTGACAAGCAAAGTCAGTGGGGAAGGCAGATTCACTTAACAACATTTAACAATTACAGTGATTCAATTAACACTTTGGCAAGAAAGGTCATAAAATGGGGAGAATTCAAATGTTTCACTTAGCAAGAGAAATTTTGGGTTCAATTGTCATAAGTCAAGGACTACCTATACATTCAAGGGACGCGGTGGCTCAGTGGGTTAAGACGCTCAGCTTGTCGATCTGAAGGTCGGCAGTTTGGCGGGTCGAATCCCGAGTGCCGTGTAGCAGAGTGAGCGCCTGTTACTCGTCCCAGCTTCTGCCAACCTAGCAGTTCGAAAGCACGTAAAAATGCAAGTAGAAAAATAGGGACCACTACGGTGGGAAGGTAACAGCGTTCCGTGCGCCTTTGGTGTCTAGTCATGCTGGCCACATGACCACGGAGACGTCCTCGGACAAGCGCTGGCTCTTCAGCTTTGAAATGGAGATGAGCACCGGCCCCTAGAGTCGGAAACGACTAGCACACATGTGCGGGGGAACCTTTACCTTTACCTTTACCTATACATTTGAGCATGGGTTTAGTGTTCTTTTGGCATGGAATAATGCAGGAAGCAGTAACTGATAACAAGCAAGCTCCACCTTCCACTAATACTGTAAGAGAATGACCTTGTCCTTACAGCCAGCAGCACTTAAAAATAGGTATGTCCAAAACCTATTTGTTTGTACAGACATTTTGAACTGGCTGGTGTAAATTGTTTTAAATACTGCTTTTCCTGAATTTGGTGAATGGAGTACAGTAACTTTTAACTAGTGCATATATTATATGATGCATACTTATTAGATATTGTTAGATATCTATTTATTTATTTTTATTTATTTATTTTTCCATAGCGTTGGGAGAAGAAAAATATTTTTTATGTCTGGCCTAGTTCTCCATAATAGCTCTGGGCCAAGTTTTCCCTTCTAAAACTTTGCAACTCTGTCTGATTTCTTTTCATTTTCTTTCAGTATCTTCTGCCCTGTATGACAGACATGCAGGATTGGTGGGAATTAGATCTGCTTCCTGCATTCCTTTCTTTACCATTATTCTTGTTACATTACCGTAGTTCCATACATCTGGCACAGGTCATTCAAGCCAGTCAGGTACTCGTTCTTTGTTTCCCTTAGAAACAACGTCTCTCTGAATCTCACTGAAGAAAATGGTCCATGTGCCATCAGGATTAGTCTCCAGAGCCTCATCTGGACTGAAAATGCCCAGCTGCCTTTTGAACTTATTGCATCAGAGATTTATAGGTCAGTGCATTAATCCGGAAGTTTTAAATCCAAGGAGATTTTGTGTAGTGATCTGGATAGTCTTAAATATAATCTTCAAGACCTTGCCTGACTTTCTCTGCTTTTTTAAAAACAATGCTACTTTCCATTCTTTCAAGCTTGATGCACCCTTAAAAATTGTATCCTGGTTGTTGTTTTTCATGGAAGGTTTGTAATCAATACACATTACTTTTCCTTATTGTCTTCCTTTGCATAAAACAACTATTTGACTAACAGTGTTATTACCAACCTTCTGATTATTCCATTCTACATGTTTAATGTTATGTACTTTTTTTTCCTGTAAAAGTGACATCCTCCCACTTCCTTTAGCTTTACTTTATAACAGATTCAGCATTTTTATAGGGCATAATTAAAACATCAAACAGTTTTTTTCTCTTGGTTATGCTGTATTCGGAGAACGGGAGTCTGTAGCATTATTGGAAATTAAAATGTATTAATCTTTTGCATATACATAATGGCCTTAAATTATTATCAAAAATGGTCTTGTACTCCATTATATAAAACTGCCTGATAATGCTGAAATACCTGAATTAAGAAGGTCTCTAATTGGTAGCAAGAGAATTCTTGCTAAAAATATAAAATATGTTTTTGACTCATTGTTTTCTCAAGCTTAATGTGTCTAATTTTTTCATGCAACTTTTCCCCTAAGAAAAAAAAATAAGAAGTGAAATAGATTACCAATACATAAAGTTGAACAGTTCTCTCTTACCTCCTTTAGACGTAATTGTGATCAAGCAGATTAGAGTGGGATAGTTTTAGTTCATTTGGTGTGGAATCATTTTAATTCAAATGGGTGAATAGTTTGAAAATGGGGTAGATAAAACATTCTGCTGTCACTTTCGACTACAAGATAAATGTACAACATGCTCATAAAAATGTTTCCTGTGAGAGCCAAGAAGAGAGAATGCAACAGGAAGTAAAATGGTGCTTTCACTGTAGCCATGGCAATGCTGTCCAATAGATACAAAAGTGCTCTAGAGCAATACCTCACAAGCAAAAGACACGTAATTCGATTTAAATGGTTGCATCTGTTCCCAGGAGTATGTTACCTTGTTTTTAAAGAACTATCCTTATCAGCTTCAACGTATCTAGAAGAGACCAAATTGGTGATGGTTATACTATGGAGCAAGTGTATGATGAACATAGGCAATATTTAGGTATCTGATTAGTACCTAAATGGTACTATTCTCTTCCCCCCCCCAATAAGCCATTTTATATATATAATAGAACAGAACAGACTAAGAGAGTTAGAAGGAACCTTGGCGGTCTTCTTTTCCAAGCCCCTGCTCAGGCAGGAAACCCTATGCCCTTTCAGACAAATGGTTGTACAAACTCTTCTTTGAAACCTTCAGTTTTTTAAAGACTCCAGCATCTACAACTTCTGGAGACAGATTGTTCCACTGATTTATTGTTCTATCAGGAAATTTCTTCTTAGTTCTAGGTTGCTTCTCTCCTTGATTAGTTTACATCTGTTGCTTCTTGTCTTGCCTCTCTTATGGCAACCCCTGAGATATTGCAACACTGCTATCATGTCACCCCTAGTCAGTGCTTTTTTTGTAAAACAAAAAGGTGCCGGAACTCACACATGTCATACAACCCGCCTTGCCTACCCTACAAGGTTCCATCCAAAAAAGGTGCCGGAACTCCGTTCTGAGCGTTCAATGACAAAAAAAGCGCTGCCCCTAGTCCTTCTTTTCATTATACTGATGTACCATTGTTAGTTGGATGCACATTTTGCTGGTTTAATCTACCTATTCTCTGTCACCACACTTGCCTTCTGGAATGAAATGTCTCCAAAGATCCATGTGACTCCAACCCTGGAAGGCCTTTAAAACTTGGCTGTTCTTCCAGGCCTTGGGTTAAGGTCGAAGATGCCCCTGTGGGATATGCTATTTGTATACTTTTTTTGGTCTGAGCAGTCTGGCCTGTTTACTCTGTATTTTGCTTTTATTTTGCTTTGTTACTTCCTTGGGGATGGTATAGAGTTGGGTAACAAATAAACAAGTTCATTAATGACTTTAATTCAGCTTTGAGTAGAGAACCACAGAATTGTGTCCTGGACTTTGTGAGTTTAACATGTTGGTCAGTGATTTGAACGTCAGTGATTTGAAGGGAAACTTATAAAGTTTGCAGATGACACAAATCTGGAAAAGGTGGCCAATATTCCAAAGAAGGAAAGAAAGAACATTCAAACAGCTTTAGATAGTAGAATAAAATGAATAGGATGAAGTTTAACAGGAAAAAACATAAATGTCTGTATCTGGGTAGAAAAAATATAAGCCACAAGTGTAAGATGGAGAAGAACCAGCTTGAGAGTAGTATGTGTGAAAAGGATCTAGGTGTCCTTGACTACCTTAAGTTAAACCTGAGCTAGCAGTCTGATCATGCTGCTAAAAAGACAATTGCTCTCTTAGGATGCATAAACTGGAATTCAAGCACAGAATCCAAATCAGGAGAAGTAATTGTTCCACAGAACTTTTCTGAAGTGCCGAATATAGTTCTGGGTATCACAGTTCAAAAAAGAAAGTTTGGAACAAGTTCATGGGAGGGATACTAAGATTGTAAATGGCTAGAGAAGCAACATTTATGAGGAATGGGCAGGTTTCACAGAAACTACTAGTTAGAGGAATTACCATAGATATCTTTAGATATTTAGAGAGCTATCAGGAAGGAAGAGGGAATGTATCCTCTAGGTTCAAGAGGTCAGGATCAGAAGCAGTGAGGAAAAAAATAAAGATGAGATGAATCAAGCTAGTCATCCAGAAAAAAAAAACCCAACTTGATTCTATGAACTACTCCTCAAAACGGTGAGCTTTCCTTCACTGAAGCTGTTGAAAAAGAATCTGGATGAATATTTGTCAGAAGTGTTCCAGTGGATTCTATGCATGGGGCTAGATTACATGATCTCTAAAATTTCTTCCAATTCTATGATACTATGGCATTCACTTTTCCTGGGAATAGTGAATAATTAACTGGGAATAATTAATAAATAATTAATTCTATTAATTCTATTAAAGAGCTAGACCATTTTTCTTAAATTAGTCTTGGTAGTTCATACAGTGTGAATCTAGGAGAATTTACTTAATCAGAATTGGATGTTTATTCTATATAATAAATTTATATAAACAATATTAACACAATAGAATCATTTTATAAACATATATATCACTTGGTTGCAGCACATGACAATGCATACCTGACCTTGATTTATGTAAAAAAAAAACCTGATCTAAACTAAACTTAGTTAATATTTGAATAGGAGTACTTAAAATACCAATGGTAAAAACAAGTCTTGAGAAACAAAAACAAATAAATGATAATTTTAAGTTATCCTGGAAGATTATAGTGGCAAACCACTTCCACATTATTCTTAAGAAAACAGCATGGATGCATTCACAAAAGTCAAGTTCAATTTGAGGCAGGCTTTATTTTTTTAATGCATATTAGAAACCACCTATTCAGATCTGAAAAGTCATAAATTGAATCACTTTAAATCCCATCATGCTTTTGGAAAAGTTTAAACATCACTTTAGGCAAGTGTGGTGGCCTCACAGCCAATCATTGTTGAGTCCTTAATAATGGTTTCCTGTTAAATTGCTCACCATATGATTAAAGAAGAGCAGGGCCTCAAAGGATCACCGAAAATAATTTAGTGACTTAGCTAGGGATTAAAAGAAATATATCAGGGATATAATTTTTTTTGAGAAAATAGAATGATCTGAGAAAAACATATCTACTCTGGCATAAATGAAGATAGGTTACTAATGCATATTGGGAAAGTTGTATGCAAAAATGTGTATCTGCAAAACAAGTGTTTTAAAATATGCATTAGGGAAAGATGAATACACAATACAAATTTAAGGTTACATAAAGCAGGTACATATTTATTTTACATGTTTTTTTTAAAAAATGGAAGAAAGTTTGACAGAATGATTAATACTTGAATATGCAACATATTGAAATACACTGTATTTTCCCACCCCTAGTCTCAGTGTATTCAAGTATTATGACTTCTTCAGATACAGTTATCTTTATCCATTCAAATGAAAACTTAATGCAAATCTTCTTAAGGATAATACATGTTGAACTATTTTTCAGTGCATTGTTGAGCCTCCCAATCACATCTTTGTATCATTAGTTCTTTCCTTTATTTGATAAGGCATATATTAATAACTGACAAAAATGTTGTTCCTTAATTTCTGACTCACACACATAAATATTAGATTTTTCAAAATTAACTTCATGTCTGGAATTTTTTTTTAGAAATGCTGGAAGCCTTTTCATGTTGTAAAATTAGTCATAGAAGTGAATAGGCAAATTAAGTAAGAGATTTAGCCACATTCCTACCTCCAGAATCGGAAATCTACTATATAAAACCAAATTATTTGCTAGCTTTGCAGTAAAGTAGCTTCTTATCTTCATATGGTCATATGATTGAAAATATTATTAGGAAGAAAACTATTAGAGGTTCCACAGGGCTATTGTGTTAATAACTTAATACTAACAACCAATTTGTGTGTGTGTATGAAAAAATGTTTTATTTATTTAGGTTTATATAGCTGCCCAACCCTCATAATCATACATCAAACAAAAACAATGATTACAGGTAAAAAATCTATAAATCCTTTAAAAACATTTATCTCAGTGATAAGCAAATCTGTAATGATATATGATTACAAATTTAAATGATTCAAGTTATCTTTATATCATGTAATCAAATAAAAGTATTTTGGCTTTCTATTCTATAGAACATGCAAGAATCAAAGTTAAATTTCTGAAAATTCCATTGTGATATCACTCTTAAGAATCCACATATTTTCTGATATTAAAATTTGATTTGACTAACCCTTGTTTCAATGAGACTTAATCAAAGAGGCAATTCAAGAAGCACTTTAGTTGGGCTATTTATGTCTTCTTGCAAGTGACCAAATACTCAATTGCTCAATTATTCCAACAAATCTATAGGATAAATGTAATTAAATCAATATGGTGAAAATAGAATTACCAGTACCATTTTCTCCTTCTGAGTTAGAAAAGAGAATATATAGCTGCAAACATAATTCAATTGAACATAGCTGTTGATTTTTTCCAATCATCAATGGGGGGGGGAAATCAAGGATTTTCTTGTTTATTTTAAAAAAAAACCACTCCCAAAGTTGATTTATAAAAACATACACTACCTATCTTTTCTTTAAATGCATCCATCCTTGAGGAACTTGAGAGATATTTCTCCTTGATAGGTACTTTTAAGAGCTGAAAATATAATGTGCAAACAAGCCTAGGATTTGCTACTTATTAACATGAAAATATGCATTTGTTGCCAAATCCAGTGTTTAAGTATCACATTTAGGCCTTTTTGTGCCCATAGATCATATTTCTCTTTAACATGCCTCACAACAAAGCACTTACAATTAAAATATCCCAGTACATCAATAAATCCTCTTTATGCATAGCCTGATTCTCAAATAAATATCTTCAAAGAAAATTCAAAAGGCAAGTTTCCCCCCAAAAAACTCTAACCCAATGTCAGTATTTGGTTTATCTTCAGGCAAGGCCACTAAATATAAAGCATATCCCTCTATAAACTCTAGGAATATATACAACCAAAATGGAGTGCCCATTTGGGTTTAAGAAAAAAGTATGGTTGTAATCACCTGAAAGTGATCCATAATAGTGTTAAGAGTTCAAATTTGGTTAATATAAAAAAATGTTTGCAGTATTTTGATGAGCAAATATTAGGCACAATTCCAAACTTATTCTATTTCAGCTGACAAGAATGTGATATTTTGATACTTCTCCTATTTATAAGTTACATAAAGTTACAAGATTTAATTTCAGGTACCCTTAATTTAATTTAGATGCCCTCTAAGGATCCCTCTCTTAAAGTATTAAGGTTTGCAGATGATACAACATTACATTCAAAATGCCTATAGATGGGAAGTTGAAAAACTGACCCTGAAAAATCGAGTAGCCGGAACAATCTAGAGCTGAACAAGCTTTAAATTGTAGAGATCAGACTGGATTTTAGCAGGAACCCTCTTTTCCTACCACTCTTACTATATTAGACAACACAATATCAACAGTCCTTCAAGTTTTTGGATTCTACAATCTCCTAGGATTTGAAATGAAAACCTAACATTAAAGCCATCATTAAAAAAGCACAACAAAGAATATTCTTCCTGCATCAACTCAGGAAATTCAGACTGCCTCAGGAGCTGTTGACACAGTTCTTCAGAGGAATTATTGAGTCTGTCATTTGTACTTCTGATTTGTAACTGTCTGATTTGGTGCATTTTTACTTGTTTTTTTTTTAGTTTGTAGTTTTATTGTAAGAAAACTACAGTTGTCTTGCATTCTCTCCAAAGATATTGTTGTAAACAAGAGAATGGATGTGGCATGAAATAGTTGTACTGAAAGGAGTGGGGCTTTTTGAACGTCAGCCTGAAAGTTTTCCATTATTTTTCTCTTTCTCTGTCTCCAGTTACTTACCTCCTCCCTTCTCTGTGGAATTTTCCCACTTTTCTCCTCCTTTCCTAATATAACTCCTCCTTCCCAAAATTTAGTCTCTGTTGTCTTCCTCCTTTTCTTTTTTGTGGTCCCTACTAAACATAGATGAAGAATGTGTGGGGATGTGTGTTACTGTGCAAAGGAGTGATTTGTGTATGTCAGAAGGAATACACAATCAATTTATTTTATAATGCATTACAATATTTTATTTATTCATTTACTTAATCATAATCATAATAGTAAAGTTGGAAGGGACCTTGGAGGTCATCTAGTCCAACTCCCTGCTCAGGCAGGAAACCCTATACCATTTCAGACAAATGGCTGTCCAGTCTCTTCTTAAAAACTTCCAGTGTTGGAGCATTCACCACTTCTGGAGGCAGGTTGTTCCACTGGTAAGGTTGTTCTAACTGTCAGGAAGTTTCTCCTTAGTTCTAGGTTGCTTCTCTCCTTGACTAGTTTCCATCCGTTGCTTCTTGTCCTGCTTTCAGGTGCTTTGGAGAATAGCTTGACTCCCCTGAGATAAGGGAACACTGCTATCATGTCACCCCTCGTCCTTCTCTTCATTAAACTAGACATACCCAATTCCAGCAACCGTTCCCTATATGTTTTAGCCTCCAGACCCTCTTCTCTGTACTCTTTCCAGAGTCTCAACATCTTTTTTACATCATGGTGACCAAAACTGAATGCAGTATTCCAAGTGTGGCCTTACCAAGGCATTGTAATGTGGTATTAATACTTCACATGATCTTGATTCTATCCTTCTGTTAATGCAGCCTAGCACTGTGTTGGCTTTTTTGGCAGCTGCAGCACACTGCTGGCTCATATTTAAGTGATTGTCCACTAGGACTCCAAGATCCCTCTCACAGTTACTACTATTGAGCAAGGTGCCCCCTATACTATACCTGTACATTTGGTTTTTCTTCCCTAAATATAGAACCTTACTTTTTTCACCATTGAATTTCATTTTGTTAGCTAGAGCCCAGTGTTCAAGTCTGTCCAGATCCTCCTGTATCTTAAGCCTGTCTTCTGGAGTGTTGGCTATTCCTGCCAGATTGGTGTCGTCTGCAAATTTGATGAGTTCCCCTTCTATCTCCTCCGCTTGTTTATTCCATCATATTCACATCACAAAATATGACTCTGAGTGATGTACAATAAAAACAAAATATAACATAAATAATGTTAAAAAAATTCTACTATTAAAAATATTAATAACAAACTAGAAGAGGGTTTGATGTTATAGACAATGCATCCACCTCACTAATTCACTATTGACACAGCCATCACTCACTCAAATGTATGCAGGGAAATATTCCAGAACATTATGAGATGGAGTTAGTAAACAGTTGTTGACAAGACAGAGAAATTGGGCATTGCAGTGAATTTAGTCTGTGATTATATTTTATATACCTATGCTTTCTTTTCACGTACATGGCACTGTTTGGCTTTAGGATATTTATGTTCTATTTTTGTTTTTTAAAAAAGGATTATGTATCCTAAGAAGAAACAGATAGCACATTGTTTGTATTGTCCTGAAAAGTGACAATAGAGTTAGCTTGTATTTTTTAATGGATTTTGAACATCATCATTAGAGTTTATAGAGGTCATTATTAATTTATTCATGTATTTCATTAGCTCTGGAAGCCACCCAACTCCCAACTGAGTCTGTGAGGCTTATATCTCAAAAGGAACAAACAATAACATAAAGAAAATAAACATAAACTGACATAAAAAAACTGTCAGGCTTGGCAATCAGTCAAACCTAGGCCTGGGAGCAAAGTTGGGTTTTCAAAGAGTTTGGGAACAACTGGAGAGTGGAAGTCATGGGGGGTGGGGGTGGGAGAGTTGGAATGATGTTATAGAGGATGTGCTGGCAAAAGAGAAAGCATACTTCCTACATCCCAGTAGACCATATTGTTCATAATGAATTGTGTCCACTCTCTCTGATCTCACTGGGTAGACAGAAACTACTAGAGACAGGCATTTCCTCAAATAATCAGGCCTTATGCCATGCATGATTTTGCAGATGACCTTAAATTGCACTTAAAAACCAACTGGCAACCAATGTAGCTCACAAAATAATGAGAGAACTGTTTTGTGAGCTACATTGACACATGAACATATCGTGGCATACTCATCACAGCTCATACCACTGCAGTTGAGCTTGTGCACTAATCCTGAGTGAGAAGGTACTACCACCCAATCCAAAACTCAAAGATGGAAATTTACAGATCTAAAGAGGCTCCAAACAACACATCCGCATGATCTTTTCAGAATTCAGCCCAATCTGTTCCTCCCCAGCTGCACCTAGTCTGCAGATAATGAGTCAGCCCAGGGTCAAGATGTACAGCTGGCTATCATCTACATATTAATGATACTGGATCCTGAATCAACAGATGACCTCACCCAATGGTAGATGTTAAATAAAAGAAATAAGAATGCAAGCCCTGATGGAGACAGTGTTGCAGGACAAAGTTAAAAAAAATCCTTGCTTTTTAACATTTGGGATTTTTAAAATATTACCTATGTGAAACCTATAGAAGCTTTTCATGCCCTTTCGTCATCTGATTTTTGGAAATATCACATTGAACTCTTATGTTGACACATTAGAAAGGCTTTTTGACAGATTTTGACGCTGCAGTCAGGGTAGGCTATGAGGACATCCAAAAATATGACCCAGAGGTGGCCTATGAACTAGAGTAAATTTGTTTTTTAACACCATAATTTTTAAACTTTCCTAAGCCTCTTCCATGAGGCTTGTATAGAAGCTCACAGTGCTTTTGTGATGTTAAAACTCTAATATTAATCCATCATTAGTAAATGGATATTCAATTTGATTGGAATTACATAAATTATGGATACAAGACTTGTCAAGCCCCAAGTTTCTCTATTTCTCTCTTACACACACTCTCATTAGCCAATAGACTGATTTCTGTTGTTTTTTTATGCAGATGAAAGTGGAGTTGGGTCTAGAAGGTGTTTCAAGGCTTTTGCCTCTTACTTTAGAGAAAATGTGTTTGTCAATCACACAAATCTAAAGTAGTTGTCTTCCAAAGGTGCTCTATTTTAAGCCATCACTCTTAGAAACGTAATAGCATCAATATAAATCAGGATACATTTTAAAGTATCTTGGGGATTCTTTCAGTGGTGCAGCTTCCTGGAAAGAATATTTTATGGGCTCCACAGCACTCTCTGATCCCCTGGCCAGATGGCAAAGCCAGGTCTTTATGCCCTCCTGGAAGGGCATCTAGGTCCAGGCCAGTCTGATATCAGTACTGCTGTACTGTATAATGTTGTGTTAAGTTGCAATGGTAGCAAACATATCCTAGCACCTTTTTATATTGTTTCATTGAAGTTGTCCAGACAAAGTCATGAATAACTTTGCAACTGTATATCCAACTACCTATCAAGACGGAGTCTGTTGTGATCTTGCCTGATATTTATGTGCACTTTTGACCTCAAAATATTGGCTTAAATTAATTTAATTTGCCGTATCCCTTGCCCTCTTTACTTTCTGAGATAGTTTTATAGCTTCATGGTTAAAATGTAAAATTATATAGACATTCCACTCAATATTGCATTAGGATCTGGAAGAGTCCATCTAGAAGTGGAAAAAGTGGGTATTTGATTTAGGCTTAAATTCTAACTTTAAAATGCATCGTTATATGACAGATTTTTTCAGTTGTTCCCTATATCATTAACATCCGATGCCAAGTTTTCACTTTGGCTAAGTATTGCATGATGACATTAGCATTATTGAATGAAAGATTTAATGATATTCTGTTTCTGTTCTCTTGACCAAATTAAATTAATTGACCGTATTCTTCTTCACTGTGCCTTCTGTTCATTCTGGCATAAGGCTATAACCCTGCCATTTTTGTTCAACTATTGAAGAAATGCAAAAGATTAGTTAACATTGTTAACTAAGAATGTTGTATAATTCTGTGTAATCACCATTGCAATTTGGTATCTGTAGTGCTATTGCATTGTGTTATTATTGTGCATTAACTTTATTGATATGTGTTCAATTTGATTTCCTCAAATGTAATTTTAAGTAAAATCCATTTTATATAATTTTAGGGTAATTTATGGATTATAGTCAATGTATGTAACTAAACTCAACTACTACTAATGCAGAATACAATATAATCATATATAACATATGTAGCATCATATGTAGCCTTGGTGGAACAGTGGGCTAATGCCTCCTTAAGTAACACCAGCTGCCTGCAATTAGTGCAGGTTTGCATCCCACCAGGCTCAAGGTTGACTCAGCCTTCCATCCTTCCGAGGTAGGTAAAATGAGGACCCAGACTGTTGGGGGCAATAAGCTGACTTTATAATAATGCCGCTTGGGGGGGGGAAGCCCTAATAAGCAGGCATATACATAGAATGAAGGCTATTGCTAAGCACATTGGTTTATGCTTAAATTGTAAGCTGCCCTGAGTCTTCGGAGAAGGGCGGGATATAAATGGGATTAAAATAAAAAATAAAATAAAAATAAAATATTTAGATTTATTTCAAAAAATGTGCATTTCATAAACAAGTATCCATTTGATTTCCCCCAAGATCTAATTTTCTATTTGAATTGTATCCAAGAATTTCATTTTATTTATATTTCTTTTTATCAAATATACTTCTTCAGGATGACAGTTCTAATCTCAATGTCCTCAGCTTCTGTTAGTGTTTATACACGGCAAATTATTTTGTTTCTCTTTATAGTCACTGTTCCCAAATGTTGGGTTAAACTCCCTCACAAATGTGTGTTTAATACTTTGATTCAGATCTGTTTGCTTGTAATTTCAGAATCAACCATGTGGTTTTTTTCCTTAACTTGTTTAGAGGATAACATAGAAGAATAGTTTTGATTATTATTATTTTTTTAAAGTTAACTTAGGGAGAAGAAAAAGCAGAGTTGCCTAGGAAGGATTAAAAGTATATAAAAATCATAGGTGAGTGCATAAAATCAACTCACATTAGGCACTTTTGATATCATGTAGACAGATGTAGGATTAGGGCATGAATTGAAGTTCAAAAAACAAATTCAGAGGAAACAAGGAAATACCTTGTCAGTCAAAGAATAATAAATGTTTGGAATAGCCTACTGGGTAAGGTTGTTGAGGAAAAGGCAGTGGGTTTGTTCAAAAAGCAATTAGATGTTATCCTGGGGGAAATGCTGTATTACATGAGACAGGCATCAGTATGGTGAATGGAGCCTTTTCTTGTTCCTAATATTCCTATGTTCTTTTACTACAGCATGTGTTTCTAAGGATCTATAGGCTCAGTGCACGATATCAAAATGAAAAATCAACCCCAGTGACTGTTTTATACTAAACTGGGCTAAGAGAATGAATAAAAGACTTAGTGTTACTGTCAGCATGTTGAACTTTATGGCAAACTACATTGATTTTATGCTGGGTCGTTACAATTTGAGGAAGAGAATGGGCAGGTTTATTTGTTTTATTTTTAATGCTCAGAGATTTAAATACCATAATCCTGGAATTGTGTTATTTTGTCTCAATCCTGACATAATGGTGACATTGCAAAGGTAGAAGATGTTCCCTGATCCGTAAGACACTGTAAAGACTTCAGAATAAAATATTCTTGATAAATGAAAGGCCATGGCTGAACACATCTTTAAATGGAAGACCATCCCAAGTGTAAAAGGCAATGAAGGAAAGATCCGTGAGATTGTTTGAGAGAAATGGGTTCTGTCAGATAAAGTCTCATTTTTACATAGGAAAAATGGCCAAGAAATCAATGAAAAAGACTTTTTATTAGAGGTGTTTGCCCAGGAATATCCATAAATGGAAAAGTGTTGTTGTTGTTAGCTGCAAGGTTGCGTCCAACTCATCGCGACCCTATGGACAATGTTCCTCCAGGCCTTCCTGTCCTCTACCATCTTCTGGAGTCCATTTAAGCTCACGCCTACTGCTTCAGTGACTTCATCCAGCCACCTCATTCTCTGTCATCCCCTTCTTCTCTTGCCCTCAATCTTTCCCAGCATTAGGCTCTTCTCCAGTGAGTCCTTCCTTCTCATTAGGTGGCCAAAGTACTTGAGTTTTAGCTTCAGGATCTGGCCTTCCAAAGAGCAGTCAGGGTTGATCTCCTCTAGGACTGACCGGTTTGATCGCTTTGCAGTCCAAGGGACTAGTAGGAGTCTTCTCCAGAAGTAGTGATTCCTAAAAAACCAAAAAAGCTAAGCCAAAAAAGTCACTGGCAAAAATGAGAAGCCATTGTTACAGAAGTGTGAAGCTCAGTTAATGAAAGCCATTGCAAATCTTGTCAAAACAGGAGAGGTGTTTTGATAAATACATACACATACACAGAGGCAAAAAAAAAAAACCTGTCAAAGGAGAAATGAAACCAATTGCCTTCTGTCCTGAAAAGACATTATTTTTATAGAAAACTTTAGAAAATGTTTGCTGCCTGGAACAAATAACAAGAAGCTTCTAATCCCAACTTCACCTGTAAAATTTAGATTAAAGGTTGAGAATTGACACATAAATATAATATAGCTCAAAAATCAGAGAATGTTCATTAATGGTTTCCTTATCAAAAAGGAGACATATTGACTAAGATGCCACTAGGATGGGTCAAAGGTCATCTGCTTTTCAATATTTTCTATTAATTATTTGGATGAAGAGCTGGAGAGAATACTTTATAAATTGGATACAATTGCTGAAGTTCAAAAACTCTAAGGTTTTTAGTCTCTAATTGATAAGTTAGAGAAAGGGGCTGAAAGTAGCAAAATTAAATTTAATACAGTGCCATGCAAATATTTGACTTATGAAACAAATATAAAATGCACAAGTATACGATAGCAGAATAAGAGAAAAAGAGACTTGGAAGACTTGGAAGGGATCTTGGAAGACGTTTTCTTAGTAATAGTTTTCTTTACCTGGTTGTTGTTGTTGTTTTTGGAAGTCCAGTATAGCATTGTCTCATTATTTTTCCAGTCTCCTAATGTAGAAGCAAAGGGACGCGGTGGCTCAGTGGGTTAGGATGCTGAGCTTGTCGATCGGAAGGTCGGCAGTTTGGCGGATCGAATCCCGAGTGCCGCATAACAGAGTGAGCGCCTGTTACTCGTCCCAGCTTCTGCCAACCTAGCAGTTCGAAAGCACGTAAAAATGCAAGTAGAAAAATAGGGACCACTCCGGTGGGAAGGTAACAGCGTTCCGTGCGCCTTTGCCGTCTAGTCATGCCGGCCACATGACCACGGAGATGTCCTCGGACAAGCACTGGCTCTTCGGCTTTGAAACGGAGATGAGCACCGGCCCCTAGAGTCGGAAACGACTAGCACGCATGTGCGGGGGAACCTTTACCTTTACCTTTAATGTAGAAGCTCCAAAATGGGTTATTTGACCAGTTTAAGAGCTGGATGAAACTTGAATAACTGGAAAAACATGCAGTAATGCACTACTAGACTTACTTTAAAATGAAAGCAAAGAAAGATTGGAAAAGAAAAATAGTAATTAAAAAACACTGCCAGTAACCTGTTTTAAATCAGCAACCTTCAATTTATAAAGAATGTGCTGTGATACTAGTCTATTACAGCATTCATAGTTAGCGTATTTCTAAAAGGTATTATAAATGAACAGGGTAGTGAGAAAACAATTTACATGTATGTGCATTTTGATGCTTTGATTTTGTATAGATAAATCAAATTTTATTTTAAGTGTGTGTATTTAAAAGTATATTTGTATAGCAACAATCCAACACAAGAAGCAAGAGATTCAGCTGTTGTTTTCCTGTCACAGAAATTTGGGAGTGCTCATTGGCAAGGGAATTGTACAGTAGGTAGGCCATGCTACCCTATCAAGTTTGGATATCTTGAAAGCTATTGCTAAAGTACCTCAGCCCAGACAGGATTTGTTTTAAGGATCAAACTGGCATGAGCACAGCACCAGACCAACTTAAACAGTAACTGCAGATATGCAGAGAGAAAAAGAAGACAGTGAAAGAATGTGTGCACAAGGCCACTTACTGAGGTTCCCAGCTTTCCCATAATTCCTTTCTTCCAAGAACTAGTCTAGCCATGTATAAGCTTTTAGCTTCATATTCTGTTCAGCCAACAGTTATCGATCTCCTTCACTGACTGATTTCTATAGAATCTCCCTCCAAAGGAGTTGTCCTGTTTTTTGAAGTAACACAAAGAAGTCCTGTACTTAAAACCATCAAAGTCTGTGAGTGCTGCACAGTCATTCTTCATCAACCTATCTTTGGTAGAGCAGCAACTACAGAGCGGTATAGGCAAACACACCCTGAGTTAAAACACTACATATTTGTTCTTTTCTTCCACACAACCTCTCATCCTTTTAAATAAAACAAATTATCTCAGACATCTCAATGATAATTGTTTTTTTTAAGCAACAGTATATTTTTCTAATGCTGGCAAACATAGTAAAACTGCAACTCACTAGATGAATTTGCCTTGTTTACAGAGCAAAATCAACAAAGGTATTTTCTTTATGCAATTCATGTTTTATTCAGAATATGTTCTGATAAGAATTGTCTTCCAATTCTTTCATTGTTGTTGTTTAAAAATACCTTTCTTACAAATGAAAAAAAGGTATCTAAGAGAAGGGGAAGTATGAAGAAAGGGGAGAGAAGATAATCAGGTTGAAGATGACAGATCTGAATGGTAAGATTTAAACCTGGATCAGTTAGGTTCAGGCTGAACTCTTTTTGATGCAAGGCAGAGAAGTTGAAACTATATACCTGCAAATGTTCCATGGACTTTTATAGCTATTACTGCCATTCTTACTGAGTTTTCAAAAACAATTTTGCATGGTATGATACTTTTAATTTATAAACCTGCTGAAAAGCACCATGATTAAAGAACAAGCGCTAGGCAATCTACTGCAGTCTGGTCACTGGTATACATATTTAGAGATTAGATACTGTAGATGATTGATAGATAGATGATAGATAGATAGATAGATAGATAGATAGATAATAGACAGTCAGGCAGACAGACACAGACACTCAGACAGATAGGCAAATGATGGATGGATGGATGGATGGATGGATGGATGGATGGATGGATGGATGGATGGATGGATAGATAGATAAATAGATAGATAGATAGATAGATAGATAGATAGATAGATAGATAGATAGATAGATAGATAGATGATAGATAGATAAGATATAGATAGATAGATAGATAGATAGATAGATAGATAGATAGATAGATAGATAGATAGATAGATTATATCAGTCACTTTGCTCTCTGCAGAAGGCTATTCTGATGCCTTAATTGAACATATAAACTTTATAACTCAGTTCAGGCTTTGTAAAAAAAAAATCAGTTTCCCAAGTCAATACATTCATTTTTTAAAAAATGGAAACAGCTAATCTCCAGGTAACATAGAGGTATGCCCTGCATATATCCTCATATACTTTGTACCTTAACTAATAAGAGCAATTTAAAGAGCAGACATTCCATTAAGTGCTTTTGCCCTGTTGGGAATCTCTCTATCTAGCAGGACACTAGGTCTTAGATATGGAGATGTCCTGTAGAGAAGCAAAACTCTGAAAGAACATTCCTAATGATGTTCCCGCATTGCTCCTGCTGTGGAAATGCTACCCTTCATCTCATTATCGTTTGGAGCCACAATAGTATCACAATGAGCTCAGAGAAATGAACGTGAACTAGAGTGAGGAGGCTGTAAAATGGCTGAAAGCCTGATGAAATGCTTACTAACCCTACAGGCATCTCTGAGATCCTTTCTAGTCCATCTGGATGGGACTGCTTGACAAAAGTTTTGAGAATACTTACTAGAGGAGGGGCAGGAATAATATTAGGATTATCTATTTTCCAAGATCTTAAGGCAACAGAACTGTGTGTCTTAAGTGTTTATTTTCACTTCATTGAAATTACAAATATATAATTCCAACCTCATTTTCAATATTTGTTTGCATTGTTTTGGCAGCGGAGGCACAGCATATGTATCGTTTATATAGCTTAGACCAGGGGTGTCAAACTCACAACGTCACGTGACATGTTGTGATGTACCAAAAATTCTGTTAGTTTCTGTCTGCTTCAGATCAGATTAGAAATCTTACTATTGCTTCTTTCTGTTTGTAATTCCAAAACAAATTATGTTCAGAAATGTTGTTTTAGAATGCAATCCTTGCTCATAATTTGTTCCCTTTTTTGTCTAGACTACTTACATTGTCCATTTGGGGGACAACTTTATTTTTTTTCCATAACTCAACAGAATATGTCTGTTAAAAGTAATCTCTCTGTTATATTGTTACATCCTACTTCCCTTAAACTTCATCTCCTGTTCTTTATCATAAACTCCATCAATTTCAGTTTTTATTGTTTCAAAGAACTCTACCTTTCATCCCAAATGGAAATGAACTGGTATCTGGGACTCTGGGACTCTTTGCACTATTTTGATTCAATTTCATTTTGGACTCTGTTGGTTCCTTAACTCACTACTGCTTCTGACTCTTTAGTAATACTACTCTCCTAAGCATTTGATCATGCAATTACTACAGCTGGATAATTGAATCTCTGTACAAAGCAGTGATGGTCAACAGTGACACTACCAATGACATTGATAGATACTCAACCCATAGCTGTAGTTGTAGAATTTTAATTATAGTATTGTACTAGATTATATAAAATACTGCTCTACTTTACTGTGGCATATGTAACATTTCATATTTTATATACTAAAACTATATACTATAAATTAGTATTATGTTTAGCTGCTAAGAATGTTCTGTGCTGTGTAAATGAAAAGAGAATTCTCTTAAGTTGCATGGTTCAGTTTACAAGGATACATAAAATCATTTCTGCTGCATTATTTAGCATTATGGCTGATGTGAGAATTTAAGTTTAAAGCAACTAGCTGCTTATTTTATGTATTCATTGATTAATCAATAAAAACATTCCTTGCTGGAAGTTGCTTAAGGTTATTTTCCTACATGTTTTAACAACATGATGGCAACCCCTATATACACTATAAAGGAGGGTGTTAATCCTTTCATCCAAACCTGCCCACTTATATTTTAAGAGAGGTAATAATGTTTACACATAGGGACATTTTTAATAGGAAATAAATAGCATTACCCATCCTAATGATGGAAACAAATTACACCTAAACAAATAGCAAGATATATTTTTCCCTAGAGCACTTTTTCACTTCGCACAAAACTGATCTATCAGTGGTGATTACACCTTTTAAATCTAGAGGTAAGCAAATTAGCAGGAGAAATTAGGCCAAAATCCTAGCTATTTTTTTTTAAAAAAAGAATGGGGTGTTTTTTTTTCTTTACAAGAAGAACTCAACTCAAAGCTAACTCCATTCAAACATCCAGATTTCATAATAGCCTTTGCTCATTGTTCCTTATTATCAGAGCAAGCTGCATTCAGGCTAAGACAGATCTTGTTCCTAAATTTATGTCTCTCTGTGTGTCCACTACAAAATGTGTTTTGTATGCTTTTTCCTGGAAGCTTAATATAGTGACACTGGTGACACAGCTTGGACTCTTCCTTTCATGTATATTACCAACTCAAACTGCAACCTGCTGGCAGATTTTTCTTAAACTCTAAAATGAGGGTCTAACCTTCTCTTCTTTTTCTTCTTCTTCTCTGTTACCTATAATCTTGATTTGACACACACAAAAGGGACACAGTGGGAAATCCACTCAAGTAGACTTTGAGAACTAACAATGGAAGCCTACCTACATGGAAGCTGACTGGTGTTTTATAGAGAGGAAATGTATTAAAGTTTAAAGATGTCATCTGTGTTGTCAAAGGAAAACTGCATATACGTACATATACAGTTTCAGTAGAATACAAAAAACAAATTAACCAGCTGGATTTGCTTATAAGTAGCAAGGTTGCAAAGAGTTAGGACAATGCTTAAGTACAACTATACCTGGACATTAATAGTGCTAGAAATTACAAATAAGATACATATAGTATAAAATAAAGGTTAATGAAAGAGAACTGGCAGACAATTTAGCTACAACTGTATCTTAAGTTTTTTCTTGTGTGTTATAATTTTACTGTTCTTGAAACTTTCTCAACAATAACGAAATCCTAAAACATGTCTAGTCTTGTAAATTGATTCTGAAATCTGATCATTTTATTACTGTTTTCTTTACAATAGATATCAACACCCCTTATGCCGCTGCATACAATCAATTCAATTAGTTCAACAAAACAGCTCAATCAATTAATCAAATATTTGTTTAAATCTTTTGTAATAGTCCTGTTGTTGTCAGATATTAAAACTAGGAGACCACTGAAGTAAGCAGAAGCTTCAACACATTCAGCTCTTGCATCACTAGCTCCTGCATTGTCAGTAGATTATATTTGAAAAAAAATTATAAGCCATTTTGGTGTTGATTGATCAGTCAGCTCTGCATGTTAACTTTCCAGGAAAGGAAAGATGGATGTAGATTGTTTCTGATTTTATAACAATTCATGGGCAATTTACTAATTATAAACCATTAATAGGTAATGTCATGGTTCCGACATATGAAACTCTTCAAAGAACTTTGAGGCATTGTTTACCTTAAAGAATCTTTATTCGAGTAGCATGGCATCGGCACATACATGGTCGAAGCCAAAATCTGAATTCCCCTCCCCTTAGCACATAGTAACAAGCACAATTCCCTCCTCTAATTAACAGTCATAAATCACATTCTCCAAGTAGTTTGAAATGCAGGCTTTCCCTCCAGTTCTCCAACCCACCATTTATTATCATCTCTTATTTCTCATATACTACTATGAATTGTTATGTCTAATTCCAATACACATTCTTCCTCCTTCCCCACAGTATCATCTGTTTCTAACTCTAACACTAACACACAAGTTAAAGAAAAAAGCTGCATCTCCATATGTTGTCAAAGCAAGAACATTCGATGTTAGTAGCATTGACATTCGCCCCCCCTTACAAAAAGGACAGATCCTGTAAAGTAAACAAAGGCATATATTAGGGACTGTCTCTCTGTCAAGCCCTGTGGGCTTGCCACTTCAGGGAAGGGAAAGGAAGGGGAATTCCCCTTTGCCTGGGAATCCCTCTGTCTGACCTCAGAGCAGCTGAGGCTCCCGGCTGCATGCTGACTGCTCTCTTTCCGGCCGCCAAACAGCTGAGGCTCCTGGCTGTATGCTGGACTGCTGGAGATGACGCTGAAGGGGAGAGGCGGAGGCCAGCTATGCTGTTTTTAGGGATGGATGCCAGATGCTAGCTGGTTGGATGGGGGGGTGGAGCTAAGGGGATTGCCTGTATATAAGGCACTGGGAGCAAGTCACTCCCAGTGCTGACTTTATTTGCTGTTAATTGCCGTCAATAAACACTGGTCAGAACGTTCCTGCCTAGCCAGCTACCTTGTTGACCATCATTTATCATTTGTGGAACCAGGGCTGGTAAGGACTCTGACAGAAAAGTCAGCACTGCTTTATTTGTTCCTCCCCATTACCCTTGTGCTTATTTAGGGAGTGGCTGAAGGGACACAGGATGTGGCACCTCTGGGTGATGGAGGAGAGACAGCTGAGGTGGCAGCACCAAGTCCTGCTGAGGGAAATGGAGGTGGTGAACCAGTGGTGTGGCCCAATGTGCGTAAGGCTCGACCTGCAGGTTTGGTGAGGAATACCAAGACATCTGCAGGGGTGGTACAGGATGCAGGGGCCTCAGGGGAATGTTGGCACAGTTCAGCTGTCACCAGCTTGGCTACTGGCCCAGGAAAATCACCAGCTGCAGTAGGCCCAATGATGGAGTGGAGAGAGAGGCATTTGACTGAGGATGACAACGACGATTGGAGCTATTCTATGGCTTCTGGATGATACACGCTGGATGTGCTAAGAGACTGGTTTGGTGAGGCTGGGGTGCAGGATCCCCCCCATGGCCAAGGGTGGAGGCGGGATCCGAGACAGCTTCATGGCCACAGATGCCAATACAGCCAACCCAGGTGGAGCCAACCCAGTTCCGATTGGCTAGCCCAAGGTTTATTTATTATTTATTTATTATTTGGATTGATATACTGCCCCTCTCCCGAAGGACTTGGGGCGGTGTACCGGGCAATTAAAACACTATATACAACACATAATATACAAAAATTAAAATAAATTAAACCAAGTAGCCCTAACAATAAAACACATTCTAAAATGTAAAATTTAAAATTTAAAATCTAAAATCCCAGTCCCTCAGTCCAGGCTGGCAAGTTCAAATAGCCAAGTCTTCAGGTCGTGGCGGAAAAAGCGAAGGTCGGGAGCCATCTGGAGCTCAACAGGGAGCTGATTCCAGAGAGCAGGCATGCCCACAGAGAATGCTCTCCCCCTGGGGGCCGCCAGTTGACATTCCCTGACCGACGGCACCCTGAGGAGGCCCTCTCTGTGGGAGCGCACAGGACGATGGGAAGTTAACGCCGGCAAAAGGTACTCCCATAAATAATCCGGACCCATGCCATTTAGAGCTTTATAGGTCATCACCAGCACCTTGAATCTCACCCGGAAGACAACTGGAAGCCAATGCAGCTCGCGGAGCAGAGGTGTTACATGGGAGTATCTGGAGAACCCCATCACAACTCGCGCGGCCGCATTCTGCACCAGCTGGAGCCTCCGAGTGGTATTCAAGGGCAGCCCCATGTACAGAGCGTTGCAGTAGTCTATCCAAAAGGTCACGAGCACATGAGTGACTGTGCGTAGGGCATCTCGGTCCAAATAGGGCCGCAACTGGTGCACCAGGCAAACCTGGGCAAAAGCCCCCCCTGGTCACAGCTCCTATATGATCTTCTAAACTGAGCTGTGATTCAAGGAGGACACCCAAGTTGCGAGCCCTATCTATGGGGGGTAACACCTCACCCCCTATAGATAAAGATGGAATAGAGTGGACAACCCAAGATGCCAGTATGCACAGCCACTCGGTCTTGTCGGGTTGAGGGTAGGGGTCAGCCACACTACTCACACCCTGGTGGCAGGGGCCCATAACCAGGGCATGTAGATAGGACAATCATGGCCACCATGGGATGGCAGGTCACCGATGGCTCCAGGCAGAACTCCAACCAGGCAACTGAACTCAGTGGATGGATCCTCGGCCTGGCATTCTACACCTGCGATGGGTGCTCTGCATGGTCCGGGTTGGTCTTTGGGGCCATGGGGTCAAGGGATGGCCTGGGGTCCTTCACCATTGAAGGCAACCTTTGATGGAGACCGGATCTGTTGGCCATGTTTCTCTGCCAGGTTATTAGCCATGTGGACCAATATGCCCACTTTTACCCATCCCAGTGGGCATTGGTGGTGGCAATAACAGCAGGGCTACAAGGCAAAGCCATGGAATGGGCAGCGGATCTATATAGCGACCACTCCAGAGAGCTGACTGAGGCCGGTTTATTTCTGGATGCTCTGCGGTCCTGTTTTGAAAACTGTCTCTCTCTGTGAAGCTGGAGGCCCTGGCAGGGGACTTCAGGGGCTAGAAGGCTGTCTGATCTGCAAAGGAGGGGCTGGGGGCTTCTCTCAGTAGAAGGTGTTCTCCGCTTCTCACTTCTAGCTCATTCCTAGCTCTTCAAATCTTTCCATCAAGTTTTCCACTGACTGACTATGAGCTGCGACTCACCTGAGTCCTCAGTGGTGGCTGATCTGGTAGCTCTCCACCAGTCTGGGAAATGCAATATATGGGAATCATTTCATGGTAGCTCAACCTCACCTGCCTTTGAAGCCCTTGAAGTTGGCAAGGCTGTCTCAAGGCGTCTGGAGTCTCCACTGGGCTGGGTGCAATCTGACAACCAGATCAGCTCCCCTAGCTGCTTGGGTTTTGCCCCCAGCTGGGAGGCCTGCAAAAACTCCTTCTCCACCAGCTTGCTGGTTTTCGCTTCCCCCCCCCCCCGGGGTAGCAGCTGCTGCCAGAGTGCTGGCTTCAGGCAATTCCTCTTTCTCCCTGATGAAATCTTCCCTGAATCTTCATCAGCTTATCCCTCAAGTTTAGGGACAGCGACTGGGGCTCAGGACTCCTAGATAGTTTGGAAAGTTTGCAGATTTGGGCTTAATGTCATGGTTCTGACAGGTAAAATCCTTCAAAGAACTTCAAGGCATTGTTTACCTTAAAGAATCTTTATTCGAGTAGCATGGCATCGGCATGTACATGGTCGAAGCCAAAATCTGAATTCCCCTCCCCTTAGCACATAGTATAAACTTTTATTTCAAACAGCCTTGAGGGTTCCTCTTTTAGCATTTTTCCACTTGCAGCATTTTAGTGAGGTACCCACACCATTTCTGTAATTGTTAAAAAAAGATAGGTAGAGATTTCCAACAGACAAGTTCTTGGATTCCCAATTCCTCTTCTATTGTTTAATTCCCCAAATGGGGTGGTAGTTTGAGTATGTACATTGGTAATAATTCATTTTTATAAATTACTATTTATTAAAAAAAACAGAAAGAAGGGGAAGAAAAGAAACAGATTTCCAGAATTTCAAAATGCTCAAGCTGTTCAGCATCCGTTGCTCAATTGTCTTCTCATAATGTCCTAATAGGAGTATTCCCATGTTGTAGCCAATGAAAGAAGGGGTGATTTGCAATGAGATCTTTAATCACATGTTCATGAGATCAGCTCAGGCAGATTAGTGTGCAAAAGAAGTATCCCTAGAGAAGCATACTTTAGGCATTAACTACAAGAAGGATTGTGATTGCTTTTTTCAATGTTTCCCCCCTCCCTCTATACAATCATTCTTGTTGTAAAGAAATACAAGACCATTTTTAACAAAAATTTTTTAAAAAAACTTGTTTTCAGATTGATTGACTACATGCTGGTTATGGTCTCTTCCTCTGTGGATTGGAAAGCTGACAAATTTGTAGTATTCTCACATGTTGATATAGTCTTTTTTAAAAGCTATATATGCAGGTGTTTGAAATGGGCATGAATGATCAGAACTGGGGCATAGCATTTCATAGCTGAGCAGAGGATAATATTATGAGCAATTCTGAAAATACTGAAGCCAGTACCCCACCACACTCTACCTCAAGCTTGCAGCAGTGAATTACTGGATTATTCCTGCTTACAAAAGAAGAAAACAAAGGCACTAATGAGGAAATAGCTATACAATATTGAAGCTGATTCATTGATTATGTGCCATCAAGTCATTGTTGACTCTTGGCCACCACATAGACAGATTTTTTTCCCCCTTGACAATAAATGCTAAAGTAGTATATATTAAAAATCTCCTTGAAAGCAACCAAAAACTATTTGCAAATATTGCACTCCTTTTTTTTAACCATACATTTCTCAGCTCAAAACATGCACTCAAAAATGCACTTTGGGCAAGAAATTACATTACAATACAATTTTTGGTCAAAGCATCTCAGCTCTTAGCAGATGTTATCCTTAGCTGTCTTCAGGTTCCTCTGCTCTGTATCCTAATGGAATGGATTTCACAGGAGTCAACTAAGAGTTGCCTTCCTTCATACCTGTTCTGTGCTGTGGAAAAAAGCCTGCCAAAGTAAGAATCACTTTGATATGAAACCATAAGCAGATGTCCTACTGTAAGGAACCAAATTGTCAAGAATTCAGGATATAATTGAAAACTGATTCAGAATAGAACAAAATGAGTAGGCAACCTGTTGCCTGCTAGATGTTTTGGATATAAACTTATGGTAAAGGTAAAGGTAAAGGTTCCCCCGCAAACATGTGCTAGTCGTTTCCGACTCTAGGGGCCGGTGCTCATCTCTGTTTCAAAGCCAAAGAGCCAGCGCTTGTCCGAGGACGTCTCCATGGTCATGTGGCCAGCATGACTAGACGCCAAAGGTGCACGGAACGCTGTTACCTTCCCACCGTAGTGGTCCCTATTTTTCTACTTGCATTTTTACGTGCTTTCGAACTGCTAGGTTGGCAGAAGCTGGGACGAGTAACAGGCGCTCACTCTGCTACGCGGCACTTGGGATTCAACCCA
Organism: Vipera ursinii; assembly: GCF_947247035.1. Taxonomy (NCBI): domain Eukaryota; kingdom Metazoa; phylum Chordata; class Lepidosauria; order Squamata; family Viperidae; genus Vipera; species Vipera ursinii. Next base: position 53,127,155 of record NC_139518.1, on the reverse strand, counting down.
CCAAACTGCCGACCTTCTGATCGACAAGCTCAGCGTCCTAACCCACTGAGCCACCGCGTCCCTTAAACTTATGGTACCACAACTGAAATGTCCTGTCCTATCTCCGTTGTAGTATAGCTTTTGGAAAATCTTTATATTTAACTGAATGGAGTCAGTCAAAAGTATTGCCACAGTACTGTATTAGATCTAGTGCCCCATTTCTTTAACAGGAAAACAGCTAGTGATGTTACCCACCTGAGTTCTTCTCATGCCCAGAAGTTAGTGATGTTACCCCACTGCGAATCCTTAAAACGCCTGCAAAACGTAGATAAGCTCACAGAAAGCCTAAACTTCAACTTTCAGCACCTTTGGGGATTTGCAGGAATACAGGTAGTCCTTGACTTACGACAGTTCGTTTAGTGACCGTTCAAAGTTACAACAGCACTGAGGAAAGTGACTTAAGTTTTTCACACTTACGACCATTGCAGCATCCCCATGGTCATGTGATCAAAATTCAGGCACTTGGCAACTGACCCACATTTATGACAATTGCAGTGTTCTAGGATCATGTGATCACCTTTTGCAACAAGGTGACAAAGCAAAGTCAATGGGGAGAGCAGATTCACTTAACAACCAGGTTACTGGTTAAGAGCTGCAGTGATTCACTTAGCAACTGTGGCAGAAAAACTCATAAAATGGGGCAAAACTCTCTTAACAAATGTCTCGCTTAGCAACAGAAAGTTTGGGCTCAGTTATGGATGTAAGTCAACTATCTTTACTCAATGTTTCAAATTTTAGTTCTTCTAAATCATAAAAATAATTCTTCTTTACAATGCTGTGTTTGTGTGTGTGGGGGGGTTGAGTGTATACTGTATGTAAAATAGAAAGGCTCCTGCTATGCTTATGGAATAATCCTTTATTCAAGGCATAAGCAAGAAGTTGAATTCTTACAGTTGATTAATTTGCACACAAGGAAAAGATAAACTGAGAAAGAAGAAACAGTTTCTCTGAACGAATTCTTCTACAAAGTGTAACATGTGTATGTGTGCTAAAAAGCGCTCCGAATAAAGCAAACTTTGCTTATTTTGGTTCATGTTCAATGACCTGTGAACGGAAAAAAAAAAATCTGGCCTCACTAATAATGACACAGAAATGAGATCACCGCTGTTGAGGGCTCAGTTTGTCAGGGAAGCTTGCAACAAGACATGTATTTATCTGCCTTTCTATAACCCTTTTCAAGCCCTCTGGTAGAAAAACGAAATTGAACAGCCAGTTTAGGAGGAACTTGGAACCTGCTCCAACCTTCCTAAGCCCTCTGGGAAAAGGCAAATTATTGTTGGCAGGCCTGCCTGGCTCCAAAAGTTGATCCAGCACCCCCATCCCCACCCCCACCCTCTTCAGCCATGCAACAGCAGCAGCAGAAAAAAAAAAAGGAAAAAAAGGGGGGGGAAGGCTAATGTTGTTATAATTAAATACCAGAGGGCTGATTGGCTGGAGATGGTCCCGAAGCTGTGTGCTAAGGCAGCAGAAAACAACGGCAGCTATTCACTGAGAGAGGCTCAGGAGTTGTGTGTTTCCACTCCAAATTTAGTCCCCACCTACCTAAAATTGCCACCTGCTTGGCTCTTTTGTACTTGACATTTTTGAAAGTGACAAGAAACACACAGCTGGGAACCAACAGGAAAACAGTTACCTTGTCACAGAAGATCATGAAGGATTCTGGAGAAACCTGGCTATTGCTAGCAATAAATGGGCTTGTTTGCACATATGACTGCAATATTTTCTCCAAGCTTTCTTCCTTTCTCCTCTTCCATATACTACTGTGGAATATATGAAAACGGATTGCAGCCAAGCAAGACATAATATTCACAAAGCTGCACATTGTAAGTATTCCACAAATATGAATGGTCTCTCTACATCACCCCGCACAGGAGAGTGTGTATTTAAGTTCACATTCCTCAGGCCTACGTGGAGAACCTCAAGCAGCATTATTGAGTCTTGGGGCTTTACTGCAAAGAAAAGTTGGCTTTGCTCCACATGAACAAATCTAAAGAATTTGCTAACCCAATAACCTAAAAATATTAGACAGGAACTTTAACAAGTTAAGGTTTAAGAGTAATTAAGCAATGTTGTGTGAAACACACACATATACACTGTGTTTTCCACATGGTCTCTATTTTTATTGTATTTGATTTTATGTTGCTTATTTACGCATGCCAAGTATCAAACGCCCTTCGCCCAGTGCGCTCCCACAGGGAGGGTCTGCTCAGGGTTCCGCCGGTGAGAGATTGCCGGCGGGTGACACCCAGGGATAGGGCCTTCTCAGTGGGAGCGCCTGCCCTCTGGAACCAGCTGCCGGTGGAGCTGAGGACTGCCCCCGACCTCCGATCATTCCGCCGGGGCCTGAAGACCTGGCTCTTTCAGCTCTCGGGCCCAGACTGAGGAGGAATTTTTAATTTGGGGTTCTTTTTAACTGACTACAGGGTTAATTTAATATTTTTTAATTTATTCTTAATTTTTGTATTTTGGATTTTTAATTCCCTGTAAACCGCCCTGAGTCCTCAGGGAATAGGGCGGTATATAAATATAACTAAATAAAATAAATAAATAAATTTATTTATTTATTACATTTGTATGTATTGTTGTACCGACTGTGAGTGGCTTACAGAATGATATCCACAGGTTGTGAGTGCAAGCCATTTTACAGAATTCAAACATCAAAATAGTTTGGAGATCTTTCATTAAGCATGAAGGCAGAGAAGACCAGGTACGGAAAAATCATTGGAAGGGGCATTTATCTGTGTCCCTTTGAGTCAGTATTGACTTCTGGCAATTGCCTAGACAAGTCCTTCCATTTTTCTTGACAAAATTTCAGGAGTGGTTTGTTATTAGCTCCTTTTTAGGGGTTTGAGAAAGTGACAGGCACAAAGTCCAGCTGGCTTTGTACCTAAAATGGAATTAGAATCTCAGGATCCTAGCATATTACCTAAACAATACACCAAACTGGCTGATGTACAAAATGTAAACACAGATTTTTTTCCCCTTTGTTGACTCACCATAATTCATAACTATTTGTTGCCATCAGATATGATGACCATTAATTTGAAAAGAAATTATGAACATTTGTGAAGGGTTTTATTATTGACTATTAATATTCAAGCTATATCATTAATCCTAAGTAACATATGCTAAATCTTTACCTTAGAACACCGGACTAGATGACTGTTTGGCCATATGCAATAAGAATATAGTATAGGGAGTTTATGTTTTGGCAAAAGAATATGAGCCCAAAGTGAATGTAGAGAAGGAGCTTTTAATATTATTGCAGAAACAAGGACAAAAGAAAGCTTATTACAGTAGGACATTTGTAAATTTATGTTTGACATGTCAGTTAGAAGCAGTTGGTAATCCAGCAGTGGTCCACAGAGAAACTACATTGGATATAATACAAGTTCTTCGAGGAAACCCCCCCCCCCACCTTTTTCAGTTATACTATAGCTTTATTAAGGAATGATATAATATTTCTGCATCATTCTTTATTTTTAAAATGGCAGAATGACTTAGGTCATGGGTGTCCAAACTTCTGGCTTGCCTGGGTCACTTTGAGTGAGCTGCATATAAAATATATAATGTACTTAATATATATAAATCACATAATACTATTAAAAATTTATGATCTTATGGGGCTGCATTATTAGTTGTTCAGGACTATATGGGGCCTGCAGGCCACAGCTTGAACATGCCTGACTTAGGCCATAGCAGACGTTCTGAAACTGTGTTGCGTGCCAATCAAAGAATACATTTTATTTACACCAGGAAGGCCAATGCAAATGCATAAAAATATTTCATTTTTAAAAGAAGCCAAATTAAACAATAGTTTGGCATGATATAGGCATTTCTATGGACTAGGTGCTCAGTTTGTAGTAATGGTTCTGGGAAGTCATGCTGTAATGTACCTATAATAAACAGCATTAAAGATGGAAGACAGGTAGAAGAGCATTGATCAGATGTGCAGGCAATCTCAAATTGTCAATACATTAATGTTATATTATATTTGCTTCTAAATAATAGACAAAATCCCTAAATATATATTAAAAGGCAACAATCCAGTATTGATCTAACAGTGAGAGCTAAGCTGTAGGACCAACTTTGGGGTCGCAGTAAAAATAAATAAAAATAAAACATTATACTGAGTCACAGAAAAAAAAAAGAATAATAAAAGTTTTGGAAAAGGAAACACAGAGGAAAGGAAACAGAGAGAGAAAATGAATATAATTGAATGAACCTGGAATATTTATATATTTATTTTTTATCTTTAAATCTCAAATACTCCCTGTTGTGTACTGGGTTTGTTGCGCAGGAATGAAGATGAGGTGAGTGAGTTCAGCAAAGATCATGGTTTATTACTTGCAGGATCTGAACTAGAGAACAGGGCTGCAGACGCAGCAATTTATACCCTGGCCCCTAGGTGGTGGCCAATAGGTTTGAAGCAACCTATTGCTGCCTAGGGGCAACCAATAGGAGCGCTGGAGACGGGTTGTCTGAGATGCTGGGAGCCATTAGCTAGCACCCTGCTCCAGCAGCCTACCAGCCGTTACCACGTGGTGTTAACAAGCAAGCCCAATACATTACACCCCTCCCCCCTTAGAACGAACAACATTATAGCAACAATAGAAAGTAATTACAGCAATACACTTTACAAGGACTTAATACTGGTGTGAATAGGTTCTACTTAGCAGCATAAATAAGTACTTACACGTTATAGCTCCATTGTCCATTACAATCTTGTAGGTCAGCATTAAATAAAAGGGTACATACAACATTATAGCTTTATTATTTCAGAACAAAATCTTGCAGATAAGCAGGAGGTTTGCGTGGCCTTGTGGAATGCCTGGGGCACCCAGGCACGTTCTGGCCTACCAGCTTGCCCACCGGGCTGGGTAGACCAGTGTCTCTTAGTTCAAGTGATTCAGAGTGGCTCAGTGCTCTCTGGCTGGCCTTTCCAGGTTGGCCCACCCCAGAGTCAGTTTGTTCAGCAGAGTTAGCACAGCGGCTATAGCCATCAGGTTGGCTTTCCCCATCAGGGGACCCTTGTTGCACATCCGGGCTCCCCTCCTCTATGGCCAACTGCTCGTTGCTTGGGCTGTGTAAGCCTTCAGAGTCTATGCATGGGCTGGCTTGGCTGCCGGTTTGTGGACCTTGGTAAGGACTTGTGACAAAGTCCTCACTTTGTGGCCATTCTGGGAAACGCTTCCTACACTGATCGATGTGACGCCGGACAACTCGCCTGCCCTCCAGCCCCACTTCGTAAGAGAGGGGGCCTGACATTTTAGTAATTTTTCCAGGCACCCACAAATTCCCATACCCATAGTTCCTGGCCCACACCCCATCGCCCACTTGCAGCCCCCTAGGGGGTTTTGGGTGCGAAGCTTCTGCTGCCACCCTATCTTGTTTTAGCCTGTCCAGTTTCATGATCAGTCGCCTCCCCCAACGCAGCTCTGCTGGGCTTTTCCCTGTAGCTGTGCAGGGCATGGAATACTGGCAAGTAAAAAATCTGCCGATCTGTGATGCCAGTCCCCAGTCACTATACACTTCAGTGACTCTTTTGTGGTCCGGACCATGCGTTTGGCTTGACCATTAGAAGAAGGGTGAAATGGGGCCGACATTGTGTGCCTGATGAGGTTTGCTCTCAGGAATGCCTGAAATTCTGCCGCTGTAAATTGGGCTCCATTGTCGGATACTATGACGTCTGGCAGCCCATGTGTGGCAAAGAGTTTCCTAAGCACCTGGATGGTCCTGGCAGTAGTCACATTAGCAACTGGAATTACTTCAAGCCATTTAGAGTGGCTGTCGACCACTATAAGGAAGAGCTGTCCCTGAAAGGGTCCAGCGAAGTCTATGTGAATTCTAGACCAGGGAGTGTGAGTCTCCTCCCACCTGTGAACTGGAGCGTGCGGCATTTCAGGCCTTGATTGTTGGCATGTGTAACATCCATGCACCTGGGCTTCAATGGCCTTGTCTAAACCTGGCCACCATAAGTAGCTTCTAGCTAAAGCTTTCATATGGACAATACCCGGATGACCTTCATGCAGTGACTGTAAGACCCTGTCTCTTAGTGAGGTGGGGACTATGACCCTGTTCCCCCATAGGATGCAACCCTTGTGAGCTGATAGCTCATGTCTTCTAGTAAAATAACTCTGAACTTCAGGCCCTGGGCTTTTATTCAGCCAGCCTGTGTGCACCCAAGAGATCACTCTACTTAGTGTCTTATCAGCTGCTGTTTCTGCAGCTATGTCCCCTGCATGGAGGGAAAACTCTGGCAAGTCCTGAATTGACAATATGCGGGCTGCTGGGGCTGGATCTGGTTAGATTTGTGGCAGTGGAAGCCTACTCAGGCCATCTGCATGGCCCATTTCTTTGGCGGGTTTGTGAATCAGCTTAAACATGTACACTGTTAAAAATTAGACCATCTCAGCATTCTAGGGGCTAATATATGGGGTGTCTGTTTGTCTGTGGTGAATAACCCCAGTAGCAGTTTGTGGTCTGTGAAGACCATGAAGTCCCTGCCATATAAGTAGTCGTGGAATTTTTTAACTCCAGCTACCATAGCCAATGCCTCTTTGTCAATTTGAGCATAGTTATGCTCAGCAGAAGACAGTGTCCTCGAATAAAATGCAATGGGAACTTGGGTTCCATCTTTCTCTAAGTGACTCAAGACTGCACCCATGCTGTATGGGGATGTGTCACATGCTAAACAGACTGGTTTAGACTCCCTGAAATGAGTGATAGTGGAACTGACCGACAGAAGTGCCTTCAGGTCCTGAAAACTTTTTTCACTTCCAAGAAGCTTTTTTATCTAAGAGCCTGTGAAGCGGCTCTGCCACTGTGGCCTTGTTAGGAAGGAACCCATGGTAGAAGTTGAGGAGGCCCAAGAATGCTTGCTGCTCTCCTTTTGTTATAGGGCTAGGTGCCATCTGAATGGCCTTCACTTTGGACTCAGCTGGGTGGATGCCATTAGCATCAATGCGAAACCCCAAAAATTCAGTTGAGGGAACCGCAATACTGCATTTGCTCTTTTTTAGTTTGAGGCCTGCTTCATGCAGCCTCTGCAGGACAGCTCTGAGCCTCCTTGCTAGCACCTCTGTGGATTCTCCAGCAATAAGCACATGGTCAAAATAGGGGCAAACCCCTGGAATGCCTTTGAGTGTGCGTTCCATGATTCCCTGAAAAATGCCCAGGGCTACACTGACACCAAATTGCAAGCGCTTTACTCTGAAAGCCCCCCCTGTGGGTCACAATTGTCTGTGCTGCAGCCATGGCCTCATCAACAGGTAGTTGCTGATAGGCCTGCACCAAATCTAATTTTGCAAAAGTGGAGCCACCCTGCAAAGATGCCAGGATGTGGCTCCCCACGGGGACTGGGTATGCGTGCTATTTAAGGGCCAGGTTAATTGTGCATTTATAATCTGCACATATTCTGACTTCCCTGTTGGCTTTAAGTGGTGTTACAATAGGAGTTTCCCACTCCCCACCATCTACTGGTTGCAAAATGCCCTGTTCCACAAGCTTGTCTACTTCCGTGTCTATTTTGTGCTTGAGGGCAAAGGGGACCCTGCGAGGCTTTATCCTGATGGGAACCACGTTTGGGTCTAGTTTGAATGCTATTGGCGGGCCCGTGTAAGTTCCTAGGGCTGAATCAAATACGTCTGCGAAGTCCTCGCAAACTGACGCTAGTCTCGCGACTTGTGTCCGGTTGATACCAGTTACTTGGATGCCTGGTGCATCAAACCAATCGAGCCCAATTAGGTTCATTCTCTGGCCCCCTACTATGACAACATCCAGGTGCCCTGAAAACCCCTTAAATTTAATGGCAAGGTGGCTTCACCCTTGACTGCAACCTTTGCATTCTGAAAAACTATTAAAAGTATATCAGAGGGCCTCAGCTTGGCCCATCTTCTACTGCGACTGCACACAAAATTAAATGTGTCCAGAGAAATAATGGAAACGGCAGAGCCTGTGTCCAGCTCCATCTTACAGGGGACCCCTTGCAGCTTCACCTGAAGTCTATGCTTGTGTTTAAGGGGGCGTCGGGCCCTGGTACGGCAGACACTTCTACGGCTTGAGCAAAACCCCACACTGAATGGCCCCGGGACCCTGGTACCTCTCCTGGTCAGATCTTCCGACTGGCGATTTGATGGCCGGTCCTTCTGGCGACCTCTGCAAACAGATGCGATGTGGCCAGTTTGCCCACAGGCCCAGCACGTGGCTGTCTGGAACCTGCAGTCCGAGCATTGGTGGTGGCTGCCACAACCTGGACATCTAGGCAAGAGATCTGCCTTGTGAGTAGTCTCTTGCTGCTTGCTGCTGTGGAGCTGCTGGTCGGGTTGTCTGTGCAACTTGTCGACTTTGGCGTCTTCTTCTGAGTCCTCGGTGAGTTCTGCGTCTCATGGTGGACGGTTTCTTCGCATTGCGTCATTTTGGCGGGCCAGATCGTTCAGATGGCTCCACCGGCAGCTTCGTCCGCCATGACTTCGTTCTGGCCATCTGTGGACGACAGGACCTCTCTGGCAAAAAGTCTCTGCTGCTTTCCTTTTATCTCAATAGAAGGCATGTCAGGTTCGATGTAGTCTACTGAACAAAATGAAGAATATATTATTCTGCTTTTGTAGAAAATGGAAGCCAGAGCGGGGGGGTATGCTAAACTAAAATGTGTGCTTTATTTCCATTGCTTTTGTTAATTTTTCGACAATACTTTTATAATGCCCCATTGAGAGGTATTACCTCTTTTGCTAAAATAACTGAATCTATGCTGTTTTTAATTATCATATCTAAATGTTCTCAGGCAAGGTCTGAAACACGTCTTCCAGAAGTTTGTCTATGCTACCATCATCCTCACATTGGTTTCAACCAGTAGCACAAAGTCTTATTTTCAAAAGTGTACCTAATTATTTTCTCATTATGTTAATAGATTATGAATTGAAAAAGACCCTATAGGTCTTCTAGTCCAACCCCCTGCTCAAGCAGGAAACTCTATACCATTTTAGACAAATGTTATAGGCTGTCTTTTACAAACTTGAACCAAAAGGAAGCAGACTGAAAAAGGTTTTGCCATAATAATATATCATTTATTTATATTTAGAAATTAAACTTGTCTGTGTTTAAGACTTGCAGCAAGACCTTTTTCTAGAGGAATGAAAGTTTCTGTTTATGTTCTCCCTGAAGTGGGTACACTGTCAAAACTATTATTTTCCACTGCCTTTATCTTCAGTGCCTGCTCTGAGAAAAAATCTTATAGAATGAGGCATTGGGTTGGAAAAGTGGTGGAAAAATTCTTTGGTGTGCCTGATGTCCATCTCTGAGGGGAACTACTCTCAAGCCACTATCTGAAGCAAGGATTACTTGATCCTGTAAATTGCATTTTATTTAACAAATTTAGAGACTACCCATCTCACTCTTCCATTTTTGGTGCCCTCCACAATTCTTTGCAGTTTCATAGAATTTTTTTAATGAACTTCAAAACCCAATAGCAAAGTAAAAAGTATCTCCCCAAAGATATATTAGAAGTGCATAATCGTGCGTTGAGTTTTGTGAGATGCATCTGCCAAAATCCATACGAGGCATCCAAAGTAGTGAAATACTTAGTCCTTGCCAATTCACTCAATTTCTTTCCTACTAAGAATAGGAACATTTTTTTTCCACATAAAGTTAACTATTTAGAGTCAATGCATAAACAAAGAACACTAGCCTGAACCTGAACCCAAAGCTCAAATGGCCACCAAATGAGAAGAAAGGACTCACTGGAATGTACCCTAATGCTGGGAAGGACTGAAGGCAAAAGAAGAAGGGGTTGACAGAGAATGAGATGATTAGTGTCACTGATATAATGAACATGAATTTGGGCAAACTCCAGAAGACAGTGGAGGACAGGGGAATCTGATGTGGTATAAGTCCATGGGGTCATGAAGAGTGAGACATGGCTTAACAACTGAACAAAAAAAACTTTTTGGGGGGCGGGGGATGTCTGGAATCAGTTAGTAGTGAAATTATGAATTCATCATTATTTTCAGTAACTGGTAGTCCTACCAATGTATCCCATTTAATTAAAAAAAATATTCTATTCATTGTAAATCATTTTAGATAATAGGCCATATTAAATGAAAACCCTGTACATGTGGGAAAACACTAAGAAAGGAAAAAAATACGTGTTAAATTTACTCATTCACTTGAGTAAAATAAAAGTCTAGTATTTTAATTTGCCTTATTGATAAAATCCAGTATTCCTTTTCATTGAAGTCCTAAGATAAGCAGCTCAATATAAGATACAGTTACAATTCATTTCTACATGTTTTGATTTTGAATGCTGTCCACTTTTAACTTCCAGTTCACAGATATCCACAGGTGGAATTATTTTTATTTTCTACATAAAGCTGGGTTCTATAACAATTACCTCACGCTCAGTAATCATGTTTGCTTGGGCCATAATGTCTAATTTAAAATTTGCCTGCAACATAATGTATCAGTTTTCAAAAATAATAATTTAGTGCATGATTTTATCCAGGTAGACAATGGTTAGGGAATGGCCCTAATCATTGGGTAGAAAAAGGGATTATTTTCAGGTGGTGAACTGAGAGAATGATAGGTAAGGCAAAGCCTGACTCACTGTCCTCCTGATCAGCCACCCATTTTGGAGGAAAAGAATTACTTGTTGCTTTCCGTTGATCTGTAGGTGGGTTGATATGGAACTATTGAAGCAAAAGTTGTAGCCACTAACGTGTCATTCTTAAATTCCTCTCAGGCAAAACTTTATGACTCTCCATGCTTCAGGAAACCCCTTTGGACCTCTGGACCATTTTGCTGTTCATTAAAGCAACTTGACTTATTTCAGACTTCCATGTGAGCCTGGAAAAAAAGATGCCTTTGTTTTAATGGGTCTCTCAAACCGCTTGCAATGCTAATATGGATCCCTTGGAGCAACTGTGGCTTAATTGCACATCAAAATCACTATTTGTTCTATTATTTCCTTACTCTTAAGACCGAGATGGGGATTTGGGTGCCTGCAAATGTTGAAAGAATGCATGAAAGATTATACTCTTTGGGAGTTCAGGGATGGCTTCTGAGTCAGTACCAGAACTGCATTCAAGACTGGTGAACCTCAGGATTTGAAAGGCAGACCCTGCCCAGCTTCAGTAATTCATAGCCTCCTCACATATTCTTTCAATTCTGGAAAGGGATCATCTGAACTTTTTCTCTCATCATCACATTATATTTCATTGTTCATTGTATTAAAAACCAAAGAGTGGAAAATGGGTCTGCTGATAAAAATAAAAATGTTCCTGCCAGCGCATTTCTTAAAGGATTTTATTGTCAGAGCCACCCCAAGAATAAGTTCACTTAATGTAACACAAAAGTTTGCTTATTATTACAATTAACTGCAGAAAAAAATATCAATGCACATTATTACTTTTAGTGTCTGCCTTGGAGATAAGCTATACATGTACTTAGATTTAAGGATGGCTGATGCCATTTTTGGAACAACCTCTCCTTCTCAGAAGAACAAAACCCAGATGTTATTAAATTTGTCTATTCTGGAAGAAAATTGTTGAATAAAGTCAAATTACCACAATAAATATCTATGGGAGACCATAAAAAAGCAGAAATAATTTTGATCACTTATTGTCAAATGCATTTTATTACATAAAAGTAAACATGAGGGACGTGGTGGCTCAGTGGGTTAGGACGCTGAGCTTGTCGATCAGAAGGTCGGCAGTTTGGTGGGTCGAATCCCGAGGGCCACGTAACAGAGTGAGCGCCTGTTACTCATCCCAGCTTCTGCCAACCTAGCAGTTTGAAAGTATGTAAAAATGCAAGTAGAAAAATAGGGACCACTACAGTGGGAAGGTAACACCGTTCCGTGCTCCTTTGGTGTCTAGTCATGCCGGCCACATGACCATGGAGACGTCCTCGGACAAGCGCTGGCTCTTCGGCTTTGAAACGGAGATGAGCACCGGCCCCTAGAGTCAGAAACGACTAGCACGCATGTGCGGGGGAACCTTTACCTTTTTGAAGTGTGAGGCCTGATGACAATTTGCCTTTCCTAGTCAACATCGATGCCTATATTTTAAGTGATTTAAGAAATATAGTTTTTGTCTGATATATTGGTCTTCTGATCAGTACCTTTGATCAACTTGATATTAATAAAAATACACATTTTATAAGATCATAATGCTATGAAATGAGGATCCACTGCACTTATTGATGAATAAAATTCTTGTAAACACAATGATCAATATGGTACCTTGAGCTAAAAAGCTGAACTTATTTGCAATGCTATTGAAATGGCTTGACAGCCCCGGTTTTACTCTTCTTCCCATGATATGATTCAACTCAACCCAAGGTATGTCAGCTTCTCAGGCTTGCTTTCTATTCCAAAAAACATGGCCAATAATAAAAACAGCAAGAGTATCAAAAAGTAAATTCACTATTATGCTCATTTTTTCTATTGTCATAGCAAAGGATAAGTTCTGCTGAGGTTGGGACCAGTAACAAAAGCATAAAATTTCTGATTTTTAAAAATCTGATAATAAAGCTTGTTGCATGATCGTGATGCATTTCCATGGGAGCAAGAATAATTCAAAAAGTTTTTAGTAATTGGCAGAAATAATACATCTTTCTCCTAATCATGTTCCTGACTTCTCTTAAAAGAAATGGGTCAAGTAAAGTTTATTTATAATCAGTCTGGGCCAGAATGGAGTCTAAATAGGAATCAGAGAACTGACTTTGAATCCTGCAGGAAGTCCTGTGATGTTACTTATCTGTTAGTAATCAGATGGGAACTGAAACGTATCAAAATGAGAATTCTGCGGGTCAGCTGAGCTCCCAACCATTTATGGGGACTGGGAATGGAAGGCACAATTTTATAATTCTTTTCCTAAGCAGACACTTAGAGAGTCTATATGTTGGTTTGAGTTACAGTATCATCAACTGGTAGATGCAGACCCGGCCAAAGGAATGGTGTGTCAGCTTTGGCCCTTTCTGCACTGAGAAGCTTGGACACTGTGACTTACATCTCTGCACTATAGCATTCTATGTGGTGCTGCCTTTGAAGACAACCTAGAAACCTGAGGTTAGTACAAAATGTCATTGTCCTGATTACTAGTAGATGTCCATTCCAATTTAAAATTCTTAACCTATATTTGTTTAACCTACAAAGTACTTTATCTTCATTACTCTGTACCGTCTATTCATGTGAAATCAGTCCATGCAAACCCAAGGGAACACTGGAGATCCTATATTTTGACTCTGGCACATTAGTTTTTCTTTAGTAAAGTACTACTAAGCATACATTATTATAAAATTCTGCTTGATCGGGTTAAAAGGCAGTTATAGCCAAGCATGCATTTTCTGTTGTTGATGGGACATCAGTAAGCTGGTGCCACCATTTCATCTAACCCAGACATGTCAAACACAAGGCCCGGGGCCCAGATCTGGCCCGCGAAGTAGTTTCATTTGGCCCGCGAAGCCATCCTGGAAACAGTGAGGGAATGGCCCCCACTGCCTTGGCCCTGGCCCAGAGACCCTCCTCCTGCCAGAGACCCTCAGATCTGTCCCACTCCTGCCCAGGCCCCCATAGGCACCCTAGATGCCAACGATGTAGAGCTGGCCACGCCCACCCAGTAGGACATATGCACTCTAGCCATGCCCACCCAGAAGGCCATGCCCACCCAGGTCATACCCACCCGGCCCCCTGAGGGCAACCGCAATGCTGATGCGGCCCTCAATGAAATTGAGTTTGACACCCATGATCTAACCAAATGCAGTTCAGGTTACAAATGATCTCAAGAAGGTAGTGTTCTTTCACATTTCTACTGATATTTTTCCAAAGTGGTCCTCTTTATTAAACATCTTGGTTTCTATTATTAAATTTCTCTTTAAAATATTTTTGCATGTTTTTTTAAAAGAAAACTTGATGTGGTCATACATATTTCATTGTCAAAAATACTGTAGCCATTTTCAGATTGTCGTCCTTAATTTGATCTTTGTCTGATAAAATGTGTCTTTATCAGTCACTGGTTTTTGAGATGTATCGCTTCTCAGGTTCCTTCCTGTAGTCAATTGTAGCCTCAGACTGAATAAATGTTATGCTCAAAATCTGTTTCCAATTCTCTAAACCATGTGAAAAAAATCCCCCAAACTTTTTTCCACCTTATTCTTAATGGTTCTGAGTTTTGAAAAATCTTATTGTTCTGAGATGCAGAAAGGAGCCAGCTCTGTTTTCAGTTACACATCTCTCCATCACTCTGCAAGTTTCCTGGCTGATCCTACTTCCTTATCTGAAAAAAAATAATCCAGTGGAGGTGCCTAATGATGTTGTCCCTTGGGATTTAACTGAAGCATGGGAAGCCACAGAAATACAGAAGTGTACAGTGAAAAGCAGGTGATTCAGACCATCCCAACCTTTAGACTTAAGAACCTGTCAGCCTATAGACTTAAGAACCTGTCAGCCTATACACCACACACACACACACACACATATTATATAGACATATGCATGGATGGATATGTGTATGTATAGATATATATTTGGTGCAGTATATTTAAAATTATACAAACCACTGATTTCCATTTCCATTTTCTGCTGCCAATTTCTCAGCTTTGTAACTGTATTGAAATGTACATGGTTTTAATTTTAGATACAAATCCTATGTATTTCTAGGCTCTGGAATGCATTCCCTGTTGAACTGAAGAAATACTCTTCTTTGCTGGGTTCACAACATCCTTCTTCCCACACCCAAACCTACTGTTGCATCTCAGCATGCTTCTGAAAAGACCTGCTTCCATCCACTATTTCAGGGGTCTCCAACTCCTGGGCCGCAGCCCACTAGTGGGCCACCACCTGTTCAAAACCCGCCCAGGGGAGAAATGGGCAAGCACGTGCCCAAAGTTGTTGTTCCACTCATGCGCAAAGATCCATTCACTCAAGTGAAAGTTTTGCACATGAAAATCCTCCGCTCATGTGAGTTGAGCTTTGTGCATGAGGGCAAGAGCCTCCCACTTGCACAAATGGAGTTTCATGCACGAGCGCAAAACAGGTGGAACAAATATTTGGTCCAGCTTAGATTAATCTATGAGGTTTCTTTTCCGTCCTTCCTTTTTAAAAAACTCACCTGAGAGGGGACCCTTCTGGCTCCTGATTTGGTTGCTTGGAATTTCTCAGGCTCTTGTTAGTTTCTAAATGGACATGTTTACCTTTTTTTGCTTTTTGGACTTTTTAGAAATAGAATTTTCCCCTTTCTTTATGTGAACATAAACATTATAAAGGTAAAGGTAAAGGTTCCCCCGCACATGCGTGCTAGTCGTTTCCGACTCTAGGGGCCGGTGCTCATCTCCGTTTCATAGCCGAAGAGCCAGCGCTTGTCCGAGGACGTCTCCGTGGTCATGTGGCCGGCATGACTAGCACGGAACGCTGTTACCTTCCCACCGTAGTGGTCCCTATTTTTCTACTTGCATTTTGACGTGCTTTCGAACTGCTAGGTGGGCAGAAGCTGGGACGAGTAACAGGTGCTCACTCTGCTACCCGGCACTCGGGATTCGACCCACTAAACTGCCGACCTTCCAATCGACAAGTTCAGCGTCCTAACCCACTGAGCCACCGCGTCCCATAAACATTATACATAAACACAAATGTTTAATGTCATTGTATGATATATTGTAAACCTTTGTAAGACTACAGTAATATCCTGTGTCAACATAATAATTGTAGCAAGAACTTACAGATTGCTTTCCAATATGCCTTACAGGTATGGACAACAATTTGGTAACTGAGGTTAGACTTCTCAAATATGGTGGGGATGAAGACTTTAAGGGGTGGGTGTCTGATGTCAAACAGCTATAATATTGTCACGTCCTTGAGTAGGATTATGATTTTCTTTCCCACATAAACTTGTTATAAGGGTTGCTCTCCTCTTTCCAGTTGATTCCAGTCTCAAAATGTTGGAAAGCCTTGCCTCTTCTGAATTTTAATTTTTAGTCCTACACTTCATTCTGTTCCTTAGACTCTCTTTTCTTTCGCTGGGATAAAAGCACTTGAGAATGAGAAGAGTGAATGCCAGAAAGGAGGTGTTAGTAAAAGACCTTTAGGAATCAAGGGGTGCTATGGGGACTCTAAAGGAACCTTTTGTTCCCTTCCAACTGATGTGCTATGAGATGTTGTTTTGGACAGTGTTTTTCACCAACCTAATATGACATAACGGACAATGTAAAGGAGCATAGACACAAAAACACATTTCCTGTGCTAAAGGTGAACACTCAGCCCCATTGGTTTCATTACCTGCCAAAAATCAGTCAACAGTCAATTGAAACTTACTTGGAAGACATTTTATCATTTTAAGACTTGCCCAGAGTGTCTTCCCATGATTCACACAGCTGCCTAGATCAAAGAAACCAATATATTCTGTTAAGGGGTTGCACATTTAAATGATGTCAGAGGTGGGAAAAGGACATCCTCAGGGCCTATCAGCACATTTAATCTTCTTTCTTTCCCCCCTCTATTTCTCCCAGACGTATAAAAAACCCCCCATACCTATTGCTTATATCAAGGCTCATATGGTACCATTCAACATAGGCCATGTACATTCATAAAAAATGAAAACAACCATGATCTGGACCCTGGTTATTTCATAGATAGATATAACCATGAACTTGGCTTGGCCGCAATAGAGATGTTATTTGGCATTAACTTCTTCTAGGCAGTTTTTCAACTCTAACATACAATCTAAGGATGTTCTATAGTCTCCCATGAAGTCCTAGCCAAGGATGTATCCTTCCTTAGCTTCTGAATCCAGGCAGGTTTGACCAAATTTGCCTCCCACCTCTTGAGAAAAAGATTTTCTTGATTTGAAGAAAATGATTTGATTTGATCTCTGTGACTACATATATAGAAATATAATTTCCTTTTTTTTTTCTTTTTTGGACAAAAAGCACCAATACTGAACATTCTGGCTATGGCTGTTTTTCAGTGCTTTTGGGGAGGACTTACCTTTGTTATTTCTTAGTAGTAGACATTTCTCTAAAACTACTAATCAGGCTTGGCTCTGCAAAGATTTTCCAAATCCAGCTAGTAGCTAGGTGTCACCATTCTTAGCTAAACAAAAATGTAGGAAAGCTGAATTGTAGAACTGTATATTTTTTTCTCCGTGATTAACAATTAATGAAAAAGTAAAATAAAAATTATATTGAAAACTAATTTGTTGTCTTTAACATATTGTCAGATCTATAGCCCACTTTCAGAGTCCATTATATCAAATAGGTTAAAGAACATTAAAATATTTTACAATAGGTAAGCACATGCTGATATTGAGATTGTTAAAGAAGTTCTAGTTAATTAAATATGCACAAATGCAACATATATGGGTAAAACAATATTTTGAAAGTAGAGCAAATATTTTAGATAAATAATAATAATAATAATAATAATAATAATAATAATAATAATAATGATGATGATGATGATGATGATGATGATGATAATGAAGAAGAAGAAGAAGAAGAAGAAGAAGAAGAAGAAGAAGAAGAAGAAGAAGAAGAAGAAGAAGAAGAAGAAAAAGAAAAAGAAGAAGAAGTTAGAAGGGACCTTGGAGGTCATCTAGTCCAACCCCCTGCTCAGGCAGGAAATCCTATACCATTTCAGACAAGTGGCTGGCCAGACTATTCTTAAAAACTTCCAGTGTTGGAGCATTCACTACTTCTGGAGGCAGGTTGTTCCACTGGTTAATTGTTCTGTCAGGAAGTTTCTCCTTAGTTCTAGGTTGCTTCTCTCCTTGACTAGTTTCCATCCATTGCTTCTTGTCCTGCTTTCAGGTGCTTTGGAGAATAGCTTGACTCCCTCTTCTTTGTGGCAGCCCCTGAGATATTGGAACACTGCTATCATGTCACCCCTCACCCTTCTCTTCATTAAACTACACATACCCAATTCCAGCAACCGTTCCCTATACATTTCAGCCTCCAGTCCCCCAATCATCTTTGTTGCTCTTCTCTGTACTCTTTCTAGAGTCTTGACATCTTTTTTACATCGTGGTGACCAAAACTGGATGCAGTATTCCAGGTGTGGCCTTACTAAGGCATTGTAAAGTGGTATTAGTACTTCACTTGATCTTGATTCTATCCCTCTGTTAATGCAACCTAGCACTGTGTTGGCTTTTTTGTTAGCTGCAGCACACTGCTGGCTCATATTTAAGTGATTGTCCACTAGGACTCTGAGATCTCTCTCACAGTTGCTACTATTGAGCAAGGTACCACCTATACTATACCTGTGCATTTGATTTTTCCTGCCTAAATGTAGAACCTTACTTTTTTCACAATTGAATTTCATTTTGTTAGATAGTGCCAAGTGTTCGAGTCTGTCCAGATCCTCCTGTAGCTTAAGCCTATCTTCTGGAGTATTGGCTATTCCTGCCAGCTTGGTGTCGTCTGCAAATTTGATGAGTTCCCCATCTATGCCCTCATCCAAATCATTGATGAAGATGTTGAAGTAAATCAGTGTAATTCTATCATACTGAACTTATTTAAAATATCCCATTCCTAAAATAAATCCCATATAGGTAAGCTATTCCCTTTCATTACCTGACCTTAATGGTCAGAGAGGTCTAGAAAGAATCCATTAACAGCAAATTAGTATAGTAGCAGTCTCTGATACTGGAAGATGATAACTATATTGAATTAATAATCTAAATAAACCATACTGAAATGGGTGCATATATTTCTTAGTAGTTCTCTCGTCCTTTTAAGAGCTGCCACGACCAGAACTTCACCAATGTACAGTTGCAAGAAAAAGTATGTGAACCCTTTGGGATTACGTGGAGTTTTGCATGAATTGGCCATAAAATGCGCTCTAAACGTCATGTAAGTCACAACAATAGAAAAACACAGTCTGCTTAAAATAATACTACACAAACATTAGCTGTTGTCATGTTTTAATTGAACATAACATGTAAACATTCACAGTGCAGGGTGGAAAAAGTATGTGAACCCCTAGCCTAATGATTTCTCCAAGAGCCAATTGGAGCCAGGAGTGAGCCAACCTTGACTCCAATCAGTGTGATATTGGATGTGTTGCTGACAGCTGTCCTGCCCTTTAAAAACACACACCTGTTTTGGGTTTACTGATCTCAGGAAGCACTGTCTGATGTGAACCATGCCTCGCAGAAAAGAGCTCTCAGAAGACCTACGATCAAGAATTGTTGACTTGCATGAAGCTGGAAAGGGTTACAAAAGTATCTCCAAAAGCCTTGATGTTCATGTGTCCACGGTAAGACAGACTGTCTACAAATGGAGAAAGTTTAGCACTGTTGCTACTCTCCCTAGGCGTGGTCGTCCTGTAAAAATGACTGCAAGAGCACAGCGCATAATGCTTAATGAGGTAAAGAAGAATCCTAGAGTGTCAGCTAAAGACCTACAGAAGTCTCTGGCACATGTTAACATTTTTCTTGACACATCTACAATGGAGTACATGGGAGGACACCACGGAGGAAGCCATTGCTGTCCAAAAAAATTATTGCAGCACGTTTGAAGTTTGCAAAAGAGTACCTGGATGTTCCACAGCACTACTGGCAAAATATACTGTGGACAGATGAAACCAAAATTGAGTTGTTTGGGAAAAACACACAACACTATGTGTGGAGAAAAAAAGGCACAGCACACCAACATCAAAACCTCATCCCCACTGTAAAACATGGCGGAGGGAGCATCATGGTTTGGGGCTGCTTTGCTGCCTCAGGGCCTGGACAGATTGTTGTCATTGATGGGAAAATGAATTCCAGAGTTTATCAAGACATTTTGCAGGAAAACGTATGACCATCTGTCCGCCAACTGAAGTTTTGCAGAGGATGGGTGATGTAACAGGACAATGACCCAAAGCATACAAGTAATTCAGCAAAACAATGGCTTCAACAGAACAGAATACGCCTTCTGGAGTGGCCCAGTCAGAGTCCTGACCTCAACCCGATTGAAATGCTGTGGCATGACTTTAAGAGAGCGATTCACACCAGACATCCCAAGAATATTGCTACACTGAAACAGATTTGTGAAGAGGAGTGGTCCAAAATTACTCCAGATCGTTGTGCAGGTCTGATCTGCAACTACAGGAAACGTTTGGTTAAGGTTATTGCTGCCAAAGGAGGGTCAACTAGTTATTAAATCCAAAGGTTCACATACTTTTTCCACCCTGCACTGTGAATGTTTCCATCTTATGTTCAATTAAAACATGACAACAGCTAATGTTTGTGTAGTATTATTTTAAGCAGACTGTGTTTTTCTATTGTTGTGACTTACATGACGTTTAGAGCGCATTTTATGGCCAATTCATGCAAATCTCCACGTAATCCCAAAGGGTTCACATACTTTTCCTTGCAACTGTAGATCTTTTAATGCTTTCTTTCATTCTAGTAGCAGATATATTTAAGCAGTTATAATCACATTCTAAAGAAGATGTTATTGAGCTTTGCACCATTATGCACGGTTTTAGTTTCACCTGCCTGGATGCTTATGTTAAATATACGCAAGATTTCCAAGAAAAACTGTTTTGGTTTTTAGAAGTATTTTAAGCATTATGGTCCATCTTTTCTTCAGGATTTATGGTGGATTACTAGTCATGGGTGCAAATATACTTTTAAAATAATTAAATAGGACAAAAATGGGTAAGAAACAACTGGGAAATGGCTATCCCACCTTATTTTAATGTCAGTTTGATGTCCTGAAAGATCATCCTGTTGAAATACAATGTTAAGTCACCAGTTTTGTAGGTATGGTGTTTTTTTTTACCATTAAGTGAGAAGGCAAATAGATGTATTGAGATTTCACCCTGGTATTATCACTATATCACTACACAACCAAAGTTGCTTGGATAATGTAATTAGAGACTTTTTCCCAAATCACAACATGGTTTCTTATCTCAGTTATAGGTAATGCAAATTAAAATAGCTCAAATTGAATAAAAATAAAATGGTGTGCCTAATACTACCTCCAAATTATGCTAGATTATTTAATATCACTTTTTTGTGACTACTTTAAATTTCATAGTATTTTTTAAGGTATTACCTGTATATCTTATCTGTGGCTTCTATATAGGACACTACAAAAAGAAACACAGGTTGTAATCCCTTCTGGTTTAAGTATTTTCATATCTCATAGGGAAAAACAAAATATAACAATATTATTTTTGTTTTATCCATTATATCTTCTAGACTATTATGATCTCCAAAACAGGTAATCATCAGTTTACAACAACTGGGATAGAAGTTCCATTGCTAAGTGACATCATCAATGAGATGCACCCGATTGTATTACTTTTTTTTTGCCACAGTCATTAAGCAAATTGTATGGTTGTTAAGTGAATCTGGTTGATTGTTATGTTATGTGAATCTGGCTTCTTCCTTTGACTTTGCTCGTCGGAAGCCCTCTGGGAAAGGTTGTAAATGTCAGCCATATGTCTGTGGGATAGTGCAACCACCGTAAATACAACCTGGGCGACAAACAACCTGAGACTGATCATGTGATTGTGGACACTCTGTGAAGTGTAAGTCATAAGTTACTTTTTTCAGTGCTGTCGTAACTTTGGTTGTTAAACTAATGATTGTAACTTGAGAACAACCTGCATAAATGCAAGTGTAAGGATGCCACAAAACTATGCCTCTGTTCATGGTATTATTGCCCATAATCTACAATTTGTAAATGTATATATACAAAATATGTATACGTTGTAAATGTTAACTCTATTCATTTCTGTGTGAAGATATCTCCATTAAACTTAGCCTATGATTACATTGTAAAAAACTTCCAAAAGCAAAGCTCCCCCTTACTATATTACAAATTCTCCTTGTACACTTTTGGGCATAAATTCTAAAACAAATGTTCCAGAGACACTTTTTCTTCGTAGTGGCATTCTTTTCCATCACTTCCTAAAAAGTACGATGAATTTCTCTTGTGAGAAAATAATGCAGTAGAGAAGAAATAATAATACTGAAAACAAAAAGAAAACTTGCTGCCAAATACTAGGATGTATACATCGATGGAATAAGTGTCTTCTACAAAATGTGCAAACCTCTTAGAACTGATTAGCCTCACAGATTTTACCATGAGCCATTAAATCAGAAATGCCTAAAGCTGAATTTAACAAATAAGCGAACGCAAGACTTTGGCAGTAAGTCATTTCAACGTTTTATGAGTTACAGATGCATTTTATCATTGCAGTCAAATGCAGATGTTGCATCTGTTCTCCAATACAGGAAGCAATTTGTTTGTGCTTATTGAAAATCCAGAATGAAGACCTTGAGACAAGCACAAGGATTTAATGTAAAAAGAGAAATTCTTCCTCCTTCTAGTATTTGACATGGGACTTTTACAGTTGGCTC
This sequence comes from Vipera ursinii, assembly GCF_947247035.1. Taxonomy (NCBI): domain Eukaryota; kingdom Metazoa; phylum Chordata; class Lepidosauria; order Squamata; family Viperidae; genus Vipera; species Vipera ursinii. The sequence continues at coordinate 53,104,773 of NC_139518.1, read as the reverse complement.
CAGTCACAGGATTAGGCAAGGAAAGAAGGGCTATATATTCTATAACTGAAGTCTGTATTCTTCCCATAATAGAGGGAAATCTCCAGCTAAGCACCTTGGGCTCCTGGAGAAAAGGTGGAATACAAATCTAACAAATAAATAATGTGGAACGAGGAAAACTATCATCTTTTGCTTACTGCAAGAAATTATGGAAAGCAGAAGCACTGAGATGCTTCTTCTTTTAATTGCTTATTGAAACTACCAGAATTTCTTAGCTCTTTTAAAGGAAGCCCTATAATTTTTTTGGGGGGGGGGGAGGAAATGCAACTGTCCCAAGGATTGTCTAAAAATAATTAGATCATGAGGTTCAAATTTGGGTACATACTGTGCATTTGGGCAATTCCTAGCAATAATTACCTGTCCTGTCTCTTATTCTTCCTGAGTCTATCACATATTGTTCTGAATAGAAAGTTTTCTACGCCGGCCCATAGTTGTTGACAATTTATTCTGCAACCTATAAACACACAGATTACGTAGCTGTTATATAAGATGGAGGCAAAAAGTACATTGTTGAAAGACTTTTTGACTGTAGTGTAGACCAAGGATTAAAGGAAGCCTATGGTAAATGAGCTGAAACTTTTCATCTGCACATACTAAGTTGCTTTTATTAATCCAGAACTGCATGCTACAGATACTGTACAGCATGGACATTTATTCATTACAAAAATGGCTTCCAAACCATTAAAATGAAAAATTGGAATAAGAGCAATAAAACGGAACAGTAACATCACAACTGTTAGAAAACATTCAAAGGATCCCTCCCCCCGCCAAAAAAATATGTCATAGTTAGCATCTTTAATAAACCAGAGAAGAAAACTGGAGACAGTTTTACAATAGCTTCATGTCAACTACAATGGCACTGGATGAACAGATGAACATTTTTTTTCAGCTTTATACAGCATTTTATCTTTAAAAAAAATTTTTTTTTGCAACATCAACATGCCTAGGATTTTTTTTAAAACTTTGCTACCTACCTTGTATGTAGTTAAGTGTACATAGAAGTAGCAGTCTGATTTTTTTCCTTTTATGAACAGTCTAATATACAGAATTTGGCCCTTTAGGGTTTATACCTCTTCATTTTTAAATGCTTTCTGGACAATCTGCTACCAAACACATCTGTAATAGGTGACATTAAAAACTACGTACATATCTACCTATGTAACATCACAGCAAAACAGGATGAAGAAAAAAAACTGTAAAAAAGTTGTTGTGGAAAGACAAAAATCACTGAGAATTTTGGCACATAAAGTTTTGCTCACAGCCTACAACTGGCAGGGAAATTTATTTGTATTTCAAAAGGAGACACTGCTGCATTTCCAACAGCATCACAAAAAAGTTCTGTGCTAAATTTTCAAGTCTTATTTCATGTAATGGCTTTAAAGCTTAATTTATAAGCTTTATATACACACATACATACTATTGATCCATCTGCAAATGTCCATTTGGTGGCAACTGTGTGACAGAAAACAAAATAAAGAATTAAAGTAAATAAAACAAAAGCAAATAAACAAAAATATATATAACATTTATACATAAACTTAAAAACCTTGTACAAATGAGTTGTTTTATATATATGGTGTGTACACTAAAAGAAAAAAAACTTTACAAAACATCTGAAAGGGGGGGAAAGGAAAACATTTAAAAAATGGACAACATACAGGTAACAAGCAATTTCTAAAGCAATAAATACTACTGGTCCAATAGCGTTGTGATACTTTTTAATTGAGTAGCATTCCCTCCCCCAAAAAGGACAACACCATGGAACAATGCATATTAACACATTTTAACCTTTGTTTCTGTACATTTAAACAATAACAAGTAACATCACAAGAAAAGTTGTATCGCACAAAGAAAAAAAATGAGAAAAAATTAGTGGCACTGCATTCATTGTGCCTTTAAAAATTTTTTAAAAACCAGATGTAAAATGATTGGTTCGCAAGCTCGTATTTAATACAAATAATAAAGAACCAACGCCTTCAACAAAGGCTGCTTCAAAATTGCTTCTTTTTTCATTTTTAAAATCAGTTCTTTGAAATTAAACTATTGGAACTACATAACAGTTATGTATATATATATTTATATGTATATATATATATAATATTTTAAACGCTACAAAGACTTTAAACAGCTGTTGATAAAAATTTTGGCAGAATCATGAGGCTTTCTTTTCCATCTACATATTTAAAAAGAAAAAGAAATGAAATAACAATGGGTCAAATATTGACCAATGAACTTGATTGACATTAACTAATGTAGCCAGCCATATGGCACCATTTTTTAAAAACAAAAATACAAATGAGAGGGGAAAAAATCCTGACACAAAAATGAAAACAAAAGGAACACTCAGAAGCTAAAGCTATTCTAAAGACTTAGTTACAAGTGACAGGGGCTGAGGTTGCGTCCCAGCCAAAGAATTATGGGAATGCAAAGAGGATGTCGATGGTTGAGCTAACGAAGGTGCTGATTGCTGCAGAGTGGCTGACTGATGGTCCAGTGCCCCGTTCTGACAATTACTAGCAGGCAGACCATTGGATTTGCCAGTTGAGCTTTCAGTCAGGATTATGGAGGATGGCTGAGGTGGCATCATTGAAAGGTGTGCCAATGGATCAGGTTTCAATGTAAGCGAAAGAGGCTGGGTCTGTTCAGTCTGTGGTTTTGAGTCTCTTGTGGGGGAGGCTACCATGTTAGGAGAAGATGGAGGAGAATCTAGTAGGCTTCCATCTGAAGAGGGTGGGCTGACGCAGCTGCCTTCACCTTGTATGTAGCGAACGCACTTTTTTTTTCTCCTAGAAACAGGAAAAAAATATCTCCTGTAAGTACAAGAAAATATGCTATTGAATTGTAATCATAGTAAGATTTTTTTTTTAAAAAAAAAGACCAACAAATGATGCTGGATTCCTTAATTACAACCAATGGGGTTACCAACATAGTACTAGTTACTAGTGGACAATCATTATTTCAGAAGCCTGACTCTACTATCTAGAGCAATTTGCTCTTTAGCCTATTTTAACAAAAAGTTTCAAGTTGTTTTTGCCTTAAATGAATGCATTTTATTGTTTAATTCTGTACTTTGTATATTCTCACTTCATTAAACTACCGTGTTACAGATTCTGTCTGATACCAAATCGATATTTTAAATTTCACTAAAAAAATTACTTCTATAATTTTTAATTGTCACAAGGCTAACCTTTGGTGGGCAATCAAGGTACAAATGAAATAAATATCATTCTGTTAGATTAACTCAGGAATCTCCTTTCATTGAGTCCTGCCTCTCATGAATCAAAAGTAGGTGAAGACGTAGCACTTCTGAATGTTTCTGTTTAGAACCACACCATATTGAGTGGAAAAATAGTGTCAAGAGACAAAAAAGAAAAAGAGAAAGTAACAGGAAAAAATAAAAGTGGGGAATAAAGAAAAAGAAAGATTAACAGAAGTATCATCCAAGTTAACAAGAATAACTGGTTGTATTACCTGCAGGGTTTATTGTATATTTTTTCTTTTTTTTTTGTAAGGATTGGGTGGGAAGATTTAGTTTCTACTTTGACTTATAGGAATGTCATTTGAATTCATTTTGGCAACTTGAAGAAAGTCTAAAAGGTTGGTGCAGTGCACACATTAAGCATTATCATCTTAAAAGAATAAATCAGCCCTATTATGTCAAGCCATAGTCCATGCCCCACTTATCAAACTTCTATAAAGATGACACCTATCCAATGCACAATGCAGCATCATATTCAGATGGTATGTCTATAGGGAGAACAAAAATAGGACACCAAATAGGACACCAACAATGGATGTAGCTTGTAAACCAAATATAAACCAGCCTTAGGAAATACTGGTTTTTCTTTGCTAAAAGTATTAGTGAGGGTATAATAAACTAACCAACTGAAAATAACTGTCATGATGAGAGTATTAGCTAATATTTTCAAAAAGTGTAAAAAGAATAAAAAGAATAAAACTTCTATAGCCGTGGATACTACCCTAGGTTGCAGTTAAGTAGTATTCTGAGGAAAAAAAACACCCTGCATAGAATACAGGTTCCTGTTACTAGAAATTTATTAGTATGAATATGCAGTTTATTGGAATATGCAGTTTATTGTTGCTGCTCTTCATTTCACAGCTTTCCTTTCATTGCAGTGATGTTTGTTTGGGTGCAGCCCTTTGCCGATGCAGCTTTGATCACAAACGATATGCAATTTGGAGGTTTGTTTTTATTTTGAAGACCCAGGTTCATTTCTTTACACTCCCTCCCATCTAAAACCACAACCATTGGTGTAGACAATACTGAAGAAGATGGACCAACCATTCAGTATAAAGAAGCTAACAGTCCATCTTGAAAAACATTAAAGAAATAAATCTTGGAATCTCACAACATTTGCTCCATATAGCTTTCATATACATATGTTTGGAAAGTAGAAGACTAAACATTTTTCTCTCAATGGTTAGATTTTCTGCCCCACGCACATTCAATTGTTATGGGAATGGACAATTTTAATCACACTAATGTACTGATACATGCTAGAAACTAAGAGTACCATGCATGTAAAATTTAAGAATGAAACCATTAAAACTGTAACAAAGATCAGAAAATAACATAAAAAGTTGAGATGGCAGGCAATAGCAAATCATGCTGTATTAAGGCAAGAAAAAGGCAGGAAAGAGCAATTTGGTGGGCTCTAAACAGAACCTTACTAAACATCTCCTATACAATAAACACAATTATATTAGGCTGAAATTAATGTAGTTCAGTGTTCTGATATCATGTCCTTTACGCCTTACTCTTTAATTAGTCCCTACAGGCAGAAAGGAGTCAATGATACTGAACAAGTGTTTAAAGCAGCATTTTGGGGTTGTTGTTTTTACCAACCCACGGGAAATGTGTAATATTATGCTAACATGGTGCTATTCATATTTGAAGAATTCATTCTATGAAGACATTTAGCATTTGACATGCAAAGTCCTGCCTGAACAAAGCAGTTCGCCAAGTAGTACAGAAGTCCCTGCAAGTAAATTTAATAGGGACCATGTGGATAATTTTTCATGCTATTGATAGAATATTCTGGCAGGCCATGCAGCACAAAGCACAGTTGTATACATGTTTATGGGTAAATGAGTATGTTTGAAAATATAGTCCCTTTCCTTCCATCATCAATCTTACATATGCCTCTCTTTGCAGTCCTGATTGCCAAAGATCAGGATAAGGATCAGTAGGAATAGGAAAAGTTTTAACAAGAGTAGACATGTTCTTGTCCTGAGATGACAATGACATATTTCTACATTGAACATTTCACGTATAGTAGGACTGGGTTCAGTGCTCAAAATTTAGTTTTCTTTACTCTCTACCACCCAACTTTTCCTTGTTTAATTTAAATCTATTGCAATACTTAACCAAAACATACTAAGCCAATAGTGTAATTCAGAAACTTTACTGCAGTATTCTTTGGTTGCTGCCAATTGTTTCTAAAAATCACTTCAAATTAAAACCAGTCTCTTATCTAGTATAATTAGAGCAAACCTATCTCTACATACTGAAAGACAGCAGGTACTAATGTGCCTTAGGACATGTGCAATTAGTGTTGCACACCCCAATGAAATACATTAGCTATACACTTACAATTGGATTAATGTGTCTTGAATTTTGAAAGTGATTCTAGATGTTGCCATTCTTTAACGTAAGATGATGTTTTTTCTCTTTATTATTTTATTTCTCTGAAGCATATTTATACTTTCTCTAACCATAAACATTTCCAGAACAAATGGTAAGCTTAGACTGTATGCAGATTGCTCTTTAAGAAACCCCTGTGCTATGATCATTCAAATTATAAGATAGGTATTTGCTTATTTTCTAGTTGATTCTATTTGAATCATTACTATGAAGAAAAAAAGAAGTTTGGCCACTGGATATTCCAATCAGGCTACCTCAGTATTTAATTATTCAGAATGCATTTATTTTTTTGTTCAGTATTTTCTTCATATATTTATTCATTTAAAAACACACAAATATGCTTAGGATGTTTCATTGAATACATACCACCAGATAGATAATGTAGCTATTCCTTTTTTATTTCTGAATTACTGGAGTGTGGATAAAATATTTAATTTAAAATCAAGTTCAATTAAGCAATCTCTATATCTTTGAACAAAGTGTTCAATGTACAATAAATGGTATTTCATCCAGCATAGGAAACCTAAACCAAATGAAAACTGAGGGTACTTAGTAATTATTCTATAATTAGTTGCTTATTTACAGTAGAAGTGGTATTAAAAATAAAATTCAAACAAACCTTTAATTTCAATGTTGTAGCCAAATGGGAATATGAAAAATAGACCACTATTCCTTCTGAGTGCAAAAAATCAATAAAGTAGATGTCTAAGTTTTCTATAAATAGTGGCATGAGAGTTGCTGCTTGGTCTTGCTTATTACTAACCTGAACCCGATTTTTCAAAAATAACACTATTATTTGACTGTTTGAGATCTAGTCTATTAATGAACTTGCAGTGTATTCATAAAGCCGCATGGTGTTTCAGGCCTGTAATCTACTATTATTTATTGCATTTTTAAAAAAAATCTAGAAGACTTAATTTACACACATTATAGCTTCCAGATCCTAGTCTGAACAATGATTTTTCATCCAGCTGAAATTATGTTCTATTAAAAGAAGCATGTCCTTTTTAATGTGCACAACTCAAGGATAGTATACTAAAAGCATTCTACATCAATAACAAGAAATTTTAAAATTGGAAATTCCAGTTACAATACATGATTAATGAAAGATGCTACTGTAATTTAGAGTAATGACAGTAAGCTGGAAATTACATCTGATAATCAATGCCATCCCTTTTCGCTTGTCTCTCAAGATATGGCTCACACAAAGGGTTTTTTTAAAGGCCGTGCACTGGATCAGAAACTATATTCTATTATCCCTTTTTGCAAGCCAGGATAGAGTAAATATGGCAATGAACAGATGTAATGTCTAATGGAAATGCCTATGCCAAAATCTTTATTAGCATACATATTCTATTACTGAGATAAGTGAATCTTTTCTCCCTGCTGCTTTTGTAGCTATAGCCAAATGGATGAAATCAACACTGTTGGCCTTTCCCAGCTCAAATCATATGGCCTTACTGAGTACAAATTTGGAACATTACTCAATATAGCATGTTTAATTAATATAAGATTAGATACCTTTGATCACATAAGTTTTAGCTGTAAAATTTAGGCATTTAATATCTGACTTGATAGCAGCATTTGCCATTATTATTGCTTCTCTCACACAAATCATAGTTCTTAAGCATGCATGGAAAATTACAAGATATAGGTGAAATTCAAACCCCTCTCCCCAGGACTATGCATGAACTTTATCTATTAATTAGATGTATCATTTTCAATCCATGTGTATAGTTCAGCATCACAAAACTAATAGAACTGGCATGCATATAACATGAATAACTGTTCTACTTTCTAAAAAAAGGAATGAAGCATATGATAAGGGTGTGAATCAGAGGGGAAGATGAAGAGGGAAGCACTACATACAGAAAAGAGTGTGTGTCAGATTCAGATACCTACCATCATAATAGTCCATATTCAAAGACTGCTTGGATCAGAACAGAGAAATAACAAATTTAACCATATTAGGGGAAAAATGCAGAAAGAAAGATAGCTTGCTTCCCTTCACCACGTGCCTACAGAATTTACCAAGGGAGCTTAAACCTGCAGAAGGTTGTTTCAATTGTTACTTTGGGTGCTTTTAATTCTCAACTTGAATTAACAAATGCACTAGTATAAATATTTCTTCTGGGTGACTTCTGTATGTGCCAACGATACATTTTAGTAATAAGATGAACATCAGATCGAGTGATGAATTTCTTTCCCATAGTTGTGCCCTCTCTTTATTGCATAAATGACATGCCAAAAGAAGAGCAGAGCATTGGAGAAGGAGAAGATATAAAATCGTTCCACTAGTAAAAAGCCATTCATCTTTTGAATGATTCAACATTATGAGTTGTAAAATCCCAATTTGCATCTTCTTTGTTCAGGTCTGAGTATATCATGTTGCAAATGATAAAGCCTTTTAATATCCTTTGGAAACTCTAGACATTCACAGAGATCCTTAGGTAAATGTTTATTTAACAAAAGAAATACTGAAGTTTCTTGCTTGGATAAAAAAAAAAGTAAGTTACTTCTCCACAGATGTGCACATGTGCGTAACCAATCCAGTTCAGCTATCAAAAGAGAAATTATTGTTCAAGGAAGAAAATTCAATTTGTATTGAATCAGCAAAGAATGTTGAAGATCAAAATTTATTAGCAATCTGATCTCACAGAAGCAAGGAAGAGAGCAGGAAGAGGAAAGGGTTAAAAATAAACCACACATGTAACACTAAGATGACAAAATTCATTTATTTCCCCAAAGGCCTAATGGGTTATATACCTGCACGGTTTGCACCATAAAGTCTGTCGGTCAAGCCCGAACAATGCCCGACACTTCTTTGGAGTATTTGCATCTGTTAGCACAAGTAAACATAAAAAACAACAACAACACAATGGTGGACAGAGCTCAGTTGGATGCGATTTCTCAGCTACAGCTAACATTTCACTCAGTTCACTGCCAATCTCTCAGACCAAAGGGCATGAAAGAAAGAGGATCTCTGCAAGGTGACACACACCTACAATGCCTACACCTGCTGTGCATTCCTTGACTTAGCCCTGTGTCTTCTCTGCTGAACTGCTGCACTGTGATATCAAAAGATGTTTGGCAATGTTTTCTAACAATGTATGCAACTTTCCAGAGAGGATGATGGAATTGTGTGTGCAAGTCTAGGCTGATGCTGTCTTACAGTGGGAATTTTTTTCAGCTAGCGGCAGTGACAAGGAGGGGGAAAGGAAACAAAATGGGTGAAGGAGAGCAAAATCCTTTAAACAGAATGAGAGGATCATTCACAGCAGCATTCCACTCCCTTGTGTGTTCTAGATCACAACACAGAGCTACAAAGCAACGAAGCAGGAGGAAAGGGAAGGGCAGGGAAAGTACCAAATAAACCAGCTGCAAAACCAGCCATTGCAAGTTGAGGGGGGGGGGAGACTATACACACCTGCAGGGACCGCACCAGTTATTCTGTTGATCAAGGCCAAAGCGCGCTCGGCATTTCTTAGGAGCGCTCAGGTCTGAATGAGGTCAAGAAAGAAGCGAGCAAAAAGAGAGAAAGAGAGAAAGAGAGAGAGAGAGAGAGAAAGAGAAAAGATAAAAAAATAAGAAAAAATAAGAAATAAAAATAAAAATAAGAAGGAAATAAAATCAATGACCTCATTATTAACTGTATAATATAAACTTTTGATTCTTAAATTTCTTTTTTTTTAGAAAAAATAGTGATTATTGCATTTATCAAAGTATTGAGATTAGCTGTTGCAATTAAAGCTGCAGTATCCCTGGAAAGGACTGTCTATAAAAATAAACTTAACCAGTTAAGAGGCACTGAAAAGGCACCCATCAGCTGTTCCTTCATAAGCTCCAGATGCAAAAGGAGCTATATGAGAACAAGGCTTGATGGACTGCACACTTAGGGTAAGTATTAAACACAAAAAAGCCGATGAGGAGCAGTTCAATATGAAGATCTATAACATGCTTTCTTCTTTAAACTGAAACAAAATGGAATAAAAGAAAAGTTTCTTTTGGAGGGGGCAAGTGTGTGTGTGTGGGGGGATAATGCAGCTTTGAAGTGAACATTCCATTCATTGTTCTTTTATTGTTTTTAAAAATGGTTCAGAATAAGCAGATAGCAAAATGGATATGTTAGTTTCAGCCAGAAAGAAAATGATCGGAAGCATGGAAGCAAGCAGTATGCAAGTAAAGCAGAGAATAGCCATGAATATGTTGGAGTAGAAATGGAAAATAAAATAATTTTTTTTAAAAAAAATATTGTGGTTGCATGCTGGCATGAGAAGACTTAGTGGGTGCCGTGTGAAATGCCATTAGATTAAGGAGGTTCATTATTAAGGGCTTTTCAGTTTAGATCAGTCTCTTTAAAGAAATACTGCATATTCAATTTGCACAGTTAGTACAACTGAGTTACTTTTACTGCATTACTGTTTAATTGCCTTGTAGTGAATAACAAATCAGAAGCAAAACAAAACTATCAATCATAGCACATTATAAATATACATGTATGCTACAAATGTGTGAAAGATTATCGTTATGTCTGTGTTGAAATGTTAACAAAATCTAAAATGGCAGGAGGAAAAAAATGTAAAGCAATTTACAAAACTACTTTTAAAAGGCTGAAAATGACATTAGCACCTGTAATCGGAGGAAGTGAAAGGCAAGGATTTAGGAAACATTCGCTGTGTTCTGAAAAAAAAGAACAAATTATACAAAGGCTTCAAAGAAAAAAAAATTAATCAGGGTTTTTCCAAAATTGACTATGAGATTGCCTATGCAGTATTTCTAATTTTCTAGAGAGAATGGCAAACCTCCTTAATTTTTTTTTTAAAAAACAATGGCTGCAATTTACCACTGTAAAGGCATGCATCAGACCACACAGGTACAGCCCAAATTAATGTCAAATTCACAGATGCGCGCACACACACAGACACACGCAGACACAGCAAATATCTTAGGTAAAAATGCCATATGCATTAACTGACTATGGCGCTATGGTGAACGGATTTGCAGTTATTAAAGAAAAACATGACTACTATTGCAGGAGTATCCATGCACATACTTGGCTACAGGTTTTAAAAGGCAAACAGTATCAAACCAATCTTAATGGTATTTAAAACCCAGTTGGAAAAAGCTGGATGGACTAATGAACTCCTAAGAAATAAGACTACAAACTTTCTAACTTTCTAATTAGGAAATTATGACCTTCCTTGTTTCTAAAAGGAAGAAATACAACTTTTACTTACCATTGGTTTCTCCTGGCTGCTTGTCCCTTTTCCTCTTCTTCTTCTTTCCCTGAATGAAACATAAATACATGAACAGATTGTTACAAAAACATCTTACAAAAGAAGATGAGGGAAAATGGCTATTTTGCAATACGTACAACGATGCTGTAAACCACTAAAAACACACACACAGTTAAATGGTATAATAATAATTTAAATTATACTCCTTCTTTTGAACATTTCATTCCATTCATAAGGATAATGCAACCATACCCCAAACTGATAGCTGAACACAATGACTGATATAGTCTAAGAAAAGAAACGTATGGATAAGAATTGATGAAACAGTCGTGACACACAAATGCACAATCTATAAGCTAAGAAACAAAACAATGAAGCATATTAAACATACAGTAGACCAATTCTCACTATAACTGATTAGAAAACTATAATGTGTAAACAAGTAGTTGTGTAACTGATGACAATAATAGGGAAAAGATGGCATTCAAAAGCACAGATGGACATATCTAAGATTTAGTTTGATCCTTAAAATTTCAAGCTCTTTCCATCCTGCATAATTATATCCTAAATCAGCATCTTAGCACAGTTAAATAAACTGGGGTTTCACTGACACCTTTAAGAATTAAACATACATAAGGATTATCATGTCCTTCCACATTCAGCTCTTCTTTCCAACCTCATTTGCAGAGAATTTAGGGTTTTGGAAATATTTTATAAATATGAACCAAGTGAAGCTCGCTATATCTACATTACAAACGTTTGTGAAATATGAATCAAAATAAAAATGAATTGCAAAATATTGCTAAGTAAGGGCCATTTTCCAAAACATTATTAATTAGATACAAAAAGATGGAAATGCTCTGTATAGTAAATTATATTTTGCTATAGAACTTCAGGAAATTGCATTGGCATTCATCTAACTTTATAAAATGACCCAAAAAAGTTTCACTGTATATGAAGAGGAACATTTGCAGCTTTGGTAATAAGTACACTTTTTCCCCTCTAAGCAGTAAATAAATAAAATCTACTAAGTTTAATCTTTTGTTGGCCTAGGCTACAAACAACATGATGGCCCATTAAACTTTTGCTTCAAAAACAAAACAATAATGGAAATTTACAAGGAAGTGACACAGCTCAAATACTCTGTCGTTTCCCTTGAGAATGAGCATCATACTGTCAGAGTGAGAGTTTGTCCTTAATGAAAATGCGGCTGTAAACATAAGGATAATGGTTGGCAGGGTTTTTCCTATATCTGTCACATCTTCTTTGCAATAGCTCTGGTGTAGTTACCACTTCATCAATTCAATTTGGGTTTCTACTCGGCACGTCCACTATGATGTTTATGCTACCTGGAATGTACCAGCAAGTGCAGGAGATGTGAATGTTCCTTTTGAAGATACAGCTCCTACAGGTATCCAGGCACAAGGCCTTTGAACTTGCTTCTCTTTCCTCATTCAGGTGGTAAACTGCAACCCTGCTGTTTTGGATGTAACAGACAAAGTCTTGTTCAGGAGAATTTTTGGTGACAGAAAGAAGGCTGTGTATTTGGCTCCTTGTTTAGTTAAAATTTAATGCACTACTGGGAATACTCTAACAAGTAAATAAGGACTGACTGTAGCAAAGGCCCAGTTTCACTTATACCTTTCATGGGGTGATTTGTGGAGTGAAACTGGGATATACTTTCATCTATGGCATCCCTGGGGATTAATACTTCAGAGGTACCTGTGCTAAAAACTCAAGTTGTATTGATAGCAAGCTAAATTTAGCTATACATACATCAATTACTAGGGAGATAGTTAAGTGGTTTAGAATATAAAATGCAAAACCGGTGTTCAGAGGTTTATGGCAGCCATTAATGTGTTATCCAAAATATTGATCAACTTTAAAAAGCAGCCTAGGTGGTCCACAACTTACAACAGTTTATTTAGTGACCATTCAAAGTTACAACAGCAGTGAACAAAGTGACATATGACCATTTTTCACACTTACAATCATTGCAGCATCCCTGTGGTCACATGAACAAAATTCAGACGCTTGGCAACTGACTCGTATATATGATGGCTGAAGTCTCCTGAGGTCATGTGATCACCTTTTGTGACCTTCTGACAAGCAAAGTCATTTGGGAAACCAGATTCTGTTAACAACCATGTTACTAATTTAATAACTGCAGTGATTCACTTTACAACTGGGGCAGGAAAGGTTGTAAAATGGGACAAAACTCACTGAAAAACTGTCTCATTTAGTAACAGAACTTTTGGGGTCAAGTATGGTTGTAGGTCAAGGACTACCTGGTACAATATAGCCTCTATTTAGTGGCCCATTTGACAGAAAGAGTATTTGCTAAACACAAATGTTCATTAAATCTGAAATGTTCATAATTTGCATAATTACAATATATGTAAATTGTCCAGACAAATTTTGGATTTATCCATTAAACCTGAGTGATTGTTTGCTAGATAATGGTGAAGTAGGGACTCAAATTTTGTCCAATTAATTTAAAACCCATTAAATTGATGACTGCTAAATTAAGATTCTACTGTATTAACTAGTAGCAACAAAATCATATAGGTTAATATTGTACTAATATTGTTAATACCTATCATAAGTTTATAAATCCCTTTCTTATTAATCCTTTTGTTATATTTCTTAACATAAAATCATAACCTATCAAACCTATTTTTGCAAAGGCTGTTTCTTTGATCATTTTAGGTTCCTTTTTTCTAGTTTCTTGTGTCCTTTAAAAACAGGAAAACAGAAACAAATACTAGCATTCATTTTATATATTTTGTATGTTCTGTCACTTTATTCATATTTCTCCACAGCAAATTTTATTTCTTTACTAATACAAATACCAAGCAGTCATTTTTAATGAGCACTTTACCTTGAATCCATTATTTCTTTAACAAATAAGAATGAACTGAAATGCTTAAACACTGATTGTTGTATAATATGTCTGTTATGCTGTTCCATTGATTTTGATCATCTTATTGTTATTTGGAATATAAAAATGTTCTTACAGTGTATGAGTCTTATTATTAGGGAAATAAAAATGGCTAATGGCGTACATATATTGGTAGTTTAAGATGTCTACTAACTGATCTAAAATTGAGATTTTTTTAAAAAACAAACCAATGATGCATTTTAGTGTTTATATAATTCTTATTCCAGATGGCAAAACTTAGTACCATTCAAACATTTGGTTCCTAAAATATTATTTTGCCTAGATTTATGAAAGAAGCACATAATAAAAATGTCAGTTCTTCAAATTCCAATGTCATTATGTGTGCAATATAAATAAAAGGTGAATGAGATGTAGGTGTCCATTTATTTAACACACATTTATTATCTTTCTATTTACATAGAAAAGCTGCTGTCAAAGGAAGCCTGTGGAAGTCAATAAATTCCAACGAACATTGCAAAAAGATAAAACCCCAACATGTTTTACGGTGGTACTGAACTCTCCTACCACTAATATGCAGGAAAGTTCCCCTTGAATGTTAGGTGGGGATAGAACTTAAAGCTGCTGGGAAATGCCTCAGCTTTCCTTGCCTATTTTTCTCAGCTTCAGTTAAAAAGAGATTTTCAGTGGTTCCACATGGAGGACAACTATAAAGGTCCCAATGTTTAAGACACTGAACATGCTCATATGTCAATATGATAGAAAAGTAGGAGGCGAATATGTTTCCTGAAAATCTTCAAAGTCTTGCAGCATGGCCTTGTGAATTTCAAGAGGAAATCAGATGACACAGTAGCAAAAGGAATTTCAGTTTAACTCCTAGTAACAACTTTGAACTTGGAATTAATATACTCTTGGGTTGCAAAGAAAATTATATCACACAAGGTCACAAGCACTGCTATCGGCTTAGAAGCGGGGGGGGGAAGCTAGAGGCAATAGAAACAAATTTTAATAAATGGGAAAGGTATGGATTTGGAAAGGATAATGTGAACATTTTGATACCACATATAGGTTGCTAGTTTTTAAAACAAAACCTTCATCTATGCTCAGAAACAGAACTCTTTGTATGTTGCTTGATAATATATGCTTGACATGATTGGCTGGCCATGTACATGTTTTAAATAAATATATAATTAGATAATCTATGTGTTTCCACGTAGAAACTTGTTAAAATAAACTAAGCAGAAACACAATCTCAAACAGATTCATAAGAATGAATTTAAGGAATATTGTTAAGTTACTGAATGAGTGAATTTTATTTTGCAAAATGGTCTACTTAATATGCAAACAAACTGTCTCCTATAAGGGCGGTGAAACTAAAAATCTATCAAATCTTCTATATATTGTAATACATAGAATAATTTAAATTATATAATTTTTCATGCTTGAATAGCACGTTATTGCTAAAATTTCCCTTTCCCTCTTTTTTGCAGTAGGCTATCTTAAGAACTATGAACTTCTGAATTATATCTTTTTGAAAAACCAGTTGGTTAAACAGGATATCAAACTCTACATTTACCTGCAGAACATGTGCAAAATGCTTTATCTAATCAGGTCAGATAGGATATTTATTTCCTTTTTATTTTTTTAGTTTCAGCATTTAGGCAGATTTTTACTGCCTTTACCAGACAATGTATTCATTTGTTTTTTTTATTTAAAATGGCTTTTATAGCTGCCCAATACAAATGCAAATCTACCATATAATTTAGTCATTTTTTGTGATAAAAATAGGACAGAGTTTTATATAAACAGGTCAAAATCTTCGACTTATATTCTACAAATTGCTAGTGAAAATATTTGAGCTCTATTTAAAATTTATATTAACGCTTATTGGAGTGTTTGTGGTTTGATTGCTTTGGTTTTGATTTGGATTGGTTTTATTAGGTAATAAATGGTCCGTACTGATGCAGTTCCCTCACTGGGAGATTCCTATTGCACATTATGAAATAAATTCATATCTCAGTCACAAATATACAGAAATAAACAATCATGAATGTAGACTGATGGATCAGATATAGATCTTCATATCCTCCTTCTACATCAAAACACACATCCAGCCATTTCATCCAAGCTTAAATGAATACTAGAGAGTAAAATGTTCATTCACAATGTATCGGCAAAGTTAACACATAGTCAGACTTATGGATGGTGCACAGTGATCTCTTCAGCCAAGCTTCCAATTCAGGATCTTTCAAAGGGGCTAAATAACAAAGAGCCAGTACAAGGTAATTGATAAGCCAATATCATTTTAAACAAACTGTGATCATGACAGACAATTGTACAATGAAGTAAAATATAAAACAGTAGAGGGTGGAATAATTTATTTAGCCCCACTTGAGAGCAAGACTTCCAACAAATCTTTGCCTTCTCTGAAGCTAGGGTAAGCCATTCTTCCACTTTCCACCATACTCTCACACAGGTATGCAACAAGGCACTCAATTTTGGGGGTTGGAGAAAGAGATGAAGGTGAGAATAGAAAGAGAACAGTATCATCATCATCATCATTATTATTATTATTGTTACTGTCATTTTGGTAAAGTATAAAAAAATTGTTCTAATAGAATATAAATTCTGCAAGAAACTTGTTCTCACCAAACTTTACTGACACACCTCTATTGAATGGGTGCCAATTGTATCCAATTGAGTTGGCGACAGAACGGAAACATCCGCTATAATTACCGGATTGCTAGTCCTTGTCTTTCGTGTGTGGGCGTACTTCAGCAGATTACAGCAGTACTTTTCTACAAGCTCTACTACTGAAAAGAATTCTACCTACATAGCCACCTACATAGTTATCCCGTGCGGACCAGCCGGGGTAAAGCTGCATGTGAAGTTGTCGTTCCTTTCTGGCTAATTCATAATATTTTGCTTGTTCTTCTCTAGATAGTGCATGCCACTGTAAAGAAAAAAGAAGTAGAGCCACAATCAAAAGAGTATTTAGTACTTCTTAGAAAGCTACATAAGAACATATCAATAAAATATAGATGACACATTGTTTGTTATTGATAAAAAGTCTACTATTAGTTCAGTCAAGATTCAATTAATTGCCATTTAGGAAAAATGAAAGGTGTAATACCGCAAGGATTAAATTTGTACTAAGTTATATTTTGAGTGAGACATGCAGGAGATGGCCTTCAAAAACTTTAAATTACTTTGTACCGTTTCATATCATTCTAGAATAACTTCCTAAGGTAAAACTACAACAAAAAACAAAAACTGTAGTGCATACTTTCAATGATGTATGGCATGTTTGCGCAGCAAATTGTTTAACATTCAACATAACTTTGGGCCAGTCAGTCTCACCCCTAGAAAGAAGGCATGGCCAATTCCAAAAACACTGCCAATGACTGCTTGGTTTTGAGTTGAAGTAATTTGGGGTCATAGCTGGCTATAAGTCATAAAAATAGTAGTAGTAGTAGTAGTAGTAGTAGTAGTAGTAGTAGTAGTAGTAGTAGTAGTAATTCTACATTATTATTAGTTCTGTTGCTAAATTATAGTTCTTAGGCATCTACTTATCAGATTTAGGGTTCCTGCATCTAGAGATTCCAGCATTAATATCTAAAACTTTGTGGATGGGATGTTCCTTTTCCAAAAGGGTACAAATATGGATCTCAACTTGAATACAAATCAAAAGAAATAAAAAAGCACCCCAAATATTTTCAAAAATGGAGGCACCAGACTTGGTTGGCAAATGAAGATGAGAAGGCAGTGATAACATTCAAACCTAAAATCAAGGGAAGGAGGGAAAACATCTATTGACATTAGATTGCAATTAGTTATGTTATAGAAGTGTAATAATCATCTATATGTTACCCTAAAACATAAAGAAATGCCAAAAATCCATCATGCTAGAGCAACAAAGTCAGAAAAAGGCTACACATTCCATGGGATAGGCATAATCTCCCCTGAGGTATATTTATGGATTGGGTCTTTTCATTTTAGACATCTTGCTTGTTTCATTCAACAAGGTTTGTACACATACCCTGACTAGTTACCTACCCTTCGACCAAGAATCTGATTGATGGCAGCACTCTCTTTCAACGTGCATTCTGCTACAACTTTCGCTCTCATTTCCTTCATATACAACATAAATGCATTAAGAGGTTTCTTTATGTGTGGTTTCTTTTTCTCCTCTTCTTTTTTGGAGTCCTGATGTTTTCTAGACAGTTGACAAGAAATTTTAAAAAAACAGAACTTGCATGACATTATACACTATATTTTAACCTCTTCTCAAATAAAACCATAGCAACAAGTAAATTATTTTTTAATATTTTTCTTACATTTGAAAATCTTCCAAGAAGGTTTTAAAATGGGACATTTTATCAAATGCAGGAAATAGTTCTATTTAATTTATAGAACTGCAATGTATACTCTTTCTTTCTTTCTTTTTTTCTTTTTTTCTTTCTTTCTTTCTTTCTTTCTTTCTTTCTTTCTTTCTTTCTTTCTTTCTTTCTTTCTTTCTTTCTTTCTTTCTTTCTTTCTTTCTTTCTAGTATTTAATATAGACATAATGAATAGGGCTCCTGCAAGGTAGTATGGTACTACTATTTCACAAGAATGGTAAATTACATTGTTGCCTTTTCACTTATTTCATCAGAATGGGTAGTGCAATAATATTAATGGCTCAGAGTAGAGAAAGATCTTTTAAGGTGGTATCAATAGTTTAAATAAAAGGCATTATGGGATAGTCTCAGGGACTTAGTAACTGAAAATAAAATTCTCAGCCATGCAGGATGGAAACAGAAGGTTTAGCATGGTATAAACAAGATTGTACTTGGTCAAAACAAACGTAATGTTCATTTGATTATTCTAAAGTTGACCAATAAATACACTATTTGATTTTATAACAAATATATATGAATCATGCTTCAGTTTATAAGATAAAAACAGATAAAAAAATATTTAAGGCTATATACATTAATCAGCAAACCATAACTACACAAATGAGATTCCAGACTGTTTATGATCTTGACTCAAATACTATGCATGTTTGATATATAATTTCATATGTGAAAGCGTAAATGTGCTTTTCACAAGTACTCTCCAAGCAAAGAATCCACATAGATAAAAATTGTCTAAATGAACTTGACATCCATTCACTATGAACAAAACATTGATTGTTGAATCAAGAGATCTTAATTAAAGCCTAAATGCTCATATAAACAAATTTAAAACAAATGGATAATAGGTCATTGGTTGAGCATAACCTTACAGGACAAAGGTTGATCTTTTGATCCCTATCAGCTTCCAATAGGATATTAAAAAAAACTCATGCTGGAAACCCTAGAAAATCATTGTAAATCACTGAGCTAATTGGTCCAATGATCAAACTCTGTCTAAACCAGCTTCTTAGATTCTAAATTTTTAACCCCAATTGTATATAGAAAGGCTTTCCAACACTGCTTGCTACAAGTTAGACCACCATTTGAAACTAAATTTAAATGTAAATAACAATAACAACAACTTACGAGCTATGGAGTGAGCCAACATCATTCTGAGAAGATTCTTGTTTGACTGTTGGGGTGACTATTGCTGGATGAGGAATCCCAGTTGTATGTAAACTATGATGTGGAGGGACCATGTGTGGAGGGAACCTAGAGGAGATAAAGCTGTGTAAATCGTCAGAATAATAATGAATGAATGGGGACAGGTGTCTACAAACATATCATAAAAGGCACAATACAAGAATATCTATACAAGCATATGAAAGCTGGTACTATTATTCAAAATATTTTTTTCCAAAATTATGTATCATTGGTCATTAAATTGAAGAACTCATTTAGTAAAAATCACTAGCAATTTAGTTCATGAAGACACAATGAAATTACTGCACATTCACTTGAATATAAAGCACTCCTTAATTTGCAGCAAATTATGAAAAATAAAGCATTAGAGATTTAATGTTCCAGCCAGAATATCCAATTAAATTGAAGATTAAAGGTGGCTGTTTTGTTATATATATTAACATTTAATAAAATGTTAACACTAAAGCAGTATAAAAACAGATCTGCATTTTTATATTACATTATGTATGCATGTATTTATTTTAGATATATTTTATTTTAGATGCTATATTAGAACTCATCACCCAAGGGAAAATAAAATTTTGGGCATTTGTTTTATAAGGAGACTCAGTGGCTATTTCTATGTAACTACATTTCAATAAACATTACAAAGATAAGCATATGTTCTGAGGTTCACAAAATAAGAATATATGTATATTCTTTGGATATATCTTAGTAAAAATCACATTATTTGCTATTGGCTATCTAATATTACATGACTAGTACAACGAGACTTAAATAATGAATTAATTCAGGATAGCTTTGAATAAGTGGGAAATGGAAAAAGTGTGAAGTCATAGTACAATTTTTAAATAGTTTTTTTAAAAAATATGGTGAAGTCCATAATATTGGAATATATGTTTCATACATCATTACCAGGATTATTGGAGATGATCAGTATTGTAGTCTAATACATCATTACACTACAAATAAATAGTTCAAGTTTCAAGTATTTAAAAGAAATAACTGCAAGAATATGATTAGTGTCAATCATTAGGATTAATTATAAACCTAACAAAAATCTATATCAAAAAAGCTAGGGCTGTTGTTGTTTTCTTTGTGTGTGTGTATGTGTTAGAGAGAGGAAGAGGGGGGGAGAGGGAGGGGGAGAAAGGGAATGGATAACTAGGTTAATAAATAAGCCAATTTGATACTTGGATCTCAGAGAGATGGATCTATTAAGATAGTACCAATCAAAATAAAACAAAGTATCTACCTTACTTAAGCAATACCTTTTCACCTGACAAAGCAAGATTGGCTTTTAAAATAGAGGCAAAAGTTCATTAAATTTCATGGCCTTAAATTATAAAATCAAATTCTAGCTGTTGATAGTTATTTTTAAAAAACAGAATCAAAATCCAAATCTACTACAATGTTGATGGCACTTGAAAGTATAGGAGTGGAATTCTGCATCTGTGGTTTTCTCCTATTGTGGTTTGGATGCTGGGGAATGTAAAGGCTGCTTTTCTCCTGGATCATCCTGACTTGTGTGGAAAAGAGAAATATTTCTTATACTCTTTTGTCATGGAGTATATAGCATTACAGTGCTTTTACCTCTATGGTACCCTGAAGTACCATAGTACCATAGTACAAGTCAAAACTGATCCTCAAGGAACCATGGGACTATACAAGGTTGCTGCTGCTATTTTTATTTTTATTATTATTGTTGTTATTGTTGTTATTATTATTGTTATTGTTGTTATTATTATTATGCTTGGTTGCACAATCACTCAGCATTTTAGATTGGGTATTTTTTGTTCATTTTAAGTCCTTCTCAAGAACCCTGGATAGACAATTGCTTTTAATAGTATTAAAGATATTATCACAGTATATAAGCTATTCCAAGTAAAAATGCAATTGACTGATGGTGATCTGTCAATCCTGATGGTATTCAAGTGATGCTCTGGATATTTTGGAATTGCACCAAAGGTGCCTATTACTATTGATACTATCTTTGTTTTCTTTTGCCACAGTCATTCTACTTCCCTTTGCACATCTTTTTATTTTGGTTTTCCCCCCCCCCACACAGACACTTCTGCTATCCTATTCTGCTTTCTCCGGATATTCCAATGTCCACTTTCTAGTCTTTTTCGTCTTTCTTATAAAAAAAAAGTCCCTGGCAGATGCCTGCATGTTTGATTTCTAAAATCCCAGGGCAATTTAGTTTTTAAATTTTTTTACTGTATTTATTTTGTAGTCCCACCAGTTCTTATAAATATATGTATGTATGTATGTATGTATGAATAAATATTTCTTGCAGATATTCCACTGTTGCTACAGTGTTTCCCTGAAAATAAGCCCTAGCTTGATTCTGGGGGGTGGGCCTAATATGCTCCCAAAATAATCCCAAGTTTTGGGGCGAGGTATATGCCTAAAAATCAAGTTAGGGTGGGGGTGGAGCTGCCCCATGTGCTCCGCACCCACTTACTAGGCCTCCCATGAATCGACACCTGCCTCTCCTCACTGGCCCACTTCTTCTGCGGCATCCCTGGCCTGCATTTCATAGTCAGAGGCCTTTCCGGGAGCCAAGAACCATTTCACAGTCAGAGGCCTTTCTGCAGCCAAGAACCGAGCTATGGATAGCTGGAGAATGAAGTTGCTCTGGTCACAGAAGAAGTGGGCTGGCTGGGCGGGGCTCTCAGTGCTACCGCCATGAGGTGAGTGGAAAAGACACCCCCCCAAAAATAAGACCTTTTGCCTCTTTTGGAGACAAAAAATAAAAATAAGACTGGGTCTTGTTTTAGGGGAAACATAGCACTTTGTCGTGCCATTCGGTTTGGTCTGTGTGATCTTGCAGCAACTATGTTTATTCTGCTTCTTAGCAAAGGTGACATTTACTGTCGTCTCAATTCTGACCTTGTATATATTTTATTCTTAAGGCTTGGTCGTGTGCATCCAGGATTAGCCTCCCTGTCTTCTTCAATTTTGCTGCTCTTAGCCATTGCCGGCTCTCAACCATTATCGTTATCTGCTTTCCCTGCTAGTTTTTTTTATACCATGCCATGTATCTTTTGTACTATTCATTTTTTCTTTCTTATAGGTCAGTATGAACTTTTTAGCATACAATAAGTCTTTATGGTTCAGTGCATTTTCTTCACTGTTCTTCAGATATTCTTCCTATGCCCTTTTTTCAAGAACACTTATTCCCTTGGTAATTAGAATCTGTCAATATCACTGCGTAGATGAAGGACATGATTCATTATCATTATTTTTCTGGTCTGCCTATTCAGGGTTTTTACTTAAGTTGAAGCCCAATCTACTATTCCAGATATGTATCTAATGACTGGAGTTGTCCAGCTGTTAATTGCCTTGATGGTATTCCACCAGTGAGATTAGACTTAAAGATCTTCTTCATTCTTCTGACTTATTTATACTAATCTTCTTCTTGACTTCAGTATGCTTGATGTTATTAATTTGAAAGATGCCCAGGTATTTGTAGTGACCATCTTCATTCATAGTCTTGATGTTTTTTCCATAGGACATCTGGATTACTTCAGTATTTTTCCTGTTGATGGTAAGGGTGGTATATTTGTCCAGTCTAATCTCTATTGCCGTATTAAGAAATTTCCTCCTTCTTCCCAAGTATGTATATTCAACATTAGAACTTATCACTGTCTTGTAAAACACAACCAAACACATCTTCATTCTATACCTCACTCCATTTTCTATACACCATGTCTAGATCCTCTGCTACCTAACAGAGGATTGACATTTTATAGCCATGGCCTATTTTATAGCCATGGCCTGACTTGTTCAGTATTGTACATAGATTAATTGGTGCATTGACAAATTATAAGAGTGATAGCGAGTCTCGTCTTTTGACATTAACCTCTTTCAGCATTGATCAGCAACTGTATTTTCCATTTTGCCATTAAACTTTGCACAAAGCTTCCAAAGTTTCTACTGATTTGTTATTTCTAGGCACCTGATTATCCAATCACATGGCAGAGTCAAACACCTTCTTGTAATCAATCCAAACCAAGGTAGTTCTCAATTTATGATTGTGATTTAGCCCACAATTATAGTCATAACTCATGACAGTCACTAAGCAGATCATCACATGATCATATCCAATTTTACAATCTTTTTGTGGCAGTCATTAAGTGAACATTGTGGCTATTAAACTGTCCATTACGTTAAGCACTATATGTATATTCAAGTTGATCTTCCTTCTCTTGCAGTTTTCCAAAATGATCTTATCTGTTGGAAACTGATCTTTTGTTCCTCTGCTGCTTGTGCAATTTCCTTTCTCCTTAGGTGGAAAGAGCTTGTTTTCAACTGGATGCTGTTGGACTGCATCAGCCCACCACACTAATTAGCAATTTGAAAATTCTTGGTAAGCAGGTAATTGGCCTGCAATTGCCTAATGCTGCCCTTTTTGCTGCATCTTTCATTATCAAGTAGATTTTACCATATGTCAACCAATCTTCAATTTAACTTCCTTTCAGTATGTTGTTAAGCGGTGGCTCAGTGGGTTAGGACGCTGAGCTTGTCGATCAGATGGTCGGCAGTTTGGCGGGTCGAATCCCGAGTGCCACGTAGCAGAGTGAGCACCTGTTACTCGTCCCAGCTTCTGCCAACCTAGCAGTTCAAAAGCACGTAAAAATGCAAGTAGAAAAATAGGGACCACTATGGTGGGAAGGTAACAGCGTTCCGTGCACCTTTGGCATCTAGTCATGCCGGCCACATGACCATGGAGACATCCTCGGACAAGCGCTGGCTCTTCGGCTTTGAAACGGAGATGAGCACCGGCCCCTAGAGTCAGAAACGACTAGCACGCATGTGCGGGGGAACCTTTACCTTTAATGAAATATACATTTCATCTTCACTGAGTGCTGAACAATTCTTGATTTTCCTTGCCCTTTTCTCCATGACTTCTATTATTATTACAAGTTTTTTCATTTAAACTTTGATTTGCAAGTCCTGGTATTTCATAATTTTTTTCCAATTGGTTTTCCATAATCCTAGCATCATCACCTAATATAGCAACATCAATGAACTAGACCTTCTTCTTTTCAAAACCAGTTATATCAGTCATGTTATAAACAAGAGGCCTATCTGTTTGGATCTTAAAGTCCTAGAAGATCTTAGCTTGTTTTTCAAAATGTTCTCAACTTACTTTTCTACTTAGAAAATCTGCAAATTTTCATCTGTCAATTGCAAAAGGCAGTATTACTTGTATCTGCAGATATATTATGCTAATATGGCATCCTAGTTTCTTGGGAAGCTTTATGTGCATGAAAACCAAACTAACTAAATAACTGGCAGTTTTGATTTCACACTGTTGTCAACAGATAACATTTGGAGCACTACTTGAACAGTAAAATCGCCATTAGTTAATTACAAATGTACTTTCAACAGCTCATACTTCTGTGCAAATACCTTTAATGCCATCAAACAACTTAATTCGCCTATGCAGGTTCTTAGATGGATAAAAATGCCAAATCCAATCTAAACATCTAGTTGACTATGTAAACAACAACAACAATAATTTTTGGAAAAGCTTACATCCTACAACATTACTTTTAATACCAGCAAATAGCATCTTCTCCCTATTCCAGGTCCTGGGGAAGGACTCAATAGGTGGACAAATATGCCAAATCCAGTTTGAACATCTGACTGACCATTCAACAAACATCACAATAAATTTGGCCTTGTCAATATTAGGATACGTATCTTTCAGGACATTAATTATTAATCATTTTTATTACTTGTCATTGCTACGATCTCACTTTTAGTAATATTAAAGAAAACAAATTTTGGCTACCAAGCAGCCAAAACTGATAATAAAATCTGACATTTGCTTTATCAGTATGATCTGAAGATTTATGGAAAATCAGAAATAGAAATATTGACAAATCCTTGACAAATATGGTAAAAAAATTTAGTACAAAATTTGCAAAGGAATTGGGATTAGAGAAACGTGTTCATGTAAGAATAAAGTCGATAAAATCATGTATAGTAATGGAATTTATATGCCAAATGGCTAAATCATCAGGAGCTGTCAGGATGAAGCCTATAAATAACTTATGTAATTGGATAACGTCAAGCATGAACAAGTTGAAAATGTAATTTTTAGAAAATACATTCAAAGAGTTAGCAAATTGTTAAAAACAAAATTGAGTGGTGGAAACACCATCAAAGCCATCAATACCTGGGCCATACCTGTAATAAGATACACTTGCCAGAATTATTAACTGGACAAAACCTGAATTGGATCATTTGAATCAAAAAGATGAATGCTAATTTACTGAACTGTCAGTACTTAGTAAATGTGCAGGAAACAAAACATGAATATCGAAATGATATAATAAAAATAAGAACTGAATGCTGGCAAAAAAAAGTATTACATGGTCAATTTCTATAAAATATTGAGAGGGACGTTGATAAAGATTAAACCTAACAGTGGCTTACAAACAACATTTAAAAAAGAAAAAGAAAAGAAATCAAAGGCTTTGTTTTGGCTGCTCAAAAGCAAGATATTCAAACTAATGCAATCAAGGTCAGAACTGAAAAATTGTCAAATGATTCAAAATGCAGATTGTGTAAAAAAGCAGAAGAATGTAGATCATATATTCAACTTATGCAGGAAGATTGCATACACTGGTTATAAACAGTGACATAAAGCAATGACTTAAATAAGTAAAAATCACATGCCACTAATAACAATGATGGGAAATATAATTTTAAAAGTAGTAGAAAATGAACAGAACACACACACACACACACACACACACACACAGAGAGAGAGAGAGAGAACACTACTTGAACACCATTGGCATTGACAATTGTAAAAGACAGCTTTACTTGGAACGGGTTAAATCACGTAACAATATTTTAACATCATAAAGCAAGAAAATCTGCCTATCCCAGGTCCTTGGGAAGAGCTCAAAAGGTGGATAAAATTGCCAAATCCAGTCTAAATATCTGGCTGAATGTGCAAACCACAATGATTCATGGAAAAAAACCTCACTGTACTACTGAACAGAGGAAAAATTATCTCTATCTGTGAAAACGGAAAATCTATTTTCAACAGGTAAAATTCTTGTGGAAAATGATGAAAAACACCCAAGACCTTATTTCAGTGCATGCGTATACCTCATCACCTAATGAGTCATTTCTTCAGAAACGATTCACATTCTTTGACATATATAAAAACAAATGGGATAGGAAGAAGAGATTGAAAGAGGACAGAGGACAGAAAATGAAAAGAAAAAGCTTTCAGTTCCAGATTAAAGACTATTTTGGATCATGGTTGACTAAGGAAAATTGGGTGTAGTTTGATTGATACCTTGTAAAACTATTTGCTTGTTTTTTCAATTGCATTCCTTCAACAATATGGATAAGCAGTAGATTCTCTTGAGTTGAATGTCAAAACCTAAGGGACGCACAATGAAAAAACATGGTACCAAACCTAGTCTATTTTCATGAAGGTTATATTATCTTAAATAGTTCTTAACTTTTAAAAAGCTGATAGACAAAAGGATAAGCAGTAAGACAGATGTGTTAACTTTAAAAGCAAGTTTGGAAAGTCATATTATGGCAAACTGGGTGAACAAGGAAGAAAATAAAAGGTGATGAAGACACATCAGACATATCTTAAAATAAGGTGATAACAAAAAGTAGCTATTTAATTGACTTCTGTCTGATTTTTGATAAGAGTGGGAAGAACTAGCTATACTACTGCTAAAACCAGATGATGTTCAATTACATTTTGCTGTATAAGGAAAAAAATAATACACCCTTCTCCAACCTGGAATTTTCCAGAATTGTTCCCTGGGAACATGGCCTTTGGGAATTTTGGAACTGAGCTTTCAGCACACAAAAAATGGTCCTGTATTAAACTGTATACTTTAAACTCTGACTGTAATAATATATTAAATTCTTTATCTTAGTGTCATTAGAACAGAATTTTTTTCCATGTGAATGAAAGGGAAAAATTCACACAATTCTCTACCTATAGCTTCTTTCCTAATTCATTCTGGGAAAATCATAGGCAAAGTCATGACATGAGGAAACTAAACTTTGTGATAAAATATCTTGAAACTTAACCTTGGAAAAATAATATACTTAAAGCTCTGAAAAAGTCTAAAATTAGCAAAATGCTTAGAGGTTGGGAAAAACAGTAAAGATCATTGATAAAGCAAAGAAGGGTGAAGTGAAGGAAGAGAAGGTTTTCCAATGTTCTGAGAAACAAAGATGATTCCTAACTTCAAAACAAAAATCTGTTTGATTTTAAAAAGTTTCAGAAGACTTCTGAGTTTAATGTTATTCCCCAATGATGGTTTTACTTTGAACTAAAAAAAAATGAGTTGAGCTTTAAAGATGTATGTATATGCATGAAAAATGTCAGGAAAGGAAGCTACACTTTACTTTCTTATTTTCGTTGAAATGAAAGGGCACAGTGTCAAAAGTATTAAGTATTAACCAATATGATTACAGGTAGTCCCCAACCTATGAGCCACCATCGAGCCCAACATTTTGGTTGCTAAATGAACCATTTGTTAAACGAGTTAGCCCCATTTTACGACCTTTCTTGCCACACTTGTTAGTTGAATCACTGCAGTTTTTAACTTAGTTAAATGGTTGTTAAGTGATTCAAGGTACTAGTAATGGTGTTTAAAGCCCTACATGGCAGGGGTCCGGAGTACCTTAGGGAACACCTGCTGCCCGCATCAACCTCCCTTCGCCCTGTGCGTTCCCACAGAGAGGGCCTCCTCAGGGTGCCACCGATCAGAGAATGTCGATTGGTGGCCCCCAGGGGGAGATCCTTCTCTGTGGGCGCCCCGGAGCTATGGAATCAGCTACCAGTTGAGCTCCGGATGGCACCCGATCTTCGCTCCTTTCGCCGCAATCTAAAAACATTTTTATTCGAACAAGCCGGCCTGGCCTGAGGGGGGATTGGCGGGGGTTTTTACGGTTGTTTTATTGAGGTTTTAATATAGTATTGATTGTTTTTAGTGGGCATGTATTTAATCCTTTTTTAATTTTTGTAATTTTGTATTTTTTATTCTTGCCCTGTTCACCGCCCTGAGTCCTTCGGGAGAAGGGCGGTATAGAAATATTATTAAAATAAAATAAAATAAATAAATAAATAAATAAATCTGGCTTTCCTATTAACTTTGCTTGTCAGAAGGTTACAAAAGGGGATCACTTGATGCCAGGACATTGCAATCGTCATAAATATGATCACATGACCACATGGATCCTGCATGTGTGAAAAACAGGCATTAAGTCACTTTTTTCAGTGCTGTTGTAACTTTGAACAGCCACTAAACAAACTGTTGTAAGTCAAGGGCTACATGTTTTTGTTATAATATGGCAATATAATAAAAGCCACATTAATCGTTAAAGCCATATTTTTCAAAACTATGACCCAGTCACACAAAAGGTATATTAATCGTGCTATTTATGTGACTGGACCCTGGTCTGAAAAAATTCCTATGTTAAATAAGTTATTGTGCCAAAAGTTATTTATTAAACATCTTCTCTGTGTATCTGATACATGTGCTACTATGTACATATTGCTTTTGATTTTTGCTTTATATCTCTTTGAGTTCTTCTTAGTATATAAGGAATACTATTCTATACATTATATAAGAACATAAGAGTGTGAGAACCTATGGCTTTGACTCTCTTCTGGAAGATCAGCATCTATCCGAATTGCAATAAACACTGTAAAAATTCTAAGTAGCTCATTATATACCCTGTCTGCTTTTATGGCTCCAAGCCAGAATATAATGATGAGCTGTAACTTGTTAAGGACAACTAATTTTTTTTGTTCCTGGCTGTCTCAGGGGCTTATCTCGCTTATTCACTCTCACTTTATTTCACTGTTGACATGTTTCTGTTAACTGGATGTCATCTGCCTGCCTTGATTTTATGCACAAGCAGTGGGATGCATTTTTCCATGCAACTATTCTGCTTTGAGTTGCATTAGGTTTGTCATTATCCTCTCATTTTCCCCTTGCACTTGTTACATTTCATCTATTCCTGCCTCATTTTATTTTATTTTTTTTTGAACCATGGTGCACCCACATTATGCTTTATACATGATCTTGCTCCCTTTGAAGCCGGCAGATTTCAGAGCCAGCCCTCGTCAGGAGAAGTGCCTACGACCAATTTAGCAGGCTGAGGGCCCCGAGCTTCAACATCTCAATCTAAAGGGGGTCATGGAGTGGCACAAGCGAGTGTCAGCAAGTGCTGTTTAATTGCCAATCTAGGCTTCTCCGTGGTGTTTAAAGTATAATGACCCATCACTTAATTCTGAGAAGTCCTGGCCCTGCTGCTGAATAGAATGAATATCAAAGGATGTGCCAGAGTAGGGCAAGGAGCATACAATTCTTATAACTGTTGTAAGTATAATAGACTTGTACTTCTGTCATCCCCCTATCACAATAATGTATTTAGTTTGCTGTATACCCTTTCTAACTAGCTCTTTTTCATAAAGGCGTAGCTGAGGAATATATTGTCCCTCTTTCCCTTACATTGTCACCTCTTGTAAAAAACTAAACAAAATAATAGAACAACCTCACTGATAACAATTAAACTGAAGTCGATGACATCTTTTCAGACCCTGCTTATCTTTTACACATGTACAAAATTAATAGCAAAATAACAACAGAGAATGGAATTTTGATAATGTGTTTGCAGATAGAATTTGTTTATTTGGCTTCTTCCATTAGCCAAGAAACTTCCTTTCTACTTCTTCATATTCCTGCTATCTTTAAGACACTTCCCCTTCTGCTGTCTAGCCTTCAGAGACATGAGGTTGAATGTAGATCCTTGCTATGCAATACATGCTAATTCAATTATGAGCCATCAACAAAATGGATTAGCTGATTCAGCCCATCAGGAAAGTCTAAACCTCCACCGATTTAATTAACTGGACTGAAAATCAGATGAACAGAGAATAAAAATATCATTAAGAGCAATTAGTGCTTACTTAAACATAGTCCTATCAAGCAGTTTGTAAATAAACTAGCATATCTTGGAAAATTAGGTGGAATTAATTGGAGTTTGGGGAAAAGAAAATAAATATGTATCTCTTAATCATTACAGGATCAGGTGAGTCTCTTTATCTGAAGTAAAAATATTTGGGAACAAGGAGATATTTTAACATCTCTCTACCGACAATATGTAGATTGCTTCTGTTCTTCACAAGAAACTCATGTTAGAAGGAAGACACCACTGGGAAAACAAAATGTGTAAGAGCATAAGCTCTTGGCTTCTTAATATCCTAGGTTAGTAAACTGCTTTCCTCCAGTTAGCTATCAGTTAAAACAAATTAACTTCTAAACACCACATTTCATTATATATTATAGGGGATTTTTTTATGGGAAACAATGGAGGAGTTTTTATATCAATTGGGGAGATCAGTATATAATTAAGGCATATGATTTAGCAAAGCTTTGTCACTCAAAATGAATAATAAATGGAAGTAGCAGTTGACCCATATCTTAGACCCAAATATTTTGAACTCACCTTGACATGGAAGCATTGACGGTTAAAGCAGTGGGATAGGGATGTCGGAATCCTCCGGTTGTGATTGGATAGACTGGCTGACCTTGCCTAGAAAGATAGGGAAAAAAATGAATAAAAAAATAACAATTATAGGGGGTTTTTGTGTGTTTTTTTAAAAAAAGAAATAAAGTTCTCTGTCCAGTAAGTTTTATTCTCGTTTGATTGGAACAAAAATCTTGGGGATTGCACAGCAACAGATCAAAGGAAAGAAATTCAGAACAATTTGAATGCCATAAATCTGATACGAATGGCTAATTAAATTTTATAACCTCTGCTTATGTCAATAGAGACCCTCTCCCCGAGCTGAAACTAGGTGTTTTGTTGTAATAATTAAAGGCGAAGTCTTGCTTGCTTTAATGGAGCCATCACACTAATTGAGGGCTACACATCCAAAGGAAAACAATAATGAATGTAAATTTATACCAAAATAAAGTACAGTGAATCAAAGGACTTCAGTTGCGCTTTGGGCCTCTTTTGGTATTTAGATCTCGGTGAGAAAACATTAAATTAACAGAGCTTAATTTGTAGCCTTTTGTCAGATTAACAAGTGTTGACAAGAGTTACCAGGGGAGAGTCCCCAAGAAGTATTGTGGGTAACCAATAGACAATCATACCTCATTACAATAATTAAAAAATACATCAAGATACCAAACTGCATTCTTATGAAAGATTTTTCTGACTGAGGTTTATTTGTCTGTGCTATGTTATTTTTTTTATCTGCATTTCAAATGTTTGAGCTAAATGGAAAGATTTTGTCTGGTATCTACTGTTATAGTTGTTGGTACTAGTAATAGCCTACATACATCCAATTTGTTTTGGTATGGAGTGGATCCTATGTTTGTCAAAGGTAAATGGGTCAAACAAAAAGCATAAAGGGATAAGTGGAATAATCATATTTTTTAAAAAAATTTGGTATTGAGGATTTTGGCCATGAGTGTTGTAGAAGTACAATAATGTGGTTTATGTAAATAGAATCAGAAGTAAAACTGTTAAATATTAATGTATTTCTTTTTTTCTGCAGAAGTGATTCATGAAGTATGATTCATACTATAGAGGTAGCAAATGAAAGAACACATTGTAAAGTCTTGCTACTGTATAGAAATGCATTGCTTTTTCATTTATTAACTTTTGCTGTCATAAAAATCATTAATTTTCTTCAGTCTCTGGACCATACATTTCATCTAGAAAATAAAAACAACTTGCATAATGTTAAGACAGCTTTCACAACATATAATAATAAATAACTTTATACAGGTATGCATGGTGAAAGCCATTTGTTCCAGTTATGCAAAGCAGCTAACAACCTTCTACTTATTGAAAGTAAAACACATTAATAATAATTTTATGCAACAATTTGCATAATTTGCATAATATGTAAAGGAATGTGTAATACATCTGCAATATAGGTTTGCCATGTAGATTTTATTAGACATACAAGATAATTTAAAGCTAAAAATTAGAAAATTCAAAAATCAGGAAAATAATGAGCAAAAGTCAAACATGCCAAAATGTGGAAATATTATAGTGCCTAAAATGTCTGGTGCATTTGACCAGATAATTATGTGAAGATTTGAAATTATTGAGCCTCTCTTATTTTGAGCATGTTGTTGTAAGTAGATTGGTACAAGTATGTGCTAAGAATTACTTGCTACTGAGACAATTAGTCTAAATGTGTTAGACAATTTACATGCCAAATATATTTGTGTTTCAATTTTTTAAAATGTTTGATAATTTCTCCCTTTTTTGTTTTGTTTTCTGCCAAGTAAAACATTGAAAAATTCTGCTTGAATAATTTAAGTGTGATCCTCTAGTCTTGAATCATGTGAGGTTCATGAACAACTGTTTACTTGTTATTACATAGCTTAAAATTTGAATCCTTGCTTAATTTTCATGTTATTTACACATTTTAAAAACAGTTTGTTTTCTTCATCAATATTTCTCCTATCCAGCACGTAGCTCCATCTTAATATTTGAAACATGTTTCATAAAAATAAAAAAATATTCCAAAATAATTTATCTTTAGAGATAAATATAAATGTGATATTTTACAAGCAAGTATTAAAAATTATAAAAATAACCATCAAAATTAGCAGATTGCTAACATAAAACTATCCTGGAATTTTTATTTCCAATACTTTGTACTAACATTTGAAATAATCATTTCATGGATCATCAGAAATTTAAACCAATTAAAAGCTGCACACCATTCTTATTCAATATTTTATGAGCCATCATTTAAACTTTATTGATCAAATTATTAATGTCTCAATGTTATAAATTGGCAGCTGGCAAACATATTTATTTTAAAATGCACATTTCAGCCAAATGAAATAACAATGATAAACATCCCCTTTTATGTATATATTTACAAATACACATATATAAAAAATGAAAAATAATAAAAAAATAAAAAATGGAACTCCTTACTGTGGTACTAACCATCCTAGCGGATGGGGAATTTGCCCTACAGTGCCCGGTGATAGCGGATAATAAGGAGATATATCTGGAGGATGTGGAGGCCGTGGAATTCCTAGGAAAGACGAAAGGGAAGCATCATAAAACTGGGTCATGGCAGAGCATAAAAAGAGAAAAATGAGTGAGGTAGCACACAATGTGAGGTAGCACACAATCCTAATTTCTATGTAGTGAGTACTACCCTTTCCTATATTCAAAGGCAAGGCCTACTGACTGGCCTTCTTTACCAGAACAACCTATTTAGTACAGTACTACAAAAGTAGGACATTTGATCTTTCTTCTTCTCCACATTCAAAGACCATAGAGGTCTTTGTTCTGCAAACCTTACAAGGATACTCTACCTCCATTTTGTGCTATCAGGTGTGTTGCTTTTATCCATGCTTTTAATAACCAAAGAGTTATTTTTCTAAAATAAGATCATCTTATGATGTGATTTTTTTTCTATTTTCTCCTTAACGTTTATTTCTCATCTTGCATAGATAAATTTGTTCCAGTTTTTGTTTGTTTTAAAAATTTACAACATTGATCTCAAGAGGATAATCCAATTTTCAACTATCTTCAAGGTAGTGTCATCTGTTAACTGATGCTTATTAATACTTCCTTTCAATTACTTGAGTACTTTTCCTCTATACTATAAAACAAAGTTTTAAAATATTTTAAACAAATTTAAGTTTACTACAATATTAATTAAGGAACTATTTGATGTATTTATAATCCATGCCCATATATTTGGTTGGGCAGCATGAGTACAAATAATGAGTTGGTAGCAAAGAGGACTGCAACCAGGGTTGGTAGTACAGTCTTCCATTGTGCCCAAAAGGATGGTATATTTTCCCAAGTGTTTCTGTTCATTCTATTAAAGCTGACAGGGTAGACAAGATTCAAATCTTGTCCATCAAACAGTGCCATCTTGGGGGGGGGGGGAAGGGTGGCAAGAAGCATGCCTTCTCTGTCAAAGCACCTAACTTTTGGAACATCAGGCCGTTCAGATTCTCTTGCCCTCAACCCTGCTGGCATTTCCTAAGAACTTAAAGATATTGATGTTTCCTTAGGCATGGGATTTGGAGGTTTGGTTATCATCGTGATTTTTTTTTTTTAGGTATGGCTATTTTATGGACTGGGTTAGATTGCCCGCAGGAACCATTATGTTATCATTGTATTATTCAATTTATGCTTATAATATTTCTTTTGAAAAAAAATCTTCATTTTGCTATCAGAGTTACAACTACAAGATGAGCATCTAAAAATGTGTCTAAATTCAGTAGCTCTGCCATTGGCGTAACCTGACAGAAAGCCAAGAGAGAGAGCATTTAGGGTTTGACCCTAAAGTTGTTCTGTTTCTCTACAAATTAAGTAATAAAAATAAACACAAAGAGATGCCTCCTATGTCCTGTCATTGTTGCTATGAACAAGCAGTTTGGGGAATGATAATATTCAACACTGAATGAATACATTCATTTTATATGATTTTACCATTATATTCAAGTAACTGAAACCTTAAAACAACCTCTAGAAACTAGACTTAAACTTATGAAATTGCTGTAATTCACCAAAATCAGAAATAGCTGTAGGATTTCTGGTTAGTCTGTATTAAGCCACATTAGAATAAAAGTCAAAGGAGAAAGTTAAATTTTATGCAGTTTTTACATGCAATAAATCCAGCCATTCATTTAATTGGAAATTTATTTTTCTGCAGATAAGAGATGTCAAACAGAAGCAAACTTCCTTTGTGCCTATCTCAGCATAATCTGGATCAGAATCCTATTTGAAAGGGAAAAAGAAACAGATATCTTTGTTTAGGATAGGGATATTATATAGTTTGGCCTTTATGTTGTGAGAATTGGGCACACTATAAATAATACTGTTTTTGGCAAGATTTGGATGGATTGGGTAGATGCAGCTTCATTTCTAATAACTTGCATGCTGTATAAAATCCAGTTTTATCACTAAATTATATGCAACAGAGAACAGCAACTAATCCTGTTTTTTAATGATTAAATATATCTGACCTTGTTATTTACCATATACTTTTTTAAAGCACATGTCTAACTTGAAATAAAAAAATTCCCCACCTCCCAGTTTTGTGTTGCTGACTGAAAGTGTTTATTTAGAATTGTCCAAAATATGTAACTGCTCATAATGATATTTCCTAAACTTGTATTCTTCAAAAGTGTTATGATTGCAACCCTTTGGCTATAGATGTAGGCTAGGAAATTTCAACATGTCTATAGAGGGTAGATTGAAGAAAGATAGGTTATAAATGTATATCCTATAATGCTAACTTTCTCAGGAGAGTAATGGTTATTATTTTAAAGTGGCTTAGTGCTTTTCAATACAGAAAAAGCAAAATTCAGAAGAGAAAACATTAAAATGAAGAGACACAGTATTCACAGCTCTAAAACTTTGTTTAAATTGTTCATAAAACATTGATTGTAAATTAAATCTTCCTATGGGACATTTTCAGGTAATGGCAGGTTTCTTTTTTTCTTCATTACCTGGGCTTTAAAGATGTAGTGAACAGTTTACACCCTTGAAATAATTTTCACAGAGCAAAGTATATAGTCTTAAGTATGTCCATCATATTTAAAAATTATTCCATACGTAACCATTGTTTAAATGGTAACAACCTAACTGCCAGTTAGTTGCAACATTCATAGATGGGTGCATGATATTCCTTTTAAAGTTAGAATTAAGTGAAATGCAAGAACAGAAAATTGTGGGTTAGGAAAAAAATGCAATGCAACAATCCATGCATTTATAGACGCATTATCTAAATATGTTATCTGAAACTCTAGTAATCTTTAACCACATTTGATATATATTCAGATTATCAATTTTACTTTTCAATTAAGTTTAATTGGATTAACCGCTTCCCCGCAAGACCTCTTAAATTCTTTATGCGATCTAAAGAGCAAAGACCATTACTGTACCAGTTTACTAAAATCAGGGCTTTTTTCCTCATAGAACGCTCAGAACGGAGTTCCGGCACCTTTTTTTGGATAGAACCTTGTAGGGTAGACAAGGTGGCTTGTATGACATGTGTGAGTTCCGGCACCTTTTTCTTTTACAAAAAAAGCACTGACTAAAATATATAATTTTAGTTAAAACAAACCAGATCTACTTCTTAATACTAATAAATCTCAACCATGTAAAGAATACAATGCAATAATCATTCTTTAAAATGGTAAAAGGAATATACTGAACATAGTACCAAACTTTTTAAAAATGCTGTTTAATACCCAATAGTGTTTGAAATTTATTATTTTTAAATTTATTTTTTAAATAAAAACAATAATAAATGGTAATTTTGAAGACTGGTAAAGATTGGATTTATTTGTTTGTTTGTTTAACTTATATGTCCTCCAGTTTGCCCAGAGGTGATTCTAGGGGGCTTAGAATCAATAAAAGCATTGCCCCATTTCTTTATTAAATGTTGATTTAAAAAATTCAAAAACCATCATGGCATTTTTGTTCAGACAACACTAGGGCTTATCCTGTTCATGAATCAAAATAGTTTTGAACAATTCATAAAAACTTGATCTGACAATGCAAATGCCTTGATTTGCTACAATGAAACTTTCTGAAAGAAGTTTAGGCCAAATCTAGGTTTTGTTCATTTTTAAATACTTTGATTAAAATGTGATTCTTTAACCCTTAGGCCAAGATTATTTAAAAGGGATTATTTATTCACCCACCTGCATGCCTTATGGAAGTTATCAGATATATCTTTTATCTTCTCCAATATTTACAGGTAATTCTCATTTAACAACCACAATTGAAACCTGCAACTTGGTTGTTAAGTGACATGGCCACCAGTGAAACTGACTTTGCTTATGATCTTATTTTATTTTTCCTTTGCTTTACAGGTCCTAAATTAAAGGTCAGTCATAAAGTTACTTTTTCATCACCCCCATAACTGGGAACAGTTGCTAAACAGGGGAGTCACTGAACAAGTGCTACCTGTAACTTTAATTTAATAGTAGCGCAATTGGCCTGTTTTGTAAGGTTTAGAAATGTAGTCTAAATGCAGCTGAACACAAAACTATTATGTTTTGTGAAAATTATGACTATTATACAACACAATGTATAGAGATAGCACAACAACATCAGATGCATATTACAGCAATATCAGTGTCAGATGATTAAATTTTATCTATTTTTATATGCTTCCTTTGGTTCCAATGTAGTTACTGGAAATTTGTATAGACTGGGGTTTTACCTGGTGTTTGGATATATTTAAATATATGGGAATAATTACTTCAATAATATTTTCCTTTCTGTAAATGTAATATCAAATGTTCATACTGATATAAATATAGGGTTAAAAATTCCAGTGGGAAAATATAAACCTTGTAAAAGTGAATATTTTCTCAGGTTTTATACAAGTTACAATCACAACTAAGCCAAAATTTCTGCTGCTAAGCAAGACGGTTGTTAAGTAAGGTTTGTCCTATTTAATGATCTTTTTTTGCTACAGTTGTTAAGTGAATTAATGCAGTTGTTAACTGAATCATGCAATCATAAAGTGAATCTGACTTCCTCTGTTGACTTTGCTTGTTGGAACCTGGCTGGAAATGTACAAATAGTGATCACATGATCACAACTTTCATAAATATATGCCAGTTGCCAAGCACCCAAATTTTGTTCACATGACCGCTGGGGTGCTGCAATGGTGATAGGTGTGAAAAACAGTCAAGACTCACTTTTTCCCACTGTTGTTGGCTTAACTGATTTTCAACCTTATTACTTGAATTACATTTTAATTTTTCTTTCTTCTGGAATTCAAATGATCCAGTTCAAAAACCACTATTGATAAGTAATCCTGCCCTATTTAGGGCAGGTATAGTGGACTACCAGGGTTATTTATTTTATTTATTTATTTATTTTAATTTCATTTATATCCCGCCCTTCTCCGAAGACTCAGGGCGGCTTACAAACTTAGCAGTTAATAATTTACATCAGCTTATTTCTAATTATGTTTTAACCATTCCTGTTGATGTAAGAAATATTGAGATTGTCTAAAATTATAGCACATAATCATGTTTTGAGTTTAGTCCAGATGCAATATTCAGAACTGATTACCAGACTTGACAAGTGCATTGGATGATTTTAAATCCACAACTGCCTAATAAGGTAAGACATTAATTATTTACAATAATTTTGAAGTAAAGGTCATTGTTGTATTGTTGTTTACTAGTTTTACTCATATAAAACTGGTAAGTTACTGGAATTGATTGACTAGGTGATATATAAATATATAATACAAAAGGGCAATGGGCTTCTGGAATACTAAACAGTGTCTTATATTCTTAAGAGGATATTGGTTCAATAACATGTTTTTCATATTAGAATGTTTAATAAAGATACATTAGTTTTATTATGTAAAATCACAGAGGAAATATTTGACATTTGGCTTGCTTTGATATACATAAATTTGCTCATATAGCTTTGGGAAGATTAAGATTGTTCAAATATAAGTATATTATTTTGAACAGCTTTAGGAACAGTTGAGTATCATCTTGGTATTTTTCTTTAAACCATAGGTTTAATTTCTTGATGGCATCAATGTATCCTACGAAATAGAAAACATTAGAAATGGACTGCATTACCATTAGGGTGCAATGGATGATAGGCCACATAATTTCAAAATGTTGCATAAAGGAAACCACAACTTACTTAACTTGTGAATTTTCATCACAATTAGTTGGTTGTTTTCCATCATTTTGAAATCATTTTTGTTATACTTAATCGACCAGACACAAACTCATTTAAACAATTTCTTCAATGTCTAGCTCCATCTCAAACATCCCTCTGTAATAAGTCTTGCAACCTACCTGTTTTGGGATCTACATCGGCTTGTAAGTGGGGAGGAGGATTCCCTGGCGTGAAGTGCTCATTGCTGTATGTAATAAGCGGTGTAAGAGGATGTACATGGTGTGGGTGCTGCACAACTGGGACTTTGTTAGACTGTAAGAATAGAAAATAGAAAGTGTAGGAAGATGTTGCATTAATAACGTTCCAAGTAGACACACTAAAGTAGCTGTTTATACGTATGCACATGTGCACTGCACAAACCCATACACACACACAATCATACACCCAGATACACAGTCACAGATGTTTTTAGCATTTATGATTCTTCATGTTCAGAATGAGAGAGTAGCTTTAGTAGTGTTCTTTATTCCGCCTGTCTCCGATGCTTTGGGATTCGTAAGTTTCTTTATTAAGAAGTAAATTGAAATAAACTCAATGTTGGTACAAGATAACTTTTTGGCATAAAATACCAAAATGAAGGCTCTTTACTCTCTTTTAGGGACTTCTTCACTCACTCTAGAAAGCCACTCTTTAAATGGTCAGAAATGTTTTTTCACTGACCTATCGTGTTCTTACCAGGGCTATCACAAGTCATGGACAGTTCAGGACAAGTCATGAACTAGCCAGTATTCCTTCCAGTATACCAATGAAAAAACTAGCTTCTGGTGCCCTCTGCCCCTAATCCCAATGTAACACCATACACTTGTTTTTGCTGCAAAGTAAGAGTCATTTGTTCAATTTCAAAAGCACAGTGAAATGATGAGGTTCCATGGGAATGTAAAGCCAAGAAGGTGGGGCATCCCAGGGGTTCCAGCCAATGGGAAAACACCACCTGTTCTGAAATTCCAGCATTCATACCACAAACTGTGCTTGCAGTCTTTCCTTTTCCATTGCCATTGAGCTGAAGAGATCAGATATGGTGAAGGAATTTAGCAAATGCCATACATGGGAGAGCCTAGACTTTATTTTACTTGAACTTTCTATAATATCTTTTAAAGATTTTATTGCTATATATTGTTTACCATTTGGAGCAAAACTGCTGTTGTAATACTAAGGGGTTTTTTCTGTTTCCTTTGTTTAAATTAAGACATGATATTTGCACTTTTGAACTTTGAGGTGTGACAAAAAGTCTTGAGAAGCAGTTGTTTAGTCATCTCTACCAGGTATAAAAATATTTTTCACCCTTTGCAAAATAAGTAACTCTAAAATTGCTGACACACAGATCTTATTCACAATCAGATGTGTGTGCTGCAGGGTTCATTTCAGGGCACATAGCTCTGGTCACACATCAAATCCATGTGTCAGCAATTGTTCTGTGTGTAGACATGAACCAACCTGAGCCAATCATGTAGCTGATCCATCCAAATTAGCATTGGCCCTATAGTACTTAAAAGAAAAGGTAGATTTTGGCTTTTTCCGAAGCAGTTATCACACTATGGCCCACTCTTCTCTGAATATATTTTAAACTTTATCCTCAAGATACATCCATGTTCAGCTCCATGTCTTTCTTAAATTAAAGTTTATTACTAACCCACCATCTATTTCTTTTCATTTTATAACTATGTCTTAAGAAAGAAATAGTAATAATTTGGAATGTTAGTTTCTTAAACAAAAAACAAAGCAAGCAAGCAAAGACTGATTGGCACGTAGATGACAAAGCCTATACATGCTTATGTGCAAGGCAAATGTCAGTGAACTGAATGGGACTTATTGAATTCCACGATAACGTCTTCTAAACAGTCATATGGCCAGAGTCCCAATTTTCAAATAACAGAAGATATTAATATGTATTTTCTTATTGGCAGCGAATACAATTTAGAGGAAGGAAGTAGAAAGAAGGACATGCTTAAAACCGTATCACCACTTTCAGAAATAAAATATCAAATACCAAATTTTGTGTTATAGTTGAACTATTATTCCTCTACAGGGAACATAGAAAGAGAAGAAATAAAATTGGGAGAGGAGAATCTGTTTTTTGTTTTTAACACACAGTGAAATGTGCACGCACACACAAACACCATACAAATGAAACAAGCAGACTGCTGAGCCATTTTTTTCCTGCAAATAATCCAATTGCAATTCACACAGATTCATACACACTCACAAGAGAGAAGGAGAAGGGGGGAAAAAAACCTATTCCCTATAGAGGATTTACACTAAAATCCTACAAGAGGGACATTAAACCAGATTAGGTAGCAGCAAAGATAAAGAGTCTAGTATTAGATGAAGAATGGATTAGCGTCAACTTTCATTTTAAAATGTGTCTTCATTTCCTTTTATTACTTTCAGTAAGGAACAATTTGCATTAACATCAAGTAAAAGGAATTACATTAAAAGAATAGGGACAGTGAGCAGTGTCTACAAGTGCCACCTTAGCCCAGGAGCTGTCATAGTGTTTACCATTATCCTCAATCTAGATTAGCAATTGTGATTCCAAAAAGAGATGGATGGACACTTTCAAAAGATGCAAGAAAATTAGAAGATTTATTCTTTTTAAAATTACATGAATTTCCTTTGAAATACTTCAGTCTTTCAAAGCATGTTTCATTATGCTATATTAAAATTGCTTTGCAATTTTTCAGTTGGATTGAAAAAGAAGTAATGCTGTAAAGTAATGATGAAAATTAAAAGCTATATAACTACTTATATACTTCTTTTTAAAAAAGTAGTTTTAAAAAATGTTATAAGAATCATTTTTGAGTACATTGCAGGACTCCATAATGCTACAATAATTAAAAACATAACTAGACAGCATCACTGAATGCTTAGGGATTTAGTAAACATGTTGAGGATTACACTGCATGTAATCATGAAATAATCACACTCTATGATAAGGAAGATAAATGAAAATAGAGATAATTGTAATAAAGATAAATTAATTTAATTTGCTAGTTTGAAAAATAGTGAAAACACTAACAGTTGTTGTTGTTTTCATAATCTGAGCTGTGTGGTGGCCCAGTGGTGAAGACCCTAACTTCACATTCAGAAGGTTATCTGTTCACAACAATGTGAAGTCATAGCTGCCAGTTCTTTAGC
The DNA here is from genome assembly GCF_947247035.1 of Vipera ursinii. NCBI lineage: Eukaryota > Metazoa > Chordata > Lepidosauria > Squamata > Viperidae > Vipera > Vipera ursinii. Next base: position 53,062,465 of record NC_139518.1, on the reverse strand, counting down.
TGGTGCGGCTTTCATACACATTGAGAAACTAGGATGCTGTAATGTATTGGTATATGTGTGGATTCAAGCAGTGTGGTTTTTTGCAATTGACAGATGGAAATTCTGTCAATGCGCAGATTTTATATATCTGTTCAAGGTTTTTTGGAATGCTATCCAGTGTGCAGATAACTACCAAGGCCACCATGACTGGTTTCAATTTTGATTTTCAGATCTTCATACTTTGTGATGTTCTCCAATTCTTTGTCTTCTTTTCTACTATCCCCTGGAATTGCCACATCAATTATTTCCACTTGCTTCTTTTCAATTACAGTTATCTCTGTTGTGTTATAAGCCAAGACTGATCAGTCTATATTCAGACTGTTTTAACCTGTTCATTTTCAACTATATTATCATTATAGGATTTGTTTTACTATTCCCCTCGGCAAGGTAAACTAACATAGTTATTCATTCTTAGGAAATCAAACACATCAGGATATTCTCAAATATTATTCCAACGATAAGGACAATATATACTGATGGCTTATATGGATAATCATTGAGGATGATATAAACAGCCAAATAATTTGACAGTTTAAGACTATTAGTTTATTCATAGTTCTCTGTCAAGATAGATCTCTAAAATTCAATTTATTTGCTGACATGGTTTGTTCATCTTTTGCACACTCATTCAGTATCCAAGCATAGCATTCTGAAACTGAAATTTAGAAGGCATGAGTTTCTGAATTATCCTCAGATTTGCAATGGATGCTATGAAGGAGCATCCTTTGACATTTTGCTATTTTGATTCAGTGCTTAATAGAAAATATGATACAGGCTTAATGTGAAGGGTTCTCTATTAGGCCATTCTCATTTCAAACTCTTAAGATATCTTATTGAGATATCTTTTATATAAAATGTTAAATATGATGATAGCTATTACAATTTAGAGACTGTCAAACTCGACATAAGTCTGTGTGGCTTAAAATTACAAATACTAAAAGGTCTAAAACCCTGAAAAAAAGAACCACATGCTTCCAGAAGGCATATGATATCACAAAATACAACTCCCCCCCCCAAAAGAAAATGGGGGTCAAACACCATCATGGTGGGAGTAACATGGATGTCTTTTATGCAACTTCATTTTGGACAGATTGCTAAAATATACTTTATGTTGTGGAAACATGGTGGTAGATACTTTTATACTACATCCAGACAGATATAAAACTGAACAGTGATTGTCCATTACAATTTAGTTTTATTAAAAGTTTAATGGCACTAAAATGTTAGGCACATTTACTGAAAAAGGTTAGGGCAAAGATGGCCAGCAATTAAGAAGGCAAAGGTAATTTTGGATATACTTCTGGTTTGTAATAAAGAAATCTGGTTTTACAAGTAGGATTGCAGAACTGCATTAAATACACTTTTGGGGTGGGAAATCTAGGAGAGACTATAAACAATGTGGATATTGAGAATTAATATTCAATCTCTTTCGGTCTTTGAAATCAACAGAGCAATTGCCGTATTCTCCCCCCACCCCGTCCCAAAAGCAATTATGGTACAATCAAATGAGTATAAAAAGTAGCACACGGAAATTAGATAAAAAGTACTAGTATATCATCTTAGCTCATTCCCTTGTCCACACAGATGATTGTTTTCTAGAGTATATTTTTCTATTACTTTGGTTTTGCTTACATTATAATAAAACTAAATAATTATTCTTACAACACTGAAATTTTCTGAAAGTACATCTTTTTAAAATGCCATTAATGAATAATAGAACAGGATTTTTTTTACTCTATTTAATAGAACACCAACAAATACCAACAAAAGATGGGTGAAAATGTAAGGAGGATCCTACTTTTGGTAAACTTCTGGTTTTATGAAGAAGCAAATTTAAATAAAAATAGTTTGGAACAGTCAGGCTTTTTCCTGTTTTTCCTTATTGTCTGTCAATCATTGCCTGAAGTAAATCAGATTGCATTACAGACATGAAAACAATACTGTAAAATTAAGAATGGTTTAGCACATGTATAAATGAAGATAACATACACCAGACCTTTATATTAGATATTTCAGCCATAGTGTATTAAAAATGTAGCTGCGCCTTGAGTAAATTCCTATAAATTACTCCAAGAGAAACGTGAAAAATTTCTTATAAATTTCTCCAAGAGAATGGTAAAATATTCCTATAAATTTCTCCAAGAGAAAGGTAAAATATTCATATAAATTTCTCCAAGAGAAAAGTGAAAGAAATCTTAGGGGTGTATAAAATTAACTCCCTCTGCTGATGGAACAGCTTCTGTCCAGCAACAAGGGAATAGGAGAAATAACTTCCTCTTTCTCTAGTTCACCAGCCAAATGTCCTCATTTTCAAAATCTACTCTGGAAGGTTGTGACTAAAGGAAAGAAAAGAGGAAAACATCTATTTGTACAAATTTCTTTGCACAGTGTTGGGATTTGATCTCAATTATTATGTATGTGGGGAGTAATATCAAATATATGTAAACGCAACAGCAATAAATGTACTTAGAACAAGAAGGTTACATGAGAGAAAGGAATAAGGACAAATAGGAATAAGTTGGGCCCATGATATATATTCCATTAGGCTACACCCAGGAATGAAACTCTCGTATTGTGTACCTATCTGAATCATAAATTTGTCCTACCACAATTAGCAGCCAGGGATTCTAACCCACACTGATCACTTTTATTATCTTTAGACCATGTTACTAGGCACTGTGTCTTAGACCTATGTATTTTAATTTTTACTCTAAGATGTTGACCAGAACTGTAAGAGACAAAAGTTACAATTCAACTGTAAAACTGAAAGACAAATTAAACTACAACTCTGGTCTCCATTCTGATTTTTCTGCCATGTCCTCCTCTTTTACAGTACTCTTTGAATGTAAAATATGCAGAATAAAAATTGGACTGTAAACTTTAAACTGACTTTATAAATCTGATAGACAGAGAACAAAATCAATTACAGCAGGTCTTGAATGCTTTCTATACTTTGTGCCAGAACTCTGCATTATACCATCTGCATCACTAATTTTTAATCACTAAGCCTTCCAAGGAATAACATGATTTTCTTTTAAACCTGATATCAGTTGTTTACTCTCCTAGATATTATATTCAACCTTATTTATCTCTAACATAGTTAAATAAGTTAGGAAGAAGTAAGTCAACAAAAGCATTTTGGAGTTATTAACAATAACTATATTCTAATATTTTATACAAATACACGACAGGTATTTTAATGCCATAGTTATATTTAATCGTTGCTTTTTTCCCCAAATGTCACTTTAAAGACTTTTTGCACACAACAAATGCAAACTGCTCAATTCCTTCTGTGTTATTCTTGAGGGAATTAAGAACCATTATATTTACTGACTCAACATACATTTTATTGACATAAAGAATACTTTCACACCTGACTAAGCATTTTCTCCAGGAATCTACTTCTCCTTAGTCTATTGTCACTGATACAGTGCTCTGAACCCTTTCAAACTTTAACATAGCTCATTTCTGCCTAAGGTCTTGCCCTAAGCTCATTCCCCATTGTAGCTGAGGACAAGGCTTCCATTGATAAACATAGCTCCTAATGTTAAAAGGACTCATTTTCTTCCTTCACGTAAATGATGGCAGGAGCACTGACAGCCATGTGTATGGACAATACTTTTCTTGCCAGACTTTTACCCCAAAAAACCCCCACCCCACAACCCTAACCCCTATGCCCACAAACCCCTTAAAAGAGGAGGTGACCTGAATACTACCGCTTCTCTTCTATTTTTCACTCACTGTTTTTTTTCCTTCTGATTGGAGAATTGTTCTCATTAAATAAGGGCTACCAACTTCCTCAAAAGCTAATCAAGCTCCAAATTATTATCTGCAGGGTTAATAAAACAGGGGCCAACTTCTTGCTTCAGAACTTTGAAATATTATATTCAAATAAATAAAAATTGGGAAAAGTTCAATTAGATACCATAGTTTTTTATTCAGGTTCTTTTAATGTCTCGATAAATTATCATATTAGAGAAAACTATTTTGGATGGCTCAAATATATTTTACTTAGTTGCTTTGCAAGAACAAAAAACAAACTATTAACTTGTAAGTTTTTTTTTCTAATCATAACTAGCAACAAAGAAGTTTGAATAAATTCAGGGAAACTTACTAGAAATGGTAACGATGAAATCATGAGCATTAATTATACTCTGAGAGGAAAAGGAGGAAGAAGCCCAGCAAACTGAACAATTCCAAAGGGAAAACATTTAAACATATACTTTAAATGGATTACATATTTATTTAGCAAATTTATATACCTAACCTATTTCACAAAAAGTGACTCTATGGCTTACAAGCAAAATTTCAAATCCTAATACAATGTGAAAGACTTATGAAGAGAAAGATAGAGAGAGAAAGATTGACTACTAAAAATGTAATTTCTAAATAATATTCAAATTGGTAGGTAAAAGATTTATAGAAATTGATATCTTGCTTGAAAAGTTAAATTTTCATTATTAATAAGGAAATACTATTATTTAACTTAATATTAGTCATGAGGCACATTTTGTTTTGCTACCATTATAGAAGATTAACTATTTATGTTCAAAAAAAAGATGGCAAAAATCAATATTTTGGAAATTCAAACATTCTTTGTAATATTTATATTTTCCCTAAACCATGTTGTTTATACATTGCAATTTGAATTTAATACAAATAAAGAATATAATGCCTAAAAGTAAAGAAGGGTCCTAAAAATATCACAGAAGTCTAGTATACAAATAGCTACACTTTGCAAAGTCAGAAAAGTCCTATATTGCTTTACTCCAAAAATATTGTTCTTGATTTTTCAAAGTCACCGCAGTATGGCTATCTATGTATTTATACATGTATTATGTACCGGACTGATTAATACTCCGAAACACAGTATTTATAGTAGTGAAAAATCAGCACTGTTTCCAGTAAAAGGAGTATTTGGAAGCAATTTTTTTTTAATTGCTAATATCTAAAGTTTTGATAGAGTGAAATGAAAGGACTAGATTTATCAGTTTATAAAGTTTTACTTTCTGTAAGATAGTATCAAGAATTACAAATTAAAAATACTGCTACAAATTTTCTAATATCTTGTGAAATATATATAATTAATCTGCAATAGAACTTATCCTATTTTACTTAAAAAGTATATCACATAATGGTATAAAAGTTTTAGACATACCCCAAACATCAAATAGATTACATTTGTTTTGCTTATCAATTTTTGGGGGGAAAGATATAACAGAATAATTGACTCCACACTATTTCATAATAACTTCCACTGAGTTCAATTACTTTATTTTTTTAAGTACTGTAGAATCCTTCTGAGGGTAAAATCTTGAGTTAGCTATAGAACTAAGCATATGTATTTAAGTAAACCTCATATAGTTCCATGGAGTTTATTTCTGAATAAATACGCTTAGGATTGCAGTCTTAGCAAACTAATGTTTTTTAAAAAATATATATTTAAATAAAAAAATACTAATTTTTCAACAAAGTTTAAAAAAAAGAGAATGAAAAAAGTAATCCATAAGCAGGCCTAAATTTCAGCAAGATGTATCTTGTAAATTACATACAAAGAAGTATATTTTGCAGTCCCCTAATTGCGGTTTGAAGAATTTTAAATACATATTTTTTTCTTTTGTTTTAAAATGATGTATTTTAAAGATATTATTAATCAAATAATTTGAAGAATTTCTTTAAAAATTGTATCATCATTTTTGATGCAACAAAATAAACAGAATAATAAATATTATTTACAGATGAAACCTTTAACCAAGACAGTAGACAAATAATGTAATGTAAAGAATCTGAAACTTACTTACGATATATAAATTAAAATTACATTTCTGTAATCCATATGGCTTACTACTATAAGTATGTAAAAGGCTAAAATCTTAGATGGGCAATTAGTTTTAAAAAATATTTAAAAATATTAAAACCAAAGTCCCATGCCTGAAATCAATAGAATTTACTTCTGAAAAGTCACAGATACAGTTTATTTCAGTAATCTAAATAATTAAGTTCTAAATAATTTGTTCTAAAATAGGGAAAGGTGAAACATGCACAACAAAATATGTCGCACTATAAAATAAATGAAAAGGTTATCTTTCAGTATGCTTTATGCCTTTTTGTAAATATTTTACATAAGTATCCTCCCATCCACAAACATTTGTTTTCATTGGCAAGCTTTACCCAGCAGCTTTATTTAAATAAATGTAACCAGCTGCAAATTTTGAAATCCCCTTTTCTATGACAACACTACAAAAAGAGAAGGACTTCCCTTCCAAAACAAGAAAACTCAATTTTAATAGTCCGACATCTTTGCATGTGGTAAAATGTTTTGGGTTGTTATGCAATCTGAAGCATATTAAGAGCTGTCACTGGCAAATTATTCCCTCCATTCTCTTCTCCAAAAATGATTCTCACTTTGCCTTAATAAAATAAATAAATAAAAATTATCTTGTTTTTAATGTTACCTCTGCCACTAATGAAAACAAGTTATACAACTAGTTCAGTGATTACTAGAAAGTTGCATATGCACACTACATGCAGCAAAATTCATAATCACAAACACACAAATGTTACTCACCCAACAATTCAAATTGAGATGCCAACAGCCAAAATGCTGGAACAGAGAGAAGCCAGAGGCGAGTGTTTCTTCTTTACTACTCAAATCTTCCATTCCCATTAAAAGTGCATCTCTTGGGTACATTACAGCTTTGTTTTCCCCACTCTTGATCCTAAAAGATTTTGTTTCTTCACAACCAAATGCCAATTGTTCTATAATTTTCCCTGTCTGCTTTTCCCTTTCTGTTTCCTTCCCTTTCCTTTACCCATGTTTTTACTTAAAGTATGGTCCTAAAAGATCAAGATGTTTCCGGGTTTGAGGCCTGGAGTTCTCTGAACGTTCAGCATCCATTATGACATCGAATATTGGCTGAGAGAAGTGTCTCGTTTTCTAAGAGTTTGGCTATGGATAGCAAAACCCAGAGTAATCATTTCTAGGTTACAATATTCAAATTCTCACCCACCCACCCCCCACACTTCTTTGTCTGTTAAGGATAATTTTAAAAAAAACCAGTTACCTTCGAAATCAATGACAACAATACAACAATTCAGATAGCATAGGTAACATTTAACTCTGAAGCAAGGCAGCAAGAGAAAATCATAAGAAAGCATGAGCACCTAAGTGAAGCAAGCAATCACTTTATATGAGCAACTGTCAGATAGTACCAAACCATTTTTTACTGATAGACATGCAGGAGGAATAAGTTGATTTCCTTGTCACTCTGACGCAAATAAAGTCTTTAGCAGGTCTTCTGCTTTAAGATCAATGTTCCATGTCTTAACTTTTGCTAGCATAAAAAATTGCCCCTTTGGGTAAAATCTGATCATTTTGTACAAAACCAAGACAAGATCACCTTAGTATGTTTTCAGGATTTTTTTAATGGAAAGCGTATGTTCTGCTGCAGCAACTTTTATTAAAAGTTTCCCTAGATGAACAGTAAAGAGAAATACTGCTTCAGTTTGTTCGTTCGGTGATTTGAACAATGCTAACTTATTCTTTACGTGTCTTACAAGTTATTCATGTCAGCTTTTTTTTTGATTGTTATTGATTTATAAGAGAAAAGTTGCCAAGACAGCGCTCTAATTTCTACCACTGAATTTACTACAAATCTAAAAATAACTAGTGCAGAAGCAAAGACCAATGTGATGGCTAAGCAATTTCTCGCACAAAAGAGCATTATCAGTTATTTATACAAAAGCAGCACAAGTTCATACACAAAAGCATAATATATTTTACCAAAAAAAGAAAGTTCCTGAATGTTCCCAGTAAATAAATCTTGTTAAATCTTGTTAAATCCATAAAGACCTGTTACCCATGTTTTTTGACATGTGTGTAGTAAATTAAGCCCCAGAATATATTTTTGCTAAAAAGGAAAAACTTTTTAGGCAAAACATAAGAGTAAAAATCTCTGCAACTACTATGCACTGATTACCCTTATTTTACAGGTGCGTTGGCTGCATTATATTCAGAAGTGGATATAAAATCCTAGAGGTCTGGAAGAACTTCTCCCCAGAAGAGAAAGAGTTCTTCTGTTTGATTTTCTCACCACCATCCTTTTCCCGCACTTATCCAGCCTTTGCAAATAAAGTGTCAGCCAGCAACCGTTAAGGCCCTTAATACCAAAACAAAACCCTGCAATTTCCCTTTACATGGTAATAACAAAAGCAATGAGGCTCCAGTTTGACAAGTAAAAAGCTCCAACAGCATGGCAACTAATTGCATTCCCTCCCTCTATTCACAGCGGCCACCACACTCCATCAGTTGCTTTTGTCCCACGTGCAATTTCTTAAATAAACTGCAAGTTCTCTGGCTGGTGATGGACAGTTCCCAATCGTTTAGCAACAATAACTTATAAAGTACAGCAAACAGGATGGACTGCCTTTAACAGAATGCTTCCTTCTTGGTTGTCCCAAAAATAGGAGGTGAGAAAGAAAGAGAACTGATTTTGTCCTGTATTTTTTTAAAAAGAGAACCATGTGAACCTACCAACATTCTTCCAGTCTTTTTCCCCTCTCCCTGGAACTGTTCTGAACTCATTGCAGGAACATCATTTATATTTAATGCAATGTCCAAGAACTGAATCAATCTATCTATCTATCTATCTATCTATCTATCTATCTATCTATCTATCTATCTATCTATCTATCATCTATCTATCATCTATCTATCTATCTATCTATCTATCTATCTATCTATCTATCTATCTATCTATCTATCTATCTATCTACCTACCTACCTACCTACCTACCTATCTATCTAATTCAGTATCTCCGTGAAGTTTTTGACCCACCTCTCACATGGTAGTGAAGTTACACTTATGCATGGGATAGGGGAAGTTCTGTTCAATCACAGATTCCTCTTAGATCCAGCATAAAGGTGTTTAAACATTTTTTTTATTAGTTCTAGAACTTGGAGAAAAAAGGGGCTTTTTTCTTTCCTAGGTAGAAAAACTCCCAAACGTTCTCCTTCCCTAATTCAACTTTATGCTGACGAAAGGAAGGCAATGGCCTTACTTAACCCAACTCTCAAGAGCTGAATAAGACATAAGGAATAATGTACACCTTCAGTGAAAATTAAAAAAAAACATTAAAAAAGAATTATTTGGTAATAATGGCAGAGGCCAATCTAATAAAAAGTTCCCAAACTCCAAAGCATTTTTCTCATGGCAAGTCTCCTATAATTTTCTGACAAAACATGCAACAAAAACATGCAACAAAATGCAACTACTCGTCCTGATACATGAAATGCAAAGTCTCAATCTGCTAGCCCCTGTGTGAAAGGAGGAAAAGGTATAGCTTACCATTTACAACAGTTTTAATCAGGATGCTTCACGCTGCCTGGTTTCAAGCATGCTGCTGCTTGTTATATTAACATACCTACATGATGTGTATTAAGACTGCAGTAGGTTGATCCACTGGAGGGCAGCACCCTACCTAAGCCATTCATCACGGAGCTGCACTGAACAGATAAACACACGGGAACAGCACTGCAAACGCCAGCTCTTCAGAAAAGATGCTCAAGTCCAGTTCCATTCATAGAATTATTTCGCTTGGTAGGAAAACGAACAATGCCTGCTTCTCCCTCTGATTCAATACCAAACCACACAAAAAGGGTGGTGGGGGAGACTTTCTCTCTTTCTCCTCCTCCTCTCAACCCCCCAGTCAAAAGAACAAAAGCTGATATTTTGTTTGCCGACTTGGCAAATATAATGGAAATCTCAGTTTTCCAAAGTTCACCTAACCTGGTGCAAACACTTCTTTACTGCTGATCAGGGAAATGAAGCTTTAATGGCTATTTGATGCCAGTCAATTGGAGAAGGGGGAAGAAGAGGTTCGATTTCAGTAAAGGATGGAAGATCGTTTTGCTCTTTTTCTTCTCCCTTGAAAAAAATTCTCCCATCCCCAAATTCTTATCGACAGGAAAAAGTGAATTATATATTATTTTATAAAGACCTTTAAAAATTAACATATATGTCTAAAAATGGGACAAGCAAAAAAAATCAGAAGTATTCCATATATAGATTTTCTCAAAGCTTAAATAGAAAAAAAAAATCACATGAAGTTTCAGACGCCTGCCTAGAAAGAGAATGGTCCTAACATATATTAAACCACCGCTGCGTGTCTCCTAAGCAGAATAGGAAAAATGACTATTGATCTTCAAATAGTGATAATTGAAAAGATCAAAAAGATTAAACAAAATCACAAATGTGCTGACTTACCATGCTATGCTTTTTTTGTTGCAACTTTGTAGAAATTTCACTCAAAGAAACTGCATCAGAGGTGTCAAATTTTTGAGCGGAGTGTGATCGTATTACTTCCGCCGCCCTGCTTTCCAATGCTTCAGAACTTTTTCCCTTTCTCTTTTTTGTTTGTGGTACCTAGCTTTTTGCCATAGACTTTAAAAGGCTTCAGCTCAGCAAACCAGCACAAATTATCTTGCCACCTTGCGTAGCTCTGATGCTTTGGCCGCTAACTTTGGAAGGCCCTTTACTACTGCATCAAAATTAGCATTGTCAAAGCAGTTAATGAATATTAATATTGTATTTGTCATTGGAGCTGGCCCGTTGCTGAACTCCGAGTCATCCATCAGGGACAAGATTAAGAACACAATTATTTCTGACTGACAGGGACCAAATCTGCTAGAATTTTTTTTTAAAAAAACAATTCGGGGGGAACCCCCACCCACCCAAACATCATCTTAAGGTGCTTCCCAAGAGATCAGGAGCCAAATTAATACTCTTTTAATGAAGTGCAGATCATTATTGGGTGGGGATACACTATCCATGATTCTTATATTTATTGTAAGATTTTTTTTTGGAAAAAATTAAAAATACCAACCACATTGACAGTTTTTAATTCATAGTATTTTAAGAAAAAATGTGGGGTTTTTTCCTTAAATCTTTATTTAAAGAAAAGAACAAAGAAGCAATTCATACCATCTTGAGTAATTTTTCATGTCTTCACTTTTACTTCAGCAGCTCAGAAAAGCCAGCACAGTAAATAATTCCTACCCAAATTTGAAGGCACCTTCATCTCCTATAAATTCTTTCTGCACCAATTCCCCAATTCCCAAGAACTGTCTCACTCACTTTATCAACAATTCCATTTATAGAAACTCTTAAATTCCCTTTTAACGGTGACATCTTTCTGTAATAAACATTGGAAACTGCACTTGTGGAACTCAACAATAATTATTAAGCAATCAGCAACCAGACAGTAGTCTCCCCTTGGGCTTGGAAAAGATCAAACATTAATTTTCATTCAATCAGGTCCAAATTTTTGAACATGAATTCAAGCTTTATGATAAATTCTAATTAATTGAATCATGAAATCAAAAGAAACAAATTGCAAAGGAAACAAATACTGGAGAAAATATGAGAATTCTTCATACAATTTCAGTTCCGATCAATCATTGAACAATCATTGCTGTTAAAGAAATTGTATGCTTTAAAACATGCCTTTTCTAGTCAATTTATCAAGATCTACACTCTGTGTACATCTGTATACAAACATCCCCGTTGCAGAAATATCAATAAATCAGTTGCTTAATAATACAATTTTTACAGAGGCATTTTGGAACATACCTTTGGTGGCTTCTTTCATAGAACTTGCTTTTTTGGCAATTTTTATTAATCCTTCCCTTCTGCCTTTTTTCAAGGGAAAATTGTTTATTATTTTAAATATGGCAAAAGGGGAAGAATTAAAAGGGATAAAAATGACAGATGTGATAGTTAATCTGTCCAATGAATCATGGGGGTCTAAGTAAAGCTGCTGTGGCTACTGCGCTAATCTACGGCTCCCACTGACCAGCCTCCTGGCCCCCTAATGCCATTATCAACCCTTAGATGAACAATCTAAATTAGAGTTTTGTTCCAAAAGGGTGTGAAGTTGACCTCTAGTGCAAGGAAACCTCTACCATACATACAGATGGAAAAGTTCTTATGGTTTCTAAAAAAGAAATTTCTTTTTAAGGGGGATTATGCATTTACGTATGTCTGTGTGTCTCAGTTTGTGAAAACTATTCGGGTTGCCATCAACTATGCCCGGATGAATGTCGCACTGATACAAGAATAAATAACATTTATTAAGATTTTATATTAGTATAATTTTTATTTTTCTTTAAATAATATTGCCAAATAATTGAAACTATCTTGTTTATTTTGCAGTCTAAAAAGAAAATAATGCAGACTAAACAACATTTAAGTGGGTTCTGCCGTTATGGTTTTGTAATGTACAAAAAAAGATGGATTTGAGGGTAAAATATTAACTGTACATACAACCATATGCATACAACCATGGCAAGGTAGAATTAAAAGCACAGTACATTTCCTCTGGCTATTGTTTGTACTGATAACTTCACTTTGCCTTAAAGCATTTCTTTAGGTATAAACAGTAAAATAGGGAGAAAAAAAATCCATGAAAAAATACACAACAAAGCATCTCATATGCCCTGCTTCTTTTGGGGGGAATATCATCTTGGAGAGATATAAAATTATGTGCTTTTGTTCAGGCCTTTTATTTTACATTAATCACATTAAAATGCTGTCTGTATTTCTGCATCAAACCTTGGTCATAACAGAAAACCACTAATTTATCATCTCCTTCAACAAAGAAGATGTCTAGTTTTCCTCTTAATAATATATTAGAGCTTGGAAATTTTGAACTGTAACATTTACAGTTTGGAATTTTGTGGATAGAATCAACATCATGAAGCACTTCTCCGCATCCCAGATCTTAATAGGCTGCTTTCTCCTGCCTCTCTCTGCGTCCCCAGCACGACTGCATCAGCACTAGTATCAAATTAACTCTCCGACTTTGAAACTTATTGATCTGCTATTAAGACACCAGTGAACCTGATGAAATGAGTGCTGTAGGTGCAGTCAAGACTTCAAAGTCTCACACAGCCACATAAAACAAGCGCCTTTGATCCTAACTCCGATCTGCTGAGGGTTTAAAGCCCAATTCTCCCTAAGCTGCCCTTCTTGCTCGTCATGTCTGATGTCTTACCAACTAGTGACTTGATAATGTTAATAATGAAAATTTTAGCTATTTCTTTTCCTGGGCAAAATTACGATATGAATTTATGCTGCTTTCAATTTGGTTGTATAAAAGAGGACAACAAAAAGAAATACGGCAGCATTTACAGGAGGGAAAATGATAACATAAATCCTGTTAATGCTCTACTTTTTTAAAAAAAAAATGTAACTGTTTTTGTAGTTGCATTGCCAGATTGAAATATCTATTATTTCCTGCGTTTTCAGCCATGTTCAGAAGTAAAAATTATGCAATAATTTCAGCTTTCTATAGCTGAATATGCATTGAAAACTATTTATGATCTCTGAATTTCCTTTTTTCCCCTTTTATGCTTGCTATTTGCTTCAATGGTCAGACCTTATAATAAAAATCTGTGTATACATGCTATATAATTATATTAAATGATATTAGATTTATAGAATATATACGGTCCTTAGGAAATATATGCATTATGCACAACAAAAGGACTTGTGGTAGTTATGAGACGAAAAGACAATATTGCATGAAAAATAGATAGAAACTTGGTGGTTGAATCCTATAAAGCATAAATATCTAAGTACTACAAATACATGGACACAATAAATTTTCTTACAGTTTTCCCTCTTTATATAAAATTTTTCAATTCACACACACACACACACATGCATTTTTATACATGCAGCATCTATTTGTATCAAGAATATTACCTTTCTCACAAAGACATGTATGATTCAACAATTACTTTTCTGTATTGTAAAGAGAAGCATTCCTTAATATAAATATTAGGTCAGGTGTTTGGAGAAAACTTGAGAAAAGTTATTTGAATATAATGAATTATACAAATAACTTTATAATAACTATTTTTTTTTAAAAAAAATCCTTTTGTGATTATTATTTTGACATTTCTCAATAATATATTTATTAATAAAAAATAAAAATATATGCATAAATGTACCATAAGGATATTCAATATCATTATCAATCTACTATTGCTGAACATTCAGACTATGTTTTTTGAACAAAAAAAAAATTTGATTAAAGATTTTTTTTGGGGGGGGGAGAAAGAACTCTTAAAAGATATTGCTATGTTGATACTCACTTAACCTACTTGCAATTCTAAAGAAGTCAACACTTGATTGTGACACTGTTCAAAAGAATTTCCTATGCCACAAGCACAGTAAAAACTTTCACCAATTAGTGCAGGAAAAAAGGAGGGAAAAGCCACAGCGCTGGTGCTCAAAGAGCTAGGCCTTGCGGCAAAGCTGTCATGTCGAGTGGATTGATCAACAGGACCACAATTTCTAATGGCATGTTGTCATGAAAAGTCAGCCACGGGGAGCCACCTGCTTTATTGCTCGTAGACAGCTAGGAAAAGGAAGGGGGAGCCTTTCATTCCTAGCTTCACTAGACCTTTTTACTAGCAGTTTTGGAAAAGGTCTCCTGATTTTGATTCAGGAGGAATATGTTTCCAAATGTATTACCCTGCCTCTAAGATTACAGCTATGGGAAGGCTGAAACTCACTTCTTCTCCCTCTTCTTCTTTTTCTCCTCCTCCTTCCTCATTTTTCTTTCTCTCTTTTTTGTCAATGGCATACATCTACTTTTTTTTTTAAAAAAAAAGGATAGAACCATACTGTTACCTTCTCTATCACAAATCTTCTCAGATCAAACCATTTTTGTTATAGCTAAGTCTAAAAGCAATCACATCCATTGATACCTTAGAATGCCTGCTTAAAAAAAAACAAAGAAAGATTCCTTTCTTGTGTTCAACAGACACACTGCATTTTATACTACATAAAATTTTGTATTTGGATCCTTTCTGTTCAGAATACCTCACAGTTTAGAAACACTTTATGTCTAGACTTCTATGCTATTTGCATTAATGGACAAACTTGACATTCAGTTTTAAGTATGATTTCTATTGTAGAAAAGCAATAACATTTTGGGTTTCAGGTAACATCTGATAGCTGTTCTAATTTCCCCATAAAAATGACCTAACTCTGCTTTAATCATTTCAGAAAATCCACCTCTAGGGTAGATGTTCAATAGGGATTGTAGTGTCCAACTACTATCCCCGTTGAATTTTAGTTACTATCTCAGGATAAGTTGTGGTCCACAACATCTATAATACTTCGGATTGGAATAGGCTATTTTCACAAAATATATTAACTTGTGATTTGGACTTTTAGAATAAAGGAATCATATTATACTTGGCTCATATACAGTGTAATGTGATCTAGATGACATTGATGCCGTGATTATGGTTTGGTTGAACACAAAAGGCAACATTTCGTTATAGAAAATAATTATGTTCCCCAGTTTGAGAACAAAAAGATTTTCTTTAAGGTGAATGTGTACAAACATTGGACGCTTATTAATTAAAACCTCAGTGAGGAGTCAATCATATGATTAATTTTATCCAAAAAAAAAACAGGTATCCAAAACAAGGCAAAAATAGTAATAATGTGCAATACATTCAATTTAAGTTTTCTTTAACCAATAAAATCATGTGAATACAAAGAAAAAAGTCAAATAAAAGTTAAAAAGAACTTTCAGATTCATGTAAGCAACCCCAACAATTAGCATGCAAATCACGTACTGTAACCTTTTATCGGTGCAGCCTCTGGTCTCATCAGTCGATGAAATTCTCAGCCCGCGGCAACAGCTTAGCCGAGGGACGCAGACCAATGAGATAATATTCATTGTGTTAGCATTTCAAATGGCGAGAAAGTAAGAAGAAGCGCTAACTGATCACTACCCATGGAATTAATTGGATATTCCAAGAATAATGTCTCTTACAGAAGATCCTTGGAGGCTGAGCACATTCTGTGCGGTGCGTTAAAAAAGAAATAAGACTGCTTGGGGGTAGTGGGCATATTGGGGGTTAGCGCAGTTCACTAAAGGCGAGGAGGAAAAAAATCAGATGCACTGAACCAAACTCGGCTAATCCATTCCATAATTATATACGCGAAATCCAATAAACTCGGTCACCTTATTAAAAATTTAAACTATTATAGAAAAACCTTACTATAGCGAGCTCATATGGTGGTATGAATTTGATTCAAAGAAATTTGGGTTAACTATACAGGTTCATGGAATAGTGCTCTTACAATGAGATTTTCCCGTAGATGGAGTTATTTCTTTTACTTAAGACTGCATGAATGCCCTTATTTTAAAAAGAAGTACATTTCAGCTTTATTAGTCAAAACATGGTGTGATATTAGTGTATTGTTCCCTAAGAAACATGTTTAAACTTTTTCAATACTCCTTTTCTTTCAAGCTCAAAACAGCATAAAAATTGGCATTGTTGAGGGGCTCTCAAAGATTCAACTAAGACTTTGGCTTGGTCCAAAGCATTAGCTCTCTCGATAAACAGCTGCCTGTGCAACTCCATAAGCTCCAAAAGGTTAAAAGGGAAGAGGTGGGGGGGGGGAAGAGAAAAATAAGATTAAGAACCTTCCCAAATGTTCCATCTTCCCTATCGACCACTGGCCTAGCGTGAGGTGTCAATTTTGACTCCAAAGAGAGCTCACGAATTCGCAGTGGTCCCATTATGCGGTCTCTGCGCTCATTGTAAATTCTGTCAACGAAGTCAATCTTATTAACTTCCGCACTGGTTCACACATGACATTTTCTTCAATTTTCTTGCTGACATCAAAAACATCAATTAGCAGCCCGAAAATAGGAAGGAACGAATGACAGAGCCTGATAACGTCAACTATTTGAAGCCAAGGGTAAATCTATTCTCCAGTTCTGAATGCGTTCATTACAATTGCATTTTCAAAGAAGACCTCCAAATAGCAAAGAAAATTAAATTTATCATCTAGAAATGCCTAGAAATTGTTTTTTTTAATCCTACGTCTATCTCTCAATCCCAGAGTGTAATACAAAGTATCACAATTCATTTTATGATAACATGCCACAACTTTAATAGAAAGTTTATAAAATATGCAGCCCCTGCGATACTTCCTACAATCAGAAACTAGAAGAGAAGAGAAATTGGTCCACTAGATTGGAACACTGTCTTGTCTACTGATTAGTTCTTATAGGCTGGCATAGCACTGAAGAAATGAGGTGGGAGGAAGAAAGTGAAGAGAGACAGAGCAGAATATTTACAGTAAAAAAAGACAGTAAGAACAATACCACCTTCGACTAACTAATCTATTTAAAACAATACAGGCATCATCAGACTTCAGAGTTTGCAATTCCGCCCCCCCCATCTCAGATAGAAAATAAAGATAAAGCAAAACAAACTCCTCATCCATTAAAGCAAAATGAGGAGTCCACTCAGAGATTTTATACTACCTGTCAAAGCCTGAAATCATAGGTCTTCAATCATCTCCTTGAACTTCTACTAACTGAACTATTATGCCAGCTCATTTTATTGATGTTTTCAAGAAAAAGAACTTAAAAACATGTTCATCCTAAACACTTATACACAAAATGGTATGCTTGCAGAGTTCAACAATACATCTGTGACAAAGATAGTAGTCTAATTCAGGAGGGGAAGGGGGGGGTGATGTAATGCCAAGCTGGTGCTTTAACAATTTTTTTCATATGTGTCTGCTTTGTGAGACATCATAACTTTCATGCTTGTATTACATCTCCTAGGGAGTGAATGAAAGCAGCTTCCGTGGCTACCAAAGACACTCACTCGGACTTAATGCAAACAGAAAGAGCGGCTACATCCAGATAAACAGATCACATTCCTTCGTCCCATTGATTTTTTGATCTTTTGCCATCTTTTAGTTGCTTCCACTCCCTTCCTTGCCTTTCTCTCAATGCCACAAAAGACAAAAATATTCAAACAATGAATGGTGAGGATATCTATTAGCTGTCAATCTGCCTTTTTTCCCCCCGCCCCCGGCACCAACTAACAAATTCCCAAATAGAATGCTGAGAACCGGCATGACGATGTATCACAGCATTTCTTTCAGATATACCTAATCATGACCTCACTTTTCATCTTTATCAAGCACGATCTTGCTGGGAAGAAGTTGGTGCAGGAAATTTGGAATGAAAAGAGACCTATAGACATGAACAAACCAAGAATATAGTGCAAGTACTTCAGTCTTATATGTATGTCCAGAACTTTTATTTTCCTCACAGTTAAGATTGTATTTATAAAGACAAAAAATGTTTAAAATATTTAGACGTTAATGATGTTAAAGTCAAGAAAATTTTCTGAAGCATAATTAATTATAATTTAATTACTATTTATATAGATATTATTTATAATCTGATTAATGATTATGTTAAACCACATATGAATAATATATGAGGAATATATATTTCTTATAACACAATACTATGCATTTTTCAAAGTACAGTGGAATACTTCCAAATAAAATTTGAGCCACAGAGATATAAACAATATAAATTGATATGTAAAATAACTCCTCTTAAAATTACTTTTTAAATAAAATATGAACATTAGTTGCAATAATTAAGAAATACCCTATACCAAATAGGTATTACCAAATTCATATTGTTCTAAACATAAAATATTTTAGGCTACTGATTACAACTTTCTGTTTAAATCAAGTTTTATTTAATTTCTAACAAGAAGTTTCATTCATTGCTTTTTGCTTTGAAATGAATAAAAGCTCTGCAACAATTCATTTTTATACATGAATGCATACTCTTATGCTGTTCCCCATTATTTCCATAGGAAAACTTTCCTAGTGGATTATATTCTAACATTTAAAACAGGTTTGTATATCCCTGAGTCAGATTAGCTTCAAAACATCTGTAGAAACAAACCTTGTAAACATTTTGAAAGGAACCTGTTGAATAGAGTATAAACAAGGGCAAATGTATGAAAAACCATCACTATTAAAATGAAACAAAATATAAATTATACTTGCATTTAACTTTCCTATTACACAATAAAAGCATAAAAAGGTGGAAATCTGACTGCTTCAGTAACGCATTTAATCCCTTTGATTTGTTTCTTCTGTGAAAAATGCTTAGAAAAATATAGTATGCTTTCCGTATTTCTTTTACACAAATATACAAACATATACTTGACAATATAGGGACATTTAATGTTATTTAAAGGTTGAAGTTTAATCGATCATAATATTTTAGTGACAATGCCAATAACCTGACCAGAGGTTATAGATAGGATGAACTGTGGTTATGTTTTTTTAAATCACATACTGTCCTTGAAACAGAGTCTGCATACAGCTCCATTAGAACTAGCTCCAGTCCGCTTGATCTATTATTTACAAAGAATAACCCTTCACTGCTTAAGTGGCGACTTCTACTTCATCCTTCCATTTCTGACGCATCAAACAACTTGAGGGGGAGGAGACCGGAAAGGGAAAAGTAAATTCATAATACAATGTCCTGCAAGTGAAATTTCTATATGATTAATATAAAATAAGGTTATCTGAAATGACAATGCCATTGTCAGCAGAAAATACATAACAGCTTTATTCAGTTTAAATAGCTAGCTATCCTGATGGCAAAGATTGCATAATAACATTCTTTAAGGTTTTAAAATAAAAGCATACATTCATGCATTTAATTACAAATTGATGGTTCCTTTGCAATATAAACATTTCTTTCATTATATTTTTTTAAGTTTGGTATAATCGTTAAGATTATTATTTAAGTCCATTCTATCTAATTAGAATCCTTAGATCTCACCTCCAAATTGAACTTTCAACTCTGTGATGCCAATTAAAGACTATTTTAAATATATTTTCCAATTAAATGAATTCCTATGATCATTTCTGACATAATAAATGAGCTTTTCAGCAAAACCCTTTTGAGGAAATGATCAGGTGTGGAAGTTGGAATCTTACATAATATTTAGATAATCTACAAATATGTGGTGATTTTACCATTTTGATATCCCCAATGCCACCTGATGATATTATTACAAATGTTTCTATTCTATTCTATTCTATTTTGCTACATATATATCAGTGAGATATCTATACTTTTATCAATGACATTAACATATGGTTCCAGCCAATTACACTTGACATTAACTATTTAATGGTTTAAGGTTTTTTAAGTAAACGAAGGAATCAGTTTAACTGTGAAACATTTAAAACTTATAATTATTTCAGTTGCACTTGCATATAAGAAATCACATCCACAAAACAGCTTTCTGATATGTACACACACACACACACACACACACACACACACAAACTGAATATTCAAGAAATGTCTATCTATAGTTCTCATCATTCAAACACAATTTGCATCAAACAGTGCTATCCCATTGCACTGTCAGTTTATTTATTTATACTCCATGATTTCTGTTCTATCAGCAGAAATTTTAAGGTAGGAAACAGTATTAAACAAACAATAAAAATACCCAACAACAGAATAAGCCTACAAACAATATCCTATAATAATATCTAATAAAACTGAGAATATACCAAGAACAAAAATTTTCAGTCACTGTACAGTATGAAACAATTAAATCAAATAATCATTATTATTTTTTTTTATTGATGGGGGTCTTTAATGGAAAACTGTATTGTAAAACTTTTCAATAAAAAAAAAAAATCAAATAATCATTATTATGTCACATATTGAAAGGGGGAATTACAAGATGGTAGAGCTAAGGAATGTTATAAGCTAGATCCAACAATGAAGAACTCTGATCTTGAGTAACTAACAATTAGGAGTAGGACACAGGCGACATTAACCTGATTTGCTTTCTACAGGAAGTGGGATGTAGTGAAGCATGGGAGGCCTAATAATTCAGGAGCAATGCTAGATAAGAGAATGCAGATCGATCCCAAACAGATTATATATCTATATCATATTATATATCTGAGTTAGCTTTATTGCTCTAGCTTAAAACATTTTTATCTTGTAGATATTAAATCTCAGTGGCTACCAGAAGCTATCTACCACTGATTTTAGACCATCCATTGCCTCTTTGAAATTAAATGGGAAAAAAAGATACAGTGGTAAATGCTTATGGCCATTGATGTCACCTACTCTCAAACCTCTGGGCAATTTCTCTTGATAATTACACATGAGTATTAAAAAGATTGGGATCCTGCATACATAGTGAATTGCTGTGCACATTATCTGGAGGCCTTAAAGCAGTACCCTTATGTTTTATGAGCAAAGTGCCTTGGCAAATTATGTTTACTCTAGAATATTTATACAAATAATAAATGATACAATAGCATCACAGGTATTGTATAATCAAAGCACAATGCTGTTCAAGAAACCTACTCGTTATAGTATAAATATATATAGTATGTGAAGAACAGTAGATTGAGGGAAGCTAGAGAACAGCTAAAGTTAAATAGGTAGCTAAAAACAAATATCTTGTTTTTATAGACTAATCTTCACTTTTGCTTTATCATACAATTTCCTATTAAGGAAAAATGCAATGTTACAAAAGTGGATTGTAATAGATATATATAAAATTGCTCATTTCATGACAGGTACAAAAGAATGTGTACCAAATACAGTATTAGTCCATATACGGAATGTAAATTGCATGAGAGATAACTCCAGCTGTATTAAGTACCCATTTCTAATGCAAGGCAGTGATTCAGTAGGCAAATATATTAAAGAAAAGTGCAGGCTTGGAGGTTAAGAGCAGCAAGGCAAAGATAAACATATCATTAAAGGCCAAGTGGTTGACTTGAATTTTCGTGGCAAACTCTAATCCACCCAATTCTCAGAATTATAGTTAATCATAGTTTTTAGAGTGTATTAGCTGCCTAAATGAAATGATTACAAGCTGTGTTTGTAGGAGAGATGTACTTGATTGTGCAAGTTGGTATCTGTGAGAAAAAAAATCAAATGAATATTTCTGTACTGAATGTCTTCCTGCCTCTCTGTTTGTCTAAAATAGAATAAGAAAATATCCAGCTATTTGCATTTAGAAAGAACATAAAATTAAATTTGTGATTCGGTTTTCTTTTTCTGAACTTATTACTTTACAAGATTAAAGATTTATTCATCTAAGCTAACAGTGGAAAAATATACAGTATCTACAGCTAAAAAGCCAGTTTTGAACCTGTCCTCTTTCCTTTCGGTATTCTCAATATTGTCTATTAAACAGATCATTAGGGAACCATTTTTCAAAAAGATTTCTTTGAGCTATTGATAAAGCATTTGGCTTGCACAGCACCTAAAGAGATTTGGGGTAAAATAGCATAAAATTGTATTTTATAGTAAGTATGGGTAAACTGTATTATATTTATTATTCTTCATACATTTTACTTGTAGTAATATCTATGTAAAAAAAACCCAGATGATGGTTTTGTACTGTTAATCATTTAATGATTACATGCATGATGTGATGGTGGTACTGCATTCATATATACTGTAGAAGGATGTTAGTATTTTTTTAAAAAATTGCTAAAGCATTTATGACTAGGCAGTAAATGTCTATAATACAGAATAGCCATGATAAGGATCACCATAGTTTATCATATTCAAAGCATGATTGACTACCAAGTTTCATGGCCTTTTAAAAACTTGTATGCTCTGGCCACTCAATGCTAGCTCTTCTGTTACATTAATTTCCCGAAGATATAATAAAACATATTTCTAGCCTCTACTGCTAAATATCATTTAAAAAGCTGAAATCTGGAGAACAGTATATTTTCATTTGAATTTACAATATAATGATAGATAATCTTAACAAATACCCATGGCTGAAAATAAATAAAACTACTCTATAATTTCTTTCCTGCAAAGAAATAAATCAAAATTCTAAATGGAGCTGCTTAGAATTAGACTCATTCTACTTGGTGAGTCTTACTCCCCAGAGATTAGTGCTGAACTGTAGCTTTAGTGAAATGATTTAATCAAGAACGATAATGCTAAACTGTGATTTATTTAACACAGTTTAGTGATTGAAAGCACTGGGTTTCACACTGTAGAGCAGGAATGTCCAACCATGGCAACTTTAGTACTATGAACTTCAACTCCCAGAATTTCCCAGCCAGCTATGCATAAAGTTGCCAAAATTGGACACCCCTGTTCTATTTCTGAGAAATACAGAGATAGCCTTGAAGAGATGCAAGAACCATTAAGTAAATGTCCTGGGAAGGAAGGGCAAGATGGCAAAAACTCAAACTCAGACATAAATATTTATGTATTACTTATTTTACAAATTTAACAGTAAAATTCTAAATTACTCTGGGAGCATGCAGTAAAACAATCAGACAATTCAACTTAAAAACACTACCCAAATGCTAAAAGAAAAGCAATCATTAAAAGATAATGGGAGTGGAGCCAACTTGTGGAAATGGTGTTTCAAAAAGCAGAAGCATGATCATCCTTCCTTGATTCTATTTGGTATAAAAGCGGAGGAGGAAAACTCTGACAGTGTCAAGACCAAACATTAAGTTGCAGTTCAAAAGATGTATTGCTTTAGACAGTTACCTATTCAACAGAAGTTCAATACTAAATTGGCACCAGATAAGGAACAATTGAATTCAACTGAAGTTGGACTTGGACTGTTTGTGGCAATATAACCAATCTAAGCTGATGATATGCTTAACTCTGCCTGCTCTACTCCTACAGGCAGGTTTTCAAGATTCATTTATTGTATTATAACAATAGAGTCCTTGCATTTGTCAGTTCCCAGACCTGGCTCAAAGTTTGACTTATACATATGGAGCTATAATGTTTGTGGCATACTCCATTCCGATCCAAAACCACTTTGAAATGTCCCCTGAACTTTTTGAGCCAATTGTCAAGTGCATGAGAACACAATGGTAACTTTGGAACCAAGGCAGCAGTTCATTTATATGAACAGAAGTTCACCAAAGTAGATTCAGCAATTCACAAATATGTTTTTTGTAGTCCATACCCCCAAAGATGCCTTGTGAATATTTTAAAAAATAGATATAAAGATTTTTTTAAAAAAAATAGGTATTATGTTACATTATTATATCATGCCATTGACCATTTAGATTATGACCACAAAAATGATGGAGTTGGGAAGCAGATGAACACCATCCTTTTCACACTTTAAATGCAATTATGACAATTTGTGTTATATTAGATTGCCAATTAAAGCACTGTGGTTGTTAATAAAAGTGCAGGATATAAAATAAGAAACACTGAGACTCTTGCTCAAAATGAATATTGTAGCATATATACTCAGAGTGAAAGAGAGAGAGGTGTGTGCACACGTGCGCTCACCTGCTTTCAAATATATCTGTGGAATATTTTTTTTTCATGCTCTAGATGTCCCTGTTCAACTTCTTGTACCAGCTATAGGATCATTAGTTCAGAAGCACAGAGAAGATTTTAAGTTTTGGAATGACTATTTAATTTAACCTGAAAATTAAGCAGATGAGATTTGCACTCAATGCTTCTGTTTTGTTTCTGTTGGTTCCTTTTAAGAAATTAATATTTTATTACAGAACTTAAATGTTATGCTGTTTTGCTTCCAGGATTGAATTTGCTTGCTAAATATATTATATTTGTATGATCCAATATTTATCCTAGCTGGTTTTTTGAATCATATATCTTTGCTCCATTACAAGTATTTTACTACAATTGTTACTTATGCTGTTGCAGGACATCTTGTCAGAAAAAATAAAGTTATTGCAGAAAAGAAACACAGAAAGACACATATAATTCAATTTTATATTAAATGTCAACGAGGTTATCCCAGAGCTGGCAATCTGTGGCACCTCTCAGAATCATACTATTGAAAATCAGCAACAAACTATCAATGTGAAACATTAAGAAGTTTTAGCCACCTATTCCTCTGCCTTCTTTAATGATTTTTAAAAATGGCTAAAACCACATGCTGCTATAGCTCTTGAGGTTGGAAGCAGTTAAAGTACAATTTTAATGAATTAATCTTAACTGAGTTATCAACATCCTAATTTTCTAATAGTTTCATTTTTTGCCAAGCAGACAAACATTTGATCTGAAACGCTCCTACCCAATTTTATCATTCAATTCATAGACAGTGAAAGTGTTGACTTCTTTTGGCAGTTCTTCATGGAAGGTATTCCATGGAAGGTATTCTTCAGTTTCCAATTCAAAGTTACCATAGTATAAAAAAACACCAACCTTGCATTTATGATCATCACATAATTACATGATCACAATTCAAGCACTTCACAATTTACATTTACATTAACAAGGTACCAGCATCCTGCAGTCAGTCATGTGCTTGTCATTTGTGTGCTTTCCAACCCGTCTGCAACTAGCAGTTAATAGGGAACATAGCAGTGAAATTGTAAGTCACCATCATGTCACGCTCCCTCTAACAACTATTGTGACTGCTTAAATGAATGGGAAATATCACAAGCCAGTTATGGTCACATAATTTTCTGCTTAGTGATCATGGCACTTAGAGATAAAGTTGCCATTTATAGCATTTGTCCCATTTATGGCCGCTAGGCAAGGAGTGTCTGTAATGACAGCAGCAGTCCTTTTGAATAATTTTGCTTTGGGTGTTGGTGTGTGTGTGTCACACTTGAAATTACAAAGGTTTATTATGAACATTGTCTCAAAAAGTTGCCATAATAGACATTTTCTGTTTAAGAGAATAAAGAAAACCAAGATCATGGAATCCAGCCCTCTCAATTCCTGGCATGGGGAAGAAATGGAGGTAGTGACAGATTTTATTTTCCTGGGCTCCAAGATCACTGCAGATGGGGACTGTAGTCAAGAAATTAAAAGACGCTTGCTCCTCAGGAGGAAAGCCATGGCAAATCTAGACAGCACACTAAAAAGCAGAGACATCACCCTGTTAACAAAGTGTGTATAGTCAAGGCTATAGTCTTCCCAGTTTCAATGTATGGCAGTGAAAGCTGGACCATAAAAAAGGCTGAGCGCCAAAGAATTGAGGCCTTTGAACTCTGGTGCAGGAGAAGACTCCTGTGAGTCCCTTGGACTGCAAGGCAATCAAACCGGTCAGTCCTAGAGGAGATCAACCCTGACTGCTCTTTAGAAGGCCAGATCCTGAAGCTAAAACTCAAATACTTTGGCCACCAAATGAGAAGGAAGTAGTCACTGGAGAAGAGCCTAATGCTGGGAAAGATTGAGGGCAATAGAAGAAGGGGATGACAGAAAATGAGGTGGCTGGATGGAGTCACTGAAGCAGTAGGTGTGAGTTTAAATGGACTCCAGAAGATGGTAGAGGACAGGAAGGCCTGGAGGAACGTTGTCCATAGGGTCGCGATGGGTCGGACACAACTTCGCAGCTAACAACAACAAAGATGGAGCAGTCATAAGTACACTTAGCAGTAGGCAAACCTTAGACTCATCTGAAAATGCTATTTTTATCCAATTCAACATACTTCCATGTTGGGCTAGAGTTCTATTCCTTTTAATTCACAAAAAAAAATCTGTATGTCTTAAATGGGACCCAGAAGCATTTTTGTTAATAAAGTTGATGTTAGAAGCTGGCACAGAGAAATCAGCTTCTCAATAGTAGTTTTAAACTTGAGAATGATTTTAAAATAATTGTATTGTCTGTTCCACATAGGGGGCATTCTCATATGTATGGTGGCCACTATAACCAGATAGACACAAATTCATTCTTTTGGTATATGCCATTTAGCCAATAAATAATTTCCAAATAAACCAGTTCAAAATTAATTACATATGGTAAATTAATTGTCTCACAGTGACTGTAAAAGTAACCACAGCTAGGGATTTGGAGTATGGCTTATTTGACTGATAAACTGGGTGTCACCAAGAACTCTACTCCTAACAATCATATAGATTTAGGTCAGGCTTACTTTCTCACTATTAGTTTTAGGTTACTTTAACCCAGAATTTGAAAACCAGCTTCAAATCATGGGTTGAAATTTTGGTTAAAAATAACTATCAACAGAGGCTTCAATGCATTTTATTTTATTAATATAAAGAGAAAGGCTGGAAGAAGTTTATGTGTGAAAGAACAGACTAGTGGAGTATACAATTAATATTAGAGCAATGTATCCACAATATTTCAAAGGAATGTGAAAGTTACAAACGGAATTGAAACAAACAAAAAACAGGCATTTTAGTAAACCATAATGGAATGCTTTAGTTTGTGTCCTGTTGTGCTGCCTTTATTTTGCATACTATGTGCAGAGTTCAAATGTGTATTTTTTAAAGAAAATTAAAACCAGAAAAATACACTCCAAGAAGTATTTTCTTGAAAGTTGCATTACAATTTATTACTCACAGACAGGTCACAATGATGTCGCTTTAATTTTCAGGACCACAAAATTCTGAAACTGATTTTGCAAGCAGGGTTTGGTTAAAACTGAAAGACTCCTTTGTCAACATGTTTCTTGACAGTAATGGAACGAAGAACCATCTCAGGATTTTGAGAATGAAAGTCTTGCAAAATGACTGTTTTCTTTCTCAAAACCTTCCTGCTGAAATAGAGATGAGAGTTCAAAACTAGCAGGAATTCTAAGCTATAATCGTTCTCTCATATTATCCCCCCAACACATACACACTTTCTTATCCTTATTACCCTTTATTAAAACTTAGTCACCTGTTCTGGAGAAAGAATTTTTTTAAACAACTGAGAAATCTGGGATTTTAACATATTTGATGGATCCAATCAAAAAGATACCAGAAAAGAAAAGGAGCTCCTACATTTCTAATTTAGATTTAATTTAATGGAAAGTACATTATTTTCTTCAAATACATAAAAATTGGAAAAAATAATAAATACAAATTAATTTCATCACTGATGACAACCACATTTTATAGCAGAACCACTGGGACTGAGATAGTAAATCTCAGTGTAACTGCCAAAGGCTGATAGTAGAACAGGGCAAGTTTACAATTAACTAACAGTTAACAATAACTATCCCCTGGATCTGTGCTTTGATTTCTTGGTTGATAATATTGCTAAAGTTAATGGGATGTGTTAAAAACAAATGAACAAAAAATAAATGCTTTTTATTATCTTACTTTTTTTTTCTTCAATTCAATTGTGTCTGATTCTGAACAACCCCCTGCTGATTTCTTGGCAAGGTTAGAAGGGGTTGACCATTGCCTCTTTCCTGGGGCTGAAATAGAGTGCCTGGCCCAAGATCACCCAGCTGGCTTTGTGCCTAATATGGGACTAGAAATTGCTAACCTGTTGCTTAACCACACCACCAAATGGGCTCCCATCTTACTTTTAAATGTATCCAAATATAATCAGGTGACTCTTGGAATGACAAAAAATAATTTCCATATTTTGGCATGTTTTGTAGCTATTGCTTCCTTATTGATAAACTATTTTCTCAGATTGAGTTGAGCTCCTTTTCTCCTGTAGTTTAAAAGGAAAAGGGAAAACCTTCATTGATGCCAACAGACAGAAAGAAAAGGAAGAGGGGAAAAGGGAAAGAAAAAAGAAAAAGAAAAGAGATTAAATGTAGATTTAGATTTTATTAGATTTATATACCACCCTTTTCCCGTAGGACTCAGGGCGGTTTACAAGGTATTTAAAACATCAATACAAAAATTAAAAAAAACAATTAAAAATGATTAAATTCAGTCCCTGAAGTAAAAATATAAAAACCCCAATTAAAACTCTCAGCCTGGGCCGGAAAGCTCAGAGCCAGGTCTTCAGGTCCCAGCGAAATGAGCAAAGGTCGGGGGCAGTCCTAAGCTCCACGGGCAGCTGGTTCCAAAGGGCAGGCGCACCCACTGAGAAGGCCCTCCCCCTGGGTGTTATCCGCCGGCAGTCTTAATATTTATATTATGGGAATTTTATCTTGTCAGTAGAGGGGATTTCAATATGAGGCCAGTAAATAATTGTGAATTTTAAAGCAAAAGAGAGAGAGAGAGAGAGAGAGAGAGAGAGAGAGAGGGAGGGGGGAGGGGGAGAGGGAGGGAGGGAGGGAGAGAGAGGGGGGAGGGGGTCATTTGCATCCTCTTTAACTAACATGCATCTGCCCAGGTTCTGTGCTGTTGAATAATCCTAACATTTCTCAGATATTGAAAGCTTAATTATTAGTCTCAGTAACATTCTATATTTTCATTTAAGTTTTAAACAATATTGTGAAATAATTCTTTATTCTAAGAGTATAGAATACTTTACATAAGCAATAACTTTGCCCTGCTAGGTGGCAGCACCTAGCCAACGTCAGCACCTGGCCAGGTTCAGATCTCAACATTTTATAAGGGATAGATGTGATTATTAATTGTATGAAGATCAGGAGAAAAATTGAAGTCTGTAGGATAAGTCTGGAAAAAAACATTCTGAAAGAAAGCAATGGCAAACACTTCGAAATCTACAAGGACATGTCTGTGAAATCACCAGGCATTGCGCTTCAGACAAAGGGGGCTTTATTTCTTAAGCAACACCTACCACTAATTAATATAATTCTGCATTGGTACAAATTTCCTATAGCTTCTCAATTTTTTCCTCATGCATCATATTATAGAAGGCAAGTCTTATGTCTTAGAAGACACATAAACTGGGGGAAGTGATTCTGCAGGAAAATACCAGAGACAATATGTGTGGGGAGAGAGGGAGGGAAGAAGGAAGGAAAAGTTCATGACCAAGCAAGAAAATGCAAAACGGCTGATGTGGTTGTCCAATTACCACATAAATTAATACTGAGATAACAAATGATTCATACAAACTCTTCCTCAACTTTCTTGCACTGTATTTTCTACAAATACATGTTCTTTTAATATTTGTTTATATAAATGGTAGCTGGAAAAGAAAACAATTTCATTGAACAATACCTTCCTGCATAATTTAACTTCTATATCTTCTCACTTTTCCTACACATTGCCAAAAACATTCAATTTCTCATAGATACAAATCAATTATTTTTATTGTAAGAGATATTTCTCCTTTTGCAAAATCTGGTGAACGCAGATGGCATATATCAATCTAATTGGGACTACAGCAGAGGACAATGTGCTATTTTCTTATTTTTTGTACTAGAATCTCAATCTAGATTTGATCCAATGGATATACTTTTTGGAAGAAAACTATTGAGAAGAAAAGCTCAGAAGAAAAGAATAGTGTCCTCTTGCAAAAAGTATTTAGAAAAAAAATCACACATTTCTCCTCTAGATTTTAATTTTTCGCTGTTAGCAGTCTAGTTAACAATTGCTTTTAAAAAATAAAAAATGCTAGAAGAGAATGCAAATTATGAACAAGAAACCAGATCCTTCAGAAGTCAAATAAAAGGTTACACCCCCAGTTGTTCTTCAGAGCTTTGTTGATCATGGATTGTTGAATAATTATTTTCCTCTGAGAAAGGCATGTATTAACTAGAACATTATATGCAAATCTCATCTTTGTTGTCCTTTATTAAATTAATTTATTAAAAGATATGAATAAAATCGAGCCAGGAGGGAATATGGTGGTACTCTATCACCAGTCTAAAGTGTTTTGTGGCATAGTCGATCAACTGCCAATACACAGAGAGACAATTTCATCATCAATATTTTACTAACTTGTGAAGTAAAATATCATGCAATACCTTGCTGCAAGTATTAATGAAATCAAGGAATCCTGTATTTACAGTACTCTGTGAACTACAAGTTACAAATGAGAAGATACAGTATTAACTAAAGCCTTGATCAAGACTAAATGAATTTGGAATCCGGACATTGTTTTTCCTGACCATGTAAAGGAAACATATGTTTGAATCCATTATGTTCTCTCTCATTCTGGAGCTTCAGAAAGATTAAATCATACTCATGTTTCTTCTATATTGCATAGCTGTATCTTCATGTGGCAATAGGGCATGCACACATGAACACACATCACAAAGTCAAAGTAAAGAATAATACAAATGCTAAATTAGATTTGACTATTTCCAGAGAAACCTATTTTCGAGACCAAAATCTTTCGACCTCTGAATTAAATTCCCAAATGAATTGGATACTATCTCTGCGTATTTATACTAATAACTAGGATTCACTTCTTTATGAATAGATAAATAAGGTTAAATAGAATACTTGACGTACAGGTACTTAAATGCAAGGTTCACAGAAAGTATTCCTTAAAAAGTAAGATAATATCTATACACAGTTACAGAATGTATAGACTTTATAATTTACTGAATCATTGCTATAAAGTTGGGAGATAGTTATTAATGTTCCCAGAAGACACTAATAGCTTAAAAGTAGAAAGAATTGTAGAAAGAAAGTTATAAAATAGAAAGTTATAAGAATCAGATCTTCTATGCTTTGGATTTACTCATCATTTTTAATCTGCCAGTATTTAAGTAGCAATCTACTCACAGCTGATTGATAGACAAAACGATTTACTTAGGAAAAATGATTTCATTGAAATCAGATAATATTTAATACTGTTATACTATCCTGAAAGGTACACACTGCTTCTAAATCTTTCTCACCCATTATCCAAGGATTCATTAGGCTAGTGGGGTGTTGTGGATGGAAAATATTTTCAGTAACTCTTCTTTCCTGGAATAACAATGTACCTTTGGGAAAGGCCCAATGTCTTGGCTTTGGCTTCCCAGTAGCCACACACATATACACATAGATCATACAAAAACAAGGAGGTATAAAAATGGAAACATGTAAAGCCTAAAAAACAGACATCTTCATTGCTCATGATAAACCTGGCACAATATTTTACTCAGCAGAGAAAATGATGAGCACTCTTACATGTACAGAATCAATCTAATATATACATGGTGTAGTAAAAGGAATAACTGTTTTTGCTTTAGTGGCTATTAAATATGATGACCACTAGTCAGGAAATGAAATAATCTGTTATCATCATCTCATAGCTATTCTTGGAAACAGAATCCTAGGCTCTTTAGTCATTACAGTACACCAATAATGGTGTCATTCAAGTACTAAACTGCATTAACATAATAAACAGCCCTGTTTTCAAAATAGAAATTTAAACAGTTGCACCATTAGTCTTATTTAAAAGTACAACAGTTTGTCTTTTGCCAGACAACATAACTCACAACATTTTGATAGTGAGAATTTCTAAATGTTTTAAATTATCTAGAGAAGGGCTTTTCAACCTTTTCACCCATTGTACCGCTTTTAGGATATGGCAACATCCGAATACCACTAGTCGCCTAGCAAGGTGTCCAAAAGTTGATGACCAAAAAAAAAAAAAAAAGGAAAAAAGTGATAAAGTACAGGTAGTCCTCAACTTAAAACAGTTTGCTTAGTGACTGTTCGAAGTTACAATGGCACTGAAAAAAGTGTCCCCAAGCCACAGCCAAACAAGACACCTGCCTGCCTGCCTGATGGCGCTCTTCCTCCTGTCCGAGGTTTTCATTGTTGTGAGAATTTCTGTTGAGGACTGGCAGCAGGGGTGGGGTGGGGTGTTTCTTTTTTATTCCCCCCATCTGCTGGGTGGTTGCAGCAGGTTTTGGTCACTTTACATGACCCTGGGACACTGACCGTCATACAGTAAATATGAAACAGTTGCCAAGCATCTGAATGTAAATCACAAGACCCTGGAGATGCTGCAACATTCCAGCTGATCGGCGCTTCTTCTGGGCTCAGAACCACCTGAATCAGTGTCGAGCTCCAGCTGGAGCCTGGTGCTGATCCTGGTGCTTCCACAGAGCCCTGACAGCCCTGAAGAAGTGCTGATCCTGGCGCTTTCATTGAGCCCTGACAGACCTGCGGTGCGGTGCTGCCACCGGTTCAGCTCATTCCCCTCCTCCGCTACCACTTTTCTAGAATGGTCGCATACCACCTGCCAGGTGCCAATGTACCACAGATGGTACCCTTATCACTGGCTGAAAAGCCCTGATCTAGATGTATTCTCAAATACATCATCACCTGTAGGTTGTACACTTACCTAGTCCTGTTTCAAGGAAGGAAGGAAGGAAGATACTTGCCCAAGAAATTTCTGTGTCTTTTTCTATTCATAAGGGTTAGGGTTAGGATTAGGCTGTTTAGTTTTGAAATATTGCTGTGCATAGATCCTTGCAGGAACATTCTGACAGTCATATTGGGCAGGATGTGAGGACAGTATTAGATTTATAATTGGAGAAATCACAATTTAGTAACACTAACCAAAGATGGGAGGGAGGGAGGGAGGGAGGGAGAGAGAGAGACAGAGACAGAGAGAGAGAAAGAGAGAGATGACTATGACAGGTAGAAACAAAAGTATCATCTTGTTTTTCCTACCAAATTATTTTTTTTCTTTTTCCATCATTAAAGACATTTTATTTCAGAATTTAATAGCATCAAAACTAAGTCTCATGCAAGGTAATATCTTCATGAATCTTCTACTAAGAAAATTAAATCACTCTTTCCCATCATTTGTTTTGAAACTATATCTAGTATCTAATTGGTTTCATACAATCTATTAAGTCATGCTTTGCTTAACTATGATTTGTAGAAATCCCAATAGGCTTGGGATACATACTAAATCAAAACCAGCCAAGTCACATTAGCTGTTTGGACAGTCTGTGAGACCAGTCAGTGTGTGTTTAGTGATTAAACTGAAGAACGGGCTGAGCTTAGAAAACTGTTTAAAGTGTCATTGCTACTGTAGAAAAAAGGGGAAAAAATAGAAGAACTACTTAACAAACATAACCTTTTTTTCACTGCTGGCAAATTATAAAGATTTGGCTGCATCTGGGAGAGAAAGGGATTTCTATAGCAAGGATATAGTCCCATCATCTCTCTATATAAAAATTAAGTGCTGATTCAAGGCAAGTGCAGTAAGACGTTTGCAAAGGAAATTATAATTATTATTGGGTGAAATTATGAACAAACCAGTTGCATCTTATTCATAAATTTATTACTGGAGCTGCATCAATGGTGACTTGTAACTATGGTCAAATAACACTAACTTTCCCTAAAGCAGGGGTCCTCAACCTTGGCAACTTTAAGATATCGTCGACTTCAACTCCCAGAATTCCTCAGCCATCTTTGCTGGCTGAGGAATTCTGGGAGTTGAAGTCCACAAGTCTTAAAGTTGCCAACTTTGAGGACCCCTGCCCTAAAGGACAGAATTATATTTTTATTAATCAACTGATCTGAAAAACTCCTCATGAGGCAAAACTGTGGCAAGCTATCATGAAAATCAGTTTGCTGGCGTATAATATGTGCAAATCTCTGAAACTATGGGAATCCTACATTCTCAAACTGAGTCAATTTAAGTATATTCACAGTGGTAAAAAAAATAAAACTTTTGCCTAACTCTGAAGTGGTAAGTTGGAAATTTGGATAGCTGGCACATCTCACTTCTCAAGCTTTCCCATGTGAAACCTGAGACTGAACAATCCTGTGAGAGGACTCTACCAAGTGCTAACAATTAAGTACTTATGAATCCTATCTTTGTAAAAGAAAATAGAAATATAATAGGTAGCCGTGGCCTTCATGGTCCTACAATGAATTCTCCAGAAGGACAGATGGCCTGATGTTTTGCTAAATACATGATTATTCATAAAGAAGTCCTTGCACTTTTGACATTGTCAATTTACCAGTCTCTAATATGATAATTTTGGAAGAAAGGTAATAGTTATATTCTTTTAAGCACCAGTGCCCTTGTAGCTATAGATGCTGTGTGACACTTTAGAAAGCCTGAAGTGATTCCACTTCTCTCCATTATCAATAGCATGAATGCAATAACAAACAGAATTGAAACAAGCAAAAAAAGCAAACTGCCAAGCAGTCCACTTGTGGTTCCATTGTTCCTTTTATCAGAAACAAAAACTGCATAGGTAGACCAGCTAGAATTTCCCACTTCAGGCAAATTTTATACAACTTCAAAGTTGTATGATATTTGCTTCTGAACTGATTGGGTGTTTTTTTTAAAAAAACTAAGATGCAAGGATGTTACATTTTTCCCATCCCCTTCATCAAATAAAATAGCCTAAATAATTGTGCAGATCATGAATAATGAGATAAGTTAACCAACAGGCACAACACATAGCTTCATTAGAAAACCCCTCTATCTGCCGAAAACAGTATTGTGAAATGTTTGAAACTGAAAGAAAGAACATGGAAAATCTCCAATGCTAGTTTACAATATTGGTTTACCATTGAAAAGACCCCAAATGCAAGTGACTTAGATCAGTTCTCAAATTGAAGTGTAGCAAACGGGCATACACATGTGGGAATGGGCAGAGTCCTGGATGCTTCCCCAAATCTTTCAGACCTTAAGACATTGTGGACAGCAGTTTAAAATAAGTCTGGAATTCGCTGACTCAAAAAAAAAGGTGTAGATGTTATAAGACCAAAGTTCTTTGTGATAGTTTAATGCTTCAGATAAAAAAATAAGCTGTATTTTGCAACTTCTGGCCTTATCTGCTCATGTACCATAACTAAGTCATAGGCTGGTCCCTAAAAATAAATAAAGGATTTGTGGATGTGAATACTCTCTGGAAATGGCTCTAATGCTAGGAAAGGTAGAAGGAAAAAGAAGACCAGCAGCAAGGTAGTTTGATAAATTCAGGTACAGTGGCAATGGGTACACGATTAAAAAAATCTAAAGACCAGGTTAGGGATAGATTGTCATGAACAAAACGTATCTGTATGACTGCTAAGAATTTAAAACAGCTCAGAGGCATATATCAATCAAATGTGAATACAGAAATTTGTATAAGGCAAGAGAAACCAAAGCAGGATCTTAAGTCAGTGTTGTCAACAGCTCTAATCACACACCCCACCAACACTGACAAGGTAAGCTACAGTATATAAACAAGGAACACACTACCTAGCACTGATGATGTTACCTAGTCAGGTAATGAAATGTCTGCAAGCAAACAACTAAGTCAGAGTGTGCCAAAAATTTCACAAAGCAAAAAGAACCTGGTGAGGTCTATTCTAGTTTATTAAAAGCTTAAGCTTTTGTGAGCTACAGTTCATAACATTAAATTCATGGAGTGGCTAAATTGATGTAGAATTTAAATTGGGAACCGGATGAAGCAGGGTTGAGGTGGCAGCAGAGAGAAGGGAGGCAATATCCATCTGTGGCGGTTCATATTATACGGGCATTAGACTACAAACACCTTATCAATAACAATTGTATATTATGACTCACTGTATTTTTGGAGGCCTACTGACATAGCTTGAAATCTTTTGATGTGAATTCAACAGTCCCTTGCTCAATTTATACTGTTAAAAGTTTCTTTTGTTCCCTAAAAATGTGATATCTGAAATATATGAGAGGCTGGTACTATTGTTTTGTTCTTGTTTTGAGTCCTAACGTTAAACTTGTGCCCATTAATTCTTTTGTGTAATGTTTGGCCTGTTTGTCTTATGTAGAAGCCAAATGGCATTTGTAGCAAATTATGGAATATATTATATTAGAGGAAGAGCGTTTGAAGTGTCTTTAGTCTGTTTAGTTTATTACACATGTAACCTGTATCTACTTAACCAAAATGTCTTCCATTGTCTCCTCCCACGACCCACACTTCCTCAACTCAATTTAAAATCCTACATCATTTTAGCCAGTATCTATTACAAAACAAAGAGAATTGAAAGTATAACTTACCTGTGAATAATAGAAGTTAGATATGAAGAGTCCCAGGCTATTTTTGACTAGCTGCCCTATCTTGTAGGTAGAAATATTTCAAAGTTAGATTGATTCCAACATGTGTTACTTTTGCAGTAGTGATTTGGCAAATAATTGGAATTTATATTGGGAATAGTTTCCCAATTCTTTACAAAATGCAGGTAGTTCTTGACTTAGAACCACAACTGGGATCTGAATTTGGTAATTAAGCAATGCAGTCACGACGATGTTACTTAGCGGCTGTAATCTGGGCACTCCCAGTGTCCATTATTAATTTAAAAAATCATGGTTCATTATGCCCCAGGTAATGAGTGTGGGTTGCTACAGGCAGATGGGGAAGGCCTGTCATAGACTGTGTGCATGCAGCCACTCTAGCCTGGCCCAGCAGTAGAGTGCAAAACTGTTGTGTCCCAAGAAGCCTTCAACTGCCACACCTGATCCAGCAGCATTTGAGACAGCAAGGCCACTGCAACTTCCCCCACTTGCTTATCTCCCCACTAATCTATGTCCTTTTGGCCAGCCGGCACAATGGTGGCAGGGCAAGGATGGATGTGAAATAGAGGCCCAGGGATCTTTTGCAGTTTTAGCCATTGCCACCGTTTCCAGGCCTCTTGTTGTTGTTAGTTGCGAAGTCATGTCTGACCCATCGCGACCCCATGGACAATGCTCCTCCAGGCCTTCCTGTCCTCTACCATCTTCTGGAGTCCATTTAGGCTCACGCCTACTGCTTCAGTGACTCCATCCAGTCACCACATTCTCTGTCGTCCCCTTCTTCTATTGCCCTCAACCTTTCCCAGCATTAGGCTCTTCTCCAGTGAGTCCTTCCTTCTCATTAGGTGGCCAAAGTAGAGGCCCCAGGCCTCTATTCAGCCCCAATGTCATTGCTACCACTGAGAAATGTTGCCTCAAACCCTATATTGCAGCCAGCCCCCCCCCCGCCCCATTGTACATTGTCCCTGCTGCTACACTTGCAGCTAATGGGGCATTCTAGATCTAAATGTACTTGCATGTGAGGCAGTTTCTAGCTGTACTAGACTTTCTTCCTCAAACCAAAAGGCCATAGATGGGATGGAGTCATGTGGATGGACTGCTAAGGGCCCAAATTTTGATCATGTGAGGATAGGAGCACTGCAACTTAAGGCATGGGTTATAAGTCCTTTTTTAAAAAAAATACATCTGTAATTTTGAGTAGTTGCTGAATGAACGGGTCATAAATTGAGGACTACCTGTCCTTTTCTTAAAGTGCAACCATTAATTCATGAAGAATAATTAAATCTATTAATTTTATGAATGTACTAAATTAGTCTGGGAATACACTCATATAAGCTGCTTTATAACAAAATTTATTTATTTATCTATTATTGGGACTTATATGCCGCCCTATCTTCCGAAGGACTCAGGGAGGCTAACAACAATAAAAATTAAACAATAAAATTAAAACAATAGTCAATATAATGCACTACTGTTTGCATCAAGAGGAACAAAGATGAAATGCAAAGCTGGATGGTGGGTAGGTGATACGCAACCTTTGACACACTAATATATATACCCTATACCAGGCATGTCAAACTGTTGGCCCACGGGCCGGATGCGTCACAATGAAACCGCACCCACCCCATTGGCGGCAATGGGGGAAAAGAGTTTGACATGCCTGCCCTATGCCTTTCTCATTCAAAAGATTCTAGAGGTTGTGGACTTTGCCAGAACACAAAAATTGGGAGGAAAACCAAGTGGCCACTGAGTGTTGGCAAAGCAGAATCCAGAGCCAGTGTGGATTGACTGCAGCGTTCTTTTCCCCAAGATTGTCAGGGGAGAAATTGGAGAAATTTTGCATAAAAACTATTTGCGTTAGTACTAAGATATAGAATCCAAAACTCTTTTGATTCCATTATAACAGAGAAGCTTTTCACAATCCTATGCCCTCTAGAAACATTGGATACGGACTTCTGTTTTGCTTGGCCTGCACGTTGAAATACTATACTCCTAATACATTGAAGGTTCACATATGTTGTTGTCTGAAGATAGTTGGAGTGATAGAAAAAGAAGAAAGCAGGAAAAAAAATCATGTCTTGTGTTCTTTCATAGCAAATACTGAAAACTGACAACACATTCTTCAGATAGTATTAAAAAAAATCTAGTAATTTCTAACTTCCACATTTCAATATGCTTTTAAAATCAGGCGTCTTCCCTGTCATTTCAGCTTGTGTAAATGTGACCCTGATGCAAAAACTACTGGTGCTGATGACACACTAAAATAAATGTCTACTGATTGAAGGCTCTTGTGATCACCTTTGACCCCATTTCTGCAGCTCACGCTAAACCCAACGTTATCTCCCTGCCCATGTGTTTTACTAACTTGCTGGAGAGTTATGGCCTGGAAAAACTCTTGGAAAAATGTTGGAAGTAGAATTTTAAGGCAATTACTGATATTCAGTGCTAATCTCTGAAGCTCATTCTTTTTTAAGCAACCTTTTGCACTTCAAACAAACATTCTGAAAAAGATTACAAAGGGCTCCTGCTGCAGCAGAAAAACAACACCAAAGGAAAGAGTTGAAGCTGAAGAATGGACCTAAATATTTTTTAAAAATAATAATAATAATAATGAATTAATTTCTAGTTTGCCAAGAATAAAGAAGCATAATTTTATTGTAAATCACTTTAAGATATAAAATAATTTCTAACACATTAGAAAAATTATATTGAACCCATTTCTTTAAAATAAATTTTATTAAGTTATAAAGAGAAAATAAAAGCTAGCATAAGCTAATATAGGGAGGAGGAGGACAAGGACAAGGAGGAGGAGGAGGAGGAGGAATAGAAAGAAGAAACATCTGATTTCCTTTGGTGAAATTACAAGTATGATTACAGAGTCATCTCTTAATGATTAATATTGAAACCAATTTCTAGATACAGTAGAAGATAGCGCAAAGCTTAGCTGCATATAGAGACAGTTGTAAACGCTGCTTGCATTAGCTAAGATAGTTAAACATTAATTTCTCATGGTCATTAAATTCATTACGTAGATTAATATAGGCATACCTATTCTAGCCTTAAAAATCATACGATGTCTTTAATGCAATGCTCTGCAAATGGT
Organism: Vipera ursinii; assembly: GCF_947247035.1. Classification (NCBI taxonomy): domain Eukaryota; kingdom Metazoa; phylum Chordata; class Lepidosauria; order Squamata; family Viperidae; genus Vipera; species Vipera ursinii. Next base: position 53,022,872 of record NC_139518.1, on the reverse strand, counting down.
TTTATAAATTCTGAAGAGGACGACAATTTATTTAATTTGTTTAGGTAAGTTCAGATTCCAGTTTAATTAGTGCCAGAAAAATAATTATATACTCCAACGTATATTTATTCATATTTATTTATATTTCCTATTTCTTAACCACCCATCTCGCTCACAGTTGTATACAAATGATACAAGTACAACTTTCTAGAAAAGCTTACTGCAAAGACCCCCATCACATTATACAAGACTGGAGTGGGGTTAGGGTATTCAACTGCGATCCTCAAAAGACCACTGAAATTCCGTATTTATTTATCTGTATAAACAACAGAGGCTCTTAACAGAACATCTGCTATATTAATCTATGATAAAAGTTTCTGTGACACCTTAAGACACTAACAGATGTATTATAGCAAAAACTTTTATGGAGTAGCTCCACTTTATCAACTGCCAGTTAAAAATACATCTTTGAATATTTCATTGACACAAGATACAGTCATGACATTCATTTACTTTCCTTATAACAGAAGAACAGAGTTATTTCTTGGAACACTGCATCATTATAAAACTTTCTAAAAAGCATTTTACCATATTGTGCTTTTTAACTCTTAAAGAGTTTGTTTACATAATTTAAAGGTGAAGATCTGCAATGGCAATTGAAAGCTAGTTTGATCTAGTGGTTAAGACACCAGGTTAGAAACCAGGAGACAGTGACTTCTAGTCCTACCTTAGGCATGAAAGCCAGCTGGGTGCAGAATGCAGCCAACTCACCATGGCCAACTCACTGCGGCCAGCTCACTGCAGGACAATCTCACAAATCAATTTAATTAGTTAAAATAAATAAAAAATACTTTAATTTTTGTCATTTGGTTCCTCCTTTTGCATCCTTTCTTTAATGATTCTATTCCACCATTTCTTTGATATTAGTGTAACACTTGTCCTGCAGCGAGTTGGCCCATGGCAAATTGGCTGCGGCAAGCTGGCCATGGCAAGTTGGTTGTGGCGAATTGGCCATGGTGAATTGTCATAGACTCAGCTGCCTGATCTTGGGCCAGTCACTCTCTCTAAGCCCATGACATCAGGCTTGGACAACAAGTCAGTCGGTCAAGGTGTCAAAAATTTGATGACCAAAAAAAAAAAGAAAGAAAGAAAGAAAAAGAAAAATGTGAAGAAGTACAGGTAGTCCTCAACTTACAACAGTTCGCTTAGTGACTGTTCGAAGTTACAATGGCACTGAAAAAAGTGCCCATCAAGCCACAGCCAAGCAAGACACCTGCCTGCCCGCCCGGCGGCGCTCTTCCTCCTGTCCAAGGTTTTCATTGTTGTGAGCAATTCTGTTGAGGATTGGCAGCAGGGGTTGTGTGTGTGTGTGTGTGTGGGTGTTTGGTTTTTATTCCCCACCCTGCTGGATGGTTGCAGCAGGTTTTAGTCACTTCACATGACCCTGGGACACTGTGACCGTCATAAATATGAATCAGTTGCCAAGCATCTGAATGTACATCACAAGACCCTGGGGATGCTGCAACATTCCAGCTGATCGGTGCTTCTTCTGGGCTCAGCAGAAGTGCCAGGATCAGCACCAAGCTCCAGCTGGAGCCTGGCACTGATCCTGACACTTCCGCAGAGCCCTGACAGCCCCAAAGTAGCACTGACGCTGGCACTTCCACTAAGCTTTGACAGTCCTGCAGCTCCAGCTGTCTCTCACTCAGGCTTGTGCGGTGGTACCACCGGTTCAGCTTATTCCCCTCCCCTGCTACCACTTTTCTAGGATGGTCACGTTCCACCTGCCAGGTGCCAATGTACCACAGGTGGTACCCAAACCACTAGTTGAAAAGCCCTGTTCTAACATACCCTGCCTTTGTTAATTTCCTATAATTCAGACTGGGAATTTATTCTTAACTTTTGTTTTGTTTTTACTCTATCCTAGCCCTAAGTATATCTGCCTAAAATCTGTATTATTCTTGCTACCATACTTGGTTTGCCTGCAATGTGTTGCAGACACAAGCTCTGGGTACCTGACAGCCAGTCTATGTGTAACATCTGCCAATAGAGTGGGAGACAGGTCCCCTGCCTTCATCTCCTGCTAACTTGTGGAAGCAATGCCATCATCATTCCTCTCTGCTTTTACTGAGCAAGCTGGCATGTTCTGACAGTCTTCCAGCTTTGCACAACTTTAGTTAAGTCCTGCTAAAACTGTGATTGATCACGTTTAACCATATATGTTTCTCTGTATCCTACCTTTATTATTTTTTTACAAATAATTTAAGGCAGTGAACATATCTGCAAGCCTTCCTTCTCCTGTTTTCCCTATTACAGTTGAGTTGGGCTGAGAGAAAGTAACTAGTCCCAAAACATCTAGTTGGCTTTCATAGCCAAAGCAGGACTAGAACTCAAGTCTCCCACTATATAGGCTAGTGCTGTAACCACTAGATCAAATATCTATTATTATATAGTGTTGTTATATGTTGTCATGCATACAGCTCCAAAATCCTGAAACGGTCCCCATAGAAGTCATCTATTTTGTGGCAGAATTATCTTAGAATTCTGATGACGATGATTTCTAATCCAAAGGGCCATCAAAAGTCAAATAGGTAACTGAAGCAATTGACTGGAAAAAGAAGTAAAAAACAATGTTTTTATTAATATGTCGTCTCTCCACTAATCCTAATGAGACAGAAAGAGCTGCTTCGCTATCAGGAACAATCTTGCTCTTACAGCAATTATAGGGCAACAGCTTTGCCTTTTGCCTGAGTACACACCCTGTTACTATCATTATTAAACTATGCTTGATGACCATTGCTTAGGGTGGATTGCTACAGCTAAACAAAAGGAAGTGAACAATCCATTTTCTACTATATTTACTTACTTAGTAATGTTTACTCTGGGGATCTCCTCCCCTTCCCCCTGTAATGCAAGGTAGTGAAAAAGACTCATTTACTTCCAGTATCTCTTTGTGTGCACATTTGGAGGATGGGATGGAAGGAAGGAAGTATTTTTTTTAGAAAACAATATACAACTATAACAACAAAAATCCTATACTTTTATTCCAGGAATAGAGAAAAACTGCCACGGAATGTTGAAGGCTTCTATGTGGTGGAGGCAGGGGACTGTCATTCTGCTATTGAAAGGACTGAATTTATGGCGACAGCTTCAATTGGTTGCTATTTGTGCTATCTTCTAACTTTGTGTAGAAAAACTGAACTATGACCAATTATCAGACGACTTATTCACAGAAAGCAGACACAAGGGAATGTGGAAGATATCCCTAGTGGCACACAACTGATCCATACAGACCCAGATAGACTTTGCAAACAACATCTTAATAAAGTTAAAAGAAATCCAAATGCTTTGATTTATATAACCACATCTATAGAGGTTGGGGGAAGGAGGCTAATGATGAAACATAATGTCAGAAATCAGGATGCAACAACAAAAGACCACAATGTGTTTTGTGATATTATGAAACACTTTCTTTGTCATTTTCCCATTGCCATGGTTTCTATCAGCCACCTGTGGATTTTAAATGCTGCATTATGGATTTTTTTTTCCCTTCCATTCAATTGTGCAGGTTTTTTTCAGCAAAGTTTTTCAAAAGTGGCTTGCCATTGCCTTCTTAGGGCGAATGGAAAGTGACTGGCTTAAGGTCACCCAGCTATCTTTGAGCCAAGGCAGGAGTAGAACTTATGGTATCCCGGTTCCTAGCCTGATATCTTAACCACTATACTAAAGTAGGACTCATGGATATATTAAATTCCTTCAAATTTTGTTCTTTTGGCAGTGCCCAGCTGACCTCAAAAGCAAAGGTAAAGGTAAAGGTTCCCCTGCACATGCGTGCTAGTTGTTTCCAACTCTAGGGGCTGGTGCTCATCTCCGTTTCAAAGCCGAAGAGCCAGCGCTTATCCGAGGACGTCTCCGTGGTCATGTGGCCGGCATGACTAGATGCCAAAGGCGCACAGAACGCTGTTACCTTCCCACCGTAGTGGTCCCTATTTTTCTACTTGCATTTTTACGTGCAGGTTGGCAGAAGCTGGGACGAGTAACAGGCGCTCACTCTGTTATGCGGCACTCGGGATTCGACCCGCCAAACTGCCGACCTTCTGATCGACAAGCTCAGCATTCTAACCCACTGAGCCACCGTGTCCCTTCTCAAAAGCAAAGCCAGGCCCCATTAGGCTAGTACCTGTAGAAGAGATCACCGGGAAATTCCAGGCTATAGGTTGCACAACACAACTCACTAATTCAACCATCTCCACTGACAAATGGTTTATTATAATAACAATTGCTAAGATCTCAGTTGGGGTAATCACTATTTTTCAGCTCTTCCCAACCACTGCAAGGGATATTAGGATGCCATCATATCCTTCCTGATATTAAAACTTTACAAATCTGTGGTGACCCTTGTTGGTGTTGACTCCTACTCCCCTTTCATCAATATTTCATCCCATAACCGGGAGCCAAAAAGTTTAACATGGAGAGAAATGGTGTATCTAGAGAAGCCTAATTCTGGAGGCAAGACCTTCAGGAACTTCATCCTTGTTATTGCAGTCAAATGAAATTCCCATCAATTATCTTATCAATTTCAGACAATATTCGTCCCTCATTAATTCCATTCTAACTAGTATGTTACCAAATAGTTACTGTAAGTATACTGTGTGAATAACATCAAGGGTATGGTTTTATTTATACTGAAGGTAAAATCCATCTTCTATGCTTTAAAAAGCCAGAATACGTGACAATGTTTTTCTTTTCTTTTTTTGCCCCTTTTGATTGAGTTCTTTGTAGGGATATATAGTTTAAATTAAAGTTAAAATATTTATTACATGTGCAAGCAACTTGCATTTGCTTGCCAAGTTTCAAGAGCTCTGTTTGGTTTGGCCTGCACTATGCAATCCTTCATTTGTGTTTCCTTAACTGCAATTATACATCCATTTCAAGAGTGGATTTGTTCCTGCGATTTTGTAAGAACAAAAATTAGTCAGTTTAACATTAGAGGTGTTAGCAGCTTATGGAAAAATTTCAACAGATTGCTTTGTCAGCCTCTCATGACATAAACAAAAATGTCCTTTAAACGCTAAAAAATAAGCAATCAAACTTATGAAGACATACTGTAAAAAGGACTATAATGCTGAAATTGTAACATTTATTTCTTGCAGTTCACCATATCCTACCACATTTCTGCTTTACCAAGTATTTCATCCATATTTTCCAGTGCTGTCCCATCAAGTTTCATCTGATCTATAATTACTAGACAAGTATCTACAATTTTTTTCATATTTTTATGGATACAAAGACATGCTTACAAGAAGCATCTCTACGTATTGTGGAAATGGCACACTTCTTTCCTATCCTCATCTGAACAGCCATTACACATTTAGAAATGTGAACTTAGGTTGCTTCTATAAGTTGAGTTGGTTTCCTGTTTGAGTGCAACTGATTTATATGCCTGGATACTTGTGTCTCAAGAATGCCAAAGAACATTAGCTGGGAAAAATGGTAATCAAAGTCTGGTTCTAGTTTACTTGGGCTTGCAAACCATTTAGGCTCTCATCAAATGTCTAGTGGTTAAGGCACCAGGCTAGATATCAGGAGAGGCGAGTTCAAATTCCACCTTAGCCATGAAAGCCAGCTGGATGAATTTGAGTCAGTCACTATCTCTTAACCAAACCCACCTCACAGGATAGTCCTTATGGGGAAAATAGGAGGAGGAAGGTGTGCTGAATATGTCACTGCCTTGAGTTATTTATAAAAATAATAAAGTGAGATATAAATAAATAAATACTGGAAAATAACAATCCACAGAGGCAAGATCTACTACTAAAATACTCAGGCTATCTAGAATTTTGGCTAAGATTGGTCCTCAAAAACCAATAAAAGTCTTAATTTACAAAGCAAACTTCTAGTTTCCCTATCAGGGACCTATAGGAACTATAGTTATGATTAGCATTTTCAATTCCAATATTATTTCATATTTTAGAATAAATGTAGTGGATGGGTTTAATAATTTAATATAAACATGAGGTAAAAAGATATTAATTCTCTTTTATCTGTAATGGCCTTCGTGTCAAATAATTTGTCACATGCAAATTCCACCTCATCAAACTCTCCCCATAAAAAAAATATAGCTGTCCCTGAGATAAAAATATTTCCTGAATATTTTCTCATCTTTAGGGTTATAATTTGAAAAGGCTTATCCCTTTAGGTCTAGGGAGTGGTGGGATATGGACATTAGTTCAAATGATTTAACAAAAATTAGCAGTGTTTCTCATCCTATCTCTATTACCAAGCACAGAATCATATTCTCATGTCTATGTTGCAAACCCAATTTCTGGAATTAGGAAAAGATTTGTTACACATATAGTCCTAGATTTCAGTAATTACGTTAATTTCTACTTTATTGGAAGAAAGAGTGACATATCTTGTCTTATATTAGGTAAGACAGGATATGTTATTCTTTCTTACAATAAAGTAGAAATAGCTAATTTATCCTAATATAAAAGATAGATACTAAATACTAACTGACCATCATGGCAGAAAATTTGTATATTAGATTTTACATCATTGTTTTACTTCATTATAAAAGAAAGAATGGGAAAACTATGCAACTGCTTACTCTTCTTACCAGGGGCTCTCCAAAGTGGAGATATGGAAAGAACAATGTTATTTTTGTACAGAATGCTGGAAGTAGGAATAAAGCACATGCAACCCAAACTATCACAAATGTGTTGAAGAATACTGTACATGAAATTAACTATTCATAGAATACATTCTTTGAAATTACAGTACGACAGTGATAGTATAAATGGGATGCCAATATATTACAAAATACACATGTTCCTCCCACCGCTCCATATTTTGGATGTTGGTTGGATAGGTGCTGGCATCACATTGCCTATCAGAAATGAAAATACAAAGAATTGTTCCACCTAATAATAATTTAATGTAGCTATTGAAAGAAACAGAGGTAAAGTAAGGTTGCAGATTCTTGTTTTTAATGATGAAGACAGATTAATCAAAAAGGCATTTGTGGGAGACTTCTTTCATCTGCTTAAGCCCAATGAGAAGGTGTGCTGCAACATTCATTTTGTAAATATTATCACTGTAATACAAATTGATAACTAAGAGATTACCAGTTATTCGTGACTTTTCTACTTATAGGAATGATTCATCAAAAAATACCCAGGTCTGAATATGTGTGAGGGCACTCCCACTATTCTGGCATATGACAGTTCAAAATGGAATTCAACTTTTATTTGCTTATGTTTTTTTCAACATAAAAAGAACAATAAGAACAGTATCAAAAAGATTTGCTTAAAACAGAAAGGAAAAACAGTAAGATCTTGGAAAATCCCCATCATCCCATGTTCATTTAATATTGAGAATTTTCCAAAATTATTATAAATGGTTTTCTGGGAAAAATGGGGGTTGTTCTGTATACTTCAAAAGAATGTTTCTCTTCCTCTTCTTTGTATAGGAGATTTTCCATAGATGTATCTTAAAAGTATGCAATATTTTAAACACAATGTAGCTGAAACTGTGAAATTGCTATAGTTTTGCTAATGTTTTTTTCTCCTATAAAAGGGCTTCTAGTTTTCTACTAACTTTAGAATATATTTTAGATGTTATTTTCATGATATTTTCAAACTTATTTTACTGTTACAATAAAGCCTTAATTTCGGTTTTTCCCATTTTTTAACAAAATTACAAATTATTTTTTAAAATTCACCTCAAATTCATTTTCTACCTTTCCTAACACCCATCGTTTCTACTTTAGAAATTTAATAAGTTATTTCATGATATCTTTTAATTTAAATGTGGAAACTCAGGAAAGTTATAGACAATTAATTATGGGATAATTCAGTTTTCATCATCATAGAATTAGAATACAGGCAAGAAACACTGTCTCTCTGACTTTGTCTCTCTCTCACACACACACATATCAACGCCTTTTCCTTTGGGGAGATTAAATTAAAACAAATATTTTAAAACCCACATTTTATTTTCATTCAATAACAGTTAAGATTTGATTAGTTGATCCCACTGGTATTGAAAGACAATATAGTTTTTACAATTAAGAAAATTCCACTCTGAATTAGTTTCCTCCGTTCAACTTTGCAGATTTGAGCTTGCATACCTAGGAGACAGAGATGAACTGAACAAGAGATGAACTGAAAAACTATTACAAAAACAAGCCCATTTGAAATCAGAACAGCATCATCTGGTACAGCATTAAGTTATCAATCTCTGTGCTTTTTTAAAAAAGAAAAAAAAAGAAAAAAACTACCGTAGTTTCCACCATATAAGATGACTTTTTAACCCATGAAAATCTTCTCAAAAGTCAGGGGTCATCTTCTACTCCGGGTGCTGAAACTTTAGGGACAGGGCTGGCTGGAAAACCTGGAGCGGATCTTCCATTTAGTCTGTGCAGGGAAAGCGGGACCAACTGGAGTAGAAGCTGCAGTCTGTGATTTTTTACAGGCTGGGGTCTGGGTGTCTTTCCTTCTAAAGTTGAAGAGCAGCTGTAGGCAGGTGGGGAATGCAAGAGCAACTTGAAAGGCAGGTGGGGAATGCCGTAGCCAGAGCAGCTGCTTAGCTCTAAGGACACATTTGACTCAGGCTGGCTGGAAAACCTGGAGCGGATCTCCCATTTGGTCTTTTTTTTTTAATCCCATTTATATCCCGCCCTTCTCCGAAGACTCAGGGCGGCTTACAATTTAAAACACAAATCAATGTGTTTAGCAATAGCCTTCATTCTATGTATATGCCTGCTTATTAGAGCTTTCACCCCCCCCCAAAAGCAGCATTATTACAAAGTCAGGTTATTGCTCCTAACAATCTGACTCCTCATTTTACCTACCTCGGAAGGATGGAAGGCTGACTCAACCTTGAGCCTGGTGGGATGCGAACCTGCACTAATTGCAGGCAGCTGGTGTTATGTAAGGCTCTGTGCAGGGAAAGCTTTAGAGTGAATTAGGCAAAGTGAAAAAGTGAATTAGGAAAATAGGAAACGGTTGCTGGAATTGGGTATGTGTAGTTTAACGAAGAGAAGGGTGAGGGGTGACATGATAGCAGTGATCCAATATCTCAGGGGCTGCCACAAAGAAGAGGGAGCCAAGCTATTCTCCAAAGCACCTGAAAGCAATGGATGGAAACTAGTCAAGGAGAGAAGCAACCTAGAACTAAGAAGAAACTTCCTGACAGTTAGAACAATTAACCAGTGGAACAACCTGCCTCCAGAAGTGGTGAATGCTCCAACACCGGAAGTTTTTAAGAAGAGACTGGACAGCCATTTGTCTGAAATGGTATAGGGTTTCCTGCCTTAGCAGGGGGTTGGACTAGATGACCTCCAAGGTCCCTTCCAACTTCTTCTTCTTCTTCTTCTTCTTCTTCTTATTATTATTATTATTATTATTATTATTATTATTATTATTAAGTTTAATCCACTTGCACTGTTTTATGTTTACATGTTTGATGACAAACAGCCTTATGTTTATAAGTGACAGTTTTCCTACCTGCATGTCATAAGCATTTGAATTAAAATTACCATATTAAAATCAAATCTGATGTTTTTTTAATTTTTATTTGGTGTGCGTTGGAAGAGGGGTAGTCTTATACAGCGAGTATAGCCCAAACCCTATAATTTAACAGGAAATGTAGGAGGTCGTCTTATACGCCCAGTCGTCTTATACGCCGGAAAATACGGTAGCAATATTTTCAACAGTTGTAATTATAACATAAACAAAAAGACCCACTAATGATTCCTGATCATGCCAAAAATCATGCTTTTTGAGGTAGTGGCACAGCTGCCTTGAAATTTTGCAGTGAGAAATAAATACAAAGATTTTAATATAAGACCAGAATTTTTTCATTAATTAGACAAAAATTCTAATGAAAAAGAGAAGCAGATTCTTTTTTCAAATGCACCAACACAAAAATATTAAAACCAAGGCCTCCATTTAGGTCATGCTGATCTGAGTCCCTTTAGTTCTCATCAATTTTACTCTTCACTGAAGATGGTATACCTTTGATGTGAACTAATTACATTCAAAACATTTTGTCAAACAGCTTAATGTGGATGCCAAATAAGCTCTATCTGTCTAAACAGGGCTTTAGAAAACTTATCACTTTCACTGTTAACTAAGAGCTATGTTCCACTTCAAACAGACGGTTATCCTGAACCCAAAGGCAATCTGCATTTAAAAACAGCTAGTGGCATGTAAGGGGTAAAAAATGAATAAACTACCAATTTATCTACCAATTTAGTTTTAATATTTGCATTGCAATCTATAGAGAGGCATTTTTATTTATAATCTAAATGCATGTAATATATAGAATAAAGCATACAATGCCCAAAGCACAGATGCTTTTTATCTGATAAAACTTACATGATAACAGAAAGTGTTTCAGGACAAGCATACTGTCTGATATTTGCAACATTATTTTAAGATTCTCTCTAAAGTACCTTGCTTATTAAAAATACATTAAAAAGGAATATTGTAAAACAAAGAACAACAATAAAAGACCACCTAGAGTGTATTGGAACTTGGCTGCCGAAGCTTAAAAAATGCTGGTGTTTAGTCCTGTGAACAAAAATTGTACTTATTTAAACATTTCATGGGAAATAATTTTCCCTTTTCCTTCTCTTAATGGAAGATTGTATAGATGCTTAAAATGGCAGACTTAGTTTCAAGAAAACAAGTTAGATGTTTTTAAACTATATTTTGGAGTAAACTTATAACTTACTAATCCTTCAAGACTGTTTTTACAATGAAAACTAATATATAAATTATAAAATAAGTTATAAATAATAATGGCCCAATTGTCAAGGCAAAGTTATGAAAAAATGTAGCACAAAATGAAGACAACTCACTTTTAGCATTCCAATTCTGGAACAATATCTGAACAAGAACAGGAAGTCTTTAACTTCTCCCTTTTCATTTGATTTTCCATTCTGTTCCTTCAGAAATGACACTTCCACAGCAAAGAATTTTAGGTATTTAGTCCAGTTAATAACTATAATAAAATGTTCTGAAAAATCAAGCAATCCTTTTCTATTTTGGAAAGTGGGAAAGCAGTGTCTGCCAGCAGGCGAAAAAGCTAATATAACCCTTGGTTGTATACATAGAGGTATAAAATCAAAATCAGGTGAAGTATTAGTACCGCTTTACTAAGATTACACCTAGAATACTGCATCCAGTTTTGGTCATCACATTAGAAAAAAGATGTTGAGACTTTGGGAAAAGTACAACGAAGAGCAACTAAAATGATTAAGGGCCTGGAGACAAAAACATATGGAGAACGGTTGCAGGAATTGAGTATGGCCAGTCTAGACAAAAGAAGGACTAGGGGTGACATGATAGTAGTATTCCAGTATTTGACGGGCTGCCACAAAGAAGAGGGGGTCAACTTATTTTACAAAGCACCATAAGGCAAAGCAAGCAACAGTGAATGGAAACTAATCACGCAGGATGCAACCTGGAATTAAGGAGAAACTTCCTAAAAGTGAGGACAGCTAACCAGTGAAATAGCTTGCCTTCAGACATTGTAGGTGCTTTATCACTGGAAATTTTTAAGAAAAGACTGGACAACCACCTGTCTGAAATGGTATAGGGCAGGGGTCTTCAAACTTGGCCCTTTTATGACTTGTGGACTTCAACTCCCAGAATTCCTCAGCCAGCATGCCTGGCTGAGGAATTCTGGGAGTTGAAGTCCACAAGTCATAAAAGGGCCAAGTTTGAAGACCTCTGGTATAGGGTCTCCTGCTTGAGCATGGTGTTGGACCAGAAGACCTCCAAGGTTCCTTCCAGCTCTATTCTGATTAAACCTTGCATAATCTATTGCTCGAATGCTAACAATAATACAGTTAGCAAAAGCTCTGCAACCACAGTTTCCATTTTAAACCTTCCCCAGTAGTTTCATTGATCATCTACAGAATTTCACAGAGTTGAATGCTTCTGTCGTTCTAAGTCAAACCGTTAATGCAAAAATCATGGCTGTGTCAGCAACATTCTACTTTTCCCATATCATTGGCCATGTGAGCTAGCCTCCCCTTTTTCAAATGCTAAAAGACTGATTTAAGAACCGTGTTATTTTTAATATCTTTAAATTCTTTAGATTTCACAATATTAGCATATCATAGAGATGGTTTTCTTAAATCCTATTCAAAATGTCTAGTAATTTATTCTGAATGTGATGTGAAATAGTGGATAGTATCTTGGCATAGTTTCCGATTAACCTATCCGTCTGAAAGACATGTTTCCATCAGGAGAACAGGAAGAAGATGATGTCATAAGTTTTCATTATCTGCTAAGAGAATTGAGCACTCTCCAGAGCACAGAGCATGTTTGGAAGTCTTAAGAGAAGAAAAAGTCTTTCTGAATAGTGTGTAAATCAGGAGACCCCAACCTATGGTCTGCGGCCCAGCCTGTTAGACACTGGGCCACAGGAGTAGCTGATGAGCCCTGCCCCACTTGTGGTAGCACCGCCGCACAGGCAGTAGAAACCCCACTAGTGCATGTGCGGGGATGCTAGCACCACCGCCAGTGTCATGTGGGTGCTGGCGGCTCATCTGTGCATGCACGTGCATGCCATGGCACACATGGCCCACTTGCGCATGCACACACACTAGCATCATTGTGTACATGCCCATTCGCACATGCTGCTCCCTTTTCTTCCAGGCTGCCAAGCCGGAAAGGTTGGGGAACTCTGGTGTAAATGATATTTATCTCTATATGACTGATTTGTCTAAATACCAATGTTTCAGGAATTGCCTAGAGTTTTTGAATTAACTTGGTCTAGGATGGTCACAGTTTCCCAATTGAAAATATGTTTGATTTTTTCCATGTGTTGTGAGATTTAAGAAATTTTCATCATGTCTTCTGACTGCCAGTTAATGTTTACAGATGTGCTCTGCTAGTCTTTTGCCTGTCTGTTCCACATAGTGGCTATTACAGTCCTTACATTGTATGTTGTAGATGACTCCTGTTTCCACTTCCCCCTCCCATACACACCTTGGGCTGCTGAGTCTTTGGGCTTCCTTAAAATGTTTTGGAAGTCTTTAGTTGGTTTGTGTGCTACACTAATGCAATGTGGTTGTAATAGTCAATTGTTTCTGAAATGTTTTTGATGCATGGAAATATTACCCTTTTTATAGGTTATATTGTTTGTACTATAGTGGTTTGAATGGTCAGGCACTTTTTGAGAAAGTTGTGTGGCTGTCCTTTTTGTTTGAAGATGATATATAGGTGGTCTCTTGCCTTTCTCTAGTATTCTGGGTTGCCGCAGTAATTTGTTCTTACTCAGCTTCTCTTCTAGGAGGTTGAGTTGTTACTTTGGTAATGGACTACTTGGATAGCGTAGGAAGTTTTTTTTGATAGATTAGCAAAAAATATCAAACTTGGAAATCGGACAAATCAGCTTGGCATCCAGATAATTCAGCCATCATAGGAACATAGAGATAAAGTACGTCTTTCAAAAGAGATAATAAAACTAAGAAGGAAGAAAAAAGAGCAGAACACACCCTATCCAGCAGCCTAAACCCAGATAAGCAGGGATTAATGCCAGACAAGTAATCAAGCAGAAAGCAACACTCTAATCAACAAACTACTGAGGAAGTACCCCCATCACCAACACTGGCCGGGCAAACTACTGTATATAAATAGGAAGAAAGCCCACACTCAGTAGGATGGATGATATTACCTAGTCAGGTAATGAAATGTCTATAAGCAATAACCAAGCATAGAAAGCACCAAATATATCCACAAATACATCATATGCATATATTTATTTAGGTGAAATGTATTATATACAAATTTGTTTATGTCCCAGACAGATGTATGAATGTTCACATTAATTCATCATATAGACCCATTTCAATATGAACATCTGAACGGATTTGGAAGATCTGTCTATTGAACATTCAAATAATTTCAGGGGGAATTTCCAAAAATAATCTATTTGGGGATGATTCAGATTATAAACATTTATATGATCATGGTCAGAAAGTATCTGAATCAATCTGAATTGATTCAAATAATCGAATATTTGCACATAAGTAATACTTTGCTTCACTATATGCTTAGAAATACAATAGAAATTAATCCAATGCATTTAGAGAGGTACACATAAAAGCGGACACTTCTTTTTTTTCAAATGAACTCTCTTTGTAGACAATCAGAGGTCTGAAATAAACAATGATAATGAAAGGGCAAGCAAATGGCTTGGTACGATTTGATATGCATGTGAATATTGAGGGGAAAATTACATTCTGCTTGGTCATGCACCTCTTAAAAGAGAGCTTTAAAAGCTCTTGCAGTAAAAATGCAATGGCAGCTAGGGTTTTATCTTAAAATAAAAAAGGAATGTATACATATGTATAACATATCTCTAGAATCTGCAAACTTCAGATTAAAGGTCAAGACTGGGTGAGTGAAAACAGAGAATAGAAGGTAAACCATATTAATCCAGAGGCTAAAAATTATAATACCTAGTTATAGTTAGTAGCTATCAAGCTTATGCATCAACATTACATACACTGGAAATCCTCTTGGATTTTTACCATTGTGCTTTGCCAACCAATAGCTGTCCCACCAAACCAAGAGAGCTTAAGAATGCATTATTTAAAAGTTGCTAAAAAGGTTATTTTTAGAATAGCAAAACAGCTCTTTTTATCTTAAGACTGGGCCACTATGAAGAATTGTATTTTATTCCTCTCACATTCTATAAGGAAGTAGTGGGTACATCTTTGTTCATTTGCCAAAGCCTACTGATCTATTCTTAACCAGAGTATCCTTTAATCCCTCAGTTTTAACACACTCAGCTATAATCCAGTAAAAAAACAGGGCATAAGGCATGTCTTTAAGAATTTCCAACACAGCGGGTCAGATTAATGTCAATTTAGTTGACTATCTGAATGGTGCAAACTAATATACTCCACTACCTGTTTCCATATAATTTTCACATCAGACATTACTGGATTCATTTTCACCTTCTAAAGTATCTAACTACATGACTGGCAGCTGAATTTTCTTCGGTTTTGAGCACAATCTAAATTCTCAATAAAGCATAGTCAAACTCACAAAAACACTTGCATTTTTTTTAATTTACACCTTTCATTTACTTCAACATAAAAATCCAGAAAGATAAAAATGCTGCTTGGCTATCAAGAATGCGTTTCTTTTTAAGATTGTGATCTTTATTCACATTTTTTTAAAAAAAACATGAGGAATTAGAACAAGGCCATTGAGAATCATAAAAAAACTTTTAAGACAAATAGCAGTGTCTGTTATTTTGATCATTCTTTCTTTTTCAATACAGAAATCCCCTTGTCTTACAAATTTAACTAGAAAAGGTGAAATAGGTGGTGGGAAAATCTGTACCTCATATGCCTTTGAGTGATCTTCACTAATGATCAAGTAAAAGTTGATTTTAACACAAAGATGAGGCTAGCACAATACCGCTCATAAGGGACTAACTCAGTCCATGGGAAAAATACTCCTCAGCAAAGTAATATGCAAGCTTTTATATTACTATATTTATGCAATAAATTGCAATTTTTTACTTAGAAGTTGTTCACTGGACAGCTAAACTACACCGCATATTTATTTATATTTAAGGCAAGCTGTCATTAGCCAGAGGTATATTTTTAAAATATAATTTTTAATTTTACTTCTTGTATTTTCTATACAATACTGTAGGGTGTTTTTTTAATTGAGAAGGTGAATGCAGACTTTCTTCCAACAGAGAAATACAAGATTATCCTTGATAGAATTACACTGATTACATGTGCATTTCATTCTTAAAAGGTTATGCTTTAAAAAAAGCTGATCTTATAAATATCATGCTTGACTATCTTTCTACCCCTCCAACATTGTCCTTAAATAAAATGGTTGCAAATATGTATAACTACATTATTATTATGATAAAAGGCAGTGTAAAGTGCAAAGTTCATTAACTAATACAGATTATCTTCCTACTCCAAAATTTGTGTATGATTTTATAATAAACTGTAATCAAATCCAAGTTCAATCATTTCATTGTCTGACTTATAAAGAGGAAAATGCAATTTTAATGGGTTTTATTTCCAAATGTGTTGCATCTATTTTCCCAATAGAACTGAAGAGAATAAAAGATTAGCAAATAAAATGGAAATACAAGATGCCACTCTTACTCTTTTGCAATTATTTCATCTCTTGCTACCTTCTTTACTTTCAACTAAATTTTATAATTTATAATTTAGTTGAAGTTGGCAACTTCATATATATAAAGTTGACAACTGCAACTCCAATACAAAAAAACATCCAGTTGCAGGGTGACTTGTACATTTTCTTCACCAAAAGGATAAAAAACTGAATTACAAATATTAACATTAAAGTCTGATTAATACACAATTATAAATTGCTCATAAACATTCAATGTGATATTCTCAGAAGTTGTTAAACCCTTTCAAAACATTTAGAACTATAGTGTGCCTCTTTTTTAATTATAACACATGAAGTTTATCTTTTCACTAAACATTCTTCATGCAGTTTTCTGTTTCGTTGGATTGAGGTTATATAATGCTAATTTTGGGGTTTTGATTTTAAATACTTTATTCTATCCTATTTCCTAATATACTGTATTAAGGTGATTATTTTCAGGTTTTTCTTTTATTTATTTGCTGATTTGATTTTCAGTGTTGCATTTTATCTTATACTGCTGATACTACTGTCTCATTACTTGTGTAATGAGGAAGGAGTCCTCATAAGTATCTTGATTAAGTATCTTAAGTATGTTAATCAAGACACATAAGTGTCTTAAGACAATTTAATATAATTATCCTATTAAAACATTTGAGTTAAACAGTCATTGGCTGATGTAACTGGCCATTTAAATTTGTCGACCATTTATCAGGATATGTTTATAATAGCCAACAAATGTAACTGCATAATCTATCTTGCTTTATCTGTAAATAATATTACTGTATTTTCTAATCTTTCAACTTCTTCGTGTTAAAGTCTAGCATATATTCCACATCACATGAAAATACTTTACCACGTTTTTGCTGGTCCTTTATGCATTTGTTAATCACATTATCTAGTATATAGGTTTATGCCAGAAGGATATAATCCCAGTCATATATATAATGGAAAGACTCCATGCCACTGATGCAAGTAATTGAGTGTACCAACGTATCTGGCTATAATGTAACCTACAGACTGTGATGTTAAAAGGTCATTACAGTTTACATTTGTTATGTAATACTATTAAAAACGTAAACTTTACAAACAGAAAGAAACCAGAAGAAATTTTATCCATATTTCAAAAAGCAAATAGCTAAAAAAGGGTACAAGAAAACAAAATGCATTAATGATCACCAATATGAAATATATCTTATAATATGAAAACCTTTCTCATGAAATGCAGTAATGTTAACCACTACTGTTTCAGCAGTTGTCCTGCATAAATATCTGTGTTAGAAAAAAGTATTTTTAAATGTTCATACTAATCAGAGCCATGTCTAAAAATGACCTACATTAAGGGAAACCACTTGGACACTCTTTCCCCTTCTCTCTCTTGCAATTAATTAAAATTAATTTCAGACTGAAAGCACAAGAAACATAGTGAAACTGACATTTGTCAATCTCTGGACTACCAAATCATCCATATGAATATTAGCAGTCACATTAATCATGTTCCAAAATCGCACTATTGAATTTTAATTTTGATATAATATCTGTCAATCTACCACTAATATGTCATCAAAGAGCAACCTCAGCCCTAAGATTGCAGGGTTACAAATAAGATATAGTTCAAAATAGTGGCTGAAGCCTACAAGGTAATAATTTTAAAAAGATTTCCACAAATGGCTGCAAGCTAAAACGGGACAAACTTTTCAACATAAAATATTACTTTGATCCAAGTGACTGTACCATACATTGCATTGGGTGGGGGGGCTTCGAATTCAGGAGGTATGAAATAGTAATCATTTGGTAATAATTTCAGTTGGTAATCAAGGTTACTAGTTGATGGGATCTGTTAGGTTAATATCCACGCATTCTTTGGGTGCTACATTGCATGCTAATAAGCTTTTAACCCTCACCTCACTACATGGAGGGGTGGGCACTCCCAATGTCCATGGGGGAAGAGGCGGCAAGGAGGCTCCATGCCCGGCACGGCACAGCAGCAGCCCCACGTGCATCCCTGGCAAGTGTGACGGGTGGGGAGTCAGGGAGGCAGTGAGTCTACCCAGATGGCTTCCAAGGACTGTTTGTATCATTGGAAGCTCTGTTATTGTGTTTTTGGGAGGTGGAGTGAATGGGGGATTTTTATTTTTTGCCTCATTTTGCTCTTTTAAAGAGAACGCCCCCCTGCATAGCCAGAAGCCTTGCGCCATTGCTGTTCGCCTGCCACACTCCCCCAGCCCATCTCTTTCTCTTCCTTTGAAACAAACAAGCCCCCCAATCTTCCCATTTCTGCCTTCTGAATTAAAATGAGAGAAAGCAAAGTTTTTTTTTTCCTTTTGTGGTCTTTACATATTTAAACTGCAGCTAGAAGGAAGTGGGGAAGAAAACCATCGCGAGACACTCTTAACTTTTTTTTTTCTTGTCGCTTTTTGGAGTTTTCATCCTGCTTTCGTGAGACAGCAGCATCTGGGAGGGGGTGTAGCTGCTCCCTTTCCCCCCATGCCATCAGCTGAGCAAGACACCCTTCTGCCCACTGCCCCACCTGCTAGGGACCCCCTGGATCTCCCCCAACCCTGCCCGGCCCCCATAGGCATCCCCAGGAGCAACATCGAACTGGAAATGCCCACCCTGGCCACGCCCACCGTCTGCCATGACCACTGTAGCCACGCCCACCCAGTGGGCCATGCGCACCCGGCAATACATAAGTGGTTTTTGTATTGCAGTTTGGGCACTCGGTCTCTAAAAGGTTCACCATCACTGACCTTTGCCTTTGTGAACACCAAGGCAATGGTCCCAGAGGCAGTCTTTCTCTATGATGCCCCCCCCCAAAGTTTTGGAGTTCCACTTCACGTTCTCCTACTAGCTTTCCACAAGTTAATGAAAACAGTGTTATTTGTTTAGAGTTTGAATGGTTAGCTGAGTATATAAACCACCACTATATTATACAAGTTTTGTTACTATGTTTTTTTTTATCCTTAATATTGCAGTTGTCAAATCACTTGGAGTTGCCTAGCAGAGTTACAAGAGTAACTTAATCCTCTGAAGAAATGTAAGGAGCAGATATTGTAAAAAACTCTAATTTTCCAAGTAACAAAAATTAAAGAAAACTTATTTGGGTACTGCCCCTTAAAGTTCATATATTCTTCTGTTATTAATCAAAAGTAAACTGACTGAAATAATGCATATTTGCACAAGTTTAAATTGCCATTACTTCTGTGTTCCTCTGCTCCTTCCTCATCATTCCTAACAGTAATCTACATATAGCTAAAATACCTATGATAAAAACCTGCTGGTTTATGAGTAAGTAAAGAGTCTTTCACATTAATTCATAGTCCATAAAACCAAGAAACGGGAATCTAGCTCAATGTCTTATCTGGTCCAGAGTCACTATGATATTGTGCAATATCCAAGCAAACACAATTTATGGCATTGCATAACATCAGTATTGATAATGCAGCATATGTGTTAAGGCATCAGCAGCCTTCAATTTCATTTTGCTGGCTTTTTGAGACTGGGATGATTTATAAACCAGCCAGCCTATTAAATTGTTCATTGAACATGTCAGTTGTTAGCATAATCATCACTGCTACTAACATATACAATCATCATCACCTCAACCTTATCCCATCACTTTTATCTTTTTTGTAATTGTACACATTTTTGAGAACAATGTATTCCCAGCAAGAAACAAAATTATTGTGGCAGGGTATTTCTATTTTTAAAAAGACAATAGAAAGGCAGCAATACTCTTCACCATTGTAAACATCATCTTTATCACCATTACCACCATCTCCACAGAGTTTTCAGTCTTCTTTCAACACCATTTTGCTGAGCACTCTCATTGACTTGAAATTTTCTCCCTCCATCTGCGATTGGATTCAAGTCTTTCTCAGGGGCCGGTTACAAACAATGAGGGTCAGGTCTGTTTTATCCACCCCCCTGAAGCTTTGCACCGTGCTTAGCCCCTACCTGTACTCATTGTACACATATCATTGTGTATCATTCGACCCATCTACTGCAAAAATTTTCGCAGATGATACCACTGTAGTGGGTCTTATTACAGGTGGGGATGAGACAGCGTACGGGGGGGAGGTACAAAAACTATCCATATGGTGTTTCAACAACTTACACCTGAACATTGGCAAGACAAAAGAGATGGTGCTAAAATTCCAGAGGAAAAAAGAGGAACCTGCCCCACTTTACATCCGGGGGGGGCTATGTGGAGAGAGTTTCCTCCTTTAAATTTCTGGAAGTCTACCTTTGGGAAGATCTTACCTGGAAAGTTAACACAACCCAGGTGGCCAGAAAAGCCCAACAGATACTCCACTTCCTCAGGGACTTGCGGAAGAACAGGATAGAACGGCTAATGACCCTCTTTTACCGCTCTACTATAGAGAGCATCCTCTCGTACTGTATTATGGTTTGGTATGCTGGTCTGACAGCTGCGGATAGGAAAGTATTACAGAGGGTGGTAAGCACAGCACAAGACATTGTGGGCTGTCCCCTGACACCACTGGATGACATCGCCAGGGCTCGCTGCCTTGGAAGAGTGAGGAAAATTCTCAGGGACGACTCACACCCTGGTCGGTATCTCTTTACTCTCCTACCACCGGGTAGGAGATATAGGAGTATAGCCAGCCATACCAACAGGCTGAAGAACAGCTTTTATCCATGGGCTGTTAGGCTCTTAAACAGGAAATAATTTTATAAACTTTATGTATGATTGACTTGCGAGGCCGATGTGTTGTGCAATTAACTCACATGGTGTAATAAGATGGAGGGTTTGTTGTCACTGTGAGTTGGGGGTGGGGGCACGAAGGGAGGCTCAGCCAATCTCAATGTATACATGGTTGTACTTTGACAATAAAGGTTCATTCATTCTTGCTTCAACTCCCTCTTCAGGAAAGCAGCACAGAACCCAACCTACATTTTTTCCCTTCTTTTTTCTACTTGTGGAAATAAAGTGCAGGAATATTTGATCTACTCTGCTATCTTCCGCAAAGTGGAATGAGGCTCTGATTCTTTCATTTTTCCACTTGAGTGTTCCATAAAATACATATTGGCAACTTTTACGTGGCTGAAGCTCTACTTAAAATTTTTGAGATGCTCCAAAGCTTTATTAGTTGAGCTAATGATGAAACTGCAAAATGTACAGAATCCCACTTCAAATAGGGAATATGTTGAGATGTTCACTTTTTTGCAGAATACAGGTACAGATATTACTTCTATTTCAGAATGTACAAAACATCTTTTTTACCAAAACTACATGAAGGAAGAAAATATGTGATCAATTTTTGGTAATCATAATCAGAGATGGTTTTAAAGCCATAAAAAATTATGTGGCCCTGCACGTGGTCTGGAACTACTGATGCTCATCTAACTATTAAAGATAATGTTTACAAGATAAGATAATCTTTATTGTCTTTTTTTTTTACTGTGGGCACAACGGCACACATCAAAAATGAAATTTAGTTGCCCGCTCTCAAAGTGAAACACATACATGACAGACACCTAAAACATACTATAAACAACATATGTATAAACCCACACCCCTACATATACATAACAATAAAATATTAAATACTGTCCATCTTGAATATATAATGGAAGGAGGAAGCCTGAGTGTACACAAGGTTACTGTATGGAATGAAAGTATGGTTGAATCTGGATGTTCTGCTATGGATACCACGAAGCCTCCTCCCAGAAGGTAACAAGGAAAACAGGTTGTGAAGTGGATGTGTAGTGTCCCAGATAATCTCACAGACCTTGTTCAAACAACGCTTCTGTGCTATGTCCTGGATGGGAGGGAGGGAACTGCCAATGATCTTTTCGGCCATCCTCACCACTCTCTGCACCGCCTTCCTGTCTGAAGCAGTGATGCTTCCAAACCAGACTGTGATGCTGTATGACAGGATGCTCTCGATTGTTCCCCTGTAGCAAGTGGTCAGGACAGGGGAAGGAAGATGAGCTTTTCTCATGCAACGCAGAAAGTGCAGGCACTGCTGTGCCCGCTTCACCAGTTTCTCACTGTTGAGCAACCAAGCCAGCCTACTTGTTAGCTGCACACCCAGGAATTTGATGCTGGTAACCATCTCCACAAGGGACACGGTGGCTCAGTGGGTTAGGAGGCTGAGCTTGTTGATCAGATGGTCGGCCGTTTGGCGGGTTGAATCCCGAGTGCCGCGTAACAGAGTGAGCGCCTGTTGCTTGTCCCAGCTTCTGCCAACCTAGCAGTTCGAAAGCACGTAAAAATGCAAGTAGAAAAATAGGGACCACTACAGTGGGAAGGTAACAGCATTCCTTGCGCCTTTGGCATCTAGTCATGCCGGCCACATGACCACGGAGACATCCTCGGACAAGCGCTGGCTCTTTGGCTTTGAAACGGAGATGAGCACCAGCCCCTAGAGTCGGAAACGACTAGCACGCATGTGCAGGGGAACCTTTACCTTTACAACCATCTCCACAAGTGAATCACTTTAATTTATTGAGAACTCACATTCCCTAACTATATAAATAAGTAATACAAGCAGAATTATTTACTTATTTTATTTATTTAAAATATTTATCTAGTTGCACACCTTAAATTTAATTTCAATTTTCACTGGTGGGTCCCAATAATCATAGTAGATTTCCCACTCCTCCTAAATATACTGATTCTAATTTCATAAGTTAACTGACTTATAAACATACAGTGGTCAGCCTGCTAATGTTTAATGATCACCAATGTAATATTCCTTATAGTGCTAGTTAAAACTTTACCACCCCTAAATGAAGTTTTGCATTTATCAGTTAAGCCTTAGTAAAGTACATTGTTAGTTTTGGCAGAAAAACAGGAAAATAATAATGCATCTGTTTATTAAAAATTTGAATTAATATTATTACTTGGTCAATCTTGGCACTAATTAACTTGCTGTACTAGTGGAAAGTCTTAATTCTTAATGCCATCATTTCTATGTGGCATGCTTCTAAGCCTGATCAACATAAAATCCTTATCACTTTTCAGATGATTAACTTATAGAACTTTGAGCTTCATAATGGCAGAAATTCTTTGTGGAGGAGACTAAAGCCACCTCCCTTCATATTTGTGACTATGTATGTTGATCACTTTGTCCTTGTCTCTTGCTCTGTCTAGACACTAAGCATTAGACAAACTATACACATTATCTGACTGAACAGCTTTCAACTAGAAGAAAAATATAGCTGTTAACTTCATATGACCTATACAATAAACTAAATTCACTGCATAGATCTCTCAGCTCATACTCTTCCAAATATACTTTAAACTAATTAAAATTCATATAAAAGACCATACTTATAAAGTTTATGCAATACTATTTAGCTCCATTAGCTAATTTGTTGCTTAACAGGCATTTTAGCTAGGAATTCATAGCCTCAAAAAGCTTGATAAAATCTAAAAATGAAGCTTGCAAAATCAACCAGCATTTATGTGCTAACTTTCAGCTAGACTTTGGGTTAGAAACAGCTGTTTGCATACTTTACTAATGAGATCAGATATTGAGGAAGTTGCATCTATTAGAATCTAATCAGGCAAATTTTAATGAATATAGGATTAAATCCCAATGATCAATAAATATTCATTCAAAGGGCCAGGGGTGTAATTCAAAATACTCTAAAATATAAATATTAAAATTCATGTTAGCAAAATGGCATACAATATATTTAGGTAATAATTTATACATATAACACCTTCCTTTTTACCAAGATGGTTATCTCTGCACGGTATTTATTTTTTATACTTTTACTTCTACATCTTCTTCTTGCTCTTCCTGCAAATATATTGTCCTGCAACACCTATTTCCATATAAGTATGAACCCAATGAAAGAATTGTCACATCTGAATGAACAGCTATCCTACATTGCAGGGAACAAATTGAGGTAGTGAGCTAAAGTGTCAATTTCATCATAAAAACAGGTAAAACTAACCTGAAAAATTGGTTACCTGTGGCCAGATGTGTGTAAGATTAGGATTTACGTATTTCTTAGGAAATAAGGCTCTTATGTCAATAACAAACTGGAATAAGCCAAAGTTAAGATCATACATCATAAAAAAAATATTTTTTATTAGTTTTAACTGCTGGCTTCCTTAAAGAGGAAGTTTAATCAAATACCCTTACATGCTGCATATTCATAAGAAAACAGGAGCAGCTAGGCAATTCTTATGTGTAATGATGAGTAACCAAATAAAGAAAAATGGAGTTTAGAGACTCCATTTAACAGAGACTGGACCCCGTATTTAAAGGGCTATCTCTAGCTGCTATATGTTATATTTGCCAAAGTTCAAACCATGAGGAAGAATATTTAATTTGGAAGAGATTTTAATTTAAGGAAGGTATAATAATATAATAAATAACAATTATGTTTATATATGTCAATGGACGGGGAGGCAAGTAGACTCTTTCTTCTTTTCCTTCCCATAAGCAGATCATTGTTGTACAGTATGACCACTGACTTGCCCTCTGGTATTGGGGTGCTACTTCTGAATGTCATGGCAGTTTATCACAATACAGTCATTATTCATGATTTAATAATGTAAAGAAATGGCAACTTGACTTACCCATGTATAGTGCACAGCAGCATTGAATAAAAAACACTGTATTAAATATTCTTATTTTTATTTTAATTAATTATTTCTTCCTTACTAGAAAAGCCTGAAGAAATACTGCCTGCTCTTGAACATTAAAAAGCTAATTAAGGCAGGACAAGAAGCAATGGATGGAGCCTAATCAAGGAGAGAAGCAACCTAGAACTAAGGAGAAACCTCCTGACAGTTAGAACAATTAACCAGTGGAACAACCTGCCTCCAGAAGCATTGAATGTTCCAACACTGGAAGTTTTTAAGAAGAGATTGGACACCCTCCAAGGTCCCTTCCAACTTTATTGTTGTTGTTGTTGTTGTTGTTGTTGTTGCTGTTGTTGTTGTTGTTAATGTAAGTCACCATGAGCTGAGCCAACGTTCCTGATATGGGATCCAGTAATTCCAAAGCTCCTATGTAGATATATCTAGCCACCAAAGGCCATCAAGCACCTACCAAATATCTTAATTTGGATGGGCAGAAGAAAAAAGCATACATTTTAATATAAAAACACACACACACACAAACATATAGATACACCTCTAAGTTCTTTTTATTGCAGTGAGCAATCAAATGTTGTGTGTAAGGCTTCGTTCTTATCTGTAGCAAAGTTAGCCGATTCTTGTCTTGAATTCATCTGCCAAATTAAACTGAGAAATTGAACTGGAAACTATGATTTGCTGCCATTTTCAAGTATAAAGACTGACTTTAACAGACATGCCTTTTGTCTATATGAAGGAATGTTTTTCTATTTTTGATTGAGCTATATTAGGTACATAATTGCTACCAAGTTTAATTAAAATGCCCGTGCTTATCTCCTACACCACGGGTCGGCAACCTGCGGCTCTGGAGCCACATGCGGCTCTTTCAGCCTTCCCCTGCGGCTCCCAGTTTGCAGAGACAGAGAGAGGCACTTGCGCACTTGCGCTCTCTCTCTCTCTCTCTCTCGCTCTCTCTCGCTCTCTCTCTCCCTCTCTCTGTGACTGACTCACGCTGTCCTCTGAGAAGCTGACAAGCTTATTGGGTGGGGCTCCTGCCTTTGCTGCGTCTCCATAGGAAGCAACAAACAGGAAGCAGCAAAAAGCAGCAGCTCTCAAGGGCAGGAAAGCCAGCCCAATAAGAATGTGTGGAAGCTTGTCCAGAACAGCCTGAAGCCAGCTTGCCGGCTGAGCAGAAGATCAGAGGGGGGGAGGGAAGAGAGAGGGAGGGAGGGAAAGTGAGAGAAAGAGAAGGGAAGCACAAGAGCCTCTCTGTCTCTCTCTCTCACACACACACACACACACACACACAAACAAACTGAGTGGGGGAAGAGGACTGGCAGACCAAGGGCAGAAAGAGAGAGAGGGAGAGAGAGGGGAAGTGCAAGTGCCTCTCTCTCTCTCTCTCTCTCTCTCTCACACACACACACACACACACACACAAACAAACTGAGTGGGGGAAGAGGACTGGCAGACCAAGGGCAGAAAGAGGGAGAGAGAGAGAGAAGTGCAAGTGCCTCTTTCTCTCTCTCTCTCTCTCTCTCTCTCTCTCTCTCTCTCTCACACACACACACACACCCAACACACACACTGAGTGGGGGAAGAGGACTGGCAGACCAAGGGCAGAAAGAGGGAGGGAGAGAGAGACAGGGGAGAAAGGAAGGGAGAGAGGGGGAGACAGAGAGGGAGGGAGGGAGGAGGGGGAGAGAGAGAAAAAAAATATGAACATATGTGGTTGTCCTTACTGGACTTTTAGTAAAGAACGTTTAATGAAATATTTGGATGTTTTTTTTTAATTAAGAGGTGAGGTATGGGAATAATTATGCTGTATTTAAAGATGGTAGATTTTACTAAAATTGTTTTTACCTGTTAGGATGAAGAAGAAAGGTTTTTTTCCCTCTTTGTCCTGTCCTTTTCTCTTTTTTTCCCTGCAATTTTTTTCCTTTTCTATTTTTCTGTTTATAGTTTTTATAGTTTGCACCAGCTTTTTATTTCATAAATACGAGGAGAATTCAAATAGACATTTGAGTATTTTATTTGAAAGTAACCTTCTACCCAGTGTCTTTTTTTTAGTTCAAAATGCTTTTGTTGCATGCAGAAATAAAAATTTGTTTTCTTTGTAGCAGTTCATTGATTTCATAAATGCAGCACACTATAGTTTTTTTATACATAGTATAAAGGTAAAAAACAATATATGCAGTGTTATCTTCATTTTAGATGTCAAAAGGCTTTTGTGGCTCACAGAGTTTTTGGTGGGAAAAAGGTCCAAGTGGCTCTTTGAGTATTTTAGGTTGCCTACCCCTGTCCTACACTCATAAAAACTTGGAAAAATTAAATATTAAATGATTGCTAAATCTAAAAGAAATAAACCTTCATTTTTTCTAAAAAGATATTGATTTGGGTTACTAGATTGGGTTCTATATTATCAAGCAGCTGCATTAACTTGGCTAAAAGAATGGATAACCCTTAGACACAAAAGATTACTATACTTAGAAGGACACAACTTACAACTTGGATGCCACGCCTTTCTATAGTATGGGAAGAACAAAATCCATAAATACTCTCAAAATCACTATGCAAGAAACGCTTTGCTTCTAGTATGGGAAAAGATAAAAGCGAAAATGTATATGAAAATACCAGGATGGATTTCGACAGTAGAAGCGTTTGTTCACCCAGATTTAACTAATTATGAGAAACTTGTGACTTATAGAGACATTTTGAATACTGAATGGAAGGGAAATTACAAACTAAATAAGGGCTGGAAGAACAGGGCATTGAGCTATCATAGTGGTTGCACCTGCAAATGCACATGAGATATGAGGAAGATGCCAAAACATATGGTTTTTATAAAGACCAGTTAGTGTTTGACCAGATATTATTGTCATCAGATAAAAAACTGATTTAGAAACTGTATAACTTTTTGTAAAATTTAAAGATAGAAGATGAACAAGTCAAAGATACAATGATAACATGGGCAAAAAACTTTGGGCACAATCTAGAGTCAGAAAAATGGCAAAATTTGTGGGAAAGAAACTATAAAATAACAAGGACAGCGATCTATAAAGAAAATTTATACAAAATGTTTTATAGATGGTATTTACCACCTGCAAGGTTAGCAAAAATGTTTAAAAACATGTCTAGCAATTGTTAGAAATGTAGGCAAAATCCAGTGACATACTATCACCTTTGGTGGACATGCCCCAAAGCAAAAAAATTCTGGTCGAAAATACATATGTGGTTAGAGAAAATGTTAAGAAAACAAGTAGATTTTAAGCCGGAACTATTTCTTTTATGTATAACCTCAGAAAACTATGATAATGAATGTGTATATTTAATATTACATGTACTAACAGCAGCAAGAATTACATTTGCACAGCATTGGGGAAATGAAGAAATACCAACTGAAGAGCTAATTAAGAAAATTTTGGACTATGTGGAAATGGATAGGCTTACATTGAAAATGAAAGTGAAAGAAGATACAGAATACTTTCAAACATGGGATATATTTTACAAATGGCTAGAAAAACGGAGTAGAGAGTAGGAATGGAAGATGTATTCTATTAAGTTAAATATGTGGACACAGACAACACATTGTTTATTAAGCACTAAAGATTTGTAAATATAAAAAATTAATAAAATATCTTAAAAAAATATTGGGAGTCACTTTGGCGAACTGGTTTTAAACCTAACAAAATCTTATTTTCTTGCTGCAACAATCAGCTCAGACCCTGTTTTCTTCCACATCTTTCTTTTTAGGGTATTCTAGCTGTTCCTCAAGCAGAGATGAGGAAGACCAGAATAGCAATGTTTCAGTGTCACCCACCTATTACAACATAGTCACCATTCTTTATGTTAGGACAGTGATGGTAAACCTTTTAGAGACCGAGTGCCCAAACTGCAACCCAAAACCCATTTATGTATCATGACGTGTGGGATGGGCATGGCCCTTTGGGTGGGTGTGGCCCTTTGGGTGGGTGTGGCCCACTGGGTGAGCATGGCTGCAGTGGTAATGGCAGACTGGGTGGGACTAAAAAGTTCAATCAATCAATTCCAACTTTGCAAGAATTTTTTTTCCCCGCAAGAAGTTGAAAGTGATTGATTGATTGAACCTTTTTTTTATGGCGGTGGAGGGCTAAAGCAAAAAGGGTTTATAAAACCCAGCTGAGGGCCTAGGACTGGGGCGATAGCGTGCATGTCCACAGAGAGGGCTCAGGTGCCACCTGTGCACCCGTGCCATAGGTTCGCCACCACGGTGTTAGGAGATCAACAAGGTATTGGCAATGAGCTACTGAAATACTCCAAAGAGGACTCTCACTTTATCTGTGTTTCTGTGTTTCTGAACAGGATGGCACACACTGATGCTTTGGAGCTGAACATAGTTCTCTAAGCTGCTCTGCTTTTTCTCAGCCCAGAAAACAGTTAAATTAAAAGATGGAGATGCCTGAAAAAACAAAATGCAAAAACAAAAAGAAACAAACAAAAAGCCAAACATTATATACCCTATCAAAGAATTAAATAAGTCAAAATGAAACAAAATACAGTTTCAAATAAACGTACAAAGATTTACATTTCTTAATTTCAGTTGCAACCTATTCCAGAATGTCAATGGAAGTCGTATTATAAATTATTGAATCCATCTATCACAAAATCTAGAATTTCAAATGTATTTATTTTTAAAATTTATATAGCCATCCGAGAAAACAAATGACTCAGAGTGGCATACAACAAAGTTACAAAACAATAATTCACAAATATTATTAAAAATGTTTTAAAAAATATAAAATGTAGCTAAAAAAATATAACGGGCAAAGGGATGTCAATAACAACAAAGCCATTTGCTAGTTCTCCAGTTCCCTTCAGAAAGTCATGAGTGATGGTGTCAGACTAAACTTTGAGGAAAGAATACTCTATAATGCAACCACCACAGCCAAAAACGCCCATGATCTAGAGGCCACTAAATGTAGGTCCCCTAATGACAGAACCCACAGCATGCCTTCTGTACTAAATCTGGTGGGACTGGAAGATGCAACTGGAGAGAGACAATCCTTCAAATAACCTGGTCCCATGTCATGTAAGCATGGAATAAATTAAATATCTGCCCTTCCCTTCCCAATTTATTTTATACTTTCCCAACTTTTTCAACTTTCTTAACCTCTTTTACCAAATGTCTTTATCTTTTGACTTTGGATGCCAACTTGGATTTTTTTTTAACAGATACTTGCATGCCAATGTCGGTGTTTCCCTTGGACATGTCAAAATTGTTTTCCGAGCCATGGTATTTTGGTGAGCATACAAGGGAGTAGAGGGATGTCTACAACAGGAGTGTCAAACTAGCAGCTCACATGCTGGATGTATATGTCATGTGCAGGCCACACCCATCCAGACTCCGCAAAGGCAAAAAAAGTCACAATACATCATGATACTTCACATGATGTGATCGAGTTTGACACCCACGGTCTACAATCAAAATAGCCAATAAAAGGTTATAAAGATATAAATATATAAAGATTATATATTATAAGATATAAGCTTCCTATGGAGGGTTTATTGGAATAAAGGGAACTGCACACAAACAAGTTGTATATAATATATTAATAGTAGACTGTGCTACAAAGAAAAGACACCTTTTGGTTAATCCAGTTATTGTAATCTCAAAAGAGGATAAATCAATAAACATTCAGATATTTTAAGGAAAGTATTCTATGAAACAAATACCCATAATTCAGCATACTCTGGGTTTATCGCATTATGTGCTTCCCACATCACTAAATTAATTAATCTTACATTAAGTGATGCGGCCTGCAGCTCTTAGCTGAAAACAAAAACAGTTCAAGGTCTTCAAATTATACTGTTCTTCTGGCCCAATGCACACTTACTATTAATAATCAGCCTACAGTTGCAAGAAATGTATTCATCAAACCATTAGCTGTAGAAATACAGATTTTGGAGTTTTTCAAATGTACATTCTATTTCACTTATATTAGGGTTAATGCATGAAAGCCAATTCTTTCATAATGAATCATAAATCACAGCAATGTATGCAACACTATCTTTTTTCCCATCCACCTCCATTTTCTGTCTCCAAGGTGGCTGGGCTTCTAAGGCTCATTGTTTCTCTCTCCTTAGCAAGCTTCACTCACAACAGTTCTGCTGACAGTCAGCTAGGCTGAAGATACTGATGGAAAACTTGAAAGTAAATACAGTATACTTATGTATTAAAAGAAATACTAAGAGACCCTGACTGTACATTGTGCTTCTACTGCAAGGAAAATTCTTTCATCTCCTTTAAGAGAAATAATGTTCTGTAACATTTTAAACACCACTATAAAACACCCTTTTGAAAATACAGCCCTTGCAACTGTTGCCCCAAACCCTAAATTATTAGCTTTAGGGAACCGTCATAGACATACCCAGAAAAAGTGGTAACCCCACAAAGAGGAATGTTTCCAACAAGGGGTCTTCAGTGAAAAGCTTTGCCATGTGGGCACTTTTGGGAAGCAGTAATATATGCCCACTGCGTTATTAAAATATTGCAGGTAGGCAAAGATGGTGTAATTTCTCTAATGCGCTAATATTTATGCTTCCTTAGGTTTCATGCCATTTATTAAGTTTGCAGCCTTGCCTGAAGCAAAAGGATAAACAAAAGCAGATGTGAGGTTTTCTGTTTAAAGGGCCTGCCAACCTCCTGCAATGCATGTAACCAGCTGGGAAAGACTGATTATCATCATTCCAACATTTGCTGTTCAACCCATTTGCTGCTCTTCTAATAAGCACTGAATGAAAGTCATATTGAAAGGGCTGTGCCCTATTAACAGTGGCACTGAGCAGAACCTCTGAGATTCTGAAGACAGATCTACTTCTTACACAACTGGAACAGATATAAGATCTTTGGTTTAGCTTTTTTTTATACCAGTGCAAATAATGCCATATTAAAATGATTTAATATAGTCAGGCTGAAGAAATGTAGAAGTGGCCTCTAACCTTCACAATCAGACTTTTCTCCTGTTATGTAAAAAGTGTCACCTTCTAGCTATGCTGTCACACACCTTCTAAAAATCTATTCCTAGGGGCAGAAAGATCAGTCAGGTCAACATGGGATTTGCTATGGAGATGCAGAATAAATCGGTATACATTACGTATTTTATTACTGCCAGTGATCACAACTGAACATAGTTCTACATGGCAGTTGAAATTCTGCACATCTATGGGATATTAAACTAAAGGCAGCTGCTTTCAGCAAATCGATTTCTGAATGGTCCTTGGTGCTCTCTGAGCTTGCGTGTTTTCTTGCAGACATTTCATTACCCTAACTAGGTAACATCGTCGATGCTAGTAAGGAGTGCTATTTGCTGTCAGTTTGTATTCTGGTGTCCTGCCTGTCTGTGTGGGTAAGGGGTGGTCTTAAGGATTCTTTGGGTGGGCTGTTTACTAATGGCTCTGTGGCAGTTTCTTGATTGAGGTATTGCTTACTTGATTATTGGTCTGAAGGTGACCTTGGAGTTAATCTATACTGATCTGAATGCTGATGCATTTCTGCCAGAAAGCAAGATAATTTCTTATACAAGAAGCATTATTTATTAGTATAATGTTTGCATTTGGCATCAATTTAGAATATAGAATATAGAATTATAGAGTTGGAAGGGACCTTGAAGGTGTTCTAGTCCAGCTTCCTGCTCAAGAAGACTATACCATTTTCATACAAATAGCTGCCCACTTTCTTCTTGAAAACCTTAAGTGATACAGCACCCACAATCTCTAGTAGCAAGTCATTCCATAGATTGTTCTGTTTTATTGTTGCTTTTTAACTGATTTTTTAACTTTTTATCTTCTGGTTTTATTTTTCAGTTTTGTTAGCTGGCTTGAGGAAATCAAATAAATAACCTAGAAAGCAGCCTTGGGGTATTTTGGCTGGACTGAAATATTTTCATAAGCTTACAATGCTACTTAAGCGTGAACAGAGAAGCTGCCATACTACAAATCACAATTGTAGGCTATTGGTTTCTGAAGCCACTGATTAGTCTAGGAGGTGATTCTTTTATTTTCAAAAAAGGTAAATAGATCCTTCATGGGCACTTAGTTATGGCAATTCCATGGCTAATACAGTAAGTTTATATAAGATTTCACTTCAGAGAAGAACAAGAGAAGTGGCGTGATTCTCTTCCTTGAAGGGATAGTAATTCTGGCATTTGCAATCTTCTTTATCTCAAGTGGACCAAAATAAGAAAGGCTGGGCTGAAATATTGACTAAATTATAGTGAGCTACTGAGTTCTATGTCTTCTATAAGCATCAGTCACTTCACTAGAATGCCCAAAAATGATGAGTTGCTGTTTTTTATCAATAATTTTTCAACTGAAGTTTCTTCATGATGCCTACTTATTAAAATGCATATTTAAATCTTATTTGAAACTCAGCAATGCTGTCTTAAATGCAGTGTCACTAGACAGCTTAGCTGTTGCAACAAACCAGAATTCCTTGAATCATGAGAAAATCAGGTTGCAAATTATAATGTTTCAGAGAGAATCAATAACTGTCAAGAGTGAGAAGAAAGGGAGCAGTTAATTCATTTCACTTTTATCTACTACAAATGGAAGAGAAAAATGATGGATAATTGAACCTTTGGTTTCTATAGGATACTGCTGAATTTAGCTACCAACACTAGCAATGTAATGTCTGGCTCAATTAGAAGAGGAAGAAGAAGCAGAGATCAAGGTTGAAGCAATGGCTGGACAAATCTCTGTCAATTCTCTGTCAACTGAATAAAACCAGAACCAGAACTTTTTAAGTCCTCCCTGGTGGAGTCTGAGTCATGGTTCTAAAACCTGAACTCAAAAGAGCAAAAGGGTCATGGTGTAGAAATACAGTAAGTTGAACACCAGAGAAATAGCAACAGTGGGTCCTTGGAACAATGGGCTCCAACTCTGGGTTTTTAAATGCCAGCTGAAACTGTGGTGGGCTCATAGGTAAAGGTAAAGGTTCCCCCGCACATGTGTGCTAGTCGTTACCAACTCTAGGGGCCGGTGCTCATCTCCGTTTCAAAGCCAAAGAGCCAGTGCTTGTCCGAGGACGATTCCATGGTCATGTGGCCGGCATGACTAGATGCCAAAGGTGCACGGAACGCTGTTACCTTCCCACCGTAGTGGTCCCTGTTTTTCTACTTGCATTTTTACGTGCTTTCGAACTGCTAGGTTGGCAGAAGCTGGGACAAGTAACAGGCGCTCACGCAGCACTCGGGATTTGACCCGCCAAACTGCCGACCATCTGATCGACAAGCTCAGCGTCCTAACCCACTGAGCCACCACGTCCCTTTGGTGGACTCATATAGCCATACAAAACCAGATTGTGTGATATAACATTTGCTGTCTATGACACTTAGACTTGGCTACTCATTTGCTTATTCCTTGTGGTGAACTGATTACTGTGCTACAGACTGGGATCACTTTCCTATCTCTATGCTGACTCAGGAATTCTGGGAGTTGAAGTCCACGAGACATAAAAGAGCCAAGGTTACCTACCCCTGGTCTAGTCCAAGCATGGTAGTAAGTTTCATAAACCCATTTCTTAAATCTAAGTCCATCTAACTATTCCTAATAAATGATTGAAGTCTCTTCTGGGTTAAGGTCAACTGCTGGTGAAGTTATAGACACTCCCTGCATACAGATGGGAGATGGGATAACACTACTGAATATAGTTGAGGGTACCTTTTCTGGAATCTTTCCCCCTATTTCCTTTATCTCATTTCCCAGTCTAACATACACAAGCACTTCTAAAATACCAAGCACATTCCAGACGTGTTGGCTTATAAAGTCCAAATAATGCTGGCTGGTTTATTTTTATAGTGAAAGTCTTTCCTTCAATGAGCTGCATGCAAGTATTATTGTATACAACAATACAAACATTATTGTCTAACTGTCATCTTAGACAATTCAGATTGCATTAGCACCTTGTTTTTAATATCTTGGTCTAGAAACAATGGTCAGGAAAATTTACAAACCTTACTCGATATTATTTGAACTGCTATTATAGCTTAAAGTTCATACACCTCTCTTGACCCCAAAACACTAAAGCATGTACTTTGATGATCCATCCTTTTACCCTGTCATGTTTTCCTAGAAAATAATCACAAGATATCAGAACAAAATCTGTCTTTGTCTCCTGCAAAAAGCAAGCAGATAGCTGTCATCTTTAATGTAAACTAAATTAGCCACCGTTAATCAGTTGTGTAAGCAGGCAGTGAGCTCTAGAGAAGAAAAACCAACAATATTACCTTATATTTTAGTGTTCAAGTTGTCATTTTTTGAACAATCTTTTAAATAGGTTTAATATTATTACTGACTTACCATGATTTAAGGACTGAATGTGTGTCCATGCATAAGCACATGTGACTTCACATGCTATTTTTCCATATTGCCTCTGGACAATTAATGACTTTGTAGCAGAGACAAAACTTAACTGAGAATATTGTCATTTATATATTTTAATACCCATGGAAGTTTAACTATTCATGTTTTAGCAGAGAGAGAGAGAGAGAGAGAGAGAGAGAGAGAGAGAGAGAGAGAGACGATATATAGAGATAGATGTTCTCTAATGTCCGGCAAAAGCACAAAGATGAATTGTATGAGATTCAGACAACAGATTGTCTTGGTCAGGTAATCTATGTCATTTGTAAAATGGTACAAGATTTAGCTAATCTACATCAGAATGTGATTTTCTGGTACGGTACAAATCTTACTATAAATCTTGAAAATGTATATTTACTTTAGCAATAGTTGCAGTTAGTTAACTACATTAACAATTTGATTATAAATATAAAGTAATTCCATATTATTATAAACTATAGTAATACTTTCCTGCAAAACCACATTCAGTTTATACAATCAACAGTACTGCAATTTCATTTAAAATGATTCATCATTGTTAAGTGCCAAATATTATTTAAAACATGTACTCAGATCCCTGAGATTTAGCCTTGCCTTGCAACTTACAGTAATTCTAAACACATTTACCTAAACTTTATTGCTTTTGATTTATATTTTCAGAGAAGTCAGACATATTTGAACTTAACGGCCACATTTTGCTTTGCTTTGGCTTCTGCTAGACTGAGCCCCAAAAAGTAAATGTGACTGAACAGATACAGTCTGAGGAAGGACAAAATCACATTTAATTTAATGGCTCACATGAGGTATATGGAGTACTTGCTATATGTTTATATTTCTATCACAGTATGTGTTATGACTTGTTTACAACTTTTTGAGAAAATCTGGGTAACCATGCCCAAATCACTCAGTGACTACCAAATATAATTCCTTCATTACATAACATAAAGATCTTGAGCTTGTTCATGCTCTTTACTTTGTGGGATACATTTCTAAGTAAAAATATATGGGAACAGGCTTTTCCATGGTTTTCTTTGAGTCATGTGACTTTAGTGGGTTCTGATAATTCCATATGGCCAGCATATTTAATACCATAGAAAATATTTTTTTTTCATTTGATTCTTCTTTTAGCTCACACTGCTTTGTGTTTGTGTGCTATATTTAGAATTAATCGCTTAGAAAATTTTATCATCGTATCATCTACTCTGATGATTCAGCATGGATCTGAATGATCATACCAGGAGCACTTTTACTAGGGATAAAGTGATCAACTGTATATGATAATGACCATTTTGAAATTCATTTGTAATAAGTCAAAATCCAAAATATGAAGCTTAAAAATCTACAGCTCATAAAAGGATTTATATACTGTGTTTCCCCAAAAAGATGATCCAGTCTTTTTTTTTTGGTCTGCAAAAGAGGCATGGGGTCTTATTTTCAAGGGGTGTCTTTTCCATTCACCTCGCGGCGGCAGCACTAACAGCCCCACCCAACTGGCCCACTGCTTCTGCGGCTAAAGGGGCAGCTTCATTCTGCAGCTGAGAATGGAGATCCAGCCTGCATTTCACAGTCAGAGGTCTTTCCAGAGGCCTCTGTAGCCAAAAGCCAACCTAAGGATTCAATCCATAGCTCAGTTCTCGGCTGCAGAGGCCTTCTAGAAATGTAGGCCAGAGCTCCTTTCTCAGCTGCAGAATGAAGCTGCTCCTTCAGCCACAGAAGGAGTGGGCCAGGGAGGCAAGTCTCAATCCATGGGAGGCCTGGCTGCAATCTCCCCATCCCCATCCCAGCTTGATTTTTTTAGGTGTGCGCTTCGCCCCCAAACTAGGGCTTATTTTGGGGGTGGGGCTTATATTAGGCCCACCCCCAAAATCAAGCTGGGGCTTATTTTCACGATAGGTCTTACTTTCAGGGAAAGACTGTACTTGTGCTTGATATTTCAAGATAAAATACCGTATATGTCTTTAGAGAGAATCTGTACTGTGTTTCAGGTTGTAATGCTCCCGTAAGTAGTGACTTCCTTGTCTGACATGAAAGAGAAGCAATATAGAATTTAGCAACCTATAAAATATTGAGTAACAGTTTAAAAAAGGAGACAAATCAGAAGAAATTAAGAGGAATACACAGAATGAACACAATCTAAAACAAACTTGCAAGAAAGAATGCATAATTATTCAGTTAATGAAGCATCTATCCTCACAGTAATTCAAAACTTTTTGCCAACAAACTACAAGTGGTCCTCAACTTACAATCACAACTGAGCATAAAGTTGTTAAGTGAGTTTTGTCCCATTTTACGACCTTTCCTGCCACAGTTGTTAAGTGAATCACTACAGTTATTAAGTTAGTAACAAGATTTTTAAGTGGATCAGACTTCCCAATTGACTTTGCTTGTCATAAGCTCACAAAAGGTGACCACATGATCCCAGGATATTGCAACTGTCATAAATACATGCCAGTTGCCAAGCATCTGAATTTTAATCATACATCCATGAGGATGCTGCAACAGTCGTAAATGTGAAAAATGGTCATAAATCATTTTTTTCAGTGCTGTTGTAACTTTGAACAGTTATTGACCAAATGATTATAAGTCAAGAACTACCTGGTTAGTTCCTGGTCCTGAAAAAGACAAGAAAGAACCTATTAAAACACGTTTTAGCTCCTTGTAAGGATGCTTCATATATTTATGCCCTGAAGAAATTACTTTTCTCCTACTTAATGTTCCTCCAAATACACACTTTTAAAGATGCTGACAGAAGACTTGCAAAGTTTCATTTTTTTTGTTTTGTTTCTAGGATAAAGATAGTGCAAGTATGGGCAGAAGACTACAAATCTTCTCTACTTTACCATTCATAAACTCTTTATATTTTGACATAAAGAATAAAACACTATGAGGCAACACGTTTCTTCTCAAAGCTCACCCTATTTCAAAACTCTCTTGTCAACACTAGAATATAAATTAAAGAGTAACCCCCTTACTGGCTTGATGTTATATTTCCAATGAATTATAGGCATGATGCACACATACATAGATATGTATGTGTTTCCCCATTCCTCATAGGAAAGCATGACACATTTTCCTCTTAACATTCTGTAATTAAAATTTTTAAAAAGTAAAAAAGCAAATGGATGGGAGTGGGAGCAACAATATTTTAAGCACATGGAACATTTGACTTGAAAGTTAGATAAATATGTGGAGGACAGGGTGACCCTTTTCTTATCTTCCACTGACATGTTTAATCACTTCCAAACAGCAAACAATTTTAAGCACCTATGAAGAAAGCATGGATGAATAATAAACAGTTAACCTTATAAAATCCACTTCTGACTATGAGAAATCAAGGAAATAAAAGAGACATTGTCAGGGAACAAGATTCCCAGGGACTGAGATTTTTGTTCAAGTCCCAAATTTTGTCTGTCCATTTTCACAATCAATGGTAAAGCTTGACTTGTACCCATGCAGTCCACCCAAACTTAAAAGGCTTCATTCACTTCATTTATTTTACTAAAACAGGAGTGCCCGCTCACTATTCCCACCACCCTAGTTTCTCAATCTCCTTTACTTTTTGAACTTTTGCCTACTAGCCTGGTGTTGCAACTCCTTTTTCCAAGAAAACTAACAAAATATTTTTAATACCAGAGATAGTAGGACTTGCCAAGATTTGGGAGCAGAGGGAATTCTGTGCTATATTATCATTTTTATTCAATAGCACATTAAATATTAAAATAACAGTGGTTCCATTTAAAAAAAAGCCGAAATCAAATGAACATGACAGGAACTATTGAAGAAAGCCATCCAATTTTTACTCTAGGGCAATAGACTACTACTCTCACATTTTGCTATAGCTCATCAAAGCTGAAATAGCATTTTCAACCTTCATAATTTAAAGGTTTGTACGGTTTTGCAAAAAAAAATATGCCTGATGTGTTCTCACATTCTCACTGTAACTTCACCAAGTATTTAAAAAAACTGTCTCCCATTACTTTATCTCCATGAAAAGCACACATCATGGTTCTCCAGCATTTCCTGTTTGCAGAATGTGTTTTAACTACATTGCACTCTATGCTGCTGTGATGGAATGCACAATGTGGCATTGTGAAAACGTTTGCACTTAAAGGCAGAAACACTGCTGGTTTATATCAAATCCTGTCATTCTGTTCACCGAGGTCTCTTTGTCCTTCTCTCTCCCTTCCTCCTAGCAGTGAAGCATAGCATGCACACTTGTGGGTTTTATGAAGGACATCCTGAAGACAGAGTTCTGTAAAAATTCATATTCTATG
This sequence comes from Vipera ursinii, assembly GCF_947247035.1. NCBI lineage: Eukaryota > Metazoa > Chordata > Lepidosauria > Squamata > Viperidae > Vipera > Vipera ursinii. Next base: position 52,983,510 of record NC_139518.1, on the reverse strand, counting down.
AGTAACTTCCCACTTTCACACATTCCATTAGATATCATCAGAAGATATTTCACACCTATTTTAATGACTGTGCAGTTAGCTCCAACACTACCCCTGTCACCCAATATAAAACACTTTAATTATATTATTCTCCCACCAGAGTCCCTCCAGATGCATTGCAGTATTATCTCATAATCTCCAGCTGCTATACATTGTCATGCCAATACTCAGGGCTTTTTTTCTCATAGAACGCTCAGAACGGAGTTCCGGCACCTTTTTTGGATGGAACCTTGTAGGGTAGGCAAGGTGGGTTGTATGACATGTGTGAGTTCCGGCACCTTTTTCTTTTACAAAAAAGCACTGCCAATACTAAATGTAGTGCTATAGCAGAAGGGGCATTTCCTTTATTCTGCCAATGGACTAATTCTAATTCTGGATATTATTGTTGCAATTGCATTTAAATTTATTACTGCCACCAACTCCTATAGACAATATAGAATTTAGACTCTGTATAAATATATTCTCATTTACAAGTTGTCTCTTCTACATTTACAGCCTCAGATACAATTAACCTCTAGAATGAAATCAGAAAACCTCCAATCAGTTCAAATCTCTAGTCTAGATTCCCAAAATGAAATTTTGAGATTACATGTCACTTTAAATGTCAATATCCTCTTCCTGTAAAACATCACTTAACAAGTTTTAATATCACTGAACCATGGCCTTACATTTAATAGCCCCATAACCTGTAATAACATTCCTAAAACTGCAATCAATAGACAAATACAAATCTATTGCATTCTGACTGCTGCTACAAGGAAAAGAGAAATGTCTATGAACTTTCTTCTGGGTGGCCTACCTAAATAATCCAAATCATCTGTCATGATTCATTACCACTGTGGCAATTAAGTGCAAAACAAACCCCAAAATATTTCTCCCACAGAAGTAATTACAGGTAACAACTGCAGGGAAGTTTGAGGATCACTATCAATGTGTAACTATGGACCTTCCTGCCTTTAGAAAAGGTCAGGCTGCCTTTGTGTTTTTTTGAGCTACTTGTCACTTTCTTATTGTTTCCAAAAGCATTTACTTCACAGGCAGAGTACACATAGATTTTATCTCCTGTTTTGGCTAATTTATGTGATTTTTTTTCTTTTAATTTGAAAACATCAACTTTTAATAGTTTAGGCTAAAAACTATTTCTATCTGCCTTTTAAGGATAAGGATGTGTTACTTTCCTGAAATGCTGAAGTATAAATTGTATTGAACTACTGAATTCAAATCCCTAAAATGCAAAATATTACAGAATATTGCATTCATCTATTACTGTATTTCATCTCTTAAGATATTAGTTTACTTTTTCTATTAACATTAGCAGGTTCTTCCACACTATCCTTTTTATTATATGTGGTATTAGAATAGTCTATTAATTAAATATTACTCTGAGACTACTTACGGTAATTCCATTCTTTTCAGTGGCTTCAGATGTCTCTGCATTTTAACTTTAGTAACAAGTTGTCTGCAGTTCTGTATCAGCCATCTCATTAAGTCTGTCTCATTATTACTCAATATTTGATATGGCAAAAACATAACCACATGACATTAACAAGGAGTGAATAGTAAACAATGCCAAAAAATTAATTTCCTGATTACATAGAAACTGTTAAGAAAGCTGTGAATAATTCTTGCTAACAGCCTAACAAAGTGGGTGCAAGTGTGAGGGGACAGTGGAGAAGAATTTGCATGGCATGCAGATACATTTTAATTTTCCTCCAAACAATCTCCAAATCTTAAAACCTTTTCCCTCTGTCATAGAAGCAAAAACAATCAGTGTTGAAATGCGATAAACTCAAGCTAACACACCTAGCTTATATAACTTTCTGTCTCCTTCTGCAAGGCCCCTTTTGAGCACAATAAGTAACAAAGGTGAAAAGGTAACCCACTTGAAGGCTTTAAAAGGTGTGCCTTCAAAATATTTTAGCTAGATCATTTGATACAAGAGCATGAAGACCAGGCTTTTTAAGCTGGGCAATAAAAAAAATCTGTTTCTGTTATATAATCAGGATTCACAGAACGAATTAAAGAACAGCTAGTCCGTTAATATCCTAATTCAGTCTTCCATGTGTGCTTCAAAGAATTTGCCCCATACTCCCAACAGAAATAACAAATTCAAATATTGAGAATTATAAATATAGATTCCTATACCTAAAGCAATATAGTAGAACTAAATATACATCTGAAATTTCAGTGTAGCTTGCCTGCTTATGGTGATGTGTAGTGTCAAGTATCTACAGCAGGCATGTCAAACTTATGACGTCGTGTGATGTATCGTGACTTTTTCCCCATTGCCAGCAATGGGGTGGGCACGGTTTTAGTATGATGCATCCAGCCCGCGGGCCAGCAGTTTGATATGCCTGATCTAGAGCTTTGATGACAAAACTACTTTTCCTACTTACAGCATCTTATAGAATATACTCAGTCATTGTTAAAAATAATATAAAGTCTGTCATTATTGTTACAATGATGGTTAAATGACTATAGAAGTCTCTCGGTCTCTGTCAAGGTCTAATATCAAGAAATGTCTACTTCCAAAACAAAATTTAGCAGTGTTCTCATGCCCACTTGTAGGTAATCAATGCCATATGTCATACTGATTCACATCCAAGAAATAGGTTAACTAGCAAATTGTTTTATAAATTAATCTTTATACAAATTTAGAATATTCTATCTTTTTCACAATGGAAAAACTGCTAGCACAGTTGAGTTCTACTGAAAAGTTATGTAAAGGTAAAGGTTCCCCTGCACATGCGTGCTAGTCGTTTCCAACTCTAGGGGCCGGTGCTCATCTCCATTTCAAAGCTGAAGAGCCAGCGCTTGTCCGAGGACGCCTCCGTGGTCATGTGGCCGGCATGACTAGACGCCAAAGGCGCACGGAATGCTGTTACCTTTCCACCGTAGTGCTCCCTATTTTTCTACTTGCATTTTTACATTTTTACATTTTGCATTTTGGCAGAAGCTGGGAAAAGTAACAGGCACTCACTCTGTTATGTACACATTCCTTAATTCAGATTTTTTTCTACCAGTGTCTTAAAATGAAGATTATCAAAATGCCAATGTTACGGAATGCCAAAGACCATGCCTTCTATGGAAAAGCAGTTAAACACAACAACAGTTTAATCTGATAGAAGATACAAACTCTCAACTGTTGGTAGAAAGAATATATTCAACAGCTGTATTTGGTTTATCTAAGAGCTTAAATGGCAGTGTCCAGTATCCTATATTCCTTATTCAGAAAATTATTGCAGGGATGGAAGTTGGAAGGATGGGAGATTATATTTATCACTTTCACTCACCTGCTGAACTGAGTCAAGATTACAATTTATGAAATGAAATATGTAACTAATATATGACTCAAAAGAAGATACGTGAATAGTAACTAATAGTTTGATATATCAGCAGCATAGGTATAACTGGCATATTGCAATTGTGTTTTATTTACTACATATACTCATAAAAATGAAAGGTCTTTTGGTTCAAAAAAGGTCTGCAGATATTACAGATGTGTTATTTATCTAATCATGCAACTTTATATGTGATCATATAAATATGCTCCTGAAGTTATTTATAATGCTTGACTGGAGATGAATTAGTTCTTTGCAATTCCTTGTAAGAGAAAAGTATGGTAAGATATTTATTTATATTTATTTATTTGTTTGTTTGTTTTATATACCGCCCTTCTGATGAAGAATATAGAGTGACCACATTATTTGTTAGATACTAGCTTTGTAATAGGAAGATAACACAACAGCATTTTATCCACACCAATTATTAAATTTTCCAACCTAAAGCAACTTTCCCATTTAAAGGAAAATGCTGGTCTTTCTTTGTGATAAATGGAGTAACATTGCACAAACATTATAATTTGGGCTTTTTGTAAGCACAGATAAATCTATGAAATTTGAAGTAATTACTGATTCGCTGTGTAAGAATGGAAAAATAATAAAATAAGCATACCATATTTTGAAATTTGCCTATGAATTGACATGTGGTCTAATAAAATAGTCTAACATGCACACAATAAAAAAATCTCCAAATGCATTTTTCACATTAAAAAGCATTCTACTAAAGTGAAAGGCAATTTGTTTTTTGCCCCATTTGGGTTTACGCATTTCAGAAAAATCATGAATAGTGGAGCATAAATTTATGAATTTGCTGTTTTTCCAGTTAAACAGAATATAGTCCCAAAAGGCAACAACATAAAATATCAGTTTTATCCCAAGATAAATTATGAAATGAAATGGCAATCAGCAACAATATTTTCTGTTCATGTGGAAATATACTAAAAGCCAAGAATTATGTTTAAACACATATTTTCACTTTTATCCTAGTTTTGCCTCTGTATCTCCATATTCAGGCACAAACATGTATGTCATTAACATCCATTTAAATTATGTTATGCGCAGTTTACAAGGATTAATTTGGGCCAACAAATTTGAAGAAAAGTTCCTTTGTGAATCATGCAGTAGCAATAATTGCTATAACATCCAGCATTCATAAAAGGTTACAGTCCTATTCCAAGTGTCACTGCCAGAAGCTGCCATTTTGCAATGCATGCTATAATACTGGCCCTTTTTGACCTTGTACAGCACACTCGTTGCAAGGAATGAAATTACGTTCTTCCCTCTGTAAGATCATAAAATGTGGGTGGATTTCAACCTGCAATCTGTGTGCAAATATGGCACATTTGAACAACTTAGGAAGAAGAACTGATACAAGGATGCAATCCCAAATATCTCTGGTGTCTGTGTTAGTTTGGTGAACACTCATGTATAAGAAACAAGAACTGCTAAAATAGGCCAAAGAAACATAAAATGGTGATGCCTTCTCCCATATTGTGTCAAATATACACATAAAACCAATTATTTCGTGATGCTGCTAATATAATTCCAAATTCAGTATAAATCTTGCATATAAATTTTGCTACCATGATTCAAATAATGATAACTATTTGTTACCCAAATATTAGTTTGAATTACTGGAATATCTTTAAGTATGAGACGGCTTTTGAAGAGTCTTAGTGTACAGTTGATAGGAAACATGCCAGCAAAAGTTCTGACAGTAAGTAAGAGAACTTTAGCTTATATTATTGAAGTCCTGTCTCAGTTCATTTCCAATCCAATTCAAAGTGGCTTAAAAAACTCTTGATGAATTAATATAATACTTGGCAATTACATTAGGTGTTAGTTTCCTCAGTGGTTTAACCCTATAGTGCCTTGGTTCAGTGTCTGTGGGTGTTCCAAATTCTCCTGGCACCACAATTCTTCAGGGTTGTTTTTACAATTACTCAGAATATGTTTATTACATACTATAGCAGACATGTCAAACACAAGGCCCGGGGGCCGGATCTGGCCCGCGAAGTGGTTTCATGTGGCCCGCGAAGCCATCCTGGAAACAGTGAGGGAACGGCCCCCACTGCCTTGGCCCTGGCCCAGAGACCCTCCTTTTGCCAGAGACCCTCAGATCTATCCCACTCCTGCCCAGGCCTCCATAGGCACCCTTGATGTGAACAATGTAGAGCTGGCCACACCCACCCAGTAAGCCATACACACTCTAGCTACGCCCACCCAGCAGGCCACACCCACCCAGCCCCCTGAGGGCAACCGCAATGCTGATGCGGCCCTCAATGGAATTGAGTTTGACACCCCTGTACTATAGTGTCAGGGCATTGTAATATACAAATCCCAAGTATTCCCAAGACTTCAAACATCTTGTCCACAAGTGGGAAAAGAAACCTCAGAAATTCCTGAGGAATTTACTTTTATATGATTACCAAAATACTATTATCTGGCATGCCACAATTGAATTTAAGTTACTGCATAATAAAAATATATGTGTAAAAATACATAGATTAATGTATTTATGAATAGTCTTGATTTATAGTTTTGATCCAAGAAAAACAATTCTAATAAACTTGGGACTTGAATAGGAAAAACAAAAACACTGGACTATTACATAAGCTACATAAAATTTTAGGGTTAGTAACTGTTTCTTCCTTTCAAATATTTCAATGTACAAATCTCAATAAATTGTGAGTATCAGAAAAAATCTTGCAATCATTACATTATATCTAATAATGACAATAGAACAACTTTTTATTGAAGTTGTTTTACTAAAGTGCTGAATGTAGACTTGGCTGCAGTTAATATGTGCTAACAGTGTATCCTAAAAAGTAAAGTTATACCCCCATTTTTTAAGAAAAAAATCCTCTAGGGAAGTGGGAAACTCTCCAGAGAAATATGGAAGATGATGGATGAAACTGAAAACTCAATATATTCTTCCCAAGGAAACTTCATTCTAGTCACTACTAGACAACCTGTCTTTATTTCAGAGATGTTTCCTTTCTCTGACAGAGAAAAAGAATGATCAAAGGGCAAAAAAGTAGTGGGACTGGGAATGATTTCCTGCTGGCTTGACTGGGAATCTGGGAGCCGATAACAGGACCAGTTTACCCAACTTCTGAAGGGCTGGGGTAGACCTGGTCTACTGAACCTCCAGGCAGCAGCACTGAAGTGACCACAAATTTGCTAAATTTCAATCTCACAGGATTCATGGGTTCCTGATTTTTGGATGAATTCCAAAATCCTGAGATACCCTTGGTTCAAAAATTGTTGTCCTACAATGCATTATTTCACCAAGAAATGACAGTTTTAGTAGCATATAGATACAACCTCACTAATGTACTAACAGCCAATGGATTCCAAAGAAACATGATTACCAACTTAATCCGAAGAGAGACACCCACAAAAACCCAAGACAGAGAACAAGAAAAAGGCAAAGCCCTCCTCCCATACTTAAAAGGGACCACAGACAGAATCAGCAAAGTCCTCCAAAAACACAACATCAAAACAGCATTCTACACAGACAGAAAAGTATCCACCATCCTAAGAAACCCCAAGGACATAATTGGGTTAGAAAACCAAGGAGTATATGAAATCCCATGCACCACCTGCCCCACCACATACATCGGACAGACCAACAGAAGAATAAGTGCACGCATTGAAGAGCACAAAAACTCACTCAGAAAGGGAGAACAAACTTCATCCCTGGTCCAACACTTTGAAGCCACGGGACATGAAATTGATTTTAAAAAAACCAAAACTATCGCCAAAATTGAACATTTTAACAACAGAATAATCAGAGAAGCCATTGAGATAGAAAAACGCCCCCACAGCATGAACAAACGAGATGATACCTCTCGCCTACCAGCTATTTGGAAACCTGCCTTGATTGACAGACGAGTCCCAACCACCAAGAATGATACCAGACCCAAACTCATGATAACATCACATGACATCACCACCACACAACTATTCAAAAAGCAAATCCGAACCCACAATGATAAAGAGGCACAACCACAAAACAGAAACCTAACTACAGCTGCAACATCAGCCACTTTAAACCCCTCCAAACCACATAATAAGCAAACTGACACCCACTATAAAAACATGGCACCACCACAAACACGAAGGCAAACAAAAACAGCACAACTCACCAGCTCAGGTCTAAGGCTGGCAGCTGAGACCAGCCCATCCACTCAAAACACACCACCACCCAATCAGAACACCCCCACCATTCAAAACACACTCCCACCCAATCAGAACACACATAATCCCCACCCAATCAGCACACTTCCACTCACAGAACACACCCCCTCTGGCAGTTTAAAAAAGAAAAACAAACAGCCACATACTTCTCCCAGAAGAAGGAAGCAGAAACCACAAGCCTGATGATGACGGATGGGATTTCGTCGAAACGTTGCGCCTACACCTTTAGTTCTACGCGGGGAGAAACCCGAAAAACCAAGGATCCACATATATGCAATGTTATATATATTGTGTTATATACATATACATATAATCCATTTTAATGAACCACTTCTTTGATGTGTGTGTGTGTGTGTGTGTGTGTGTGTATGTGTGTGTGATATTAAAAAAGCCTCCCTTTTCTCCTTCCTTCTCCCTCTCTTTTCTTCTACTCTCACCTATCTGGTTGTAGAAGTAAAAGCTTCCTGGATTCTTAACTACAGTTTCCTGTGAGAGACAAGAACTGACTGCACAGAATCTGAACAAGGAACTGATTATCTTCACCATTTCACCTAAACAATGTCAAAGAATCAATAGGATATAACAAGCACATCATTATTAATGTTCAAGATATTACACACACAGAGAGAGAGGGGGGGGGGCCTTAGGCCTTAGATTTTGCTTATACCTGTAAATTTTATTCCTCTTTTTTCCAAAAAGAAATGTAAGATACAACTCTAAAGAAGCTTTTTCATAATTATATTAGGCTTTAAGAAAAAAGTTTCATATTAACCTACTGCAACTTTAGGAATCTATCTGGTGTTTCAATCAATCTATAAACAATTAAAATACTATTTAAAACTTGCCCTAAAATGTTTAAATGACATTCTACTTGCACATATATGTACAGCGCACAGACATTCGTGCATAAAATATTTTCCAAATGAAAAGAACAGAAATAGAGGTCTGTTTTATAACTTCTACATAGGTGCCAACTGGTATAGAGTCTTGCCAACTGTTACAAAATTGGCAGCCATTTCATTATGTATTTGAACTGTTTGTACCTTTAATTCTCAAGAGAAAGATGAATGTCTATTCATCTTCCCTTTTCATGCCTTTTCTTTGGATGCCATTTGCTTTAGTTATAAACCCGAGCGCATGGACTGTTTCAAATCTGAAATCTGTCAACTCCTCTAAGTTGACAAAAGCAAAACAACGCAACACAAAAACTTAAAAGAAAAAAATATATAATCTGTAATTACTTATTGACTTAATGTACAGTATATACTTATCATTTTCCTTGTCACAAAAAAGACACTTAAAAAAATAAAATTTTTGCGTTCCTATTTCTTACATTCTATATCAGCATTTTTACAACACATAATACTCCTGTTGCTTATGAGCTGTTTCTTACTTCTCTGCAATTTTCTACTGCCTCATCAAAATGATTACTTACATAATTAACTTTAATAAGTCTACACTTTCCACAAGGCATGAAAAAAAAATAACAGGTGACTTTGGCACAGTGTGACATTCTCTCAGTTTCATCATTGGTCCATTTGAGAAACGCTCAGCAACACCAACTGCTTTCCCCAAGTGCCCAAAAGGAAGTCCTTTTTAACTCACTCACCACAATGTGAGCTGGAGATGGGGACCTGGCATCTTTAAGGGCTTGTCTGCTCTGTAGGCTTCCGGCTTGGACATCCAGCAACGGCCATTTCATCTGGAGATACTGGATGGAAAAAGAAAGTCATAGACAAGTAAACATTGTGCAACACAGTAAAAAAATAACTTAAAGGTATGGAACAAAATGAAGTAAAAAATAAAAACAAAAAAACCCCACTTTTTAAAAAAGAAAGATAATGTTCAACACTGGTTGTGTAAGCAAGTATTTTCATACTATTTCTTCATAACATTTATTTGACTACCTAAAACCCCTGTGTTCTAGGATGTTTTCAGGGTTTACCTATGAACATTTATTAAAATAAAGAAAAAAGGCAAACTATATATTGTTATCTTAGGACTAAATATGGGGAAATGGAAAGGAATAAAATGCAGGGCAAATGGATGATTACCATCACTGCAAGAACTGAAATAGTTCTATATATCACAACAAAAAGGTCCACTTATACTGTCTTACTAAAAGGAATGGTAAGCCCACATTGAACATTATTTGCCCTAAAGTACAATAACTGTGAAGTTAGAACTTTAAAAATTTCTCTTAGAATTTGTACCTATGATAACACCTATGGATATTTCATATTTAAAAGCCAACATTTTTCAAAATGGTGTGGCTAATGGCAACATATGCTAAAATTCTCACTCAGAATTATGCATTCTATCCAGTGTTTCCCAACCTTGGCAACAAGAAGAGGTATGGACTTCAAGTCCCCAAATTCCCCAGCCAGCATTACACTGGTGGTCCAAACACTGCATTAATCCAATCGTCCTTGAATTACCTTGCACAAATACCACTGGGGATATGTCAAAAGACCTTTTCCCAAATCAGTACAAGGAAAAATCGGAAAGCTATGGGAAGGACAGTGAGAAAGCCAGGAGGCTATGAGCAGAGTTGAAGGAAGAAAACAATTTAAGTAGTTGCCAGCCTCATGTGCTGACAAATCTGATTTCATGTTTTAGGCCTTATGTCATTCAATAAATGGTTTGGCTTAATGAGTTAGAAAATATTATTGTCAAAGTTAGATAGCACCACCTTTCATCACTCTATTTTAAGAAGGGCCTTGACAAACTATGGTGTATCCAGGATTTCAAGAAGACTGTAAGTAAAAAAGCAGGTGTAACCACCATCTCTTTTCTAATTCCGACAAAGCATTTCATATAAAGTGGGGGGTCCTCTTTCATGCTTCAAGAAATCTTAATACTCATGCATACATGCTCACCAATGCACATAATTGTGGGTGCTACATATAAACCTACTGCAATAATCTCATGCAGTTTCTGAATAATCTGTACCATGCTCTAGCCTTTGCTTTGCCTTAGCTTTCTGCTGCAACCTTCCTAAAATGTTTTAGAAAAAAGTTTCTCTGATTCATTTCTGAGGGTTTCCCTCAGGATAGCATAAAATGTGCAAACCTTCTTGGAAATAGGATAGCAATGTAACAAAATGATAAGAGAGATGCTGTGGACAGATTATTAAAATATTTATATCAACAGGAGGTGAGCCTCACTTATAAAAATGTAGCACAGAGAACTATAGAACTCTGCCCCATGTTCTCGCTTAACATCAACAATTTATTTAGACCAACAATTTCCTACTTGCTCACCAGCAAAAACAATAAAAGAGCCAGTTTGTTGGTGAATATGCACTCCCATGACAAAGAAGCATTCTTCCAGCCAAGTGGCTGGTTTGCCTGAAACTGACACTCAATAAACAATCCTACTCATGATGCACAAGTAGTAATAGGGTACAGCTCCCTCCCTCCAACAATAACAACCAAGACATATTCTTGTTACTGAAGTTAATCAAAAGGGTTCAGAATTTGCAAAGAAAGTTGGTCCCAGATGAGAGAGAATGTACTGAATTTATTAAAGAGTTTGCAATGCAAGCAAGGCAAAAGCTTCTGCTGAACTTTGCCAGGTAAACTTTAATATACCATGTTTCCCCGAAAATAAGAGCCAACCGGAAAATAAGTCCTACCATGATTTTTCAGGACACTCCTAATATAAGCCCTAACCCCAAAATAAGCCCCAGTTAAGATAATCAGCCAGACGGACGCATTTAGTACCATATTTCACAAAAAATAAGACCTAACCGCAAAATAAGCCCTAATGCGCCTTTTGGAACAAAAATTAATATAAGACCCGGGCTTATTTTGGGGGGGAAATGGTATCATGCTGATGAATGTGAATAAATTTCATCAGCAAACCAGATAAATCTAGATTAAAATCTGCCCCAATATACAGTATATTAATTTGCAATTTTTTGTTCTCACCTCTGATATGTTTAACTTTTTCAGGAAAAAGCTAATATATTGCTTTTGAATAAATTATATTCAACTGACATGATCACCGTCTACATATTTAATAATGTTTTCTTCTATTATAGCAAAAATTTGGTAATAAATTCTGGAGAGCTTTATTCCTTTATATGGCTATTACAAGAACAGCTTGCTACAGTGCTTCCAACTAGATATGTTACTTCATCCTTTTTCAACCTGGTGCTCTCCAAATATATCAGGAATATAATTTTCACAATTCATTGACAAGAAGCTGATAGATTGATCAAAATGGGATACTTTCAGTTTCAAGAGTTCAGATACAAAACATTTTGTACTCCCTAGTCAGAATTACTGTAAAATGATCTAAGCTATATTTGTCATAGAATAGACAGAAAACCTTCCCTTATTTATTAATTATTAAAAAGCTGTAGTTTAAAAAATGGTTAAACCCATCATTTTCCAGCAAATCTTTATGGTATAAAAATGCTTTTGCAGGTTCAAACTATCCTTCAATTAACACCCCAGTTAACCTGCTGCTTTCTTCATTATCCTGTAATCCTGCAATTACTCAATTGAACTGATTTTGGAATACAGTATGGTGACATCAATAGCAACAAATGAACTGTTCTAATCTTGAGCTACTCGTCAAAATAATCACATAGTCAAAAGCAACTTAGTTTGGTAATAATGTCACTATTACTAGAAAGAAGAGGGCAATTTTGGCCTTCCCCTGCCTTTCAGAAACAGGCTTCAAAAGATTTTTTATATCAATGTTTAACCCAGTTTATTTTAACTAAATATAAAATGCAGCTTTATAAGCATTAGGAGTGCAAGAGATGTTTCTACAATATATACCCAAAAAAAGTCCAACATTTGGGGAGTTAGTATAGAGAATGAATTCTGAAAGTTCCTGAATCCTCTCAGATATTCCACCCATTCTACAGTTTTACCTTATCCAGTTTAAATTGAAAAAAACACCAGCTCTACTGACAAAAAAATAAAACACTTGCTTTATTCAATAGCTTCAAACTTGAGCCATAATACAATATTAATGTGGTGGCTTCTAATTCTTATTTTACATAAAAGCTTCATTGTATGCCAAATCTAATCTCCACAGGCTACCTGAGTCCTAGAGTTTTATGAGTCTACATTTCAGCACTGCAAGTCTACAGTATGCATAATTTTCAATTATGTTAGGACAGGCCAAGATCACTGCCTATATAACGTTACTGGTGAAGGAAATGAGACTCAGTCGTGCTGTTGAGTGAGCTAACTCAATCCAGATGGGGAAAAAAGGGAGAAAGAGAAAGATGTACTATTGGAATTAGGAAGCAGCAATCTACCGTAATCCTGCAACAACTTGCATAATGGAATAAACTGCCAAGTAAAAAGCCCATCATTATTTTTAAGTCTGGAAACAAGAAGAAAGAATTCTTATTTGCAGAGGAAACATTGCATTAAAAACTGGTTATAGAATGACGTACATTTTTCATTGTCTTTTTAGGTTTACAACTGCAGCATCTATTATTTTCAACAGAACAAAGATAACAGTAGTAGAGTGTCCTATGAGAAACACAGCAGTATTTCTCAACCTTAGCAGCTAAGATATGTGGACTTCAGCTGCCAGAATTCCCAGCCAGGTCCACACACCTTAAAACTGAGAAACACTGAATAGAGTGAGAAATTCTGAGTACAAGTTGCTATAAAGGAAATTTGGAGGCAGAATTAACATAAATTTTATTTTACTGTCAACATTCCAATTTTCACTGAACATCCTAGGAATTAGGAAATTCAATTTGTGTTAAAAAATCTGGGTTTTGCCTGATTGACTCTGTCAATCAGAGAATCAAGTATAAATATTAGATAGAAAGCAAAATTCAGACACAGTTTATAATATCAGATTGTATTTATTTGTAAGCTTTTCTCAAGGGATGAAGGGACCCTCTTTTTTCCCACACGAGTGCTATGGGATGGACTAAAATTAGAAAGAATGGTTGGTGAAACTCACAGTGATGTCTCAGATCTAAACTAGCTCTTCATTTTATCTGTACATCACATTGGTTCAACCTCAAATTGTGTAGAGTTCACAAATATAATTGCTTTTGTATCTGACCACTGAATATTCTAATCCCTATCTCAGGAACAATAAGGATTAGAATTCAATATGCGGTCCCAATCTCTACTCAAACTGAAGCCTCATGCATTCTGATGTTCTAGAAACTACCAGAGGTTGCAAATATATAGGCTTTATTGATAAACATGCAAAGAATAACTAATATTTGGGATAATTTCTCAATTTAGACATTTATTCTTATTTAACACCATTATTAAAGGGACGCGGTGGCTCAGTGGGTTAGGACACTGAGCTTGTCGATCAGAAGGTCAGCAGTTTGGCGGGTCGAATCCCGAGTGCCGCGTAACAGAGTGAGCGCCTGTTACTCGTCCCAGCTTCTGCCAACCTAGCAGTTCGAAAGCACGTAAAAATGCAAGTAGAAAAATAGGGACCACTACGGTGGGAAGGTAACAGCGTTCCGTGAGCCTTTGGCGTCTAGTCATGCCGGTCACATGACCACAGAGACGTCCTCGGACAAGCGCTGGCTCTTCGGCTTTGAAACGGAGATGAACACTGGCCCCTAGAGTTGGAAACGACTAGCACGCATGTGCGGGGGAACCTTTACCTTTTTAACACCATTATTAAAGAAAAAAACACACACAAGAAATTAGAGATCTTTAGTCCTTATCTTCCTTACTGCCAGAGCTGCAAAAGTATTGATTTCAGTCACAATACAGAGGCCAACCAATGGAATAAGTATACAAACTCACTTAGATCCAGAATACAAAATGGGAAGGTTGCTGACTTGATGAAAACTATGTGGCTTGCAGATCTTGCTAAACCCACAGGTGACAGAAAGGAAATAGCAAGTTCAATCTCATTTTCTATACCTACCAATGAAAGCTAAATAACAGATAACCCTAATATTTTGGCAAGCATATTTCTTCAAATCCTTATTTATAAAAGATAATCATTTGATAACAGTATAGTAGCTGCAGAAAATTGCTGAGAAGAAAAATGGTTGATTCTTCTAATGCATGAACTTTTAACTCATTTTTCCCTGCATCCATAGCCTTGGAGCCCAAAGGAAGTAAAAAGAATGTCTTGATTAACATATATCAAAAAGAAAAAATATATTTCCAATAATTATATTATTGAATCCCAGTAAAGTCCTATGGCAACATTATCACAGCAATTTATTTAGTTGTCAAATCAGGGAGGTATATGAGATATATGAACACCTTTTAATTACAGTTTTAACATGAATAATTTTTAATTTTAAAATTTTGGGAGAACCTGTTTTACAATTACTAAATTTGTAGAGGACCTACAAATGCCTACTCTGATCATTTAGTACTGGACCTGCAGCTACCCTCAGCCAGTCACGCTATTCTTTTACAATACTTTTTTAAAGGAGAAATAATGACTCAAAGAAACAAAAGTAAGCCACAGGAAAAAAGACGTATATAAAAAGTCACTAAAAGCAAAGAAAAACAAAATTTAATGGTTTTGCAGGTCAGCATAATCCCACTGTTATTTATCTAAATTAAGCAAACAAAAACATTCTTTTCGGATCAATATATGTTTAGGATATATTATGCTATAAGGACAGAGGAAAAAATCATTTCATACAGAAATGCAGGAATCTAAATAATATATCAAAATGATAAAAAGCAGAAGGAATTTTAATAGAGCATTGAATCTTCCAAACTGGGATTAGTTATCACCAAGGTATATATTTTTACAATGAAAAAGCAGTTAGTAAGATATATTAGGTCAAAAATACAAAATATACAGCTATGTACTGCTATTTTACAGAATAAGAGATCTGATGTTAATAATGGACACAAATCAACATTATAGCATTTTTTACATCAAGATTAACAGAAATATTATTAGTATTTGATGCAAAAGCTGGCAATACCCCAATACTGTAAAAATGATTCAAGTTTTATTGAAATAGAAAGTATTATGCAAAATGCAAGACATGATATCTTTAAAAAAGCAACAGTGACATTTTGCAGTCTTAAATGTTGCAGATGTTCATAAGCAAGTAGAGAGCAAACCATTATTAAGCAGCATAATTTGGACTCCTTAATATTTCAAGTCCTGCGGGCATTTTGCTCACTGTGCCAAATAGCTGTGGTATTGGATGAGAAGGATACTCACAGAGTGTAACTGGCTATAGGAGAGAAAGCAATGGGATCATTTCTCTCTAGTAACCAGACTGAAGAATTCTTAACATGTTGACTCTTGAGAAGTTTTCACCACAATTTTCCCAGTAGACAAAACAGCACCACAGGCATCCAAGCCACCAAGCCATGTCCATGAATTCTACTATCCCATAATCTCTGTCTGAGGACCAAACACTCTAAGCCTCCAGGCATCAACAAAGAGGAAGTCCGAAGAACCACTGGACTATTACAAATTTGAAATAACTTACAGTGATCATTTGTTACTAAGCATAGTTCATGTTTTAAAATAACTAACCCACAAAGTTAATTTTGATACCAATTTTTATTTAAGGGTCTGTGGTTTCTAGGAGTAGGAAATGCGACTGGCTATGGCTCACATTTGTCATTATACAAAAGGAGGAGTGTAAATACACACATACACAAAATAGAAATAGAACTGTAATATATCTGTTTATTTTTAAAGTAACTTTTACTTAAAATAACTACTTAATCACATACAAGTTAAAATGAAATCCATTTAGCTGTACCAGAAGTATTCCAAACTGCAATAAACTCATAACTAGTGTGTTAATCAAATAAAATAAACAGAACTTCAAGATGAAACAGATATGTTTTTTGAGACCAAACATGTTGCATATAGTCTGATTAAAAAATCCTGGAGCCTTTATCAACAGGAAATCATAATACTGGAAAGATGGGCACCTCTGTGCTTGCAAATATAATGTATATATATTTTTAAAAAAATGATAATTAAAACATTGTGAATAGTTTTTGTAATTGAAGATTTTTTTTTAAAAAAAACTATCCGCAGGATTCTGTTGTAAATTTTGTTTAAAAACCTGGAACTGGAAGATAAAATGATGTGCCAACATTATCACCAGCAACATCTTTAAGCTGTATTGGACTTGCTCAGTGATAAAGTCACAGTTTATCGTTAAGGGAAAATGGCAAAGAATGGAAGGCCAGTTTGGTGTAACAGTTAAGGTGCTGGCCTAGAAGTCAGGAGACTGTGAGTTATAAATTGTAAGTTCTAAATTGTAGTCCCAGTTAATGAATGCAAGCCAGCTGGGTGACACTAAGCCAGTTAAACTCTTTCAGATCAACCCATCTAGCAGGGTTTTTGTTGGGGGAAAAAGAGGAAGAGAAGAGGTATATTATATATGTTTGCCATCTTGAGTTTCTTATACATATCAATAGCAATAGCAATAGACTTACAGTCAGGTCCAGAAATATTGGGACATCGACACAGTTCTAACATCTTTGGCTCTATACATCACCACAATGGATTTGGAATGAAACAAACACAATGTGCTTTAACTGCAGACTGTCAGCTTTAATTTGAGGGTATTTACATCCAACTCAGGTGAACGGTGTAGGAATTACAACAGTTGGCATATGTGCCTCCCACTTGGTAAGGGACCAATAGTAATGGGACAATTGGCTTCTCAGCTGTTCCATGGCCAGGTATGTGATATTCCCTCATTACCCCAATTACAATGTGCAAATAAAAGGCCCAGAGTTCAAGTGTGCTATTTGCATTTGGAATCTTGCTGTCAACTCTCAAGATGAGATCCAAAGAGCTGTCACTATCAGTGAAGAAAGCCATCATTAGGCTGAAGAAACATAACAAACCCATCAGAGAGATAGCAAGAACATTAGGTGTGGACAAAACAACTGTTTGGAACATTCTCAAAAAGAAGGAACACACCGGTGAGTTCAGCAACACCAAAAGACCTAGGAGACCACGGAAAACAACTGTGGTGGATGACCGAAGAATTCTTTCCCTGGTGAAGAAAACACCCTTCACAACAGTTGGCCAGATCAAGAACACTCTCCAGGAGGTAGGTGTATGTGTGTCAAAGTCAACAATCAAGAGAAGACTTCACCAGAGTGAATACAGAGGGTTCACCACAAGATGTAAACCATTGGTGAGCCTCAAAAACAGGAAGGCCAGATTAGTGTTTGCCAAACGACATCTAAAAAAGCCTTCACAGTTCTGGAACAACATCCTATGGACAGATGAGACCAAGATCAACTTGTACCAGAGTGATGGGAAGAGAAGAGTATGGAGTAGGAAAGGAACTGCTCATGATCCTAAGCATACCACCTCATCAGTGAAGCATGGTGGTGGTAGTGTCATGGCGTGGGCATGTATGGCTGCCAATGGAACTGGTTCTCTTGTATCTATTGATGATGTGACTGCTGACAAAAGCAGCAGGATGAAGTCTGACGTGTTTCGGGCAATATTATCTGCTCACATTCAGCCAAATGCTGCAGAACTCATTGGACGGCGCTTCACAGTGCAGATGGACAATGACCCAAAGCATACTGCAAAAGCAACCAAAGAGTTTATGAAGGACAGAAGTGGAATGTTATGCAATGGCCAAGTCAATCACCTGACCTGAATCCCATTAAGCATGCATTTCACTTGCTGAAGACAAAACTGAAGGGAAAATGCCCCAAGAACAAGCAGGAACTGAAGATAGTTGCAGTAGAGGCCTGGCAGAGCATCACCAGGGATGAAACCCAGCGTGTGGTGATGTCTATGCGTTCCAGACTACAGGCTGTGATTGTCTGCAAAGGATTTGCAACCAAGTATTAAAAAGGGAAAGTTTGATTTATGATTATTATTCTGTCCCATTACTATTGGTCCCTTACCAAGTGGGAGGCACATATGCCAACTGTTGTAATTCCTACACCGTTTACCTGAGTTGGATGTAAATACCCTCACATTAAAGCTGACAGTCTGCAGTTAAAGCACATTGTGTTTGTTTCATTCCAAATCCATTGTGGTGATGTATAGAGCCAAAGATATTAGAATTGTGTCGATGTCCCAATATTTCTGGACCTGACTGTATATACCACTTGAGAGTGCTTTACAGCCCTCTCTAAGCAGTTTACAGAGCTAGCATGTTGCCCCCAACTATCGGGGTCTTCATTTTACTAACCTCAAAGGATGGAAGGCTGAGTCAACCTTAATACAATGAGAATCAAACTGCTGAATTGCTGGCAGCCAAGAGTCAGCAAAAGTAGCCTGCAGTGCTGCATTCTAACCACTGCACCACCATGGCTCATAATAATAATGAAGGCAGAATAAAAATGTAAAAGATAAATAAAATAAAATAGCTGAAAACGAACAAAAGTTTGCACGGGAGTGGGCTTTACCTATGCTGTTGCATAACATATGATGGCTTTTGCATATAAAAATGCATGTGGTTTGCTTTTTGTGGAACGGGTATCTGTCTTTTCTGCCCTGTGAATTCCCCCCCCCCCGTTTAATCTATCTGCTTTGCCTTCTGTAAATAAATGTTTTATAACACAGCATGTCTATTAAGATGCCAACATCCAATGAGGGTGCAAAGGATTTTAGAAATGAACCACTGGCTTAAAAACCGGTGTCATCAACAGAACTCTGTCTTCCGTCCCATGGTCTGCATTACCTATAAGAAGGGCTACTGGCAAGGGATGGACTGCACCTCACAAGAACTGGAAAGAATATATTCGGAAAATGACTGGCTTATCTTATCAAAAGGGCATTAAACTAAAATTGAAGGGGAGGGGGTCCAATCTTCATGACCTTTATAATTTAATTCCAAGCAAAAACCACTAAATAACCAATCACATAAGGAGGTAGGAAGTAAAGAAAAAGAAGAAATAAAAGAAAAGGCATAGTGAAGTAGAAAGTGATAAGAAAGGATGTAAAATCTCAATTACAAAGTAGGAGATATAAGGAACATACCCGAGACACATAAAGGAATCAAATGCCTATACAGTAACAGTCAAAGTTTATAGGAAACAAACAGGGTAAAATTGAAGTGTTAGTACATGAAGGCAAATATGATATAGTTGCCATTATTGAAACTTGGTGGGATGAAACTCATGACTAGAATGCCCTGATGGAGAACTATTCAAAAGAAACAGACTTAACAAAAGAGGTAGAGTTGCATTATATACAAAAGATCACTACATCTTTACAGAAATACATAAAGCCAAGAATGAAAAACTTCTTACAATCCATATGGGTCAATATAAAAGAAAAAAAATGAAATTGCCATAGGCATATATATATACTATAGACCAACCAACCAACCAACTCTTTGCTAATGAATTAACAAATGTATGTAGGAAACGTATCACATAGTAATGGGAGACTTTAACTACCCTGATATCAACTGGGAGACAAACTCTGCAGCAAGTGGGAGATCGAACAGATTCCTTGGCTGATAACTCTGTCATCCAAAAGGTAGAAGAGGGAACTACAGGAAATGATATACTGGACTTAATTCTTACTAATAGAGAAGAAGTGATAGAGGGAATTAGAGTTGCCGGAACCTTGGGAAAGAGTGACCACATCATATTGGAATTCAATAAAATGCAAACACAAGCAATAGAACATAATCCAGCCAGTGTCTTAAACATCAAAAGAGCTGATTTTAACAAACTTGGAAAGAAAAATTCCATGGATGAAAATCCTAAAAGAAAAAACAACTCAAGAAGTGTGGGAAACTTTGAAAACTATGATCATATAAGCCTAGTCCAGCACAATACCACTGAAAAAGAAAAACAAGAAATCCAAGAAGAAACCAGCATGGTTGCACAAATATCTCTCTGATAAACTGAAAGACAAAAAGGATAAGTACAAAAAAATGGAAAAAGGGACACATAACTAAGGCAGTATATAGTGTGAATCTGTAAAGATAAAGTCAGGAAAGCAAAGGCTCAGAACGAACAAAGACTTGCAACAAAAGTCAAATATAATTAAAAAAAGTTTCTTTTAACGTATAACAAGAAAAAAGTCAAGGAAACAGTCTGCCCACTAAAGAGAGAAGATGGCAAGGAAGTAACAGGCAATATAGAGAAAACAGAGCTCTTTACTCATTCTTTGCCAGTCTTCACGCAAAAAGAAACTCTAGCCCAACATACCAAAAACATAACTTGGTGGAGCAGTGGGCTAATGCCTCCTTAAGTAACACCAGCTGCCTGCAATTAGTGCAGGTTCGCATCCCACCAGGCTCAAGGTTGACTCAGCCTTCCATCCTTCCGAGGTAGGTAAAATGAGGACCCAGATTGTTGGGGGCAATTAAGCTGACTTTGTAATAATGCCGCTTGGTGTGTGTGTGAAAGCCCTAATAAGCAGGCATATACATAGAATGAAGGCTACTGCTAAGCTTGTAAGCCGCCCTGAGTCTTCGGAGAAGGGCGGGATATAAATGGAATAAAAATAAAAATAAAAATAAAAGACAGACTAGAAATAAATATTAAAATAAGCAAGAAAATGGTAAGAGAATACCTTTCTGAGCTTGATAAATATAAATCACTGTAACCTGATGGATTACATCCCAGAGTTCTGAAGGAAGTGGCAGATGTTATCTCAGAATCAATGTACCATATCTTTCAAAAATCCTGGAGCACCTAGGAACTACCAGAAGATTGGAAAAGAGCTGATGTGGTTCTCATCTTCAAACGGGGGGGGGGGGGAACAGACCAATCTACAGACTACAGAGCAATCAGCCTAAAATCAATACCTGGAAGACACTGGAAAAAATAATCAAAAAACAGATCTGTGAACATCTAGAAACAAATGAAGTTATACAATCTGAAGAGAAACCAGCCTATAGAAACAAATTAAGTTATAACTAGTAGTCAGAACAGGTTTGTTAAAAACAGATCATGCTAAACCAATCTCATTTCATTCTTTGACAAAGTGGCTAAATTAGTAGACAAGCGAAATGCTGTGGACATACTATATTTAGACTTCAGCATGGCATTTGACAAAGTAGACCACAACCTACTTCTTGGTAAGCTAGAAAAATGTGGGATAGATATCATCACCACCACCAGATAGATTTTTAACTGGCTAACAAACTGTACTCAATGAGTAGTCCTTAATGGTACTACATCTACATGGAGGGAAGTAAGTAGTAGGGTGCCATCTTAGGCCCAGTACTCTTCAATATCTTCAAAAAGATATCAAAATCATATTAAGTACTAGTAATATTTTATAAATCCCTAGTAAGACCACACCTGGAATATTGCATCCAGTTTTGGTCACATTACAAAAAAAAGATGTTGAGGCTTTGGGAAAAGTGCAAAGAGCAAGTAAGATGATTAAGAGCTTGGAGACAAAAACATATGAAGAATGGTTGCAGGAATTGGGTATGGCCTGTCTAGAGAAAAGAAGGAATAGGGGTGAAACGGTAGCAGTATTTGAGGGGCTGCCACAAAGAAGAGGGGGTCAACTTATTTTTCAAAGCACCAGAAGGCAAGACAAGAAACAACCTGTAATTAAGGAGAAGCTTCCGAACTGTGAGGACACAGTTGTAAGTGCTTGATCACTTGAGGTTTTTAAGAAAAGACTGGACCACCACCTATCTGAAATGGTGTGTAGGGTCTCCATCTTGAGCAGGGGATTAGACTAGAAGACTTGCAAGTTCCCTTCCAGCTCTGTTCTGCTTGAAATTATTCAACTACTTCATAAATGGACACATTCTGCCCATCGTGACATTCATTTGAAAATGTTCAAATTCCAAACATAGCTACTGAACCAAAACATTTAAATTTCCTTAGCTTGATTGTCAATAACACTCAAGATTCCACAGATCATGGTTTTCTTATCCCATGAACTCATTTTCAGTTGGGCAACAGACTCTCATTAACCAGCATATTGTCATAAACAGGACCTTTTTAGCCACATTCAAATCAAGCCACTCTTATCAACTACACTTGGATTAATCACAACCAGAAGCAAAGGAAAGGATACAATTGTATAAGTGGCAGATTATAGGACCTGTAATCTCATATTACAAAGAAAACAGATTAAGGTTGATGTGGGCTTTCAATAAGCTACACCAAGAAATAAAAAAAATCCAATTCATTATGAAACTCAGTAATAGTAAAAATGTTAGGACAACGCGGGTGCTTATGGGAGTATCTCGATACTCCCATGTTATACCACTCCTGCGCAAGCTGCATTGGCTTCCGGTTGCCCTCCGGGTGCGATTCAAGGTGCTTTAAAGCCCTACATGGCTTAGGCCCGGAGTACTTGCAAGACCACCTGCTGCCAATGTCAACCTCCCATCGCCTGGTTCGCTCCCACAGAGTCGGCCTCCTCAGGGTTCCGTCGGCCAGGCAATGCCGGCTGGCGACCCCCAGGGGGAGAGCCTTCTCTGTGGGCACGCCGACCCTCTGGAATGAACTGCCTCCGGAACTGCGGATGGCCCCTGACCTTTGATCCTTCCACCGTGACCTGAAGACATGGTTGTTCCAACAAGCGGGCCTGGACTGATCATGGTTTTTAAATTTGGTTTTTATCAGCTTAAATTGTCCTTTATTTCTTTATTTATTGTTTAATTCTTTTTTAATCTTTGCATTCTATGCTTTTTAAAAATTTTTATTGTTGTGAGCCGCCCTGAGTCCTTAGGGAGAAGGGCGGCATATAAATTTAATAAATAATAATAATAACAGAAATAACAATTCCTACCAGCACACATCTGCTCAGATATTAAGTTAAATAAGACAAACTCTGCAATAGAGCAGTCTTGTTCTATCCATTTCTAAGACATCTGCACATTCTAAGTTTTAAAAAAACACCAGTGAAAAAGTCCGATGTTATTATCTCGGGGCTGCAGAGGCTGAGAAATAAGAAGTGGCTGATCTGTGATCAGCTATTGAGTTCACTGCAGGGATAAAAATCAAAGTGAGCACTTCCAATTCATAGAAATGTCTCTTAGGTACCATTCCATTGCCAGCTCTCTGTGAAGTTAATATTTATCAAAGCAGTACAAAACTGTAACTCCTCCTACTGCATGCTTTTTATAGGTTCTCTCCCTGTTACTTTAGCTCACTCCTGAATAAATGAATGGACACACACACTTCATATACATAAAGAGACGCATGCACATAAACACACATGGGTATATTGTGTAACACTTCTACTTTGTGAGCTACACTGGGTGTCAATTTGCTTCCAGGTGTGATTCAAGGTGCTGAGTGTCACCTATAAAGCCTTACACGGAGTAGGCCTGGTTACTCGAGGGACTGTTCTGTTCCAGCCTACTACTGGCCCTGCAGAAAAGCCAGGGACAACCCCTTTACAAAAGGCAACAGGCTGGAAGTACGCCCGCCAAATTTATTTACACAAAACAGATCCAAAACAGAGCAAACTGAGCAAAACAAAATACGAACCACTAAAACAGAAGCTGCTCAAACGGTTGCCTTCAGCAACCAGCCCTCCCACACATTCCCCTTTTAAACAGTTTCAAGGCGTGGCTTCCCTTTGCCTCCTTCCGAGGTGCCCCATTGCCTTCCTCTGTTTACTCCTGATTGACTGCCTCCTGCGTCGGGCATCCTTGAACAGGGCCAGCTGTGGGTCATCTTCATCCATGCTGTCAGGCTCACACAGCTGGGTCTGAGTAGTAACCAGATGGGAGGGGCCTGGCCTCAGAACTGTCTTCTGCAGGCTCTCCAAACCCCTCCTCCTCCTCCACCTCCTCCTCTGAATCATCCGACCCAACTGCTGAACCCACAGTCTGACCCTGAATCACAACAGGGACTGCCTGCCTCTCATAATGTCTATCTGGCAATTCTGCAGGGCTGGTGTGCTCCAGGTTCTTTCAATTAAGTCTTGTGGATCCCAGAAGGACACCTTCTTTGTAGCAGCGCCTGTGCTCTGTAATGGGATTCCCTATTGGTGTTTCAAAGGGGCTTTCAGAGAGGCTCTTGTCTCTTAGGCCATTAGGGATGGTGAGTGAAGCCCGCTTGAATTCTTTTTTTTTTTTTTGTTCCCATCCATTTCTATTATCCTGCTATCTTTTATTTCTTATTTTTCTTTTTTGATTTTTTTTAAAAAAATGTTTTCTTGTCAGCTGCCTGAAGTTATTGGGAGTCAGGT
The DNA here is from genome assembly GCF_947247035.1 of Vipera ursinii. Lineage (NCBI taxonomy): Eukaryota > Metazoa > Chordata > Lepidosauria > Squamata > Viperidae > Vipera > Vipera ursinii. Next base: position 52,958,851 of record NC_139518.1, on the reverse strand, counting down.
AGCAAACTAATTTAGTAATAAATAGCAAATAACTCTATATTTCTTGGTGATATTTGATTTTCACATTTCAACATGCACAAATATAGTGTGAACTTGTACTACATAATTTTTAATGTTGATATAATAAAAACAATTTTCTATTGAGAATTCTCCTAATAATCATATCCTGAAAACAGACCTTGATTGTGGAAAAATCTATACAAATGCTTATCTTTTCACTATATGTGTTGAATAAACCCATTAGCCCATGCAAGTATTGTGAAATTTTACTCGAAAGAACTTTCAAATGTTATAGTAGTTCCAACAGATGGTTCTAATTTTCTATGTCAAGCACTGTAGATAGAGGACTTGGTAAAGCACCCAGATTTATTTATTTTTTTAAGAATCAGTTGTGCTTAAAAAGTCTAGAATATAGAAGGCATTTATTTGTACATTATATGCATATTGGGCAATTATATATATTGGCTGCATCTCATCAAGAAATTCCCCATATTGTCCTATTCTATTATCTTCATTTCACAACATTTTATGCTGAACTGGAAGCAGAAAATTGTTTACAATCCGGGTACCATGTAATTCAGACTGTAATCCAAATCACATAAAGCTTTTCTTTTTCTTTCTTTCTTTTTCTCTTTCTTTCTTTCTCTTTCTTTCTTTCTTCCTTTCTTTTCTTTCTTTCTTTCTTTCTTTTCCCTCTTTCCTTCCTTCCCTTTCATTTCATTGTAATTTCTTTTCTTTTTTCTTTTTACTTGTTACGAGCCACCCAGAGTCATTGGGAGCTGAGCGGCATACAAATTTAGTTAGGCAGACAGAAAAACTGACTGACTGACTGACTTAAAATATATTCTATTCCACATGCTCAACATAGACGTTGGGAGTTAGATGTAGACATATAGCCACAATAATCAAATACATTGTATCTGAATGCACAAAGAGCACACAAATATTGTAAATCACATAAGGGATTGCACTACATTTGCTTCACAAATTTGTCCTCCAACACTCAAAAACAGCTTCTGAAAAAGTTCTTAGTTAAATTGTGATTTGATAAAGGAAGCATGCGTCCTAATCCGAAGATAAATCACTTTTATCCAATTTCAGGTAGCTTACACAAGTTTGGAAAGCAGTGGTCTACTAAGGCAATAAGCTAATACTGAATAACCCAAACAGCAGTGGTGGCACAGTAGTTAGAATGCAGTATTGCAGACTAATTCTGCTGACTGCCAGCAGTTTGATTCTCATCAGCTCAAGGTTGACTCAGCCTTCCATCCTTCCAAGGTTAGTAAAATGAGGACCCAGATTGTTGGGGGCAATATGCTGACTCTGCAAACCGCTTAGAGAGGGCTGCAAAGTACTGTGAAGCGGTGTATAAGCCTAAGTGCTGTTGCTAACCCAAACATATATCTCATATTTCTAAGCTACTACTAAACTGAATGCATTTGCTGGATCACCAAAGCATGCTATGCCATAAAATTTATATTAATCCCTTGTTCCTCATATCCAAGACATCAGATTCTGTTGCTTCTTTATTTGCAGCATTTCCAAGATCTGCCACGTATTTCCTACCTCACAGAGATAATGCAATCTCCATTTTGCTATTTTTTCCCTTTTTCCATATATCCTTTCTAGTATATTAAGAAAATCTCCACTGCATTCAACCATCTCTCTTCTCTCTGAATTAGGAATCCTCACCTTTTGTAAACCAGCTTTGGGTGGTTTGTATAAACTTCAGCATATTACTTCTAATTTTAAAAGCTTTTCATCTCGTATCTCTGATGTCTTATCCTTATCTCTATTCTAAATTTCTTCCCTTTACTGGAATTTATTTCTCATAACTTCCTTCTGCTTTTTCACTTTTTCTAATATCTATGCAGCTTCCCATACTTGCAAAAACAATTCCTCTTCAAGATACCGTATCTCTCTTTCAATAACTTCCTCAGCACAAATGAACAAAGCATTCCTCGGCATCATATATAATTACTTTACACAAAATGTAGATCCCTAGAGTAAGGAAGTCTTGCAATTAATGACAATGAGATTAGCAGTGATTCTTGTGTTCTGAAGGATCTAACATACAGTTATCACTAATTAAATCCATAGCAGTTCTAGGAAATGCTGATTATATTCCCCATACAAACTGCTTGCTTTCCCATATCTGCAAGCATCCAATCACTATTTCCTTTAACTGTACATGCATTTCATCACTGTTCAAGAGTGTGAAGGATTAGCCAGCTAAAACTGACTTTTCCATTTTTATTGCTTCTGGATTTGTTTGATATCTGTAGCAAAAAAAACAAAAAACAAAACCCAAGTCTCTGAATTTAAATAATGGAGGAAAGCAGAAAATTTGTATTTCACAGCTAACTTCTAGCAGCAAGGAGTAACTGATTACTTAAGAAACCAAAAGCAAAGAAATACTATCAGGTCCTATTGGCTTTAATTTCAAATCTGTATTCTCTGCACATGAGCAATCCGTGCACTTAAAATAGATGCATGCACTAAATCAAGTGCATTAACTTTAAAATATTTTGTCAATGAAATACATTAAGTGTTAATGTGATTTACAACTGGATTTATAAGAGCGGAGTTTTTCACTTCAACTATACATCCCTTTTTATTTAAGCAGCAACAAGAAAATACATGCACACAGAAAAAAATCTTTTTATTTTTATTAGGAGGCCAGAGGAAAGGAAAGGGGAAGGGGAAAATCGACTGCTCTATTAGCCAGAGGCACTTTGCAAGCAGGAAAGTAGAACTCAAGATGTGGGCAGGCCTCGGGTTTCAGTGCCTCAGGGCACATCGAAGAGACACCAATGTATTTACTGAGCAGTCAGTAAAGCAATGTCTCCAATCTTATCACATGCCATAATCTCATATTTTATGAGAATCCACAGTACATTTCCAAGTTCAAGCAGGGGATACAGTTGCTTAGATGAAGCATACAGGAGGATTATTAACCATCTATCCAGTATAAAATAACTTACACATGAAATTCAAAAGAATATAATTTCCCCTTGTTCCACAAATAAATCCAAATTCCAAGATTGGGAATGGGAGGTAAGAATCCCACTCTGGTTATTTTAATGAAATGGAAAGCAGGATTCAGAATTCAATTTTATGCACACCTGTACAAAATTATTTCATTGTGCCCTACCTGTATACTACTAAAACTCTTACGTCTGTTTGTCTCTTATACCTGCCCAACCTTCAACTGGGCAAAACAATAGTTCATAGGGCAGCTCTTTTTAAATGAACACATCTTAAATGGGCTAATTTACAAAATGTTAAAATCCAGGAGTCATGTCTCCCATGGAATTGAATTTCAGTGCTGCTGCACTCATATAGTCGCCATTTCCAATGTTTGTTACCAGTGGGGAAACCAAGAGGAAGGGTGAACTGTTCTGAGGTAATGACAAAATAATATACCTCAGTGAATGAAAATTAGCAAAGGAAGTAATGAAAAAAAAAAGGTGGGAGGAAAGAAGAAAGGCAAGAGGGAGTTTTTGCCAGCCCATGATCATTCTGTTTAACTATTTAGGGAAGTAAATTTATTACTTATTATGGAAGGAAGGAAGGAAGGAAGGAAGGAAGGAAGGAAGGAAGGAAGGAAGGAAGGAAGGAAGGAAGGAAGGAAATCATAGCTATCTGGAGGGAGGAATCCCTTGGGGACATGCTGGAATGGTGAGTGTGGATGCTGTTTTCTTGAAGGTTTCTTAGTTTCCCTTCTTCCTAGCAAAGTGACAGGCAGTTCTATTGGGGGGGGGAAGAGGAGGAGGAGGAAGAGGAAGTGGTGCTTTCATGAAAATCATGAGGGGAGGGAAAATGGCTGAGACTATATTATATGTGGAAAGAAGAATGCTTCAATGGATCAGGGGTTGTCTAGTCTGTGATACGTAATTTAGCTTATCTCACAAACGTAATTGCTATCCGGGATATGTAATTTAACTTTTCTTGCAAACATTTGGTTTACTGCAGTCAGCACAAATAAGAAAACCATCGTTATTAAATAAACTACCCAGCTAGTTGCATATCAAGAAGAGACAAAGAAACTTTGAATATTGCCAACATTTGATATGTGCAAGATGCTGAAAAACTTCCCATAGATAAAGATATCACCCAGACTTTCTGGTCTCTATACCCAATAATTAGATTATTGAAAAGTATTAGATACAGAGTCTGCATATCTCGAACGCACTAAATTGGGAAAAGGTGAGTCAAAGTGATTATTGCAATAAATTATAGGCAATATACACTTTAGAAATGTGGAAATTACTTTCTCCAAATCAATTTACCCTAGTAAGTAATAGCATTAATATAGTAGTCTATCCCTGACTTGTAGCAGCATTTCAGCCATTTGCATCACCTGCTATCAGATATTTTCCCCAAGCCTACTGAACTTGATATATATTCACTCAAAATATATTGACTCAGCCTTCCATCCTTCTGAGGTAGGTAAAATGAGGACCCAGATTGTTGGGGGCAATTAAGCTGAGTTTGTAATAATGCCGCTTGGTGTGTGTGTGAAAGCCCTAATAAGCAGGCATATACATAGAATGAAGGCTACTGCTAAGCTTGTAAGCCGCCCTGAGTCTTCGGAGAAGGGCGGGATATAAATGTAATAAAAATAAAAAAAATAGATAAATACCATTATTACTGAGTCTGTGCTATATTTAATTTACAAACACAAACAAGTTATAAAAGATGCATAACAGACTTCTACTAACAAATTTGGAATTCTGGAAGTGTGTAATAGGAGGTCTTACAAAACAGCTATTTTTGATGGGTGTAACCAGTCTCAAAAATCCATTTGTCAGGAAGCAACCTAGTCAGGTTACTTTCCTTCATCATCTCCAGCATTCAAAATATTCCCTTTCACCTCATTTTACCTTCTGTTTCTTTCTGTCTATTTCTTTGCAAGATGGACAGACTCCTTAAAAATCCATGTGGCTATAGTCAACTCAGAAGGATCACTGAAAATAAAAACAATATTAAATTGGGCTTTGCTACATGCTGGCTTACCATTTTGCTTTATTTAATAATGCCTTCAAAATTAGGTTGGAAACAAAACTAGAGCTTCCAGTAGGGATGGTTGTGGGGATATTGTTATGCTTGACTACTATATATATATATATATATATATATATATATATATATATATATATATATATATATATATATATATATTAAATTTTTATACCGCCCTTCTCCGAAAGGACTCAGGGCGGTGAACAGGGCAATAAATATCAATAAATATCATTCCTGATAAATGGATTTTTGAGACTGGTTACACCCATCAAAAATAGATGTTTTGTAAGACCTCCTACATAACAAAATATAACGAAATTCAGAAAAAGGAAAATTACGCTTATGCCTTGAAATGGGAAAACTGGGCCCTGAGCATTTTCTTGCATTCTAAACAAACCAACGAAACCAGTTTCTCTTCTCATTGTTCTACATGCACAAGAAATACAGAAATGTAGGTATTAAACAATAAATCAAGAAAATGATCAGAATGTGGCCTGCAAGAATAGATTCTAGATTTATTGATTTTATGTAGGATGCAGCCTAGATTTCTGAAATTCTTCTGACTACTGTCTTCTCAGCGTAACTCTTTTCTTAGCTGTGACTCTATTGAGGTGAAAAATATATAAATTGACAACAATTCTACATAAATAGAATGTAATGAAGCACATTATTTAATTACTATTATAACAAAATGCCTGCCTGCAATACTGTAGATATCATTTGAGCTTTTTATTCTATTCTGCAAATGACTAAAAGTGGCACTTTAAAAAATCTGTCACTCATCCAAATGCAAATTAAGCCTTTTTTTTAAGTACACAACATTTGGGTCAATTTCCAAGAAATGCCGTGGAAGGTATGCCCATGTTTACTGCAGCTCTGGCAATGCAGTACAACCTTCAGTCAAGCTATTAACTTGAATGTTGAACTTCACAGCCTGGCTGTCTTTTTCAGCCATCCTTTTGATGTTACCTCCAAAGCAACTGATCAAAGGCTCCAAGTGTGGTGAGGGGAAGTCCCAGGCTCTTAGCCTACCAGCCTGAGATATATGTTAAAATGTTAGCAAAAAAAAGGAAAGGAAAGGAAAGGAAAGGAAAGGAAAGGAAAGGAAAGGAAAGGAAAGGAAAGGAAAGGAAAGGAAAGGAAAGGAAAGGAAAGGAAAGGAAAGGAAAGGAAAGGAAAGGAAAGGAAAGGAAAGGAGGAAAGGGAAAGGAAACAATTTTTAAAATGTACCATGAACAGCATTTTTATGTCTGTTCAGTACAATGCTGTTTCATTCATATGCATATATATGCACATTCAGACTATAGCCAAGGTGTTTTTAGTGATTCCTTCCTTTCATCTGCACTAAAACTCTAAACAATATATTTTACTGTTATTTTGTGTAGCACCCTGAATGTTAATGGAAAGAGAATTATCATCAGTTTTGTAATACCCTATCCTTGTACATTACAATATCGTATCACTGCAAACAGTATCTTTATCTGTAAGTCTGCAAACCCTGGAACAGCCATACATTAACGCTGCCTGCTGCTATAAATTTAGTAAAATGGCAGATGTCATTAAAAGCAGATGAGAAAGTTGTTCCTGCTTTGGTGGAGCAAGGGTACCCATGAAGCATACCGGTATGAACTGAATGCCAGGCAAATAAAAAGCTGTAATTTTGGTTTCATTCCTATAACCCCAAATATGAAGACACATCTCCACCTACATAATGCGCCTTATTTACCTATAACATTTTTTATCTCTGATCCTAACCCTCACTTACAATAAATACACTTCTCATAGTACAGGTAAGCAAGTTCAAGAGCCCTATTTCAACTGAGTCCTAATCTGTGCTCAATACAACATGCATCTGACTTATATCTTCAGTTTTATTCTAGCAAGTGTACTAGAGAAGCTGTCTTTTGCATGAGACTGTAAAAAAAGAAAAAGCAAGAAAGGAAAGAAAGAAAAAGAAAGAAAGAAAGAAAGAAAGAAAGAAAGAAAGAAAGAAAGAAAGAAAGAAAGAAAGAAAGAAAGAAAGAAAGACAGATTGAATTTGAATCCTGTCTTGGAATCTATTCCCTTAATGATATAGGAACAGTAAATTTTAGTTTGTTTGGGTAATTCATTTCCACAATTAATAAAACAAACATTGTTGAGAATTTATAGCTAAGAAAGGAGAATAAATCAATAGCTCACCAACACCATATATTTTATCAAGATAGAAACAACAGAAGGAAACAACCAACAATAAAAATAGGACAAAATCTGATCTGTATTTTAATTAACATAGTCACCTGGACAGGGAAAAGAATGGAAATACATTATTTTTAAAATGGTATCAAAAATCTTTTCAATATGTATAATTAGAGTAGTACTTTCTCTATGTAGGTTTTTTTACTTAAAACACAATTTTCTTCAGATTTTCTAACTAGCCATAAACCTATTTAGCCAAGTTAAGCAAAAAAAAAAATGAAATAGGATCAAATATGTAATGAGAAGGAAATTAGCACTTGTAGCACGGGAGTGGGAAACCCTGGCTCCTTTAGATGTTATTGACCCAAATTTTCCAATAGTACCAGCTTGCATTATCAAGTTTGAAAGATGTTGGGTAGTCCTTAAATTCCCTTCTCCTGCTTTAGTGTGTGTGTGTGTGTGTGTGTGTGTGTGTGTGTGTGTCATATTTAATATTGCACATGCAACAATTGTCTACAGAAAAAGGCTGTACCAAGCTGAGCTTAGCTGATTCCCAAAAAATAATGAGAGCTGGATCTGACTAAGTACTTGGAGAGAAGACACCAAGAAATCCCAGTGCTACAGTTTAGATCAGAAGTTGGATAGACATCCTACAAGACCATTGGCAAGTAAATTCCACATAGATGTATCTAGGTAGTCACCATTTGTCAAGCTCAATTCATTATATAACAATTACTTCTCCAGCAATAATAGGAACTTGTAATATCTGATTTTTTTTCTTCCCATATGAATTAAATACATAGTCCCGCACCGATCCCAGTATCCTGTTGGGTTTTATATTGCTGATCCAATGTCTCTCTTTCCTGCAAAATCACAAGCTAAATTATATCTAAGAAAGTACGCAATCTGGTGGGAATTTAATGATATCACATTCCATCTTTTCCTATTTTTTTAAAAAAAGATGTGCAAAGTTACCTTCATCAAGATGTAAAATTTCTCAGGGAATTAAATCCTACAATCCCATTTAGCAGAAAGGAGGTGGAACATTTGTGCTTAAGATATTTTAGTTTTTTTAAGGAGGTAACATTTAACTTTTAACTTGCTTCTCTTAAAGAGTGCTTGGGAAAAGATTAAAGTTCTCGCTGTTGATACAGCAGACTGTGAAAGAGAACCCTTCTTCATTATTTAGCTTCCCAAAATCTAAAGGGAAATTGTTCCATGATGCAACATAGATGTGTTTAACATGGGTCCCTTAACAATTCCTAAAACATGTCTCTGTACAATATTAATTATTACAGTCACATTTAAAGATTACCTACGTGTTTTTTTTTAATACAGTCTTCTATCTAGCCCTGAGAAGTAGGAGATAACTCTTTTTCCAAAAGGAAAGCAACTGCAGATCATGATTGGAAGAATAGAAAGCAATCCATTCAACTCCCCTTCGGCAAATGACCTATCAACAACAGTACAAGCATTTTGCTTGACTCAGGCAACTGGGGTTTTCTGCTTAACCCACAGGCATTTTTCCTATTTCAAAGTTTCTATTAACTCCCTACTGATGTACCCTAAAAGAATTTTTAAAGGCTTGGAAGCACATAAATAAAATACTTTGATGGACTGGCACAGCCAAATGAAAGTCTTTCTCCTGCAGTGGTGGTGATAAAAGTTTCAGTTGCAGTGATATATGCAGACCTCCACAGATTTCTGATAGCTGGCATTGCTGACCAGTCAGCACTGCTCAGCATTCGAATTATCACAGATGATATTTAAGATGAGCAGCACAGATTTATCTATCGTCTGTCTGTCTGTCTGTCTATCTACCTATCATCTACCTAATGTATATGGCCACCTGTCTGACATAAGGTTTGTTTATTTATTTATTTATCTATTTGTTTTTGGATAATGTCTTAAGCTGCATGCTAATTGTAACCAATTTCACCATGAGCAAAAAAAAATGTAAAAAGAAATGAGACTGCTATCAAGGCTGCTATCAAATTCAATGAGGTGAATTAAACTTATTTTCTTGCTTGTATTATTTAAACACGTGCAGAACATACCTTGCTTAAATCACATATTGAAATACTTTATTAACCTTACAGTGTTCAAAATATGTAAAAATGAAAAATGTAATACTAAACATTTGCAATTAAGCCTCTAGTGGAGTCCACTGTCCTTCAGCCTTTGAAAGAGATAGCACTATGTACTTAATTCTGGTCAGTGACCGTAATAAAAATATTCATTTGTACAGTGCACAGCATACTTAAACAAAAAAATGAACTAAATCCTAAATAGTCCAGAAAATTGAAAATATAATAGAGAAAAAGAAATGTTATTAGTGTTTAACAGTCCTTTTTTTTTAGCTTTTCATCAGTGTCTCATTGATACACCCAGGACTGTTAACTATCAGATGACACTGGCTGAAAACAGCTGCAACTATTCCACAAAAAAGCTAAAAAAAAAAATTCAAACAGTATGAACTTGGTGTTTCTCCTATAAACAGAACAGCTCACCTGCAAGCAAGAAAGCATGCAATAACTAAATAAATGGGATTTGATTTGATGCTCTTCTTCAGTGCTGGAGTGGCTGTGCATTTTGCCAAACCATCTTGGCAACCTACACTGCTTGCTCCTCTGTAAGACAAGGAAAGGGGAAAGCTTATTTTCCTGAAAGGGTTATTGGCAGGTAATCAGAAGAACAAAGAAAGAAAATGTGATTCTCTAAGTGCATTGCTTTGTAAAAGCTACAGGTTGATAGTACTTACAGATGTAGCTGTGACAATATGCATATGGATATCATAATGCACTATCGACTCTCATGAAGTAATGGGATATACTATACTTTTTTAAAGGTGAACAACCTAAAATACACAGATTAAAGAACAATTACAAAATATTGTTTAGCCCATTTTTTCCAAGAGCTTTCACTTTAATTATCTGAATGAACAAGTGAATGACATAGATAGATAGATAGATAGATAGATAGATAGATAGATAGATATAAACTCCGTCAATCCACACACAATCTGCTCAAGAAAGATGGATTTGTAGACAACAATTAACAATATCAGGTCTAAGTCCATGAACCCAATTCATGTTTCCGTAGAGATTTCCTAAACCTTTGCAACCCAGCAATTCCAAAGGACCATTCTATTGCCTTAGGTTGCCTTTTCAAAAGTCAGAGAAAGTTATTTTCAGAAGTTAAGCATTTAACTAAAATCAGCAATATGGTATTTCATAATCCAATGGAAGAAATCTTATTCTGGATCTTTGGCAATGGAAAAAAAATTGTGAAATCCTATTTATGCAATAATGTGTTGTTTGATACCTTTTCCAAATTTGGCAACATGCTACATGTACTCAGAAAGTATTAAAATACACTGATGGCTCATATACACAAAGCCTTTCCTTCAATAAGAGGATGACTCCTGTGGATTTATATTTTTGATAAGGTTTAATGAAAATTAAGCATTTAGTTATCTTCAATATAAAGAAAATCATACATATCGCTAATAATCAGATACTGACAAGGTATGTGTTATTTATACTAGTGTCATATTTCAGGAAGAAACAAATGAAAATTAAACAGAGATCCAGATTATTTTCAAAAGTGAAAAAAGTGAACAGTCTAAATTTCTGCAGAACCACTTTATTTTACAAATTATAAGTATGTAGAAATTTGGGGGATGTATCCAAAGGTCTCCTATTACAGCACAGATTCTCTTCTGATGGAACAGAAACATAACTGTGTTGGCTTTTCTTTAATCATTATGCATCTTTTGCTTGTATTACAATTTTAATCATTATCCTTATCCATTACACTTTCTGGGATTATGTTTATGAACGGCATCTACTCAGTGTCATAATTCAACTATCTGCAACAACTTATAGAAGCTGCAAAATAATATTCTGAAATCCCTGGATGTGATTTACATTTACAATGCTCTCATCTTTTTTTTAAACTTTATATTTTAAAAACTTCAAAACTATGTGGTTATAATGGAAATCTATTTGGGCAGACGCAAAAATGTGTGTCTACATTCATTGTTACTGAATAGTTTTACTAAATCTGCTGAACTTTTTAAAACAAAAATGAACAATATTGATCTGTTTTAAATAACTTACATATGCTTTAAGAGCTATTACCATAACTAATTCCATTGGCAGAAGCCAATTTATATAACAATGTTATGCTGTTTGACCAACTTTAGGTGAGGTAGGGGAGTTCTTTCTGCAATGATGCAAACTGAAAGCTTCAATATATTTTCGTCTCCAAGTATGTTGTTTAAGACTTGGACCTGATTAGCTATTGCTATCCATGACACTGTCAACTCCTTTAATTTGCCTTGACAGAACTCAAGCAAGAAGACTGGGGACAACAATAAACACATTCCAAAAATGTATCATTACCATGCTGCAACAGATGCACATTAACCTGCCAAACATAGCATGTACCATAAATGGAGACTTCCTAATGGTGGTGAGCTCCCAATTAATAAAGGATACTAATATTGACAGAATATTCTAACTCTAAGGAGCTGTTACAGAGACATATCTGGTGTATGGAGCAGTTCTTTCTCTGTGAAGTTTAACAAATGTTATGTTCTTCTATCTGTACTATTGGGGCAACTGCTAATATCATGTGAATTAAAGAATGAAGTCCATTCTTTCAGCAATGAAGTGGGAGTACGATCCTATCCAGTTTCTTCATCTGAATCAGTTCAACTATCTGCTCTACCTTAACTCAGAATAATGCAGGGTGAAATGACCATAGCTTAAATTCCTTAAAGTGTATAAAAATATCTACTCATATTTGGAGATAGTGCTGCAACTGGGGAAGGAAATATGATAGGCAACAGTGGGAAATAACAAACCCTCATCCCAACAAGGTTAATCAACCAGCTTTACATAGCAATTTGGTTTGTAGCACGACAGTGAAAAAAGAAAAGTCAGAAAAATTCCAATAGAATGTAGAAATATATTTTCCAAGCAGCCTATAACTGGAATTTCAACAATAATGACAGAGATAATAAAACAATGCAAGGATAAGCATCATGAGAAGCAATAGTAGATGTTAAAACCACAACTAATTTTGCTGAGGATATACAAAAATATTTGAATCCAAAATGGGAAAAGTAGATACTCTCATTGTACCAATAAGCAACTCTTAAAGGAATCTTACAGCTTTCTCTTCCCTGATTATGCACATCAATTGGAACTTCCTAAGAAATTCAGTGGATCAAAATATAAAATGCATTTTTAAGAAAGTAAAGTTCTTCCTTTTAGGTTCTTCTCAGGTGCAAATCCAAAAAATGCAATATTATTATAACAGATTCACATTTTTTAAATTCTAAATATTCATTATTTTCCTGTATTGGAATAAGTGAGAAAAAGTAGACCAGATTTTATTAATCATATAAATATGATTAAGCTCAATGCTACTAAAATGAATGCTCAAGTGAATTCAATTCAAGTGAAAGAAATTGAAACTTGCATATAACAAATGTATTACCAAGTACATTTGTAGTACCAATGTACTACACACACATTCTGTTACTTTAGTAAGTACTGATCAACTGGACATATTTCAAAAACACAAAAAGGCTCCGAGTAGAATTGCATGGAATATACTGCTTCATATTCCTAACACTATAACAGAAAGGTGCCGTTTCTCAAGAGTTACTGGACTAATATCTACAATGCCTAAACAACACGGTTATAGGTATTATGGAAGCTGAAGTCAAAGCTAAGTGGAGGATTGAGTTTGAAGAAGACTGTGTAGAACTTGCAAAGGAAATAATGATGCTTGAATCTACTGAAGTAACCTTAATTTTTATTTCCAATCTGAATTAAGAATAAAACAGTGTTAAATATTTACATATGCAGATTTTTGTTGTGTGTATATGTAACAGTGTTTCATTAAATTATTTTAGCTTAATGTTATTATTGTTAGTTCAACTGGGTGAATAAGCCAATAGTAAACAATAGTAAACTGTATATGCCCATTATTTTAGAAAATGTAATGCTTTCTGCATCACATTTCCTATGATGGCATCACTCACATGGCTCCTTTAGAGGAAGCCATGTGAGTGATGCCATCATAGTACACACTGATGATCATATATGCTATGATTTATGAAGTACTAAGCAAACGTTTAAAACCTGCAACTGCTTTGTGGTAAAGAAGAAGAGATAAAAGCATCAATTACTACATATCTTGATCAAAATTTCTTTGGCACTATAAATGTTCATGACTCTTTTCTTGAATAGTGCTAACCATCCCAAGTTTATACCAGCTAATAGCTGTTGGTTAATAAGTTTGCCACCAAAGCAACAAAATAAGGAATTATCAGGCTACTCACAGCAACATGTGTTTATTGTTGCTTATTGTTGTTTAAATATTTATAAGTAGCATTTTGACTAAAAGCTTCTAAAGCAGCAAAATAGATTAAAAATAAGACAAAATTATTTCTAATCTTTAAAACTCCTAATAAAAAATATAGAGTTTTAGAGCCCCAGCAAAGTTCTGGAAAACAGATCAGTAAAAGCCAATTTTAGGCAACAGAATGGTTTTTAACTTTCTGTTGGTCAAAGTGATTTTTAGGGACAAGAGAAGGGAAGGGAAGCCAAATGAGGGCTGGAGGGAATTTATTCTAATGTCTCTTATCACTTCACTCGACCACCCTTCAGTACTGAATCTAATTGCAAAGAACCCCCTAAAGTCAGCCTTACCAGATAGACCAGACAGGATAAATGGCCAGACAAACTAACTCAGGTTTATTCTAAAACATAAAGTCCCTTGCAAGAATGCAAATACAATTTTCCCACTGTCAACTTTACATCCCAATAAGGTAGAGGGGGTTTACCCTGAGCCTCTTGGTTTGCCCATTATGCAGCTATGGGCTACATTCCCTCTTATCTGTTTCCTAGGCAGCAACTTGTTGCCACATATCCCAAAGTTATTCCCACATACCATTATATATATCCACATGGGTCAACCAACATCACCAGGTATCTTAATTGTAAAAGCTCTTCAGCAGGCAATTATGTGAAATAAGCAATTATCAGAGAGTTGGGCTACTGTTAGAATACCACATTGGAGGCAAGCTGCATATTATCTTTTTTCTGTTTCAAATCATGAATACCAAACAAATGATTTATGAACAAGGCTCATGTCTGGAATAAAACAGCAGGAGAAAAAAAGAAGCGTTTCTGTGGAGTCATCACTAAATTCATTTCTTTATATCTTCCATAGATATATACTTGCTATTTGTAGAAGGAAAAAAGAAGGACATATTCTCCTAATATTCTCTCTCTCTCTCTCTCTCTCTCTCTCTCTCTCTCTCTCTCTCTCTGTGTGTGTGTGTGTGTGTGTGTGTGTGTGTGTGTGTGTGTGTGTTTCAGCCTTTTGATTGATGGCTTTGCCTTATCCAGAATTATTTCTATAATGAAACACAGCTTAATACAAGCCAGTAATTCTTTCTCAGTCCAACCCATCTCAAAGGGTTGTTGTTGTTGTGAGAAAAATAAGAGGAAGAAAAGTTGTTCACCAACTTGATTTATTTATAAAAATAATAAAGGTGGGGTAGACGTAAATAAATAACAGTTTGTTAATCCAGAGTCTGAAATCATGTCAGAACAAAGGCACGTGAATACAAATCGAGACTGACAATATAATATTTGCAATATCTGACAGTCACCCCAAATAAGCAAAGACTTAGTTCAGGCTATATACTCTGGATGCTATTTCTTTGTGTGTGCGGGTGTGTGTGTGTGTGTGTGTGTGTGTGTGTGTGTGTGTGTGAGAGAGAGAGAGAGAGAGAGAGAGAGAGAGAGAGAGAGAGAGAGAGAATAATTTTCACATCTAGTCTTGAAGCCACATACTCTGTTTAGAGATTTTCTTAGCATTTCCAGTGGAAAATGAAGACAGCTGATCTAGCACTGCTTTTATCCAGGAATTACAACAGGGTAAAGGCTTTTACAGCATCTGATGAGTGACCGAGGCCTCCTAGACACCTCTGTCTACTGAATAGCTTTCTAACTGCCAGGCATTTGTGTTTTTTCTGCCAGGGAGTGAGAGAAGCCAAGCACAAACAACAGGCTCCTTGTTCAGGCACGCTTTTTTAACCCAATGAGGTTGCCCTCTAGAAATGCTTCTAAGTAAATAGCTAAGCCAGCCCATCATGAGGTCTATATACAGCCCTGCTTAGGATACAATGCATGCCACTGTAACATTTCGTCTGTCAGCTGCCCTTACAACCACCTCTATTGTAACACACATCATTCCACCTTTACTGGGGGATTACTGAAGGACTCAGAGGCAAAATCCACAGTCTCTCTAAATGACAGTGAATAAAGAACAAGAAAAATGAAGTTATTTTTCCCCTTTTATAGAAAGAAAAAGAAGGCAATTAAATAAAGTAGCAAATCTAATAAAGATAAAGAAAAACAATATTTTCCAAAAGCTTCTTCTTGATTACAATATGAAGCACAGACAGAAGATTTAAAGGTATTTTAAAAAATCAGTGTGTGTCCTGAAATAGAAGGAAGGATACAAAGTACTTAAAAAGAATTCTAGCTTAAGGTTATGTAGACTCCAACTACAAAAATAAGTACATGAGATAACATTTGAGAGTGCCAAACTATTCATTCAGATGAAAGTTCTTCCACTTTGAGAAAAGACTGCTGGCACTGAGAAAGATCTGGAAAGCCTAAAAGATTTAAAACATATTTCATGAAATGGACTATTCAAATATATAACATGACTTGACTTTGGTCAAGAATGTGGCGTGAACAGTCACCATGCTTCATAAACTGTCGTTTATGCCATATATATGATGTAAAATGTTGCAAATTGTGGTTCATTCTGTGAATTATGTTTCAAACATGTCACAGTACAATATGTAAAACCAAATGTAATTCACTGCCTGAAATATTAAGCAATATAACTTTCTGTGCAAGTATTTATAATCAAATTCCAATCTTAAAATAAGAAGCGGCCTTAAATTTGAGACAATACACGTCACAGGCTCTTTTCTGTCACTACCACTTTCCATAAAGTATGGTTTTCTAACTTCCTTGAACTATTTTTAATAAAGCCAAATATAGCCCATGATAGAAAATGAACTTCAAAAGGTCAAAAGTTCTCTTCTTCTATCTCTTCTACGAAAAATACATTTTCACATTAGAAATTCATAGGCAGAAGAAAGTGGTAAACAGTAGAGGGTGTTATTACATAACTATGTGCAGAGTTTGAGCCAAGAACCACAAGCAAAGAAAAACAAAAGGGTGTTTCAGGTTTTCACGGAATAGTAATCCCAAATGCATCTCTAGACTGGTGAATGAGGTGACCCTAAGGATGTAGCCAAAAGTCAACAGATATTTTAAAATGTGCTATGTTATGATAACATATGTTGTGGCATTTTCGGAATATTGTTAAATGCAGCGTCCTTATAATTTGACAACAAAAATGTCTCTTTTAAAATGTCTTTTTATATATTGGGCCAATCAAGAAGAAAAACAGCTATACACGCCATAACTTCCTACATTGCCTTATCTTTTTTATGCCAAGCACCCCATGCCCCTTTTAACTGTTGTATTTCAGACTAGCATTTATGGTTCCCACAACACTGTTTCCTAGTCTAAGGCCTCAATAAATGCTGCATGCTTAACCCTAAACTCAGCTGGAATTGTGCTGGTTTTTAGGCTATATTCTGCCTAAATGTCTAGTGAAGCGAGGACAAAACTTCAAGAAAAGAATGCAACTGAAATAAAAATGATTATCTAGAACTTTATTTAAATATTTCTGACCTGAAAAAAGAAATATCTTGCTGCTCCAAAGTTGGTGATTTCTAGAATTTCTCTTTGGTCTAACAGTTAAGGCATCAGGCTAGAAACCATAAGGCTTAGAGTCGTAGTCTAAGTTCTAGTTCTAAGTTCCATTTTAGGCATGAAAAACCAGCTGGGTAACTTTGGGCCAATAGCTTTCCCTCAAACCAACTTACCTCACAGAGTTGTTGTTTTGGAGAAAATATAAGGAGGAAGGAATATTAGGTATGTTTGTGGCCTTGAGTAATTTATAAAAATAATAAAGGAGGAATAAAAATCTTTTTTTCAAATGCCATAAAATATGAGCATTTATGACCTAACCTACACTAAGACTAGGTTGCAAAAAAAATCTAGGCCATCCATGAAATAATTTTACAAGCCAAACACAATAATCCACAATAAATACCACTTATCTTAATAATAATAAAATTAATGAGCCAAAATGTTTTAGTACATTAAAAGAAATGATACTGACCCACATGCCTTAAGACTAACCTGTCCTTCTGATGCTTAAAAATCATAAAAGATGAAATATCAAAAGTAAACTTGCAAGAAAGGGAGGTACAATTTCCTACATTTTTTCACTAATTCCCCACTACAAAAGATGTGTACGGCTTCTTCTTTATTGACATAGGCCAAATTGTAATCACTTAAATGTTTTAAAACATAGAACTAGAAATATGGTCTTGCAAAATTTGTTGTTTTGGAGAAAATATAAGGAGGAAGGAATATTAGGTATGTTTGTGGCCTTGAGTAATTTATAAAAATAATAAAGGAGGAATAAAAATCTTTTTTTCAAATGCCATAAAATATGAGCATTTATGACCTAACCTACACTAAGACTAGGTTGCAAAAAAAATCTAGGCCATCCATGAAATAATTTTACAAGCCAAACACAATAATCCACAATAAATACCACTTATCTTAATAATAATAAAATTAATGAGCCAAAATGTTTTAGTACATTAAAAGAAATGATACTGACCCACATGCCTTAAGACTAACCTGTCCTTCTGATGCTTAAAAATCATAAAAGATGAAATATCAAAAGTAAACTTGCAAGAAAGGGAGGTACAATTTCCTACATTTTTTCACTAATTCCCCACTACAAAAGATGTGTACGGCTTCTTCTTTATTGACATAGGCCAAATTGTAATCACTTAAATGTTTTAAAACATAGAACTAGAAATATGGTCTTGCAAAATTTGTTGTTTTGGAGAAAATATAAGGAGGAAGGAATATTAGGTATGTTTGTGGCCTTGAGTAATTTATAAAAATAATAAAGGAGGAATAAAAATCTTTTTTTCAAATGCCATAAAATATGAGCATTTATGACCTAACCTACACTAAGACTAGGTTGCAAAAAAAATCAGACAAACACTAGTAGCAACAAATTATTGAACTTTTCATATTTTTTCAGCCCAAATCTGATGGCCCTTAAAGAGGCTCTTTAGCCTTTCAGATATGTAGGCAATGAAATAACAGTATTGTTCTTTAACCATTTATCAAAGAAAGAGGACAGTTTGCAGAAAGCTAAATATAACAGAACAACCAGAATATTGCAAATTTCCTGTGCTTTTTCCATAGATTCATCATATACTGGTAATCAAAAATGTTAAATTGCCTTGAATTTCTTTGTTACCATCTCTTGAAAAGTTGAGAAGTGCCCAAACTATTCTAAATATTGTAACACATCTTGCATAGGTTTACGGAAAAACACTAGATACCCAAAATTCAGACTGTCATTGAACAGAGTTACAGTTTTTCATACCTGCTGCCTCCTTCAGCCAAGATATGATTTTCCTCCTTTTGTAGAGAAAAATGTTGCTTCCCAATTCTCAATCTTACAGATATGGTTATAAGGATATAAAAGATAAGGCAGAGGTCTTCAAACTCGGCCCTTTTATGACTCATGGACTTCAACTCCCAGAATTTCTCAGCCAGGCATGCTGGCTGAGGAATTCTGGGAGTTGAAGTCCATGAGTCATAAAAGGGCCAAGTTTGAAGACCCCTGAGATAAGGTAACAATGCAGGACTTTTTCATGAAATTTACCATGTAGCATGGTATTCGTAATAGCCCCTGCCTTATAGATTATTCTCCCCTCCAACATTAGAATGGCTCCAACCTGGTGGCTTTCACAAAGCTTTAAAAACTTGGTTACGCACCCAGGATTGGGGCTTGGAATGTGTTAAGTGCCCCATTTCTTGGCTTTACTGTTAATTGATTAATTATCTCAGCTTCTGTTTTTATTTATTTTCTGAATGTTTTAATTGTTTTGTTGTTTTTGATTGTTTTAACTGTTCTGTATTTTTAAAACTATAAGTTGCTCAGAGTCATTTGGTTTGAGTTTAGTGGCTATGAGAGAGAAAGAGAGATGAATAAATATAGTAGAAGGTTGATGACAAACGCATAGTTGATTGGCAAAAGTAATATCCATATTTGTTTTAAAGCAAATGACAATGCTCATATTGAGAACCCTTTTGAGAGTTATACATAAAAGTGCAAGAATATATAAGAGGGCAAAGTATAAAAGCTAAAATGTTCATTGACCAAATTTCCAAATAATGGGAAATAATGCTAATGAGGATGTGGCAGACTTCAAATATGTGCTCTCTTCTGTTTATTTTTGCAGTAGGAGAGAAGCATCCACATCTGAAGTAGGAAACTAGAGATTGTTTACAATTACAACTTAGAACACAAAACCAACATCAAACACTGCATAAATAAATAAAATATACAACTGCTACAAAATGTGATTTTTATACCCCTAAATCTAGGCCATCCATGAAATAATTTTACAAGCCAAACACAATAATTCACAATAAATACCACTTATCTTAATAATAATAAAGTTAATGTACTCATGAGCCAAAATGTTTTAGTACATTAAAACAAATGATACTGACCCACATGACTTAAGACTAACCTGTCCTTCTGATGCTTAAAAATCATAAAGATGAAATATCAAAAGTAAACTTGCAAGGGAGGTACGATTTCCTAAATTTTTTCACTAATTCCCCACTACAAAAGATGTGTACGGCTTCTTCTTTATTGACATAGGCCAAATTGTAATAACTTAAATGTTTTAAAAAATAGAACTAGAAATATGGTCTTGCAAAATCCATCCCTAAAATTCTATCATCCTTGCCTCAAAACTATCAATATATCACTGCCCATTTACTGTGACTATCACCCATCCAAACTTTAGTTTAAAAGCGTGGCCTATATTCTATTCACTAATCTATTAAGAAGCACTAGATGTTGCCTCTATCAGCCTATGGAAGCTGACAATGCTTTGTTATTCCAATGTCAAATTATGAAGTTTGCCTGGATCTTCTTCTGCAAATATTGTTAAGCAAACCAAACGCAGTAATACAGGAGACAACGGTTGTCATGGCTTAATGAGCAAAATAGCTTCGAAAAGGCAGTAAAGAACTTTTATCTATCTATCCACACTGCTATAATTAAAATGAACATCCATGTGTATATCTGGAAATCAGCTGTTTCTGACTGGTTCTTTGGTTAGATAAAGCATAACCTTATAGAGTTGCTCCAATCTAAAGAATTAGTCTGAGGATACAAAGATCTTGTAGCTTCATAACCAATTATCTGGATGGTATGGTTCAAACTACTCAAAATAAAAACCCCATCATTACAGAGTTGACTTTTAATATGCTTTAAATCAAATTTGGAAGGTGATAAAGTATAGAATTTATGATATATCTAAATATGGATACAATTTCATTTCACTTTATTTCACTTATTGACATTATTACTGAACAGACACACGGACACAGACACACAGACACACAGACACACACAGACACAGAGACACACACACACAGAGACACAGACACACACACACAGACAGACACACACAGACACACAGACAGACAGACAGACAGACAGACACACACACACACACACACACACACACACACACACACACACACATATATATATATATATATATATATATATATATATATATATATATATATATATATATATATGGATCCTTGGTTTTTCGGGTTTTTCCCCGCGTAGAATTAAAGGTGTAGGCGCAACGTTTCGATGGAATCCCATCCATCATCATCAGGCTTCTGTTTCCTTCTTCTGGGAGAAGCATGTGGCTGTTTGTTCCTCTTTTTTAAACTGCCAGAGGGGGTGTGTTCTGTGGAGGTGTGCTCTGATTGGGTAGGGGACCAAGTGTGTTCTGATTGGGTGGGAGTGTGTTTTGAATGGTGGGGGTGTTCTGATTGGGTGGGGGTGTGTTCTGAGTGGATGGGCTGGTCTCAGCTGCCAGCTCCAGACCTGAGCTGGTGAGTTGTGCTGCTTTTGTTCGGCTTCGTGTTTGTGGTGGTGCCATGTTTTTATAGTGGGTGTCAGTTTGCTTATTGTGTGGTTTGGAGGGGTTTAAAGTGGCTGATGTTGCAGCTGTAGTTAGGTTTCTGTTTTGTGGTTGTGTGTCTTTATCGTTGTGGGTTCGGATTTGCTTTTTGAATGGTTGTGTGGTGGTGATGTCATGTGATGTTATCATGAGTTTGGGTCTGGTATCATTCTTGGTGGTTGGGCTTCGTCTGTCAATCAAGGCGGGTTTCCAAATGGCTGGTAGACGAGAGGTATCATCTCGTTTATTCATGCTGTGGGGGCGTTTTTCTATCTCAATGGCTTCTCTGATTATTCTGTTGTTAAAATGTTCAATTTTGGCAATAGTTTTGGTTTTTTTTAAAATCAATTTCATGTCCCGTGGCTTCAAAGTGTTGGACCAGGGATGAAGTTTGTTCTCCCTTTCTGAGTGAGTTTTTGTGCTCTTCAATGCGTGCACTTATTCTTCTGTTGGTCTGTCCGATGTATGTGGTGGGGCAGGTGGTGCATGGGATTTCGTATACTCCTTGGTTTTCTAACCCAATTATGTCCTTGGGGTTTCTTAGGATGGTGGATATTTTTCTGTCTGTGTAGAATGCTGTTTTGATGTTGTGTTTTTGGAGGACCTTGCTGATTCTGTCTGTGGTCCCTTTTAAGTATGGGAGGAGGGCTTTGCCATTTTCTTGTTCTCTGTCTTGGGTTTTTGTGGGTGTCTCTCTTCGGATTAAGTTGGTAATCGTGTTTCTTTGGAATCCATTGGCTGTTAGTACATTAGTGAGAGTGTGTAGTTCGGTTTTTAGGTGTTGTTCGTCAGCTAGGTGTTTTGTTCTGGAGATGAGTGTCTTGGCTACGGAGTTGATCTGTGCTGGGTGGTGGTGTGAGAGTGCGTTCAGATAGCGGTTTGTGTGTGTTTTTTTATGGTAGATAGTGTGTCCTAGGGAGCCGTTGGATTTCTTGTAGACTAAGACATCAAGGAAGGGAAGTTGATTGTTAGCTTCTGTTTCCATGGTGAATTGTATTTTGGGGTGTAGGCTATTGAGGTGTATGAGGAAGTCATCCAGTTTTTCTTTGCCGTGTGGCCAGATTACGAAGGTGTCATCTACGTATCTGAGCCAGAGTTTGGGTTTGTGGTTGGATTTTTCTAGAGCGAGGGTTTCAAAGTGTTCCATGTAGAGGTTTGCGATGACAGGTGAGAGGGGTGATCCCATGGGTGCTCCTTCCATTTGTTTGTATCTTTGTCCATTGTAGATGAAGTATGTGTTAGATAGGCAGTGGTTGGTCAGATCTAGGATGTGTTTTGGGGGGTTGTATTTATTTAGGATAGCTGTCAAGGCTTCTTTGATTGGCACTTGGGTGAAGAGGGATACAACATCGAAGCTCACAAGTAGGTCCCAGGGCTGTAAGTTTAGTTTACTTATGATCTCTATGAATTGGAATGAGTTTTGTACGTGTGAGGTGATGGAATTTGCATAAGGCTGTAGTTGTTTGGCAAGAAATTTGGCTAGATTTTGTAGAGGTGAGCCTATGGAGCTGACTATGGGTCTGAGTGGGGTTCCTTCTTTGTGTATCTTGGGCAGACCATAGAGCTTAGGACATCTGGATGATTTTTCTCTGGGAATGATTGTTTTCTGGATCTCTTCACTGATGGGGGTGGCTTTTATTTTTGATTTTGTGGTTTTTTCCAGGTAGGTGGTGGGATCTGTCTTGAGGAGTTTGTATGTGGAGTCTCGGAGTAGGTTGGATAATTTGGTATGGTAGTCAGATGAGTTCATTACCACCGTGGCGTTGCCTTTGTCTGCTGGCAGAATGATTATGCTGGTGTCATTTTTTAGGTTAAGTAGTGCTGTCTGTTCCTCTTTGGGTAAGTTGCTTTTGGGTGGTTTGCTGGTGCAGAGGATGTTGGTCACTTCGAGTCTGATTTTGTTGGCGTCATCAGGGTTGATTTTGGTCAGGCTGGATTCGACTCCGCATATAATGGTTTCCGTGGGAATGTGTTTGGGAGCGACTGCAAAATTAAATCCTTTAGACAGGACGTTGGTTTCGGCTTTGGTGAGAATCCTATCTGAGATGTTGTGCACAGTTTGTTTCATGTGTTGCTGTGGGAGAGGAGGGGTTTGTTTCTGGCGTTCCTTTAGTCTTCGGAGTTTATTGGTGTGTGTGTCTGTTTTGTAGGCAGTCTCTGTTTCAGCTCTCCAGACGGCGATTTGTTTGAATTTGTCCCAAAGTGTGGGGTGGATCTTGTTGCTGAGTTTGAGGTGAAGTGTGAGGAGGTCTCTGTTGATTCGGTCCAGGAGGAATCTTTTTGTGTGGAGTTCGTTTCTGATTAGGGCCAGTTCAGTTCTTATCAGGATGCGTTTGATGGCTGCAGAGTTGGAGTGGAATTTCAATTGGAAGGATGTGGGGATTAAATTTTGATCTCGGCAGTTGCGTAGGAATGTGAGGTCACACAGAATGGAAGCTCTTCGTACTTCGAGTTTTTCGTAGGTCCTAGTTAGCTGGTGGATTTCCTCCCCGTAGAGGTAAGATATTTGTTTTCTGAGGTTTTCGCGGGTGCCTGTATGTGGATCCTTGGTTTTTCGGGTTTTTCCCCGCGTAGAATTAAAGGTGTAGGCGCAACGTTTCGATGGAATCCCATCCATCATCATCAGGCTTCTGTTTCCTTCTTCTGGGAGAAGCATGTGGCTGTTTGTTCCTCTTTTTTAAACTGCCAGAGGGGGTGTGTTCTGTGGAGGTGTGCTCTGATTGGGTAGGGGACCAAGTGTGTTCTGATTGGGTGGGAGTGTGTTTTGAATGGTGGGGGTGTTCTGATTGGGTGGGGGTGTGTTCTGAGTGGATGGGCTGGTCTCAGCTGCCAGCTCCAGACCTGAGCTGGTGAGTTGTGCTGCTTTTGTTCGGCTTCGTGTTTGTGGTGGTGCCATGTTTTTATAGTGGGTGTCAGTTTGCTTATTGTGTGGTTTGGAGGGGTTTAAAGTGGCTGATGTTGCAGCTGTAGTTAGGTTTCTGTTTTGTGGTTGTGTGTCTTTATCGTTGTGGGTTCGGATTTGCTTTTTGAATGGTTGTGTGGTGGTGATGTCATGTGATGTTATCATGAGTTTGGGTCTGGTATCATTCTTGGTGGTTGGGCTTCGTCTGTCAATCAAGGCGGGTTTCCAAATGGCTGGTAGACGAGAGGTATCATCTCGTTTATTCATGCTGTGGGGGCGTTTTTCTATCTCAATGGCTTCTCTGATTATTCTGTTGTTAAAATGTTCAATTTTGGCAATAGTTTTGGTTTTTTTAAAATCAATTTCATGTCCCGTGGCTTCAAAGTGTTGGACCAGGGATGAAGTTTGTTCTCCCTTTCTGAGTGAGTTTTTGTGCTCTTCAATGCGTGCACTTATTCTTCTGTTGGTCTGTCCGATGTATGTGGTGGGGCAGGTGGTGCATGGGATTTCGTATACTCCTTGGTTTTCTAACCCAATTATGTCCTTGGGGTTTCTTAGGATGGTGGATATTTTTCTGTCTGTGTAGAATGCTGTTTTGATGTTGTGTTTTTGGAGGACCTTGCTGATTCTGTCTGTGGTCCCTTTTAAGTATGGGAGGAGGGCTTTGCCATTTTCTTGTTCTCTGTCTTGGGTTTTTGTGGGTGTCTCTCTTCGGATTAAGTTGGTAATCGTGTTTCTTTGGAATCCCAGAGAAAAATCATCCAGATGTCCTAAGCTCTATGGTCTGCCCAAGATACACAAAGAAGGAACCCCACTCAGACCCATAGTCAGCTCCATAGGCTCACCTCTACAAAATCTAGCCAAATTTCTTGCCAAACAACTACAGCCTTATGCAAATTCCATCACCTCACACGTACAAAACTCATTCCAATTCATAGAGATCATAAGTAAACTAAACTTACAGCCCTGGGACCTACTTGTGAGCTTCGATGTTGTATCCCTCTTCACCCAAGTGCCAATCAAAGAAGCCTTGACAGCTATCCTAAATAAATACAACCCCCCAAAACACATCCTAGATCTGACCAACCACTGCCTATCTAACACATACTTCATCTACAATGGACAAAGATACAAACAAATGGAAGGAGCACCCATGGGATCACCCCTCTCACCTGTCATCGCAAACCTCTACATGGAACACTTTGAAACCCTCGCTCTAGAAAAATCCAACCACAAACCCAAACTCTGGCTCAGATACGTAGATGACACCTTCGTAATCTGGCCACACGGCAAAGAAAAACTGGATGACTTCCTCATACACCTCAATAGCCTACACCCCAAAATACAATTCACCATGGAAACAGAAGCTAACAATCAACTTCCCTTCCTTGATGTCTTAGTCTACAAGAAATCCAACGGCTCCCTAGGACACACTATCTACCATAAAAAAAACACACACAAACCGCTATCTGAACGCACTCTCACACCACCACCCAGCACAGATCAACTCCGTAGCCAAGACACTCATCTCCAGAACAAAACACCTAGCTGACGAACAACACCTAAAAACCGAACTACACACTCTCACTAATGTACTAACAGCCAATGGATTCCAAAGAAACACGATTACCAACTTAATCCGAAGAGAGACACCCACAAAAACCCAAGACAGAGAACAAGAAAATGGCAAAGCCCTCCTCCCATACTTAAAAGGGACCACAGACAGAATCAGCAAGGTCCTCCAAAAACACAACATCAAAACAGCATTCTACACAGACAGAAAAATATCCACCATCCTAAGAAACCCCAAGGACATAATTGGGTTAGAAAACCAAGGAGTATACGAAATCCCATGCACCACCTGCCCCACCACATACATCGGACAGACCAACAGAAGAATAAGTGCACGCATTGAAGAGCACAAAAACTCACTCAGAAAGGGAGAACAAACTTCATCCCTGGTCCAACACTTTGAAGCCACGGGACATGAAATTGATTTTAAAAAAACCAAAACTATTGCCAAAATTGAACATTTTAACAACAGAATAATCAGAGAAGCCATTGAGATAGAAAAACGCCCCCACAGCATGAATAAACGAGATGATACCTCTCGTCTACCAGCCATTTGGAAACCCGCCTTGATTGACAGACGAAGCCCAACCACCAAGAATGATACCAGACCCAAACTCATGATAACATCACATGACATCACCACCACACAACCATTCAAAAAGCAAATCCGAACCCACAACGATAAAGACACAC
Organism: Vipera ursinii; assembly: GCF_947247035.1. Lineage (NCBI taxonomy): Eukaryota > Metazoa > Chordata > Lepidosauria > Squamata > Viperidae > Vipera > Vipera ursinii. Next base: position 52,932,266 of record NC_139518.1, on the reverse strand, counting down.
AACCACAAAACAGAAACCTAACTACAGCTGCAACATCAGCCACTTTAAACCCCTCCAAACCACACAATAAGCAAACTGACACCCACTATAAAAACATGGCACCACCACAAACACGAAGCCGAACAAAAGCAGCACAACTCACCAGCTCAGGTCTGGAGCTGGCAGCTGAGACCAGCCCATCCACTCAGAACACACCCCCACCCAATCAGAACACCCCCACCATTCAAAACACACTCCCACCCAATCAGAACACACTTGGTCCCCTACCCAATCAGAGCACACCTCCACAGAACACACCCCCTCTGGCAGTTTAAAAAAGAGGAACAAACAGCCACATGCTTCTCCCAGAAGAAGGAAACAGAAGCCTGATGATGATGGATGGGATTCCATCGAAACGTTGCGCCTACACCTTTAATTCTACGCGGGGAAAAACCCGAAAAACCAAGGATCCACATACAGGCACCCGCGAAAACCTCAGAAAACATATATATATATATATATATATATATATATATATATAATTTTATACACACTCTGCTTCTATAGCATCCCAAATGATGGGAACCATGGCAACCAGCTTATTCATAATATAGCCTACCTTCATCAAAGCCAGCCATAAGAAGCTAAATACAAGTGTAGTGGTAGATTCAAGTACTCAGATGAAGATGCTTGCATAAACATGTAAATGAAACAATTCCATTAAATTGTAGGCACAGTTATTAACATTTATTCCTGGATAGTCTTTCTCCTTTTTAGACCAGTAAAAGTAATGAGGAAATTAATTTTTAAAGGTTTGAGTAGACAACAGCATCAAAGGCAAGACCTTTTTAGCATGCTTGTGATTACTGAATAACTTGAGAAATAGAGGCAAGATACACGAGATGGTGAAAAGTGAATAGAAAGCTGGATGCAAAGATCCTGAGGATACAGAATGGACACCAGTCTCTCTCAGATGGATTAGGCGACAACTCTTATCTCCATTACAATCAAGAGTTTTGTTGGATAGATACTGAGAGTTGAAGTCCTAAACCTCTGGAAGAGTAAAGTTCAAACAGTAAACACTGATTTAGATTCCAGAACTGAAATCTGTACTTAACTTCCAGAATTTCAAATATAAGTTCTAATTATGAAAGGCAATAGTTTTTTTGACTAAAACTTTTACGTAGCCAAGCTTATTTAAAAAAACAACTTGTGATAAGACATGATCAGATAAATCTGAAATGCCTATCAGTTCTTTTTCTCAGCTGAATGATAATAATGTATAAACCCCCCCCCCCATAATAAATAAACATTGGAAAAAACAGGAAAAACAGTCCTGGATATAATTAATATTACTAGATGCACAATCTTCTATTGCTAATAGTTTAAAAAAATTAAGCTCTTTAAAAACACCCCCTACACCTTAACAATAACAATAGCCCTTAAAATTATATACCACTCCATAGTGCTTTACAGCCCTCTCTAAGCCGTTTACAGACTCTGCATAACAATCTGGGTCCTCATTTTACTGACCTCAGAAGGATGGAAATCCGAGTCAACCTTGAGCTGATAAAAATCGAACTCCTGAAGTAAATACTGAATTAGCCTGCAGTATTGCAGGGACGCGGTGGCTCAGTGGGTTAGGACGCTGAGCTTGTCGATCAGAAGGTCGGCAGTTTGGCGGGTCGAATCCTGAGTGCCGCGTAACAGAGTGAGCGCCTGTTACTCGTCCCAGCTTCTGCCCACCTAGCAGTTCGAAAGCATGTAAAAATGCAAGTAGAAAAATAGGGACCACTATGGTGGGAAGGTAACAGCGTTCCGTGCGCCTTTGGCATCTAGTCATGCCGGCCACATGACCACGGAGACGTCCTCGGACAAACGCTGGCTCTTCGGCTATGAAACGGAGATGAGCACCGGCCCCTAGAGTCGGAAACGACTAGCACGCATGTGCGGGGGAACCTTTACCTTTTATCTTTATTGCATTCTAACCACTGCGTCACCACAGCTTTTATCTTACAGACATCTTGAATACTAAAAGTAGTGACAATGTTGAATATTATTACGTTTAGTTACAAATGTTGAACCTAATGTTTAGACTGAATTTGTTATTTTTGTCCACTTGTAATAGGCACATGTTGTTTCATAATATAGGTATTATCATACAATGTAAGATGTTCCAAACAAAGCTGCCTTTTGCAACTGACGGATGGTGATTTTGTCAATGGCAATGCTGTTCAAATGATTATTATGTGTAGTAATCTACAATTAGATTTATAATCTAAGACTGGTGGAAACTTAATAATTCAAGTCCTAACCTAAGGATCTAAAAAATATTAAGGTAGCATCTACGAATATAGGCAGTTCCAAGCAGGGCAGGAGGTTTTTTGTTTTTGGAGGGTTTTTGGGTAAAATTAGATTGTTAAGATCTGGTGGATTTAATATTTCTCAATATTGAGAAATTCCTTTAGGTATCGGTCTGAGGGCTCCAACCATGATCGGTTATAACAACGGATTTACTTTTCCACAAGCATTCAACTTTGGTCTGTAATTCATGATAGTTTGTTCGTTTCCCAACAGTGTTTTCCTCAATCCTAACTTATTTATTTATTTATTTATTTATTGCATTTATATACCGCCCTTTCCCTGAGGACTCAGGGCGGTTTACAGGGAGTTAAAATCAACCATACAAAAGTTAAAAAACCAATTTAAAAGAGATTAAACCAACCCTGTACAATTAAAAAACCCCAATTAAAATAAATTTCTCCTCAGCCTGGGCCCGAGAGCTCAAAGAGCCAGGTCTTCAGGCCCCGGTGGAATGATCGGAGGTCAGGGGCAGTCCTCAGCTCCACTGGCAGCTGGTTCCAGAGGGCAGGCGCCCCCACTGAGAAGGCCCTATCCCTGGGTGTCACCCGCCGGCAATCTCTTACCCGTGGGACCCTGAGCAGACCTTCCCTGTGGGAGCGCACTGGGCGAAGGGCATTTGATGCCGGCAGCAGGTGTTCCCTCAAATACCCCAGACCCAGGCCATGTAGGGCTTTATAGGTGATAACCAGCACCTTGAATTTCACCCGGAAGGCAACCGGAAGCCAATGCAGCTCGCGGAGTAGAGGTGTTACATCGGAGTATCAGGAGACCCCCATTACAACTTGCGCGGCCGCATTCTGCACCAGTTGAAGCCTCCGAGTGGTCTTCAAGGGCAGCCCCATGTAGAGAGTGTTACAGTAGTCCAAACGGGAGGTCACAAGCGCATGAGTAATTGTGCGTAGGGCGTCTCGGTCCAGATAGGGACGCAACTGGCGCACCAGGCGAACCTGTGAAAAAGCCCCCCTGGTCACGGCTCCTATATGATCTTCAAAATTGAGTCGTGAATCCAGGAGGACGCCCAAGTTGCGAGCCCTATCAACGGGGGGTAACACCTCACCCCCCATCGTTAGAGGTGGAATAACCTGGTTAACCCGAGATGCCGATATGCACAGCCACTCAGTCTTGGTGGGATTGAGACGAAGCCTGTTTCTCCCCATCCAGACCTGAACCGCCTCCAGGCACCGGGACATCACGGCGAGGGCATCACTGGGTTGGTTCGGGGTGGAAAGAAAAAGCTGGGTATCATCAGCGTACTGATGATACCCCACCCCGAAGCCACAAATGATCTTGCCCAGCGGCTTCATATAGATGTTGAACAGGAGAGGCGAGAGAACTGACCCCTGAGGGACTCCACAAATGAGAGGCCTCGGGGCGGATCTCTGCCCTCCCGTCAACACCGACTGCGAGCGGCCCTGGAGGTAGGAGGAGAACCACCGTAAAACGGTGCCTCCCACTCCCAATCCCCTGAGACGCCGCAGCAGGATACCATGGTCGATGGTATCGAAAGCCGCTGAGAGATCTAATAGGACCAGGACAGAGGAACAACCCCTGTCCCTTGCCCTCCAGAGATCATTCACCAGTGCGACCAATGCCGTCTCCGTGCTGTGTCCGGGCCTGAAACCCGATTGGTACGGGTCCAGATAATCAGTTTCCTCCAGGAACAGAGGAAACTTCACCCAAAACAGCAACAATAATGAAGTAGATTTCCTTCTTTTTAATAATCATTACGTCAGATTTTATTATGAGCAAGATACATTGTTATTATGTTATTATTTGTGTTATTATTTGTTCACAACCATGTAAAATTGCAGCTGCCAGTTCTATGTACAGTCAACTCAAGGCAGCCTTGTGAGGTGGGTTTGGTTGAAAGAGTGTGACTTATCCAAAGTCACCAAGGTAGGTTTCACACCTAAGGGAAGGCTAGAACACACAGTCTCCTGATTTGTATATAATTCTTCCTTACTAAAATCTTCTTCGGAGTGTTCTAATGAAAGCTAGATTTCATAAATCTCCTTCTCCAGTCAGAAAATACATACAGATAGGTACAGCAATCTATCAATGAAATCCATCACTCAAATTTTTATTACAGTCACAGGCCAGTATATGGGTACAGTAATAAATTAGGTGGGGCCAATTAAACTTCATTTCAGACAAAAGTTAGAAAGAACTACTAAAATGCATTGACCTGTATGCTCTTATTCAAGTATGTGTGATTAAAAAAAAAACTTACCAGGAATTATACATCTAACTCTCTCTTTTTTTTTTTTACCAAGGGACAGATAATAATTTAATCGGGGCTAAAAATTTAGTGCTTCTGATGTCCAATTGTTTCAAACTTTAAATCAGTTCCAGGACATTCTATAGCTACTCTTCTCAAACGTCTTGATACTTTAAGTTTAGCCCATGCTAAACGTAACAACAAAATTGCATTAATTTTAATTAGTGGCATGATAGATCTTGTATGCTCTAATCTTATGAACTGGCATTATTCCACCATGTATCTTGAAATGACGTAGCATCCAAATAAGAGAGTGGATCATTTGTGTTGTACATGCAATGGGAATCCTGTGTTTAGAGCTTTTTATTATATAGTATCACAAAACCACAGAATTGTAGGGTAACAAGTAATTTAAGGTCACATTTTCCAATGCCCTTCTTGCAGGGCATTGCATTGGTTTAGTCAGGAACAAGTAAGGAGACAAGTTATACTTCTATTCAAACTAACTAGGTTTTATTTTTTTAAAAAAATGCCCCACATTTCAACTTGTCCCAGAAAATATGAAGTTAAGTGTTTACTTTCTTCTAGTAGCATTCTTCACACAAATTGTTACTGCCAATGCAACTGGATGCTGGAACCCATTGCCCTATGCATCTCCAAATCTCGCTGATCTTATTCTAGGACCAAAATTACACTGTAATATAAATGCAACAGGTTGTTTTTTTCTTTTGAATGTCCTGGAAACAATGTATTCTATTAAATCCATTTGTGTACAATTAGATTTACTATATGCATTACTTATACTCAATTTGCTAGATTAATTTCCTAATTTATCTAAAAGAAATGATGGTACTAAATATCCTTGTATTTCAATTTTAAAAACCACATATAAAGAGGTATATTTGAATGTAGAATTAATTGATTAATTTCATGAATAAACATTAGGGGAAACTAAAATTAAATAAAAATGATATAGCAGAAAACTACATATATTCCAAACAGAATCCAGATGAATTACAACATTTATGTCCTAAAAAGAAACCCTCTAATAAACTGTGAAACATATGCAAAATTATCATTGCAATATATTTTATTAGCTATAGCCTATTATTATATGCCATAATAATGCAGAATGCAGAATGACATCAAAAAGTGTAGGATGATTACAGCTTTACTTTCAAATGAGCTCTAATTGATCTTTCTAAAATCAAGCTAGACTGACTCACTTGAGAATGGACATAATCTCTTAGCTGCATCCAAAACAAATTATAATTAAACTAGTTATTAGAAAAATAAAGCATGAAAAATCCAGCCTACTGTATCTTAGACCAACACCTTACATTTTTAGTGAAAGTAAGGGTTGAGTTACCTATTACATTGCAGCTGGATAAAAAAAAGGAACACAAGTCTCTCTCTTTTGTAAACATTCCTTGGAAATGATAAACTTGCATCAAGTAACATAACATTTTCTCTTTCCTTATGAAGAACTTTCCTTTGAAAGTTCTCCTTTATCATGGTGGTAAATTCTGTTGATCAATTTGACTAGAAAATTGTTAAGGTAAGAACAAAAGGGTAGTCACAAATCAGTTAAACAAGCAATCAGCAAAACCAGATAACTTTCTTGTTTTTTTCTTTTTCCCCAGGAGGTGGGAAAAAACTTTGTAGTTTCATCAGACACATTTACATCATATTATAAGACTTATAGTAACCCAAATAACCTGCTACTTCTTTCAAAAGTCATTAAAGAGATTGAATCTGAAAACTATAAGAATGAAGAGAGATTTGAAAGACAAATGGAAAGGCTTTATTTCTACTGAAGAATATTTCCTCACTTATAAATCATAGCAGAGACTACAAATACATATTTAAAAAAACTGCTGTTTTAATAAGTAGATCTATCTTTACATACTTTATAGCAACCTCTCAAGTTACTATGTAAAGCACTCTGCTCCAAACTGTACAAGTGTTTATATGTGTAAATTTTATACCACCTAAATCTTAGCAGATACACTTGGTTAAGGTATTTTCCAAAGATTCACCTAGACCAGCAGTAGACAACCTTGGCTCTTTTATGACTCATGGACTTCAACTCCCAGAATTCCTGAGCCAGCCATGGCTCAGCTTGGAAATTCTCCCTTTCCCCTCAGCATGGCTGGCTTAGGAATTCTGGGAGTTGAAGTCAAGTCATAAAAGAGCCAAGGTTGCCTCCCCTGACCTAGACTTTCAGAGAATATCTCTGAAAAACTGCTTTTCAGTTTTTGTTTTGGTATTAAATTTGGAAGCTTTGTAATTAATGCTTAAATCAAGCCATTGAAGAAATAATTTGGATCTTTTAAGTCTGATTTCAACATTTTAACTGGTACTTTGTACGTGAACAAGAACAAATGAATGGCGAGAATATATGTATGTGAAAAGGGAAGTTAATTTCACTGAAATTAATTTTTCTTAAGTCACTTCATAAAGAGAGACAAACCACAGGTTTTCAGCTGTGACATTTACCACAAGATAATAGCCATCAATGTATCTGATCCACTAAATTGCAATCTTACAATACACCCCAAAAGTATAACTAGTTACACCACATTCCTTTCAACCTTCTATGTCTACCAGTTTATATACATAGGTTTCAAATGAATTCCTGGTTCTGGTGTTCCAAATGGGATCCATTGTTTAAAGTTAATGTTATCAAAAAGATTATCTACAGCAGTAAATCTGTGCTTTCTTTTATTTTTCGCTATAAGTGCCATCTAGGAATGAAAATGTGCTCTATTTTCTGCCACGAACTATTCTTTCCATTATTTTTAGTTAATCAATACTGTAACTCTGTTCTTTATAATGAACTCTTCTTTATATATCAAAGGGCACAAATCTGTCAATACTTCAGAATCAATAATAGAGACATTTAGAGCCAGTCTGGTCTAGAGGTTGAGGCACCAAGCTAAAAAAATAGGAGACTGCGAGTTCAAGTCCATTTTACGCATGAAAGCCAGCTATGTGATTTTGGGCCAGTCACTCTCAGTCCAACTCACCTCACAGAGTTGTTGGTATGGGAAAAACAGGACAAAGAAGATGTGTTGGGTATGTTCAACACTTGAGATATTTGTAAAAATAGTACAGATGGAATATAAATAAATAACAAATAATTATTTCAATATGTCTTCCTCAGCATAAAATAAATGAGTCTTTGTTCCTCCTGGCAGATGTTTTGTCTGTCCAGGCAAAAGAGATAATTTTGGGTATTGTTCCAACCAGATAATATAATAATTAATTCATCATTTTTCATATTTATATCAGTTCTCTTATTTATATCAGGTTAAATTGTTTAACATAATTGTAGAGTCTTCTAAAATCTTTCTAGACCTTTTGGGGAGGAGATAGATCCAAAAAGCTGGCTAGATGGCTAGCTGAGGAACGTTTAATTCCTCTCTGCAGAGAAGCAACCTATGGGATTTATAGAGAGAAGAACTTCAGCATTTCTTTACTCTTAAGTTCATGAGAATAAACCTAAGAATTCAAATTAAAACATTCCAATCTTACCTTTTTTTATGCATGGAACCTTTCTTTTTTTTCTGTGATCATTTCATTATCTATCGCATATAGTCTTTCTGAATACACTTAAAAGCACTAAACACACCAGTGGAAAACTTTTTCCACTGGTACTTTTTCCACTGGTATATATTTGCTTTTAGAAAAACAGCTATCATTGCTTGTTATTCAAAAACAGCAAGTTTTCATAAAATGCTCTGTTTACAAAGTGCAAGGAGAACAGAATTAAAATTCAATTTAAGGAATTATGAAGCCTTCAGATTGCTTTTGCTTAGCAATGAAAAAAGGGATGTTTTTGCTGGAATAAAGCCAGCAAAAATTAAAAACTCAGTAATAATTATCTTTCTACAAGTATAAAGGACCTGGGAAGGAGGAGAGATAGATTTTAAAAAAAGAGTCATTTCAAGCAAGTTAAAACTTGGTAGCCAAACACAATAACAATCAGGACTCATATGAATAGATTTTTGCTACTATTCTGACATGTATTTTCAATAATAAACTAGTTCATGCTTGGTTTTCAGACAGAATATAATTGTTAATCTCAACTGATAACTTTCTCTGAAGAATGGAATAATAATCCAACCATGGGAGAGGGGGAATCATACCAATTTACTGGGTTAATATTATCATTTACCCAATCTAGTTAATTGTATTTAAAGATACAATGATGCCAAGGCAACTTAAAAGAATATTATTAAATTTGTTTGCTGCCCATTGGCAAGGCTTTAAACATAATATTTAAAATATTTTCATGCAATCACTAATTCAACAAATACTACAAAAACATAAAATATAAATAAACCTTAAATTATTTGCCTGAAAAGACTATTTTGAAGAATCCTCTGCAAGTAATTGCATAGGAAGAAATAGATGACACATGTGTTTATAAAACAGAAGCCACCAGTGAAAAAAACTATCTTTGTCATACTCATTAACATTCCTGATAAGCCCAGCAAGTAAAAAGTTGTCAGGTTCATTACATGGCCCAATCAACACCTGTAATTTCATGTGGTTTTGAGCACAGTTTAAAGTTCTATCGACTTTAAAGTAAAGTCTTAGATTAAAACCAATATATCTCACAGTATAAACATCTGGTTTTAAGACTTTCTGGATACTTAGATGATTATTGTTTCACACCTTTAATTATCTTAATACTGGAGTGTCAGTAATATTTTAATTTTGAATTACTTTCAGGAAGCCTTTGATCCCAAAAAGTGGTCTAAAAACACTTAAATTAAATGTATAAACATGTTAGAAAAGAGTTAACTCTGTTTCTAGAAGCCCTGGTGGCACACTGGTTAGAAGGTAGTATTGAAGTCTAACACTGCACACAGCCTGGAATTTGAGTCTGACAGACTCAAAGTTGACTCAGCCTTCTATCCTTCCATCAGTAAAATGAGGACCCAGATTGTTAGGTGCAATATACTGACTTTGTAAATTGTTCAGATCGTCCTATAAAGCACTATGGAGTAGTAGACAAATCTAAGTGCTACTGCTGCTCTATGTTACGTTATATTATTTATACTCATAATATACTGTGGAATGTTTTTATTAAGCAGTCATAAGAATTTGAGAAATATCTAGGCTTCAATGATCTACGCATCAGTGTTGTGACAGAAAAGGATTGCATCATTCTTGCTGGGGGGGTGGGATAGCCAACACTTTAGGGGCTGGGATAGCCAACTCAAGGAGGGATCTTGACAGATTTGAACACTGGGCCCTATTCAACAAAATGCAATCCAGTGGTGAGAAAAATAAGAACTTACAATTAGGCTAGAAAAACCAAATGCATAGGTATAGAATAGGTGGTACCTGGCTCAATAGCTGTAACTGTGAATGGGCTTTAAGAGTTATAGTGGACAACCAGTAAACTATGAGCCAGCGATATATTGCAGCCACCAAAAAAAAGTCAAAGCAGCCCTAGGCTACAGCAACTGAGAGAAAGTATCAAGATCACATGAAGTATTAATACCATTTTATAGCACCTATATCTAGTTTTGGTCACTACAATACAAAAAAGATTTTGGGAGTCTAAAATGAGTACAGAGAAGAGAACAAAGATGATTAGGTGGCTGGAGGTTAAAACATATGAATGGTTGCAGGAACTAGGAATGGATAGTCTAACAAAGAACTGGGATGATAGCAGTCTTCCAATATTTGAGGGGCTGTGAGGGGTACAAAGTATCTATACTCGAAAGCACCTGAGGGACAAGAAGTAACAAATGGAAACTTATCAAGGAAAGATCCAACCTAAAATTAAGGGGAAATTTCCTGACAGTGAGAACAATTATTCTGTAGAATAGCCTGCCTCTAGAAGTTATGGGTGTACCATCACTGGAGGTTTTGGACAGCCATTTGTCTGGAATGATATAGGGCAGGGGTGTCAAACTACCCGCCCGCGGGCCAGATGTGTCATGCCAAAACTATGCCCACCCCATTGCCGGCAATAGGAAAAGTCGTGACATGTCACGTGATGTTGCAAGTTTGACACCTGTGATATAGGGTCTTCTAATGGATTCGAAGAGCTCCTAGGCCCCTCCAAGTTTGTTATTCTATTATTCTTGAACAGTCCTATAAACCTCTAAAAAAGAAAAAGTGCCACTGCTCATTTCAAATGCCAGTATCAATGTATTATTTGCAAGCAAAATTCCTCTTTTGCATATCACATTCATATTAACTGTAGTTAACACATGCTTGTAGCTTAAGAGACCATCAATAATAAGGCATCCATTTTTCCCCACTAATACAATGGTCCCCAACCTTTCCAGCTCTGAGGACTGGTGGTGGTGATGGGGTGGGAGAAGAGGGGATGGTTTCATGTCCGCACATACCACTTGTGCAAATGCAGCTTTGTGCACTCACCTGCCACTTGTGTAGCCCAATTCCCAACAAACCGCAGACCAGCACTGGGCCGCAGACTGGGGGTTGGGGGAGCCCTGTATTAACATAAATCCTGGTTTAGTAATTGCCTACAACTTCTTTTGAAAACACATGGTGTCCAATGAGTTCCACTATTTCCTGTTTCTTAACATTCAAGCAAAAATGAACAAAATGCTGATACAGATGTATGAACCAACAGTAGATGACCATATTGTTCCTATAACAGGTAGCCAAACTGCTCATGACTAGATTATACTTTCTATGAAATATCAAGATTATAATTTCGCTTCTCCTTGATCCTATCATGCTTCTTAATTCTTTTTTGCTTTTTTCTCATATTCTTGTATTTTTGCTAATTAATAGCTGATCCTTCTACAAAGAAATGTTTGGCTTACTTTTTTCCTGTACTTTTACGTTGAAATGGTATAATCCACTTTCTATGGAACTGTGAAAATTATTCCATCTTACAGCTGGTTTAGAACACTGGAGATAAGATTGCTGACTAATAAAAGACCACACTACTATTTGAAATGTTTGAACCCAGATTATAATGTTAATATGCAATAGCTGAAGTAGAATCTCATCCCATGTATTTTCCCTCATTCTTTTAAGATCTGACAGGAAGACTTCATTATGGGAATTTCTATTCTCTTATGTTTTGGGCTGCCAACAAGATTGAAGACTTTTTCTCAATGACACTCCTACTCCTAAAATATCCTCCCAGGAGAATATGCACCCTCCACTTAGACAAACTGATCAAGATCTTTTTTGTAAAGCTGCTCAGTCAGTTCCCATTATTGTTTTATTTTGTGCTCTGCTTAAATACAATTCTTATATATATTCTATCTTGCTGAAAATTGCTCCAGAGACCTTGTGTGAGTGGGAAGCAGGCTAAAAAATATATGTAATAAATAATAAATAAAAGTTGTCATCCCAACCTAATCAATTATTTATCCCTCTAAACAATAAATACATGTTACCCAAGTCTTCAGAGTTAAAACCCCATTGATTAGAAATGCTTTTCAGTTCCTCAAATTTCAGCCAAGTTCTTATAATATTAGGCTTCTGTAACACAAATTCAAGATAAACAAAAGCTTCTTTAGGGCTGTTTTAATTTACACTTCCTCAAGTATTGAATCCAATAAAGGGAAAGATATTATAGATTCAAATAGGATATATATTACAGAAATCTCTCAAACGCCTGCTTCACAGGTATTCTGTTACAAATTACATCCTTCAAAGAAAAAAAATCTCACTTTACCTGTTACCACATTTGTTCATTTGTGTAGAAAAGAATCAAGCTTCTCCTCAGTGAACATCAAATAAAGAAATAATGCAATTCTACTAGGGCAAAAATGCATTGGCATTTTATTTACACAAGTAGTATTTTTTTAAAAAAAAATAATCACAATAGGGAGTGAAACCCTCAAGAATCTCCAGTTTACAATAATTTAATTCTCACATTCTAACCCTTTTTCTTCAAGATGAATTTTTCTCTGAACAAAAGGAAACCAAGTATTTAGAATCAAACAATAAATGCCTTTTCAGTTTTTCTTGTTACAGTTTATCCCTCCCATTCTATATTTTGATCCACAAAAACAATTTATGATAGTCTTTTGTCAAGCTGGTACAACTAGGTGTACTAAAGTATAAACTGCATTTGCCATGCACTGCAGATGGTCATTGTAGACTAGCACATTTGAAGGGTGTCAGTAAAAGTGGGAGGGAGAGAAAGAGGAAAGAGAAGAGGAAAAGTCTTCTTCAGAGATTGAAGATAGCCATTTATACGTATGTAACAATGGTGTATAAGTTACCTCAGCACTAAAAATTAATTATTATGAAATTAATGTATTTAATTTATTTGTCTATATTTCAAAAATTGGAAGACCTGAAAGGGTTGTCTAAGTTTCAGAGAAAACAGAGTAACTGTTCCTTGATTATTTGTATACAAAATAGTCTGATTGCTTACATAGGTATTGTGGAAAAGTAGTACCCCATCATTCTTAAATTACAACTCCCAACATCCATGACATTCAGCCTTGCTAACTCATTATAGTTCATTCTACAATACTAACAGTAAGTTGGATATTACATACTTATTAACTGGGCAGTAATTTTTAGCTCTTTACTGAGCCTATAAAAGTATGCTCCTCAGTTAATAAAGTAGAAATTTCTACCTCAAAAGGCCAAAGTCTAGTATTGTAACAAGTTGGCTGAAGAACGTAAAACAAAAATAAAGACTTCCGTGACAGGAATTCCTTGTAGATAAAAGAAAATGACATGGAGGAAAATAGCGTAACTGGCAACAGATTCCTCTTCTTATTGGCACTAATTTCATGCCTATCAATGGGCTGGAGAATTCCAAAATCCTTCTCTGGAACTCTTTGTCCCAACACACCAGGGAGATAAATTAGGTCATATGTTATGCCCCTTTCCCTCCCAGCTCTTGTTAACTGAATACCAACCACATGGATCACACCAGCCAATACCAGAAGCATATGCTATTCATATGATTAAAATAAGGCCAGATGTCATACAACCAAGAAAAAGAATTAACAATTAAAACTAGAAATATGCAAGGACAAATACTTAATGAATGATAAGGCTTGTATTAATTGTAAAATTGTAAGTACAGATAATTTAAGAAGTTGACTTTTTCCCAAAGTGTTTGGAAGCCAAACAGCAAAGAATCCATGCACATTTTTATAGTTTCAGGTTTAATTAAAACAATAAAATTTGAATGTGAAGACATTAAAGAGATAGTTGAATGTTGCTAGCATAATATTCTTTCAAAGGACACAATAAAGTATGGAGAAAGAAAATGCATGCTGAAAGTCATTATTTTATCATTCCAGTTCTGAAAGTGGCCCACCCTTAAGTATTCAAAAGAAATAACATGCTTTCTACTGCCATTTTCAGCACCTTTAAGTCACCTTTCTCTAAACACAGAGATTAAAGCATTCACTGAATTAACAGAGGGACTCTCCAAAAGTTAATGGAATGGATAAATAACTCAAATATACTACTAATCATCATTAACTGATTAATAGGTTGGTAAGTCACTAATTAATTTATCCAGTTTTAGTGAAATTAATACAGTTACAGTCTTGCTTTTGCAGAATAAAGGAAGACATTACTGGATGTTAGGTTAGCTGGGTGCGTTCGAGAATTTCATTTATATTTTTATGCCAGTGGGCCTGGGAAGTTCATTCATCTAAGCAAAGTGAATTATGTATTACTCTTTGAAGCACACCCAGGATTTTAATGCTTTAGGAATTACACTAGAAAATTACAACTATTTTGGTTTGGAATGGCAATGTCCATTTTCCAATTTGAAGCATAAACACAACATTGTTCTGGTGTGTAATTTCCATCTGACAGTACAAAATAGCTTGTATGAATAAACAGGTTATATTTGTTTAGACTAAAGTATGAACGTTACTACGCAAGCTTGTTGCTGGGAAGCTGTACAAATGTCTTTAAATAGTTTGCATTTGTTGTAAATGGTTTAAAAAGATTAACCAAAGTGGCCATTTCTGAGCTTCATATGTAACTGCAAAAGAAGAACTGAGTGAACAAAAAGCTGAATTACTATCTTTACAACAAATCTTAAAAGATAAGTGTACGACCTGTTTGATTCACAAGAGTGATGCAAGTAAAAACTACAACTCATGAACTGGAAAGTAGCTTAAAAGGGCATAAAATATTCAACATAAAAAGCCACTTCTACATAACTTACAATATAACTGAACCACTAAAGTTTTTTTTAAAAAAATAAAAATAAAAAGCAAAACCCATTCACTAAACCACAGGAACATTTTAGTTTGAATGCTTTTAAAATTCTTAATAATTCTATGCAATTGTTGAAGAAAAATACTGTGACTAGAGAGAGGAGATTAAACATTTCAAAATGAGTTATGATTTAGTGTTGTTTTATGCAAAGAACTCCTTTTCAGACTGTTCAAAATTAACACATGTACGAGTTAATGCAGTTAAAATCCTTGTTGGAAATTATTTCTAAAAAGTTAAGTTCCTATTGTCAATTATAACTTTATTATATAAAGCTATGGGTAAAACTAAATGTAGCAGTGAATAAAACTAGAATAGGTTAAGGCACCAGACTAGAAGCCAGGAAACTGAATTCTAATCCCACTTAGTTATGGAAGTCAGACGGATGATCTTATGCCAGTCTCTATCTCTCAGTCCACCTCATAGGGCTGTTGTTCTTGGGAGGAAAATAGGAGGGAGGGAAGACAGTTAGGTATGTTTGCCACCTTGAATTCTATATAAAACAATAAAACTGGGATATAAATAAAATCAATCAATCAATCAAATAAATAATACGGCTTAAGTGTCAGAATTCAAATCTCACTAGAGGATGTACTTACAGGTGACAGAGTTAGATTCCAATTCCTGCAAGCTCTAGTTTCACTTTAAACCTAGAACCAAATGCACCCCATGAACTGAATTAAAAGCTGTTGCTACATGCTGAATTTTGTGCTGTATCTGTCAAGCCTTCAATTTTCAGACATAGATGCAAAATCCGCACATCCACTTTGAATACATAAGATATTCCCTAAGAAATCATAAGGGTTTGTTACAATTCATCACTGATATGTATATGTTTTATATATGTGAGAAACACATATGTCGTACAGCATGACTTTCTAAATAATAAGTGTAGGTATAGAGGTAACGGTACTGTAGTAACAAGACCCATGATCTAATCTACATAAGCTCTAAAGCCAGTGGTGGGATTCAAATATGTGACCAACCGGTTCTCTGTGTGTATGCCACTTCCGGAAGTCCATTCTGGGCCTGGGCAACAAAAAATTAGCTACCAGTTCTGCCGAAATGGTGTGAATCCCACCACTGTCTAAAGCTTGCTGGGTGATGATGAACCAATGCATCTATTGTAGGGAAAAATGAAGGCTGCCTTCAGCAACTAACTGAAAGGTGGATAAAAAAAAATAATGAATAAAAGAAACAAAGCCTGGTATATTTAACACAGCAGGTAAAGAATATCCAAATGTTTAAGAGGAAAGCATCTTCAAAAAAGAAATTTAAAAGCAAAAGTTGCAACTCCTTTTAAAGAGTGGCACTTCAAGGCAGGGTTTCCCTCCTTTGGACTAAAATAAATAAAAAGCCTCCCAGTATATTAAATCAAACGATTTTTTCAAGATTATATTTTCTATGTAGCAGATGAGACAAAAACTCTTTCAATTTACAAAAAGAAAGAAAGAAAGAAACACTAAAATGCTTTTAAAGGACAACTACAGCAGTGTTTCTATTTCATAAAGTATCCTTCCGAAAACAGAATACTTAAATATAAATTGCCCTAATTCTCAGTACGGTTAACTTCGAATTAACTGGTAAAGCTAATTTGCGAAGTATTACCTAGTGTAACATGCAAAGAACCTATAGCAAATTATTCGTGCTTTTACTTAAATACGGTAAAATCACTGTTGCAAACCTAAACAAAAGCAAAACAGTGAAATTCTGTTAACAAATCCTTAGAATATTTCTAAATTCTATTTTCAGATTTGGCCTGGTAAAAAATTATCCTCTAGAACAGTGGTGGTGAACCTATGGCCCTCTCTGTTGGCACGTGTGCCACCGCCGCCAGCAGGTCCACAGGCTGCCACCGCAGCCAAGAGCAGGAGCCCCACCCAGCATAAAAGAGGCGAAGCGGCTAACAAGCTCAAGTAGAGGTGGTAGAGCAGAGGTCACCAACCATTGTCAATTGGTGGACTGTAAGAAAAGGGAGAGGGAAGCATTTTACATGCGTGCATGCGCACAAGGGGCCGCGAGCACGCACGTGCTGCAAATGGGCTAGGACTAGTGCCTGCGTGATACTAGCCCTGCCCCATTCTTGGGTGGTGCAGCGTCTTGTATCTGCACCCCGCGGGGCACCACAATGCTGATGAGGCCCTGGCACTTCGTGATAAATAAGTGGGTTTTGGGTTGCGGTTTGGGCACTCAGTATCTAAAAGGTTCGCCATCACTGCTCTAGAACTCTCTGAACTCTCTCTGTATACTAAAAATAACTAAAGATGGGAAATGCTTGTGACGAAAAAACAAACATTAAACATTACGAGACAGTATAACTATTAATATTAATTGCTCGTTAAAATTTTTTTACTTTCACATCTTAATGACATCCAATATGTGTTGTATCCAAGTTCAATGATCTTCCAAGACAATATGAGGGGTTTTTTACCTGCTCTAGCTAGAACAGCTATGAAAGATGAAGTTGACCATATCTGAATGGCCCCAATATAGGAAACCATAAACAATTGAAACAAGAAATACAAAAAAAGAGTTTTTGAAGATGTCCATTCAATCAAGCAACCCAGAAGGTCAGGCTACTTGGTTAAGATCTATGGAACAAATATTATATTCTTGGTGACATGATTTTTTTTTTGCTATATGTTTTTCATAAAAATGTTAAATGTTTGGCAAATATTTGGTTATATAGTTCTTACTCCCAGGATTGCATTTCCCCCCTTACTAAGTATTAACTTGCAGTAATAATTTTCAAGAATATTGCTTTTTTAATCAATGCCTCTAATGAAACAGTAATGGGTTAAAAACACAATGTTCAGTATACTCTTAAAAGGGGAATACAATAAAGCAGTGGTTTTCAAACTTGGCCCTTTTATGACTTGTGGACTTCAACTCCAGAATTCCTCAGCCAGGCATGCCTGGCTGAGGAATTCTGGAGTTGAAATCCACAAGTCATAAAAGGGCCACATTTGAAGACCCCTGCAATAAAGGATGCTATTAGGGACTCTGCTGGAATATTTTGTTCAGCTTCTCCGAATAGTATTTGATAAATTCTAAATGTTTTCATTTTTAAAACAATTATAGCTAAAAATATTTTTAAAAACTTAATACATGACAATCATTACTGACCCTGGGGGGGCAACCCCTCTTCATTTGAAAGGCAAATAGTCCAATAAAAACAGTACCTAACATTTGCCCACATCCACACACCAGTTTTCCTCCATGTTTCTCCACTCAGTTCATCAATACAACGCTGCTCTCAGAGTGGCATTAGTACATCTTTTTGTCATTTTCAGCTTTCCAGAATCATTAGTGTTATGTACTGAAACGGCACAGTGCTGTCCTGCCACTCTGATTCCACGTTCTTTCAGCCTGCAGAGCATCTCTTTTTCTATGTTGTTTCCTCCTTTGACTAATGTTTCCCAAGACTCATACATCATTCCCAAATTGGCCCAAATGAATTAAACACGGCTCTGCTTAACATTATGAGATTTAAATGGATTTTCTCTCTACAGGTCTGCCCTATAATTGGGTTTATCCATCTTGTTGAAGTACAGTTTACACTTGCTAACATCACGACAATTCAAGCTACATTTTCTGCTCCAGTGGCAGGAACGAAGGAGATTTGTCATCGGATCATAACAGGTAATTCAAACAACAATTAGTTTGATGACGGCCCGTATGTCAATGTCTAGCCCTAGTCGGCATTACTCACACCCAGTGTTCCCAAAGATGAATTGTTCCTATGGGGTTTTTTGTTTTTTGCTTTCAATCATCAACAATACTTATAACTATGTTCCCAAACATATTGCCCTCTTTATATGTTAGGGTTGTTATCTCCCAGGATTCCCAACCAGCCGAAATCTAGATAGACTAGAAATTCTGGCAGTTGCAATACTAACACATTGTAAGGCACCAGGTTGGTGGGGAAGATTATTTCTGGAAACAACCTCAGCTGTATTGCCTTAAAAAAATGGCATGTTTTTCAAAAGAAGATCCAAAAAAAATGAACCACACAAGGATAGGAAGAAAAGCATATTCTGTTCTTTTGAACACTTACCAAAAGAATCAACCATAAAGAAACAGTGAATTCTCCAGACAATCTCAAATACTATGCCTGCATATCAGTGAAATGAGGCAAGTTTTGTAGAAAAAGTCTTAAGAAAGATGGATTTCATTATGGCAGTCATCCAGCAAGAACTTCCACAACTACATATTTTTTCAGGATAAAAATTTCCATATTTTATAATACCTGCCATTTACTAATTTTGCCAACTATAAATATATTTAAAAAGAAATAAGATTAAGAATTCATTCTAACCATCCAGCTTAACAGTCCTCTTTTACCTAGTATGGTGCTGAGACATCATTTAATTTGAGAGCTAAATCTTTTTTTCCTGTGTCTGTTTCTTTTAAAACAGCTTGAGTATTTAATAAAAACAATATCTACCTTAGTCAACCTAATCCATTAAATCTGTCTGTATTGTGGGCAGAAGGGCCAAAGTTCTTATTTTGCTGAACAAGGAAATAATTTGGGTGAATCAGACTTTAAACACTACTCATCAAGCTAAGCTTCCACACTGAATTTTTGTGCAGACAAAAATAATGAAATACCTAATTCCTTTTAAGATAGTTAAAAATGTAATGTTCAAATACAGAAATATAGCACTCAAAATATCTATTAATTACTACATGTACTGATTAATAAGAAAATTTAAAAAGACATAGAAAGTCTTGATTCTACTGGCGTTGTTCTTCTCCGTTCCTGAGTAAGGTTTTACTTCTAGTATTCACCTAGGAATAATAAATTTTGTTAATAGAAAAATATACAGGTTTCCAAGGAAGGCATGACAAACTGAAAAAGTCTCCATAAAAGTGGAGCTGATAATTGAGGCAAAGACCAAAGAATTGGTGAATAGACTGTTTCTTCAAAATCCCTCCAGACCAAAAAAGAATGGGAGATCACCCATATACACTCTGGATAGTTGCTCTTCACAAGGAAATCACAGAGCAGTGGCCTTCCATGTCTTTTAAGTGCCAGAAGACAAAGTGATTAAACATCTCACTCCCGACCTTGATGGACCGTTGCAAAAGGCACTAAGTTTGCGAGCATCAATTTCTAATCACTTTCTAAAATTATCTCTTAATCACCTTAAAGCTATTAAAGACCTTCAACATGGAAGATTTGGAAAGCTGTGGGTGAGTTTAATTTCAATTCTAAAGAAAAAAAATAAGCTTAAGAACTTAAACAATTTGAAATAACTTTTATTTAGCAAAAAGCTAAATCAAATTTTGATCTAAGAAAGTTACAAACAGATTAAAGATTCTGTTCAATTTGGAATATTGACTTTTTCTAAAAGATTTTAAAATTACTTAAAAAATAAATAACTTCTCGTGGGAACCAGCTTTATTTTGACTATCTTAGGTTATGGTATGTCACAATAAAGATAGCAATTTATGTTTTAAAGAACTGGATACTAGAGGGGACCAAAGATTTTAAGTGGAAGAGGAAAAAATGCATGTCTATTTTTGGTGTTTTAGTACTAGGATTTACAAAATGACACAAAATGTCATAACATTAGAAATATTAAAGAAGATTTCTATGGAGATTCTCAATCATCCAGGTCATAGTCATCCCAAAGATACTTTTTCATGAGGCAACTGAACTTTTGTGTTCTTCTTTGAAGATATTTTGCTTCTCATCCAAGAAGTTTCTTCAGCTCTGGCTGGATTGTAGGGAATGGAAGATAAACACAGATAAATCTCCAGGTGGCCTCAATGACTCTCTAAAAGAATGCAAATGATCAGCTGTCTACAAGGAGTATAAATCCTTCCATTTCCCCACCATCCAGTCATAGCTCAAGAAGCTTCTTGAATGAGAAGTGAAACTTCTTCAAAGAAAAACAAGAAAGTCCAGTTGTCTTGTGACAAAGCATCTTTAGGATGATTAAAGGAGATCCTTTAAGAATGTAGTAGCTATAATATCAACAGTGTCAATAATGACGTCTGAACCTATGAACACAATATATCCCAAAGAAATTAATGAAGAAATGACAGATGACCCTACAATAGAGATAGTCTTCAATTTACAACACAATTGAGATCAGAATTTCCCTCATAGGTAATTGCATTTGTAAATCATCATAAGACTGGTCCTGATTTTATGACCATTTTACTGCAGTCATAAGTCAAGTCACTATGTTTGTAAGGCAAATTATAATCCTAAATCAAGTCAAACTGTTAACAGTTGTGAATCTAGTTTAACCCATGATGTTTTTTGACAGAAAACAACAAAAATGCTGCAGATCCCAATCACCTGCTGCAACCAGTTGTAAATGCAAGCAGGTGCCAAGCACACAAATTTTGACAACATAGCGATGAAATCAGGGCAACACTCATAAGTTCGAATTTAGATCATAACTTGACTTTTTTGGAGGCTGTTATTAATGCTAGCCATTGCTAAGCGATAATTACATTGAGGCCTGTTCTAAGTCAAAGGAATATAAATTTGGTTTATTTGATCAAAGTTAGAATAAGACATTTGTTTTGCAAACTTCTGGCAACTTGTAATGGACTTTTAGCTGAGACCAGGATTGGAAAGTTGATGTGTTGTGGATTTGCTTATAGATAACTGACGGGATATGGAAGGAAGAGATACCTTTTTGTAACATTATAGGGAGTGAAGAGTTACTAAATTTGTTTATAAATGTTGTAATGAAGGTTGGAAATTACTTTATATATTTCTTTCTTCTCTTTTCTCTTTTCTTGCACTTTTTTTATTTCCATTTTCTTTTCATTAAGTTTTACATTATTTTTTTTAAATATTGTAATCAAAATGTTTAATAAAAATCATATGCAAAAAAGGAAAAATAGAGAAAAACTTTAGATTTAGAGCTTTACATTTGCAAAATTAGGAGCAAATATTTCTTGAGCCAATTTGTGTATCCAACCTGGAAAAGTTAAAATTAGTTCTGGGAGTACTAATACTGAATTTATGAAACATATTTTTATTTGTCATGTGATCACCTTTTGCGACCTTCTGACAGGCAAATTCAATGGGTTAAGCCAGATTCACTTAACAGCCGTGTTACTAATTAAACCAAATGCAACAATTCACTTAACAACTGTGGCAAAAAGGTCATAAAATGGGGCAAAATTCACTTAACGACTGTCTTGCTTAGCAAAAGAAAGTTTGATCATAAGTCCAATTGTGGTCGTAAGTCGAGGACTACCTGTATCACTAAAGTTTAAAAAAAAAATTCTGACCTAAAAAGTCAGAGGAACATTTGCTTCAAATGTAATACCAAATGGCAGGGGAATCCATTTATCAAGGTTTAAGATTTCTAAAGTTAGTTAAGTACCAATGAATCAGAAATGACACTAGCGGCCAATGATGACCTTGGCATGTTCCTGCTGATTTCATAGTTTTTCTGAAATCATAGCAGTCTCCTTGATCTTACCAGTTTTTCTTTCATTCATTTCTTCCCACAGTCTTGCCACACATTGTTTTTTCTTGGCAATCATCTCTTTCCTCGTATGACCCAAGTATATTAATTTCTCTTGTTGATCATTTTCTATTTTACTTTCTTGAACAGTCTTTATTTTATCCAGAGCCAACTGTTTGATTTTTCTTGCAGTTCATGTACTCTGTTTTTAAAAGCTCTAGTCTTAAAACTGGAAAATCCATTGCTTAAACTATACTGATCTTTTTCTTGTCACAGAAATATAATTAAACTTCAAACTTTTCCTTAAGTTTTACACTGCTTCTGGTTCCTAGAATTCATTTTTCTTTTTCCACACTATTTTAATCTGTTACTGAGCCACCCAAAAAGAAATACCTCTACTTTTTCCCTTTTACTGAGTTCAGTAAGCAAGCTGATGACATTACCTTTGCTTTACTATGTAATATTAATTCTGATTTTTCATTTTCCATTTTTATCTTTGAAATGAGTTAAAATTCTTCCTTACAATTTGGTGAACATGCTGTAATGCTTATGAACCACAAATTACTAGTGTTTTGATCTCCAAATTTGATTACGGCCACTACTTCTTTTAATCTTTTCATTCTTAGAAATGATGTAGGTTAAATAGATCTATGGGCAATATGCATTCTTGTCTCACTCCTTTCGCTATTTCAAATCATCCTAATTTGCCATTTTTTACAGTAACCTATACAGAAGAATATCAGATGTTTGGGGATATTTTAAAGTATTAATATAAATCATATTCTGATAAAATCTAGAGTCAAAGTCTTGCTATAGTCAATTAAGCAAAAGTAAAATTCGTACTTAAATGTTCTTGCTGCTTCCATTAATCATTTCATGTTCACCATCTGATCTCATGTCCCTCTGCCTTTTCTGAAACCTGTCTACTCATTTTACATTTCTCTTGCCATGCATGATTCTTTTCTTCTTTATAAATTCTGAAGCAAAATTTTCTTTACAGGATAAATTATTACAATGGTTCAGGGGGAAAAATTGTTAAGGAATGTATGCCTAATCTAAATTTAAAATAATATTATCTAGATTTCAAAATGCTGTTAAAACACATGTTGGTCAATTAAGAAAAAGGCTAGGAAAAAGCTAAATGATGTAACATTTACAGTTTGGGGCTGAAGTATTTCCCAACCTACACCCAAGGATTTAAGTTCTTTCTTGAAGAAAGCAATTAAATGAAAACACACCCATCTTTTGTGTCAATCTTGAATCAAGTCCATAAAACAATATACATGCCTACAAGTTGGTCCAATTACCTAGATAAGAATATGCTAGTCAGAAGATATGAAAATGAAACAAAATATTTTAGTAAATTGTTCTGCTTCAAAAAAGAGATTCATGTGGTATTTCTCCTCTATATAATATTCCACATTCTCACTCCTCTTCCAAGTTTTCTTTTTTGTTGATCATTCTATGTTTTTTCAATCTCTTTGCAGATTTTGCAGAACTCGCTGGATTGTCTTGGCAAGGATTATCACTCAAGGATTAAGGAAAGAAAAAAAATTCTGCAAAAAAAGAAATCAAATCGAGTTTTCTTCCCTGGTTTCAAGCTGGCAATGCTTTGTATAATTGCAGAAAAATTAATTAATTGTGCCATACTCAGACATGATGTACCCAAGTTTTTCTTTTTAGGAAAAATGCTTCACACATAGGAAATCTGAGCCTATATAGTACCCCATCAAAAATTGATTGATTCAAGCTCTACTACACATAAATTAGGAGCAAGAACGCTCCTTTATAAAACTATAACAAAACGCTTTTTACACAATAAATTCCTAAGGCCATTTATTACAAAACTACTAGGTGTAGCCCTGTTAAATATTAGCTTGGGAACGTACAAAATAAAACAAAATAATGACAAGGTGAAGCCATAAAAAGCAATATAGTAATCTAAACTGAAGAGTAATTTCCTCTCTCAAAGGAAGAACAAACCCTATTTTAGCCTTTAAAAAGTTAAATAAAGAAAATTAGTCCTTTGGCATTCTTGATAAATGTACAAATAGGTCCATGATGGCACAGTCATCTCTTGCCTGATAATTCCATTAAATCCAAAATATGGGGATTTTCAAAAATCTAAATTGTATTGGCAAATTAAAAGTCTTAGCAAACAGAAAGCAAGAAAGCAATGTTCCCTGCCCACAGAAAAATATTAATGGGGATAGATTTTGCTTGTGATGTATCCTATCCCAGAGATGAAATTATCTCCATTAAAAAAGGCCTATTTAACATTGCAAATTTAGAATGGCAATTTTCAAACATGAAGCCATGAAAAAAGCATACTGATTTTTGCACTCTGATCTGGAGTTCCAGGAACTATAAAGCAGGGCTTTTCAACCAGTGGTATGGGTACCACCTGTGGTACACTGGCACGTGGTACGCGACTATCCTAGAAAAGTGGTAGCAGGGGAGAGGAATGAGCTGAACCGGTGGCAGCACCGCACAAGCGTGAGCGAGAGATGGCTGGAGCTGCAGGGCTCTCAGGGCTCAGTGGAAGCGCCAGGATCAGTGCTTCTTTGGGGCTGTCAGGGCTCAGAAGAAGCGCCAGGATCAGTGACAGGCTCCAGCTGGAGCTCGGCGTTGATCCTGGCGATTCTGAGCCCAGAAGAAGCGCCGACCAGCTGGAATGTTGCAGCATCTCCAGGGTCTTGTGATTTACATTCAGATGCTTGGCAACTGATTCATATTTATGATGGTCACAGTGTCCCAGGGTCATGTGAACTGACCAAAACCTGCTGCAACCACCCAGCAGATGGGAGGAATAAAAACCAAACACCCACCCCACCCTCACTGCCAATCCTCAACAGAAATGCTCACAACAATGAAAACTTCGGGGACTTCCGGGTGGCAAGGCTCCGTCGATGGCGGTCATTTCTGACCATCAGCCCTGTTGTTTTGTTTGAATCGCGAAAACAGCGACTATCAGCTGTTTTGCGGTTTGGGAATCCTCCTCTCGGGAGAAGAGGGGGGTGAGCATTCAGGCAGAGGTAGAGCTCCCCTAGACCCCCAGAATTATCAATCTGGGGGTCGAAGGGTGAGAGCTCCCTCGGAGCCTGAATTAACTCCAGACTCGGGGCTCCTCTGTTTTAATACTTTAAAACAGAACAGGACGCTGCAACCATCCCTGCACTCAATATTGTACTTTGGATTACTTGGACACAGGCAGAGCTGAGCAGGAGAATATTGAAATAGCAAGTATTGGATCTTTAACTCCGGTTTAACTTAAAAGAAGGGGAGGAAGATGGCGCTGGAATAAATTTTTTGGAGGAAGTGGGAAGAACAAAAGAATAAGGAAAATAATATAAAAGATCAAGGAGCAAGACAGAGTGGATTTTTAAAGTTGTAAAAGACTCTGTTTAAAATATTTGAAATTGGCTTAAAAGAGATTGAAAAGATTTGGATATTTAACAGTAAAGTAACAAAGTTGCAATTTGGGCAGAAAAGTGAAAATGAGAAATGAAAGTTAATTGGGTGTTAAAATGGCTTCCAAACCACCTACATTTGCCATTTCTAAAAGGTTCTGTTATAGAAACTAAATTGATGTTGAATTTAATAATGGCAGCCAGACTTTTGGTTTTGCAATACTGGAAGAAGGAGGAACTGTCTACTATAGACGAGTGGACTTTAAAAGTTTCAAACTTGGCAGAAATGGCAAAAATTTCAGCATATTTGAAAGAACAATCGCAACAGAGATATATTTCGGAATGGAGAAGATGGATCGATTATATTCAGAATAAATATGGGACTAAAAAATTTCATTTAGCATATGAATGAATTAGAATAATAAGATGTATTATTATTTAGTTATGTTTAAGTGGAGTTAAAGTGTGATAGGATTTAAAGTGTAATTATAGATGGTTAGCATATTTTAGCTTAAGTTTGTTAGAGGCAATACCCTGTATTCAGCTCTGGGAAGTCGGGGGGGAAGGAGAGGGGGAGGGAGGGGAAGTTTGGGGGGGAGGGAGAGGGAGGAGAAGCTGGGGGGAGGGGGAAGGAAGGATTTTATGCTTAAAATGTATTGTAAAACTTTTCAATTAAAAACAACAACAATGAAAACTTTGGACAGGAGGAAGAGCACCGCTGAGCAGGCAGGCAGGTGTCTTGCTCAGCTGTGGCTTGGGGGGGCACTTTTTTCAGTGCCATTGTAACTTTGAACAGTCACTAAGCGAACTGCTGTACATCGAGGACTACCTGTACTTCATCACTTTTTTCCTTTTGGGGGGGTCATCAAGTTTTTGACACCTTGCTAGGCAACTGGTGGTACTGGGATGTTGCCATATCCTAAAAGTGGTACAATGGGTGAAAAGGTTGAAAATCCCTGCTATAAAGCAACCATCCTGCTCACTGAATTGGGAGAAAAACTTTGTGTGTTCTGAATTTACAACTCTGCTAATTTTATACTTTTTATAAAAAAGCATTTGTAGCAGCAGCACAGATACACAAGGATCCAGTCCAGATTAAGATAGCCCTGGTTTTATTTTCTTTTGTTTGCCTTCTTTAACACAGAAGTCAAGTCAAAGATTAGTGATACTAAATGGAAAGTATTATTTTGCATTGACTCAGTAGATGGAAGACACAAGGATGAAAGACCTAAAATTTAGTTTCTACATTTCTAGAACTCTTTTCTTTCTTTTATTGATATAGGGAAGTGAATGAACACATAATGAACATAAGGTATCTTGCCACAACCCCCATTACTGTTGGTTACATTTACTGAATATATTTGAAGGGTCCTAATACAGCTATTAGTAGACACAAGTGTAGAGCTGTTCCATACAACAGGTGACCTTGAGTTCAGCAGGAGCTCACATCCAGGAGTTCTATGCAAACATTTTATTTATTTATTTATTTATTTGTTTGTTTGTTTTATATACCGCCCTTCTCCCGGAGGACTCAGGGCGGTGTACAGAGCAATAAAGATAAATTCAATTCTACATCAAATGGGTTCAGTCTATTTAATACAGAACTGGCCTGCACAACATCTGGCCTGACGAACAGATCTGCACATCCCGTAAAGTCAGTAAATTTGCTGCTACTACCCCAAAAGATATGCTATTGAGTTCCTGGAAGCCAAACAGCTGATCAACACACCCGTTATTCCTTCATGCTCCTCAATTATATTTAATTAATCAATGTAGTCTTTTTTTCACTCTCTAAAGTTCTGCAGGCCTGCCATTTAATAAGCCACCCACCCTAAATTGAAGATCAAAACACAATACAAAAGTATAAATTTGCTTTCAAAGCTACTGTACTTTAATCAAAAGTCTCTATGCTAAAGATTACAAATCCTTCACAATTTCTCAAAGTTAAACTGTTAATCTTTATATCTTATTCTACTGTTATGTGCAAAACCAAGGTTCTCTTCTTAAATGGGACACAATAGTTTGATAAAGATGGCTTCTAATATCCATTTATATTTCTGGTTGTCACCAATGGTTCTTTTATGCGATTTATAATTATGATGATATTACTTCCTGCAAAGATAATTTAACTGAAGTATTAAAAAACACTATCTTGCTAAATATCATATCCAGTTATTGCTTTATCAAGTTTTGTTTTTGATAGCAGTAAATCTTCCTAACAGGGAAATAATTACTAAAATCCATGGTAGCATTCTTTATATATCATACTGCATTTGGTTACTAAATTGTTTTGAGAAAAAGATACGGTATCTTTTTTTTTTAGAATTTAAGAAGCTACAAAAATTAACTTGTCAAAGCAAGCATTCCTCTTACCCTTATTAAAGAAAATAAATTTACTTCTTCTATTCTGTGTGGAAGCAAGAACTGTCATTCCTCACAGTTGCTCAGGATTTGAGCTGATGTGGTAAAGAGTTTGATCATGTTGTGCATACTTTTAAAACATTTAAGGGCCTCAGAAGCATATTGGGACTTGCATGATGAGATTAAGTACATCACCTAAAATTAGAATCAACATAAGTGCAGAACACATCCCTAAACATTTATTGGACCTCAAGATTATTTCAGAAAAACAAGCTCATCACTCACTGAGGTTTGGACAAAGTTCTGCTGATCAGTTTGTAACTACCTACAAAATTAAGCCGCACATCTGAAGTATCTGCTAATTATCAAATACTCAGAGTATACTTTTCCAGAGTTGAAAGTTTCATGAAGCTACTGAAGGGTGCACAGCAATTTAATTGAATATGGTGCAAATAATCTAAAGTTACTAATGATGTGAAAGCACAATAGCTCAAGGTAATTTAACTAGCAGGGAAACTATTCATGCAATCACTGCAAATGACATCTCTGTAAGAAATGCCTCATACAAAATATATTATTCAATCCTAGAACTGAAAAGGACCTGAAAAACCTGTGTGAACACCCAAGGCTATATCCTCCACATATCATATATCCCACATAACCTACACAATCCAAGTCATAATTATCTTGCAATAAGAGAACAGGAGAAAAACATTAACCCAGCAAGGATAGCCAATCTGAGTTTTCTTGCCCAGAAGAAAAGCATTCTAATTATGTAAAATATCATAGAAAAAAAACAAGAGAAAGTGCTACAAATAATATATTAGGTGTTTACAGGTAACTGACTACATTGCAACATATGCTATTCAAGAGTCAATATCTATATGTCTCATAAAGCTAAAAATACAAGTCTTTTTTGTAAGCACAAACCATACAAGAAACCATACGTTTGATCCTGTTTCGTATTCAACAAAATGTGTCATTCATTAATTTTTAAATATTTATACCACACATTTCTTTCAAAGAATTGAAATACCAACACAACATATAATTTCTTTTCCATCCTATATGCTTACATGTGCATACACATAGCTTGAAGAGCTACTAACAGAGATAAAAAAAAACCAATGAACTTTCAAAACATCTATTCCAGCCATTTATTTCTGTTAACAAGAGAAAGAAAAAGGAGAGATATGTCCTGGCATTCTATATCATAATCATAATCATAATAGTAAAGCTGGAAGGGACCTTGGAGGTCATCTAGTCCAACCCCCTACTCAGGCAGGAAACCCTATACCAGGTGTCAGCAACCTGAAAAAAGTGAAAGAGCCACTCGGAACCGGTTCCCTCACAAAAGGAAAAACTGGAAGCCGCAAAAAAATGTGTGCACATGCGCATACATGCGTGCATGCGCAGAACAAGGTTTGACTAAAGAGTGGAGCCAAGGCGAGATATGCACCTACCCTGCATATTTGAATTGATTGGTTGAACTTTTTTAGTCCCACTTTTTTTTTTTTTTTGGACTGCACATGGCAGAGGACTAGGAGCCGCAGGAGGCGGCTGAAAGAGCTCCGGAGCCGCGGGTTGCAGACCTGTGCCCTATACCATTTCAGACAAATGGCTGAAATATATTTGAATGACTCTTCAAAATGTCCATAGATTTCAGTAGGGTAATTGATGAGGAGATGTAAACAGACCTTATGTGAACTCGTTGGGATTACTGCACAAAGGCACTTCAGCGTGTGGTGGGCTGATTCATACTGTAATTTTCTTTGCCACAAAATGAAGAGCCACACATGACTGATACTTATCAGCAAGAAAGTAAAGGGGATTCCAAGTCTCTTCTTTCTTGCCTCCACAATCACATGAGCAGACCTTCTCAAGCTACGGTCCTGTTGCTGCCTATTTAAACAAAATTCTCAGGATGGCTTCTGTCAGGTTAAGGTCATGAATGATGTAGAACAATTTAGGAAGAGTTCAGTTATTTGCTTACACACAACAGAATCTCGCCCAACCAAACCTATACTAATCTCGGTCTAAAACACAGGTGTCAAACTCGTCATGTCACGTGACATGTCACGATGTATCGCTTTTTTTTTCACATTGCCGGAGCCTCTGCATGATGCAACCAGCCCACGGGCCGGCAGTTTGACATCCCTGCTCTAAAAGATATACCCTGGGACCTTCTAGGAAATGGCTATCCTTACTCTCTTTCTCTGTCTTCTATCCAGCTTGGGACCATGCTGCCTTTGTCTCCCCCCCCCCTTTTTTTTGTTGGAATATATTCCCTCTTTTCTGGGAAACTTAGTCCATCAAATCAGCTCCTCCTCTATAAGCACCATGTTTCACAGCTTCTATTAACTTTTTTCTCTAGACTTATATTACTGTAAAATGAACATTGTTGCTTTGATAATCTACTTTAAAATATGGTAATAGATACATAATTATTGTTCAGTGTTCTCCTGATGGTGGTCTCATGAATGTTGACATTTGCCAATGCAAGAGAAGCCTTGAGTTTGTTAGATGTGTCTCTGGATTTTGAGACTTCCCAGAGTATTTTACACACCTTGCTCTTGATATGATCTTGGTTGGTTAACTAATTCTGAGGAAGGTAACAATGGTGCTGAATTGCCACCAATTGTACAGGATCTACCTGACAAGAGACTGGTGGAATCCAAACTCTTTGGAAAGAGTTTTGTAATATTTTCAGCCTAGTGAGAATCAACAACTGATTTTTTGTGATTCTCAGAAATCTTCTTTGTTCAAATAATGACACACTTCCACATAAAGTTGGTGAATACCCAGAATTCTGTTTTTTAAATAAGGTAATTTGTTTATCAGACATATTTATCATCCCATTGGTTGAAAGACATGGCTTTAATTTCCCCTTCAAATGAACTGATAACCCTACAATTTCATATACTTTTTCCATATCCAAATATGTAATTTTGTATCATTTTCATCAATAAATCAATGAACAACTATAATGTTTTTGATGTTTGGTTAATTGGGTCCTGCCTGGTTTTAGGACTTATATGGAGAACATATCAACATTTATGCAGAAATATTGAAAATTCAAAAGATTTCACATACTATTTAGCACTACTATACATCTATTTCAGAATTATCATATATTAATCCAACATGCTTATTTAAACTTTTTCCTATACACATTTTATCCATCTCCATATTCTCAAATATAATGCAAAAGGGTGGATGCAAGAATCATCTCCTGTTAACCACTAGACTAAACTAGAGAAAAATGTGTAGAAAACTTCTGCTGCCAAAATATAGACTGCAACTATAATTGCAAAGATCTCAAACAAGATGCTTGGATAAAGAGTTGTTGGGAACTAATGGCATTTAAATATAATAAACACAGGTAGTCCTCAACTTACAACAGTCGTTTAGTGACTGTTCAAAGTTACAATGGCACTGAAAAAAGTAATTTATGACCATTTTTTACACTTACAACCATTACACAACCCCCAGGGTTATATGATAAAAATTCAGACATTGGCCACTGGTTTGTATTTATGACGGCTGTAGAGTCCAGGGGTCATGTGATCACCTTTTGCCACCTTCTGGCAAGCAAAGTCAGTGGGGAAGCCAGAATCGCTTAACAACCATGTTAAAAACTTAACAATTGCAGCAATTCACTTAACAAATGTGGCAAGAAAGGCCATAAAATGGGGCATAACTCATTAACAACTGTCTTCCTTAGCAACAGAAATTTTGTGCTCAATTATGGTCATAAGTCGAGGACTTCTTCTAATAATGATAAGCCTATTGCCAGAATTAAAAAGTAAAATGTCTACCATTCACAATTTTACAAAAAAAACCTGCCTGACATATTGGAGGCTTTTTTACTAAGGCAGTGCAGTTTTCCAAACAATTTGTTTTCACAATGCAGGGTAATAAAACAATGTGGTTGAATGTGTCCGTACAACTGCAAAGGCAGCCAGGAACAACTAAGTAGATATACAAGCCTGAAAAAGATGCATACATAGGCTGATTTATAGTATGTTATTTCATATCAAAAATCTGATAGAAAATAGATAGAAACACTTCCAATGACAACTTGAATAAAATCCATTACTAAATTATTACTTTGGGTGTGAGCATTCACAGAAAACAATCTGTTAAAATCTACTCCAGTTAATTCCAAATATTTTTTTGTTTAAACTGAAGAATTTACTACTGATTTGCAAGTGGTAGAATATATTATTTCTGAGCTTTCAACACCTTTTATTTCAAGGTAATTATTAAACTGAAAAGAAATAAGACCAACTCTAAAGGGTGTGTTTTTTCAAATTAATTTCTAACTTAATTAACATAATGGCAGACTTCATTTTTCCTGTATTAGGTTTTCCGATTTAGTTCTTATTCTTAACCATATAGGAGTTGGATCTTTGAAATCATCCATTTTATCTTGCTAAAATATAGTTCTACATTTACTTTGGAAACCATTCAGATTTACAATGAAAAAAGCTAGACTTGTAGAGATATTTTTTATCAAGCAGTGTTATTGTTATTGTTCATACAATTGATAAATTTATCAACTACAATGTTTAAGAACATAGCAACATTATTTCAAATATGTAATTTCAAGTAGTCTTATATCTTGTTACAAATATTATACACACCTCCACTTACAGGTGTGTCTGAGTCTTGGAATGTACTAAGCATATGATTCATTAAGCAAATTCTAACAGCTCTAACTAATCTGTTCAACAAGTGATCAATTTATCACAAAAGGTGTGCAAGTTTAATAAAATATGTTCCTTAACTTTGATCTTGAAAGACTTCCCACCTTCCACAATATAATAATTCAATTATCCAAACTGTGGGAGTTACTTCAAACTTTATTGAATTTCACCTCAACCAGGAATCACTTATATCTTTATTATTATTTTAAGTATTCATTTTAAACTGGGATAATGGTTCTTACATTATCTCTGTGCTGTAAGTGGAACTGTATTGTTGAGACTGATTTTAAAATGTTTTATAAGCTTGTAATCTTCCCACAAGATATGACATACTAATCATTAGCTACTTCATTAGCTAAAGAAATTAAGTATCTATCATTGGAAGGGAGAAAACCCTCTTTGATTTTCAAAGACAGGAAAAAATAAAAGCAAATATTGACACTATGCCATCAGTGAAATTAAGGAATAAAATTGTTTCCCCTTTTTCCTTGAAATGTCCTGTTGAGTTTACTTAGTTGCAGAAACCTTAAGAAGTGACCACTCTGGTTTCTGTGATAGTAACACTCAGTAGAGCCTGGCTAAAAAAAATGTATCCGTGACAGCTTCTCACTCAACAACCTTCAATAACTGCAGGAAGTCTTTTCAAGAGTAGATGCTTCCTCTCTTGAAAACTTTTTCAGTCCTCATTGTTGTCTTGAACAGCATGCAGTGGGGTGTAGGGGAATGCTGAGACAGGGAGAGGGAGATATAAAATTATTGAACTGAGTATGGGGCAATTCCTCACTTCCCAGAAGCTCCCATACTATACCTCATTTATTGTATTTCACACACACACAGAGTATTTCATCTCTCCAAGAATGAGCTGATGGCAGAGGTGTTACAAGGTGAGTGCGGAAGAATTAGATAGGAAGTTTCAGTGAAGTTCCTTGAGTTAATTCAACTCAAGCATAAAAAAAAAATCACCTCTAAGTAACAAAATCACAAATGAATAATTCCAAAAGTGGGAAAAATGGTACTGACTGATAAAAGCTGTAGGCACTTCCTTTGTGACTGGCAAAATTGCTGCCAGCTTCATGAATGGCAGAGTGAAAGGGATGAAGTTTGTTTGCCCAACTCAAAACATCGTGATGACATCATAATATATGTAGGGAGTTCAGAAGAAAAACACTGTAACCCAACAGTGAACAAATTAAAATATATTTGCAAGAATTCTTCTGACACATACCAATATTACCTAGACTCAGAATAACAAACCAGAAAATTATAGAATTTAATCCCCAAAGCTTATCCTTATGAAAATTGCCTTCCTGTCATACACTTTATATCAACTCAAGAAGTTGCCATCTTTTACAAACTCACCAGATACCGGAAAATTAAATTTAACACATAAGCAACAGTCAGCTGCTCAAAGCAGCAACAGTTTTAACACAAAAAAAGTAAATGACAAAATATAGTGATTTGTCACATAGAGCAAAAAAAAAGTATCAACCCAGAATTCATCAAAAAATAGGGATAGTTAATGATGAATAAGTAGCACAAAACATGCCTGCCCTTTTTCACCCCATGCCCTCATTCCCAAGTATGTATCAATAGAAGCAGCAGTTGATCAGGAATGAAACATAGAGTGAAACATAAAGAGACGGAGAAACAAATCTGAAGCTTTATCTTCTGTCTTTTATAAAAGTTACCACTCAGTTAATAGAGAGTGCTCTAATTATTGTGACAATTCCACATCCGGTTCAAACAACTTGTGTGTTCTTGACAGGATTCTCTGCAAGACTGAATTTCTTAGCCTGAGAACCACTTTTGTCTAAAAAAGATATTTATTTCCCTTTGGAACCCAGAAGGCCACGTTAACAATGTCCCTTCCATAGAGCTTCTTTTATTTTCCTTTTTTTCCAACTGCCAGATTCAAGCTAAATGAAAGCCTGTCTAGGCTTTTCTCTACACAAACCTCATAGATTCCAGGTCAAATGGAACACACAGTAGCACTGGGATTTCCTATTGTTAATTACACCAAATGCCTAACATCTTAATAGCATCCCTACTAAAACTCAAACAATAGTATGCAAATGCCTACCTGTGTGATAGGAGTCTACTTTTATTACTGCAATAAGGTACGAGTAAGTAATTTCATTTCTTGTCATAGAAGTAGTTTAACTACCAAAACTAACACATTATTTGTACATGAATACTATTGAATAATTTTATGACAGCATTTATCAACCTAATCCATGATTTGTTTTAACTACAGCTTCTTAAACAATTATGAAACATTGCTTTTTATTGAACATGATTCAAATATTTTTCTAGATACTTGTTTTTAAACTCTTTATTTTCTAAACTGTCTCTATCCTGCATATCAAAGGCTTGATTGAAGGATTGAGTACAACATAAAACCAAGGCAGGAATATCCCAAGAAACCATAGATCACCATTACTGTTTACCCCTCAAGCTAAACCATAGCTGAAATCAGTATGCCAGCAAAAATGGTAGCTTCAAACAATATTTTATTTTCTTTAAACAAACCCAAGATAGTTTATGGATCCACATTTTCTTACACCTGAAGCCCAAAGTAACAAATCATGCTATGGTCTGATTTGTTCTGTCAGAATATACTGCTGGTACTCTATTGGTGATACAGAGTTTTAAGCAAACACTTCTAGGTATATACATATTTGTGTAACTATATGCTGACTTCTAATTTCAGAAAAGGACCAGAGAATAAACCTACCAGTAATTATATTCACAATTATATGAGTTATGAGTTCTGGTCTGCACTGTGAAGTAGCTGTGCTAAATGAATCAGTTTAAGAAATAATATCCATGGGTTAATTTGACAAAACACTTAAAACTAAATTAATGTTATTAGCATTACTAACATGTCATATTATTTATTAGTCAAATGTATATAGCTACCCATCTTACAAAAAGCTTAC
Source organism: Vipera ursinii (assembly GCF_947247035.1). Taxonomy (NCBI): domain Eukaryota; kingdom Metazoa; phylum Chordata; class Lepidosauria; order Squamata; family Viperidae; genus Vipera; species Vipera ursinii. The sequence goes on along the minus strand of NC_139518.1, from coordinate 52,896,629 downwards.
TTCAAATCAAGTAAAATACTTCAGTATAACACAGGCTGACATCAGACCATAGTTCAGCCCTAATCTTGTGTTCAAACACTTTCCCTTTTCTTTTTACATTTAATGTGAAGTTCAAAGCAAATGACTTATACTTGTAAGATCTGCATCTAGTATCCAACCTACAGTACAATTAAAAACCAAAAATACTTTCTAGTTAATCTTTTGTGAATGTGGTAGCTGGTTTGTACCCAAAACCAGAATGTGGTACACCAAAGATACTATTTTGAAAAATTTCCTTTCATATACAGACACAAGAATGAAGTCTCGTTGTTATTTCCATTGTTAATATCTAATTTTGATCACTGAGCAGAACTAGACAGAGTTTATAAATGTGGAACTACATGGACATAATTTTCTTTGTTTGCTTGTCCAATAAGATATTTCTTTAATAATTTATAACTTGCCTATTTCATTAAAAATATAAAAACCTAATACAGGTAGTCCTCAACTTACAACAGTTCATTTAGTGACTGTTTGAAGTTGCGATGACACTGAAAAAAGTGACTTATGACAATTTTTTACACTTATGACTGTTACAGCATCCCCGTGAACAAAATATGAATGCTTGGCAACTGACTCATATTTTGACGGTTGCAGTGTCCCAGGGTCGTGTGTTCACCTTTTGTGACCTTCTGACAACCAAAGTCCATAGGGAAACCGGATCCACTTAGAACTGTGTTACTAACTTAACTGCAATGATTCGCTTAACAACTATAGCAAGAAAGGTCATAAAAGTGGGCAGAATTCACTGAATAACAGAAATTTTGTTCAGTGTCACTTAGCAACAGAAATTTTGGGCTCAATTATACTCTTGAGGACTACGTGTAACACTGCTAATAAAGCACTATTCACTATTTGCTATTTCAAATTTCCCTTTCAACCAGTAAAGTTCCCTTCACACATTCATGGCTCAGTTTGTATAAAGCTTTGGCTAGCCAACATATTTTAACCAATTAATACAGCTTAACATTATTTGTAAACCAGATCAATATTCAAAGGAGCACTATAAAGTTCAACATAAGTGGGACAAAGAAGAATAGGACAAAAAGTCATTGTTGAAAAAGTCATTGCTATAGTACCAAATCAGGAACAAAGTCAAAGTGAGATTTCTGTATAGTGATCCAAATCTGAAGGTCTACAAGCACAACACAAACATCTGTACAGGTGTGATATGGGTAGCTATATAAATCAATATTACAAATAAATTGTTCTAAAGCACAACTGCTCTTCAGGCAGCACTTGGATGTTACTTTATGGTTATTAACCTGTTTAGATCACTCCATTAGCCTTTATGACATTCTCTGCAACCATTAAATAAATGTTTGAAAAAATATTGAATGAATGAATGAATGAACACATGAACAAACAAAGCAAGCAAGCCTTAATTTTTGCAGTGGGGGTTAAATAAGATGTATTTGTTTATATCCTCCCAGCTTCTCCAATTTGAAGACTTCTTAAAACAAAAATTTTAAGCCAAAATGTAATAAAAATAAGTATTTATCAGCTGAATTATTTTATATGCTCCTTGCCTTGTCAATGCCATAAACAATTTATAGCACTAATCAACAATTTTATTTTAACAAAAATTTCTGATTCTGGCAAGCAGACAAATGCATGTCCAGTCTGATAAAATCCAATTTTTAGACATTCATCATTGTGTTTCTTATTTCCACCTTTCTTTTCAGGCTGCTTATGTGATAACAGTCCCACTTAACACACCACAGACACACCCAGAGTTGATAACTGCACATAAGACTTAATCACTTTATCAGTTTTCTGAATATTAAGCACTCATGTTGCCACTTGTGTAACTGCTTGTACACTTCAATGAGCTAGTTTTCAGCCACTGATCCATTCTCATGAGGTAGGTGATTGTCCATGCATGCAGGTGAGGCTGAGCTAGTGAGCAAGCTTTTACCAGATGAATGGCAATGTATGAGGAGATACATGGCTGAGGTAATAAGCAAGATCTAATCAAATGTCAGCCCATGTAAGAAAGTAGGGCTATGGGACTATCACTACTTGTAGGAAGGTTAAAATAAAGATAAAAAGTAGGCTCAGGATTCTGAACTTGAGGAAATAACAGTGGATTAATTGCTACATTACTTTTACCAGTTATAGGTCAATGGACCACACTTTGACATCTCTACAGTATAATTTGTATTTTTTGACTGTACAGCCCACATTACAAATTTGATCTGAACTTCATTTATAAATAGAGATTACCCCAAAAAATCAGGTTATCTAGAAGCATGTTTGTCAACTAAAAGCTTGTATTACAAGCCATGTGTTTTTGTGATCTGCAGCTCATTTCATTAGATGAAAATTATTTATATCACTAATAAGAACTTACTATAAACAAAAACTCTGATAGAAAAAAGTGCTATCCTCATAAGATTTCATTTCATTTATTTATTTAAAAGATTTGTATGGCCATCCATCTTGAAACACCTGCATGGCTCTTAACAACAACTCGGGCTGGCTCATGACACCTTATCATAACATAGCCCTGCAAAAAATTTAAATACTAAAACAAAATTCTTGTTAATGATAAGTCTATTACTGGCTAACATGTTGGTACATCAAAAGTTCATTGATTTATTCTGGAAATAGCAGTAATTAGGAGGTGACATAGTCTTAAGCTCCTAATCATCCATTTTAAATACTAGCCATGAAACTGAGTATCCTCAATTCCATATCCCACCCAATACTAATATTAATAATAATCAATGACCTAAATCAAATTTCACAAACCTAATTATGCAAATCATGCTTTGGCAATGTTGCCAGCTTGTTGATTTGGACACTGTGGCCATCTATGCTTAGAAGTAAAAATAAACAATAGTGCCAGTGCATGAAAGAAAAACATTTTAATCTTGCTGCATACCTTTAATCTCTAACTAATGATTTGACAGAACACATTTAAGTGAGTTAGTGGCTACAGTTATATAAGAAAAGCCAGAAGAAGCTAAATTAAATGCAAATTCAACTATTGATGCTTGGTTTATGCCCCAGAAATGTAGATCTGCTCTTCCTTATTCTTTATTCTTTCCCTTAATTTATTCTTAATTTAATTTATTCTTTATTCTTTCCCTAACTCACTGCTCTGTGCCAGGCATTCAACTCGGACCAGCTCAAGGTTGACTCAGCCTTCCATCCTTCTGAGGTCAGTAAAATGAGGATCCAGATTGTTGGGGAAAATATGCTGACTCTGTAAACCACTTAGAGAGGACTGTAAAAAAATTATGAAGCAGTATATAAATCCAAGTGCTATTGTTATTAATATTTTGGCATTCCATTTTCTGCACTAGTAATATGCTATAATCTGAATTGTATGACACCGAACATACATTTATTAAGATATTAAACCTTAATTTGGCTGTCCTACTTTAAAAAAAATCAAAACAAAAACCCCAAAGCACCTTCACACACAAACTTGAAGTAGTCTTTCTGAAATCCTCATTTTTTTATAAAGCAATAATTTTCACCAAAACACTCCCCATTATTCTGTTGGCAGAGGCCAAAAATAAGTTTATTAACTAAATGAAAGAAAAATTCAATTTACATAAGAATGTTGGACATTGGATATATTGTCTGACTGGAGATAATTCATATCTTATTTTCCAAAAGTCAACAACAGTACAAGTTCCAATTTAAATCCAAATGATTTCAGTTAGCCTGATTTAAAATGTGGATTTACATAGTTATCTCAAGAAATATCATCATGAGGTTTTATTATATATGATTTATATCAATAGTTCAAACAATTTTCTGGTTTTCAAGCTCTTTTCAGATATTTCAACTGATTTTCAAGGGGTGATGTGCCATAAGTGAATATGCATATTATGTTTTCTATTAGGTGGTTTACTATAGCCATATGTACCAAGGTACACATAATTACCTCTAATTTGCTTAAAGTATGGATTACTTCCAAATCTGATTCTGAAAAGTCAATCTACAGTGCATTTGTTAACCATGGTTGTACTGACCAACTCTATAATTATTTGAGGAGCCAAAATATTGGATATTTAAGTCCCTGTTTAGTGTATATATTTAGAAAAAAGTAAGCAATATATAATTTATAATAAACCTTTAAAATGCAAAAAAACCCAATAATGAAATAAGAAGAGATATGTAAGCTTTTGTTTAAAGATCACAAAAGACATCTAAATTAATCCATTGTTACTTGTCATCTGAGTATACACAACTAAGCAGCCTTTGTACTTTAATCTACTTTAGTTCAGAGAAGAATGTTTACATTCCTAAGGTACTCAAGTACCACTGTGATATAGCTAAAACTACTAATAAAAACTAGAAATGCTATTACATCTCAAGAAGTTATATTTTACCAGTCTTAAATTATGTAACTATATCTATGGAACCCATTCAGGGAAAAAAATACAATGGTGCTACGCTTGGCTATTTAGAATAGGGTCTATAGCAAACTAACAAGTAGTTCTAGATAACTAAGAGGCAAACAATGGGGTCACTGAACAACAATATGGCCTTTATGCCTCACTTATTATAGTACTTAGTTTTATAATAATAATAATAATAATAATAATAATAATAATAATAATAATAATAATAATAATAATAATAATAATGTGGGAAGGGACCTTGGAGGTCATGTAGTCCAACCCCCTGCTAAGGCAGGAAACCCTACACCATCTCAGACAAATGGCTGTCCAGTCTCTTCTTAAAAACTTCCAGTGTTGGAGCATTCACCACTTCTGGAGGCAGGTTGTTCCACTGGTTAGTTGTTCTAACTGTCAGGAAGTTTCTCCTTAGTTCTAGGTTGCTTCTCTCCTTGACTAGTTTCCATCCGTTGCTTCTTGTCCTGCTTTCAGGTGCTTTGGAGAATAGCTTGGCTCCCTCTTCTTTGTGGCGGCCCCTGAGATATTGAAACACTGCTATCATGTCACCCCTCACCCTTCTCTTCGTTAAACTACACATACCCAATTCCAGCAACCGTTCCCTATATGTTTTAGCCTCGTCCCCCAATCATCTTTGTTGCTCTTCTCTGTACCCTTTCTAGAGTCTCGACATCTTTTTTACATCGTGGTGACCAAAACTGGATGCAGTATTCCAGGTGTGGCCTTACCAAAGCATTGTAAAGTGGTATTAGTACTTCACGTGATCTTGATTCTATCCCTATGTTAATGCAGCCTAGCACTATGTTGGCTTTTTTGGCAGCTGCAGCACACTGCTGGCTCATATTTAAGTGATTGTCCACTAGGACTCCGAGATCCCTTTCACAGTTACTTTTAGTGAAGTTGATGAGACTTATGGGTATGCAGGGAATGTAAAAATGCATCTCTTATGGAACTGGCAGCAATTTTTTGAAGAGATACATAATTTGGTTATATCTTTCATTAAAAGTTTTTCTAGGGAAATATTTTAGGAATATCTTTCCTAATTAATAGCAGAGAGATTATCTAATTGTTATGTGCATCTTATGTAAAAAGCCATTTTTTCTCACATTACTAATTAACTATAGCACTGCCCTCAAGTTAATGCACAATATTGAAAGACAAAATGATAACTAAAACCAACATCTATGGATATACTTTGTGTTTCATAATATTTATACTTTTCACTGTACACACACAAATATCCACAAACAAGACCCCAATCAGACTGTAGCCTACATCTGCAATTCATTGACTTTACAATTTACCACATGTTGAGCTGGAGAGATCTCAGCTTCATTTGAATCATTGCACAAATATGCAAGTGATTTATCATTTTAAAACTGAAGACTGTAGAAGAACAACGCCACTTTTTCAGCATATTATCCCTTCTGGCAGACTAAGAACAATTATGTACTAATTAAGCCCTGTAAATATGCTACACCCTGTTAAAGCCAACTAGGCTCCCAAATTTCACTAAAGTTAGTAAATTAACTCATTCATGCCTGTTGGTCTGACTATAGAGTAAAAGAATGTGAATCAAGGAAATGAAATACTTAAAAAGAGCAGAACTAGTGGCAATGAATTTGATAATTTTTTCAACAACAAAAAATGATAACCTGCTAGAATGTACTACTATATCATCTTACTATTGACTATTCCGTTAAGAGATGTAGAGTTAGCCTAAGAGACTAATAAGTTACAGAACTCTATTGGATGGTAACAATCATAAACCACTATCCTAGATACATTAAGAATTTACTATTTAAAAAGTGCTACTTAATTACATACACATGGAAGGAAACATGTATATTTCTTCTCAGATTCCTTTCCTCAAACTATTTTATAAAATACCTTATATTAAATCACACACACAAACACACACATCTTGGCTTCCATTTTAGCAATAAGATTAGATTTCATTTTTTTAAAAGTGGAATGAAGTAGGTTAATTTTATAGTTTTTGAAATCAGCAGTATTTGTTTTTTTGGTATTTTATGTCAAAGCTTTTGTTTTTAAAAAAGCATAGCTAAACATTCTATAAAAATATAGTGTCACACACTGAGTTTTTTATACAAATTATTTTTATTATACAAATTATTTTTCTTATCATGAAACATCAAACATTTGAAGACAATTTTACATTTCTTTCTTGGGAGGTGCTCTATGAAAAGTGATTGTGAGATCTCTACGCACAATATCGTAAGAAAGAAGGCAACTCATATTCAAGATCTGCTTAACGTTCTTCAAATTGTTCTTCAGCATTGCAAGAGTTAACTTTGAATCCTATGAAAAGGCTGCCCCACATTTAAGGAGAACAAGCACTAACCTCCCACTCTCCCCAAAACAATCCAAGCTTTTCATGGGCTGATTTTCCTAATTCCCCCCCCCCCACCTCTCCCATCTCTTATTGCTTATAATTAGTGAAAGAAACCTGACCCACTGCCAGTGTCTATGGACCTTGGATATTATAAGGCCAGCGTGGCGTCAAATATCTTAACATTCATAAGTGTTATGGGCTGTAAATAAATCCTGTAGATTTATGACCCTTCAGTGCCTGCCAGCAAATGAATGTGGCACATTTCTTTCAGCAGACATGTGGAGGTACAAGTTGCTTTTGGTTGTAAAAAGTTAACCGTTTCCTTCACAAACACACCCAATTACTAGTTGGTGGCCAACAATATTTGCCATGTCTCAGTACAAAAATGATTGTGTTAATTAAAAAAAATAGTTTGGCAGAATGCAGACTTTCTCACTGTGCAAACAATAAAGCAGCTACCACAACAGCAGCTAAATGTTCTGCAGCAGCAAAAGACAAAAAGATCCCACCACAGGTAATGTGTAGAGAGAACATTCTAATTCTACCCATAACTCTAAATCAAAATTTTTAAAAATGCTTTTTTTATCTGTAAAAGCTCTTTTGTTGGCAACTCTATGTACTTCAACTCAAATAATGTCTATTCTGTTCTTCTTTTAAAGCTAGCAAGTATGTTTCAAGAAAGCCATGAATTTTTGCCTTGGTGTTTTTTCAACTTCTACCCCCATCCGTTCAGCAATCCCCTCTTCTCTATTTAGGGAAACATTTGTTAAATCCAGGTTGTCTCGTGCTTAACAGCCCTAACCCAGCTTCCACATAACTGCCAGACAGCTGTAAATGGGGGTTGAGCAATTTTAGTCATGGTATACATCTATGCAAAAGCAAAGAAAGAGAATTCTGCAGCTGTCTTTTTTCTACTGTCTTTACAAAGACAGAAATAAATAAATAATAATCTTCCTAATGCATGAACCCTAGAGCTCTTTAAAGTAAAACATCAAGCTGGGCAAGCCAATAATCTATGTTTTAGACCAGTCTCCCCCCCCCCCAAAAAAAAATAGTATTTGAGACACGAAAATGAAAAGGTGGTTTACATTTTGCCTTCATTAAACATAAAAACTAGGCTTCCACAGTCTTTCTAAGTGAGAAGCAGGATAATACACTGGTTCTCTCCTTCAGTCTGACTTTAAAAAGAATTCAGACAAGACAGGCTGAAAGGAAATTACTCATATGAAGTTTACAAAGCTATTTCTGATACAGAAGCAGCATCCTAACCATGCTAAGAACTGAGAGAGTCACAGACAATGTGCTTAATTTTACTGGTTATTTCTGCACAGGTCAAGAGGAGTAAACACTTTTTTCCATTAAAACTATTAAGTGAATGGTACAATTTAGTAAAAAGCTTATCCCTGCCCACAAAACCCCAAACTCACTGACATTTGAAAAATAGATGTAAATGGCTAACATTCAACAACCATCATCATCCTTATTTCAGAAATCAAATTTCACCGAAAGATTAGCAGTGAACCAAATCTTCATAGTTGAAACAGAATTTTGAACTATGCAAAGCTATAAATATTTCTAAAGGAGTTGAACAACAAATTAGCATAAATACCAAAGAAGGGCGGGAACACCTGTTCTTTTTCCAGCATGATAAACATTTTATTGTTCTCTTCTTAAAATGTAATGACCTGCGTAATTACAGTAATATTACATTGAACTGCAGAAGCTCAGATTGTCACACTTTTAAAAACTGCTGTCAAAACAATTCATAGCAGGAAAAAAAGGTGAAGGAATCCTATTAACTCTTTACCCCCTCGCATCTAGATTCTTCAACTGAAGATTAAGGAGACTGATTCAGAGCATTAAAAAGAGAATTATTCAAATTTTAAATACTGAAGTATTCATTTTGTTAAATCACAAATAATTCCCCTACTTTGCTTATTGATAAAAAAAATACTCTAATAAAACCTATCATAAAAACAAAACGTAGGAAAATAATATATTAAACAAATCTTTTAATGTTAATAGGTATCAATTTTGAAATATTAACATTACAATTATTTTGGTGACCAGAATAATTCTTTCTACTTAATCAGTGATTTCTGAAATTAAGTTTCATATAATTAAGTTGTCATGACATCCACTTTCACACAAGTTAGTTCTAAATCCTTTTTTTAAAAAAAAAACTATAATAAAGCCCTCCTTAATGTACATTGGTTCTCTTAACAGCCAGGTATATTATTCTGTAAAAAGCAGAATTAGTATGATGCAGAGGAATCTTTTGTCTCTAAAAAATATAATTATTGCTATCAAGTTTGAACAATCTTCAGCAACTGAACTATTACTTGTCATAAGAAAATTTAGACTTTAATCCCTTCTATCCTTACCTGGAAGTAAGGGCTTGCTTTTGAATGAACATTATCTAGGATTGGACTGTTAATAATTGCTTTAAAGCATTTATATTTATAGAGCAAAAAAAAATCATAGATCAGTATTTTTATAAATCAATTTTAAAATATCAAAGGCCAAGATTTTTCTACATAAAAATAAAACCCCATGTCTACAGTGAAAAAAGGACAATAATTACCCAGCAAAACTCTTTAAAACAATAGCACATTCACTCAAATTAGTGCTATTTATGTAAGTATTATTTACTTGCACTCTGAATTGCAAAAATAACACCTTAATTATTTGAATATATTCTGAAAAGTACAATATAAAATCATTTTTAAGTTTTAGCTCTGCAACAAAGAATGGTTTTTCTTTATAGTTATGATTTAAGTTGCAGGACAAAAAGAAAAAAAGAAACTGAAATATACAGCTGGCTGTCATGCAAATAATAAAATTGTCTATTGAGGATGGAAAATGCTTTTTAAATCATGTGATGGCAAGGAACAAGGTCACCTGTTATACCAACAATAAAATAACATTTTATACAAAGCACTGACTCCTCAGAAAGGGCTTTATTACTAAGTGATTTTTTCTATTAAAGATAACTATTTAGTGCCTGATACAAAGTCTATTCAAACATCCACACAAATAGTCCCCATTCATTTCAAAAGATGATGTATTTAATCCAGAACAAAAGTGTGACCAGAAAAAATACAATACATATAAATCCACAATATCCTTTATTATATGGAAAAAAGGAATTTGTTTCTCAGCTCTCCAGCCAAACAAATTTAACAGAGAATCTTCATAGACAATTTTAAATTTTCCAAATTATTTCTAGAAATTCCTTTGGGAAGTAAACTTATACTATCATAATGTACAATTAAACAGCCACAAAATAGCCACAATTTTGGCAACATATAGCACCTTTTATCTGTCTCACTACCTTGCCAATACTGTATTTAGTCATCTTTTTTCCCCAGTATACCAAAACTGTATATAAAAGATATACTTGTTTTGATTATGATCCCCAAAATACAACAAATTATAAGATGTATTCACTAAATTAATCTCATTCTTCAAAACATTTAAAAATACACATGTAAACACTATTTGGTCACCCTTGACCTCTATAATTTGTAATCTGTATTTGGGAATTTGAATAAAAGCAAGACTGACCCTGGTATTTTAAAATGCATTAAAATATCCCCCAAGTGTTTAATAGTGGATTTATTAGTCAACCTTTATGTCTTATACTGCCACTATAAAAGGAAAAGGTAATTTGAAGAAAGCAAAATAAAGGGAAGTAGGATAGAAAACTTATCTTAATTTAAAAATTAAACAGAAAACCTAACAGATTGTGTAGGAATTCTGCATTCCATGGGGGTATTGTAAGTTAGTTTATAAATATTATAAAGCGTTTACTTCACTTCTAAGAAGAGCAAATAGTTAGAATCAATCTATAACGAGTATAAAATAGTAGCCAACAAATTTTACCTATGAAGAGCTTAGTAAAGCAACAATCTAATGGCTACAGCAACTTATTCACTGCCACGCCTTCTGGTCTGTCTGCCACACCCATAAAAGTATATATCCTTCAGTAAGGGTAATGTGTGTATGTATGCTTGTGATTTAAAATATTCCATTCAAGTAAAGGCTTGTCCCTTTATTTAATGCTTTTGCTGAAATTGAATTGTATTTAAGAAGAAAAAGAAAAAGGTAGTCTATATTTTAATAATCCTATTGACTTAGCATGACTCTTCCTGAAGCCACAGAGAATAAGAGAAATGGGGGGGGAGATTCCTTGAGATTTTTTTTCCTTTGTAAATAAAAAAGCAGTTGGTGCTCCTAAGGCAAGACAGGATCCTAGAAACGAGCATGTATATATTATATCATAGTTATAGATTGGCTATAACATCTCTATCCTTCATTTTTAAAAAAAAAAAGTTTGCCTTTTTTTGAAAATGTCGCCTTGCAAAGGAATGCAAATAACATTTTCCCACTCTGAAAGGCCAACACTCTCTTCTCAAGAAACTCTCAGAAATCAAACCCCCCAAAAAAAAAATAATAATGGAAGGAGGGAAGGAAAAAAAAACACACCATAAAGCAAGATGCTCGCAGTGAAACTGTCATCTGCAATACATTTAAAAACAAGAGTCCCCGTAAAGCGTATACATAAAATTTAACACCAATTAATCATTCAACAGCAAACTATCCCAGTAAAATTAGTATGTAACTCGGCGAGGTTAGGGCAGCAAATAAAGGGTTAAGTGGGAGGAAAAAGTAAAGGGGGAGGGGAGAGAAAGCAACCCAGTTCGCCACTCGAGAGGGCCGGAGAAAAACGAGAGCTACAGAATTTCCCGAGTTTAGGGAACTTCGAGCGAGCGAGCGAGCGCGGGGTCTGACGCTGGAGACAGCTGAACGCACCGAATCGGGTTTCTTTTCTTTTTTTAAGTCACCGGGGCTGAATTCACACCCCCCCTTCCTCAAACTGAAAGTAAAGGAATAAACATGGCGAAGTATAAACAAACCTCTCTCCTCCCTTACCCGCCCCTCCCCACCACCACCCTCTGCGGAACGCACAAAAGTTTTGGAAAGTTTCTGGCCGTGGCATGGCCGAAGTGGGAAGGAACGGGCGGGACACGCAGGAGCCATGGAGGGCTTTGGGAAGAAGAAGAAGAAGGGGAAAAAAAAGAGGGGAAGACAGGATCGTAGCAGAAAAACCGGGAAAGGAAACATTTTTTTAAAAAAAGTCACTCACCGTTCTCGCCGTGGGCGAAAGGGATCCATTGGGGAGGTAGGGGCCGCTCAGGTCGGGAATCATTATAAAGGGATACCCAGGGTATGGTGGGCCCTTAAACAACCCTCCATCTTGCCTTTTCGCAGCTAACATGGCGGGGAAACGAGGAGCAAGAAGGAAAAATAAAAGAAGGGAAGGGAAATCACAGTTAGAAATCGTTTCACACACACACAGACATAAAATCAAAATAAAACTTAACGTACTGGAGTCCACGGAAAACGCAAGAGAATTTCACAGCCGCCTCCCCCTCTCCACCAAAGTGTGTGTGTGGTGGGGGGGGGAGAGGGAAGGGTGGCTGCAAAAGTGAACAGCAACTTACCTTCCTCTAAACTTTCTCTGGATTTATCTCTGAAACTTTCGGACCTAGGTGGAGGCCGCCTCTCCGCCTTAAATCAAGAACGGGGTTTCGGGGGTGGGGTGGGGGAAAGGGATGATCACGATAACGAAACAAAAAAAAGGGGGGGAACAGCGAAGATTGTATGGGACAGGTAGGGTTGGTGGGGGAGATACGGAAGAAAGAAAACGAGAACAAGTTAAAAGTTTGTGCGAAACCTACGGCAACAGGGCAATTTACGACGGGGGGGGAGAGAAACCAAGTTATTTGTATTCTGCCTGCCCCCCCCCTCCTTTTCCTACTTTACCCCGACAATCCTCCCGCCAAAGTTGAGCGAGGCAGGTGTGTTCCAAAGGGGGGGAACGTTTCTTACCTCCGAGTCAGAGGAGCTGTTTTGATTAGTTTCGGATTCATTGACCAGAGACGATTTGACGTCCGCTAAATCCCTCTCCGCCGAAGAGTTCTCCGAGATCTTCTCTTCTTGCTCCCCTTCGTCTTTAAAAGAGATCAGTTCGTCGTTCGCCCCCAAATCGTCCCCTCCACCGCCATTGAGTTGCGGCATTTTCTTCCTGCCTTACCCACCCCCCCCCAGCACCAGCAGCAGCAGCAGCAGCAGCAATTTTGCAAGGACGGAACCACGGAGAGGCAAAATAATAATGATAATAATAATAATAATAATAAGGAAAGAAAAAAAAGGGGGAAGGATATTTTTTTCTTTAAAAAAAAACAAGACAGAAAGAAAAGGGAGAAGTTTGTAATTTTAAGAAGAGTCCCAGGTGAAAGTTCTTTTCGCTTTTTCTTTCCTCTTGGGGAGGGGAACAGAGGGGGAGGAGGAGGAGGAGGAGGAGGAGGAGGAGGAGAAGGAGGGGAGGGCAGTGTCCCTGCTCCTTTCTTTTTGCACCAGTGACTTTGGGTTTCTTCTTTTCCTTCTTCTGGATTCTCTCTCTCTCTTTCTTTCTCTCTCTCTCTCTCTCTCTTTTCTTCCGATGATCAGATCAGCATGTAAAGACACGCGGGCAGAGACACAAAAAATTAATAAGGAAAAAAAAAATTATATAACGAGGGAGGGTTAAAACGGGGGAGGGGAATTACTTAAAAAAAATGGTAGCAAACAAACCAAACAAATCAGCTGTAAAAATGGGAGGGAAGGGGGGGGGGTTAGAAGCTTGCAGATATAGGAAGCCTGTGCCGGTCGGATTTGAGTGAGTTGAAGTTAGACTGAGAGCTTTTCAGTTCAAAGGCGGCGCTGATTGACAGATAGAAAAGGGGGATCGAAATCCGGAGGAACGGAGAAGTCTGGGATCCAGGATTATTGACAGGGAGAAAGAAACACTGGGCACTTAATGAGATGCGGGAGGGGCGGGGGCTCCCTCGTGACGTGTGCATAAATAAACAGGAGGGAGGGGGTAACGGAGAAACTAACAATGATCTCTTTGGGAGAGAGCGGGGCGGCGGGGGACGGGGGGGGGGCCTACGCGACGAAGGCAGGCAGGCCGGCCAGCAGGCAAGGGGCAAAGAGGCGAAGGGAGACAATGCAGGTATAGGCGAGGAGGCGAACCTGTCAGTTCTAAACCCAGCGGGCCAAAGCGAACAAAACTCGGGTGCATCAAACAAATTATTAGGGAAGGGGCAAGGCGTGCGCTCCAGTAGTGCGGTTTGCACAACTGTCGAGGCACGAAAGCCTTTCTCGCCGTGCCTTCGTGCTCGCACGTTGGTTGCGCCCTCAACTTTCCGGCGCGGTGTAAGTGAAATTGTAAGAGTTGCCTCCGATGCACTTTTACCAGGAAGTGATTTCGGCCCTTCTGGGACTTCTTTCCGAATAAACACGCGCGGGCTTGTGCCTCCGGTCATTGCGCCTTTTATTTCTTTTTCTTTTTTGGGGTGGGGGTGGCGGGTATTGTTAGTGTGCTCTTTTTAACGGCTACGCAATGTGTTCGTTCTTAATCTGCGACCAGAAGAGTGCTTCCTAGACCTAGACTTATTCCCTCCCCCCCCCCTCGCTGAAAGAGAAGGAGAAAGCGAAGAGAACTCCGGTTGTGGTGCGGCTTTCAAATAGTTTGTTTTTATCGGATTTAAAAAGAGTTTGGGGGGCGGGGCGGGGGGGGGAAGGAAAGCTCCTGGCGCTTGAGTCCAGCACAAACCTGCAAATTTTAGCTGGGAGAGAAACCCCGCGATTTCCGCGGTGGATTTTCCCAGGAATGTCTCTGGGACTCGAGTCCACCGCGTGTTTCTTCGGAAGTGAGTTCCACAGGGTTTACTCCTGAGTTAGCGCCCAAGCCCGTGCCTTAAGAGCCGCAGGCAAAGTGCACCAAGTCCGGCTTTCTAGGAACAGACGTCAAAGACCGAAACCAGAGGAAAGGGCTTTTTAATTCACCCTTTCCCTTTTCTTGGGAGAGTTTGATAACAGTACTTGGGTAGGAAGAGGATGAATGGATTAGGACTAGTTAATTATCCCGCGGAAGACTCTTGAGACTTTTTTTTTTTAAGAGAGAAGTGCCAACTTCTTTTCTTTTCTCTTCTGCCACTACAGTTTTCCATCTCTTCCCGCCATCAGAAAAACTCCAACCGAAGCCCAGAATGGTTCCTCAGAAGAAACACTGCTGCGTGGTTGTGTGTGTGTGTGTGTGTGTGTGTGTGTGTGAACCAACTGTGTGGTCCCCATAGCTGGCTAGTAAATGAATTGCCAAATATAGATTATTGGGGGAGGGAACGGAGGCTGGGTCGTGTAGAGCTGAGGAATGTGCAACATTTACATACTCTTCTGGAGTTGGTGATCAGCTTAAACTGGCGGGGGGGGGGGAGAGAGGAGAGAAGCAGCAGCAGACGAACGTGGCTGCTAAAAATGACATCTGGCACCCGATTCTACTCTGTCGATGAGTGGAGTAAAACAAATTGATCTTCCAGAGTGACAAATTATAACAATGGAGGAGTCAAATGGAAACTTTAACACGACCAAGGAACAAAAGTAGCTGTGGGAGAGAGGGAGGCAAGAGGAAAAGACACACACTGAGTATGTTCAAGGGGAATTAGCAAATTGCCTAATAGAAATAGTGTCGAGCAAAGGAGGGGCTGTTTAAACAAACAAGCATTTTCCAAAATGCATATAGCTTGCTGCTCCTAAGAGCTGCTGGTGCTCTCAAGATTTCCAAAACAATGCTGATAGCTCATGCAGTATTTAGAGAGTTTAGAGGGGAGACACTTAGTAAACTGTCTGTTCTGGGAAAGAACAATAAAAAATAATGCAGAGATTGACATAGCTATACTACCACTAAGCGACTATACAAAATCACATTTCTATTTTAAAGAAAATTTCAGGCAATGGTTTTGTTTTGTTTTTAAATTGCAATTTAAGTTTAATCAGACTGGATTGCATAGGACACAAAGAAAAGGGCTAATTATACTCTCAGCAGGTAGGAACTAACCTTCAGACTTCATAAATAAGTAAATCAGTGAACAATGTCTAAGTGGGAAGATGGAGACAGAAAAGGATTACTGAAGACATCCCCCACCCACCCCAAAAAAGGAGGAGGAGGAGAAAATACTTCTCTACATATAGATTTAAGAATTTCTTCTGTTTTTACTCCTTTCAGACATTATGAAAAATAACTGCTACAGGCAGCATTTTTTCCTGATCAACAACATTTTCCTAATAGGCTTATTAAAAAAAGGAAAGATTGAAAATTATTTTATGGAATTATGAATTCTAGCCAAGAAAGTGAAGTCTTATTATTTGAAATATTTGAATTTATCAAAGGCTGGAGGTTTAGATCCAGCCATCAGAGAAGTGAACAGGTCAAAATTCATAAGAACAGATACCGATGGTCAAATGAGCAGTAATAATTTAGAATGATCTCCAATCACACAAACATGCTGAATCATCAATTATCCCATGAGATTCCAATGATATATTAAGATGACTCCCATTTAAAAAAAATGCAATGTCTTGTATAGAATGGCCAAAATACCATAACATTTCCACAAGTTATAAGCCAATCTTTTTGAGCAGACATTTGTGACTGTCTTGTGCTTTTCAAGAAAGACAGCTTTGAATTTGATACCTATTTAAAGCATTAAATTTATGTATATTTATTGAGGAAGAAAGCCTGGTTGATCTTTATTGGGCTAAGTTTGGAGTTGTTACAGAATTACACCATAATTTAAACTGTTTACTTTGTGAGTTTTAAAATATGCTGTTGTCAGTGATTTCAGTGTGATTGTGATTTCAAAGTTTTGCACCACTGTAAAGATTGTAAATTCCAATATATAAAGGGTTCTACCAAAAATCTTCAGTGGTCTCTCTCTTCCTTTATTAGATATCTTCTGCTCTTAGTCAACTTGTAAACAGCCATTCCTTCAGCCTGCATGATTGGGAAGAAGGAAGACAAACCCACAAGTTTGTTGTGATATTGACACTTTCCATACAGGTGTTGTGTAAGAACTGATATATATATTTTGTCTTATTCTTTGTTTCCTAAATCTTTTTTATTTCATTTTGTGTCATGTCTTTTAGACTGAAAAAAGGAATTCTTTGATTGTTATTGATTTATAAGTCACAAAAAAATCTTCTTTCAGCAAGCTTTAAATATAAATAACATATTTAGAATGGAACGAAAGGAAATTCTTATAATGGAAAAAAATGTGAATAGTGGTGATGTTCCAGATTCTTTAATGGGGTCAGTACTTGGAATTTGTTTATAAGTGATTTGTGGCTAAATACACGAATAATGTAAAATTTAAAATAAAATCTGATCAATAATAAACAGTAAAGAGCTTTAATAGGAGTAATCCAATGAAGTTGAATGTGGAAATTTTGCAATAAACAAATACACATTCATTTATGCCATTCATGTTGTATTTGAACTTATATCTGGTTGATTATTTTCAAGGCAGAAGGCAAAATTAGAGTGGACTGATTCAGCAGGACACATTATTCAGTCCATCAGGATTTGATCCCATTGAAATCTGAGGAACTGTTTAATGATTTAAGTTGCACTGATTTGAATGAGAATACAGATAGCTAATGTCATATGGCTTGGCCATTGGTTCTTGCTAAGATTCCCTAAGTTGCCTACTTCTTTCATTTATGTCATTACAGATTATTATTAATTAATTGCCTTATAGTATCATTAAATAAAACATTAATATATTTAAAAATTCAGAATGGTCTGCAAATTTCTCTACTTAGATCTATTATTGGATAATAGTAAATACAGTAAATGAGCATTAATTAAATGCAGATGAAATATGGTAAAGGATCAGCAGTTATTTTATGACACGGGTGTCACTCACCACATCACATGATGTATAGTAACAAATCTGAGCTGGGGTGGGCGCAACATCTGTATGATGTCAAACGGCAGTTTGACACCCCTGTTTTATGATGTGAGATCTTGTGATAGAGGGAAACTTTAAGAAAAGTTAATAACCAGATTTTCATAATATAAGCAACCAAACAATATAAAATTTAATGTTAAGTAACACCAGCTGCCTGCAATTAGTGCAGGTTCGAGTCCCACCAGGCTCAAGGTTGACTCAGCCTTCCATCCTTCCGAGGTAGGTGTTGTGATTCAGGGTCAGCCTGTGGGTTCGGCAGTTGGGTAGGATGACTCAGATGAGGGGGAGGAGGGGGGTGTTGAAGAATTTGCTGATGATGGCTTTGAGGCTCCACAGAGCCCCCAGCCAGGCCCCTCCCACCTGGTGGAGACCCAGCTGTGTGAGCCTGACAGCGTGGATGAAGATGACCCACAGCTGGCCCTGTTCAAGGACGCCCGACGCAGGAGGCAGTCAAGTAGGAGTAAACAGAGGGAGGCAATGGGGCTTCTCGGAAGGAGGGAGAGAGAAGCCACGCCCTGAACTCTTTATAAAGGACTTGTGTGGGGAGGGTTGGTTTGCTGAAAGCAACCGCTCAGATAGTGTTTCAAAGCTCCGGTATCTTGGTTCGTGTCTTGTTTGTTTTTGTAATAAATTTGGCAGACGTATTCCAGCCTCTTGCCGTCTGTAAAGGGGTTGCCTTTTCTGCAAGGCCGGTAGCAGGCTGGTACAGAACAGTAGGTAAAATGAGGACCCAGATTGTTGGGGGCAATTAAGCTGACTTTGTAATAATGCCGCTTGGGGTGTATGTGAAAGCCCTAAAAAGCAGGCATATACATAGAATGAAGGCTACTGCTAAGTTTGTAAAGCCGCCCTGAGTCTTCGGAGAAGGGCGGGATATAAATGGAATTAAAATAAAATAAAATAAGTATGTCCAGCAAGGCATGATGATAAATACTGGGGCATTTGGAGTAATTTCTAGATAACCCATGTAGGAGATGACCAGCTGAGGGAGGGGACAAATGTCTTATTGCAGAGGTCCCTAACCTTTTGGGCACCAGGGACCGGTCTGTTCCACAGACCGGGAGTTAGGAATCCCTGCATTATTGGTCATGAGTCCCTTTGCTCCCACAAGAGATCTAAGTCCAGTCCACTTTGAATTCCTGTGACTCTTATCTACCAGCAATTTGTTGGGCATCAATAGTTCAGATTCTTTTGGGAAGCTTAACTTGCAATAAGTCTTTATACCCATTTAAACCGCCTGGAACTCCTGATTCTCCTGGTGCTGAACAGCCCAATTTTGAACTTCAAACAGTGCCGTGGTGTAGGGCATTCCATAATAAGTCAATATGACTTAATGTCTGGATCTGATATGAGATTTTGAAAATCAAAGCTACATTATTTTCTACCCTGAAAAATGAATGGTCCTATTTATTTATTTATTGCCATCTGGATGAGATAATATTCATAGGGAAGATACAGTTTCTATACAGGAATGAAACACAAGTATCTATAGATACCATATCATTCAAGGGTGTTTGATAAGTCTTACATTTTAAAAAGTATTGGCTAATACATTATTCTGACAATATAATATAATTGGCAAAGTTAACAGTCCTTGAGGACCACCTGTGGAACGGTTGCCCAAAATTAAAGCTATTCATGTGGCCCTTCAGAATGCAATAGAACTAATTATCAAGGCTTGTGACACTGTGACAGTAATTTATGTGAGTTCACTTTATTAAGGGAGAGGGGCACTGAAATAAAGCTGCTAAAATACTACCACATAATCAGAAATACAGACTATGCAACAATTAAATTATATCAAAAAATCTGGATTTTTCAAGTTGTCTTCCATGATCCTATGATGATTGGGATAACCATTGGTGGTCCGATCTCAAGGATTATTCTAATGATAGGACATATATATGAGTAAACTCACCCATGGAGTTCTTTAGTGTGATATTTTGTGTGTGTAGAACAAGATTCCTCCTTGGCAGTATGTACCTTGAAACTTCAAAGAAATGGGTAAAAAATAATAATTTTATGGATATCAGAACTGAAATGATCAGATTCAGACTAACTAACTAACCGCGCCAAATCAAAGCCTATCAAACTCCTAGGACAGTGTTTCCCAACCTTGGCAACTTTAAGGCGGGTAGACTTCAGCTCCCATGGCTGGCTTGGGAATTCTGGGAGTTAGTCCACCCTCCTTAAAGTTGCCAAGGTTGGGAAACACTGTCCTAGGAGATAAGCCTTCAGTGTTAATTTTCTCGTTGGTGCCAACTTTGTAAAAGAATCCAACATTTAGGCTTTCATAGAAATACACATAAGTATCTTTGACAATTTTGCAATCTCTTATTAAATTTGCTGGGAATAATTTGGAAATGATTATACTGGGTTCAACAGCATTTTGTAATTCAAGGAAACAAGAACTTAACTAGAGATCGTAAACACCTGTTTGCACCAGAGTTCTCTGGTTGAATGAAAACAAATGCAGAGTTTGCTACAGCTAAAGTAATACAATATTCAAGGGAAAATTCAATCTGATCGTTTATGTGACTTATGATTTATGGTCTGTTGCCAAATTTTAACTAACAGCTGCTGTTTTGTCTAATGCAAGTGCTTGGAGCATGGGCTTCCGAATAGTTTTTAGGCTGGATTGTTGCTTTCTAACACTAAAGAAAAAGTCTGCTTATGACCACTGCAGTGCTCTCTTAGTGCTGGAATGATATATACATTAATTCTCTGATGATGAGATAGAATGATGGTGCACCTTCTATATCAAAGTCTTGTTATAGATTTTAGTAAATAACTCACTATTTCAATTGATTGGATATTAATCAGAGCTTTATTGGCTCAGAAGGAAAAAAAATAACTTTAATGGGAACTGCAAATGACCCTAAGACTTGATCACATTATTCACAGTTCTAAAGAAAATAAGTGATAGAGCCAGGAAGCTCAAAATACTATACGTAATATAAACATTTTTTTAGTTATTATACTGTTTAAAGTAGGGATACTTGAATACATATCAAATGTATACTGCAAGTGGAGCTAGCACATGAGCATAGTTTGTGTGTGTATATGTGTGTGTTTGTGTATGTGTATAAAACCGAAAAGTTAGCAAATATTAAAATTGCTAAGCAGCAAATAAAGAAAGCAAATACAAAATGATGTATAGAAGTAAAATCAAAAGCTCACATTAGTAAGATGAAATAGGGAAGAAGATCAGCTAATGGCTGTTCCAGAAGCTTGCTGAGTTGGAGTCTTCTTTTCCCAGCTTTGTGACATCTATGGAGACATAGGACATTAATGGCCAGAAAATTTTTTAGTCCAAATTAAGTTCTACTCTCAAATTCATGGAAGGCCTCTTAGACAAATCATTCAGAGCATGCCTAGTACATCTGTAACTATAATCTAGAGATGGTAACAATGGCATAATTTGCAAAACTATTGCCTGAATATTGTAATATGAAATAATGATGGATATATGGTCAGTTTCAAATACTATTTAATATCAGAATGAATGACCCAGGTACTTCTTTTTCAGTTCCTCCTGATGGTTAGAAGAAACTGCCTTTGTTTTCTTATTCTGTAAGCAGCTCACAGGGGCATTCAGGTAAAGTATCAAATGATAATTTGTTTTTACAAAACCATTTTAAAATGCCATTTCATCTACACATATAATCAATTGAAAAACCCTGATAGAGGAAACTAGAAATGTTTAGATTGCAATTATGGTACAGCATTTTAAACTGTTCTCTTATATCAGACTTCCTGACAGAGGA
This sequence comes from Vipera ursinii, assembly GCF_947247035.1. Taxonomy (NCBI): domain Eukaryota; kingdom Metazoa; phylum Chordata; class Lepidosauria; order Squamata; family Viperidae; genus Vipera; species Vipera ursinii. The sequence continues at coordinate 52,875,235 of NC_139518.1, read as the reverse complement.
AAAGTAGTGTTCATTTATTCGTTTATTTGTTTTTTAAATGTATATGCCTTAATGTTTGCCACTAAAGCAGTACCTGGAGCTAGGGGCAACATAATGAAACTAAACTTTTAAAATGCAACCAATTACAAATACCAAAGGCGAAAGGTTTTACTTTAGCCTTCTTCCTGCTGTGCTATTTTTCAAAAAGTTCTTTTATAAAGGGCAGCATTTAAAAATGCTGTTTCCTACCTGTTGTGCAGGTATAATCTATAATCTCAGATACATACAAACCACTTGAAGCATATAAGTGCATAGCAATATAGATTCATTTTTTGTTGGTGTTCCTTCAAAACCTATAAATTATTGAAAAAGGAATTTATCCCATATAAATGGCATTAACCAGATATGTATGAGCTACCCTTAAACTGAATGCAGTGTCTTGGCATTTAGATTAAATTTGTTTTAAGCATGGGTTTACTAGATTTATATTCCATCTTTCCCATATGAGCTCAAGGTAACTTCATGAAGATCTCCTGTTATTATTACAACTACTACTCTGTCAGAAAAGATAGCCTTAGACCATGGGACTGGCCCAAAGTCATCTGGACAGCTTCTATGGTTGAGAATAGACTTGGTTCTTCCTATTCCTGGTTTTATATATCAACAACTGCACTACAGTTGACTGGATTCATTATTATGTAGCATGATGTATAAACCCATACATTTGGTACAGTAGACAAAGTTCAAGGGACTTGAATTAAATCCCTACTTGACTGTGAAACTAACAGAAAGACTTGGAATCAATGTGTAGTCTTGGATAATCTCCCTTATAGACCTCTAAAGCCAAAAAGAAGATACAATGTGTGGTATCTTGAATTCCTTGAAAATAAGGAAAGGATACGGATCATAAAAATAATTAACATAGGTATCTTGCTCTTAAGCATTTGTTCTTACAAACTGTGTTATGCTGGGGTGTTTTTTTTAAGTGACTGAAGAGAGTTACTTTATGACACGAGTACTCTACCAACTAAAACAAAATTTCTTTAAAATTATTTGGCAATTTATACTGATTGCTACTTTATAACAGAAATTTTTACGTGTTCTTTATTTACCCTAAATTTGCTTACGATTCCCTAGGATAGGTAAAGGTAAAGGTTCCCCCGCACATGCGTGCTAGTCGTTTCCAACTCTAGGGGCCGGTGCTCATCTCCGTTTCAAAGCCGAAGAGCCAGTGCTTGTCCGAGGACGTCTCCGTGGTCATGTGGCCGGCATGACTAGATGCCAAAGGCGCACGGAACGCTGTTACCTTCCCACCATAGTGGTCACTATTTTTCTACTTGCATTTTTACGTGCTTTCGAACTGCTAGGTTGGCAGAAGCTGGGACAAATAACAGGCACTCTGTTACGCGGCACTTGGGATTTGACCCGCCAAACTGTCAACCTTCTGATCAACAAGCTCAGCGTCCTAACCCACATTCTCTAGGATACCTGATAGTTAACTTTTACAGATTTGCAAAAGTGAGTGGTAAAATTTACCAGCTATTTTTCTCAAGCAGATCTATAACTTGCCATGAATTCCTATATAAAACTGTATGAGCCTGTAGCATCTTACAAGAAAGTCACATTTCTGTCAATGAAACCATTTTTACAGAAATGATAATCTCAGTGGATTTAGGCAACACATTTTTCAGTCCTTGAAGCACCTATTTTAAACTAATCAATTCAGAATAGACTTCTTTGGGACTATTGTTACAGAGAAAGCAATTTTTGAGCATTTGTTTCATTTACTCCCGAATGATTCTATTGTCTTCAGTTGGTTTCAGTAAAACTATTGAAGATATTGGCCTTGACTGTCATTAAATACAAAGACATATAGCACAAGTAGAAACAATTTTGTTTAGTTATGCATCTAAAATGTGCTTTAAATAGCCTCCAGAACTAAATTCCACTATAAGGTAACAAAAATGGTTATTTAAACACATAACACAAAGACAGCCAACAGATTCTTTATTAGTTATATCATTTTATTATGTGTGCATATTAATCCTTTAAAGATATAAAACATTAAAATATTTATTTAATTAAATTTATATGACACTTCGAACAGACTATGTGGCTGCACAGAAGGGCTTCTACATATTTCTTAGCTACCTATCCAGATAACTACTTGTTTATTTGTCTACTTGTCTATCCAGGTAGCTACTTGTCATTTTCCAAGTCACAGTAGTTTGTTTAATAACAGTTTAATATTTAATATTTTCTGTGAATATAATTTTGTGGTTTGTAAACAATAGTTTCCCCTTCATGGATTACTGCCTTGTCGTGGCGAAGGGGCTTGCTTAATTCAATGAAGCTATGGGCTATGCCGTGCAGGGCCACCCAAGACGGACAGGTCATAGCAGAGAGTTCTGACAAAACGTGATCCACTGGAGAAGGAAATGGCAACCCACTCCAGTATCTTTGCCATGAAAACCCTATGGACAGTACCAAAAGGCAAAACGATATGACGCTGGAAGATGAGCCCCTCAGGTCGGAAGGCGTCCAACATGCTACTGGGGAAGAGCAGAGGGCTAGTACTAGTAGCACCAGAAAGAATGAAGCGACTGGGCCAAAGCCGAAAGGACGCTCAGCTGTGGATATGTCTGGTGGTGAAAGGAAAGTCCGATGCTGTAAAGATTTTTTCTCCATAGGAACCTGGAATGTAAGATCCATGAATCAAGGAAAGCTGGACGTGGTCAAACAAGAGATGACAAGACTAAACATTGACATCTTAGGTATCAGCGAACTAAAATGGACAGGAATGGGTGAATTTAATTCAGATGACCATCAGGTATACTACTGTGGGCAAGAATCCCTCAGAAGAAATGGAGTAGCCTTCATAGTCAATAAAAAAAATAGGAAAAGCAATACTGGGATACAATCCTCAAAATGACAGAATGATCTCAGTTCGAATCCAAGGCAAACCATTCAATATCACAGTAGTCCAAGTCTATGCCCCAACCACCGGTGCTGAAGAGGATGAAATTGACCGGTTCTATGAAGCCCTACAGCACCTTATAGAACTAACACCCAGAAATGATGTCCTTATCATCATGGGGGATTGGAATGCTAAAGTAGGAAGCCAAAAGATAACTGGAATAACAGGCAAGTTTGGCCTTGGAGTACAAAATGAAGCAGGGCACAGGCTGATAGAATTTTGTCAACAGAATACGATGGTCATAGCAAACACTCTTTTCCAACAACCCAAGAGACGGCTTTACACATGGACATCACCAGACGGTCAACACAGAAATCAGATTGACTATATTCTCTGCAGCCAAAGATGGAGAAGCTCTATACAGTCAGTAAAAACAAGACCAGGAGCTGACTGTGGCTCAGACCATGAGCTGACTGTGGCTCAGACCATGAGCTTCTTGTTGCAAAGTTTAGGCTTAAATTAAAGAAAGTAGGGAAAAGCGCTAGGCCAGTCAGGTATGAATTAAATCATATTCCTGTTGAATATACAGTAGAGGTGACAAATAGATTTAAGGAATTAGATCTGATAGACAGAGTGCCTGAAGAACTATGGACAGAGGTTCGCAACATTGTACAACAGGTAGCAACCAAAACCATCCCAAAGAAAAAGAAATGCAAGAAAGCAAAATGGCTGTCTGAGGAAGCTTTGCAAATAGCTGAGGAAAGGAGGGAAGCGAAAGGCAAGGGAGAAAAAGAAAGATATGCCCAATTGAATGCAGAATTCCAAAGAATAGCTAGAAGAGATAAGAATGCTTTCTTAAATGAACAATGCAAAGAAATAGAAGAAAACAATAGAATAGGGAGGACCAGAGATCTTTTCAAGAAAATTGGAGAGATGAAAGGAACGTTTCATGCAAAAATGGGCATGATAAAGGACCAAAATGGCAGGGACCTAACAGAGGCAGAAGAGATTAAGAAGAGGTGGCAAAATTACACAGAAGAATTATACAAGAATGAGCTTAACGTCCCTGATAATCACAATGAGGTGGTCACTGACCTCGAGCCAGACATCCTAGAATGTGAAGTGAAGTGGGCCTTAGAAAAGCTGAGCAACAACAAAGCTAGTGGAGGTGACAGTATTCCAGCTGAGCTATTCAAAATCTTAAAAGACGATGCAGTAAAAGTGCTACACTCAATTTGCCAGCAAATTTGGAAAACTCAACAGTGGCCACAGGATTGGAAAAGATCAGTTTACATTCCAATTCCAAAGAAAGGCAGTGCCAAAGAATGTTCAAACTATCGCACCATTGCACTCATTTCTCATGCTAGTAAAGTTATGCTTAAAATTCTACAAGCTAGACTCCAGCAGTATGTGGATCGAGAACTACCAGAAGTACAGGCAGGATTTCGAAGAGGCAGAGGAACTAGAGATCAAATTGCTAACATACGCTGGATCATGGAGAAAGCTAGAGAGTTCCAGAAAAACATCTACTTCTGCTTCATTGACTATGCTAAAGCCTTTGATTGTGTGGATCATAACAAACTGTGGCAAGTCCTTAAAGAGATGGGCATACCAGACCATCTTATTTGTCTCTTGAGAAATCTATATGCGGGCCAAGAAGCAACAGTGAGAACTGGACACGGAACCACTGATTGGTTCAAAATTGGGAAAGGAGTCCGGCAAGGCTGTATACTGTCGCCTTGCCTATTTAACTTATATGCAGAGCACATCATGAGAAAGGCAGGGCTAGATGAATCAAAAGTTGGAATTAAGATTGCCGGAAGAAACATCAACAACCTAAGATATGCAGATGATACCACTCTAATGGCAGAAAGTGAAGAAGAACTAAAGAGCCTGGTGTTGCGGGTGAAGAAGGAGAGTGCAAAACTTGGGTTGAAACTAAACATTAAGAAAACCAAGATCATGGCATCTGGCCCTCTCAATTCCTGGCAAATAGATGGGGAAGAAATGGAGGTAGTGACAGATTTTATTTTCCTTGGCTCCAAGATCACTGCAGATGGGGACTGTAGCCAAGAAATTAAAAGACGCTTGCTCCTTGGGAGGAAAGCCATGGCAAATCTAGACAGCACACTAAAAAGCAGAGACATCACCCTGTCAACAAAAATCCGTATAGTCAAGGCTATGGTCTTCCCAGTTGCAATGTATGGCAGTGAAAGCTGGACCATAAGAAAGGCTGAGCGCCAAAGAATTGAAGCCTTTGAACTATGGTGCTGGAGAAGACTCCTGCGAGTTCCTTGGACTGCAAGGCGATCAAACCGGTCAGTCCTAGAGGAGATCAACCCTGACTGCTCTTTAGAAGGCCAGATCCTGAAGCTAAAACTCAAATACTTTGGCCACCTAATGAGAAGGAAGGACTCACTGGAGAAGAGCCTAATGCTGGGAAAGATTGAGGGCAATAGAAGAAGGGGACGACAGAGAATGAGGTGGCTGGATGGAGTCACTGAAGCAGTAGGCGTGAGCTTAGATGGAATCAAGAAGATGGTAGAGGACAGGAAGGCCTGGAGGAACATTGTCCATAGGGTCGCGATGGGTCGGACACGACTTCGCAACTAACAACAAGAACTTCATACACTATATAAGCATTCTATTACTTGCGTGCTAATGACCAACTCTGTTTGGCTACTGCTAAACTCTTGTCCTGTTATCTGCTTTATCAGGTTGATGTCAGGCATCCAAGAAGTAATATGATTTATAATAATATCAAGACATAGAATAAAGACTGTCATCTATATTCTTCTTAGAGATCTGGCTGGATCTTCAGTCTTGTACCACTCAAGATCATGTAATGCTTAGAAGTCATCTTGGCATTATAACTTCATCTGTACTTGGGAATGGTATGGAATGGAATAAAAATGGAATGGAACGGAACGGAACAGAACAGAATAGAAGAATAGAATAGAATAGAATAGAATAGAATAGAATAGAATAGAATAGAATAGAATAGAATAGAATAGAATAGAATAGAATAGAATAGAATAGAATACTTTATTTGGCCAAGTGTAATTAGACACACAAGGAATTTGTCTCTGGTACAGAAGCTCTCAGTGTACATTCAAAACAATGGAGTAATAATAATCATAATAATGATACCAATAAGAGAAGGTAGTGGAAACGATGAGAAGGTTAGTAACACAGCCATACCATATGGGTAAGCATACTTAGACATAAGACAATACTGTGGGAATTACGTATTCAGTAGAGTGATGGTACAAGAGAAAAAAATGTATGTATAGTTTTTTTAGCATGCAATGCTAAAGGGAGGAATTGAAACAGTTTATGTATAGGATGTTAAGGGTCTGTAGGTATTTTCTCAGCCCTCCTTTTGACCTGTGCAATATACAGGTCCTCAATGAGAAGCAGGCTGGTTGCAGTTATTTTTTTCCTGCAGTCCTAATTATCTGTACCTGTCCTGCTTGGTTTCTGCACCAAATCAAACATTTATAGAAGAACCAATGATAGACTCAATAATTCCTCTGTAGAACTGTATCAACAGCTTCCAGGGCAGTCTAAACTTTCTGAGTTGATGCAGGAAGAACACTCTTTGTTGTGCCTTTTTAATGATGGTTCTAATGTGAGGTGTCCATTTCAAATCCTGGAAGATTATAGAACCCCAAAACTTGAAGGACTCTACTGTTGATATTGTGCTGTCTACTCTAGTAAGAGTGGTAGAATAGGAGGGCCCATGCTAAAATTCACTCCCATCTCTATAGTTTTAAGTGTTTGGCTCCAGATTGTTCCAGCTGCACCACAGGGTCAATTCTTCAGCACCATCTTGAATGAGACCAATGACTGTATCATCTGCAAACTTCAGTTCCTTAGCAGAGTAATGTTCTATGGTGATTCTGTGATGTTGGTCTATTCATGACAATAACGTATTCAATGCATCACCCGCAGCTCTCCCTCCTCCTAGTACAGGCATATCAAACTCGTGATGCCACGCAGCATATTGTGACTTTTTCCCCAATGCCGGCAATGGGGTGGGCGCGGTTTTAGCGTGACGCATCCAGCCTCTGGGCCGGCAGTTTGACATGCCTGTCCTAGTAGAACGGGCAAACTTGTTATTTATTAATCATTATTTTAAAACATTGCTTTAGTACATAAAGCATGCTCATTTTATATACTACCAAGATGCCATCAGAGCAGTTTATAAACTTTAAATCAAGAAAAAAGACATGGAAACACAATGATAAAGCAATGCAAAATTTAAAACTCCAAAGTTTTAAAAGTATCTGAGTAGGGTTGTGACAACACCAGGAAGATGGGTGGCTGAAAGAGAAAAAATAATGGAAGACACCCTCTCCTAGTCCAGGTCCATTATAAATTGTGGGGAAAGGGGTGGGGGGGTGGGGGGAGAGGCAAAGGTGACTTCAACAGCTACACTGGAAAATAAGCAGAGAAGGAACTATTTCAGATTGTCTGATCTCAGGTTGTCTTCCCTCTGAAAAGTTGATTGTGGCAAAAAAAATTCCAGAAACTTTGTGTCAGTATGACAATTACAAAGTAAATAATAGCAAAAAAAAACAGGATCTAAACTTCTACTTAGAGGTTTTCAGAGATCAGATGCCAGAGCTAAGAAATGTTTCTTCAAGATGCTATCTCCATTATTTGGGAGATTGAAGATATGACTTTAATGAAGATCATTTATCTCAGAATGTTATTAAAAAGAATGAAATTATTTATTTATTTATTAAAAAATCTTGGTCAGTTCTGATCCCTGACTTCTCTGCTCTATTAATTATACCATCAATCCTTTGAACTTAAATTCTGTTATGTTTCTAGATTATGATAGTCTTTTTTTCCTAGATGGTAAAAAATGTTAACAGTTCATAGACAGAGATCAGTGTCTAATGTCATGCTATCATGAAATTGTTTCAATTCCTATACATGTATGTAACGAGAAAAGAGGTTCAGAAAAACCAAAGCATCCATAAATTTATCATTTTTATTGACAGCATGTCTTTTAACCGTAACAGCAATGGAAGAAGCCCAATAAATGAAACATTTACTGAATAACTTGCCTTATTTTCAAGCAGTGTGTAATTCCTTTCTAGCTGTCTCCAGAAGATGTTTTTAGCCTAATTTGCTCCCTAGAAATTTCACTCACTAGAGTTCTACATCTATGACGTTTTATTGCCTGAAGCCAAGTCTGAATAAGAACTTTCTTAAGATACACTTATTCTAATGCCAGTCTACAATCATTGGACTATGGTAGTTTGATTTATATCTACTCTGCCTGGTGCATGGTTTGAATACTTTCAGACATTCACTGATTTCTCTGTGTGTGGATAAAATCACACTAACCTCTATGCCATTATAATTTATTCACTTTTTTATTTACAAAACTTCTATAGCTATCTGTCTGTTATAATAGTTCCAGGGGCCTCACAAAAATCCATAAATCATCCTTAAAAACATACCCTTCCCTTAGGCATCAGACCAAATATCCTTACCGCTCAACCCCCCATCCTATCCCATTACTTGAGATAAGAGCCAGATCTTCACAGCCCTCTGGAAGGCTAAAAGGGTAAGAATCCCTCTGTTCTCCAGTGGGAGGCTTTTCCGAAGAAGTGTGTGGCTACCAAGAAGACACACCTCTAATGTCCCATCAGGTAGCAACATGCAAGGGACAATAATTCCTATAGGTAAAATATAAAGAAAGCTACATTCATCACTAAGCAAGGATAGTAAATCAGCACAGATGTGTTGAGGTATACTTTAGCTCACAGTGTTGAATGTTGATGAAGATAGTGTCTGCTAAATCCTACAATTCAAAAACAAAACTGCTACGGGAAATTCAGCTGAACTGATATACCATAAGCATGTCAGTAATTTTAAATACAATTAACTTCCATTGGATTGTACTGTGTGAATCAGCTGTCATGCACTGCAGGAATATCTGTTTGCATTATGATGAAGAGAATGTGTTATTCCTGACTTAAAATACAAAATAACAGAGTTGGAAGGGACCTTTGAGGTCTTTTAGTCCAACCCCTTGCTCAGGCAGGAAACCCTATACCATGTCAGACAAATCATTATTCAACCTCTTCTTAAAAACCTCTAGTATTGAACATTCACAACTTCTGGAGGCAAGTTTTCCACTGCTTTCACTTATGACAAACTTAAATAATATATATATTATCTATTCAACAATATTACTTGTGTAGAACTATACTTAAAATACTCATCTCCAACGGCCTTGCTTTAACTAGCTATAGTAAGCCTATTTTTACTGAAAATACATAATGCTCACTTCAATAGAAGACTTTGCTATCAGTTTGTTTATGTCTCAATATTGTAAAAGAGATTCAGATACTGTTTTCCCTTTGTGGAATTTCTCTGTTTTCCTGCCCCAATTTGTTTAACAAAAACAGTAGTAGAAGAATGGAATAGTGGCACAATACTACTAGTGAAGGATAACACTAAGAATCCTCTGTCTGGGAGCCCTGAAAGAACACATAAGGCCATTTTACTCTAGTGGTTCAGGTGCTGGACTAGAATTTGGGAGATTATTAATGCTAGTCTTCCTTGAATCATAGAAGCTAGATAGGTTCCGGTTCAATCTTTCAGTCCAAGCCCCTCACAGGATTGTTATTATGGAGAAAATAAGACAATTATGAGTTCCTCAGCGTAAAGGCAGTCTCTAAATCAAATCAGTTTAAACCCACTAAAACTAATGGTACAAATTGATTATGAAATGTAATCCTATTGATTTCAATGAATCCTAGTGACTAGCATTAGCTGCATAAAGGAATCCTATCTTTTTGGTTTACTACCTGCATAGGTTGATAAGGAAACAGGGGGAGCCAATATTAGGTTTTTCCTTCTAAGCAAGCGAGAGAAAAAATCAAATCCCTGGAATGATACAACTGAAGGATAAACATTTTACCAATTGCCTTGCAATGGAACTAAGTTAATTAATTTTGATTAATGTACTGTGCTATTTCTCTACTCTTTCCCCCTCCCCATTTTTTTTTTATAATGGTGACACTATGTACATTCTGTGCCGGTGATGGATCAAACTGTCATAAATGCTACTCAGCTAAAATATGTGATAGAGAATTCTGCAGAAGCAATTGAGCAGAATTTGCTTTCATAAAGTAAGACTTGTCACCAGTATGTTCAAATACAGGTTTCTCTTTGCAGCAGGGAAATGAGGCTGCTGCACAGCAAAAAAGAAGTAGCAAGGGAGACATTGTCTGGCTTCTGCTGTTGTCTCTGGCACATTCAGTATGTGTGTCGCCTGAGGGCATAAGTAAGCAGAGGAGATAGAATGGACAGGTCTCCCTGTAATAAAGTTAAGCGTCAATCTGCTTTCCAAGTAATATGAACAGTATGAACACTCAGAGTATTCCCAGAGAGATCAATATCAAGAATACTTCTGAGAATTATTTTTTTATATTGATATCTTAAGAGAATACTGTGGCTGAAATCAGACTGAAAATTCAGGTGCATTCACAACACAGGGGTAAAGAAATTGAAGTCCTTATATCAAAAAAGCTACTTTTGTGACAAATGAGACTTCAATTACAGTAGCTGACCCCCATAGCAAACAGAATCTTATGTATGAAATTAATCAGAATAAAAATCTGGCTATTGCTTTCTTAAACCACAAGAAATCAGAGATAAACTATCTGACTACACAGAGATCATAGTTTAAAAAATATATACATGGAAGTAATGCCAAAGAGGATTGCTTGAGCAGAAATAATTCATATTATTAAATAAGCATTGTATTTCCAAACAAGCCATAGAATACTTAGATAGCAGAATGAATTCTGTCAGATTAAATGTAAACAGGATTGTTCTGGTGTTCATTAATGTATTTTTCTATTTGAACCCATTCTTCAAACATTATTTCTGAGGCATACCACTTGTCTTTTTACATATAAAGTTTTTGAGTTTTGGCTTGGTAGTTATTTAGAATGGGAGAGTACACCTTGAAACCTACTCCATGTAAATTATAACTAAACTGTAATGTTTATTGGGATGAGTCGCCATACCACTATTCAGTTAATGTTAATTTAAGTCATGTTTAATTTTTGTTTAAAACTCTTTTGCTTCCTTCACCCTACCCAATTTTTAATGAATAGTTTGCTGCAAGCTACAATACATAAAGACCAAATTGGAACACAAAATTTTCACTGGACTTTGTATATACTGCTCGCATGTAGGTATGTGTTACTGCTGTGAGACTAAATCTTCAATTTGCCAAATATTGTTACTGTTTACATATGAACAATGGTTTACTTCTTAGGATGATTTCCATGGAATGATCTTAATAGCTTTGGCCATGTTAAGGACTTATGTCCACTACCGGTATATAAGCAAAATTATTTTACTTTGCTTGACTTTGTTGGTTGTTTACTAAGATATTTATAGACCATCTATTTATAGATATTTATAGATCATCTATTAAACTAAAGATTTCATACTGTAATGGGTTAGACTATAGATATAAAACATGTATTTTAAGGTAAAACAAAATGAAATTAAAAAAAGAACCTAAGATTAGCATTAGCCCACTGCTCCTTGGTGGAGCAGTGGGCTAATGCCTCCTTAGGTATCACCAGCTGCCTGCAATTAGTGCAGGTTCGCATCCCACCAGGCTCAAGGTTGACTCAGCCTTCCATCCTTCCGAGGTAGGTAAAATGAGGACCCAGATTGTTGGGGGCAATTAAGCTGACTTTGTAATAATGCCGCTTGGGGTGTGTGTGAAAACCCTAATAAGCAGGCATATACATAGAATGAAGGCTACTGCTTAGCTTGTAAGCCGCCCTGAGTCTTCGGAGAAGGGCGGGATATAAATGGAATTAAAATAAAATAAAATAAATTAATTAATTGAACAAGACAGATATTACTGATTTTTAATAAATCCTGTAATATACGTAACCTTAAATCCAGACCAATAAAATACAACTGCTGTGTTAATATAACATAATACATAATAAATACATTTTAACTTAACAAGATATATGGTTCACATATTATGCTATTACAATAGCCAATTTTTCCAAGCATACTAAACCACAAACTACCCAACACCATATTAGTCTGACTACATTTATGGTCAAAACCCAAGTCAATTACAGAAGTACTAATTGTTAGCAAGTGCTAACTGTTGCAACTAAAAATAATAGTAAACTATAACAGCAACAGGTGAAATAAACCCGAATACCTACTGTATTGTCTCATTGTGAATTGGGGGTGAGGGGTGAAGTGAAGAATGATGGAGAGATGAGCAAAGAATCCCAGTAGTATATAATTCCAGCATCCCAATCATAAATAGCTCCTGCTATTTAGGACTAACTATCAAAATTAAATAAATCAGCTATTAAGAAAAATGCCACAGACCAGCTCTTGACAGAACAACTATGAAGTTCTTGGAAAAGACATTCAGATGCCATGATGCATCTATTGCTACAAATGTCTAGATCATGCAGACAATTCTTTTCTCTGATATCTTATACAAGTGAAAATTGGACTTCAAAGAATCAGGATAAAAAGATTATTGATGTTTTTGAACTTGGACATTGAAGGAGACACCTGAGGACACTATGGATATTCAAGAAAATATAAAAAAGGATCATCAAACATATCAATTCAGAGTTCACACTTGAGGCAGAAATGATCAGACTCAAATAATCCTACTTTGAGTACATTATGAGAACATTGCACTCTCCTGAGAAGTCTCTAATGCTGAGAAAGTAGAGGAAAGAGAAAAGAATGAGCAACAGCAAAAAAGATGGACTGAGTTATAGTGGTAATGGGTGAACCTTTAGAAAATCGGAAGGACTGGTTCAAGGACTAATCAACCTGGAGAAAATGTGGCCACTATGTGGCCACTAAGAGTCAAAACTGACCACGGTGATTAATTAATCAGACCTAATTAAATGGCATATAAACAATTTCAAAATTAGATCCACATACTGCTTATAGTAATTATTATTGAACAGAATTGATATCCCCAATTATTTCTAAAGGAAGATCTGTTAGCAGAAAGTATATATTTTCCTTATCTGGGAATTGGCAGTTAATTGGCAGGGGCATCAGCTGAAGTGTATGCCAAGATTGCTACATAGAAGTGCAGCAGCACATGAAAAACTGACTTGATTGATTCCTCTGAACAAGGGCAGATTCAGTTTCGGTGTGTGTGTGTGTGTGTGTGTGTGTGTGTGTGTGTGTGTTATCATTCCTCCCCCTAGAACCATGGGTGGCATAGCATTAAATATAGCCAGTGACATTGCTGTTCTAGAACAACTAGCTACAACTGTCTTCTGAATGCAACACTCTTATAATTGTGGGGACTAAACATTCATCCTTCTGTGAATCAGAATCAGCCACACATTACTTTATCTCCAATTAACTAAACATCACAAATGTAATTATGACTATGTTTTATTTCTAGGATGAAATGGTGAGAATTAGGGCAGCAAGAGAACCTTCTATGTTGTTTATTTTTAAATAGTAGCTTTTATGGCAAGTTTAAGCATATTATAGAACAAAGTAATGTATCATGTTGTAGAGGTCTAGGAGAAGAAAGAGTGAGGACCTTAACAATCCTCATTTTTGAACCAGATCTGGTTCTTTGCAGCCACCAATACTACTACTATGCATCTCTGGTTCTTAACATACATGCTTCTATGTGATGCAAAATGCATGGTAAACCGAGTGTTTAATCATCTTTATGTTACTTTTTTTTGAGGTTTTATCAGTCAATAAAGTGTAGGGGAAACACTAATCAGAAAAATGTTGTAAGGAGACAGCAGTAAAGAATAATAATTGCATGAGACCCATGCATTTTAAAAAAAGAATTGTTTCATTTTCAAATGGAATGCATTGTCTGGTTTATAATATACATGTGGCACACATAGAAAACTATGTTTTAGTGTAGTAAATATAAGATGAGACATTTAAATAATTGAACTTGATAAAATTATTTATTATTTTTGACAGTTAAAGCTACACTTCATAAGAAAAATGAAATGAAAATAATTACATTTTGCATTATTGCTCTGTAATGAATGCTAGAAAAGAAATACTTTGCTATTGAAAAGCATTTAATTTTGAGGCTTAGAAAATGTTAATTAGAGCATCTTAAGTAATGTGCTTTAAATGGGGGAAAGAGCCTTGTCTAGACATATTACTAATGTGTGTGGTAAATTAAAGGGTGAGGCTTTTTAAACTTTCACAAAGGTGTCATTCACAGGGAAGCATTATTCAATTGAGTTTAATAGTGGTGATTAATGTAGTAGGGAAAAAGTAGATTTAGAGTACAGTACTATGTACAGTTGTTCAAAAGTAAGTATCATTTATTTCAGCAAGGCTAACACAAATAAGAATATACGGAACTTGAACCTCAAGTAAAGTAAGGAATGCTAACACCTCTAGGGGTTTGGGGTATTTATTATTGTTTTTAATAACAGAATGGCTTTATTGTTGCAATCAGACTAGGGTGGGCTTCTGGCCTAGAGATAGTCTCAAGATATCATTAATTAATAGACTAATATGAATGAAATGGTTGAATCACAAGATGAAGAAACAAAAGATTTCTTCAAAATACTTTTCAGTCCTGATTAGTATTGTTAGCTTGAAGCCAACTTGTAATACTGGTTCATTCTGAATTCAGAAAGCTAGTGCATATGTATTCAGAACCACCTGAAATTAGCATTCAAGAAATTCACTTAGCTGCAAAGTGGCACTTACTTCAAAAAGTCGTGTTGCTGGTTGTGTTGTCAGAAGTTCTTCCTGTGCTGTGCAGTGGAACATTTCAGGTCTACAAGTTAAAGGTGAGTTTTATTTGTTCGTGTAATTTTATAAACAACCTCTAAAAGCAGATTTTAAACAAATCACAGCAAAAATCAAGAGGGCCATATAAAACACTCCTTAGCTGTACAATGCATAAGGTCTGAAGTGCTATTCATAGAATTCCATTTGACAGTGCATATCCTAAACTCAGCTACCCAGAATTTCAATGGAGCTCATTCTCAATTTATCTAATATGGCATTTTGAAGTAGATAGACTCTACAGTTGGTTAAATGTTACAGTAAATGCAAATGTTAAGTATGGAATCATCCTTCAACCAAAGCTAAGTAACTTTTACTGAATGAAAGAAAGAAGCTTTGAAGTCACATTCCACAGATTGATGTCATTCATACAATTGCATGAATTCCTTTTAAAATGCAGAGCCTTATCAGGATTCTGGAGTGAATAGTAAAAACCTTTAATGATGGAGATGCAGATATTTCTGGTCATCCCTAGGAGTATGAATAAATACATAGAGAGTGTAATGTATTGGCCTTTTGTATATGTTGTAAGTGTTTGCTCGTTTCACTGATTGCTAATTGCTTGCATTCAATTGCTAAGTGGTAGTTCACGTGTATGTTGTAACGGTTGCTAGCCGGCCCAGACTGGTTGTCTCCAGCCAGCTAAGTAGGCCTTTGGGCAAGAAACCTATGCTTCAAACCTATTGGTCACCGCCTATCAGCCAACCATATACAGTAAATAGCTGCGGATCAGCTCCCTTGTTGCTTCTGTTCTGTTCTGACCTTCAATAAAGCATGTTGCTGTTTTGAACCTTCCATCTTGCTCAATGCATGCAAAGATCTAGCTACACAACAGAGAGAAAAAAATCCATTGCCACGTTATACATAGCACCTTGTCAATCACAGGCACCAGCACCTTTATATCCCCAGTCAATAAAATATGTTTCAGATCTAAATTCTGAATTTCTAGTATCTGAGTTTTTCTATTAATACTATACTCAAATGTATAGATGGATCTAGACTGGAAAGGAACTTCAGAATAGCAACCACCTATGAAAAAGATGCCCTGGTCCCATTCTGTTGCTTTTCATGAGTTTCAAAGAAATGATGTACATCCCATAAAGACTAAATAGCAGGTAGATGAGAAGAAGAGAAAGGCTGCCTAGGAGAAAGAAGGAGTGTGTGTGTGTGTGTGTGTGTGTGTGTGTGTGTGTGTGTGTGTGTGTGTTATTATAGTGGTTTGTATTAACCAGAAATATTTTATACTCTTTTCAGCATATTCTTTACAAAACTCCTTGCCCACTTATGTGTTTGATATCCAAATGCAAAACTGGGTTGTTTTCACAGTTGTCACCAAGACGCACCTAGAGGTGTGTATTATATCTAAATATATGTATTCAAAAATATTGCACTGAGGCAATTAACTACAAAGGTAAACTTCCTCCTGCTGTCTGCAGGTTTGAGAAAATTGAAAATAATACTCTGTTGCTTCTCTTGCACCCATCCAATAATCTTATATAAGAGCTAAGAGCTTGGGCGTGTGACTCTATTTTGTAAGCTTGTGGATGAGGAGGAAAAGTAGCATGGTATTTTTCATGTATCAGCAAAATCCTGGAGATAAAAATCTCTACTGCTGATGAGCATTTCTGTTCCAAGCCTTAGAGACTTGAATATTATTAAGGGATCTGTCACAAAGAGTATCATTTTGGCATGTAGTTGAGCCAGATCTCTCTTTGCCAGAAACTGGAAGGAAAAAAGAAAGCTCTCACAGCAGGCTCACAGTCAAGGAATGGCAGACTTCGCTTTGATACCAGAAAGTCTGGGCACGAACATCTTGCTGGACCTGGATAACATCAGGGACTTTGGGGAGCATATTAAATTACCCCCCGCCCGAAAGTGGGTAGCAGTTCTAGATGGGTATTATACTATTTTGATATGTGATTTTGCTAAGGGACTGAACGATGGCTTTTGCTTTACACTGATAAGAGCAGATTTTGCTAGGCTATTTAGAGAACATGTCTTATTCAATCTTCATAAAAAGAGTATGGCGAAACTCCTTCCCTCAAAAAAGGTATCATGCACAGTTGAGTGGCAAATGGGATAGCTTGCAATTTTGTAGTAAAGTTACACTTAAATGTCTGGTTTTTAAATACTGTTGGTGAAAACTACAGAATGCAACAGTAATGTAGCAGCTGTGTCTCATGTTTGGTTGTGGGATGGCACCAGTCAGTGAGACAAACAATTGCCATATAAATGTTATTAGGGCGGCTTGTTAAATAAAGATTTATTAGAGATTAATCATTTTTGGTTTCAGTATTTTTTATTCTTAGAAGTCTTTGCTATTTATTTATTATTTGGAGTCTTGCCCTAATTTCCTTCTTCCTGTTTTGACTTAACTATTGCCTATTATTTTATCTTATTTCTTTCCTAATTTATCTGTTACTATGTTGTCTATAATTCAGTATTCAATCATTTTTATTCTATTTTGTACAAACTGCAATTCTGTATCCTGTAGTCCTTTTTTGTATGCTCCCCCCTCCCCCACATTTTTCTCTTAAAGAAATTCTGTAGTATTTAGCTTCTCCTTTCTTTCCAGGCTTTCACAGCCCAGAATGTCACTGAAGTGACTTGAACAGCATACAGACTGTGACCATGTCAAGGGGAAAACTAAAGTCACTTAATATAGTCCATTCCTACCGGTAGAAAGCTCTACCTCACCTTCAAATGATGATTAGTGCCATCACTGTCTTCTGCAACTACATTGGCCTTGGCCTGGATTGTGCAGCCTTGTCTTCCTGATCTTCAAGATGACAGGGTCAGGGCCATTTTTTGGTTCCTTGGACTTCAAACTGCTGAAGGTGCCAGCTAGCAATTTTGAATCTCTGCTGCAGCCAATACTCACCTCAGCAACTCCATATTTGCTACTGATTTATCACCCCTTCTGGCTGCCACCTTGGTTTTATTTTTCTCATTCTGCTTCTCTCCTTGTTTGTCTCCAATTCTTCTTTCATCATTCTTGTTCTTTTTACACCACCATATGTACTTCATCTAGGCCCTGTTTAAAGAGCTAGTGGTCTAATTATAAATTGTGGGGAAGTAGATAGGCATAAGAAGGGCATGTGCATTTCAGCTGCCATGAAGCCTTCCTTCCGCAAGATTCAAAGGCAATTTATGAGTAACTATGGCCATAGTTTAAGAGAAGCTCCTTTGTATAATGTATTGATATTCTGTATCTATGAGAAATGTGTTTTAACCATATATGGCAGTATTAGAGCCACGATGGTACAGTGATTAGAATCCAGTATTGCAGGCTAATTCTACCGAATTCGATTCTTACCAGCTCAAGGTTGACTCAGCCTTCCATCCTCCCAAGGTCAGCAAAATAAGAACTCAGATTGTTGGGGACAATATGCTAACACTGTAAACCTCTTGGAGAGGGCTATAAAGCACTGCGAAGGAGTATATAAGTCTAAGTGCTATTGCTATTGTTAGACAGATTATTGCAAAGATGCAAAGAGATTTCTGAACCAGAAGTTTTCTGAATAAATGTTCCAATAATATAAAAGGTTAAAAAAATCCTATTCCTTCCACACGCTTTGGACATAAAGCTTTGGGCAATCAGACAAGGTAAATTCCAGGGCTGCTGCAAATGCTTGCACTTCTCTTTCTGAAACAGCTTTTCCTGATCTGATGTTCTCAGGATGGTTTGTCCTGCCATTTGATGTAATGTCCATAGGGCTACATGCTATATCAACATTCTCTGACAGCCCAAGGTCTTTATCACTTCACCAGATATTCCATCAAAATCTTTTTATTCAGAAACGGCTGTCTCAACCAGGGCACATCTTCCTTTAAAAAAAAAGATAGTTGTGATTGATTGATATTCTGGGTTGATATTGTATCTTCTGATTAAATATAAGGGCCAAATGGCTAAGATGAGGTTTAAGGAACTGCAATTAAATGAATATCTGTAGGAAGAAAATGTTAATAAAGGGCAGCCCATTGAATTGGGGTTAAGTACTTTCATACTCCTCATATAATCCAGTAACGTTCCTGAATTCTCATTAAAAATGATCTCAATAATCTTGCTTTGCCTCATTAAGAAACTGCAGTTGAAGGATCAAGAAACAGGACTTCATCAGGGAGGAAAGGTCTGTGAATTAATTTAGAGCCTTTTTCATTTTCTGAAAGCAGCAACTGTCATCTTTAAGTTTAGATTTTATTTGTAAAGTATATTAATTAAATATTTAACTTTTATTTGTTTAATTGTTGGTTAAAAGTTAAAAGTTAAATAAATGAAGTTTGCAGACTTGCAGAACGTGGCTTATACCATGATGATGTTCCAGGAGGCACTGAAATCTTAGTTCTTCTCCCAGGTCTTTCAGTAAAACAAGGGTCTGTCCCTCAAAAGATTTGGTTTTGTTTGGCATGCTTTTTTTCTTCCTTTGGATGTATATTTCTTTATTCTCTAATTTTATTGTTCACACTTTTTATAGTGTAAAGCACCCAAAATCGCTGAGGATCAGGAGTTTAATTTTTTTTTGTATAAACAGAGAAGTAACTTTTATATTTCATATGTAGGTCTATATGTGAAGCCTGGTTTAGTGAAAGTCAAAACCATTATTTGCCAATCTACATTTAGTTGTGGTGGTGCAGTGGTTAGAATGCATATTGCAGGCTAATTGCGCTCACAGCCAGGAGTTCGATCCTCACCAGCTGAAGGTTGACTCAAGGTTGGTAAAATGAGGAGCCAGATTGTTGGGGACTCTGTAAACCACTTAGAGAGGGCTGTAAAGCACTATAAAGTGGTATATATGTCTAAGTGCTATTGCTATAGCTATTGCTAGCCTCTGGTTAAAAGATATTTTCTCCCAACAGACTTGGTTCCTTAAAACACTGGAGGATGGGTTCCAGTCCTCATAGAGCCTGGCAAAATTAGATTGTTGGGATTCTCTTCTTGGCAGCTTCCTACTTCATCTTCCTGAGTTATGGGCAGAACAGTTCACTTTTAAAACAGCGATAGGATTGTAGTGGGCCCCTGTAAAATAGCCAAATGTACATAGTGATTTCTGTAACTTGCCTTAGATTGTTAGACATTCCAAAGCACAGAAAAGCTTTTACCTTTGTATATCATAATTATTTTCTTTCAGCTGCCCTTGATGCAGGATTATAGGAAGAGTTCTTTCCTGGAAAGGTTGCTAAAGTTTGTGTAGCAACTTGTACAGTTGCCAGGAACTGACCATTAGAAAGAGTTAAATTCCACAAAAAATCAAGTTTTTGTATTGCTATCTATCATGTTGCATTTTCTAATCCCCTTATTAATGGTTATTTATTTATGAGCATATAATATTTATTATAATATTCTAGCTTTTATTCCTTTAGAGATAGCATAGAATGATATTTTATCATACTGTATTTTTATGATAGGTTATAGTCATTTAATTTGTTTTTAAGGCATGATAATGTTAATATTGACCATAATTTACTTGGCACTTCTTTGTTGATCTAACCTGATATGCATTTTAGAGTTCTGTAGTGTCAAATTTAAATCTTCACTCATAGTTTGTATGCCCAGAGGTTAGGAGGATTCATAATTCTTTATAGTTTTATCTTTATAAGTGTTATCTTATGTTTCTCTTGGATTAAATAAAGTACAATTGATGAAACACAAATTTACTAGAATGCATCATAGGAAAAATGGATTTAGAAGTAAAACAAATAAATATAAGAAACTCAAGTAAAAGAGCATTAATAATGAATAAATGAAAAGTAGGCCTAAAAGAGAAGGATGTGAATGTTGCTTGGAGCACAGGGAAAAGAATTATGTTACAGGTGCCACAGAAATGTATTGGAATACATTTAAAAAGATAAGGTAAAGGTAAAGGTTCCCCCACACATGCGTGCTAGTCGTTTCCGACTCTAGGGGCCGGTGCTCATCTCCGTTTCAAAGCCGAAGAGCCAGCGCTTGTCCGAGGACGTCTCCGTGGTCATGTGGCCGGCATGACTAGACGCCAAAGGCGCATGGAACGCTGTTACCTTCCCACCGTAGTGGTCCCTATTTTTCTACTTGCATTTTTACGTGCTTTCGAACTGCTAGGTTGCCAGAAGCTGGGACGAGTAACAGGCGCTCACTCTGTTATGCGGCACTCGGGATTCGATCCGCTAAACTGCCGACCATCTGATCGACAAGCTCAGCGTCCTAACCCACTGAGCCACCGCTCAGTATGTGATAAAAATGTGTATAATCAAATGACTGCCCACCCAAGAATGAGGACAATAGAAATGTAAGTGGATGGAAAGAAAAATATAGACTCAAAGAGTGTACTCAATATGACCAGGAACTACTAAGATTAAAAGAGGAAGTCAACATGTTTCTGATATTAATGGAATTCTTTTTTTAAAAAAAAAAATGAAAATAGAACAAAATAAAAAGCTTCCAAAGTAATGTGGATTTGAAATAAAAGTACGTTTAAAAGTTCTGGTTATCACAGTTCAAATAGGACAGTAACAAATTGAAGAAAGTTTAGAGGAAGGATATTAATACGTGAAGAGTTTGAAAAAGATGTGAGAAACGGTTGAAGAATCTGGGCATGCTGAGCTTATCAAGACAATAGAGGGCTGATATGATAACAATCTATGAAGACAAAATGGACATCTTTTATATTATCCCATAAAGCAGAACCAGAATCATTGAGTTAAAACAACAAGGAAGAAGGTGCAGGCTAGACAGCTGGAGGAATGTATATGTTGTTAGCCAGTAGAATAGGTTACCACAAGAAACAGTGAATTCTCATTCATTGGAGGTTTTCAGAGTCTGAATGATCATCAGTCAGATATGCTATAGTGGTCATTTAGACTGGACAGCCCCTATGT
The DNA here is from genome assembly GCF_947247035.1 of Vipera ursinii. NCBI lineage: Eukaryota > Metazoa > Chordata > Lepidosauria > Squamata > Viperidae > Vipera > Vipera ursinii. Next base: position 52,853,643 of record NC_139518.1, on the reverse strand, counting down.
TCTGTTTCAGTTCAATTATTTTTGCAGAGAAATAGTGAGTGGTGTTCTTGGAAACTAAATTTGTTATATTTCCGCCCCCCCCCCCAAATTCTTTGTTATATCTATTATTTAAATTGGAAAATACATAATTGTGGTGATTAATATTTCTGTGATGGCATACTTAACTCATTCTAAGTCATTTCGGCAATGCTTTATATAATGGTATCATGAAAATGATGTAAATCATGGTTGTCAAACTCGATCATGTCTCGTGACATAATGTGACTTTTTTGCCTTTGCAGAGCCGGGGTGGGCGTGGCCTGTGTGTGACGCATCTGAGCTGCTGGCCACTAGTTTGACACCCCTGATGTAAATGTATGCACAGATGAGGCAAATGACATCATTTGTGTCATTTGCAAAATAATGCAATTATGTAAGTGGCATAAATCACCATGGAAACTAGGACTGTTACATGTTGAGTTTATTGTACAAGATGTAATAAACTGAGATGTTACTGTCTTTAATATCTTTTGCTTACTCTTTCATTCTTTTATTGCTTGACTTAAAGTTGCTTGTCCCAAAAGGCAACAATGTGATGGATATTATGGATATTTATTTATTTATTTATTCAAGACCTTTTTGTGAGGGCAGTAAAAGAAGCCTCTGAAGAAAAAAAAAACCTAGTCAAGACTTCATTTCCTTTTCATTTCTCTCCTCTGTTGCCTTTAATTTATTTTGCTTAATGTTTCTTATTGATCTTCCATGTGTGTGTGTCTGTGTGTGTGTGTGTGTGTGTGTGTGTGTGTGTGTGTTTGTATGTGTTATATTGCTTATTCCAAAAGCAAATAGCATGATGGGCATGTATTGATATTTATTAATTTAAGTTACTTTTATGGTACCCAGTAACAGGAGTTCTCTATGGAAAAAACAAACTAATATTGCTACTCCTAAAAACTTCAATGCATTTTTGGTTTGCATAACATTGCTTACCCCAAAAGGGAATAGTATGATAAGCATGTATTGATACTTATGATATTTGTTTAATTATTTAAGACTCTGTTTTGCTGCCCAGTAAAAGGAATTAAACTTCTCTTGAGGTCTCTGAGTCATAAAGATTCAAATAAAAGTACATTGGTTTACTTGCAGGAACAGATGAGAGCTTGAAGCATGTAAACAGATTTTGAAGAGGACTGAAGGAAGAAAGGACTCTAGGACAACACTCATAGGAGGCAGTTTCGGGCATGGGGAAGAACAAGAGGGAAAGATGTGATTCATTTAGCAAAACAAAAAAATGCTGGTGCTACTGTTTAAGGAAACCACAAGATAAATAGAATATTTCAGAGCTTAATCCACAATGCTTATAGCACCTAGTTTTTTCACCTATTGCACAAAACATTCTGTAGAGATATTTTGCACAGAGAGGGGTATTAGTCATATGTTTTTTCAAGACAGTGTCTCTGAACTCTTGGCGCCATTTATTTGATGCATGATTTATACAGTGGTAACAATTTCGTAACTATTGAAAGTCACTGCTTTGATAAGGAATTAAAAATGGGTATTTCCAGAGATCAGTCTGGTCACTTGTGCCAATTTCAGTGACCAGCACCTGAGAAGTCTGGCAGAATTTATGAAGGGATATCTCTTATGAGCTGTACATTTGGCCCTTCTCTATCCTTAAACTACTTGCTATAACTATGTCATATAAAAGAAAGTATTTAATGTCAGTTCTGTTAAAAGAAGTTCCAGTTCCAAAGGAGGCTGCCATAAGAACAATATGGAATAACATTCTTTAAACCCACATAATTTTGGAAACTCTGCTTTAGGTTTTTCACAAATATGTCCTTTTGAGGGAAGATGTTTAGTTATCTCTGTGTATAACTAATTGTGTACAGCAAAAGCAGACATGCGTTATGACAAAAAAGCATTTGAGAGTCATATGGTAACCAGCAGTCCAAAAACTGAGTGGAATTACACAAACAGATAAAATTTATTTATTCTAAAATGAATTAAATACTAATTAAATATAGTCTATGTACTAAATTCCCCTTCATGGATTACTGCCTTGTCGTGGCGAAGGGGCTTGCGTAATTCAGTGAAGCTATGAGCTATGCCGTGCAGGGCCACCCAAGACGGAAAGGTCATAGCAGAGAGTTCTGACAAAACGTGATCCACTGGAGAAGGAAATGGCAAACCACTCCAGTATCTTTGCCATGAAAACCCTATGGACAGTACCAAAAGGCAAAACGATATGACGCTGGAAGATGAGCCCCTCAGGTCGGAAGGCGTCCAATATGCTACTGGGGAAGAGCAGAGGGCTAGTACTAGTAGCGCCAGAAAGAATGAAGCAACTGGGCCAAAGCCGAAAGGACGCTCAGCTGTGGATATGTCTGGTGGTGAAAGGAAAGTCCGATGCTGTAAAGATTTTTTCTCCATAGGAACCTGGAATGTAAGATCCATGAATCAAGGAAAGCTGGACGTGGTCAAACAAGAGATGACAAGACTAAACATCGACATCTTAGGTATCAGCGAACTAAAATGGACAGGAATGGGTGAATTTAATTCAGATGACCATCAGGTATACTACTGCGGGCAAGAATCCCTCAGAAGAAATGGAGTAGCCTTCATAGTCAATAAAAAAATAGGAAAAGCAATACTGGGATACAATCCTCAAAATGACAGAATGATCTCAGTTCGAATCCAAGGCAAACCATTCAATATCACAGTAGTCCAAGTCTATGCCCCAACCACCGGTGCTGAAGAGGATGAAATTGACCGGTTCTATGAAGCCCTACAGCACCTTATAGAACTAACACCCAAAACTGATGTCCTTATCGTCATGGGGGATTGGAATGCTAAAGTAGGAAGCCAAAAGATAACTGGAATAACAGGCAAGTTTGGCCTTGGAGTACAAAATGAAGCAGGGCACAGGCTGATAGAATTTTGTCAAGAGAATACGATGGTCATAGCAAACACTCTTTTCCAACAACCCAAGAGACGGCTTTACACATGGACATCACCAGACAGTCAACACAGAAATCAGATTGACTATATGCTCTGCAGCCAAAGATGGAGAAGCTCCTTACAGTCAGTAAAAACAAGACCAGGAGATGACTGTGGCTCAGACCATGAGCTTCTTGTTGCAAAGTTTAGGCTTAAATTAAAGAAAGTAGGGAAAAGTGCTAGGCCAGTCAGGTATGAATTAAATCATATTCCTGTTCAATATACAGTAGAGATGACAAATAGATTTAAGGAATTAGATCTGATAGACAGAGTGCCTGAAGAACTATGGACAGAGGTTCGCAACATTGTACAACAGGTAGCAACCAAAACCATCCCAAAGAAAAAGAAATGCAAGAAAGCAAAATGGCTGTTTGAGGAAGCTTTGCAAATAGCTGAGGAAAGGAGGGAAGCGAAAGGCAAGGGAGAAAAAGAAAGATATGCCCAATTAAATGCAGAATTCCAAAGAATAGCTAGAAGAGATAAGAATGCCTTCTTAAATGAACAATGCAAAGAAATAGAAGAAAACAATAGAATAGGGAGGACCAGAGATCTTTTCAAGAAAATTGGAGAGATGAAAGGAACGTTTCATGCAAAAATGGGCATGATAAAGGACCAAAATGACAGGGACCTAACAGAGGCAGAAGAGATTAAGAAGAGGTGGCAAAATTACACAGAAGAATTATACAGGAATGAGCTTAACATCCCTGACAATCACAATGAGGTGGTCACTGACCTCGAGCCAGACATCCTAGAATGTGAAGTGAAGTGGGCCTTAGAAAAGCTGAGCAACAACAAAGCTAGTGGAGGTGACAGTATTCCAGCTGAGCTATTCAAAATCTTAAAAGACGATGCAGTAAAAGTGCTACACTCAATTTGCCAGCAAATTTGGAAAACTCAACAGTGGCCACAGGATTGGAAAAGATCAGTTTACATTCCAATTCCAAAGAAAGGCAGTGCCAAAGAATGTTCAAACTATCGCACCATTGCACTCATTTCTCATGCTAGTAAAGTTATGCTTAAAATTCTACAAGCTAGACTCCAGCAGTATGTGGATCAAGAACTACCAGAAGTACAGGCAGGATTTCGAAGAGGCAGAGGAACTAGAGATCAAATTGCTAACATACGCTGGATCATGGAGAAAGCTAGAGAGTTCCAGAAAAACATCTACTTCTGCTTCATTGACAATGCTAAAGCCTTTGATTGTGTGGATCATAACAAACTGTGGCAAGTCCTTAAAGAGATGGGCATACCAGACCATCTTATTTGTCTCTTGAGAAACCTATATGCGGGCCAAGAAGCAACAGTGAGAACTGGACACGGAACCACTGATTGGTTCAAAATTGGGAAAGGAGTCCGGCAAGGCTGTATACTGTCGCCTTGCCTATTTAATTTATATGCAGAGCACATCATGAGAAAGGCAGGGCTAGATGAATCAAAAGTTGGAATTAAGATTGCCGGAAGAAACATCAACAACCTAAGATATGCAGATGACACCACTCTAATGGCAGAAAGTGAAGAGGAACTAAAGAGCCTCTTGTTGCGAGTGAAGAAGGAGAGTGCAAAACTTGGGTTGAAACTAAACATTAAGAAAACCAAGATCATGGCATCTGGCCCTCTCAATTCCTGGCAAATAGATGGGGAAGAAATGGAGGTAGTGACAGATTTTATTTTCCTGGGCTCCAAGATCACTGCAGATGGGGACTGTAGCCAAGAAATTAAAAGACGCTTGCTCCTGGGGAGGAAAGCCATGGCAAATCTAGACAGCACACTAAAAAGCAGAGACATCACCCTGTCAACAAAAGTGCGTATAGTCAAGGCTATGGTCTTCCCAGTTGCAATGTATGGCAGTGAAAGCTGGACCATAAGAAAGGCTGAACGCCAAAGAATTGAAGCCTTTGAACTCTGGTGCTGGAGAAGACTCCTGCAAATCCCTTGGACTGCAAGGCGATCAAACCGGTCAGTCCTAGAGCAGATCAACCCTGACTGCTCTTTAGAAGGCCAGGTCCTGAAGTGGAAACTCAAGTACTTTGGCCACTCAATGAGAAGGAAGGACTCACTGGAGAAGAGCCTAATGCTGGGAAAGATTGAGGGCAATAGAAGAAGGGGACGACAGAGAATGAGGTGGCTGGATGGAGTCACTGAAGCAGTGGGTGTGAGCTTGAATGGACTCCAGAAGATGGTAGAGGACAGGAAGGCCTGGAGGAACATTGTCCATAGGGTCGCGATGGGTCGGACACGACTTCGCAACTAACAACAACAACAACAATAACATGTACTAAATTATTTCTTTCTTTCTTCTATTACATTCAAAATTATAGTATGGCACTTTACTTTGAATGGTACATTAAAAGAACAAGATTTTTTTTCATAGACCTATAAGGACCATTCAAGTAAAAGACAAGCTATTTTTACAAAGAAAATTTTAAACATGTCCATTAAGAAGAACAATTTGTGGAATCAAATTCTTAGATATTCACACTATAGTTTCACCTTAAATCATAGTTAGAATAAAGTAATGGGATATTGGAATGACCTTAGGGAAAGAGGAGAAGAGATACTGCCTAGGAAATAATCAGACAAGAGTCAGGAGAGTCAGAGAGGGAAACCTAGTGAAGGACCTGCCCTAATGGATCAAACAGTTAAAAGTGGTGGAGGGAAGTTTGTACAGATAGACCTCAACCTACAACAGTTCATTTACTGTCTGTCCAAAGTTACAACGCCACTTAAAAAAGTGACTTATGACCATTTTTCACACTTACAACCATTGCAGCATCCCCATGGTCATGTGATCAAAATTCAGACACTTGGCAACTGACTCTTATTCACTACAGTTGCAGGGTCCCAGAGTCACGTGATCACCTTCTGACAAGCAAAGTCAGTGGGGAAGCCAGATTCATTTAACTACCATGTTACTAACTTAGCAGTGGGCTAATGCCTCCTTAAGTAACACCAGCTGCCTGAAATTAGTGCAGGTTCGCATCCCACCAGGCTCAAGGTTGACTCAGCCTTCCATCCTTCCGAGGTAGGTAAAATGAGGACCCAGATTGTTGGGGGCAATTAAGCTGACTTTGTAATAATGCCGCTTGGGGTGTGTGTGAAAGCCCTAATAAGCAGGCATATACATAGAATGAAGGCTATTGCTAAGCACATTGTGCTTTAGATTGTAAGCTGCCCTGAGTCTTCGGAGAAGGGCGGGATATAAATGGGATTAAAAAAAAAACAGCTGCAGGGATTCACCTAATAACAACAGAGGACAATTGCCACCAGCACCACTACCCTGCCAGAAATGGCCAGATTCAAAACCCATGTGGATATATTTCCAAGAGAGGGAATCTTTCTGGGCTCACTCAAGTCTTGATTATGCATGCAAGGTCAACTGCCTCAACCACAGCTTGTTCATGAGTGAGAATGGTGCTATTATTACTAACCTGGTGTTAAGAAGCCGCAGCCAGAATTCAAGGCTACCAAGGATCTAATTAGTTGGTCTCGGAGATCAATGCTGAGGTAGGCATTGATAGGGACTCAATCCCCAGCCCTGTGATCTCATGAGCTTCTTGATTTATCTTCCTGTGATGGAATGTTATCTGGATTTTCAGGAGGGAGGCAGTTCATTCCAGAGGAGCAAGAGTCAGTGCAGTTTAGACTGTGCGGAAGGAAAAGGGTGAAGACAGCTCCTCCCTAATAGTTTCCAGAGTGCATGTTTTATGGTGAAAGTAGTCTGCTTTAGCTTGGCAAGATTTCTGTCTATATATGAGGAACAATAAAGGAAACTGATTAGAAGAACTCAGACATGTCTTTCTTGGTTTTTGGAGCCTGACATTTCCTCTGCCCATTATGATCTTCCTGGAATACTGGGCTTTCAGGGAAGTAATGGTGAATTTAAGATGGCTCTGCAAGGGTTCGACTCTCTCGAATTCCTAACTGGATTAAGGAGAGGACTAGGATCACCCACAAGTTTGCTTATTCAAATATCACTGTCCAATATGGAATTTTGGAAGACAAGCACTTCACGTGTATAAAGTTATACACAATATTTTGGAAAGTGCAATGAGCCAAACAAAAAGCCATGCCTTAAATGTGTTTGTGATTGGCATTCCCTTTCCCTTCCCTTTCCTACCCTTCCTTCCCCTTCCCCCTTCCCCTTTCCCCCTTTCCCAATAGATTTTTTTTTAAAAGAAGAAACCTAGACTTTGGACTTACAGTAGAGTGTTTATGCACTTTCTATTTCAAATTGATACAAATCACATTTTTTATTTGTAACCATCAAAAATCAGGGGCAGAAGCTGAACTATTCTCCACAGGCCAACAATAAAGTCCTGGGGGTTCCATTTACATTTATCAGTGGAGCTGCAGGTTGCCTAATCTGCCTTAAATGATTGGTGTGTGGGGAGGTTTACTAAATGTTTTATTCCAAGATTTTTGTTCTGTGGTAGATCTTCACTTACAACTGATATGGATATACATGTCACTTTTCTAAGAATTATTGGTGTCAGGTTAAAAAGTGACCAATGTTGCAGAATGTTGTGGATGCATCCATGGAAGAAGCAGAGGACCAGATGCTGTGAGCAGCTTTCTTTGTAAGCCGATATGAAGAAGGACATTTTGCTTTCAAGGTACCCATTTTTTGTCAATACTGTATCCTTTTTCCCTTTTCTTTCTTTTTCTCTTTTTCTCCTTTTCTTTTTTTCCTGCTTTTGAGGCAGTACTGACTTGTGGCAACTTCCTGGAAAAGTACCTTCGTTTTTCTTGGCAAAGTTTTTCTAAAGTAGTTTGCCATTGCCTCTTTTCTAGGGCTGAGAGAGACTGACTGCCCCAAGATCACACAGCTGGCTTTGTGCCTAAGGCAGGATTAGAATTCATGGTCTCCCAGTTTCTAGCCTGGTGCCTTATCCCCTACACCAGAGGTAGGCAACCTTGGTTCCTTTATGACTCGTGGACTTCAACTCCCAGAATTCCTGAGCCAGAAGTCCACGAGTCATAAAAGAGCCAAGGTTGCCTACCCTTGCCCTACACCAAACTGGCTCTCTTTTGCTTTTTTCTACAATGTCTACATATTGTATATATAATATTGCCATTATACAAATAAGTCTCAATTCTTGTTTCTCCCCCAAAATCAATGATCATAGTATTATTCCTGTATTGTGTTACAGTTACATTTGGTGGGCAGTATATAACAACATTTTCCGTTGAACCAAACCTAGAAATTGTTTCTTAAAAAAAATCTTTCTCCCTTCTCTCTCATTAACTCATACAGGAATTGTGAAATGTTATATTTTTTTCCTCTTATATAAAACTCATTCTTCACCAGTTTTATGGTCTTCAGACTTCTTGGATTAAAATTCCAGCTGAAAATAATAAGACAGCAGCTACAGCTTTGAGAAGGCTATCTTAAATCAAGGAGGGGCTGCAGACATAAAAAAAATCCAACTAATTTGAAAGAAACTTATTATACAATTTCTAATTTGGGACAATGTAAGAGTGTACTGTATATACTCTATGTTCAGTGCCAATCCAAATTCATCTAAATTATACCCGCAGATATACTGTATGGGTCACAGTGTTCACATTAAATAAATACCCCATTTAAAAAGATGATAAAGATGGCCATGGAAATGAAAGCTGTCTATGTTGCCAAAAGCTTTTCAGTGATTTTAATCACCATGATCAATCAATTTCCTTATATAGGATACTGGAGGCACAAATCTCTTTAAAATTGATTCTGGAGCCAAAGATGGAGGACTGAAGAACATTTCCCTGCTTCTATATTTCAGTACTTAATGTTTGGAAAGCTGCGATACAGAATTCAGCTGGTTAACTTGAATCTGGGTCTGGCATACACTCCTTGGACCATTTAGATCTGATGTTCATCATCAGAGAAAATCAGAAACATTTTTCAAGTGTTCTTAACACATTGGGTCATATCCCTTAGGTAATTATTAATAGTAATAATATTATTGTTTAATTTGACAATTCCTTTCATCTCACCCCCATTTACCTCAGTAACTGCTATCCCCAATGCACCCAAAGGGAAGCTGTATTTCACCATTTTCCTTCTTCACACTCTACAAGGTGCTTTGGGAAATGTACTGTAATCTGTAAAGGAAAAAAAAAGCTTTTGCGCTCTCAGACGTAGCAAAGCATGCAATATTAATTGGAATTATTAATTATATTTACTGCCCTAGCAAAGTCTAACCTCATTAATGGCCAATGTAAAGACATGGGATGAGATCTGCCATCTGGAACTTCCCACCTGCTGTCTCTTCTCTTAAATCAAAGGGGCAGGAAAAAAAAAGATTCTCCTCAGTTTCATTAATCAGCCATTTTCTTACAAGAGTTTGTCTTTTGTTTTTCTGCACTTCACAAGGAGGCATGTTTTCCAGGCTGCTTTGAGATCTTGGCAGTTAATGGTGCTCTTTTGATTTTTAAATAAGACTCTTTCTCCGATCTGCAGTATAAAACCTAGCAGGCAAGAGATTGTGTCTTTAAGTTCAGCGTTTTCCCACAGTGCTCATGGTGGAAGGATTGGACTGAAACTTTAAACATTTCTAACCATACCTTGCATATGTATAATTTATAAGCCACACACCGTTTGCTGTCAAATAGGCGATTGATCTGACTTGGATCTTGTTAATTATCCTCTACATACATTATACGTTAACAGATCTCCAGTATACTGTGTATCAATATTAATAGGATTATAAAACACTATTGATAATTAGGAAGAGAGAGACCAAACCTTTGATTTCCTCTGTTACAAATGCCCCCACATCTCTAGATTAAAAAGAGACCACTTTTCATTTAATAATAGCAGATCGCTACATCCATCTTCCAAAATGCTTTATTAAGGCAAAGCTAAGATTTGCATCCCTTGGCAAAGGGCTATTTGAAATTGATTATGGAGGTATCATTGATGTGAGAAATTTGTTTCAGACCTTTATCTAAAGGTAAGGAAGAATTAATAGGATGGGAGGGATTTAAGGTGGAGCGCTGTGCTCTTTGATCCTTGATCTGCAATTTTCTTACTCTTTTTTTCCACTCTGTCAGGCTGTATTTAAAGAAGCAGGTTGTCTTGTTTGAGAGTATATTAATAATGCAATTCATCTTTCCTCCAAAATAAATTTCACTTTCTTCCATTGGAGGCTCACAAATAGCTACAGAGAACAGCAGCCACCATTCACATATTCATATAACCTTCTGAATGCAGTCCTCAAAAAACAACAATAAGGCTTGTAAATTTGCCAACAAAGCAAACTGGTTTATATGTGCCATCTCTGATTCTGTAAATGGTTTAAATATTTTTTTAAAAAAATAAGTATTTGAAAATTATGACAAAGATGATGATGATGAAGATGAAGATGATGATAATAATAATAATAATTTTCTCCCAATATTTTGCACAGAAAACATGCAAGTGTAGGGAAAGGGCTGTTAAGTCACATATGTGCACTGCTGCAATACAGCTTCTCTCCCTCTCATTTCTGCATCATGATGTCACTGCTTTTAAAAAAGGACAGAGCTAAAATAGCAATAGCACTTCATAGTGCTTTAAAGCCCTTCTCTAAGTGGTTTAGAGAATGTGCATATTGCCCCCAACAATCTGGGTCTTCCTTTTTCTGACCTCGGAAAGATGGAATGCTAAGTCAACCTTGAGCTGGTGACGATCGAGCTCCTGAAAGTGAGCTGAATTAGCCTGCAACACTGCCTCCTAACCAATGCGCCATCATGTCGACATCAAATACTGTGATACAGCACCACTTCAGTAAATTTGATAAAAGCAATCCAATCTTACTGACATTTATGTTTTTCTACACTTTGCATCAAATCTTTACTAGGAGGGCCTAGCAATTGATTTTTAAAGAGATCAATTTATTAACACCAAGTATATTAAGTGAAACTCTTGAGAATGATCTGCACACATATGAAAGGATGTATTTTTGTATTTCTCAAAATTCAGTAAGGGTGTTAACTTACCTTCATAGTTATACAAATGTTATTCCAAGTTCTTCATGTCAATATAAAAAAATGAAATCAGATCTGAAAGTGGAACATCCTGATACATACCTTTATTTTATGAAGTTAGACCCACTTTGCCTTTATGGGCAAATGGAATTGGGAGTTGCCTTTGACCCCTGTTTTCTCTACCTTAAAAAAATAACAAAGGCATGTGGTTCTTTAACCAGGCCCTTAACTACTAGTGATTTTATCATTAATGTTTTAATTTGCTTCTATATTTTTTATTTTGTGGTGTACAGTATGGGTTGTTTCAATAGCAAGTCACTTGGGGTATTGATTTCAAACATGAAGGCAGAAAAGTAAATCAATCAGCCTTTCAAAACAATAAATAATAAAAGAAGCCAGGACTTGCTTAACTCTGCTTATTGAATAAACCACAATTGGCTGAACTCACATGTGTTAAACTAAAATCAAAAGGAAATACATGCTGCGTTAGCAAAATGAGTGAACCATATCAGACTGATAAATTAATTAGAAAACAGCACTGTCAAAGTAAAATTCACTTCTATGGATCAGCTGCTTATGAAGACTGCTCCAGAACAGATATGTGACCTTCAGATTTTATAGGAAGCTTTCCCATACTCAGTCCTGGGGTATCTTCTCAAGGAGAAAGAAAATATACATCATTAAAAAATAGAAAAGTGTAGATTTGTTCCAACAAGTTGTGATGTAATGCCATGGTGATAGATAAAAATGTAATGAGTTTCCAAGTGATCTCAGAGCAGTGGTCTGATAATAAAAAGTAGATATAATTCCCATCTATTCTACCAGATCAACCAATTGCAAGAAAATCTACATAACCAGAACAAGGAATCCTATTGAAAAGACAATACGTAAGTGTATGAGCTAGAGCAGGGGTCTTCAAACTTGGCCCTTTTATGACTTGTAGACTTCAACTCCCAGAATTCCTCAGCCAGCATGCCTAGCTGAGGAATTCTGGGAGTTGAAGTCCACAAGTCATAGAAGGGCCAAGTTTGAAGATCCCTGAGCTAGAGACTTAGTTTCTGGAATGTTAAATGAGTGCAGTCACTATAAGATGGGGCTTTACACTGTACTCTCCAGTGCTGCTGAGGAAGAATATTAAGCAAGCTGGAGATGAAGTTATCTGGTAGGTTATGCATATGATATCAAATACTGTAGGTACTTTACTAGTAAATGTCTTGTCAATCTCACTCCATAGCATCTCCCTGGAGGCATTTTTCTCCTAATGTTTTATCCCTGTCTAACCCCAAAGTCACAAAAATTGTCTTTAAAAACCACATTAACATGTTTAGTTCTGGAACTAAAACTTCCAGTTAATTCAAAATCATCAGAAAGAATCCAAGCAACTAGAATATCCTTTTAGTAAAGCTTTGTTTCTGTTAATGATCAAGTCAACAAAATACAGGCTGTCTTCAAAAGGGAGATGATACCCAGCTATGCATCAGGTCAAGAATGATTAAAGTTAATCAGTGGGTCCTTTGAAATATGAAGGGTTATTTTATGGCTTCACAGGATTTCTTGGCTTCATGAGCCGAGATCATATAGGGGTGTTGAAACTGTAGATACATTTTTCTTTTTGGTATAATATATAGCTTCTGTTCTCCTTATTTTGTTCACTTTTTTTCAATCCTAGCTTAATCTGTTGCTTATGTCTCTTTAGCTTTGTCTACAATTATGACTACAGCCTTGATCTATTTGTTCTAATTTCTTGGTTTCCCCCCCCCTCTCTCTTTGTGATTCTGTGGATGGGTTCACCTGTCAATTTATGGTTAATTAAATAAACCACAGATGTCAAGGTTGACAAAACATGCTAAATTGAAACCAAACCAAACACTTTTGGGGTATAGTGTGAGGTGTGAACTGATGTCTGACACTGCTGCTGTCGATGTGCACAAATGAACATCAAGGAAGCAAGTCTTCGTTCCTCAGCTAGTATCTAGAAAGCAAAGAAAACATTTGACAGTCTCAGAAATACACCTGAGTATATCCTTTAATATTTGTTTTTGAACATTACTGGAAAATTGAAAGCAGTATATAGTACTTAGCAAACTTTGCTAACAAAGGTTATTTGGACTGGTCCCAAATACAAGGTGCACATGTGCACCTGCATGTGCATACTGTAAAATATCCATGTTCTAGATAGTTTTAGGGCAGCTTGGGCTTTGAGTAATTTACAAATCAATGGACTCTTTTGCTATTTATGTATACAGGTAGTCCTCAACTTTCAATTCATTTAGTGACTGTTTGAAGTTACAACAGCACTGGAAAAAGTGACTTATGACAATTTTTCACGCTGATGACCATTGTAGTATTCCCACGGTCAAATGATTTACATGCAGATGCTTGACAACTGACTCTCATGTATGATGGTTGTAGTGTGCCTGAGTCATGTGATTGATTCCCTTTTGCGACTTTCTAACAAGCAAAGTCAATGGGGTACCAGATTCACTTAACAACCATGTTACTCAGTGATTTGCTTAACAAATGTGGCAAGAAAAGTTGTAAAATGGGGCAAAACTCTCTCGACAAATTTCTCACTTAACAACATATATTTTGGGCTCAATTGTGGTTGTAAGATGAGGACTACTACTTGTATTATGCTTTGATTAGTTTTGCATTTATGTGAGTTTAGAAACTTAGTACTTGGAAGAACTTTGATTGGAAAATAGCCTCCTCAGCAGATGGGGTTTCATCTCTTAAAAGAACAAATTATATGTTCTACTTTTTAAAAGAGAAAAAAAGAAAATTTTTGTTTTTCTAAAAAAATTTCCCCAATGATTTAAAATATATTCCTTGGAAAATAGACTATCATTTCTATCCAACATGATGGCAACTGGCAGAAGGTGTGATGGCTGGATCAGAGATTGCTCCGCTCTAGAGCTGCTTGTCTAGAGCTGCTTGCTTTGATCTTCTGCTGCCCTGGAGAGCTTTATCACAGAAATTGAGAAACTCCTGATTCTGCCTTATGTCTCGCTCAGTTCTGTAGGAGATTCAGGATTTAAACTTTTGCCAAGCCTTCACCTGGAATTAAATCTCCATTAGCCCAGTCTCTGATAACTGTTGGTTAAAAGAGGCAATAAATATTTCATACTTGACTGTGTTGCATTCCTTGCTGTGTTTATTAAATGGAATTTCTCATAATTCTAGTTATTCATTTAAATAGGTCAGGACTTGGCTGTGATTTAAACAGACCACTGAGGAAATAGCCATGGTTAAACATTGTAACAATATGGATTATTAATTTAATTGGCCGGCTATTACTTGTTTTGACTCTGTGCTAACACATTTAGTTCAGTCTCCAGTGGCCTATAAACCACAAAGGTCATGACTCCAACATTCACAAGAGCATGAAAAAGAGAATCAGGACTGAGATTATGAGAGAAAATAGAGGAACAGTGTGAGAAAAAAAGAGTGGGAAAGACCAGGGGCTTGCTGGAGGCTGTGCAGGGCAAAGCAGGGTTTATTTAACATCTGAGCAATAATATCTCCCTCTAAACCATGGGTGTCAAACTCGCCACGTCACGTGACGTGTCGCAACATATTGCAATTCTTTTTGCATTGCCAGCAATGGGGTGGGCGTGGTTTCGGTATGATGAAACCGGCCCACAGGCCAGTAGTTTGACACCCCTGCTTGTTCTGTTCCAGCCTGTGACCAGCCCTGTTGGAATGTCAGGGACAACCCCTTTTTATACACAATAGGTTGGAACTAATCCAACCAAATTTATTTGCAAAAGCTAAACGAAAAAGTTCAAACAAAAGTTAAACAAATACAGACCAAGACTTTATCAGAAGCTCTTCAAATGGTTGCCTTCAGCAACCAGCACCTCCCACACATTCCCTTTTTAAACAGCAGTCTCAAGGCGTGGCTTCTCATTGCCTTCTCCCGAGTTGCCTCATTGCTTTCCTTTGCTCAGTTCTGCTGGATTGCCTCCTGCTCCTAGCGTCCCTGAACAGAGCCAGCTGTGGATCGTCTTCTTCCAATCTTTCAGGCTCACACAGCTGGGTCTGAGGAGGAACAAGACAGGAGGGGCCTGGCTGAGAGTTCTGCGGTACATCAGAACCTTTCTCTTACACCAAAGGGTCTCCAAACCCTTCCTTCTCCTCCTCTTCAGAATTGTCCGACTCAGCTGCCGAATCCACAGGCTGATGCTGAATCACAACACTGCTCTAAACCATTGTCCTAAGTGCAGTTGCTTTCAATCAGTATCTTTCTAAGGCGATTTGTCTCTTTTCTTGGATATAATGACATGAACCCTATCCAAATAATCCATATTGCTCTTATTTTATTTTACTTTTCTCTTAGTTAATGTTAAATAGGATATGCAATGCAAACTGTCCTCAGTCAGCTAAGTTAGTCATAAATGAATTAAGAAGTTGGTTTTCTCATCTTTCTTTTTTTCATAGCATCTTTGCTGAAAATCACTTTTGGATGCTACTTAGAGACAGTGAGGTGAAAAGTGTATTTTCCAAGGTACATAACAATGGAAGCAAAATAAGAGGTAGAGCAAGAAAAAGTGTAAACCCTTTTCAACACAACAAAAGCAAGTCACACCATTGACTGCTTGCACAAAAGAGACCAGTTGTTCCTAGCTTTCCTTGCTGAAAACATACCTATTGACTGTAAACTTGTTCAACTCATCAGGAAAATTGTGTGGCTAAAATATGGAAGTGTCATCTCTATGTACTATGTCTTTCTTGAGCCATCACAATTAAACTAGAAAGTTGTCAAGAAGGCAAAAACCCAACTGAACCAACCAACTAACAAAACATAAGTTCTCATATAATCAGAATGGGGAAGCTGTAATCTTGTATAAATTTAAACAATAGTTTCTTAGTTATTTGAAAAATAACAGATATAATCTCCTTATTTCAACCAAATAGAGAACTAAGATAGGAAGAACATTTTAGTGATAAAAATATGTTTGTAGATTTGTATAACAATATGTTCTGGAGAGGTCTCAAAAAGTCTATGTATATAAAATCATCTGGATTGAGATCCCCCTTAAATCATCTGGAATGAGATTCCCCCTTAAATCAACACTGTTGGCATTCCGTGAGCCTTGGAAGAGCTGGTTATTCTCCTAGACCTTGCATTTGGATGGATGGAGCAAGTAGTGGGAAATGGGATGTGGTTTTGTTTTGTTTTTTAATTGAGACTGGATCCCATCTTGTTTTGTTCTGTATTGTGTTTTTATTGTTTATTATACTGTGAGCTGCAAAGAGACGGTTTGGACTCAGTGCTGAATTGAATTGAATTGAATTGAATTATATTAAATGGTAAAATTTCTATTCTGCTTCTGGTTGTTCAATTAGCATATAGCATATGTGCAAACAATCACTTTATACTCACATTGCAGTTTCCATCAAAATATTAAGACTTGGATATGCAATTCCAAATGACAGCCTGTACAAATGGAAAATACTTCCTCATCATTATTGCCCTATTTTTCAACAAATGAGCCTAATAGCAATTCACTTTAAACACCAATTCAGCCATATTGTTTTTAATATAAAGAGTTCTCTTGTTATTTAACGAGATTAAATAAAATAATCGTGTTTGGGAATCAAAGTGATAAAATGTCTGTTATATTTCTTCCACTTTGAACCACAACATAATTTATATTGATCTAAAATCTGCTACTGGTTACCTTAAAATTGGTGACCTTTCAGATAATAGCAACTCTTTCCCCTTAAATTAATATATAACGAATAAATAAATGAATATTTTGAAGACAACTAAATAATAGTATTTCAAAATGAATGAATGTAACTTCTTATGAGTAGAATATGCAGCCATGTATCTCACATAGGATTGAAACAATGGTGTTTTTTCAAAATGTAGGTATCTATTTTCATATCTGAAAAACAGTTAAATGGGGTGGAAGTGGAATCCTCAGTTCTGACTGTTTTTCAAGTCATAAAATTCTGGAATTCTATACTTTAGGACAAACATCTGGGTTAGTCTAATCTAGAAGCAAAATCCATAAAAAGTTGGATTCAAGTCTAGAATAACCTTATAGAATAACCCAACCATTTTCTGCTTCTACCTATCATACTCTTTTCTGCAATATTCAACTCCCTTGAACATTTCTGGATATAGAATTCAGATTTAGATACTGGCCATTGTTTGCCTTAAAGCTTTCAATTCTTGGTGCCTTGGTGGAGCAGTGGGCTAATGCCTCCTTAAGTAACACCAGCTGCCTGCAATTAGCGCAGGTTCGCGTCCTACCAGGCTGAAGGTTGACTCAGCCTTCCATCCTTCTGAGGTAGGTAAAATGAGGACCCAGATTGTTGGGGGCAATAAGCTGACTTTGTAATAATGCCGCTTGTAAAGCCCTAATAAGCAGGCATATACATAGAATGAAGGCTATTGCTAAGCAAATTGATTTGTGCTTTAGATTGTAAGCCGCCCTGAGTCTTCGGAGAAGGGCAGAATATAAATGGGATTAAAAAAAACAAAAACTCTTCTCTCATCATATCTAAATTACAGAATTAAGAATAAAACAATGCAGTCTTTTGTTGATGAAAACAGTTTGGAAAGCTTCTTGAGAATCATTCTCAGAGCCATCATATCACATCTCTACATTCCTGGTGAATGAAGATACATATTGAGGTAATTTCACTTATTCCTTTGATTTACATGTTAAAAGAGTTTAACATGAGCTTTCCTTATGTTCTCCAAGAGGACCAAGTAACCTGAACTTCATCTTTCCCTTAATTTGCAGCTCCTAAAACATTGTGCAATCAAGGAGCTAAAAGTCATCCATCATAAGAATCTTAAAGATATTGTGTAAGCCTTAAAATAGGCTAAACAAAACGTGAAAGGAAAGGAATCTGCATACTTCTAATGCCACTATCACCTTTCCAGATACTAGCATTGTATTACCTGTCAAATTTTAAGAACTGTCTCCAACTCTGAAAGATTGCCCAGCTGTGTTTTTTAGCAAAGAAATTCATAAGAAAAGCTGTCACTATGGCCACAAACAATGAAACTTACATTTCAGTATATTTTAAATATACAAATTTTGCATGCTTTTCTGGCTACTTCAGGATAGTTGAAGATTTGAGTTTGCTATTATTTATTTACTTATTTTATTAAATGTATTTGTTTAAATATATAGTCATTGCATAGAAAATCTCCCTATTCACACCCACAAGTCGCTCTTGCCTGCCTTTCATTTCTGAGAGTATGTTTAACATTCAAAGTCTTTTACACTAAGTGAAATCAGAACAAAATATGATAATTAATCCACTGTGCATTCAAGGGTTCAGGTTTCAGCAGCAGATGGGAAAAGTTGTGGATCATAACCCCATGCAATATTTGACAGAATATCAGTCAAATATAGTTCATACATCTTCATGTTTCTGTCAGTCTCTCTTATCTAAAGTTAATTTAAAGTGACAAGAACCATGTTAATACTTTTCAAAGGGTGATGCAAAGTTTTACAATCATCCCCTTAAACTAATATATATTCACACTCATGCAGTGGTCACACTGGATCTGGCCTCCTCCTCCTTCTTCTCCCTGAAAAAAATAATGAAGAGAAAAATTTAAGTCAGTTCTGGACATTGGAACATAGCAGAACCAAACTTCAACCTGATCTCCCTCCTGATTGGGCCTCTGATCTTTGTGAAAATGGGGTTGTTCTTATTTCTGTAAGTGGCCTTAGGATTTGACTAAAGCCTATGGTTTTGCTTTGAGTTTCTTTCCTTTTCTCTACTCCTTCTTTCAAATGAATATTATAGGGTAGTTATCTTTCATTTTCTGTCTTAATGAGTTAAAGCACTCAGTTTTGAGTCTTATTTTGGTCAGTGAGATTTGCCTCCAAATGTGCATTATACTAAAGACTTAAAATTTGTACCCATCTTCACTGAATGAGGGTAAATTGTACTTGTTGCGATAAAGGATAATTGTTATCCTTTTCTCACACAGTTTTATGAACAAACCATACTCCCCACAGATTATGCCAATACTCGCATCTCTTTTTCCAAATCTAATTTGCATATATTATTCAAAATGCAACTGTGGGTAGACTAACCTAGTTCACCTCTGTCCTAAGCCATATAGTAGTTTATTTGTTTTGATTTAGCATTATGTTTGAACTGTACCACCATTGGATGATGTTGCATTATTTGGGCTTTTAAAGAATCCCATACTTTTATTTAAAATCTTCCCTCTTTGTGATTTCTCTTTAAAACTGCTACTTGAATGATGGCTTATTAAGAATGTCCTAAAGTTGCTTAGTTCTTGTTTTCTATTATAAGATGACTTTATTGACCGATACACTTTTTATTTATTAATTTATATATTTATCACATTGGATACCAACTTAACTATTGAAGTAACTCCATGCAGCTTACATGTCAAGGGTGAAAAAAAGGGATGGTGGTATTGACACAATTGGTTGGCAGTGATTTCATCTGGCTTGTTACGAAAGGATGATAATTCCATGTTAGAAATAATACAAAACAAAATGGATAATAATGCACAGGCACACAGGACAACCAAGTCAAAACAATCATTAAAAAACAACAGGAATAGAGGGGTATCAAGGAGTATCTAGGGGAAGATCACTTTACCCCAGGATCTGCTGGAGGAGCCAACAGGAGCATACAGACCTCAAGGGGATGTTGTTCTTCAGGTACAGCTATAGCATCTGTCATCTAATTGTAATAATAAGAATTCTGCAATTAAAAATGAACAAACTGAGATGAGAAAGCCAATAACTAATTACCTTTGGTGTAAGACTAGAATAATCAAGGAACAAAAAAAGGGAGCTTAATTAATAATTAAGTCCATAATGGCAATCGTAACAATGAGTAGTAGACACTGCAAATAAAAGGGTGATTTTTTTTGTTTTGTCTATTCAGACTTTGAATAAATGTTATAGAAAACATTTTCTGTGGTTGGATAATGCAAGTATATGGGGTTTTCAGTGTGAAACAACTGCTTAATTCTTCTCTGGCTGAATGAAATAAATCAGTGCCTCAGAACTTCGACGACCCCCGTGGGGAAGCATCTGCAGCACATAGGATCATGTGAAAGAAAATGGTTTTGTATGCACATGCATCTGGTTGTATACACAAGGGCCTTGTGTGCAAGCTTGATGAAAATAAGTTTCATTTTGTTCTTGGCATTTATTTCAAGAAAATAACATAGGACCCCAAGTTTAAATCACCACAAATGCTATTGAACTCCATGGCTGACTTTTGAGTAAACATGATGAGGGATTGGATTTGATCTGACTAAGTCTGGTTCAAAATCAGTCAAGAAATGAATATTGAACAAATTATGAAACAGCTGAAAATAAAACAATCCACTGAACTGAGAATAAAAGCAGTTCATAAAATATTGTATATTGCGTGTGTTAATAGCTATGTAAGATTGTTCTATGAAAATACATTCTATGTGATGAAAACTTGAAATCTATTTGACAAACACACTGGAAAAATAAAATAAAAAGTTTGCTTTATCAAGTGACATTTGTGGCTTGAATAAAAATAGCTGATCAAACCATAACATGTCCTCACTATCATAGCTTCTTGTAAGCTGATTTATATCATTGGAATTATTTTACTTTCTATGTCTATGAAGGGACGCGGTGGCTCAATGGGTTAGGACGCTGAGCTTGTCGATCAGATGGTTGGCAGTTTGGCGGTTCAAATCCCAAGTGCTGCGTAACAGAGTGTGCGCCTGTTACTTGTCCCAGTTTCTGCCAACCTAGCAGTTCGAAAGCACATAAAAATGCAAGTCATGCCGACCACATGACCATGGAGACGTCCTCGGCCAAGCACTGGCTCTTCGGCTTTGAAATGGAGATGAGCACCGGTCCCTAGAGTTGGAAACGACTAGCACACATATGCGGGTGAACCTTTACCTTTATGTCTATGATAGTTACTTCTGCTGCTTGCAATTCAGAGTGTTTGCTTAGTTGTTTACAAATATCACAAAATAAAACTGTTTTGGGATTGGCATGCATTTAAATTAAGAAGCAAATAGCTATTGTACTGTATAGCTTTCATTTAAAAATAAATTTTAGTTGAGTGTTAGTAAAAGCGCATAAATATAATGTGAGTGATATAAATTTATGTCACTTCAGACAGTGATTCATGCTGTAATCTTCTCACAGCTTTACTACTGCAATGTGGAGCTATTCTTGAAGACAACATGACTATGGCACAGTTTAACATTCCCCCACTCCCCCACTCCTGTTCACTACATCTACATAAAAGTACTGGATATCTTGTTAGTTTGAGGTCTGGTATCACCAATGTGCTGATAACAACAACAACAACAAAGTTGGAAGGTAGGAAACCTTCCTGCTCAGGCAGGAAACCCTATACCATTTCAGACAAATGGCTGTCCAGTCTCTCCTTAAAAACTTCCAGTGTTGGAGCATTCACCACTTCTGGAGGCAGGTTGTTCCACTGGTTAATTGTTCTAACTGTCAGGAAGTTTCTTCTTAGTTCTAGGTTGCCTTCTCCTTGATTAGTTTCTATCCATTGCTTCTTGTCCTGCTTTCAGGTGCTTTGGAGAATAGTTTGATTCCCTCTTCTTTGTGGCAGCCCCTAAGATATTGGAACACTGCTATCATGTCACCCCTCGTCCTTCTCTTCATTAAACTAGACATACCCAATTTCAGCAACTGTTCCTTATATGTTTTAGCCTTCAGTCCCCTAATCATTCTTGTTGCTCTTCTCTGTACTCTTTCTAGAGTCTCAATATCTTTTTTACATCATGGTGACCTAAACTAGATGTAGTATTCCAAGTGTGGCCTTACCAAGGCATTGTAAAGTGGCATTAATACTTCACGCGATCTTGATTCTATCCCTCTGTTAATGCACCCTAGTACTGTGTTGGCTTTTTTGACAGCTGCAGCACACTGCTGGCTCATATTTAAGTGATTGTCCATTAGAACTCCAAGATCCCTCTTACAGTTACTACTATTGAGCATATACAACCTATACTATACCTGTCCACCTTACCTTTTTCACCATTGAATTTCATTTTGTTAGATAGCGCCCAAGTTCAAGTCTGTCAAGATACTTCTGTATCTTAAGCCTGTCTTCTGGAGTGTTGGCTATTCCTGCCAGCTTGGTGTCATCTGCAAATTTAATGAGTTCCCCATCTATCCCCTTGTCCAAATTGTTGATGAAGATGTTGAAGAGCACTGGGCCCAGAACAGAGCCCAGGGGCACCCCACTACACACTTCCCTTCATGTAGATGCAATTCCATTAAGGACCACATGCTGAGTACAGCCGGTCAGCCAGCTACAAATCCATCTGGTGGTGATGCTGCCTAACCCACATTTTTCTATCTTACCAAGTAGCAGGTTGTGATCTACTTTATCAAATGCCTTACTGAAGTCCAAGTAAATTATATCCACAGCATTCCTCCGGTCCACTAATTTTGTCACTTGGTCAAAGAATGCAATAAGATTTGTCTAGCATGATCTGTTTTTGACAAACTCATGTTGGCTTTTAGTGATGACTTTGTTTGCCTCTAGGTGTTCACTGATTCATTGTTTGATTATCTTTTCCAGAATCTTCTCAGGTATTGAGGTCAGGCTGATAGGTCTGTAATTTCCTGGATTCATTTTTCCCCCTTTTTTGAAGATGGGAACTACATCAGCTCTTTTCCAATCCTCTAGTAGTTCCCCAGTGCTCCAGGATCTTTGAAAAATATAGTTCGGTGGTTCTGAGATCACATCTGCCAATTCCTTGAGAACCTTGGGGTGTAATCCATCTGGTCCTGGTGATTTGAACTTGTCTAGACTGGGCAGGTGCTCACTTACCATTTTCTTGCCTATTTTAACTTGTGTTTCTAATCTGTTTTTATAGTACTGTTTTTGATAGGTTGTACTGTTTTTTTCCCTTTGTGTAAAGACAGATGCAAAAAATGAGTTAAATAGTTCTGCTTTCTCCCTGTTGCTTGTCACCTTCTTGTCACTTTCCCCCACTAATGGACCAATCATTTTCTTAACTTTTTTCTTGTTTTTTACATGTTGAAAGAACCTCTTTTTTGTTATTTCTTGTTTATATTGTTATTTTTGTTTTCTATTCCAGACCATCCAACTAATGCTACAAGAGTCTTGTTTCAGTGGCTGAAAAATGCATAGATCTGGATGGAAAAGAAAAGATTAAGCTCAATTCTGAGAAGACTGAGTGGCCATGGATATTTGGGTTCCTTAATCCTGGGCAATTTCTGTATAATTTTTGAATAGTGTGACTTTTTCCCATTTATATCAGGTCCATAATCTAGGGGTCATCTTGTGTGTTAAACTAATTGGTGAATGTGATTTATGATGTGTAATTAAGGGAGGGAATTCTGTATGATATGATGTTAAGGGGAGGAGAATTCAGATTCTGGCATCCATCCATGAGTGCCGATGCTTCGTTCTCATTATTGTAGACTTTTTAGAATAAACAATCATGCAATGTTCTTTGATCTGTCTCATTAGTCGGAACCATGACAATGTGTTTATAATGTCAAGATGCTTACTATGGAGAACACAAAAAGCTATGTTCTATGAACCCAAATACAATGTTATAGAAATCTGTTATGCATAATGATTGCTTTTAAAGTCTCAATATTATGTCCAGCTAGATAAAAATATCTGAGGAAGCTAGAATGCAATTTTGAAAATTTGAAATTAACCAAAAGCTTTTCAAAATTTGTACATGTATTTGATAGATGCTCTTAATCTCATTGTCCTTTTAAAAAGATTTTTTTTTAGGAAAAAAACACTTATTACTTCTATTTTTAGTTTACAATGTTTCTTTTTATTCATACCAAACTCTCCACAATAGAAAGATTAAAACATTCCCCTGGGTAGAATTTTTTAAAAAGAGACAGCAAAACCAAATATAATAAACTTTAATCAATAGCATCGTATAGCTATAAATTTAAACTATTTGCCAAACAATTATTTATGATAAGAGTTTAATTTTATTTAAGATACTGTAATTAAAGCTTATTTTTTAATGAACTTCCATGCTTGAGATAAGATTCTTTAGTAAAGAGAGAAAAGAAAACAATTAGTATATCACAATGATTAAGCAATAGAAAAGGATGTGACAATCTGAAATATTAGTGACCTGGTTACTGGAGCAGGCTTCAAACTTATCTAGCAACCCTGAAAAAAGGACATGATTATTGAAACATTTATGCACTATTTTCTCTGGGTTACTTTGCTACACTACATAGGCATTGCTCAGGCTTAAAAACTCCTTGTTATTCACCTATGTAAAGGTGTCCATCACTGTGTTTGTTTGTTTTTGCTTACCGGTAGATGTATGCAAAATAAATAATGCACTACTTGACTACAGCAGCAATTGCCAGAAATGATTTCGTACAATGTGGCAAAAACTTTAAAAAAAAGAATGCTAGTCAAAGAAATGATAGGAAATAAATTGCTCCTGTATTCAGTTCTTCCTTTGTGTCATGCAGGACACTTTAGAAAAGAGCTACAGCCTTAGGACCAGAGTAACCCAAACCCCATTAAACATGCATAGGGAGGTTTTCCCAGCCTGCGGTGCTGGGAGTTACATGCCAAGACTCTGTTAACAACAGTAATTGTGCATATAATTTCCTTTGTGTTGCCCTGAAAACTCCCCCATCACACAATTAAGAACCAACCTTACGTTACCCACCACCTATTATCATTTTATTTTATGTCCAGGCAGTAAAATATACAAAGATCATTCCTGCTTTCTTACATTTGTCTTCTGTGGCATGATATTGGCAAAGAATGAGCAAATCAGATAAAAGACAGGCCAGACCCAAGGGTCATTAAATACTCTGTAGCAGTGAGTTAGACTGTGGCACAATAAATTCTCCTTGTATATTACTCTATAATATCCAAATTAAAATATGCTTACTGCCAAAATACCAGCCAGTATGTAATACATTTACAAGACAATTAAACATCGTCTGGAATAGGATGAGATACAATAGATCACAAAAGCACAAAGCACACTTAAATATTCCCTATATATCTTTCTCCTTCCCCTTTGTCAAATTTTATTTTTCTGTGCAATCTTTTGTCTCTTTATGTTTGTCTTTTTGACCCTCTTTTAAAAATCTTGAACAACAGCAACAAAAATAGTATTACTGGCAGAAATGCTAACATAATTATGCTAACATAATTCACTTCAGAGAACCGGCTGATGCGCTAGCCTTTTTCCCAAGACCCAGAATGGATCACCAGAAGTGCATGGACGCCATTTCCGGAAGTCTGTTCTGAGCCGGGGAGACCTCCCAGGCCCAGAACGGCCCACTGGGAGTGCATGTCCCTGCAATTCCAGTGGGCCATTCTGGACTTGGGAGGGCCCCCCCAGCTCAGAATGGACTTTTGGAAGTGGCATCCATGCAGAGAACTAGTTGTTCAGGTATCTGAATCCCACCACTGCAATGTGGTGGTGTTAACACTGGGTCAGGAAATGAAGAAATGTGGTGATAGTTCTGAAATCTTCCACAGATATTCAGGCATACACATTGTTCTAACATACAAAGATTTTTCTTTCTTTCTCCATCTCCAGAATTGCATGATCAAAGAAGGGAAATGAAGATCAAAACTAGAAGGGCGTATCTATTTTACAAGTAGAAGTGAAAACTGAATTGTCCAACAAAAAAGCCAAATCATAACACATCGGAAACAATTATTTACAAAACAAAACATCTTACCAAGCTGTTTCTCTAGTGTAAGTTGTTCACTGAAACTGATATTCTCACTTCAAGCCATTTATATTGCAGCCTTTCCAATGCTTTTCAGATGAGTTGAGCTCCTCTCATCATAATACCATAACCACTATCCTATGATAACCTATTCTGGGTCTATAAATTATGTGAAGAATATCCAATGATATAAAAGCAATAAAATGATAAATAATAATACAAATCCAGAATTGAGAAGATAGCAACAGACAGCAATTGCTACCTCAGCAAAGAAGCAGAAGAAACAACGGACCACTTGGTTAGTGGTCACACAGGATTACTACAAACAACAGCCTGACAAAGTAGCAACAATGGTGCATTAGAATATTTGCAAGAAATACCATTTGCCTGCTGGGAAGAACTGGTGGGAGCATAAAATAGACAAACAGAATATGAAGAAGCTAAAGTGTTCTGGAACTTTAGAATTCAAACAGACAAGCACCTGCCAAACAATAACCCAGTTTTAACAATTGTTGATAAGAAACACAAAGTCTGGATGATAGACATGCTGTGCCTGAAGATTGCAGAAGAGAAAGAACTGTAGAAAATCGCATAATACAAAGATCTGTAAACAGTAGTTTACAGAATTTCCAAAATATCTGGAAAACCACTTAAGTATCATCAAAATCGCCACCACTCAATTGCAAAAGGCAGCTTTACTTGGAACAGTTTTCATCCAGCAATGCCATCAAACAACAAATTCTTGGGAAGAATTTGATAGTTGGATAAAAGTTATAAACCTGATCTAAATGTCTGGCTGACTGTGATGAACCATAATAATAATGTATTATAGTTTGTCTCTGTCAGCCAGATTTTTTGGTTGGCTTTAGTATTTTTATCCAGTTATTGTGCCCTTCTTCTATCCCAGATCCTGGGAAGGACTTGATAGGGGGATAAAAATGCCAAATCCAGATCACCTTGTGGCAACATGAGCAACCGACAATTTTAATAAATAAAAATAAACTTTTGGCTGACAGTGTGAACAACTATAACAATAAGCCTCCTGGCTACAGAAGTTTGTACCTCCCTCCCCTTCAAAATCCATGTTTGATAAATCACAAGGATTTGTCATGCAGTGTAATAAACCAAAACTAAATAAATGACATTTGACCAATGTAAACCTCAGTAAGTTTCATGGCTGATTAAATGTTCCACCCGAGTTTCCTATATTTAAATTTAACAGCTTATCTTCTACATTTCTGGTATCCTTCAAATGATTTGGACTACAATTCTCTTGAATCTGAATTCTGACTGGACTGATATGGTCAAAGTTCAAAACATCTGGACTAGGGATTTAATTATCTAGATATTAAAGTTGCTGAGCCTCTTTATTTATTTATTTTAATTCACCTGGACACTTCAGCCAATATTTTATGCCTGAGCAGTAATAGAAAATAATTACAGGATGAAAATATCTGTATTTTCTATTTCTTTTTGTAAAATTCCTAATTCATTATGGTTGAAAAACACCCAGGAAGCACAGTGACTCTCCTGCAATTAAAGAATGACATCTTTGAGTCATTTCCACCACTCCAAGTCCCAGTTTCCTACTGCTGCAGTTGCAAGATTTCTGTTTTCCCAGACACCACCACCACAGCAAAAAGCTGGAACTTGATGCAGTCAAAAACACAGAGTGATGCTGTTGATAAGTTGGCTGGGGATTCAGTTTGCATCTATTTGATAATGCTGTTAGAAAATAGATTAAACTCATTAAAATGCCGTTTACATACAACAGGAAGAAATATCTAATAAACTTCTGTAGAAAAAGGATCCTATCATAATACTGGGGAATGTGTCGGATTAAAACAACATACAGTATATAATTTAATATGCACAGATGTTAAAACCTACAAAGTTTTTTAAAAGAAGTATATGTAATTCTGATGACTACGTCACAAGAGATCATACTCAGAAACTCGATAATGACATATATCGTTTCATGTTGATTTCACTAGAGCTAGAAGAAGTTGGGGATATTTGGGGAGAATTGAAATGAAGGAAAATAGAAAACGTTGATGCCTTGCCATGCTTTGTGATTCTCCTGGGGAAAAAACACTACCCATCCCTGGTGAAATAGTCTTGGTGAGACAGTTCATATATTTGAACATCAGGCAAAAAGAAGACACAGATGCTTAGTTGCTCATGTGTCCAATCACAGGGCAAATGAAATACTCGTTATTCTCCTTTTCTTTCTCCTGGCCATTTTGACTATGCCAATTTTTTACTTCAGTTTTCTCTAAGCCACTGCAAATCTCTGCTTGATTTATCCAGCCTCCTTTTGAGTTTAACTTTTTGAAACAAATCCAAATCAAATGTACCCATCCACCCTCTCTTTCTCTCAAACACTGATGCACCAAACCCACAGTTGCTAGATTTTATTATATTCAGTAGTTGAAAAGCATTTGGGGGTTTGGGAAAGGTTGTTCTGGAAAATCATTGAAGACCTGCATAATAATTTTTCCCTGTTTTCCCCTACTTTTTTCAAAATTAGGAGTATATTCTGGATTCTCTCACTCTGTTGTGGACTTTGAATAAGCGTGGTGCTTTTTTCTGCACAGTACAGTATAAAAACACAGACCCAGTATAATTAGAATTTCAGGCATGGCCTGTGGGATCTAGTGATTTGGACATATTTTATTTAACTAGCTTAGTAAAAGGTAATATTCAGCAGCTGTGATCTATAGCAGAATTACAATTTTCAGGGTCAAGGAGGGATTTTGATATTAGGAGGTTGGGCAGAATTGCTATAAAATCTCATGAGCTGTCGTTAAAAATAAATGAGAAAATAGGTTATCCAAGAGTCATTGTAAGGGAAAAATCAATAGGCAGTGTCTATTCACTTGGGCGATCAAAATCCTTGAAATTTGAACAAAAGTTTCACGTTTAGTGGGCTATAGGTTTTGAAATGTAAGTACGGAATGCTCAGCGGATATAAATTCATTGTGTCCTGCATTCAAACAAGATGGAGCAAATCTTTTAAAGATGTACTTTTGTCTTCTTAGTACTGGATATCAGCTACTAAATTAGACATGTAAAATAGTTTCCAATGAAACTTCAGAAGCAATTTTAGCTTATTGAGAAATTTCCTATTGAAAATATATCTATAAATTCACCCACCTCTGATTATATTAAAGGTAAAGGTTCCCCCGCACATGCGTGCTAGTCGTTTCCGACTCTAGGGGCCGGTGCTCATCTCCATTTCAAAGCTGAAGAGCCAGCACTTGTCCGAGGACGTCTCCGTGGTCATGTGGCCGGCATGACTAGACACCAAAGGTGCACGGAACGCTCTTACCTTCCCACCATATTAGTCTATGTTTATTTTTTTTATTGAAAAGTTTTACAATTTTTAAATACAATGAACTCCCTCCTCCCCCTCCCCTCTCCCCAACCCTACCCTACCCTCCCCTCCCCCCTCCCCGACTTCCCAGAGCTGAATACAGGGCATAATAATACAAACATAAACTAAAATATGCTAACAACAAAAATAAAACATTAAGTTCTATCAGACTTTAACTCTCCATAGTCATAATATTAATAAAGTAACAAATAACTAATCATACATCATAAAAATCCACTGCTTATTCAAATGCTAAATGAAACTTTTTAGTCCCATATTTATTCTGAATATATTCAATCCATCTTCTCCATTCCACAATATATCTCTGTTGCGGTTGGTCTTTGAAATATGCTGAAATCTTTGCCATTTCCGCCAAGTTGGAAACTTTCAAAGTCCACTCTTCTATAGTCGGCAATTCCTCCTAGTCTATGTTTATTTCTGTATATTGCTAAACAAGCACACTCATATATTGCCTTTTAAAATAGATATGGTAAATTTCTCATTTCTCCAGGACAAAAAAAGAAAACACAGAGTACATAAATAACAAAAATTGGTAGAATTTCTTATTATTTATTTATCAAATTTACATTACCGCCCATCACATTAAAAGCAACTCTGGGCAATGTAGAACAAAGCTAAGAATATTGAATGAATATGTAAAATTACTATTCTCATTAATTATAAAAATTATAAAATAAGAAAACAAAATAGAAAATGAGCAAGTGTGAGTAATTCTGATTTCAATTGGCTGCCTACTTTTTGATATAATTTTTCCCTTGTTAGTTTTGCTATCAGAAGAAGAGAGAACAAGGATTATTTTCTCATGTTCATAGCCTTTCCTTTTATATATATTGCTATGTCGGATATTCATAAATCCATATACATATACTCAGGTAGCAAATGATTCTCAAAAATATTTTGAATTTTTGTGTCCTGGTTCCCAAATATCAGACTCTGCTTTCATTCTACAGGCAAGGGGATAAAACTCTGAATCTCAGCCTTTGCTAATAGTCCTCGAGATTTGTTGAACAAGAAGTCCCATTATTTCCAGTGACCATTGAAGAACTGCATGTTTATTCTTAATAGAAAATCAGAGTAAGGTAAAATCACTGGTTCTGTATATGATGCATTTACTTTTGGAAGTTGTTTTATTTAAAATAAATGTATACCCCAAGAGAAGAAGATAAGCATATTATACACAGATAAATACAAAGAAAGACAATTCTTCATTTGATACACACTTGAATCAGGACCACTACATGTTCCATTTAGTTCAGAGAGATATCTAAAAAGCATTACCTTAGACATGCTAGGAACAGGCAAACATCAAATGCACAGTTAAGCTTGGGAAGAAATTTCCAAGCAATGGAGCAATACTTAGCAAGTCAAAAACTATGGCCTCTGATGTAAAATATATAGACATAAAGATTGGTAAATGTTGCTTCTGATGGAGTGAAAGAGATAAATGAAATTAAGCAAACTTTTCTCTTGCTATCTGACACAGACACACATATACATGAGAAGGCAAGTAATTAGTTTTAACTAAAAGTGGAGAAATTGTATCATTTACTGAGAGTTAGGCAGAGAAACATTTTATTTATTTATTTAGTTACATTTTAAATGGATTCTAAATGCCTTATGGTATTCTCTGCTTCCCACGCCAAAATTACCAGATAAATGTAATTTGCTTGTCATTACAAACTGTGAAATTATCATTCCTTAGAATGGATATTTATCTCTTTGTTATATACCTAAGATAATTAATTAATAGCTCTTTTAGCAGTTAACATTTCCATATACTAGTATTGATTAAAAGGTAATTGAAGCCACAGTTGAATTGATTGACTTAAAATCAACTGAAATATAATTTCAGCCAAGAGGAGCACCTTTAACAAAAAAAAACCTGCTCATCAAAAGAAGCACATTTTTATTGCTATGGATACTAATTTGTCTCCAGCTCCCATTTCAGTACCAAAATTATTGGAATGACAGCCTTACAAGCACTTTGGAAAACAGAATTGACAGAGAAACCTTAATTGCTTAAAATCAAATATATTTTTTTAGGTACCATGGAAATCAAATATTTCATCACAAACAGTGATTTGGAAGACATCACAGAACTAAAATGGCCCTAGAATTGGCCTATGGGACAAGATAGATCTCCTCAGTGGTATAAAACATCACAAAATAATCTATGCCTATGGTTGAGTGTGATATTTTTATTTATTTTTTATTCCACCTATATTATTTTAGAACTCAGAGAAGCAAACATACCAAGTAGTCTTTCCTCTTCCTATTTTATTCAAAACAACAGTTCTGTGAAATCCCAAAGAAGCGTTCTTTCAAAAGGCAACTGGACTTTCTTGTTTTGCTTGAAGACATTTCGCTTCTCATCCAGGAAGCTTCTTGACTTCTGACTGAATGGTGGAGAATGAAAGGATTTATATTCCTTGCAGCCATCTTGTCTTTAGCACTCTGTCTGAGAGTCACTGAGGTCACCTGGAGGTTTACTGTGCCCTCAAGGTCACCTGAATCCTGTAATCTACAATTATTTTTTCTGCACCATTCGAAGGGTGTTCATCCCAAAGTGCATGGGTTGCATCTATGGTTACAAGTTGCAAGAACAATATATGCCATAAGACCTTGACCAGGTTATCTGAAGGACTGTCCTCTCCCCAGTTACATCATCTGACCCACCAGAGTGGAGAGGCAGGGAATGTTGCCAGTACATCTGGCAGGAATCAGAAGAAGGGCCTTCTGTGTGGTGGTTCTCACCCTAGAGATTTGACTACCAGCCACTTTGACACTCTTCTGCAAGGCCCTGAAGACCTGGTTTACCAATGGACCTGGCTGGGGAACCCAGCATGGGATGGAGCCCATCAAGTGACTTGTTTGACGAATTGCTGACACCAGGTGAGTGTGGGGTTATTGTTTTTTGTTCATATATACAATATATAGTCCTATACAGTCACAAATCTGGAATATTGTATAGTGATTTTGTTGTTTTGTTATGTGTTTTTGTACGTTAGACAGAACAGCTTGCCATCCCTATCATCTGATAGCTTTGCCACGTTGTTCTGTTCCCAATGATTACCTTCATGATCTTGAAACCAAAAAAAGAATTGTTTCCATTGTAGTTAGGAGCTGAAATACCAAGGTAGTTAAGGACTCTGGATAAAACATTCCAGAAATGAGACAAAAATGCTGAAAGTTCTAATTGAATAGGTGAGGTGGAGTCATGTATCAGCATGAAATCCTGACTATGGAATCTGTCCAGTTGAGGTATAATTTGTCTGAATTAGGCTTAGTTGTCATATAGTTAAATTTTTTGATATCAAATCTTTGCATTATAAAAACGAGAGAAATGAAAAGCATGCCTTCCATCTAAAAGAATTGGGCATCTGGTCAATCATATAATTTACAGGTGAAAGAACTATAAAGATTTGAACTAAATCTCATTGTTAATAGACTTGAATAAGAGTCACAATAGTTACTTGAATTCTTTAATACTTGTTTCTTAGCTTTTGTAAAAAATATGTTCCACCTGGAGTTATTGGATTCTTGTGTGCCTGTTTTAATTGGTTTTACTCCAGCCTGACAAGATGAAGCCTGACATTCTACGGCACTGGTGATGAATAAAAACTGGAAAATTGTGAAAAGATGATCCCCAATCCCATATAGGAAAATACATGTCTCAACTAACCACTTGACAGCATGCTAACTGCATGATCCTGCACCTGCAGACAGATTTTTGAAGACTGCTTTTACATGAGGACAGTTGACAAATTACTCATAGTTTGAACATCCATTTGTGCAATGAAGTAGAGCTTGGGCTTGGTGTATTAGCTAAAGCATTGCTCTTGTTTGTCATGTGGACCATATACTATAATGTTATATATTTTAGTAAGATGGGGAAAAGTTAAGACTGAATGCTGAACTGAGGGTTACTATAAAATGTGAACATCAAGTCATCCAAATTCACCATTTGAATCATTTCATTCACCAGCTCTAGCTGTAATGTGTGGCTGAAACTTCATCATAGTTATGCTCATTGTTGTTGGTTGGTTTTTCTCAGCTGCTACAAGTATTATTTATGATTTTGTTATACTGTTTTTAACCTTGGTTTTAAGTATGGTTACACTCAGCGTCATGTATTTGAGACTGGCAGCCATCTACATTACATAAATCAATAAATACATTTTATTTCTCCTTCATGGATTGCTTCCTTGTCATGGCGAAGGGGCTTGCGTAATTCAATGAAGCTATGAGCTATGCCTTGCAGGGCCACCCAAGATGGACAGGTCATAGCAGAGAGTTCTGACAAAACGTGATCCACTGGAGAAGGAAATGGCAACCCACTCCAGTATCTTTGCCATGGAAACCCCATGGACAGTACCAAAAGGAAAAAAGATATGATGCTGGAAGATGAGCCCCTCAGGTTGGAAGGCATCCAATATGCTACTGGGGAAGAGCAGAGGGCTAGTACTAGTAGCGCCAGAAAGAATGAAGCAACTGGGCCAAAGCTGAAAGGACGCTCAGCTGTAAATGTATCTGGTGGTGAAAGGAAAGTCCGATGCTGTAAAGATTTTTTTCTCCATAGGAACCTGGAATGTAAGATCCATGAATCAAGGCAAGCTGGATGTGGTCAAACAAGAGATGACAAGACTGAACATCGATATCTTAGGAATCAGCGAACTAAAATGGACAGGAATGGGTGAATTTAATTCAGATGACCATCAGGTATACTACTGCGGGCAAGAATCCCTCAGAAGAAATGGAGTAGCTTTCATAGTCAATAAAAGAGTAGGAATAGCAATACTGGGATACAATCCCCGAAATGACAGAATGATCTCAGTTCGAATCCAAGGCAAACCATTCAATATCACAGTAGTCCAATTCTATGCCCCAACCACCGGTGCTGAAGAGGATGAAATTGACCTGTTCTATGAAGCCCTACAGCATCTTATAGAACTAACACCAAAAAATCATGTCCGTATCATCATGGGGGACTGGAATGCTAAAGTAGGAAGCCAAAAGATAACTGGAATAACAGGCAAGTTTGGTCTTGGAGTACAAAATGAAGCAGGGCACAGGCTGATAGAATTTTGTCAAGAGAATAGGATGGTGATAGCAAACACTCTTTTCCAACAACCCAAGAGACGACTCTACACATGGACATCACAGACGGTCAACACAGAAATCAGATTGACTATGTGCTCTGCAGCCAAAAATGGAGAAGTTCTATACAGTCAGAAAAAAACAAGACCAAGAGCTGACTATGGTTCAGACCATGAGCTTCTCATTTCAAAATTTAGGCTTAAACTGAAGAAAGTAGGGAAAAGCACTAGGCCACTCAGGCATGAACTAAATCATATCCCTGATGAATATACAGTAGAGGTAACAAATAGATTTAAGGAATTAGATCTGCCTGAAGAACTATGGATGGAGGTTCACAACATTGTACAGGAAGTAGCAACTAAAACCATCCCAAAGAAAAAGAAATTCAAGAAAGCAAAATGGCTGTCTGAGGAAGCTTTGCAAATAGCTGAGGAAAGGAGGCAAGCAAAAGGCAAGGGAGAAAAAGAAAGATACACCCAATTGAATGCAGAATTCCAGAGAATAGCTAGAAGAGATAAGAATGCCTTCTTAAATGAACAGTGCAAAGAAATAGAAGAAAACAATAGAATAGGGAGGACCAAAGATCTCTTCAAGAAAATTGGAGAGATGAAGGGAACGTTTCACGCAAAAATGGCATGATAAAGGACCAAAATGGCAGGGACCTAACAGAGGCAAAAGAGATTAAGAAGAAGTGGCAAAATTACACAGAAGAACTATACAAGAATGAGCTTAACATCCCTGATAACCATGATGAGGTGGTCACTGACCTCTAGACAGACATCCTAGAATGTGAAGTGAAGTGAGCCTTAAGAAAGCTGAGCAACAACAAAGCTAGTGGAGGTGAAAGTATTCCAGCTGAGCTATTCAAAATCTTAAAAAACGATGCAGTAAAAGTGCTACACTCAATTTGCCAGCAAATCTGGAAAACTAAACAGTGGCCACAGGATTGGAAAAGATCAGTTTACATTCCAATTCCAAAGAAAGGCAGTGCCAGAGAATGTTCAAACTATCGCACCATTGCACTCATTTCACATGCTAGTAAAGTTATGGTTAAAATCCTACAAGCTAGACTCCAGCAGTATGTGGATCGAGAACTACCAGAAGTACAGGCAGGATTTCGAAGAGGCAGAGGAACTAGAGATCAAATTGCCAACATACACTGGATCATGGAGAAAGCTAGGGAGTTTCAGAAAAACATCTACTTCTGCTTCATTGACTATGCTAAAGTATTTGATTGTGTGGATCACAACAAATTGTGGCAAGTTCTTAAAGAGATGGGAGTACCAGACCATCTTATTTGTCTCTTGAGAAACCTATATGCAGGTCAAGAAGCGACAGTGAGAACTGGACATGGAACCAATGATTGGTTCAAAATTGGGAAAGGAGTCTGGCAAGGCTGTATACTGTCACCCTGCCTGTTTAACTTACATGCAGAACACATCATGAGAAAGGCAGGGCTAGATGAATCAAAAGTTGGAATTAAGATTGCCAGGAGAAATATCAACAACCTAAGATATGCAGATGATACCACTCTAATGGCAGAAAGTGAAGAGGAACTAAAGAACCTCTTGTTGCAGGTGAAGAAGGAGAGTGTAAAAGTTGGGTTGAAACTTAACATTAAGAAAACCAAGATCATGGCATCCGGCTCTCTCAATTCCTGGCAAAGAGATGGGGAAGAAATGGAGGTAGTGACAGATTTTATTTTCCTGGGCTCCAAGATCACCATAGACGGGGAATGCAGCCAAGAAATTAAAAGACGCTTGCTCCAGGGGAGGAAAGCCATGGTAAATCTAGACACCACACTAAAAAGCAGAGACATCATCCTGCCAACAAAAGTCTACATAGTCAAGGCTATGGTCTTCCCACTTGTAATGTATGGCTGTTAAAGCTGGACCATAAGAAAGGCTGAGCACTAAAGAATTGAAGCCTTTGAACTATGGTGCTGGAGAAGACTCCTGCGAGTCCCTTGGACTGCAAGGTGATCAAACCGGTCAGTCCTAGAGGAGATCAACCCTGACTGCTCTTTAGAAGGCCAGATCCTGAAGTTGAAACTCAAATACTTTGGCCACCTAATGAGAAGGAAGGACTCACTGGAGAAGAGCCTAATGCTGGGAAAGGTTGAGGGCAAGAGAAGAAGGGGACGACAGAGAATGAGGTGGCTGGATGGAGTCACTGAAGCAGTAGGCATGAGGCTAAATGGACTCCAGAAGATGGTAGAGGACAGGAAGGCCTGGAGGAACATTGTCCATGGGGTCGCAATGGGCCGGTCACGACTGCACAACTAATAACAACAACAACATTTTATTTTTAAAAAGCAGGTTATGTAAAAGTTGAGAGGCCTTTTATATGCCATTTATATGTATTCAAGATGGATCTTGAGACTGATATAATCTTTTCGAGGTAGTCCAGGCAAGAAGCACAACCCAAAGCATTAGCACTCACTATCTTTATTGTAGGTTTACATTTTCCAAGATTGAAAGTATTTGACTCCTCCTCCCTTTTTAGTTTCTGGAAGTTTAAAGAGGATGCACTCTGGAAGGTTTCCCACATCTGTGGACTGAGCAGCCTCTTACCAGGCTTTGCGTAGGCTGTGGATCTTCCTCCTGTCCCCCAAGTTTTTCCCAAATATTATCATAAACCCAAATTTGAACTACTCAGTGATGCATGACGCTGATGCTCATTCATCCTGCAGCCATTGTTACAAGAAGAGAAGAATCACGGAGGTTAGACATCTTTAATAAAGTTTCAAAAATAATTCACTGTTCCTTTTTACAGGTGATTTTTTTTGCTCAGAACAGAATCAGAACAAAATGCTTAAACATACATTTTCTGTAACTTACTAACTAACAAAAACTCTCAGCCATTTCAGTAATTTTGTCTTCAAGCCAATCAAATTTCTTCCATTATGAAATATTAGAAAGGGGGGAAGAGGGTATTTAAAGCATGTGTTTTTTTAAAAAATGTCAAAACACATTACAAGTATGTTGACTCACAACAGTTCATTTAATAGCTGTTGAAAGTTACAGTGGCATTGAAAAAGGTAACTTATGCCCGTTTTTCATGGTTACAACCTTTGCAGCATTCCCAGGATCATCTGATCAACATTCAGGTGCTTCACAACTGGTTCATATTTATGATCGTTGCTGTGTCCCAAGGTCATTCGATCCCCTTTTGCGACCTTCTGATAAGCAAAGTCAATGGGGAAGCCAGATTTACTTAACAACTGGGTTATTAACTTATTAGCTGCAATGATTCACTTAACAACTGAGGCAAAAAAGTCATAAAATGGAGCAATACTTGCTTAACAAATATGTCACTTAACAACATAAATTTTGGGCTCAAATTTTCTGGTTGTAAGTTGAGGACTACCTGTATTGAAACAACTTACTAAGTAACAAGTTATATTTATTTAATTTACCATATGCCTAAACATTTTAGCTGCTATTCCTAAAAAAAGACTTCCAAAATACATTTAGGAAATATGTAACAAGGTACTTACAGTATCTAAAGAAAAAAAGACACTCAAAGTCTATACAGGTGAAACTCGAAAAATTAGAATATCGTGCAAAAGTTCATTTATTTCAGTAATGCAACTTAAAAGGGGAAACTAATATATGAGATAGACTCATTACATGCAAAGCAAGATAGTTCAAGCCGTGAATTGTCATAATTGTGATGATTATGGCGTACAGCTCATGAAAACCCCAAATCCACAATCTCAGAAAATTAGAATATTACATGCAATCAATAAAACAAGGAGTGTACATAGAACAATATTGGACCTCTGAAAAGTATAAGCATGCATATGTAGTCAGTACTTGGTTTGGGCTCCTTTTGCAGCAATTATTGCCTCAATGCGGCGTGGCATGGAAGCAGTGCCTGTGGCACTGCTGTGGTGTTATGGAAGACCAGGATGCTTCAATAGCGGCCTTCAGCTCTTCTGCATTGTTCGGTCTCATGTCTCTCATTTTTCTCTTGGCAATGCCCCATAGATTCTCTGTGGGGTTCAGGTCAGGCGAGTTTGCTGGCCAATCAAGCACAGTAATCCCACGGTCATTGAACCAGGTTTTGGTGCTTTTGGCAGTGTGGGCAGGTGCCAAGTCCTGCTGGAAAATGAAGTCAGCATCCCCATAAAGCTCGTCTGTGGAAGGAAGCATGAAGTGCTCCAAAATCTCCTGGTAGACGGCTGCGTTGACCCTGGACTTAATGAAGTACAGTGGACCAACACCAGCAGATGACATGGCTCCCCAAATCAACACAGACTGTGGAAACTTCACACTGGACTTCAAGCATCTTGCAGTGTGTGCCTCTCCATTTTTCCTCCAGACTCTGGGTCCTTGGTTTCCAAATGAGATGCAAAAGTTGCTCTCATCAGAAAAGAGGACTTTGGACCACTGAGCAACAGACCAGGTCTGTTTTTCTTTAGCCCAGGTAAGACGCTTCTGACGTTGTTTGTTGTTCAGGAGCGGCTTGACAAGAGGAATACGACATTTGAAGCCCATGTCCAGGATCCGTCTGTGTGTGGTGGCTCTTGATGCACTGACTCCAGCCTCAGTCCACTCCTTGTGAAAGTCCCCAACACTTTTGAATGGCCTTTTCCTGACAATCCTCTCCAGGCTGCAGTCATCCCTGCTGCTTGTGCACCTTTTTCTTCCACACTTTTCCCTTCCACATAACTTTCTATTAATGTGCTTTGATACAGCACTTTGGGAACATCCAACTTCTTTTGCAATTACCTTTTGAGGCTTTCCCTCCTTATGGTGGGTGTCAATGATGGTTTTCTGCACAACTGTCAGGTCAGCAGTCTTCCCCATGATTGTGATTCCTACTGAACCAGACTGAGAGACCATTTAAAGGCTCAGGAACCCTTTGCAGGTGTTATGACTTAATTAGCTGATTAGAGTGGGACACTTTGAGCCTAGAATATTGCACCTTTTCACAATATTCTAATTTACTGAGATTGTGGTTTTGGGGTTTTCATGAGCTGTACGCCATAATCATCACAATTATGACAAATCACGGCTTGAACTATCTTGCTTTGCATGTAATGAGTCTATCTCATATATTAGTTTCCCCTTTTAAGTTGCATTACTGAAATAAATGAACTTTTGCATGATATTCTAATTTTTCGAGTTTCACCTGTATACGTCATACAATACTAAAAACTGTAATTTACATATAATGAAACTATAATTTCATATACATTTCTTTATATTTTCAGAATGATTGCTATTTGCAGCTGCCATATCGATTCCAACAGCTTACTTCATTTGCCTTCACTATAGCTCCCAAATGCCACTTCAAACAAACATACAGATCAATCTTATTTTCAGAAGTATTAATGATTGAAGTTCATTATGCGCAGAATACACCACCTCCAGCCACTACATAGTGGTTTTTTTTAAATATACAGTATATGGACAAAGGTAATCATAAATATGTCTCTGAGAGGGAATAAGTGAGAACATTTATTTCACTTGTGTGATGTCAAGAATTGCAAGGATACTTCTGATTCCTTACACTGAAACTTAATCATTAAGCAAAGTTAAGGCATTGCTTATTTCATTAATGGGCTAAAAACTGTTGAAAGGACAATCTAATTTTAGCATAAAATAGTTTTAATACCTGCCATCCTTGGGCAGCTACTCAAGTTCTGGTGCCTGCTAGCAACAGT
The DNA here is from genome assembly GCF_947247035.1 of Vipera ursinii. Classification (NCBI taxonomy): domain Eukaryota; kingdom Metazoa; phylum Chordata; class Lepidosauria; order Squamata; family Viperidae; genus Vipera; species Vipera ursinii. The sequence continues at coordinate 52,813,823 of NC_139518.1, read as the reverse complement.
CACGTATTGCTTCTTCTTTTAAGAGAAGAAGATAATCTGAGAAGCACTGAATCTCTACCACCTGTATATCTTAACATAATTTCCTACTATTAGTGAAATACTCGCCTGATTGTGTAATGATGAATAGCAAGTAATTACTGTTGTCATTAAAACAAACAAATTCTGAATTTTTCTGACAAATGACAAAAAGTTTCTTGGAATGTCCAAAGGATCCTTTAGTGTTGTTTTGAGAAACAGTGACACATTTCAATATTGGTAGTCCTTGCTTACCCATCACCAACCACCACTGGGACCCGCAACTCTGTCATTAAGGGCAACTGTCACTAAATGAAAAATCACTTTACTAAGCCAGACTAACCACCTCCCTTCTGTTTCCATTGGGAAGTGAATCACTGCAATCATTAAGTGAGACAACATGTGACCACAACTTGCAATTTCACTTCCATATTCTCCATTAATTCTGCTTGCTGGAAGCCAATTGTGATGCTTGCAAATGGCAATCACTTGACAGCAGTGCAACAGTTCTGAATGCATGCGAGTTGTGAAACACCCAACGGCAATCACATGATCACAGAATGCTACAATTACTGTAAACGTGAGGACTGGTTGTGGTTTTTTCCCCAATTACTGTAACTTTTAATGGTCACTAAAAAAGACAGTAAGCAGACATAGTATCTTATGGTGCTTAAAGCAACATCGGTGCATTCAACTCTCTTCAAACAAACTCTTCATACGGTAACATGTAAAGCAGGTAAGTAATTTTTAAATTTTGAAATGGACTTGGAAAGTAATATCCATTTTCATACAAAACATTCTGAGTAAATAATATCTTCAACTGTCATGACATCATTATTTATTTCTGGGTAAAGAGAAATAAGCACTGGCACAATTTAGTTCATTGACAAAATCCCTTTGTTATTCAAAAATGCATTAGAAGATCAATGCCTCAGGATGCATATACTTGGCCAAAAAGGACAAGAAATGCTTTCAGTTACTGAGCAATATCCTTAAAACAATATCCTTAAAACTAGGGGATGCCTTTTTTGATTTGTCAACAAAGTCATTGATTTTTAATTCTCTTTATTGAGATATGTGTTGTGCATATGCTGCTCTCTTCTGGCTGCCTCTCTAATCTGTAGCATGTAAATTCATAGGAGATATGTGTGTGTGTGTGTACATATATATGCATACATACACACACATACATTTGAACAATTTCTGTTGGCCATATTGTTCAAAAAGGAACCTAAGTTCAGAATTCTGCATCTCATCCCAATATTGACATTATTATGCTAAAAGGGCAAGGTTTGTTTTTTTCCCCTCTCATATGGATACTCAGAATTATATTGATCTATTATAAATGCAGTAAAGCTATTGGACTGCAAGGCGATCAAACCGGTCAGTCCTAGAGGAGATCAACCCTGACTGCTCTTTAGAAGGCCAGATCCTGAAGCTAAAACTCAAATACTTTGGCCACCTAATGAGAAGGAACGACTCACTGGAGAAGAGCCTAATGCTGGGAAAGATTGAGGGCAATAGAAGAAGGGGATGACAGAGAATGAGGTGGCTGGATGGAGTCACTGAAGCAGTAGGCGTGAGCTTAAATGGACTCCAGAAGATGGTAGAGGACAGGAAAGCCTGGAGGAACATTGTCCATAGGGTCGCGATGGGTCAGACATGACTTCGCAACTAACAACAACAAAGCTATTTTGAAGAAAAGGGGTTCTTTATATTATTGTTTACTTGAAAAAAGCTAGACAAAGGGGGGAAAATCCAGCAAGTTTTGTTGTCTTGGATCTGGACTGGATTGAAAGAAGACTGTGAAGTCATCTAGGATCTAGGAACAGAAGAGCATCCTATTGCCCTAAAAGCTAAACAGATCTTACCTGAAAGTCCACCAGTAGGACATGAAGGAGACAGGTATCCTGCTGTTGTGGACACCTTCCAAATTAATAATGTGCATTAATATTATCCCTCTTCAAAGCTATATGGTACAATGGCTATTATATAATATTGGGCTGTAAATACTATACATTAATTATACATTATGTTTTCTAAAATCTTGCTCTATTAATCAGTCCTGTTTATTGGGTGGAAATGTCTCTATAATCATCATAAACTGGCATTCCTATTATTGTTTTTCTGGCCTCATGGCTGTAATAAATTTATATGATTTGAGGTATTCTTAACCTGTTCAAAATCTGAAACGTCTCCCCTTAGCCTAAACAAGATTGGTTCTCGCAATTGAAAAAGCTGGTGTTACTCCATTCACTGAGCAGACAAATGCTATTAATCAGTTTTTTATTATTATTTATATAAACTTCTTAAAATCATAATGTAATTTCTGAATCAAACACCATGAACCAAATATTAATGGCCTGAAATTGTTAACCTGCAGAAAACAGCTTATCAAATGCCCTCTGACAGGCCTAACAGACTTATGTTTACCATAGAACATCATTATAAAAGACATCATATATGTTGGTTGTCTGCCTGCATACAGTATTTGGATATTTTACATTTCAGCCATTACTCAAATTCTTGAGACAGACTCCTTTTGGTATCCATGTTTATTCTGGAATGGCAACCCAACTTGATGAGGTTGATAGAACTACACATTGAACCTTCAAAAACTTTCTCATTATTGCATTAAAGAGACACATGAGTATTCCACCACTAAAGGCATTTTGGGGAATTTTCCTGAAAAATAATATAATTTTACCTTACAATTCTAATTAGCCCATCTGCTTCTGAGCAGTTACCATTTTGTAGCAAATAAGAACCACAAGACTTGAGACATTCACAGTATCCTTTTTTGTTTTTAGTAGGTTGCCCTTGTAAACAAGTATTAGTTTTTTTCACATCTGAGCATGTCTCAGAGTTATTTGGAGTGTTTCTCTTGTAAGTGCCCTGGCCTGAGAAAATATATTTTTCTTGTAATTTTGTTCTCAACTAGGTGCCTAGAATACTGGTTTACTACTGGAAACTTATTCAGAATTCATTTTGTTTTGTTTTTGTGACTCTATCAACTTCTATATTCACTTTATCTTAGAAACATCTATTGTCATACTACAATCTTTATTGAACATTTAATTTATGTATTTTTAAAAGATTTACAGAAAGAAATAGAAACATAACAACTTGGCACGGTGAACTAAAGACAACTCTGCAAAAGCAAAGCCCAAGAAACAACTGAATATTCCAGTTCCTTGGAACCTCTCTGAATAAGGAGAGGAGGGGAGATTGCCCATATGTATTCCAGATGTACTGCTTAATAGGTCATCCACAGTTGATGCTCATGTCTTATAGCAGATTCCTTAGCTCCAGATGTGAATGCCCTACACCTGTCTCTTTCTACTGATGAGATCAAAAAAGCAATCCTGAAGATAAACTCAAGTAAAGCAACAGGGCAATCCCTGTTGAAATCTACAAAGCAATAGACACAAACAACTTAGAGGGCATTTCAAGACTTCTTGAAAGATATTTAGTCCACAGACGAGATGCCTGATGACTTCTATGATGCCCTCATTGTGGCTCCCTATAAAAACAAGGGAAGAAAATCAGACTGTAGAAAGTACAGAGGTGTCTCTCAGCTGCCCATCACACGCAAGGTCTTTGCCCACATTATCTTTGTCACTGTCTCAGAAAGGAACCTCCTAGAGATGCAATGTGCTTTTGTCCAGAATGGAGTACCACAGACATATTTTCTGTGAGGCAAGTCTAGGAAAAGTACATCAAACAGAACAAGTGTCTTTATTCTTTCTTCATTGACCTGACAAAGGCATTTGACAATGAAAACAAGGAAGTTCTCTGGTTTATCACAAGATAATGGATGCTGATATTTCAAGGAAATTCATAAAGTTGATTCAACTATTTAATGACAAAATGGTGACTCATCAGTTGCATTTGTCATTTCCAATGGAATAAAACAGGATTGTATGTAACCTCCAATCCTATTCAAGCTGTTGTTTGCTTGTATGTTGTCACGTGCTATACAGGGTCTGAAGGAGGAAGTATATATATCAGTTACTGATTGGATGACTTTCTCTTTGACTTTTGCTGCTTGAACGCATGATGAAATGCCACCATACAGTCATTCAAGAAACACTCTTTGCTGATAACCATGCTGCACAAAGACAGTAATCTACAGTTCATGCTGAGCAAATTCTCAGACTCTCTTTGTTCTTCAGTCTGAACATTACTGAAGTCCTTTACCAACTCATGCCAAATACCAAAACTATAGAACCAAAAATCACCATGGACGACACCTAGCTGACAAATGTAAACAGCTTGAAATACATGCAAAGTATCATTTCAAGTGATAGTTAGACAAAAAATTGACTCCAAGGTCACCAAGGCTAGCTAGACGCTGGAGTGGCTGCATACTAAAGGGCTTAATCAACACAAAATCCATATCTCCACAAAGTTGAAAGTCTACAGAGCTGTGATTATCCTTTCTCTCCTGTATGGATATGAATCCAGGATTTTGTACTGTCAGGGCACATCAAATAACTGGAGAAAGTTCACATGTGCACGTTTCTCTCCCTCCTCAGCATTCATTGACAACACCACATCAGAGTCCACCAAGCATCAGAGCTCAGCTGAGGTGGATAGGATACATCATCAGAATGGATCATAACCAGATAGGAAGTAAGAATCTTTGTCATTATTGTTTATTTCTGGTTTGCTGCGCAGCTGCCATGGATGCCTAGGAGGTGAGGTCCATCTCCCACGTGCAGTTTCGGATCACTGTGGGAGCCTGAAAAGGGTAGAAAGTCACCCCGTAGAGGCAACTAGCAAGGAGCCAGCAATTTCCTCCAAACCGGCAGACGAAAGACCGGCCATAGAGATATAGCCCATCACTAGGCTGCAGACAGCCAAAGTCACACTCACCATCCGACAACTTCAAAGCAGCATGGAAGAGACTGGGTGGGATCTATCTCTCTTAAATCCTAATTCTGTACCAGCATAAGCTGCAAAAGTACTTTCTACATCGGACAAGCTTCAAGATTTTAGAAGGAACATTAAGAGATTCATTATTAAAGACCATTTGTGGTTAATCTGGTAGCACAACACATTTTGCAAATTGTGAACTTGAATGATGGTCAGGCTAGGAAATTGTGATAATCTTTGAAGAAAACCATATGAAGGCTTGTATTCAATTTCAGGAAAAAAAATACACTACAGGATAAATTGTTTGCCTTTTCCATTAACCAATATCTTCTCTGACTTGGAACTTCATGAGGATAATGCAATGCAAGTCCACTGTGGTTCTCAAGGATATCCCCTACTGGTTACCTCTATACCTATTATGGATAAAATCAGATAGCTTCTGTTATCTATTACAAAAATTAAAGAGTTCAAACTGTGTAAGAACAGAACGTTATTTTCATTTGAACAAAAATATCTACTATCTACGGTCCATGAACAACATGCTTCAATGATTTTTATATTTATCATTATGATAATTTTTTAAAAATAATGTAAGTCATTGACCATACACAAACTTTTATTTACTCTGTCTCCACACCATTTAACTTTAGTCTTAGCATTTACTTTTAAACAAGAACAAAAGAAGACTCTGGTGTTCCCTGTTGGTCATTCATATATTTCACCTGGAAAGCTAAATCCATTTATCATTTACAACTGAAATGAACTGGTTCTCACTCATAGTGAAACAAAAATAGAGAAGAACATGTACATATATGTTTATGTCTAAGTGAAAGAGAATAAACAAACTGAGAGCAGTTTTACCCTCTCTAGGTTGATCTCCTGTTGAATTCATTTGGGATGGACGAGAGATAGAAGCAGCAGATCCCTCTTGTGTTCAGCTGTTATAGCCATACCTCAGGAAAAGTCCAAAGAACTATCAGTGGACTTTCTCAAGCAACAGATCAATATTGTGCTTCATATCAGCCAAGCTGTTATTCACGCCAAAGGCAGTTGTTTCGATGAAGGGAATGACTGAGTGCACAAGTTCACTGTATCATAGTGTATAGTTTTTTTTTAAAGAAAAATCTCCTCTAGATGCCTTCATTATTTATATGTAACAATTACAACAACTTCAGTTCAGCTATATTCTGAACACACTTGATACAAAATTTGTTCTGTTTAGCATCAAGGTTGAGTACCTATTTATATGTTCAATATTAAATTATTCCACATTTTATACATATATATCTTCATCATTAGATACAGTGGTGGGATTCAGCCTGTTTGCACCAGTTCGGCAGAACCAGTAGCTAATTTTTTGTTGCCCAGGCCCAGAATGGACTTCCAGAAGTGGCATCCACACAGAGAACTGGTTGTTCACATATTTGAATCCCACCACTGGTTAGATACAATTATGAATTATCTGGAAAACAATGTAATTTTTTGCTTTTCTCAAGACACATCCATTTTCCTTATATCTGGCTAAGAGTGGAATGTTTATGCACTGCCAATATTGTGATAAGTATTATTATTATTATTATTATTAATATTATTATTATTATTTTTATTATTATTTCGGTTTATATACCGCCCTACTCCCAAAGGACTCAGGGCAGTTTACAAGGCAAAATTTAAAAACAATACAATATAAAATTAAAATTAAATTAAATTAAGTCTAGCCCCCAAAAATTAAAATCACAATTTAAAAACATTAAAACCCCTCAGTCCAGACCAGATAGCTCAAAGAGTCAGGTTTTTACCTCCAGGCGAAATGAACGAAGGTCGGGGGCACTCCGGAGTTCCGTTGGCAGTTGATTCCATAGGGCAGGCATGCCCACAGAGAACGCCCTCCCCCTGGGGATCGCCCGTCGGCAATCCTTGACCGGCGGTACCCTGAGGAGGCCCTCCCTGTGGGAGTGCACAGGACGATGGGAAATTGACACTGGCAGCAGGTGCTCCCTCAGATAATCCGGGCCCATGCCATTTAGGGCTTTATAGGTCATCACCAGCACCTTGAATCTCACCCGGAGGGCAACTGGAAGTATTGCAAGTTTATGATTTTTTTTGTACTACATGCATATGTAATTACTTAGGGAACACAGCACATTAAGTGTAAGTAGTGAAAGCAAGCTAACTGAATAGAAAAATCAGGGAAGATAGTAACACTGTATTTGGGTTTGCAATCCTTTCATTCTTGTAAAAACAAAAATCATCAAGTTGTGATCTGCATTTCCAGGTGCTTGAGTGGAATTTCAAAACACAAACATGATTGCAGCCCAAGTGCAACCCAGCCTCCACCACCATTACATCCTTCAGACTTCCCAACACAGTATCATCTCTTGGTGGCAATAAATGAAACGGTAGATATTCTGAATCTACTAGATGTTGTTTTCTTTACAGAATCATAAACTTCAATGGTGCTAATTCATGTCTTAAGTGGACTGAGGTGGCCTAACCATTCTTAGCTTTGTAAGTTAGTAGCACTGAGGTTATATAACTGCAATACTCTGAGTGTTGGGCTGGTTTCTCACAAATTAGCATATATGGACTTGCACATAAAACACACACATTACTTAATCAATACCCAGTTACTTCTGAGTAATTGAGGAGTGGGCCCCATTATGGGGTACCCGGTGATTTGGGACTAGTATCTAGGATGCCCTTAGCGAGTGAGTCAGTGCTGGTAAGGGAATTGTATTTTGCCAGCAAATTCAATGAACAGTTTGCATTGCTTTTGTTCTTTCTGTGTATTTAAAATTGGATTTTATTGCATCACCTTTTTTACTTTATCCCATTTTTATAATCTTAATGGGGGAAGGCTCAGAAATCCTTTAAATATATATCTTCAAGAAGCATGCAGACATATATATCTTGGCAGGTTTTCCTCATATCAATTTCTTTTTAAACTCTTTTTACCCCTTTTACTTTACAATTTAATTTGAATTTTGGTATGAGTGTAGCTCCCCTGAAACTGAAATTTAGAAAAACGTTTAAAAGCGATTTGTGGATTGGCAGAAGGGACTGATGATGATAGCGATGGTCTCGCAGACTGGAAAAAAAGCAAGACCTACAGTTTTCAGAATCACATTCTACAACTAAATCCAAAGATCCATTTGACTAGCATGACATTTCCAGGAACATTTTGGACTCATTTTCATTGAAGAAGTCCTTGGTGCAACATGTTAAAACATTTTCAAAACCAAAGGAGGCTTTAACAACGGCATTTTTTCCTCATTTTTTAAAAGACCTAGTATAGAATAGTTGGCTGGGTTGTGGCACGTATCGCCACAAAATGCATTGTACTGATACATTTTGTAAAAGACAGGCTTTATCATTAAGCCAATGAATAAGGTAACAGATTTCTATCAGTCTCTCCCCCACTGTGGCCTGTTCTTCGAGGCCATCATTTTTCTGAATTGCTTTTCACTGATGCTTTGAAAATGCAGCTAATGTATAAATGAGCATCACTGGTCCTTGGCATCTCCCTAATATCCCACAGGGAGCTATGAAGCATGTTTGATTGAGTAGGTACATGATGGATGACAAAACTATGGAGTCTGCTTGGTCTTGAATGATAGTGTTCAGACCAGTATGTACACGCTGCACCATTGTTGTTGCTAGATAGACCAAAGTTAGTTGGGAACGATTAACAGACCAAGGACAATCAGTGATATGATTCTGGTGACACCAGGTACATGTGTAATTCTACTTAGAATATGATTTATAAACTACCCCTCCTTCTCAAATGATAGGATAGATTTTAGCTAGATCTGTTCACCCACCCAACTCTGTTTCACCACAGGAATTAGTACTACCATCAGCAGGCAATATAAGGATACACAATTAAAAATAAATCTTTTGTTCCTCCTCCCAATAAGAGGCATTTAATTGCAGCTGCTTGAAACAAAACTCTCCTTGTTCAAAAACCCATGCCCAGCAGTTCGTCTGTCATGAATAACAGAATTTTATTATGACTGCCACAAAAGTTTTCAGGGATTCACGTGTAACTCTTTCTGTCACCAGAGCTCTCTAAATTTCTAGTGGGAGGTTTAAAAATAAAAGAGATTATACATGTAGTCCTGAAGTGTTTAATCCAAGGGTAAAGAAAATATATAAATATTTATGCTTCAGATTTTATTATTTAAAATTATTCTTGAACATTTCCAGAAAGTCTAAAATGAATGCCGACTGTTGCTGGTTGCAAATTAAGTACAATTATTTTTGTGTTCTGCACTTGAATGTAACTCTCAGCAAAAGTCATTTAAAGGGGTTAACATCAACCTTAATTAAATATTAAAGTGTGCCTGTACCTGCTGCTATTGTTGCCCTTAGAATAAGATATAACCTATTTTTGACAAGTTTTCATCTTTCTCTGTGGAAGACGCTACATGAAACCAAATCAGTGGCAAAGAGGAGGGTAATGAATAATCTATTTCATATTCCAACAGCACCCAGAGCTCTGAGTGGAAAAATATTCAGTCAGATGATAACATGAAGCTGCTGAGATACCAGATGACACAGCTAATGTTTAAATAATGATAATAATAATAGATGTAATAATAACAATAATAACATGATAAACAAATCATTAGCCCTGAACATTTGTTTAATGCAATTTGTTAATGAACATAATGGTGGGGACTGATAATGAAAGAAAATAAAAATGTCTAAACAGGCGCCAAGCTGCCAGTGATGCTCAATTATTTCCTTGTCAAGTTTTTATGATTTAATGAGCTCCTCTGGGACTGACGGCTGTCAGTCAGTCGTGACTTTTTGACACCATTACAACTTCAAATACAGCAGCAGGCAGGCTGTTTTCCTCGGATTTGAAATACTGAAATGATCTGACAGGTTTAAAGAAAAGATGTGCAAAAGAGAGAGAGAGAGGGAGAGAGAGGAGAGACACAGTTGCTCTCTCTCTCTCTCTCTCTCTTTTTGTGGGACAATCTCAGGGTGCTGTTTGGTAACGAAAACTCAATCACTGAGGTCATTATCTGATGAGGAATTTTTTTTTAAAGGCACTGGCAAGATTCCCCCCCCCTTATTTCTCTCCTTAATGACAACCCTCAATGGGTTTGCCCCGCATGGGATGGTCAGAGCCGCACAATTTTGTTCACCATTAATTTCAGTCTTTGAAGCTCCATGCTCTGAAGCAGCAGCAAAGAAAACCCCCCACCAAGCTGGCTGCAAAAATAAGACAATCCAGACTGCCTTAAACAGAATACCAAATGGCCTTGTATCCCCGAGATGGGAACTGACGTCAGTCCAGCTACATTTTTTTGACATTTTCCCCAAATGTAGAGCATTTAAAAACTCTTTAAAACTCAAGCATCTTTATTTAAACTGTTTAATTCTGCCTCAGTACAGAATTAGTGTTTTGCTTTGTGGAATTGTTTAGCAAATAGAATATAAACACTTGAAAACTAAATTAACATTAAGATGCCTTAATTTGGCATAATTCAGTAATAGAACCGTTTGCTTTTCAATGACTATGCTTGCATCCATTTGATGCATTCGTTGACTGAAGTCATATGGAAGATAAGTTCAGAACCTGTGTGGTAATAGAGTTGGCAAGCATAATTTTCCTGGAGTGGGGTTTAATTGTTGAGGTACTATAGGAGCAGCTTACTTAGAGTAACTTTCACAATGACCCTAAGTATTCAGTTGAGGATAAAAGTAATTCTAAGATCTCATTTGAAGAAATGAAAACAGAGATTGCCTAGCTATGGGGGCTTATTTTCTTTCAATCAAGGCTGACAGTGAACCTGGAAGTTTTCCATATGCCTATTTCTTCCTGTTAACGAGGTGTTTATTACATAGAAAATATTAAACTATGCCTAGCCAAATCTTCAGCTGATGGATGGAACATAGTGCTGGAGTCAATTTATAGTCTGTGCAACTGCTTAGGGAATGTACCATATGCAGTGGCTTACATACTTTGAAAATAATTTAGATTTTAGAAGAAGTGCTCCAGGCCAAGCAGCAGCACAGCACCTCTCTGCTATTCAATAAGCAGTCTGATTTTTCCCCCCTCAGACTATAGTAGAGGTCTGAAAAGATTGTGTTGCATAAATGTCACATTAAAGCAGTGGCATCTTTTCTGGGTTGTATAGAAGCCCCAAAGAGAAGATCAGGCTGCTTTAATGAACAGCGAAGGGGTGCTGTATTTACATTCAGTCCGATTCACGTTCCAACCATGTGATGCCTAAGCTCATAATCAACATCTGATATCTAAACTGGAGTATACTTGAGAGAATGAGATTTTTCTTTGTAGGTTTACATAAAATGCACAACTTTGTCATGCATTCATTAGTTTGGGTGAAACAGAGCATCAGTAAGCAATTAGTTATGTTAAATTTTTGGATTAGTGCTACATATTATTAGGATAAATTCATACATAAACTGTTTCTATGGCTTCTGTAAGATGTTTAGAAATCAGCACATCTAAACACATCACAGAAGGTCTATATACTGAGGCATTGGCTTGATTATCAGATCATCAAGCACAAGAATATTACTGTGACAAATTTGTTTTATGATGCCTATGGAGTATAACTGATTAGCAAAGATATAAATAGTTGGAATTAAAAGTGCTGTGAGTTTTTAAAATAAATCCTCAGGACTATTTTGCATTTCTGCAAGGGACTGTTATAGTTACAGTTTTGAAATAATACAGAAGAAATCTTTTTGGAAAAAGGTTCTAGCTGGATATATAACATGAGGATTAAGTGCAGATTTCACCACTGGCATTAAGATGAAGAAAAACGAGAAGCAATAACAAATAGCCTGTAAACACAATTTAATATATTTTCTTTGAACTTTATATTTACAGTAGCTGTTTTCAGAACAAAGGATTTGTGAAAATGTACATCCCCTGACCTGCTTTGATACATACTTTTAACACTGGAAAGCATCTTCTTCATCCCCTTTTGCCCAGAACCCATGAACTCAGCCCTTCCCTATTATTAAGAAGGTAAAAGCTATGGTTCTGTTTACACAACTTAAATGATTTATCTGAAGACATACATGCCCTAACCTTTTTCCATAAACAACATTTCTCTTGTGAATCTCATCATCTTGAATTTCTTTACTAAGTTACACTCGTTTTATTTGACTCAGCTACATCAACATTAAATTTATTCAGTTCTTTGTGCCTGGGTATAGTGAACATGTTTAGGGACAAATTCCATTCCAGAGTGTATGAACAAGGATATCATGGAAGTGTTATTTTAAATACTAGATAGAATAAAGCTATTAGATTCTTATGACCTTCAGGTGATTGCCAATATTCTGTGCCTCTGTAATAAATTATGGTTTAGTTTGTTCCATAACAATTTTAAATCTTTGCAAATAAATAGTGAACTTCAAAAGTTATCATGAAAATTTCCTGCTTGCCTATCCAGGAAAATGATAACTATCTAAGCATGATTATTATTAGGTAATTGTGTTATCCTTTCCTAATATGCACCAGGATATAAAGGGACATTAGCCAAAACTATTTTACAATGATGTGGCAAACAGTGGCATTAATGCTGAAAAAAATTGACCAAACAGGGATTGTATACTGAAAAGGGCTAGAATATACAGTAGTTCTTCCAAATACAGTTCTATAGCTTTCTTTTTCTCTATCATCTCTCCTTAGCTTATTGTGGATAGCACAGCACGGTTTTAAAAGCTGTTGCAATATGTGGAGCAAAGCCCAATGAATTCAAGGAACATTGGGAAACACAGTTTCCATAGTTCCCAATATTCAGGGAAATTGAGAACCAAATAAAGTTAATTCACTAGTAAGTGTGGATACTACATTATATGTTCACAGATTGTGGGATTGACAATTATTAGGGGCAGTGGAGGAAACTGCTTATTTGAATTACACAGATGAGTAGGGGAGAATCACACAAGATTCAGTTTTAATGCTAGATTTTATTTCCAAGACTGTAGAGCTTATCCATTATGTCATATATACATAAAAAAAGCTTTTCACATAATAAAGTAATAGGAGTGTTCAAGCAATATGTGTGTTCACTGAAAATATGATTTTGAGGTCATCCTCGGCAAACTGACTAGTCTATCAGGAATATTGGACAATATTCCTGCATAGACTACACAGTAAACTTACCTTGGCTATACAAAGGGTACAAGAATGAGGACTTGGTTATGACTTGGCTTACAATGCAGTATCCAAATGCAGATGATGTGACATGAGAGGGCAAAATCATTATGAAAACAAGGCTAAGGGGAGATAAGTGAAATCTGGCTTAATTTATTTTACAGAGCCTAATGTGGACAGATTTTATCCAAAAATATTTTAAAATTTTTTAACATATGACCACTACCTTTGGATACAATTCATTCAGAATATTCTTTCAACCACAGTACCATCACATTGATTCTAGCACAATTCGCAGATTTTTAAATGTCATCATTTTCTTACGTGAAGTGATCTCCTAAACATATTAAACAGTATGTTCTTGATTTGAACTCCATATACATTAAAATAACAATAGTACAAAGCAAAACTAACTGTGTAATGTCATGGTATAGGAAAAACTTACAAAATAAACTTAGCTGACAATTCAGAACATAGGGCAGATGAAAAATCAAGGTAAGAAAAGTGATAAACCTTGAAATAGTAAATTCACCATGGACATTAAACTGTACTTAAAAAAAAAGTGGTATATTTATTAGAAACTAACTTCTTTGCTTTTATAGATATATTACAGAGTTAGGAAAATGACAAGGGATGTGTATGGATTTATTTATTTGCCTCTATTTCCAGGATTATAAAAGGGGATTCTGATAAGGATTTAAATACCAATTCATACAAATCGTGGGTGTCAATTGTTGTCATTATCAGGGTAAATTATTTGCCCTTAAACCTTAAATTTAGTTCAGTAATTATGATGGCAGTCTTCATAGCTGATAATTATGTTTGCAGTTCCATATGCTAAATATGGAAATTCCTATTATGAAATATTGCTAAACCAAATACAATTATTTAATCAACATGCAGCCAATAATGACACATACACTTCTGCTATTTGCACCAGAGATAGACCGTGGGCTTTGAGAAGGAGAGCCATTTCAGTGCAAGAGAATGATTCATGTGACCACTTTGTCTTCATGAAGCTGGTTGCTGCTGGTTAGCAAAAAACAAAGATATCAATGTTTCCTGACAGAAAAAAAAACAACCATCAGGACTGCAAAAATGATGATGACAGCCAAGATAACAAGCAAAATCCGGTTCTGGATGATTCTAGGAGAAAAAAGGAAAAGTGGTAAAAGACAATAAAAGATGTGTATGTCAACTGATTTTCTATGGACATTTCCCACAAAACATAGATAAGCAGCCCTTAAGATTATTTGCTATATTGATTTTGCTTATTTTTGCCTTTGAGGAATGAGTAAATAATTTCATCTCTTCATTTTTTTAGTGTTCTGTTTGCAAGAATAGAAAATTAATGGAAGATGCACTTGATGGTGTTGGTGCAAATTAAATTCCACTTCTTTCTCTCCATTATCTTTATTTTCTCTGGAATATTACTTTTTCCTTCTTTTATAAAAGAATGGTAACCCCAAATGAAACAAAGTGATGCGTATGCGCGCACACACACACACACACACACACAAACACACATAAAACCCCCTACATTTTTTTTCTTTTGCCTTTGCCACAGTTTTGGATTGGTCCTCTTTCCAGCTGTACCTTTTTAGGAAAAAAGTGCAAGCCCCCCCAAATTTTAATTTGGTTATCAGTTCTATAACAGATTGGACTATAAAACATATTCATAAATTAGGTAAATCATTGTTTAATTAGTCATCTAAACTTTCTCTGTGTACGTACGACACACAGACACACATAAAGACACCTATGTTCACACACACACACAGAGTTAGTCCTCAACTTACAACAGTTAATTTAGTGATCATTGGAAGTTACAATGGAACTGAAGAATGTGACTTATGACCATTTTTCACAGTTGCGATCATTGTGGCAACCCCATGGTCATATGATCAAAATTCAGATCTGATTCATATTTATGATGGTCGCAGTGTCCTGGGCTCATGTGATCCCCTTTTGAAACCTTTTAACAAGCAAAGTCAATGGGGAAGCCAGATTCACTTAACAACCGTGTTACTAATGTAACAACAGCAGTAACTCAACGAACAATTGTGGCAAGAAAGGTCATAAAATGAGGCAAAACTCACTTTACAAATGTCTCACTTAACAACAGAAATTTTGGGTTCAAGTGTGGTTGGAAGTCGAGGACTACCTGTATCTATCTATCTATCTATCTATCTATCTATCTATCTATCTATCATCTATCTATCTATCTATCTATCTATCTATCTATCTATCTATCTATCTACCTACCTACCTCCCTCCCTATCTATCTATCTATCTATCTATCTATCTATCTATCTATCTATCTATCTATCTATCATCTATCTATCTATCTATCTATCTATCTATCTATCTATCTATCTATCTATCTATCTATCTATCTATCTACCCAGCCATCTACCCAGCCACCTATCCATTTACCCACCCATCCATCTACCCATCCATCCATCCATCCATCCATCCATCCATCCATCCATCCATCCATCCATCCATCTCCTGACTATCGGATTGCATAGGAAAAGGATTTTGTCATATTATCTACAAATATCATAAACCATTATGCGTCTTCTGGAATAATTTTGCCATTTCATCCACAGAAAAGACATTTTGCCATGAAGTAAGCATTATCATGATGGAAATATGATGCAATTACTTTTATCAAGTTAGTTTTGAGGAAAAGGATAATTGCAAGTGTTAAACTGTGGATTTCATGCTCTAAAAGTCATCTTTGTCTCAGTAGCATAGACAGAGTAATAAGGCAAGCTTTATCCTGCTGTATAGTAAGGAGGGAGCAATAAAAAGATTCAAGAAGCAATAACACTGTGTTATTCACCATTCTGTTATTTTGTTAGCATACAAGCAATCACTCATCACTGTTTAAAGACAATGAGTAATTTAAGAGCTCTCGAAACAGAGTAAGTGTAACTAATATCAAACATAATAATGATTGAAAAATTAAGACTGTTTGTAGGAGATATTTGTAATAATCCAATACAGCACTTTAATCTATACACCTCAAATAAGATATTAGTCAGAATGATTTGGCTATAGAAGCAGTATAATCAGAATCAGATACAAGAAGAATAAATATTAGAAAGTTTTATTGAAAGTTTCAATGAGATTGGGTACAATAAATTTATTAGCCTTACTTATCAGTTAGTTAAACTGATATATTTGACAAAAAAAACCTCTAAGGTTTTTTTTTAAAGATTGCAAATTGTAAAATCTATAAATTGTAATTTCTTGTACACCATTAGATACTAATGAAGATAGGACAAGATGCTTTGGAAAGTAGGAGAAAGTCTTAAATCAATTTCAGATCACTCCTTGTTTTTTTCCCAGTGTTCCCTCTTGCTCCAACATTCACCTTAGGAAAAATAAAATAAATGGATGGATGAAAACTGTCACATCAGACAAACACACTCCCCTGTGACACTTTAAAAGGACCAGCTCTCTATCCTCCTGACAGGTTACAAAATGATCACATTTGCTGACACGTCTTCCGCAAAACTGCTTTAGTGCTTGTGTCCACTTTGCTAGCAGGAGATGAATGGCCTGCTTTGTCCTCATTTATCACTTAAAGCTAAACTAAGATCTGTCTCGTTTATTTTTCCTTTCCTCACTAGAAAGGATAGCACAGCATTAATTCTCCCACGATGACAGCTAATTCAAACTTAACAGGCAATATTTACTCTGCCAAAAGGAGCAGAGTTCTCTGTCTTGCTTCGAAGGAAAAAAAAAGAAAAGATTTAATGGTCTAACAAACTAAAGCTAATTAAAGGGACTTTACTTTTTATTAGTTTGCAATGTGGATTAACACCTGAGCTTAGAACTCTCTCTCTCTCTCTTTCATTCATTCTCTTTGTTATTTTATTTCCCTTTTCATATGGCGTATTCTCTAAGACAACACTTGAGAGACAACTATTTGACCAAAGTAACTAACTGCATGAAAAGCAGCCTGCAGATTTGTCTGCTCCATCTCATCCATACTGTGTGTGTGTGTGGGGGGGGGGAATACCTTACGAAAATTGAAACTGGGCAAAAAAAATCACATTGAAAAACATGAAGAGTCTTTTAAATTCAGCCTTAAATAAAATAGAGTAATATGCCTTTAATACAACTGTGGCTGACAACTGTTGTATGTATGTATGGGATGAGAGCTGCAAGGCATCCATAATGCTAATGTGCAGAGGATTAAGTGTAGATGATATTTCCTCATTTGAGCACATATTTGGACAAATGCACATATCTAAGATGCTAGCGTTCTTAAGCCACTGCCTCATATCTGACCTAGTTATTGGTGTTTCAGTACTCTTAAATTAAACAGGGGAAAGAATAAACGAAATTATCTCTTCACATGTTTCAGTTCTGATTTTCTGGCTGCATACTTGATTGCAAGATTAGTTAATCGGCAAACTTGTTTCTAAAATCCTCCTCATGAGAAGACAAATCTTTGCAGACCCCCACCTATATCTGCTAATTAAATGTTCCATTAAAGTGCAAATGTAGGATATGTATATCAAAGGTTAACTTTGAGGAATTTGAATTAGCTAGCTCATTGCATCTAAGGATACAACGTTGAACAGAACAAATTAATCATAAAATAGGAAGGATGCTGTCAAAATTCCTTTTCATAATTATCGCTATTTTTTATATTTTACTCAATAATCAGATTCTTTTCCATTGTTGCAAAAGTTACGTTGGTTCCATTGCTTCACTACTAGGGAAGCAGAGCAAATAACATCTTGGAAATATTGCTGGAACAGCAAAGCTCCACTTTGGAGGGCAACAGGAGACAATAGACCATGAAAAACTTTGATTCTGCCAGTAGCACATTTCAGACTGCAAATCAACAACCCAGGGCACTAAAGGAACGAATTGGGGGTGCTGAGTGGGATTTCAGTAACATTCTGTAATCAAACCAGCTCAGATGGCAGAACAATGGAGTTGGCATTGACAGGGCCCATCTGTAAAGAGGTTTCTAATACTGTCACAGCCAGACACTGCCAGTGGGTATAGCTCCAGGCAAAGCAACAAGAAATTTCAAGTGGAGGAGGGAAAGAAAAAAAGTAAGGTTCATCATCATCTGCAAAAAACCACATAGCTTATTCACTAGCAAAAAAACAAATGCTATCTGTAACTTTAGATTCCTCTCACCTAAAAAACCTCAGCAAACTCCCTCAGACAGGGAATCCAGAGCCTCCTTTGAAAATGCAAAGCATGTTTACAGGGTAAATAATTTAAGAAAGAATATATACTTGAAAGGAGACACCACAGAAACATCATGGCTAAATGCCTGAAGGCAAAAACTTGTGCATTTGCATGCTGCATTTTATTAAGTTAGCACACTGTAGCTTTAAAAGAGTGCATGGCCAAATTAAAAGGAATGTGTGACTAAAACTTCAAGGATGCTCCCAGCTTGCATTATGAATCACAATATTGCTGATATTAACATGAATTATCTGTTGATTCTGCACATCCTACATACAGAATTCACAAAGTTTTTCCTACAGACCCACAAACTGCTGTTATAATAAAGCTGGGCAACAAATTCGGATTTTTAAAAAAAAACATTTTTCAGAGACTTGGATAACAGAACTGTACCCATGAGAACTAAATCATACATTAAGTTTTCTGAGCAAATGTGCCACCAGAAATGATAGGGGAAAAACTTTTCCAAATAAATCTTACTGGACAAAATCTATTCCGGATTTCCACAATCTAGGTAAGACTGGGCTATTGCAATAATTATTGATTTTTGTTATTCTGGAGAAAGAACAGGATTTATAAAGCTTGATTTCAACAAATGACTCTTTAATTAATCATGGATTCATCCAAATAGCACCCAGCAGAACCTGGGCTTTATCTATTATTTCTAGATCTACTATTAATCATAATCATTAAATTTAGGTCATCCTTGTTAGAGTCCTGCCTACACGCTTTTAGCATAAATTTGTCACAAACCACCAAACAGAAAAATGGGCAAGATTGGCTTGACTTCTGAATTGACACTAGAAAAGATAACTCCTGGTATACTGTATTAGGGTGCAGAAAAACTCTGTACACACAACATCAACCCTTCAAGGATAAAGGAATATAATTTTCAAAAATAAACTGCAGGTCAAGAGATATTAGACCATATTTTATAGTCTGTGGCCACCACATTTTCCAGACTTACAAATAGAGTTTGGCTTAATAAGAAGCTGACAGAACATACAAAGATCCAGGTTTATAGAGCCTGCATTTTGAGCACACTCTTGTACTGCAGTGAGTCTTGGACCCTTTATGTACGACAGGAGAGAAAGTTGAACACCTTTCATATGCGCTGTCTCCGACGTATTCTCAGCATCACCTGACATGACAAAGTTCCAAATAGCGCAGTCCTGGAATGTGCTGGCATTTCTAGCATGTATACACTATTGAAACAGTGATGTCTATGTTGGCTTGGACATGTTGTGAGAATGGCCGATGGTTGGATTCCGAAAGATCTCCTGTATGGAGAACTAGTGCAGGGAAAGCGCCCCAGAGGGAGACCAGAGCTGCGATATAAGGATATCTGCAAGAGGGAGCTAAAGGCCTTGGGAATGGACATTAACAGCTGGCAAACCTTGACCTCTGATCGTTTAGCCTGGAGGCTAAAGACGCAGCATGGCCTTCTCCAATTCGAAGAGACACTTGCGCGGCAGGCTGAGCTAAAGAGGCAGTCCTGAAACCAGAGAAATCTGGGGGCTGGACAGGGGACAGATTGTATCTGCCCTCAGTGTGGTAGGGACTGCTACTCTCAAATTGGCCTTTTTAGCCATACCAGAAGCTGCTTTAGGACCTCTTTCCAGAGCACGATACCATAGTCTCTCGAGACTGAAGGATGCCAATGAATGAAGATTTTATAGTCTTGCCAATGCTATTGTTTTGTGTGAATTTAGTGTGACAAAATTACATATTTATAATTTATGCATCCATTCTGTGAAGAATTTTTCAGTTTGGCTATACTTGCAGAAATTTAAAAATACAGTATAGTGTTCCATGTCATTATATGATATAATTAAGATATTCCCACATTAATCATTCATTAAAATCCCTTAGGAAACAAACAAAGCTACATTCATTAAGGGGAAGGGCATAACATTTAAGATTCTTAAATGTTAATCTTCTACATTATTTAGTGCAATAGAAGTAGTCATTTACTTATGACTACAACTGAGTCTAAATAGACTAGACTAGAGTAGCCCTAAATGGACTGTTAAGGAAAATCTACTCATATACAAAACAAACTAATTGACATGAAAATTAAATAAAATATCTTTTTAAATTTATTGTTAAAAATTAACAATAGAAAAAATGGAATCTTAAATATACAATGTAATTATAGTGATTGAATTATTAGGATCAAAGGGCAGAAATTGGTTTTCAATACTATATAGCAGGCATGTCAAACTTGTGATGTCATGTGACATTGCACAACGTATCGTGACTTTTTCTCCATTGCCGGCAATGGGATGGGCACCATTTTGGCAAGACGCATCTCGCCTGCAGGCCGGGCGTTTGACATGCCTGCTATATAACTATCTATTCTCAAATCTCTTTGTACTAAAACTTTCAGAAAGATGCTCATAAAATACAATCTGGATTATAGAGCATGTAGGTCTGAATATCCTACATTTTGATGGCCTGTCCAAAAATTTATTTTCTATTGCTATTCTAAAATGGAGTGAGAAATCACAGAAATCACAATGAAGTCTAATTCAGATTTAATAAGGGATATTTACTTTGCTGAAAGGAATAAAGTTTTGTACCACACTGTGGAGCAGAAAATTATACCTAGGAAATCATGCTAATATGGTAATGGAAAGCAAAGTTAATACTCTAGGGAGAGAAGAATACTGAGAAAGCAGAACAGAACAATATTTGCCTAAAATTACAGCCTGGCATAAGAAACTTAGTCTTTTATGTTGGAAATGCAGTAACAAAATAGGACCATATGTTGTGATTATGTAAGCCTCCTTCAAAAAGCATTAGAAATAAATATATCAAAACATTCAGAAAATCCTGAAAATGAAATTTGAACTGAAATGACAGATTAGGTATACTGGATATCAATTATAATTATTACTATAATGTACAAATCCCAATATTTACTAATTCCACAATTTGATATATGTTGATAGCTGTAAAAACAAGCTTGGCACAATATTTGAAAAGACAAGCCAGGACTTCCGGTTTGACGTCGAGGCTACAGGTGCAAGAAGACAGGGCTCCATCTTTCATGTTTGATTTCGCAGTGCTGGTGGCCCTAAAAAGGGTTGAAGGTTGCCTCAAAGAGGCACTGGAGAAGGAGGGGGACCCTCTATCGCGGGAGGGTGGCGGCCCTTCCGTTTGATCCAAGGAAGGCCTCCAAACCAACAGGGGAAAGACTAAGTACATTTGTGTGGCCAGTCAGAATCTGCTGACAACCGAAGAAAATAAGCATTAACCAGCAACTTTCAAGCAACGTGGATGGAACTAAGTGAGACCCTACCCTCTCTTTATGACTTTAAGACATTTTCCTGGGGAAAAAACACCTAAAGCAAAGAATCCTCCCCGATGAGAGAGGGAAGGGGAATTTCCACCCCATTCCCTCAATAGATTGGACTATAAAGACTTCCTACAAAAACAAAATGGATGTTCCATACTTAGCTTCAAGTGGTAAAAAAAACCATCCCTAACACCTGTCCCCAAAGTCCCCAGCTTGACATACCAGCAGCATAGGATATGATCAGGCCAAAGCACTCATTAGACATCATCTCACGCACACAGAGTGCCAAGTGGATCTACCTGGGTCTCCAGTAAATCCAACAAATACTCTGCCCTCCACTCTGGCACAATGTCATACCCACCCATCAGCTGTCCTTGAAAGCTGATACATGAAGATTCCCTACCAGGAATGCCGATACCACTGTAAATCTGGACACATAGAAACAACACAGCATATGCTTCTCCAGTGCCTGTATTACAGAGACATTTCTACAGGCCTCACCTCACTATTATTACATAAATATCCAGAGTGCACAGGACAATTCTGTACTTCCCTACTGCTTTCAGATATAAACCTTGCTATCACATGTAATGGTGCCAGGTTCTTCACAGCAGTGCTTAAAATCCATCAGATGTTGGCCTGTGCCGTAAACTAATCTTAATGAGCATCTAAGTGTGTCATACTAGAGCACTCTGTATTGTGATAGATTTACTCTGCCACATGCTAACTTCTATGCTCCCCTATATCTTCTAATGCTCTTATCCCTTTTTAAAGGGTCATTTAGATCTATATAGTGTTTATTTTACACCGTTGCTTTTTACAATTATGATTATTTTTTAAGATTCTGATATATTATTTCTGTTTTTCATTGACTTTCCCCACCCTGTTTATGCTGATCTTTGACTGTAATGAAGATTCAATTTGATTGGATTTCAGAACCTAGGTTCTGAATCTAAGAAGAAAAAATAGCCATCTGTTTTATTTCACTAGTCATAACAGACACAGACAAAAAGCTAACGGGAAGAAAATAATTACTGAGGTAACCTTGGTTTCATTTACATTTCACAAATTTTAAGGAAACAAAATGAACAATCTCCAGATAGTACAATTCCAACTCTTGTAATACAAAGGCAAAAACTTCAATCTTAACTGTGAATTCAATCATCCAACTGTTTCAAAATACCTGAATGATTAGACCCTGGACATAATTTTTCCATTTATATATATATTCCCTTTTCTGTCTTTGGATGTATGCCTTTTTCTATATGATGTTGTTTACAGTTGCCTTAACCATGTTGACCTCTTTTCAGTCAAGAAAGGAAAAAGATACCCCCCACCATACATTTGCGGCAATTGTTCTTGAAAATGCACTCTCCAAAATGTTCAATATATATATATATATATATATATATATATATATATATATATATATATATATATATATATATATATATATATATATATATATATATATATAATATACATATATATATATACATATATACATATACATACATACATATATATATATATATATATATATACATACATATACATATATATACATATACATATACATATACATATATACATATATACATATATACATATATACATATATACATATATACATATATATACATATATATACATATATATACATATATATATATATATATATATATATATATATATATATATATATATATATATATATATATATATATATATATACTGTATATATTCATTCTCCACCACCTTCCTTGAATGCTATGAAAAAAGGAAAGAAAAAGAAAACAATAATGGCTAAGGCCATTTGTGAGAATGACATTAAAGAGCTCTACTCTGAGACAGATAAAAATAATGAGAACCTTTCTGTCAAGAAGGATTTAGAAAATATCACTAGCATTATTAAAATTTAATTTTTTTACTGTGCTTTTTGGTTCCCCATTTTTCCAAAGTTAATGAGCAGGATTCCACACCTCCACATGGCTGTGACTTGTTTTGTACAATAAATTCAGTCTTTCCACTCTGAAGACATTTCAGACAACAATCCTGACTGCCATACCTGTGTGCTTTGAGCCTACCTCTAAAAACGGTTCATAAATTAATTTTGTAGAAGGTCAGTGGAACAAGTAAAAATCATTTTTTACCCAACTGATTCAGTGAAATCCTGGCAATAGCAAGAAGAGGAATAAGAGACAGAGAAAGAGAGGGAACGATTCAGAAATGGTTTACCTGATAGACAAGGCTTCTCCTGCCCTGCCAGGTTTATCCTGCTTCAACTGTCCATTCCCACCTATCTCCTCCCCCAATCTCTGTCCTTTTGGCCACTCTATCACCCCTGCCACCCCAGCTGACCTTCACTATTTTCTTCCTCCCGGTGCTGGACAAGGCACACCTGGCCTGGCCCTTTGTCGGGCAAATCTTGACGTGTGTTCAATATGGGATTTCTGAACACCTGAATCTCTACAGTCATGTTAACTTCAGTGTCACAAGAAACTCTATATATCCCAATGCATATATGGAGCTTCCTCCAGTCTTGAAGTAAATACAGGTTGTCCTTGCTTAATAATTTATCATATGTCTGAATTTTCATCCCTTGACTGTAGGGGCACCACATATTTGTATGGGCATATCTGTATGCACATACTGAATACAAAATAAGATTACTTTTAGAAACAGTCTTATATTATGTTAACCTAAGAATGTTATTGATGTTTGACTATAATGTTATACATATTATAATGGAAATAACAATAATTGTAGCAATATTATTGTGTTGAGATAAAATTTATATAATCCCATTTAGATAGTGTACACATGAAAGGAAAAATTGAATATCAAAATGATTCTGTTTCCAGTAAGTTTTTTTTAAAAAAATTACACTGCTTATATTAAAACTTCAAGTTTTCCACCCTATTAGTGCATATTCCTGTTAAGTTAAAGCCTGTGCCTGAAGACTATGCACTATGAACACTACGGTAAACCACAAAAAATGGAAACAAATTTGGAACAGTGGAGCATATGTTTTAGTCACTGCTTTTAATACTAAGTAAGAGAAGGTAATTGAAAAGATGGTTGGATTGTAGCTGCAGAGAGCTTTAAATGAAATGGATTACCTATCTTTTAAAGTTGAGTTTCAGACCTATGTATCACACCAAAACACATTATTGATGACCTTTTGCAGAATTGGAATAGGTGAGTGAAACTGGCCATGCTGAGGCTTGGAAACTTTTGATATCAACAGTTACAATATCCTTCTGGACTGCCTATGATGATTGGAATAGGGAAGCTCTAGTTTGGACAATTTCTCTTCCTTTTTGAGTGACTGACTCAAGTCAGTCATTGTGGATAGAGACAGAAGAGGACCTGAGCTACCCATAGACTTGATCTTCTCCCCCTGGTATTTGCCATCTACATAAAGCCACTGGGGCAGAAGATCCATCAATATGGGATGAGGTACCACAAATATAAGGGACACGGTGGCTCAGTGGGTTAGGACGCTGAGCTTGTCGATCAGAAGGTCGGCAGTTTGGCAGGTCAAATCCCAAGTGCCGCGTAACAGAGTGAGCACCTGTTACTTGTCCCAGCTTCTGCCAACCTAGCAGTTCGAAAGCACGTAAAAATGCAAGTAGAAAAATAGGGACCACTACGGTGGGAAGGTAACAGCGGTTCGGGTCTGGATGGGGAGGAACAGACTTCAACTCAACCCTGACAAGACTGAGTGGCTGTACATTCCGGCTTCCCGAGACACCTGGGATGTTCCACCTCTTTCTATGGGGGGTGAGCTTTTACCCCCTGTGGATAGGGCTCGCAACTTGGGAGTCCTCCTAGATTCACGACTCACTTTGGAGGATCACATAGTGGCCGTGACTAGGGGGGCTTTTGCCCAGGTTCGCCTGGTGCGCCAGTTGCGGCCCTATCTGGATCGGGAGGCCTTGTGTACGGTCACTCATGCGCTCGTGACCTCTCGCCTAGACTACTGTAACGCTCTCTACATGGGACTTCCCTTGAAGACTACTCGGAGGCTCCAACTGGTACAGAATGTGGCCGCGAGAGTTGTCTTGGGAGTTTCCCGGTACTCCCATGTTACACCTTTGCTCCGTGAGCTGCATTGGTTGCCAGTTGTCTTCCGGGTAAGGTTCAAGGTTTTGGTTATGATCTTTAAGTCCCTACATGGCATGGGTCCGCGATACCTCGAGGACCACCTGCTGCCGGCGTCGACTCCCCTCCGCCCTGTGCGCGCCCACAGAGAGGGCCTCCTCAGGGTGCCTCCTGTCAAGGAATGTCGACTGGTGGCCCCCAGGGGGAGGGCCTTCTCTGTGGGTGCTCCGGCGTTATGGAATCAACTGCCGGTCGAGCTCCGGATGGCATCAGACCTCCGATCCTTCCGTCGCGGGTTGAAGACCCATTTATTTGAACTAGCGGGTCTGGCCTGATGGGGGTACTTGGGTTTTTTATTGGTTTGTTTTAGTATTCTGGTTTTAACTTGGGCATTAATTTAATTATTTTTTAATGTTTGTATTGGTGTTTATATTTATGCCCTGTGAACCGCCCTGAGTCCCTTTGGGAGAAGGGCGGTATAAAAATCTCAATAAATTAAATTAAATTAAATTAAATTAAACAGCGTTCCGTGCGCCTTTGGCATCTAGTCATGCCGGCCACATGACCACGGAGACGTCCTCCAACAAGTGCTGGCTCTTCGGCTTTTGAAATGGAGATGAGCACCGGCCCTAGAGTCAGAAACGACTAGCACACATGTGTGGGGGAACCTTTACCTTTACCTTTTACCACAAATATGTGGATTAGAGACGGAGGAAATCTTGATCTAGCTCCTGGAAACTTTTGAGGTTTGGATGTAAGGAAACAGGCTTCGACTAAACCCCAGAAAGATGGAGTGGTTGTTGGATGAGGGTTGGGAGGGAAGGCTTTATGGGTAAGTCCTTCGGGAGAAGGGCGGTATACAAATTAAATAAATAAATAAATAAATAAATAAATAAATAAATAAATAAATAAATAAAATGGGAAGAGGGCATTGCAATTGGCTGGAGACAAGAGGCAGGCTATTCCCAGGGAAGCAGCCCCAGTGTTTAAGACTGATCATGTTCTGCCCCTGAGGTCAATTCCGGGGCCTAGTTTTCAGGGTTTCATCATTCTAGACTCCACTTGTTGCCACTGAATGCCAGATCAGTAATAAAGCTTCCCTCATCCATGATATGGACTCTGTGTGAATGGATCTCCTAAGGCTCCATCGTTTACCAAGCAATTCAGAGATATAAATCGACATAACAGACAACTGTTGGAGGGAGACAAAAAGTGAAGCTGATTGAACCTAGGCAAAAGCCTATATTAGGACTTACATTGTTACAATAAGGGCAGTGAAGTGTAATTATATATCTGTCCCTATTGCATATGCAAGTAGCCAACCAGTGGCTCTGCTTCAGGTGGCCGAGTTCCTCCTGGGTAGGCAGGAGTCAGGGTAGCTTATATAGGGTCATTGTGAAGAATGCTCTTGGCAGCTACGAGATAAAGTTGTTCGCTTTGCTCAGAGTTGGACTCTGGCTGGATAGATACTTCTCAGGTGACAGAGAAGAATTCCCTTATTTACAGTGTTTAAAAATATATGTCAAACTTCATGAAGCAGATAAATTAAAATGTTGTATAATGCAGTTTATATGACTTCTGTCACTCAAGAGTTCCTGTGCTTTGAGCTTTGCCTAAAGAACTGCTGGTCATGTACAGCAACATTGGCTAGGAACTCTCTTAACTCTGTAGCAATTATGTGAAACATTTCCATATGCAACTCTGTGCACAATACACATAGAAAATAGCCTTGAAAAATAAATTGATTCCTGGGTAAAGAAAATCAAGTTATAGAAATTATTTCTATATAATCAAAAAGATGGAAGCATTCCATGCTGGTTGTTTTCCCACAATAGTGTTGAATACAATAGAGCTTTCTAGGAAACATCCCACATTGCTCTAAACTCTGAATTGGAATTTCTTTTACAAATCTATCTGATGATCCTTTATTATAGCTACCCACTGCAAAAGACTCTGGCAATTGAAGTAAGGCTTTAATAAATACATCTTAGCTAGTTCTATAAGGTTTCTAATTGAAAATACAAATTTCTTGCATTTTGGTTACTGCTGAAGAAGGAAACCCCCCCTGCAGCTTTTGCTTCATATTAATTTTCTATGGGTTGTATTCATAAATATTTGAACCTAGTGAGAATGACATCACAATAACAAAACATACAACATAATGTTACAACACAAGTTCCGTGAATATATTTACATGTAACATTATGGTCCAAGTACAAAAGGATATAGTTTATACTGTAATATTGCAACTCACATTATGTTAATACATACACAAACAATCCCTCTTCTGTGGATACCCATACATATGCTGGAATCTAGAAGCATTCCTAAGTTTCATATTCTTCCAAATTCCAGTGTCTGAGTAATTATATTAAATTCTTTTAGCACAAGAAAAATGAAACCTTTATCAAATAGAACAACAATCAGCTGGAATCACAATCTGACTCTAGTTCAGGAGAGAGAGGTGGGGGGAGGGAGAGAGAAAGGGAGGGAGATAATTTTGTACCGTGTAACAAACATAAGAACTTTGAAAAGATCATTACTGTCACCATCAGCTAGTTTAATTACTGCAGTTAATATATTAAATTTGTCAAAATTATCAATATAATCCAGCATTAATGTACTTATGCAGCTAAAACAGTTTAATAATATTGGTAAACAACCCAGTTTCAGCCTATTAGTGTCCACTTCCTTTTATATTTACAATGTTGTGAATAAACTTCTTTAAAAGGGAGTTTACTGACCCAGATGTGATGATATAATAAACAAAACTGCTAAAGCAATATAGTTTAATTGGCAAGTCCACAATGTTTTTACTACATTTGTCTCACTCCATAAGGATGCCAATCAGGTCCTTTTATTAACAGAAATATGTACAACAACGTTCTAGTAAAAATAGTTTTACGTCGTGGCACATACTTACAGAGATAGTTATTAAATAATAAAAAGTTACCTTACTTTGGATTTACTTTTTTTTTACTATTAAAGAACACGGCGATAAGTGAACAGTGCTGCTCAGAAAAGAACAGAAAAGAAATAAAGAAAAAAAAGAAGAAAAAGCTCTTCAATAGCCTTGTGGAAAATATAAAACAAGCAGCAATACAGTCCTTTGCCAAACACTGTCATAAATTTTTTATTTGACAGCTAACATTCTCACTAGCTTTCTTGGCAGCAATTGGGACCTTTAGCAAGAAAGGTGCAAGAGAAAAATACCTTGTTTAGAGATGTTTTCAACACTTTCTGGGATTTTCAGAACTTCTGCCTGCAGCACACTGTTACAACCACAGTCTCCAACCACCTGATGAGTAGGTGGTGGTTTTTAACTTTTTCTCTCTTTTTTTAGAAAATATAGACAGCTTACTACCCCCATTCCCCTCTGGCCTCCAGCCTAGAATCTTCCCCCTCCCTTTTACCCATATATGTCTTCCAGGTTCTTTTACAAGAGGTTCTTTTTCACTGTCTAGACAAAAAAAAAGTTGAAAATATTGTCAGGATGGTGCTTTCATTGCTCCTGTTACTATCATAATCAGACTCCCAGGTAACAGAGATAAAACAGAAGCACAAAAGAGCTGATTACTTTAGCATTTTTTTCAGAGATTTTTTTTTTTATAAAAACTGGTTAAGTGCACATACCCGGGTCAGTCAGTGGATAGCTGATAAACAGAATAGTAAAATAGATTTCTGCAACAGTAATCTCAGCTTCTACATTTGTTGTCAAAATATATAAAACAGTACATTTTGACAACTGCAGAAAGCAGGAAACTTTAATCCAGACTTGGATAGCAAATCATAATTAAAACATTGTTTATGTGTGAAGAATTGAAGTGGATTCAGATATAAACATTTTATCTGAAGTGATGGTTGACTGAATGGTTTACTAAATTCAGGTGCCCATTTATCCTTGCAGTAGAAGCATTCTGTAAATCACTCCATGTAGTTTATTTGAAAGAAGGGAACAATAACCAGACTGCTGATATGTATTGCCTTGCTTGGTAATTTGTTCCCCTAATTATTTTTAATATTACAAATTTTCTTATAAATACTCACCTAAAATCTTTTTTAAGTCCTGAAGATATTCTGCTTTTGGTCGCGTGTTCAAGTATAACGATTCAAACAGGTATTCTTTTAGCCATCTTTCCACAATGATAAAGCTGTCTGGTTGTCTCAAACTTTCTTTGTTGGACTTTCCAAACTCCCTATAATCTTTGTTTTCCTATTACAGTACTTGTTTCAGCTTCAGTACCCAGAACTAAATAGTACTACCCAGGGCTTTTTTTCCTCATAGAACGCTCAGAATGGAGTTCCGGCACCTTTTTTGGATGGAACCTTGTAGGGTAGGCAAGGTGGGTTGTATGACATGTGTGAGTTCCGGCACCTTTTTCTTTTACAAAAAAAGCACTGGTACTACCCTGGATACTAAATGAGTACTACCCAGTAGTCAAAGTGGAGTCCAAATAATGCAAAATATAGTGGTACTCTTACTTTCTATAATTTGAAATGTACACTTCTGTCAATACAACCTACAATTATATTTCTCATTTTTTCCCTAGCCATTTATTGCTATTTGATTATTTCTATATGTTACTTTGTATACAAGGGAACCATTCCTGCTTGAATTTGATTAGACTGTGCTCTGTACACACACACACACACACACACACACACACACACACACACACACAGAGAGAGAGAGAGAGAGAGAGAGAGAGACATACATACATACACATGTACACACACAAACATTATAATTTAGATTCCATAGATTCATAGTTTGTTCCACTTCAAAAGGCATTGGTTATTGCACCTTACAAAAGAGAAAAGGTCTGCATTTTCTTTTCATATGCACTGTAAATCTCTTAAATGCCATACATGAAGAGGATTACATCACAGACACATGGAAGAACATATAGGTATTGTTGGCTTCAATCTCATAAGTGAACTTTAATACATAGCATATCTTGTCTATGGGACTGTCCTATTTAGAGCAATTAAGGTACTAAATTTGCAACTCTGGGTGCAAAGCCACCAAAAAAAAAAAGTTCTGACAATTGAGAGGGCACCATTGCCATCTCAAAAGTTATCAAACTACAAAAATTATCCTATGGATCTGGAACAGTGTTTTTCAATTTGACAACTTTACGATCTGTAGATTTTAATTTCCAGAATTGGTTAAGGCACCAGGCTAGAAGCCAGAAGACTAAGTTCTAGTCTTGCCTTAGTCATGAAAGCTGGCTATATGGTGTTGAGCCAGGCAACTCTCCTTATAAGGTTATTGTGTGGAAAATAGCAGGAGAAAGGAGTAATTCAAATCACCAGCTAGCCAGAATATTCACTAAGTGAAGCTGGAACTAAATAACATAATTTTTTCACAAGACGTTTGTGAAAATAAAACAATGAAGAACAGTCCTTGAATGAAAGAAGTGATAAAAATATAGAGTAGCCCAGGATTCATGAGTATATACTACTACTGGACAAATAAAGATGTCACAGTAAAGATATTAATTCAATTTGGCTTCACAAATTTGCACTGCTATGCTTTGATTACATATTGTTGAGTCCTTGGTGCTCTCTGAGTTATTTGCTTGTAGACATTTCATTACCTGACTAGGCAACATCATAAGAGATTCAAGGTGCCCTAAATGGCATGGGCCCGGATTATCTGAGGGAGCACCTGCTGCCAGCATCAATTTCCCATCGTCCTGTGCGCTCCCACAGGGAGGGCCTCCTCAGGGTACCGCCGGTCAAGGATTGCCAATGGGTGATCCCCAGGGGGAGGGCGTTCTCTGTAGGTGCGCCTGCCCTATGGAATCAACTGCCAACGGAACTCCGGACTGCCCCCGACCTTCGTTCATTTCGCCGGGACCTAAAAACCTGGCTCTTTGAGCTATCTGGTCTGGACTGAGGGGTTTTAATGTTTTTAAATTGTGATTTTAATTTTTGGGGGCTAGACTTAATTTTATTTTATTTTAATTTTATATTGTATTGTTTTTAAATTTTGCCTTGTAAACCACCCTGAGTCCTTTGGGAGTAGGGCGGTATATAAATTGAAATAATAATAATAATAATAATAATAATAATAATAATAATAATAATAATAATAGTTAATGAGTATATGAGGTTTGCTGCCTGTTTATATGCAAGTAGCTTGTCTTGCCAGTTTTGGTGGAGGTATGGTTTTCTTCTTGGAAATTTCCTGACTGATTATTTTTCTGAATTTAATTCCCGATTATCAAGATGTGGACTGTTGGAAAGGATGTGCTCTTTTTTCTTCTTAGTTTTTTAATTGTCTCTTTTGAATGGAGTGTAAATCTGGTTCCTTTCTATTTGTCTATTGATGGAAGATTTGTCTTAATTCCAAGCTTCCAAGAATTCCATAGTATTTTTGGATTAAGCTTGGTCTGGGAAAGCTTGGTCTTAAGTGGGGAACTATGAGAATCCTAGAGAAAACCACATCCCTACCAAAACTGGTAGGCTTACCTATTGTATAGCCACAGGGAGCAAAC
Source organism: Vipera ursinii (assembly GCF_947247035.1). Taxonomy (NCBI): domain Eukaryota; kingdom Metazoa; phylum Chordata; class Lepidosauria; order Squamata; family Viperidae; genus Vipera; species Vipera ursinii. The sequence goes on along the minus strand of NC_139518.1, from coordinate 52,781,644 downwards.
TCCATACTCACTCGCACTGATGTTGTAACCTAGTTGGGTAATAAAAGGTCTGAAAGGAAAAGATCAAACTCAGAGACCACTGAAGATTCCATATTTTTTTAAAGTCAGGTACTATTGAGGTGGCTGGAAAATAAAAGCATATCCAGTGCAAAAATTAAATCCTAATGCTAAGTATAAGAGTTTAGAGAGATATTCATAGTTTACTGGAGACAGTTGATGCTTGGATGTTTAAAAGTTGAGGCATTTCATATTGACTATGAAAAGGGACAGTTTTAAGTAGTGGAAAGTTCTAAATATAACTTGGTATCCCTATAACCTGTATTTTTTATTCAATAAATTGTAATATAACCTTTAATATTCACAAACATGAACTGTGTTGTGAAAAGAAATTATCATGTAATAAATTTAACTGTTTTTTTAATTTTTGGCATAAGTTTTAAATGTGTATCCATTCGGGAAGTGCATCATGCTACTTTCATACAGAGTGTGCAAATTCAAAGAGGAAAAGGAATGTTCAATCATGTTGAAAAGATGCTTTTACGTTGCTAACAGGCATGCAAATTTGGGAAGGAGTTTTATGGTTGATTTTAAAATGCCACATTATATTTTTCAATCAAATCATTGTTAAAATTGAAGACGTATCCCATGGTAATGAAACAGGTTTGCTATTAGTTAACTCTGAAAGAATAATAGATTTGTTTTTTTCATCAGAAAAAAAAATTCTTGGTAATTTCTTGGCAATTATATAAAAATTTTCTACTATATTTCATTATAGTTCTTAGAGATTTTCCACTTCATTTCTCCAAACAAAAGTTTTTTAAAAATGCAATAAAAAATAATTACCTAGAAAAAAATAAAAAGCAGCTGTTTAATATTCTAAATTTACTTACATGCTTACTCTAATATAAATATTGAGGGTGTTCCATTGTGTGTAAAAATATGCATTTATCTGAATTTATATCTGTGTGTACACATTCAAAACAAAATCTCGGGCACCAATGCCTCAAATCTATGTACATTAAATTTACAGCGTTAAATAAAGTTGAAGTACAGATTGATTAGAGAATTAGATGCGAAAAGAAACGTAACATTTCCTACTGCCATTGAATCTTTCTATGAAATTGAGCAGAAATTATATCTGCTTGAAGCTTTGCTTTCTTGAGGTTAGTCACAATTATCAGTTTTAATGGAGCTCAAGAAATCAGGTAAGATTCATGAAGAGAAAAAGTTTTAGGGATTAATTTTAGGGATTAATTCAGCACCCAAAATTTTATATTAAAATTACTGCGCCATTTTATATAATATAATGCAAGAGAAATTCTATGTTTGCTTAGTTTCTCAATGTCATGGAAGTACATCTCTAAGGAAATTTGTTCGGTGTGTAACAAGATACAATTCACACCTATTGAAATCACAGCTTTCCCCACAAGGCTTAGTACCAAGAAAGCCCTAAAACTGAACTAGATCTATCAACTTACTTGGTCAAAAATCTGAGTAAGATTGAAGACACTTTGTGAAACACATGTAGGAACTTACGCATCCTATCTATCACTCTATACACTTATGAATGTGGCCCAGTGAACAACTACTGGGTCAATAAAGCTGTCATTAATCATGCAAACCCGTGTAAAGCTATAATCAATTTCAAAAGCAGCCTTTCCCCCCCCACAGAACTCCAAAAAGCATTTAAATGTGAAAGGTATATTTAAATAAAGCCTGCACTGGTAATCCTGGAACTAAATCAGTATATTTATCCAGATAAAAATGAACTGCCAAACACATGTTACTGCTTTTGTAGTTTTTAAGGTTAGGGATAATTGAAAAATTTCAATCTTTTGTTAGTTGGTAAAGGCCAAGGTGACTTGCAAGTAAAAAAAGTGGCAAATTCCAAGCACAGGTTGTTCAATAAAACAACTGTACTATATTCAGGTACAGCTATAATATCCAAATATCAAGACTTTGAGCATGAGAAAATAAAGAGGACCAAGGAAAGAGAAAGAAAAGATAATCATGAAGATTAAATGTCTACTGAAAAGCTATGGCAAAAAAAAAATCTGCATGCTTCATCGCATGGCTTTTTATCTTGTATCCATCTGAAATAGTAACTCGCACTTCAAAATTCTGAATTTCAAATTATTGGAATAAATCACCACTTCACTAAAAGGAGAAAAATTAACTGCGTTCAAAGTGACCTAAATTCACTTCAAAGAAGAGATTCATGCCATGGACACAAGGCGATTCTCTTTATTGAAGCAAAGAGGTAATGTGATTTGCTTCAATGAAGCAATGCTGCCTTGTTAAGCTGGTCCCCATGTGCTACCTGTCACTTGTTAGAGCCAAAAGAGAATTCTGTAAGGGGAGAGCACCAAAGTCTCTTTGGCCTTTGGTGAGGCTACCCTGGAAAAGGTGGAAAGAATGTTTTTCAGCTACCCAATATGTCTGTTTTGCTGTAGATAAGCAGTACAGGGTTTATAGCACTCATCAAAAGTCTGAATGTGCTGCTCTATCTCCATTTTTGGCAATTTCCTTAGTGAATAGTTAAGAGTAAACAAAATGTCTTCCACACTAATGAGGATGTTCTGTTGGAGGCTTTTGGTGAGCATTGCAAAGAAGGCAAATAGTCCAGAGCAGAGAAAAAGAGTTTTGTTCCCTTTGCTTCCCTCTTAACAGTGAAGTACCAATAATTGCTTTGCAAAGTTGGTCTTATGGAATTGTTTATTTAATGAATAATGGTATCATAATCAACAGAGTCACTTTGAGACCACAGGGACTTGGCCAGGCAGGCAGTCTCTGAGAATCAGACACAACTGAATGGAAGAAGAAAAAATCAGTTTGTTGAAAGCCCTTGTCTCCTTTAGTAGAAACTTTTCAACGAGACAGAGAAGACCACAATCAGGAAGTCAGCTTCTATCAATATCTGTCACTGGTTAGATGCTAACCGGGTCAACCCAGTTTAGAGTTGCTACCTTCAATGAAGGTTTATTCATTTATACTTTTAGCCTGCATTATTTGGGCTTCACAGATAACGCTAAAACATGTAGCGAGTACCTATACTTCCCCTAGTTACAAATATATGTATTAAGTCTCTGCAAGCTATTTAAAAGCGATATTCTGTGAAGTGTGTTGTCAGAAGCATTTGTTCTGGGAGCATTAAAGCAGCCCTATCCTTTGAAAGGCTCATGTGCTGCTTTAAAGGCTCTTCCTGATTGTCTGCAAGTGAATGCATGGATGTACCATTGTTTGCTTCTCCAATGGTCTCAGAAAAGCCCTATCTACACCAACAGCCCGAGACAGATTTCAATGAAACTGGGTGAACTCACACTTTTGAGTTGAGCTGTTTTACATGTTGACATGCTTTACAAAGCACCTTTTCTTAATGATTTGCAAAGACCTAAGATATTTGTTGAACCTATATGTTAAAACACATTTATTCCTCAAATATACCACTTCTAAGAGATATTTTTGTAGCATACATATTAAATATAGGGTTACTTGAAATCATTACTGCAACTGCTCCTACCCACCTTATGTTGTCTGGCACACTGGCCTCTTTTTATGTTAAGTAACACAGGCAACAAACTGTTCTAAACAGGGTAACCAGTAGAAGATGGTGTTTATACATCTATCCTATGTCTGATCAGTGTTACCTGGGGAAAAAAGAGCAGTTGCATTGCTTTTTTTCTTTTAAAAAGATCCGCAAATGTATTAGCATGGCCCTATGTTGTTAAAGCATAGAGTGCTTGCTCAATGCTAAAAGCAAAGCTGAAACCTTTTAGCTGTAATGAAGGAGTTTGCAAGGTTCCTAATCCCTGCACCCCACCTTAATTCTCAAGTGATCCATTTGAAAGCTTTAAAAGAAGCCATAGTGCTAACATGGGGCAAAGACTGTCAAACATGCTGATCTGCTTATGATTACTCTTGGCCACTGTAAAACAATCACACTTCTCAAGTGAATTGAGTCTGTAGCAACAATGGTGTTATTGACTTGTTGCTCCAGCTCTATTTAGTTATTACCCTCGAGGCCACAATCAATAGACGTTGCACCACGCCAGATTAATAAGTCCCAGGCTTTCCCTGGAACTTTGCCAGAAATGGGAAGAAAATCTATGGCAGTATGAATAATAGGGAGAGTTGCAATGACAGCTGTATAAATTAATTAACCACAAAGGTTCTGATTCTTAAGAAAATGATGATGGTCATTTACTTTGTTTAGTAAACTACATAAAGAACAATTAGAATTGGCTTTCTAGTTTTATTAAAGAAAATACCATTAGAATGAACAAAAAAGCAAGTTCTTATACTGAACAACACTTTCAGTATTAGCTTTTAAACTTTACAATGTATTTATAAATACGACTAATGAATTAAAATTACAATTTATTGTCCCCACTTTGGGTATTTATTTAAATATTTTAATTTCTTAAAGTGTTATTAAAATTTTGTTTTACAGATTTTCAGTACTGGTCATATTTGGAATCCTGAAATAAACTATACTGTTTTTATTTATAAAATACTGTTTTATTCTAAGTGAATAGAGGCCAGTAAGTCTTTTTACTTTGTGGTCTGAGACTTTGAATCTTCTGCAGAAAGTGCTTAATGACAGTGATGAAGTGGAATAATATTTTCTTTATGTTTTACAAATAATAGGCTCTACTAGGCTCTTAATCTTAGAATTATAGTTCTAGGACAGCCTTTTGGAAGCATTTGTTCTAAGAATGGGCACTTATTGTTTGGGGTTTCCTGATGCCTTCTTCTTTGCTTCAAAGGAATTATACAAATGGGAATGTTAAGGTGTTTTTTTTTTCATTTCTAGTGAAGTGCAATTTGATCCTATTTTCAAAAAAGGAATAAAATAAGATCTGGGAAATACAAATCAGTTTGTAACACCTGTTATGCTCCATAATAGATTATATGAGATTGCTTAGTAACAATGTGTACAAATAGAGACTAAATGGCCACCTGATTGGGATGCCTTAAGTTGAATTCCTTTTCTGAGCAGGTAGCAGGATTCTATGGCCAAATTTTGTTTCTGAATTCTGTTAAGCTAAATCTAAGTCAAAGATAATAGATTATAGGCTATTTCTAAATATTTAGGAATCATTTAACTGAGGAAGCTATGTGATATAAGCATAAATTCAGACAAATAATCTATGCTTTTAAAAATAGTTTTGATGCATTTTTATTTTAGTCAGGGTGCAGATCTTTAGATTCAATTACAATAGTTCTGCCCTGATAACAATCTACCTAATTTTACAAATAGAAAAGCATGTTGAAATTAGCAGCATTTACAGTAGATCTCCTGATCCTAAATATAAGATTTAGATTATCTATCTATACACAAACTAAGATACATTTTTCAGAAAAGTTCTAGAATAAATACAAAATGTTCTTCCTTTTTGCTACTGAGAACAAAGACATGCTGGAAGCCTAACTAGCTTAAAAACAGATTTTCATTTATATCACTGGATTTTATTTATGAAGTAATAATAATCAGATTATATATGTGAATATGAAATACATTATGATCATTAATGAAATCCTACATCCCCTAAACCTGTCTGGGTTGTACCAATTTCCATCTAACCCAGAATTCTATTTCCCAAATACTAGGGAATCCTACATGTAAATATTAGTTCTTATCTGTTTATGCTTTCCAGCAAATGGAAGAATCTGAATGCAAGATCTGTTGCCAAAATTTCCATTTAGCTATATGTTTGTTATCTATTATAGTTCCTTGAATAAGCATACTTTACCATTACTTACAACTTACAATCATATACAATTGGGACGTGTGAAATGTTTACTGTAAAGCACTGTACTTTAGCGCTTTATAAATATGAAATATTTATAGCATGTGTTTGAAAAAGAAACCATAAAACAAGGTATTTCTATCATCACTATCATCTTCAAGTTATTGAATACTATTTTTGTTTGCTACTGGAAGGGGGAAAAAATATAATGATCCTCTTAAGCAGGTGGTTAATTTAATTTAGTTCAATTTCCGCAATCTTCCTTTTGTCTTATCAAAATGTATTCAGTACTGTTAATCTGTCTTTTTTGCTATACCCTAAAGAGAATGCAGTAGACCAGGGGTGTCAAACTCAATTTCATTGAGGGCCGCATCAGCATTGCGGTTGCCCTCAGGGGGCCAGGTGGGTGTGGCCTACTGGGTGGGCATGGCCTACTGGGTGGGCGTGGCTGGAGTGCGTATGGCCTACTGGGTGGGCGTGGCCAGCTCTACATCGTTTACATCAAGGGTGCCTATGGTGGCCTGGGCAGGAGTGGGACAGATCTGAGGGCCTCTGGCAGGAGGAGGGTCTCTGGGCCAGGGCCAAGGCAGTGGGGGCCGTTCCCTCACTTTTTCCAGGATGGCTTCGCGGGCCGCATGCAACCACTTTGCGGGCCAGATCTGGCCCCCGGGCCTTGTGTTTGACATGTCTGCAGTAGACCATTCTGAAAACTTATAGAAATTAGAGATGTTTTATTTATTTAATCTGATAGTTAGGGCAGAGTGAGGCTTCTCCACTTGCGCGGAGAGATTGTGCCAGTTTGAAAGGAGGTCCTTCACACTGCATCTCAGAAAAAGACCTTCTATATTCCAAAACCATTTCTGTGATTATAGATCAAGTCGCATTGTTCTAATAAAGAATCTGAACCAAACTATAATATGCAAGATTCTTTTTTAAAAACAACATGCTTTGAAAAATTCCAATAGTAATAGGATTTCTAGAACGCTTTCTCATTTACATTGTAGGACTTTATAAAGAATATTTGTAAAATATATTTTGCTTGGATAGACTTGTTAGGACAATTTAAGAAAAGCTCAAGTCCACTTTTTCAAATTAAACAAAGGTAGATTTAGTATAAGTGGCAATAGCATTTTGACTTGTATACCGCTTCATAGTGTTTTATAGCACTCTCTAAGCAATTGACAGATGGGACGTGGTGGCTCAGTGGGTTAGGACGCTGAGCTTGTCGATTGGAAGGTCGGCAGTTTGGCGGGTTGAATCCCGAGTGCCGCATAACAGAGTGAGCGCCTGTTACTCGTCCCAGCTTCTGCCAACCTAGCAGTTCGAAAGCACGTAAAAATGCAAGTAGAATAGGGACCACTACGGTGGGAAGGTAACAGTGTTCCGTGCGCCTTTGGTGTTTAGTCATGCCAGCCACATGACCACGGAGACGTCCTCGGCAAGCGCTGGCTCTTCGGCTTTGAAATGGAGATGAGCACCGGCCCCTAGAGTCGGAAATGACTAGCACGCATGTGCGGGGGAACCTTTACCTTTTTTAAGCAATTGACAGAGACAGCATATTGCCCCCAACAATCTACCATATTTTTCGGACCATAAGACACACCTGACCATAAGACGCACCCAGTTTTTAGAGCAGGAAAACAAGAAAAAAAATATTCTGAACCAAATAGTACTGGTATACTAAAACAGGGCTTTTCAACCTTTTCATCCATTGTACCACTTTTAGGACAAGGCAATGTCTGAGTACCACCAATCATCCAGCAAGGTGTCAAAAACTTGACCCCACCCAAAAAAGGAAAAAAATGATAAAGTACAGGTAGTCCTCAACTTACAACAATTCACTTAGTGACTGTTCAAAGTTACGATGGCACTGAAAAAAGTGACTTATGACCATTTTTCACACTTATGACCGTTGCAGCATCCCCAGGGTCATGTGATTTACATTCGGATGCTTGGCAATCGATTCATATTTATGATGGTCACATTGTTCCAGGGTCATGTGATCGCCTTTTGCAACCTTCTGACAAGCAAAGTTAGTGGGGAAACCAGATTCACTTAACAATCATGTTACTAATTTAATTTCTCTCTCTCCTTCTCTTTCTCTCCCCCTCCCTCTTTCTTTCTCTCTCCTCTCTCTCCCTCTCTCTCCCTTTCTCTCCCTCTCCCTCTCTCTCCCTATTTTTCTCTTTCCCTCTCTTTCTCCCTCTTTCTCTCCCTCCCTATTTTTCTCCTTCTCTCTCTCTCTTTCTCCCTCCCTCTCCCACTGTCCCTTCCTTCTTTCCTTCCTTCTCTCCCTCTTTGTCCTTCCCTCTCCGCGTTAGAGAAGTACCCGTGGAGGTGGCTCTGTGGCCCGGCTTTCTCTTGCAGAAAGCAAGCTGAAACAGAGCAAGGGAGATTGCCAGGAACGCGAATCGGCCGATCTCGCGCTCCTGCAATCTCCCTCGCTCGGTTTCAGCTTCCCTTGCTATAAGAGAAAGCAGGCTGAAACGGAGTGAGGGAGATTGCAGCAGCGCGAGATCGGCCGATTCGCGTTCCTGGCAATCTCCCTCACTCCGTTTCAGCCTGCTTTCTCTTGTAGCAATGGAAGTTGAAAGCGAGAGAGGGAGATGGCAGGAACGTGAGATCGGCGTTTCTCAGCACGTGCCGATTCATGCTCCTGGCAATCTCCCTTGCTTTCCACTTGCGAAGGTTGGGGCTGGCCATACGGATCACCTTCGGACCATAAGATGCACCATTGTTTTCTCCCCCACTTTTTTTTTGGGGGGGGGAAGTGCGTCTTATGGTCCGAAAAATACGGTAGGTCCTCATTTTACTGACTTCAGAAGGATGGAAACCTGAGTTAAACTTGAGCCATTCAGGATCAAAGTAAATGTATATCTGTGTTTGTTCTTATTTCCCAGTGCTAAAGAAATACCTCATGGCTAGCTGATTATTTACTTTATTACATATATATCTGTTTTATTTATCTCTACTAACTGAAATAGATGTTTCTAGGTTCAATCATCTGTCACCCAATATTGATGTAAATAATATCATTAGTTTTCTCTTTTACCTCCACCCTTTATAAAATAAATATATATGTAAAATATATTTGTACATCTGTACAACATGTTTCTGAATATAAAGTTAATGTTTGTATTAGAAATGTTGACAATCTGGAAAATTTAGTAATATTTTCAAATGTGCTTTTTCTGATGAAGAGGAAATAAGCAGTTATAGAATTTATGAAAGCTGATTTATAAAGCTTTCATAAATTCATAAATATAAATTATTTATAAAGCTGATTTATTTATAGAATTTATGAAAGCTGATCTGATATCACTAGAAGTCTTTGTTATCCCTGTTCTCCACTGATTATGAATTTTAGTAGGTATTGCTCACATTATTTCAGGTTCAGTTAAACACTTGCTTTCATTTAACATTGAAGCTGAGATATTTATATTTCTGAGATATTTATATTTATATTTCTGAATACTGTAATCCATAAAGTATTTAAAATACTTAGAATAGTAGATATTGATTTCTCAAATATTTTCTTGAAATAATATCTCCGGCCCCAATACAATTCTGTACTAATATTTATTTATTTATTATTTATTTATTATTTGGATTTATATACCGCCCCTCTCCCGAAGGACTCGGGGCGGTGTACAGGGCAATTAAAACACTATATACAACACATAATATACAAAATTAAAATAAATTAAACCAAGTAGCCCTAAACAATAAAACACGTTCTAAAATTTAAAATTTAAAATCTAAAATCCCAGTCCCTCAGTCCAGGCCGGTTCAAATAGCCAAGTCTTCAGGTCGCGGCAAAAAGAGCGAAGGTCAGGAGCCATCTGGAGCTCAACAGGGAGCTGATTTCAGAGGGCAGGCGCATCCACAGAGAATGCTCTCCCCCTGGGGGCTGCCAGTCGACATTCCCTGACCGACGGCACCCTGAGGAGGCCCTCTCTGTGGGAGCGCACAGGACGATGGGAAGTTAACGCCGGCAAAAGGTACTCCAGTAAATAATCCGGGCCCATGCCAATTAGGGCTTTATAGGTCATCACCAGCACCTTGAATCTCACCCGGAAGACAACTGGAAGCCAATGCAGCTCGCAGAGCAGAGGTGTTACATGGGAGTATCGGGAGACCCCCATCACAACTCGCACGGTCGCATTCTGCACCAGCTGGAGCCTCCGAGTGGTATTCAAGGGCAGCCCCATGTAGAGAGCGTTGCAGTAGTCTATCCGAGAGGTCACAAGCGCATGAGTGACTGTGCGTAGGGCATCTCGGTCCAAATAGGGCCGCAACTGGTGCACCAGGCGAACCTGGGCAAAAGCCCCCCTGGTCACAGCTCCTATATGATCTTCTAAACTGAGCTGTGAGTCAAGGAGGACACCCAAGTTGCGAGCCCTATCTACGGGGGATAACACCTCACCCCCTATAAAGATGGAATAGAGTGGACAACCCGAGATGCCGGTATGCACAGCCACTCGGTCTTGTCGGGATTTAGACGAAGCCTGTTCCTCCCCATCCAGACCCTCACCACCTCCAGGCAATGGGACATCACATCGAGGGCATCACCGGGTTGATCTGGGTTGGAAATAAAAAGCTGGGTATCATCAGCGTACTGATGATAGCCCACCCCAAAACCACGAATGATCTCACCCAGCGGCTTCATATAGATGTTGAACAGAAGGGGCGAGAGGACCAACCCAAGGGATTCCACAAACAAGAGGCCTCGAGGCCAACCTCTGCCCCCCTGCCAACACTGATTGCGAACGACCCAGGCGGTAGGAGGAGAACCACTATAAAACAGTGCCACCCACTCCCAACCCCCTGAGGCGCCGCAGTAGGATACCATGGTCGATGGTATCAAAAGCCGCTGAGAGGTCTAATAGGACTAGGACAGAGGAGCAACCCCTGTCCCGAGCCCCCAGAGATCATTCACCAGTGCGACCAATGCCGTCTCCATGCTGTACCCGGGCCTAAAGCCCGATTGGTAGGGGTCCAGATAATCCGCTTCCTCTAGGAAGAGGAAGCTGATATGCCACCACACTCTCAACAACCTTCGCTAAAAAGCAAAGGTTGGAGACCGGACGATAGTTGTTCAAAATGGCCAGGTCCAGGGCAGGCTTCTTGAGGAGGGGCCTCACCACCGCCTCCTTCAGGGCGGCAGGGAAGCTACCCTCTCTCAAAGAAGCAGTTATTACCGCCTGGAGCCAGCCTTGTGTCTCCACCCGAGCTGCATAAACCAGCCAGGAGGGGCACAGGTCCAATAAACACGTGGTGGAACGCAGCCTCCCAATGATCCTGTCCACTTCTTCCGGAGTCACAGGATCAAATTCTTCCCAAGTAATGTTCCCAAGACTGCTTGATTCCCCATTGTCAGACTCTGCCTAGTCGGAGTCCAAGCCGGCCCGAATCTGAGCGATTTTATCCACCAGATATTGACTAAATGCCTCGGCACGACCCTACAGGGGCTCCTCCCTCACCTCCTGATTCAGGAGGGAGCGAGTCACCCCAAACAGGGCGGCTGGGCGATTATCTTCGGATGCGATGAGGGCAGCGAAGTAATTAGACTTCGCTGCCTCCATCGCTGTGAGATAAGACCTCATGAAGGTTCTTAACCGCAATCGATCAGACTCAGACCGGCTAGACCTCCAACAGCTCTCTAGGCTCCGTCTCCGATGCTTCATCTCCCGGAGCTCCACGGAGAACCATGGTGCCCGCTAGGATCTGCGCCGGGTCAGGGGCCGCATGGGAACAACGCGGTCAAGTGCCTCCGTGGCCGCCCTTTCCCAGGCTTCCACTAAGGCATCGACTGGGCTGTGAGCGAAGATGGCAGGCACAAATCCAAGCGCCTCCTGGAACTGTTCAGGGTCCATTAGGCGCCTGGGACAGAACCACCTGATTGGTTCCATAACCCCGCAACAGTGGGGGGCAAAACGGAAGGCCAGCCGCAGGAGGTGATGATCGGTCCATGACAGGGGTGTAATAGCTGGAGATCCCCCTCCCAGATCATCAAGCCACCGTCCAGTTAGAAAAATAAGATCGAGTGTGTGACCCCCCCATGAGTCGGGCCCTGAATTATCTGGGTCAGGTCCATGGCTGTCATGGAGGCCATAAACTCCCAAGCCAACCCTGACAAACCTCCCAGAGATGGCAGGTTAAAGTCCCCCAGAACCATAAGTCTGGGGAACTCAACCGCTAACCCAGAGAGGGTGTTGAGGAGCTTGGGCAGGGCTGCTGCTACACAGGTGGGTGAAAGATACGCCAGCAACAAGCCCAACTGAGCCCCAGGGCCAAATCTCAGGAGGAGTGACTCACACCCGAATATCTGAGTAACGGTAGCCTCCCGCGGACACAAGGTCTCCCTTACAACCACCGCAACACCCCCACCCCTTCCCTGAGCCCGAGGCTGGTGAAGCACATGGAAACCTGGTGGGCAAAATTCAGTCAGAGGGTCACCTCCCTCTGGGCCCAACCAGGTCTCAGTAATGCAAGCCAGATCAGCACGCTCCTCCTGAACCAACTCTTGGATAAGGGGAGCCTTATTAACTACCGATCTGGCATTAAAGTACACCAGCCTGAGCTCAGGGGCCTGCTCATCCCCGCTCCCAGGAATATGGGGTAAATCCAGGGGGTCGGAGCGTGCCACCTCTTGAAGATACCGGGGGCGCGCTCCTGAATATTGATGCGGCCCCCCGTGCAACCACCTGTTGCCATTCCCAATCATTGTGGGGATCCGCAACCCCACCCCCCATTCCGGAGACCTGGAGGTGCCCAACCCAAGCCCGATCCTACCGCAACCTGTCACAAGACTGGACTGAACATCGGTTGGTGGAAGCCCCCCAAATTCCAACCCTAACCTCAATCTAACCCTCCCCCTTAACCCCTTAAAAAAATTAGCTAAAAAACAGATCAGGGGTCTCTTCCAAAAAATAAACCGGAGACCCCAATCCATGCCTAACCATCTCTCAGGGTCCCAACAACTGGGCCCGTCATCAAGAGGAGAGGTAGAAAAGAAGGCGGGTCGCACCCAGGAAGGGGGGGCACCCCTGAGGGCGTACAAGTCCATGCCAGAATAACGTAAGCGCGCCATAAGTAGCCATGTGAGTTTGGCAAAAGGCAGTCAGATGTTGAATAAAGATGATATCAAATCAGAAGGAGTATATGAGTCCAAAACCGCCAGTCCAGCACCACTCTCACTTGCGCTGGGTACCCCAGAACAAGTCAGCAGTCGTTCTCTCACCCCGACCACAAGACTGATCTGGGAGGCAGATGGAAACCCCATCCAGGGGAAAACAGCATACCCTCATGGATCTCTCACTTCCGGAGAGGTAGCAGATGGAAAAAACTGAGCCGCCCTCTCACAGCGACTCTTCAACCCGGGTCCTTCTGAGTCTTTGGAGGAAAGGGAAACAGCATGCAGGAGTCCATCTCCATATAGGTGATAAGCAAGCCCAGCCCCGGCCCTGGCCCCGGCCCATGCCGTGCCAAATGTCATGAGACCGAGGCACCTCACCACAAGGGGGAGGATCCTGGAAGCCATAACTCCAGGCCATGATTGGAAGGCTGTTGCTAACCAACAGGCCAGTACACCACCCAAACAGCCAAGAACCTGGGAAGCAGCCCAAGCTGCCTCAGATCCCTTAAAGGCAACAGGTCTTAGCCAACATAGGAGTCCACCACCGTCCTGGTCTCCTCGATGGTCTCCAATGGCTGCTTTGAAACAAGCGGGGAGTAGATAGCAGTAGGTAGCAGATAGAAACAGGCGGAGAGTAGATAGGAGTATCCCGCTGATCTTCCGCCAGGCCCCAAACCAAGATGGTCCAGGCCGCCCGGCAGTCCACAACAAGGACCGTCGTGCAAGGACCGACATGCAGGACTCTGCGCTGGGCGAACCGCAGCCTTCCAACACACCCACGCCGCGGCTCCTCCAGCAGCATTCACTCATGCCGCGGTTCCTCCGGTTGCTCCAGCCATTCCAAGCCGTTGCTCTATCTGCCCCGAAAACCAGTTGATTGGGGCGTTTCAAGCCACGGCTCCTCCAGCAGCATTCACTCACGCCGCGGCTCCTCCGGTTCCTCCAGCCATTCCAAGCTGGAGCGTTCACTCCCGCCGCGGTTCCTCCAGCCATTCCAAGCCGCGGCTCTATCCGCCCCGAAAACCAACTGACCGGGGCGTTTCAAGCCACGGATTTCAAATCGGAGCCGGAACCTCCACCACAATCTCCCAGCTAGACTGGAGGGCACCGACGCCCCAAAAAGCAGTGATGGTAAGGCAGTCTGATCACCCAATCTTAACATGGAGGCATAGTGCACCCCTAGGGCACCCCCAAGACCACCAATTAACGCCAAACTCACAGAGCTCAGCTCGACATGTCCGCCATTTTGGTACTTATATTAATAAGTACCACAATCCTAACACTTCTGGGTGGTTTTATTATTATTTCTAATGGCCGGTCTTCTCTCTGTGGCAGAAATATAACACAGATAAAAACTCCCATTCTCTAAAAATTAAACTTAAACTTAAAGGAGGCCAGTTTCAAATGCCCTTAATGGCAAACAGTTTTGTAACTTCAAGATCCAAATAGAGGTGTATTATAGATGTTTTTAAATTTTAAAATTTAAATTAGTATTTTTGATGTTATAAAAATAGAACTGTAGAAACATCTTTAGAAAAATTGGAATAACAGTTAATCATATTACTTCAATATGCTGCTGTGTTAATTAAATACAAAAGTGCAGTTTACAAAAGCCTGCTATGTTCCATAGGCTTTTTTCTATACAACTGCAAAAATATGAAGGTTTTTCAATCCTAGAAGATTGTAAATCAAACTGTATGAAAATGAACTTCTTTGACTTCATAAGAAGCTTTTGCTATTTGTCCCTTGGGCATGAAAATAAATACATTCTTATTTCTTTTTACAATCACAACATATTTTATGCTCTTTTCTTCTTACACAGCAGATCCAAAAGAGCTGAATTCTTTTAAGAGAATTTTCAGTAAACAAAGTTATAAGAAGAATCATGCAACAAGTAGATTTTGGCAAAACTAGCAGACAGCCAGGCATTTTAAATTAAATGGATAATTGTAAAAGTCTTGGTTAATTGTAAAATAAATCTGAATAAAAACAGTTATACAGAACAAGTAATATAATTTTAAACTGATGGACATATTTACAATGGTAAAATAATGCATTTTGTTTTCCTTGTTTAAAATCAGAACAAAACAGGGAAAGTAAATATTTATTGTACACCCTTAATTTTAAACTTTTATTTTTTAGCCCTACAAATTTTAATGACACCACTGTATTACCATAAAGAGGTTGAAAGTGTCATTGTTCTTTTGGCCTCTTCAGGCTGAAAAATAAAGTTTCTTTCCATAAGAAAAAAGTTGATTATCCATGAAAAGAATGATGTAGTTAATGAAATGATGGAAAGCTATTAAATTGATATGACAAATCCTACAACAGGCTCAATATGGGTGTATGTATGTATGTATGTATGTATGTGTATGTATATGTAGTAAGTGTTTTCCGGTGAAACCGGTCTAATAGAACACCTTGGTCTACTGCTATGATTACTTTTGCCTTTCAGCCCCAGTCTAGGAACGTTTTGCAGGCTCAAGTCACTACTGAGATAAACTATTGTAAATTTAGATTTTGCTGACAAAGAGTTAAAGGAACACTAGTATAGCTATTTCGAGCTATTTAGCTCTCATCAGGGTATGGCTAGCTGATGAAAGCTAAATAGCTCAAAGTAGCTATACTAGTGTTCCTTTAACTCTGTCAGCAAAATCTAAATTTACACACACACATACACACACATGTATATCAACATCCTGCTTAGAGTAATTTGCATAGTTCTTTTTAGATAAAAATTCACTACAATCATTTTGACTTTTACCACAGGGTTGTAGCAAATCATAGCTTATCTTGTTATCTTGCAGTATTTTCAGCTTGCAGTTTTTGAATGTTGAGAATCTGTGTGGAGAGGGTGACCCTTGCTTTTCGTGGCTGATTAAATGGATCATGGGATTCGGACATGAAAAGATGAAGATAAATGCCACCTTGCAGATGAAATCTGTTCCCTTATGCCTAAAGGAAATAAATATAAGGTCCCTACTAAAGAAACCCTTTCTTGATCAAGGAGAACTGTATAATTATGAGCTGCCCTCAAATATTCTGTTTATAGGAAAGGTAATCAAGTAAATAGGGCCTTGCAACTATTTCATCTGGACAATATTCATTCAATGGATCTATTTTAACTAAGTTTGTAGCAAAAGTATGCTTATATATCTGTCTTGATTGATGATGAGAACCTATGCTGTGTGCATGAGGAAATGTAGCCATGCTAGTTCTCTTTAACTTCTTAGGATTTTCAGTCCCACAGACCACGAATCAATGGGCAGGATTAAACAATGATACAGTTTTGTAGTGATTCTAATTGTTCCATTAGCCTATACCTAGAAGATGGTGCTGTGGACCATCATTTAACGAACAGGCTTTTGATCTAGTATGTTCAACAAGATTTCTTTTTTCCCCCCTTCTTCTGTTGTTCAATAAACTTCAAATGGTTGGGGAGAACATTCAGATTCTGGAATGGGTGCTACATGCAAATTATATCCAGTTCTCATGGCATCAAAATCCAAAAAAGCAAATATTATTTTGAAATTGGCTAAGTTCAATAAGAGGATGAATGAAAGAAAACAAGATAAAATTAAATCCAGATCAGACAAAGGAAGTGCTACTGGATAATAAACTGGACTTGGGGACCAAGGTTCATATTGTTCTGGATGGGTTGCACTCTTCCTGAAACAGTAGGTTTGGGAATGTTCCTTTATCTACAGCTGTCATTGATTGCTGACAGTAATGTAGTGAAGGGTAAATTGGCACATGATTAGAGTGTTATCTACAGCTGTTCCTGAGCCAGAGAGATTTGGCAACTTACCCACATTCAGTCTCATTATTGCAATAAATTTTATATGTAGTTATCATTATGTGAAAGTTCCAACTGATGCAAAATGTGATAACTCATATACAAGACTGTACCGTGCCTGTATTGAAGAATCTGCACTACTTTCCTATTTCTTCCAAAACATAAGGTATTAATGGTTACTTTTAAAATTGTTAACTATACTATGGGCCACCGTTCCCATTACAAATCTGAAATAATAACACATAATTTCAATAGGAGTGGCCCTTCTGATTATATCCCTGTAATTAAACTCTTGTTTACCTTGCAAATGAACAAAGACTTTCTTCAATCACTTCTAGTCCATGGAATAAATTCAGAGTTCTATTTTCAAACACCCACCTCCTTTGTCTTTAGAAAAGCAACCAAGAAGCATATCTTTCATCCACAATCTAGAAGCCAATTTATTTTAGTTTACTTGTGTATATATTTTTATTCAGCATTTATTTTTAACCTAGTGTTTTTTGTTTTTTAATGTAATGTGCCTTAAATGTTCTTTGCTAACAAAAAGTTAGCAGATAAATCTAATAAATGCAATCTGTTTCCCAAAAGAGAAACTAGCATCTAGCGCTAATGAATCATTGCCTTTTTTTCAGTGTAAGCTGCAAATGGTTTAAATTTATTTTCCAAACTATTTCACACATTTTCTTTGTTTGTGTCTCATTATGTATTGTTCTCATTAGTAGTCTTAGCATTACTCCCTTCTCTTTTAAGATACATGGAGAGTTCTGACTGTTCTAAAAAGTATGAAAAAGAAAGCAGCAACAGAGAAAAACAGGAGAATGGCAATGGATGATGATGATATCACGAGGCTTTCCAAAAAGCATGATTGATTACTCTATTGCAATTCCATAAGAAAGATCAATTAAAGCAGCAAATAAAAGTACAACCTGAGATTTTAGATTTAGGCTGCAGAGTATATAGTCAATCTGATTTCTGTGTTGACCGTCTGGTGATGTCCATGTGTAGAGACTTCTCTTGGGTTGTTGGAAAAGAGTGTTTGCTATGACCATCGTATTCTCTTCACAAAATTCTATCAGCCTGTGCCCTGCTTCATTTTGTACTCCAAGGCCAAACTTGCCTGTTATTCCAGTTATCTTTTGGCTTCCTACTTTAGCATTCCAATCCCCCATGATGATAAGGACATCATTTTTTGGTGTTAGTTCTATAAGGTGCTGTAGGGCTTCATAGAACCGGTCAATTTCATCCTCTTCAGCACCAGTGGTTGGGGCATAGACTTGGACTACTGTGATATTGAATGGTTTGCCTTGGATTCGAACTGAGATCATTCTGTCATTTTGAGGATTGTATCCCAGTATTGCTTTTCCTACACTTTTATTCACTATGAAGGCTACTCCATTTCTTCTGAGGGATTCTTGCCCACAGTAGTATACCTGATGGTCATCTGAATTAAATTCACCCATTCCTGTCCATTTTAGTTCGCTGATACCTAAGATGCTGATGTTAGGTCTTGTCATCTCTTGTTTGACCACATCCAGCTTTCCTTGATTCATGGATCTTACATTCCAGGTTTCTATGGAGAGAAAATCTTTACAGCATCGGACTTTCCTTTCACCACCAGACACATCCACAGCTGAGCGTCTTTTCGGCTTTGGCCCAGTCGCTTCATTTTTTCTGGTGCTACTAGTACTAGCCCTCTGCTCTTTCCCAGTAGCATATTGGACGCCTTCCGACCTGAGGGGCTCATCTTCCAGCGTCATATCATTTTGCCTTTTGGTACTGTCCATAGGGTTTTCACGGCAAAGATACTGGAGTGGGTTGCCATTTCCTTCTCCAGTGGATCACATTTTGTCAGAACTCTCTGCTATGACCTTTCCATCTTGGGTGGCCCTGCACGGCATAGCTCATAGCTTCATTGAATTACGCAAGCCCCTTCGCCACGACAAGGCAGTAATCCATGAAGGGTTAAATGATTATATTAGTACATAATTATATAAACATTTTAAATAATAATTCTTTGTTGCATAAGAAGATCAACACCAGCTAAAGAAGTGGCAGTTGTGATTTTACATTGTTGTGTATATAATACCACCATCAAACAACATCTCTCTATCCCCAATTCTTGGAAGGATTCAATAGGTGGACAAAAATGCCAAATCCAGTCTGAATATATATATATGACTATGTGACCAATTATAATATTTTTATAGGTATACCACAGTTGACCTCAATGGAGATATTTCTAAATAGATATATGTAGGAATATATTAAACTGCAACTTGAACATAAAGATATCATGAGATGAGGATGGCTTAAAGCATCTCTCTAAATCTTTTTTCTTGCTTTCAGCTGATCTACGCTGTATAGAGATATAGTAAAAGGCATGTGCTGCAAAGCTGTGTAGTGGCTCCTCAGAATGCCAGGCACATGATGACCACTGTTGTAATGGTAGCCATGCAATTCTAAGCCATCTCAGATCTCACTTCCAAGGACCAAAACTGAAATAACTCACTAATATATCTACCAACTCCAGGTTAATATTGAGCAGCTTCCAAAAGAATGTCATTAAAAAGATGGAAGAATAAGAAGAAACATGCTTTGCTTATTCTTTTGTTCCAAATACAGTTATAGAATCTTATATCTGGTCACATAGCAGTATTTATCTGCTAAGAATAGGCTAACTCACTGCTCACTCCAGGAGTTTGATTCTCATAGGCTCAAGATAGACTCAGCCTTCCATCCTTCCGAGGTTGATAAAATGAGGACCCAGATTGTTGGGGGCAATATGCTAACTCTGTAAACTGCTTAGAGAGCATTGTAAAGCACTGTGAAGTGGTATATAAGTCTAAGTGTGCTTGCTTCTAACCTTGTTTTTTTCTTTAAAAACAAACTTACAATCATTTTTCCATGACAAGAAAATATATAGAATAGAATAGAATAACAGAGTTGGAAGGGACCTTGGAGGTCTTCTAGTCCAATCCCCTGCTCAGGCAGAAAACCCTATACCATTTCAGACAAATGGTTGTCCAATCTCTTTTTAAAAACTTCCAGTGTTGGAGCATTACAACTTCTGGAGGCAAGTTCTTCCACGGGTTAATTGTTCTAACTGTCAGGAAATTTCTTCTTAGTTCTAGGTTGCTTCTCTCCTTGATTAGTTTCCATCCATTGCATCTTGTCCTACCCTCAGGTGCTTTGGAGAATAGCTTGACTCCCTCTTCTTTGTGGCAACCACTGAGATATTGGAACACTGCTATCATGTCACCCCTAGTCCTTCTTTCCCTTAAACTAGGCATACCCAATTCCAGCAACTGTTCTTTATATATTTTAGCCTCCAATCCCCTAATCATCTTTGTTGTTCTTCTCTGCATTCTTTCTAGGGTCTCAACAGCTTTTTTACATCGTGGTGAACAAAACTGGATGCAGTATTCCAAGTTTGGCCTTACCAAAGCAGAGTAAAGTGGTATTAACACTTCACATGATCTTGATTCTATCCCTCTACTAATGCAGCCTAGAACTGTATTTACTTTTTTGGCAGCTGCAGCACACTGCTGGCTCATATTTGGCAATTATAAAACCCACCTTTTTGAACAAGCCGGCCTGACCTGATGGGATGGGGTTGGGTTTTATAAATTAACTTAACTTTTAATCTGTATTAATTTATTACGGGCATTGTTGTTTAATTACTTTTAATAATTTTTAATTTTTGTATCTTGTTTTTATTATGTATTGCCCTGTTCACCGCCCTGAGTCCTTCGGGAGAAGGGCGGTATACAAATTAAATTAATAAATAAAATAAATAAATATTTAAGTGATTGCCAACTGGGACTCCAAGATCCATTTCATAGTTACTGCTGTTGAGCAAGGACCCACCAATACTGTACCTGTGCAGTTTTTCTTTAAATGTAGAACCTTATTTTTTTCACCATTAAATTTCATTTTGTTAGATAGCACCCAATGTTCAATATATTAGTTAGATGTAGACAAGGAATAATTGAACATATCCTAAAGCAAAAATTGTTCCAAAATTACATCTACATGACAACATAAAGAGCACCACTAATATAAAGGACATCACCAGAGGAAGGGAAACAGAGCAGTGAAAAGCCATCACTTGCTGTATCTCCAAGCCAAAATGCAGATTATAATCTAAATCTTCTAAACAGTGATGCATAATCTAGAACATATACAGGAAGAGAAGCAGAGTAGGATGAATTTGAAAAGCCCATTTTCTATGACTTAAAATTCATAATCGGAATGAATAAGGCAGAAAGTAAAAAAAATATGCAGCTTTGAGGAGATCAACTGAGGTGAAACAAAGCCAGACAGACAACAGTGTTTCTTCTAATCCACTGAGGTCATTTACCCTTTGAGAAAATAATGACATACCACTAACAACTACTTTCTTGGGAAATTAAGTCCATGTATCAAACATGTTGCTCTTAGCTAGGGTGTATCATTGTGCTATTTGGAAAAGAAGCCAAATAGATAGCTTTCACCCCTTATCTGTAATGGGTGCTGATCTTTGGCATACTGTGTCTCATTCTTTTTTCTTTGATAAGCAAAATTATAATGACTTAATGATCTTAATTGTACATTCCTTACAGTCACATTTTCTTACCAACCAGTTTCTTCAACAGTTTGCTCTTTCTTTCCCCTTTCGCCTAATCTTTAACTTTAGCAGCATAATTATGCTCTTGTAAACACCCGCTGCTACCCCCACACCTCCTCTCTGCATTACTGTAAATAGACATCTTTGAAGAGAGAGTGGTAGGCAGCTTTTGGTACAGTGGTTACCAAGGATCCCTTCATCAAAGGGCCTTTGTGAGCATGCTCTGGACCCAAGCCAATCAGATCATCTTGCTGTCTGTCTGAAGAAAATTTGGCCTGGTATGCAAGCCAAATCAAGTTCAGGAGACAGGGTGACTGCACTGTTAGTTTAACCTGTCTTAGCTGAACACAGACAGACAGACAGACAGAAAGTGCTACCAGGAAAATTACCTGTTTGGCTCCAGACTTAATTAACTTGTTAATATATAGTATGTTTATTATTTCCCCTTAAAAGTGCCTGCATCTCAAATCTATTCATTAATATTATCTGGTCAGCCTGCTTGAAATATGAAAATTGTGCAAATGCAATAAAGTTAACGTGACTGTAGCCAGACCGCACAATACTTTTCCAATTGTATGACAGAAAACAACAACAACACAGTGCCATTGAGTTAGAGTATCATTTCCTTATGCCAAGTTAAACCCTGCAGAAGTTATCTGTTCTTGGTTTATTCTCCTTTATATCAATTCTTCTTGTTCACTGGCATATGAATGATACCTAAGTTCAGATGAAGCACTGATAAACAGAAATACTTCACACTTCTAGGTATAATATGTGGTCAGGTGTGTAAAGATTAACTGGAAAGATCAAATTTATTACTTGAATATGAAAAGCAAATGGTTAATTATGTAGCTGTGAAGAATCATTCAAAATAATCTTAAAATAATTTAGAGGAAGGAAAATATATTCTTCAGCTAATCCTCAACAATCACATTTCTTATTTTGTAATCAACATTAGAATGGTGTAAACGACTTACTTTCATAATGTATCATGAATAATTAGTTTTTTTGCAGTGTTAGCTATAACCCATAATTTATAAAGAGTTTTAATGCTTTCTCTAATTATACAATGCATAATATTTCATTAAAAACACTACCAATACTGCTGGGTCAAATACTGGCTTTCACAGCGTGATTATTTTACTTCTTGCAAAAGTGAGATATTTTTCTAACTTGTTCATGGGGGTGTAAATCAATTTTCATAAAGTTTAAAAGGATGGGACAGCAGTGATTGCCTTTTTGCATTTTAACATTAAAAATCTCTTCCAAATGTCTTCCAGAATGCTTATAGCACATTATGCCTATATTACATATTCACTTATTTATTCTACCCCACCTCCCCACAAAAAAATCCCCTGACCATGTAATGTTGCACATGTAAAAAGCCCTGCTACTTTGGCCACATAACGAGACAATGCAAGATCTCTTGATGTAAAATATTTTTGACTGCAGAAAGAAACAAGTCATGGGCATCTCTGAGTCCTTGGATTTTCAGTGTCCACAAAAGAAAAGGAGAAAAAAAAATGAAGGACCAAGATAATCCTGAAAGAATTCAATACCCTTAATTTTTGTTCAGTCCTTTTTAATTGGCCCTCCCAGGTTAAGATAAATGGTGAACTAAAGTATTAATTTCTAATTCAATGCTTTCAGTTAACTTTCATTATAATAGAAAGGCGGATATACAACACTATAGGATGTCCTGGATGGGAATAGAATTCCATTCACTTTCTGCATCCCAAGGGAATAATTAACTTTCAACAGTCACATATTCTATAGGCTTTATCTCCTCTTCTCCTCCACTTGCTAATTTGAGCTTCCAATAGGTGGTGGTTCACAACCAAAGGCTTTTGTTCTGAAACTTTTCTCGCTTTTCTGGAATCAGTTGGAATATCTTTTGCCAGCTCACTCTGTCTTTGCAACTTTCTCACATTTCTCCTAAACATCGTTTCCCCTTTGTGGTTTTCTTATGCTCTCTGTATCCTTTTGACTTCGCTCTTCTCTTTTTAGAAACACCTTGCAAATGTCAGAGAGGAATTTCCCGTCACTTTGTCTGAGCACTAAGCAAGCAATAATAGAACAGCAGAGACCTATTGGGAAAATGTGATAACGTGGTAGAATTTAAATGAGCATGTAGCTTATTTTGAGTTGATTAATAAAAAAGTAAGTGAAACTATAGTTTGAGTTTTAATAGAGTATAAAGTGTAACTGAACATGTAACAAATTGACAACAGGTTCACAAGAAGCATAATATTTACTATAAAAAACTACAGCTTTGCTTTTGCCAAATAGTATATTGAAAATATTGTCATTTGTTAGTATACTGGTATACTTTTCAAGAGCTGCTTATGGGAAGAATGCTATAATTAAGGCATCTGCTTAACTTGTGTCTGCTCTAGAATGACCAGAACAGAAACTCTTGATCTAATAAAGTAATCCTTTGAAAATAAATCTTTTGACTACTTGCCAATAGATTTATATGCACCACCCTCACAACTCTATAGATTTACTCATATTGACCACCAGAGAACTATTAAACTGGAATCTGTATTATTTTCATGTGATAAAAGTATACTAATAGTTACCAAAAAATACACAGAATCAATCAGTTTAATATCATTATGAACTTTTAATATTTTAAAATATATAACCACATGCTGTTTTCTAAAGCTATAGAAGAATAAAAATGAGCTTTTTATTTAATATTTTCAATATTACTTAAAGCAATAGTCTGCTGCAGTGATTAAGGCATCAGGCTAGGAACCAGGAGGTCATGAATTTTAGTCTTGTCTTGGGCACAAAATCAGCTGGGTGACCTTAAACCAGTCACACTCTCTCAGACCTTGGAAGGAGGCAATGGCAAACTACTTCTAAAAATATCTTGCCAAGAAAACTGTGGGGACTTATCCAAGCAGTCTCTAATAATCAGACACAACTGAACTGAAGAAAAAAAAAGAGGTAGAAGTAGTAAAAGTTAAAATAATTGTTCATTCATCTATACCACTGAAATCTGAATTTGACAATAGTCCTGAATATTAGTCCTAGAATACATATCAAAATAGACAATTTAATTACTATCATATCTTAAGAACCAAATCAAACCACAGTCTATTGACATTTATATATAAAGTCTGCATTTAGCCACTAGAGTACTAATTTTCTGGAGATATACTAATGCCAGAGATGTTCAGATAAAAGAGCAGAATGAACAATCACAGCTATAGACATTTTAAAGGCATCTGCAGATCTGCTTTCTTTTTTAGTCTTTAACTTACGGCTACATAAAAAGCATTTTTTTGTGTCAACTATCCAAATTGGAATGAAAAATTGGGGAATTAAGCAAAGTTACATGTAGCTGCTGTGGTTGGCACCGAACAAGTGTGGAGTTATGGAAATGAGATATACGGTCTAGAGACACCATTTTGGGAAACAAAGATGTGCTTTGTGTGTTCACCAGAACACTTTCCCCCCAAGGGCCTTATTCAGCAAAGTAAATGTAGCTGTGTTTTGCTACTATTCCACAGAAAGATGAAAAGAGGGACAGGCAAGCAGTTTTGCATTAGACACATATAGTACGTTCCAGATGTCAAAGAATTATAGTTTTCTCATCAGTATATATATTTATCTTTCATTGCCTGATATATGTGAATAAGTGTGTGTCCATACAAACACTTGCCTGTATGTGACAAACATAATAGAAATATCCAACTTTAAATCAATATGAAAATATTTTTAATATCTTCTAAAAAGCATAATACATTTAAAAAAATCTTTGTCTTGCTTTTTCATTATTAATCACTTTTCTTTTACCTTTTTATAATTTATTCTTTTTCTATTTCTTCTATCTTTCTATCATTTTTTTTAAAAAAGTTGTAAAATACTTTAATAAAAATTATTCAAAAACGTAAAATGAAACAAAAGTAAAAACCAAGGTACTGTTCTTTACAATACAAAGAAGTTCTTTCTCTGTAGTATAGTTTATACAACCATTATCTAGCTATATATATTTTACTAAATTATACAAGCAGATCACCTGAATAAAATTAGACCTGACGAAACAGAATTTTGGCTGGTTCTTGGAAAGCTTAATTTAATCGTACTATGAATACATTACCAACTATGAAAACATGTATTTTGTTTGATTCTATGGTGACCTGTTGAATGATGGGCTCAGGAGAATTCCATATTTGTCCAAATCTACAAAAAATGTCATTTTTCCCCCTACACTTAAACTAGCTTTCAAAATTAAATCAAGATTTGTTTCTGGAAGCAAACATTCTGGCTTTACATTAAGCAATATAATTTTCTGCTAACCATGGAAAAATGCTAATTTGTCCATAGAAATTATTTCCCTAAAAATAATTATAAGTTATCATTGACCTGGTCACTTCTCTGAACTACATAATTTTATATTACACATAGTGGCATTTAGACTCACATAATGGCATGGCTTTCCAGACCAAAATCTGTCTCTGTGTTGTGTGTCTCTGTGTGTGTTTGTGTGGTGTGTGTAAGGAGGGAAAGAGAAAGAGAGAGAATAATAGAGATATCAACTAGAAAAGTTATTGCCAAAATATCTCTCTTTCTTCCCTCCTGTATTTGAAACTTATTTTCCCATTGGGTTTATGATGAATTGATCATCTTCTCTAAAACTTCACTTTTTGGACATTGTTGTTGTTGTTGTTATAAACCCGTCTTCAAATACCACTATTACGTGGAATATCTTAAAAAGATATTTTCCTATGTCACCATCTTTGTTTTATTATCTATCTTCCCCAGAAAAACTTCAGTTTACTTTTGATACCAAGCAGACATTAGTTTTCCTGAGCCTTATACACAGCATTTGAATTTTAGCTTTTTAAAACATTAAGATCTATTCAATCTTACTGCTTCATTTCTGTCACATTTTCATTATATTTTTATTGTCTATATGGAACTATAAATGTTTTAATGCATTTTCCTCAAAACATTTGATCATGAAACACATAGAAGCATGACAAATAATTACAGTTACAATTCTTAATTTGGAGACAGTTTTACTGATATAGTTAATACTGTGTTTTCTACAAGTCTAGGGTAGAAATTCTGTTGCAAAAAGATGCCTTCAAAATATGTGGGTGCATCAAAACAGCATTTTTCTTAATTTCATTAAAGCAGCCACATTTGTTAGCAGAATCATGTGGCTGCATTTTGTTTTACAGGTAAGAAACATGATTTCGTCCAATAGATGTGGCTGCTTTAATGATTCACAGAAACGTTTGCAATGCATAACAGAAATTAGGAACATTGAAGGGGCAACAAAACAGAATTGTTACATAAGAGAGTAATAGAAAGGAAGAATTAGAAAGTTTTAGAGTAACCCTACATTAATTACACTACATATAAATTGTGCAGGGAAATTATTTTAACAGTTTTCATGATTCTGTTACATCACCCATAGAAGAGAATATTTGTAGCTCAGGGTGAACTGTGGAATCCTGGTTCTCTCAGCTCCTTGTTGCATTACCTTACATTAATTTACCCTATTAACAATAAAGATCCTTCCAGAAATCTAAGTGGTTCTTCCTTTCTCAATTTGCCAGCTTTACAGGACTTGATGTATTTCATTCCTATGCATGCTGAAGCAACTCCTCTGAATCAACTCTTTTTTTGTAAAATTATTAGATTCTTCAAGTATAAAATAAACATAAATTTTCTTCCAATTCCTGTTTATAGCAATGCTAACATGCACCTAATATTACTTAGTTTTTTCTTCTGAGTCATGGTCTCCTATGTTCTGAAATCAAGTGTAGGTCTGTGGAATTTTTGAGTTCATCAAATGGATTCCCTATGTATCTCTTTGGGGAATTTCTTATTCTAATTTAAACTATGCATGTCTTTAGGGGCGAAATATCGTGGTTGCAAGATATGTTGCTGAGAGTTCTTTACAATCATTCTTTGATTCCAATGCATCCATCATCTCCACATTAGTTGCCCCAATGCCTTTCACTTTTCCACTTTATAAAGGACTTGGAAATGGGAACAAAAGATATAATCCCTCTTTGTGGGTATTCCCACAGTTAGCTATAAGCACATCTGGCTGGATTTTCAACAGGCCACTGTTATCCAAACAATCTATAATCACACAGATTGTGTAGTGATCCAGCAGATCAGAGCATATAGGGTTTCACTATCATGTAGCCTACAGTAGGCATAATACACAAATAAAACTCAAAACCTGCAACAGCAACAATAGCACTTTCTATTTCCCTTCATTCAGAGAATAACCTTCTAAAGAAGTCTTTATCAAAATCTGCCACTGGTTGACTGATTTTATTATAAATGAAAAAGCAACATAAGAAAATCTCACTGTATCTGTTCAGTATTCTGAAAAGAGCCAACTGGTACAATATTTATAGCTGTTGTTTGTTTTAAATCCAGAATATATTAAAAATGCAATACAGCTCTTAGTCAACAGGATGATCAGTGGCACATGACATGTAACAGTAGTGGATTTTATAAGATATATAATAATAAGCACCAGCACCCCTTTCAAAGCAGAACCATGAACATAAACTGTATTACAGTCATTCATGCTAAAAGATCAGTTAAAACAAAATTTCATATATTCCAGCACATTATAAAACCACGTAGTCTAATTCTTTTGTGAGCAATTTTAACTTTCTAGTAAAACCAATTGGTTGTGTTTCTGAGATTATTATTAATAGATATGTTTTCATGCTTACATCAATAGTTCTCCTATCAAAAAGGACACAAATCTGACATAGTACATTCATATACTGTATATTTCCCACAATAATTCTCAGATGTGACCTAAACACCAGGAGAATAAAACTCACACAGAACCAGATTTCCATGCTGAAGTGAGTGAAAGGATGGACTGAGGACAAAAAATACAAACAAACCCCAAAACACAACACAGACCCAGACCTTTTGATATTTCAAACTCTGTGGTCTTAAACATGACTCAGCACTTGCACAAAAACCTCTACATGCACAAAGTCCTTTATATCCATTGTTAAAGAGGTGACAGCTCTTGTCCATGCAGACTAATGTGCCAGCGTGAAGTCTACCAAGCAATGGAAAACTGGAATACTAACACTGCATGCTCAGATAGAGGATCCAGTTTACATGGGATTCCAGGGGTGCAATTCTTTGTGGATAAGTACTTGCCTGGCAGGTATTATATTTAAAG
Source organism: Vipera ursinii (assembly GCF_947247035.1). Lineage (NCBI taxonomy): Eukaryota > Metazoa > Chordata > Lepidosauria > Squamata > Viperidae > Vipera > Vipera ursinii. Next base: position 52,753,162 of record NC_139518.1, on the reverse strand, counting down.
CAAGCGTTTCAGCTGAAATATGATGAATATATACTCTTGTGGTTCCAACATATTATATTTAACTCAATGGAACAAAATTAAGTTGATCTTCACCCACAAGGCAAGGGAAAAATATACATAAACAATAATCCTGTGCAAAGTACAGCTTCTCCTTATCATCCTAAGACTGCTAACTCAAGATGAAACAATCCTGGAAATCCCACTACCCAATAAATTGTCTCTGTGATACACTAATCTATGTATATTCACAACTGCCCAAAACTAATTCCAAGAATGGATATGTGCCCATGTACAATATATTAATCTGCTTATAACAGATTAATTATTATGTCTTTCTACAATAACCCATTATTATACAGAAAGTTATTACTTATTATGATTTCCACGACACAGTGAGTACTCTTACAGTGGAAATGTACATAATCATTTGTGACATATAATTTATCTCTTTGCTTCTCTTCTCCCTCCCCCAATTATCACAGGTAATTGAGAGAAAAAATCTTGACAAATACAATAGCAGCCTAAATGCCAAACTTAGGTGAGAATGTTCTACCTGATCCAGATTGACAGGAAACATCTGCTAATTTAGAAGACTTAATAAGCAAAATTACAATTTACAGAGCACTGGAGTTGTTACTTAGTTTGGCAGCAAAACATCTGCAAGCAAACCACCAAGTTCAGAGAGCACCAAGGATTCCATAGTTAAACCCTGAGCTACATATATTCTCTTCTATTGGTATATATTATAGAATAAGGTGATAGAAAGATTGGTAGGTAGTTAAATAGACAGACAGATGGATAGACAGAGTTGCCCAACTCTCAGTTTCACTAGTATTATGGATAAAAAGCTCCATAATATGTATGTAATGATTGGAAGAATGCCGTTAATGTTCCCGTATACAAAGAAAAAAAATATGAAGAATGAATGTAAAAACTCAGGGAAATTGCTGTATTAAGTGTACCTGGGAATATGTTTCCCAGAATTCTTGTCAAAGTATACAAAACCTGACAATAATTAAATTTGGAAAGGTGTGGCTCAAGTATACACCAGGCAGGAAGAATATAGCTCAGATGTTTGCTCTTTAGCAGGTCATACAGAAATATCTGAATACAAAAAAGGAAATGTGTAATCTCAAAATTACAAGGTGGTAAGAAATGTAAAGAACAAGACTATGAATGAAGCAGTGTATGATAAAGGATGGAAACATGGAATAGTCTCAGAAAAGATTAGATTTAGCTAAATTTAATTTTTCTTCTTCTTATTTCATGCTTTAATTTATTATTTACCATTTTTATTCTCTTTTATATTGTTTAATGTTGCCTGCACCAAAAGTGAATAGCAGATTTGTATACATGTACTATACAAGGGTCCATTGATTTAAAATTTATTTCTTAAAAAATAGGACTTTACATGCATATTCACTACCTATAGTGGAAAGCATGAAATGATTAAATAATATTTTTTTCTCATCTGATGTTAATTTAATGAATACTTTTTAATAGATGGTTGGCTGAATTATATCAAATAATAAGTATACATGTATGATTCAATCTACATTCAGTATTTTAATGAGGTTACCTGAACAGCATTGAAACTCTATATAGCCAGTTTCTTCTTCTAAAATACTGAACATTTAATCACCAGGGCATTTAGATAATATTTTTCATAAATATCTATACAATCACAGATTTTCTTTTAAAAAGCTATTTAATTATATCAGAAAATAAATTAATTTTAAATACAATTTTTGTAAAGTCTTAAAACTGACTCTAAAATAGAGCTAGCTTAATAACAGCAACTTAGAAATCAATATTTATTGTTTCTATCACATATTTAGTTGTATGATTAGGTGTATCTATATTTTTCCTGTTATTCCAAAAATGTGTATCATTTATAAAAAAATCAGGGCCTTTGTAATTTTTGTCAAAATGAAAGATCATTAACAAAAGCTTTCTTAGAGACTGAATCTATTTTAATTAAAGAAATATTGCTTAAAGGAAAAATGTATATTGGGAAAATATATCTAAAGATATAAATTAAAATCTCTAATAATGTGATAGTTCTAGAAATTAATACAAAATATGTAGATAGAATAGAAACAATTTATTAAGATAAATAATGGGCACTATTAGAAGTCCTAGAGTTAGGAAAATAGTCTAAGGATTGTAAGCAATGAATATATCAAATATCTCCAAATCACCTGAGGGCAGGACAAGAAGCAATGGATGGAAACTAATCAAGGAGAGAAGAAACCTAGAACTAAGAAGAAATTTCCTGACAGTTAGAACAATTAACTAGTGCAGGGGTCAGCAACCTGAAACAGTGAAAGAGCCACTCGGAACCGGTTCCCTCACAAAAGGAAAAACTGGGAGCAGTAAAAAATGTGTGCACATGCGCGCATGCGCAGAACAGGGTTTGACTGAAGAGTGGAGCCAAGGCGAGATATGCACCTACCCTGAATTGATTGGTTGAACATTTTTGGTCCCACATTTTTTTTTGGACTGCACATGGCAGAGGACTGGTAGCCGCAGGAGATGGCTGAAAGAGCCGCATGTGGCTCCGGAGCGGCGGGTTGCAGACCTGTGAACTAGTGGAACTACTTGCCTCCAGAAGTTGTGAAGAAGAGATTGGGATGGGGTTTCCTGCCGGAGCAGGGGGTTGGACTAGAAGACTTCCAAAGTCCCTTCCAACTCTGTTATTCTACTCTACTCTACTCTACTCTACTCTACTCTACTCTACTCTACTCTAAACTAAACTAAACTAAACTAAACTAATCTACTCTACCATATAGTAGCTATTCTAACTAAACTAATGTTATGTAGTGGAGTTACAGATTGCCATTAATACAACTTTTCAAAGAAGTAATGAATTATTTGTGTACCTATCTACATGTGTCATTTAGATTAAAATTAAATAAAATATTAATCTTCATTGGAAAGAAACACATAAACCTGATTATACAGAATAGCATCCATTGTGGATAAGAGAAGTAATCCCTTTGAAGATGTGTGTGCTTCTAGATAAAGGGGGGAAGATGCTACTGTTATAATTGAACGTGAAGACATAAATTGTTAAAATCAATAGATTACATAATAAAGTTCAGTATATTAAGCAATTAACAGGCAGTAATGGAATGTCCACATATACTGGCTTTATAACAATTCTCATACTAATTTTTTCAGTATAATCCAGATTATCAGAACACTAATGAAGGTCAATACTGTATATATGTTCTAGGATAATGTTGCAGCATCCAATCTGAGTTGGTCACCAGGACCAGAGGTTTAAGTCTTCTGAGCTTTTGGACTCATGCTGGAGCCCATTCTCAGGGAACTTCTCTCTACCAATGTCTGATAAGAGAAGTTCCCTGAGAATGGGCTCCAGCAAGAACACTAGCACTGCATGGGCTACTCTACCTGCCCAATGCATGGGCTCTACTCTACTCTAGAATTTTCTTGAATTTCCTTTCTGTGCCAAATATAAAAAGGGCAATAAAAAGGGCTAAAATTAAGACCCTTTTAAATTTAGGAATTGTTATATGATTAGGAATTGGCTGGTTTTAATTTTAGAAAATTGCTATTTGCAGTATTAACAATATCTATCGCCTAAGTACATGCTAGGCCTTCTTATATCCCAGCATTAATACAGCCTCACTGGAGAAGTAGTAATAATTAAATTTCTTGACAAGTTTTTTTTAAGCTAGTATTAAAAAGCCAGTTCAACTTAGCAAAAGGATAAAATCCCAGTGAATAAGCAATTTGTTATTTATTCTATTTAGCCAGAGGTGATGCCTGTTTCCTGTCAGAGTGTCACATTTGAAATCACGCAAGCAAATTAAAGTATATATTTGCCAGAATTTGGACTGTGTGCTCTCCAAGGAAGCCTAATTGACCTTCATATACTAACTGGGACCCATCAGATTAATTCCGATTACACTTTCCATTTTAAATATAGTTGTGCAAATAAACTTTGTCCTCTGTGTTTTTTGAATATTCAAGGAGAGTAAAAACAAGTTATAGGAAACTTCAAAAAAGTTTGAAGTGAAGTATAAACCTTTCAAAATACGCTGAATCTCACTCTCTAAACTAAGCTTCCTATGGAAGATTTAATTACAAACAATTAACAACAATCCAGACAATTTTTATGGATGATGGTTTCCTGGAATTAAACAAAAACTAAATATCATTGGTATATTCATAAAATCTCACTCCAAAGTCTTCCTTGATCTTACTCAGGCATTTTAAACATACATTACACATACCGTATTTTCCGGCGTATAAGATGACTGGGCGTATAAGACGACCCCCTACATTTCCTGTTAAATTATAGGGTTTGGGCTATACTCGCCGTATAAGACTACCCCTCTTCCAACGCACACCAAATAAAAATTAAAAAAAAAACATCAGATTTGATTTTAATATGGTAATTTTAATTCAAATGCTTATGACATGCAGGTACTTAGCAGGAAAACTGTCACTTATAAACATAAGGTTGTTTGTCATCAAACATGTAAACATAAAACAGTGCAAGTGGATTAAACTATAATAATAATAATAATAATAATAATAATAATAATAATAATAATAATAATTATTTGGAAGGGACCTTGGAGGTCATCTAGTCCAACCCCCTGCTAAGGCAGGAAACCCAATACCATTTCAGACAAATGGCTGTCCAGTCTCTTCTTAAAAACTTCCAGTGTTGGAGCATTCACCACTTCTGGAGGCAGGTTGTTCCACTGGTTAATTGTTCAAACTGTCAGGAAGTTTCTCCTTAGTTCTAGGTTGCTTCTCTCCTTGACTAGTTTCCATCCATTGCTTCTTGTCCTGCTTTCAGGTGCTTTGGAGAATAGCTTGGCTCCCTCTTCTTTGTGGCAGCCCCTGAGATATTGGATCACTGCTATCATGTCACCCCTCACCCTTCTCTTCGTTAAACTACACATACCCAATTCCAGCAACCGTTTCCTATTTTCCTAATTCACTTTTTCACTTTTCCTAAATCACTCTAAAGCTTTCCCTGCGCAGAGCCTTAAGTAACACCAGCTGCCTGCAATTAGTGCAGGTTTGCATCCTACCAGGCTCAAGGTTGACTCAGCCTTCCATCCTTCCGAGGTAGGTAAAATGAGGACTCAGATTGTTGGGAGCAATAAGCTGACTTTGTAATAATGCTGCTTGTGGGGGTGTGTGTGAAAGCTCTAATAAGCAGGCATACACATAGAATGAAGGCTATTGCTAAGCACATTGATTTGTGCTTTAAATTGTAAGCCACCCTGAGTCTTCGGAGAAGGGTGGGATATAAATGGGATTAAAAAAAAAGACCAAATGGGAGATCTGCTCCAGGTTTTCCAGCCAGCCAGCCCAGTTCCTGAGTCAAATGTGTCCTTAGAGCTAAGCAGTTGCTCTGGCTGCGGCATTCCCCACCTGCCTTTCAAGTTGGGATAGACTACAGCTGCTCTTCAACTTTAGAAGGAAAGACGCCCAGACCCCAGCCTGTAAAAAATCACAGACTTCAGCTTCTCCTCCAATTGGTCCCGCTTTCCCTGCGCAGACCAAATGGGAGATCCGCTCCAGGTTTTCCAGCCAGCCCTGTCCCTAAAGTTTCAGCACCCGGCGTATAAGACGATCCCTGACTTTTGAGAAGATTTTCATGGGTTAAAAAGTCGTCTTATACGCCGGAAACTACGGTATATTAAAGTTGAACAAGGGTGCCAAATAAGTTGTCCAGCTGATTATTTTCTAGATAAAATCCAATAGGAATCATAACTTTAAAATGAATTGAGACATTTGTAAAGACAACATTTATAATTCATCAGTTTAAGACCAAACTCAAAGTACGGTAATCTCACTTTTTTCAAGTTCTACAAATAAAGAAAATTAAAGCACTGATGGTGTTTTAATGTCTCAAGATATCTTTTAGCAAATTCTTAGGCATCCAGGAAGAGTTAAAAACTCTTCACATCCCTTTCACCTATCTGTGAGTCCTATTTCATATTGTAACTTATTATTTGACTCTGTCAGACCATCTTTAATTTAATGAACTGTACATTTCTTGTAGTGTTCACTAAATTGTCTCTGGAAAATTTTTTGGCAAACAATAGATTAAGGGAACATTTTAGCTTCAGAATAAAAAAAAATGAAGTATGCAGAAACTGACTAGGCAGAGGTTGCTGCCAAAAATTTAATGGCACTTTTGAACTAATGCATACCAAACTAGAGTGATTCCTTACTAGATCAAGGCTGAATAAAATAACTAAATCATCAAAATGTGTCAGAAAGATAACATTTATTGTTACTTTTTCTGTGAACACACACACACATTCTGTGAACACACTGGCACACATTAAAAAATGAACTTCTGATGCCTGCTTTCAAAAGAAAATATATACCCATAGGCATACACGCACATACATACACATAGGCTACACACAGAGAGAGAGAGACACAGACACAGACACACACACACACAAACACACCCCACAGTCCATTTTGAATACATAGGGGGAAAAGTGTCTTGAGAGTTAACAAGGTTGATACTATATGATACAAAGCAATTTCAGAATCTAATTGTTCTGCTTCGGATACTCAGAAGGTAACAAAGAAAACTGGTCATGGAAAGTATGTGAAGTGTCTGACAATAAGGCAGACCCTGATCAAGCAGCACTTATATGCTATGTTCTGGATAGAAAGAATGGAACTTCCAATAATCTTTTCTGCCATCCTCACCACTCTCTGCATAGTCTTCCTGTCTAAAACAGTAATACTTTCAAACCACACAGTAATACAATATGCATTCTGTTTGAAAAATAGACAGAAAATCAATGAACTAATTGTCAATATTTCAGATTTGTTTTAGCCTTCCCAATTTTTTGATAATTTAGTATAATTGTATAACTAAGATAATATATAAAAAAAGGTAAAGGTTCCCCTGCACATGCGTGCTAGTCATTTCCGATCTAGGGGCTGGTGCTCATCTCCGTTTCAAAGCTGAAGAGCCAGCGCTTGTCTGAGGACGTCTCCGTGGTCATGTGGCCGGCATGACTAGACGCCAAAGGCGCACAGAACGCTGCTAACTTCCCACCGCAGTGGTCCCTATTTTTCTACTTGCATTTTTACGTGCTTTCGAACTGCTAGGTTGGCAGAAGCTGGGACGAGTAACAGGCACTCACTCTGTTATGCGGCACTCGGGATTCGACCCGCCAAACTGCCGACCTTCTGATCGACAAGCTCAGCGTCCTAACCCACTGAGCCACCGCGTCCCTCAAGATAATATATACTCTGATGCAATTGTAAAAATAAGAGAATGTAAGTTTTAAAGTAAGAGTGTCATTTTTAAAGGCATTATAATTTTGAAACTCAACTGATATATATTGCATCGATTAAACTACATATTCCATTTTTAAAATATTCAGATGCTTTCTGACACATTATGTAATAGATCTGGAACAATAATGCTATATTTGAAGTGAGATCAGTTTATGTAGAATTATTATAACAGTTTTTGCTATTAACCTGCCACAGCTATATCTCAAATGACTGAATTTTTTTCTGATAGACAATCAAACATTGAATGTTGCTCATGAAACTGGCTTTTTTTTCTGCCAGAATGTTATTTTGCATCCAGTCACAGGTTTTCCAGCAAAATGTTTAAGAATAGTGATTGATCTTCAGGAAGTTGGATTCTATGAGTGAAGAAGAATGTGCAAACTGGAGCCTATCTTTCCATATATGCTTTATTATTATTATTATTATTATTATTATTATTATTATTATTATTATTATTATTATTATTCCATTTATATCCCGCCCTTCTCCGAAGACTCAGGGCGGCTTACAAGCTTGGCAGTAGCCTTCATTCTATGTATATGCCTGCTTATTAGGGCTTTCACACACCCCTAAGCGGCATTATTACAAAGTCAGCTTAATTGCCCCCAACAATCTGGGTCCTCATTTTACCTACCTCGGAAGGATGGAAGGCTGAGTCAACCTTGAGCCTGGTGGGATGCGAACCTGCACTAATTGCAGGCAGCTGGTGTTACTTAAGGAGGCATTAGCCCACTGCTCCACCAAGGCTCTCTTTTAGTTTTTCTGCTGGAATAAAATTACCTCCAACTATTTTGCATTTTTGACATGTGAAATAAATTTGATTATCTCAGAAGGAAACACCAGCGTGGTTTACTATTGCATCAAAGCAGTGCTTTATACACTTAGGAACTTTGATGGATCACTAAGCGAAGTATGAAAATAATAGCCCATATAGTACTTCAGGAACAATTAGGCAATATGTCACTTTAATTGATTTCTACATTTAACATATTAATTTTAGCATATAAAGCATGGCTTTTAATGTTTTTTCAGGAACAAAATAACTCATTCTACTTGGGCCACCTTTTTAAAAATTAACTGTTAAGGAACAAGGTACTAAAATACATTTTAAAATGTCTATTTCAAGGTTAAAGTTATGCAGACTAATGTTCTTGACCAAAGTATGCAGTACATAATTCAATATTTTATCAAGCTAAATAAACGGAAATAATATCTCAAAGAACAGATATTCATTTATTCACCCCATTTTCTATTGTTAACACTAACAATACACTTATACTTATTTAAATTGTTGGATAAATTCCATTGTGAGTTTTATGCTAGATATTGTTATTTAAATGGACTCATAGGCTGCAGTGTAATGACGAAATACATGTTTTTCTTAACTCACTTATCAACTCAACATTCTAACAAACAGAATTTGTGCCTCCATTCATTCACAGAGAAAACTGGAGGTCATTGTATTCATCACAGACTATTTAAAGCTTTTCACCAGTGAGTAATTATGAGCTTCTAGTTTCTGAAATTATCGGTGTTCATTGTGAGAAAGGAAAAAAAACTTTTTTATCTTTTGTAATGAAATAAATTTCAACAAACTTTATAAAATTGCTTAAAATTATTGTTTTATGTGACAACTATTTGGTAAAGGAAAAAAATGATCTCACATATCCATACAAATATCCTTTATTTAATTTTACATTTGTTGAACTTCGGATTCCATCAGTTTTCAGCCTTTGCAAAAGTTATCATATGCAATTTCTTATGTATAAATCTGTCTCCTATTTTCTTAAAAAAATTCTTTTATTTGCTATTTTGGAGGAGTTTTTTATAGCTCTTCAATGGCAACTATGGGCTTAATATACAGTAAATTTTTAGGGCAAGTTTCTGCATTAATTCTTTTAAAAATGTAATTATAATTCAGTTGGGGAAAAAGGAATTTACAATAAAGTAACACTTTTCCAAACAAAAAGATGACTAGGAACATTAATAGTCCAACAAAATCATTACAAAAGGAACATATTAAACCCAAAAGGAGCACTATCTGCTACACACATTTCTCAGTCTCACTGAGTTTCTGAGATGTGCTTATTTTGGGAATGTAGGATGTTCTACTATCTTCCCACTAATTCCAGTGGTCATACCAGAGCAAATAGCTTATACTGCACCAGAGCAAGGCCTTATATGTAGAAACAGTGTGTCAGTTTCACATACTTCTGTATTATGGCAATAGTGATAGCACTTAGACTTATATACTGCTTCACACTGCTTTACAGCCCTCTCTAAGGGGTTTACAGAGCCAGCATATTGCCCCCAACAATCTGTGTCCTCATTTTACCGACCTTGAACCTTGAGTCAACCTTGAGCTGGTGAGACTAGAACTCAGCCCTAGGAAGCATGCAGTGGCAAACCAGTCAAGGCAGACACCATGGGTCAACAGTGACTTGCTAACTCACAATGATATTTAACTAAAAAGCTAGTTATGTAATTGGAAATGTTCTCTGGATTCATTGTCATGTATTTGGGACGGAAGGCCGTATAAATCTATAAAATAAAATAAAAACTTGAGGAACATATAGACAAAGAAGAAGAAGAAGAAGAAGAAGAAGAAGGAGAAGGAGAAGGAGAAGGAGAAGGAGGAGGAGAAGGAGAAGGAGAAGGAGAAGGAGAAGGAGAAGGAGAAGAAAAAGAAGACGACAATGTAATATTGGGTGAAAAATACCTGAGATGATGGGAATAAAATATTGTTGCTTTAATAAGGGCTTTATATCTGCTTCCTTTTACTAGAAACATATAGAAATATATGTCTCTATGGATTCTTGGTATTCCCTAAGCTTGCTTTACTTCTTACATTTGTTCAGACCACATCAAGTGCCCAATCATTCTTTAGTACTAAGTTGATGTAAGATAGTTTCCCGCCATGCAAGTCCTGAACAGAACTGCATTGTGTCTAGCATTTCTAAATTTCCATGACATTGTACGCTATGCACTTAATAAATTTACTACTATATTCTGACAACTTTATAAGCTAGGATGAGAATAGTCAAAAAATTTATGATCATGCCTATAACTGAGCAACATCCTCATCCTTGAATTGTATCTATTGAAAACTATCCAACAGAATTGAAAAATTTATTGCCTCAATCATCTTCCTAGTATGTGTTCTCAATATAAAACTCATTTATGCAATGCAAACATTTTTATTAGTAAAGTAAAAAATATGAGATTATGTCTTAAGAATATGTTTATTAAGTCTGTGACCAGAACAAAACAGTGCTTAACTACTTAAAATGAATTAACTGGACAGTATTGTCCTATGATAATGAAGACATAGGAAAGGGTTTATTTGCTTCCTTTATCACTATAGTAAACTCCAACTAAGTTCAAATTCATAGTAAATTATTCATCACAATTCTGCTTACCTGCCTTTTAGTAACAATTTTACTAAATCACTATATATTACTCCA